>NC_136072.1:159858165-161336915 GCF_964261635.1 Lissotriton helveticus
CAAGGAACGATAGGCGTGCTCCACGACCAGGTGTGGTGAGGAGTCCGCGCCAAAGCAGCGTTTCAGGAGACGTTCAACATAGTCTTCTTGACGGCCTGTGTTAGTCGATTCGGGTATGCCAATGAGGCGGATGTTGTTGCGTCGTCCGCGCGCCTCGATATCCTCGTTCTTGCCCGCGATAACCTGCAGCAACTTATCCATTGTCGTGACGCGGGCTTGAAGTTGAGATGTGGTGTCTTCCGTCTCAGAGATGCGACGTTCGGCCTCTTTAAGTTGTCCGTCGTGCTTGTCGACTTTATGAACAAGAAAGTCAAGGCGGCTGTTCATGGAATCCATTTTGCCAGACCAGTCTGTCAAGCTGTGCTGCACCGCTAGGAGAAGTGACTTAACTTCGTCACCAGAGGATTGTGAGGCAGGCGGTCCAGGCGCCATGTAAGATGTCTCAGAGTCAACCGAGGTGGAGCGTGTGTTAGCTTTCTCGGAGTCAAACGTCAACCGAGGTTGTCGGGCGTCAGTTTTCCCCATAGCCTCGAAGCCCAAAGAGAGGAGAGTAGACCACAGGATCCCAAGGGCCAGGCACATTGTCCGTACTTCCCGTTTACTGAGTGAGACCGTAGGAGTAGAGATGTCAGGCCGGCCGGTCAGCCCGCCCGTCTGTGCACAGCTGGGGCGCCCCTGGCGAATCCCCTCGTATCTATGAAGGCAGCAGGCATAGGGGGGTCGTGAGCTGCGTATAGCGTGCAGAATGGCAAAGTCTTTGGCACACGATGTAAGCAGTGTGAGGGCAGAGGCAAGGTCCGGTGCAAATTAAGGTGGTGGCTAAGAGTCTGCAGAGCTGGTATACCAGAAGAAACTGTTAGGGGACTGCCTCTGCTAGTAGAAGGGGAGCACAGTGCTGGCAGAAAGGCAGGCAGCAGCTGTAACGCCCAAAGGTACCACGGGGCGCGAGGGGGCCAGCCACACCAATATTACACCCCTCCAGACGTGGCCCACACCGCACTATGCAGTGTAAAGAAGAAGTGGGAGGCTTAGTGTCCAGGGGCAGGCTTGGTGGCAATGAGACAAAGAAGAAGCACAGCAGGGGGGGGGACCGATCAATGCCCCCCACCCCTCCTCACAGCAGCAATCCGCAAAGGCGCAGAGCAGCAGGCTGTCGCAAATCCGCCTCGAGGCGCTGGTGACAAAAATGCGGCGCCGAGGGAGAATAGTAGTTTAAAGCGCTGCACACAGCGCGAACAGGGAAGCAATGTTGGTCCTCCTCCGGCGCGATAAGGAGCAGTTAAATGCGGGAGGAATACGCCACAAGTCAATATGGCGGGCATCCACCCCCAGGCCCAGACGTCCTGTCACTCGGGAGGGGGTTCGGAGCAGAGCCGCCGCACACGCCGCTATGGAGAAGCGTGCCTTGGGGGAGGTCGGAGCACCCAGGATCTGGTGCGCGGCTCACCTCATGGGAACAGGGCCGGTATGGAGAAGGTGCGGGTTGGCTCCAAGCGGTTCCGCCAAGGCAGATGGACAGTCCCCGCAGAGGCCGCAGCGGCCTGGCACCTCGTGGGGGACCGGGGAGTATTGTAGTGTCCACGGCCCAGCAGCAGCCCAAGCAACAGTGAGTGCTCGCAGGCCAGGGAATAGGGCGGCACAGCAGCTCTTCAGGCAGCAAAGCAGAGGCGGCAAATTGTCCCACAGGTTCTCCGGGGGATCTCAGGCACCAGAAGCAGGTAGCACTGTCTCAGATCACTCGGTTCATATCATAGTGGTGAGAAACGACCTCCTGAAATACATCACTAATGTAAACGCAAAGCCCTTGAGGACGGTCGTGATGTATTAGCTTTCAGGTCCACTGTGTGTACGTTTTTCTTCAAACAAGACCGCTGCTTTGAAGGCTGTTGCCTAAGGGGTCCATCATATTCATTCGCATCTACCTAGCTAATGCCTTAAAGTCATTTAGTGAGCTAGGAGCAAGAACAAGTCGTTTGTGATTTGTGGAAGGTAGTGCAACCCTACCGGGCTGGGCCCCCAATTAGAAATGTGAGGCTCGTTGTTGTCAGAGATATCTGTCTGAAAAGGGAAAACACTACTGAAGCATGTTTCCTTTAGCACAAGTTTTGTACAACGGGACAAAATCATAAATGCAGACACTTTTCTCTTATCACAAAACAAATACAGCACCCTTAAAATTGTGTAGTTTGCTCTCCATGCAGGTAAGAGCCTCAGTCTCCCCCAGGGGTAGTTAGCGCTATTGAAATATCTTCATAAAATACAACAACAACCACAGTACCATACTCTGTAATGAAAGTGCTTAAAACCAATTATTATGAGTGGCAACCAAAGTACGTGCCCCCCTTATTACCAGGTTTGTGCTGTGCTCATCCAACCTTGAAAATACAACCAGTGCCTGACCAGGTGATGCCGAGAAACGTGATTGATTAGGGAATTTCTCCTTAGCATGGATCTAGAAAGTCTATGAACCAATGGTGCCAGGCAGTGACTAGACCGCATCAAGTTGCACTATTGCCGTGTACTTCCCCTTGTGCGCCTCATTTAGACATGTTCTCCGCACTTCCCTCTTCAGATAAAGGAATTCATCCCCGCCCTACTTCTCCTTATTTGGTAAGAGCCGCCACAGAATGTATACTCAACACACAGGCAGACACGGGGGAAATCGGGACACACAGAGCTTTAACACATTTGTTTTAAAACGCTACAATGGCTTTTTATTCCTGCTCATTGTTAGACTAGCCGACCCTAAAGGTCAACTGACAGCTGGTACCAGGCCCCTACAGATAACGTAAGCATGCGTATACCCCAGCGTACCTTCGGGCTGAACAACAGATGTCTAATCAAATGTAATGTTAAACGGTAAAGGCATGGGACGAAGAGGTAATAATTTTCCAGTGTACACAAGTAGCATTTGCACCGCCTAAATCTCGTCAACAGGCAATGCAAAGCTGTGCAGGGTTAAAAGGTTATCTTTCCCTCCATGCATGAAGATAGAGGGAAGTGGCTCAACCAATATCCGGACTAAAAATTACGTACTCATTATTCCATATGAAATAGGACGCATTTTCCGTGTCATAAATTCTAGAGCAGAGGTTAGGTAGCTGCTTTCGGTCGCCTATGACCAACAGTTCACCAAGTGTACACTCGTCACCCAGATGGGCATGTGCGTGTCTTGCCTGTAACACCAGTCTTAATGTATGTGCCCCAAGACACCCTGCGTACACACCACTAACCAGCAACATTCCTCACACATTAAATCAATGTTTAAAAACGTCACACATAGCAATCTGAAACCCTGGCAGCTATGGTTTTAAATAGCGTGAAGCATGAATCCGAGCGCCTTACCTAGCATAAATTACATTACATAGGGACACAATCATTTGTTGGGAGATTAAATGTTTTGCCCAGACTCACAGGATGGTTAGCGTGGATTCCGAGGCTCGAACCCACATCCCCAGTTCGTATAGCGTGAACATGAATAGTGAATCAGAGCGCCTTACATAGCACCAGTTACATTATATAGTAAAACGGACCGGATTATCGAAAGTCTGGCTGATATTGACTTTCTTTACTCTGGCCTCAATTAAAACTTTATACAAACAAAGGGAAGGGGATCCCCGCACCCGGTCCCCACCCCCGACCGTCCACGTCGCCCAGAAAGGAGCCCGTGAGCCCAGGGCCCTGCCGGCAGCCGCAGACCACCGAAGCAACCTAGTCCCCGCACTACCTACAGAAACTCCGCGGCTGCACCCAGGCCCCCGAGCACACCCGACTCCTCACCTGGCGAGATGAACGGCCTCCGACCTCGACGCTCTTTCCCTCATCGTCCCTCGCCATGGAACTGCTGTGCTGACTCGCTGCCACCCGAGGATCTGCCGACCTCCGCCTCGATTCGAATGGGGATTTAAATTAAGTTAAATTAGAAAAGGCGGGAAGTGGGAGAGGACGCTTCCGCGACCAGCAACCGGTCCGGTGGAACAGAGGGCTAAGAGACAGAGGTCACTGCCCCCGGGCCCTAAATAGGTCCCCTGACCCCGCCCTCTGTCCCACCGGAAACGCGTCACAGGATGCACCGGAAGGGCTTACGCGGCCGGCCACCCCATTGGGTGGACCAGCTGCCAGGAACTCTAGCCGAGGTAGGAGCGGGGGCCGGGGGGCCGGGTCCTAAGTGCGCGCTCGTTTAGGCTTGCGCTTGTCAGTATCAACGAAGAGACAGGACAGGCATATATACGCATTTATGTCGGATTTCTTCACCGGGCGCCCAGAGCCTCACCGGTGTGCGGCCATATCGGATGTGCGCCCCCGTCACGGTGATGATTCTTGTCAGTAGGGTTGTATTCTAAAGCGTCAAATCATTGGTAAAGGCAAGAGGCCTTATCGGTTCACTGGGAGAAGTGATGTCCGATTCCTCAGGTGTGATCGTTTCATAATGGAAAGTTAAAGAAGTAGGCAATAGACTTTTAAGTGTGGATTGTTATTGCACTGAGCTAAAGCTTGTAGACAGGTATTTTGTTACAAGTATTCTTGCATATTACCATAGTGGGTAAGGGTTTTGGTGTTGGTGACTCCCCCAAACAAACTGAGGATTGTCGATTTGCACTATGGTCAGGCGCGCAACACCCATTGGCCTCAAAGGACTTCAGCCCCATTCCCCCCCCCCCCCCCCCCCCACAGCCGCTCCCGAGCACTTCACAGGTCTTTAAAAGACTTTGTGCATGTTAATGGGGCTTTGTGGTTGTTTCACCCCTTCTAAGAGCCCCTGCAGCTCGACTCTGCCGATTGCCTAAAGATTCAGCCCACCCCGAAATGTTTTCTTAGCGCCCCCCCCCCCCCCGAAATGTGGCTCTAGTTGCGCCTCTGACTATGGTAATCCTTCTAAGTATTTGACTGTGTTAGTTAGGATTTGTTTCGACAACTGTGTTTTGTACATGTAATTTTATTACGGTATACCTCATGATTGCTTTGTGAGAAGTCTTATGAGCAGCACAATACGTCTGAGTTGGTTTTGGTGACAAATGTTAAAGATTATAGGTCTGATTGCTTATAATGAAATGCTACTATAACGACAGTGGACCTGACATGTTGATTGTGAAAAACATATGGTAAAGTCAATAGACATTTAAGAGTAGATTTTCAGCACTCAACATTAAAGCCAACAGCAGTTGGTTATTTTGTTTCATGGAATCTCATAGATTACTGTAGTAGGTAAGGGTTTTGGTGTTGGTTACCTCTTCTGACAAACCGTATTATAGAAGATTTTCCCTGTTCGTATCCTTGTTAGACCCTCTGTTTTTCATTGGCAACTGTAATTTTGTATACTATGTCATTTTGTGCCTGTATGTCTGATGGTTTCCTTGTAGGAAGGCTGACGCTTAGTACAGGAGGACTCATTTGATTATGGTGACAAACGAATGGTAACAGCTAGAAGCCCGATTGGATCACTAGAAAAAATATTTCGGATGCCTTCGGACTGAACTATTATAAAAAGTTGCCATAAACGGAAGTAGGCCTTGCATATTGATTGTTAAAATCATAAGTCAAAGTTAATAAGCATTTTCGCTGGATTATTATTTTGCTTTATTAAAGCCTATAGCTGAGTTTTTTGTTACCTGAAATGTCAGACTACCTTTGTAGGGAATTACTTTAGTGTTGTTTACCACCTCTTACCAGCACTAGGGATAGATTTGCACTGTAATGAGTCTTTCCTGAATCTCTTCTTGGCTGTCAAAATAATAAATTAAATAATACGTACATAAATATCTATCCATATAGACTTGCGGAGTGCTTTTGGGTCTGCACTGTTCTGCCATTGGTCTGTCTCAGTGTCATTTAAACTACCTATGCCCATGGCACTGCGCTGCATGGGGTAAAGGTTTAAGCAACATCAGTCATTGGCTCTTTTGCCATGTGAATGATGACATTTTCTGATCACGTGTGCGTCCACCTAAAAATGAGTGCAACTACAGAGTCCGGGCTGTTGTTTGACTGGTGCTTTAGTTTTCAGTTTCTCCTAATACAGTCCCCCTTTTATTTCTTTGCTTTTCCTCTTATTTTATTTTAATATTTCCTAAGAGGATACATGCAGCTCTCGGGCAGTGGTAACGAGTTACTTGCTTGCCTCTCATTTCATCTGCCTTGCTCCTTATCCTGCCTGGTCACTTCCTCTAAACCATTATGGAATATTGACCATAGTGTATTATTCTTTTAACATTTCAAGACTGGCAACAAGTTAATTGTAAATGTGGCGGCCATGCTGGAACTTTAAAATGACAATAGACTATTTACAATACCTCTGCAAGACTGACACCTGCTTTGTTGTTAGCATATGCCCACCGTGTTTAGAAAGCAGCATGTTTTCTTTTTGTTACTTGTATTCTTTTAATTTATCTTGGCATGTATTCTTGAGTTTGAGTGTGTTTTATTCTGGTTGTGTCAGAAGGTGAAGGCAGGTATGAGTCAGTGAATAGATGCATGAGTGCAAAGATGAGTAACAAAATATGTGCCAGATGACTTAATGAGTGTCTTAATCCATCAATGAAATAAAAGGCACATTTATTTATTTACTCCAGTTATCTGCCTTTCTGTTTAGGTCTTATTTAAACACACAGCATATGGTATTTTATTTTCACCGTACTAAATCCGACAGTATGGTTTGAACTTGTGAAACTAATTGGTTCCTTACCTTTTTGTGTTTATAGGAAGTTGGTGAACCAACCAAAGATGAAAAAGCTGTGGCTAAATACCTGCGATTCAACTGCCCAACCAAGTCTACCAACATGATGGGCCACAGAGTGGATTATTTTATAGGTACCTTACTTTTCAGTAGATGGTATAGAATATCCCCGGGAAATGTGCATATTTCTTTCTTAGGTCCTAATTGATACAGTAGTAGGGCCAGAATTTATATTTATTTTGAAATGTTTTTCAATATGAACTTCTTCTGTAATGTTTGTACTTCTACAGTTTTGCCATAAAAGGAGATACTGGCTTAGTGCTGGTTTCGTATGTTATGGGTTATTTTACTATATATCTAATTTAACCCACCTTGTGCTCTTATTGATGGTGGAGAGTGTTTAAAGAAGTGTCTGCTATTGTTATATGCAGTTATGCATGCTAATAGCTTGGTCTTGATATGTCCTTAAGGCATAAACTGTTGGTTAGCAAAAGACCACTTAGATTCAATACCACCAGAAAGATGTCAAAGTGCAAGGGGCTATCCCAGTAGGAGGCATCAAATAAACTAACAAATGGCAAAGCACATTAGAGAGGGACAAACAACTAACAAAGTAAGACTGTTCACTACTCTCCAGAAAATTCTGCGGTAGGCCATAAGCCGAAGTGACAATGCTGCAAGTTTACTCTTTGAATTGGAAATCACTGCCTCCGCTTAGTGTCTTCGTAAGCATGGATTTCAGAGCAGGGCCTGCGAGTTAAACAGGAGAAACCTGGCAGAAACATTAACAACAAGGATTTCTGACACACACTATTTATAGAAGTCACTTTGAATAAGGAAAACCTCCTAGAACTAGTTCCTCTGTTTAACAGGAAACCATTGCAGAGCATGTTGCACTGTAAACACCTGAGCGAATTTGCATACTCGTCAAGTGAGCCTAACTATGTACTCTGGGATCATTGATCTGTCTGATTCTTGTCCTCTGGCAGCTGTGACTTGCGGCATCCAGTGGTCCAGGCAAAAAAGCTATGCAGGTGCTACCGCCCCCTTTTTTTTTTTTTTGCTTGCAGAACCGCATTAAACTGCAAGGATTTCTGTGGGAGACAAAGTTTCAAGAAGCAGCATAGAGAAATTTTGAGGCCGAACTTTTGAAAAGTTCCTAATCGTAAGCAATACAAAGATTTGTTTTTTCCACCACTAGATGAAGGCGTAGGTATCAACTGGGTGGGCCACAACCCAATATTTCAGTGAGGATTATTTCCTCTGAGGATCAGACCTCCATCTACTCCCCATTCATCTTCACAATGTTGTCGGCAATTCAGTTCTGAATGGCCAAAGAAAGAGTTCCGTCAGCGACCGTAATCTCTTGCTTGGACACCTTTGAGGCCAAACTACCTGTCCCATTCTAAAATCATTATTCTATAAGAATACCAAGCCAAACCGCTCAAGTGGAGTTGCTGTTTAAACCTTGTCCCCTTCCATCCTCCCACTTATGAAAGACAGGATTAGCATAGAAGGAATCCGGGGGCCAATCCCACTCTATGTAGAAAACGCTATAGGGCAATGTGATACAATAGTCTTACCCAATTCATAGTTACATGTAGAACACAACTTTATTTTTGTCCAGTTTGTACCTCTGATAAATCCAGCAAACATCTTTTTCAACCACTAAAATATTAGCATTTTCTATGGGAGAAAAATATCGATCAATGTTGTAAGACTGTGGTTCCTAGCCTGTGGTTGGGGACCTCAGGGAGTCCGCAAAGTGTTCTCAGTGGGTCCGTGACTATTTAGAAAATTAAATAATAACAGATTATTAAAGTGTATATAAATGAAGAAGCTAAATGTACAATTGAAATTTTAAAAACCTACTGTAAATGTGAAGAAATTTGTAATTGTAGACTAAAAATGTAATTCGAGTCCTCAGATTGATTTGTGGGAGCAGTGCAAGTGCATCAAGCAGAATATAGTATGGCTGATGAGTGGCCTCAATTGAACTCAGAAAATCTCCAACCTTCGTATTAAAATAATTTAAAAAAAAATTGTTAGTGAATTAAATAAAATGTCATCATTTCTGTATTTGTTTGAATGTTTTTTCTTCTGCATTTGTGTGTGTATTTTTTTGAGGTTCAAATCATAGACAATGCTTAGACTGGGGCCCTCGTCTAGCAGTCATGACTCAGTGCGGGGTCACTGAATTCAAATAATGATTAGGGGTTGGGGTCCCCGGGTTACATTAATGATTAATTGGGCTCTCCAGAAGTCAAAAGGTTAAGAACCTCTGTTGTAAGAAATTGGATTATTATTTGGGTTGGGAGACTTTCCATTCCAAGGAATAATCACAACCCAAGTCAGGATGAACCCTCATTGTCGCTCAATTAACCAGATCAATGCCCTGGTAGTTATGACACAGAGCAAACGGGCCTAACCTAGGGCAATAAGTAAAGTAATTATGCAGCACCAAAACAGTAATAACGTTAAAAAAAATATTAGAAATCTCAAAATGAATTAAAAAAAAAGAGTAAAAACAACAAAATAACAAAAATCCAATAAGGGGAACAGAGTATTTTAATTTTTAATTTTGACAAGAAGTAGTGCCAAAACACCTGTTTCCCACTAATACGAAAATCAAGAAGCGGCCCAAAACTGCGAAGAACATCGGTTCACGCCATCCCAAGTTCATATGGTCATCAAAAAACTACGGTCAAAAGGTGCGCCAGGCCCAAACGGTTTGCCAAACGGCCTCTTCAAATTTGACCAATCCTTTTGGGCGGAATACCTTACTCCCTTGTTCAACAATGCCTTTCAAACAGGAAACATTCCTACATCATGGAGAGGGAGCATTTTACACCCAATATTTAAAGCAGGTGCAAGAACAGGCCCAGCCAATTATAGGCTGATCGCTCTAATCGACGTGGAGGCAAAAATTTACGCATCTAATCTCCTGAGAGATCTGGAAGACTGGGTTAGTTCTAAACATATCCTTCCAATCACCCAGACGGGGTTTAGGCCCGGAACCAACACCACATGTAAACTTCTAGCATTAAATCTCCTCGTCGAAAGAGCAAAGGAAAGGTCAACAAAATTGTACACCTGTTTCGTAGACCTAAAGGCGGCGTTCGACACTGTCCCAAGGGAGATCCTATGGCAAAAGATGGCCAATTGAGGCACTCCTCCTAACTTGTTACGAGCAATAATAGAATTATACTCATCCACCTGGGTCAAGATCAAATTAGGCACTGGAGATAGAACAACAACAAAAATCCCCACCCTAATCGGCCTGAAGCAGGGATGCGTATTAGCCCCAACCCTTTTCAACATCTTCACCGCCGACCTTGACAAGCGCATTGCGGAGACACAAACTGACCCGCCAAAGCTAGCTCAATACAAAATAAGGAGCTTACAGTATGCCGACGACATAGTTCTCTGCAGCCAGACCCCTCTGGGTCTACAACGCTCCATCACAAAATTGCATGAATACATCTCTGCGAATGGCTTGCAAATTAACTATAATAAAACAAAGATCGTCTGCTTCTCATCCCGGCAAGGGCGACAACCCTTCAAATGCGGGTAACACTATAGAGTCAAGTAACTCTTACAAGTACCTGGGGGTAGTGGTCGACTCAAGCTGGTCATTAAAAACTCACCAACTGCATAGAAAAGCGCAGTCCAATAAACTACGGTTTGCTCTAATGTTACTGAAAACAAAATTGAAAAGCCCCTCCAACCATTACCTCTTGAAAGTGATTGAGGCAAAGTTTTTACCCCCCTCTCACGTATGGTTCGGAGCTATTCAGAGGCAAAGACACAAACTTCTTGAACTTACAACAGTCAAATCTGTTCAAATACATCTTTCACATACCAAGGTCTGTATCACAAGCGGAAGTACGCCTGGAATTCGGGCTTTCAAATCAGCATCAAGTCAGGCAAGCCGGGATACTAAAAATGAACTGGAAATTAAGGGCAGCAAGTGAGGACACGCTGATGGGCCATTGTTGGTGCGAAATTAACAACCGAACAAATGCAAAAAACGTATGGAAAACATCTTTGGAAGACGCACTGACACAACTTAATATGCGAGAGGCATGGAATACAAACCACCCCTTTATGGCCTTAAATAAAATAGCCAACAGTACAGCAAAACAAAAATCCATGATTGTTGACAAAGCCGCCCTCGCAAAGAAAAAACATGGTTGGACGGTGCTAGCCACGTATGAGAGAAGTGCCCCACAACCATACCTAGTAAACTATATAACACCGTCCACACAACAAATGCTCCTACGCATACGTCTGGGCACCTACACCACAAAGGATCAGACCCCAGCATGGAAGCAAACATGGCAAACATCCCTATGCAGACTCTGTGGCCGTTCGGAAGAAACACTGACTCACATTCTGTGCATCTGTCCATCATTGGCTAGTTTGAGACGTTACTACCTATTACAAATATTTCGTTTTTATCAAATCAGAACATGCAGGCCTGCCGTTATGCTAGCACTGAACAGTTTCCAGTTGCAAACGGCCTGTAGGGCCTCCAAATTCTTACAGAAGGCAAGCCTCCTAATCCAGAAAACTGAAAAAATGGTGCGGACCCAGTCCGAAGGACTGATATGTTAGGTGAGGCTCAGGCCACAGACGATGTAATACTGTTTTTAAAAAGAACTTGTTTTTTAAAGAGTGTAAATGCATTTTAACCAAGGCTAGTTCGTATACTGTTTTGTACTCCATTTTGTAAAGGTTTTAACTAACCATATGCAATAAATATTTACTTACCTGTTTCCCACTAATATTTATGGCTGCGGTAGATGGGGACCTAAGTCCAATTTCAAGCTGACTGAGATGGAGCGTGGGTCTGATTCAATTAACCAGGTTCGTCCTGTTCAAAGTATTTACCTTCTGCCCTAGTCTTTAAGTCCCAATCCACAGGAATACACTTCGAATCCACCCTCCTCTGGGAGCCCCCCCACCCCAACCATAGGGGAGGCACCTAGAGATGCATAGAATGTCGGGCAAAGGCTAACTGCCGGGTCCAGTCTAGTTCCAGTTACCACGGGCCAGCTTGCTACTTCAGAAAAAGGCCTCTTACAGCTTTTTGTCTCACTGTAGCCACATGTGAGGTCTGCTTCCTATCCCTTGGAGTCCGTTTATTTGTCCTGGGTAAAAGTCTAGGCAGGTACTGTCATTCAGAGCTCCTCTCAGGTCACAGACAGTAGGTCCAACCCTCTGCTTATCTTCCACAGGTCTAGAAAGCGTTCTGAAGACAGTCCCTGGGGGTGCTACATTTATGCCTGACCACAGCTATTGGCAACTCCTTGGCACTCCCCAACCACTGAAGTAAAAGTTCCCGTGGCTAACCCTACCCACATTTTCAGTAGCTCGTTTGCCTCACTGCAAGCAGGCCTAAAAAGCCATGTGGTCAGGGCATTTCCAAGATGCTGAAAGTCTTCGGGCACACTAAACCCGGGCTATGATGGGGGTGGGGGGTGGGAGGGATATATGCCGGTCTGTCATAGGGAAATCGCCAGTGTCCTCACATGTCTAGCTAGCCCTAAAATCCAAATTGAGGCAGGCGCTATACCCATAACAAACCTAGACACAGAACCATGGTAGGAAACATGCAGGGCCCTAAAGCAACCACACAGGATTCAAAAGGACTGCCTTTACTTCCTGTTCTCTCCCTTCCAATAGTGCCCAAAATGTTGCATTTGGCTCAACATGCCTGTCAAGCGGGAATTGACGGTATGGTGTCACAGGATGCCCACAACTTCCACTATATTATTGTGTTCAGAGGAGTCATCTCTGCCCATTCGGGTCAGCCTATTATTTGCTATTGCGCTGAATTTCACTTCTTGTTCTATACTAAGCTGAGCTCAGCCTGGGAGTTGCAGTATAGTTAATGCAAATGAGTTTCTTGGAACTTCAGGCAGGGTAACTTTCTTAATAATCCTTTTTCTAGGCCTGCCAAAGTGAAATAGCTTTTTTGTCCGGGTCACTGTAGAGACATGGTAACATTAGTTTTCAGCATGCCCCACTTTTAAATGCCATCCACCCTTCCTTGTGAGCTGCAAGGCCTACATAGGGATGAGTTAATATTTAAAAGGATGTTTTCTCCTGTCAAGAGTTATTTTGACAGGGCATACTGCAGTCTTTACACTGCAAGAGTCAGGCTACACAAGGTAGGCCTGAAGCCTTGTTTTGTTTTGTCATACTAGTGGATGGCACAGTTAGCACTGCAGTCCATTAATCTTTCACGCCCTGGTTGTATTACTGCACCGTATACGATGGTTTTATAGAAAAGTTAAATACGCCAATCTGCAAAACAGCAGTGCCCCAGTGTGCAGAATCTAAAAATCAGCAGTACAGTACGGTCCACCAAATGGTTATAATTCAGGGGTGACCCTGCGGAAAAGGCAGATTCCATACATATAATTGAAGAAAAGATGCATGTAAAAATCGCAGTTAGCTTGCTTCCATTAAACAATAACAAACTTGGCAAACTAAAAAGAGCAGCCAAACCTGCTCAAGTGAAATTAATGTAAAACAATTTCACATACACATTTTTCAGTCTCTCCAAAGGGTTGCAATTCCTTAAACAACATTGATAGATCTTTGTACCATAGTCTCAGGATAGTCGCCCTGAATAATTGCTTAAAAATTTGAAAAAGAAAATACCTTGATGTATGCCCACATTCAGCTTGTTTCCTGGCTGTCTGTCTTTCTGGGAGATGGTCACTTTGGGAAGATGAGTTTGGTGTTGTTGTTGAAGCGGGTAGGTTCATGGCGTCCACCAAGTCAGAATGGCAGCAGGGTTCATATGCAGATCTGCACAGTGTCCGGCCTTATGAGCGCCTCAGATCCTTATCCTGGAAAGTGGGTGAGGTGTAGGCAGTCAATCTTATCATAAAGATTCAAAGGGGGCTTATTGCCAAGGTCCGCCGAGACAGGACAATGGGAGGACTGGTAGTTGCAGGGGCTCAATTTAGTTTCTGCGTGGGAGCCTTGGTGCCATAGCACAGGGATGCGAGTTAAGAGCAGTGGATCCATTTTACCTAAAAGATCACGAAGCAGCAGACTGCTTGGGCCTCTGTACAAGGTTTGGCACGTGGGTGGACTGTAGAGGATAGGTTCTTTTTTCATCATTAAAAGCCAAGAGCGGATAGATACCTGGGGCCATAAGCTCAAGTTTGCCTGGTTCATTCATGAGTAGCTTATCCAGCCCATGTATTGTCGTTTCATTCTGGCATTTGCAGCCTTGTTTGTTACATTATTAAATCAAGTCTACAAGCTGCAGAATGTAAAGAAAAAACTGTACTGGATATGAGCCATTCATGGATGTACCTGAAAAACATGTTGGGGCCCATGAAGCCATAACCTAAGACAGATGTTCTTATTGTTGACTTCCGTGGATCCCAATTATAATTACCAAAAAACGGGGACTCCAACTGAATCATTTTTGGATTCCGGGGACCCCCACTGAGTCATTACTGGAAGTCAGGGACCCAAGCATAAGCAATTATAATGATCGGAACCACAAAACAATACACAAAAATACAAAAAAAGCATTTGTCAAATTAACGAGTACACAATTGATGAAATACTTAATTTACAAACAAGTATAATCAAAATGTAATTTTAATTGGAAGGTTGGGGATTTTCCAAATTCAACTGATGCCTCCCATTGTCGATATTGTGTTCTGTTTTGAGGCGTTTACAGTGCTCTACCTCTTTTACAGTGCTCATTCAAACCAGCCTGAGAACACCAACTTAATTTTTATCCTCCAATTTCAGATTCCTTTATATTTATTTAACGTGTTAAAATGCCCAATTTTACATTTTGCTCCTTTATCTGCATATACTTTCTTAATCTGGTAATATTATTTAACCTTCTGAGCAATCGCGTAACTCCTGAGTACCCAGTCTACAGGTTAACAACTGCTGGCCTAGGGGAAAGGTTTAAGGTGCAGGAGCTCAATTTCCTCTATAAAATGCAGAGCAGCTGAATCTTCTGATGGCCGTAGACCCATCGGATGAGAGGAAGGGGGGGGCAAAGGCTCCTTCATTTCAGGGAGCTATGATACGCTGACTCCAGGAAACCTTGGTTATTGCCCTGGGGAGAGGTACTCTGTTGGAATACATGTGGCTTAACCCAGCATGATCTTCCCCTTCTGGATTGTTTCTAGCTGTGGCTTAAAATATTTTAAACAGCATGCCAGCTTCTGTTGCCGTTGTGGCTTGTAAAGATCCTGGATGCCAGGTGTGGTGCATGAACAAGAATTTGTGTAACATGCACACTTCCTTTCATGTCTCTCCTACAGCCAGCCAAACGCAATTATCGAAACTTATTGTGGCCTTTACCAATGTTTACAGTGGTTTTTGCTTCAGCATACTGCCTGTCGGTGGTTGCTTTCTTGTTTATCTAATTTGCTTGCTTCTTATTCAGTGGCTTTCCTCTTCTTGTGTTTGTACCTGCCCTAGATCATACGTTTTTTCCATCCTTTCAAGTAGATAAATTGTATTCTTCCACTTCTCTACATCAGATAACTTTTTTATGTCTGAGATACACATATTTAGCTCTCTCTACATATTTGTGTTATCAAAGCAGGGTCTTTGTTTCAACCTTCTTATTGCTTGTTTTTTTTAGTTATTCACTTTTTGGGTCAGACCACAAGGCAACATTAGTACACCAAATTAAGTGAGCAGCCTTCTTCAGCCATTGACTTTACTGCGAGTGTTGTTCACATTTTACGGCAGCCCACAAGGATAGCCAGTGGTTGTCTTCAGCATCCGAGTGAGGACATTTTGCTCTAGACTTCTGCCTTCTGCATATGTTTATGTTCAGCGCTGAGACACAAGAGAACCTCCTCTTAGCGTCGGTGTACCACCCTGCTCATGGATCTGCAGGATAATTGACCCATTGTTACAGGCATGGGCCAAAGAAAAACTTTGGACTTCTCAGTCTGGATGCTATACATAGTAATAACATTGTTCTCCACTCGTAAATTTAACTATACGTTTGGCAGGCTGTTAAAGGTGTGTTTGCTCTTGGTTTCAACCACAGCCCATGTAATTCTGTGCAGCTTGGCTGTCAAGACTTTAAAAAAAAAAAAAAATTAGAAAATTACCCAGTAAGATGAGGGAGACACACTTTATGCTACTACTATCTAGCTTTCATGTCTGCAGTCAGCTAGATTGCAGAGACATTCAGTGAATTTTGACACAGGAGACTGTGTCTGTGTTTGGCATCTACTCCAAAGATGGCTGCTCCTATCACTCCTGCACCTGAGCAGTCTTCTCATTTTGATAATGATGGCGATCCTGAATTGGGCGCCAAACAGAGAACAAGCATAGGCAATTTCCATAGGTTTCAATTTTACGAAATCTGTTGGCTTTGTCAATGTTGTTTTTACATATTGCACAGCAGTTGAGCTGTTGAGCAACATGGTTAAAACAAATAAAAAAACGATGAGACTCGGTCAGTGCTGGCTGTGTCATAGTGCTCTTTTTTTAATATTCTTTTTTGCAGATTTCTGCACTGTTGCTGAGCTTTTTAGTCAAAAATTAAAGTCACAAGATAGGAAAACAAGGAAATAAAGCAGACACATACAGGAAGGAGACTGCCTAAAAAAACCTAGACAGAAAGCAAGCCGGAAAGGTTCCTTGTCAGACATGAACACATGCACGCAGAAGTACAACAAACAGTTGGTTTTGTATTTCCTGCACTGTTCTGTGGTTTTTGGTCATGCCGAAGCTGCCTTCTGTGGGCTACAGGCAGAGACGATGAGAAAACAGCCAACAAATGAGCAGACCTATCAGTTGAAGAAAAAGTGGGGGTGAAGAAGAGGGACTGCAGAGACATGTACTCAATAAGAGTGCATGTTGAAAAATAAGAGTGTCTGCGGTGAAAGGACACTGGTCACCGGAAGCAGTTCTTGGTCCAGGTTCCACGAAGACTCAAATCCTAAGAGGGAGACTGAGGGAAGAAGGATGTGATGACCAATAGGAAGCAAGGAAACAAGTGATATGAGAACCAGCCAGTGGTAAGTAAAGTGACATAGGAGCCTGCCAGTTGTAAGTGAAGGTAAGTAATGGGCAGTCTCTAAGCCCCTTTTAAGTTTGGTTTTTAAAATAAAAGATTTTGCAAGCGCTGTGCTGGCGAAACCTAAAAACAGCGGTTTCCTCTGCTAGCTGTCCCATTTGGCTCTTTGGTCATGGTGTTCATATAGGCAGAATTTTTGTATGTGGAGAACTTCAAGGAGCCTCACCTCCTGTATTGTAATGCAGTGCAGCAGCAGATTGTTTTGCTTTGAATTAAAGTAGGTACCGCCGGTGGTACAGCAGGATGTAGGTTTTCCTGCTGTAGGCACTCAAGAATTGAAAATCATGTTCTCACAAATCTATCGCGTCCTAAGCCTGCTTGGTTCTATTCTCTCTGAAGATATAAATTTGAGTGCAGTGCAAATCATCAGGTGTCTCCGCTGACAGATTGATTGTACATGAGTATACCTATTCTGGTGTTAATCAATTTTGAAGCACCACCGCGTCTCATTTTATTTCTCCTCACATCTACACCGCTAGGTCTCTCACACGCGCCTCACCTATACGGCTTGGGAATAAGGTCTCCGACACAGAGCCCCCCATAGGGTGCCCCTCAGGCATTACAGCCCTATGATGAAGCATGACACCTAAATGGGTGTGTGACGGCCCCACTTCCCAAATTGGGAGACACCCACACTCCACTTCTGAGTAAGGGTGTTGACCAACCTAGCCTCCTTCTCTTCTTTCTCCATCCTACAGGAACTGCATACTCCTTCGGTGCTAGACTAAATTTTCAGCCTGAGGGAAAGAGGGCAAAAAGCTGTAATGTTCGATAAATAAGGCACCCCCAATTCTTCCTGCACTACAAATGCCGGGGTGCCTTGTGGAACGTTCAAAAACAGTCCAAAAACGTATTCTCAACCATTTCTAACTCGTCCTGAGTAATTTATTTCCAGATCTCACTCCCATATGTTACTATGGATATACACTTGGGCCTGTAGATCTGTAGAAGGTTCCTTGCTGGTCTGATACCCATCTGTGAAGCAAAATTAATAACCTTACCATTCATTCTGATAAAATCCCCTTTTTTTCATACCAAAGGACGCCAGTTCATAGCTGAATCAAAAAGCACTCCCAAATATTGAAATGCACGTCTTTGGTACTAACTTGGGCCTGACATTCAAAGTCTGAGATTTGGTGAATCGAGATCCCATGACCATCATGTAGGACTTTTTGTCATTGATCGATAAATCCAAATCCTCCATAAAACTGACAAATTAATTCAACAGGGCCTGCAAGCCCCAGGCGATCTGGGCCATGAGGACAGCGTCATCGGCAAATAATCATACCGTCACAGTGCTGCCCCACTTTTGGGCAATCTACTTTTAAGTCCTATAAAACATGCCCCAAATTATTTATGTAAAGATTCAAAAGAAATGGGACTAAAATACTACCCTGCCGGACCCCCCTTTGAGCCCAAAACTGGCGACTGACTTTTAAATCGTTAGAGTAACGACCTACAGCTACAGTATTCCACTGAATCCATCATCCGATCTGTTATGGATGACCTAAAAGGAAAGGCTGATGAGTGCTGCACTCCGGCCTTGATCCTATTGGATCTAACTGCAGCAGTCAATACAGTTGATCATGACATCCAGATGGATCGTAATGTGGCAGCGGGTCTTAGAGGTGCAGCCTGACATTGGTTGAAATCCTTTCTAAAGGATTGAAATCAGTCAGTTTGGCTATTGCCCCCCAGCTCTGCTATTGTTAGCATGAACTGTGGGGTACCAAACGGCTCCTCTCTGTCTCCCTAGCTTTTCAATATCTACATTTGCTCCCAAAACTCATGCTTCAACAAATGAAGGTAAATCTACAACTATGCGGATGATATGCAGCTGATCTTTACTATCAATGACTCAGTTGACTCCAAGGAGTCTCTAAGGAACACCATGTTGTTCATTAGGACCTGGATGAACTGAAACCAATTAAAACTCAACTCTGAAACAACCAAGATTATTATCCCCAACAATAAACTAATCCAGTGGACCCCTGCTCATTGGCCTCTGGAGCTCGGCTCTGCAACTATTCCTAAGAGCACTGTAAAGAGCCTTGGCATACTAATTGACACAGACCTGTCCATGAGATTTCAGATAAGTTTGGTCGCTTCCTCCTGTTTTCTACAGTTACAGAAATGTAGGAACATTTGAAGATTTTGCAGCAGAGAGGCCAGTATTCAAATTATTATTGCCCTGATCCTGTCAAAAATTGACTATGCTAATGCAATCTATCTAGGTCTTCCGTGCAACCAAAACTATCAACTACAGCTGATACAAAACCAAGCTGCCAGAATCATATACCAACAAACTAGGTGCTGCCATGTTAGGCCTCTGAGGAAGGAGCTTCACTGTCTCCCAGTGGAGCAGCGATCCATGTTCGACTGCATCATATTTCTGTCTATTCATGGCATAGGCCCCAAATATATATCCTCAAGGATTCATAGATACTCCCCGAAACGCTCTCTTAGATCTGTGCATATGAATCTATTGGTGTTTCCTAGATTCAGACGTAAGTGGACAGGGTGGTCACGTTTCTCCATACAAGGACCCCAATTTTGGAATTCTCTGCCCATTACAATGAGACAAGAAACAGACTACATGTGCTTCAGAAAAAAAGCTGAAAACATGGCTTTTCATCCAAGTATATAGTTAGACACAGACTTTCACAAATGGTGACTTCATAACTCTGCGGCAAGAGACCTGTTGTTCTACATGCGCTTTAGAAATGTTCAAACCATAACATATTTGCTTAATACCGGATACAAATTCAAACATTGATCAGTCGTTGAGCACCCCAGGTGAAACCCGTACAAAACATCGGATAGAGCATTATTTTCAGCTGCCCACGTGAAAGTCTGTCCAAAAGGACATATCCTACCACCTTTACAACCGAATCAAGCAAATAAATTGCCCTGTAACAATGAGTACTATCTCCGTCACCCTTCTTGAAAACTGGTACAATGATAGACTTAGCCCAAGACCTTGGAGGGGGTAGCGGGGGTGCGATGTCTGCTGCGTTAATAATGGGCGTAAGGACGGGTACCCAGACCTCTACATCAGAAGAGTAGAGGTGTGGTGGGAACCCATCAGGCCCGAGCCACATTCTTGGACAGCCCTAATATTCCCTTCCTTACCTCCTCAACAGAGAAGTAAAAAGCAGCAATCCCTCAGATGTTTCCAGATCCACCACTGGAGATAGAAGAGGGGAAACTATAAATGTGCTCAAAATGGCAAACCCAACTTTCTTCAGTTATATGGGCCTCCAAAGGAGCAGCAACTTATGCCACCAGAAAAGAACTATTGATAATACCCTACTATTGTGCTTACACTTTCTATTGCCCACTATTTTTACCTCTCACTTCTCTCCCTCACTCTACACTCCTTTATTGTGGTGGGTTTATCTGTGGTTTGCCTCATCTCAGCACCAAGATGTACACAAAGTGCTTTAGAAAGTCATTCATAACATTCATTACACCTTACATTTCATTTAATCTGTGTGTCGTCTGTAAGTTATTTTGAAGTGTTGTCAGACACGTTATTACAGATTTAGTTGGTATTCTTGTTTTCAGAATGCTAGTTTTTGATTTCTACTCGGTGCCAATGAGTTGTGGTGCCATACTTCCACCTGACCCTTTGTATTCTCTTCCATTACATGTTCCCAGCATTTCTTTTGCTACAGGTGCACGTGATATTTACCTTACACAGCAAGCTGACAGACAGGAACAGACCTAGATGCTAAAAAAAATCCACCAACACCAATAAAAGGAACATTCTGTGTAATCGTGCGCAAAATCCGCTGCATGCTTTTTTTGTTTGATTATCCTACCACTTCTTGAATCCTTATCTCTGGTAATGCTTGCACACCAACACTGTCTCTTAAACCACCTCTGCAACATACCCTGACACACTCACAACCACGTACAGGTCCTACAACAAAGAACACATACACCTGAAATGGCTCTGCTAGCATATCTCTATATTGCTCTTCTGAACAAAGCTTGTCCATTGCTTTCCCTGCCTCATACTTAAAAAAAAATGTTGTTTACATCTCCAACACCCAGCTCCTCCATTGCTTCTCCCTCTGAACCTGCTACTCCTGTCATTTATCTCTATGTTTTTTAGGTGTCGCCTGAGCCAGCGCATGCGCTGCTCTGGCGAGACATTTAGTAAGTGGGCTTTAGAAATCTGACGAAGGCCTAAAGCTTGTGGTTTCGCGCCCTGGGACGCGCCCAGGCACCATCTGGCTTTCTGTCATGGCCCATTAAGCGCTCGCAGCACCCTTGCAGCATGCGATCACTTTCCGTTTCGCGCGCATCACTCGCGTGTTTTTTTTTCCGTGCGCACACAACTCCCGGGCTTGTTTTTTTTAAACTTTCAGCACACACCACTCAGACCAGCAACATGGGCACGCGAACCACTCAGACCAGCAACACGAGCGCGCGCGCACTACACCCTTCTGGGCTTGTTAAACTGGACCTCTCAGACATCTCTACTCCACCCCTCCAACAGCCTGCCAGAATCTGGGGTCAGAGCCTTCCATAGGGCGGAGCCTCAGATTAGTTCCTCATACGCGCTTTCATGTCGTTCCATGCCTGAGGCTCAGCGTCTTACCGTAAGGCTGTCATCTGAATCACACGGCAAAGAGATGAATCTGTGGGGACAGAGAGCTTAGGTCAAAAGGGCGCCTGTAGATAACAAGTGGGAATCGCACAGTACGGAGGGACCGCCATGGCGTCTTACCGTCTTCAATTCGGGCAGTGAGTTGAATCGAGTAGCAGCGCCTATTGCCTACCAGAATTCCTACACAATTCATTATGAATTTACTCCGTATCGCCCTCCAAAACAACTACTTCTTATACGATGACACTTTTTATCTACAGATTAAAGGAGTCTCAATGGGCGCTTGTTTTGCCCCCAATTTTGCCATACTTTATGTGCACCATCTCGAAAAAATGATTTTCCTCCAGCCTACTAACCCTTTCTACAGTAATATTCGTCTCTGGCGGCGCTACATCGACGATATTCTGTTACTCTGGACAGGTACAAGAGAACGCCTAAAAACCTTCATGGACTGGTTGAATCAATCCCAAGATCACCTACGTTTCACCAGTGAGTGTAAAACAAATGACCTACCCTTCTTAGACGTGACCATCCATGCCGAAGAAGGTAAATTAGGTACCCGTTTGTTCCGAAAAACGACTGAAAGAAACACCCTGCTGCAGTACACCAGCTACCATCCTAGAGGACTCCGGGATGGCCTGCCCGGGATGGCCTGCCCTATGGGCAGTTCCTACGACTCAGGCGCAACTGCAAATGGCGCCATGATTATTTCAGGGAAGCAGATGTCCTGACTCAGAAGCTACTCACACGCGGATACCCAAAAAAACTAATCACTCGGGCACGTAAGAGAGCATGGTATTGCCACAGAGAACATCTTCTCGCGCCTCAGACCAAACAACCTCTGAAGAGAATCCCCTTCGTCTCTAAATTCTCCCCCAACAGCAACGAGGTAGCCAGAATAATTAAGAGAAACTGGTCCATCTTACGTCCATTCGCCCCCTTCAAGGATGAGCCTCTGTTCTCCTACCAAAGGGGTGACAATCTCTCTACACATCTAGTACGAGCCATCACCTGGCCGGAGAAAAAACCTGAACAAAACAGCATCACTGCAGCATGGGGACTGCCCCCGGTCCTCTGACATTACAGATGCCAAAACTGCTCTGTATGCGAACTGACACTGAACACCAAGACATTCCAATACAAAGGAAAGGTACAGACCCTTAAGAGTCATACCAATTGCAGATCATCTAACGTAATTTACGCAATTGAATGCCCGTGTGGCCTTCTATACATCGGCCAGACCACACAAATGATAAAAAACAGGATCATACAGCACAAGAGCCGCATCAACTGTGAAGTGTCTACATCACCCATGGTCCCGCATTTTCTGCTATTCAATCACAAAGACACGGACTTTAAATGGCAGGTCATTGAACAGATCACTTTACCAACCAGAGGTGGCAACATTCACACACTGTTGAATAAAAGTGAGAGCAAATGGATCACTCTTTGTGACTCCGTGAACCAGGGGATGAACACTATTGACGAATGGAACAGTACCATTCTGATATAAACACCCCCCCTTACTATATGCTCTCTCCCCAGCCCAATTTTTCACTCCGAGCTATTGATAAGTAGTTTACTTGCCTTAGTAATCCACTCACTAGTCAATCACTCGGCTCATGATTGCATGTATGTACAATTTCTGTATAACATCTGTACATCCTTTACTTCGATGAGTAACCACTCCTCCAAGTGGTCTTTCAATGTAACTTCTTATGATGTAATGCATATGTGAATGTCGATACTTGTATATAATTACCAAGGTGTATTACATGAATGTTGATTCCAGGCTCTCTTACATACCGAGGGCCTGGTCTGATATACCCACGGTCACTACATACAGTTGCCCCTTTATAATTTTATATTATTACCGCAATCAATATGACTGTATTACTACGTCGTCACGCGCCTCCGAAATGGGCCACCCCTTTAGTCGGACTTCTCCCCCGATGTTTTACCTAATGCTACCTGCTGCACATATCGCTGTTCTCCCCTTCCCAGCATTTGGACACTTTGGCTGACTGGGCATTCCGATGACACTCCCACTCCTACGTGGGTTTGTTTTGATAAGCATCCCGGTTACTAATGACGCTACCCGTCATGCCTCACCGGGACCCAATCCAAGTCTCCGATTCATCGGTGGGCGTTCCCGCCTGCCGGATCCAATCCCGATATGTATACCACGAGTAAGCAGCCAGTCACCATAGCGACTGAGCGCTGCTACTCGATTCAACTCACTGCCCGAATTGAAGACGGTAAGACGCCATGGCGGTCCCTCCGTACTGTGTGATTCCCGCTTGTTATCTACAGGCGCCCTTTTGACCTAAGCTCTCTGTCCCCACAGATTCATCTCTTTGCCGTGTGATTCAGATGACAGCCTTAAGGTAAGACGCTGAGGCTCGCCCAGCGCGCTTCTATTTGGTTTTTAATTGATGCCCCGAGATCGTTGTTCCAACTCCACCCCTCCCTTCATCTCACCAGATAACTGATTTCCTCACCGCTGAAGTGGACGTTCTCACGCCACCTGACGGCCCCTGCCTATCCTGGACTACCCATTACTCCAGGATTCTGCTGGTGAGTAGTGCCAGTGCTCTGGCCCGCTCCACACACCCCCCCTTTAAATCGTCTCTCATGCCTGAGATATATATACATATATAATTTCAGTTCTCCACGTGCCACCCGGATCAGGACCACCACAGGCTTGACTCTAATTGATTCCTCCGACACTGGTCCAACAATCCTTGATCCACGGTAAGCACTATACCCTACCCCTCCCCTCCCCCCCGCCCCCTCTCCCTCACATGAGTTTTACCTAGTTATTTGAACCACCCTTGTCTCCCTCCCTCCCATACAGCACTGTACCCAGCCCAACATGTCCTGAAGATGATCCTTATTCATACGGATCGAAACGCCGTCGACCAAACAGCTAGACTCCAGGCGCCCCTCCACAGTGGTTCTCCTTACGAATACTGAACTAAGAAACCATTATTGAACCGGAAACCATTGTGTACCTTCACTGTATATATTTGCACCTTGCACTTTGCGCCGTTCACGCTGTATTCTCTGTCACTTGCGCTGCCGTAGTGTCACAACCCACTGCACTCGTGCACCTTGTACTACTCTATGGGCTGATATTCGTTATATGTTTATTTGTTTACACAGTGCTGTAACCAATTGTGTTTATCTGCCCCTACCCCCCGTTTCTTTTTGAATATAAAAAGATGCTTTTCTAGCACTATCATGAACTAAATAACTGACTCCTTGTTTGTTTTAGGATAATACTGTATAGATATCCTTATCAAATACTGCTTATTAACGTGTTTAATGATACCAATTGGGATATTGTTCTGTATACACTTTGGAAAGTGGGGCATTTACATGTGTAGGCTTGTGCTTTGGGTATATAGTCAATTTTTTAGCAATTATCGAAGAATTCCAGGAGTGCCTTAGAGAATCTGCAAGTGTTTCAAATGACAACGAAAAGTAACCTGCGCATATCCATTTGTACACACATAAATGTATCGGTGCAGCTTTCCTTGTGCAGAAATATGAAGCTATAGTCTGTGCTTAGTATTTTATTTTGTTTCTTCACTTTTTTTAAAGTTAAATAGTCTTAATGACTTACTTATTCCTCATTGCTGACTTCTCACTTTCACCTTCAACCAAGAGTTATGCTTCTTAATTTAGGAGAGATGACAACTGGGCATCCTGCTATGCCGGCGTGGTCCATCTTATTGGCTTGAATTTTATAAAATATCTACTTGTCCAAGGGGCACAATACTTCAAAAGTGTGCTTGTCCTGTGTTAAAAAATGTCATTTTGTCTACCATGTAGCGAGGAGGGACGTTATGGCAGCTTTGGTATAGCACAACAGCTCTGATAATTTGCCACTTTCTACAAATCTGCATACAGGGGCTGGAATTGGGCTTGAAGCTGAGTTATAGGAATGGAATAACCACTGAGTTTGTATTTTCTTTTTCCAAACATATTTTATTGGCATTTAAAAATCAGCATTACACACACAACCACTGAGTTTGTATTATCATAAAGTTACATGTTTACTTTTTTTTTTACCAATTTCTCTCCGATCTCTTCCAGCGTTGTAAATTGACATTCTCTTGACAGGGGGAGGAGTAAAACTTCCTCAAGGGCCAGAAAATGGATTGGGTGTAGGAAAATAAGTTGTTTTATGGGGAATTTCTTTCCTCCCAGTGAAAATGTGGATCTGCAGTCTCTCATAAGACTTTCCCAGGAGCAAATATACCCCAGTACAGGGGTCTCCAACCTTTTCTTTAATAAGTGCTACTTAGGTTCACTGACTATCATCCCAAGCCACTAATATTATTAGTGGTGTCATAGTGGCTATATCGAAATAGACTGCATTAAAGGCCACCCCATTCAGAATTGACACCAGCCATCACTGCAGTTCATCAGGCAGGATTGCCAGCAGCAATGTAAACAAGCAGTTGCATAGCCAATAGTTCTCTCTTTTGGGACCTTACAAGTGTTTAGCCATGCAATAGTTGATGTTGTTGCAACAAGGATATTATGCTGCATAACTAAATACTTATAAGGTCCCAAAAGCGAGACCTATTGGCTATGCCAATGCTGGTCTTCCCTGTTCCCTGTTACTCTCTATAGTGTCATCAGGCATACATGTGTGTTGACGCATGCCTGTTCAAGGGGCTTGTTTGCTTTTGGCCGATGTTTCGTTTTGGCAAATAAACTTTTTTTTTTTCTTTTTGCCAATGCAGAATAGCGTTGGCTGTAAGGCATTGAGAAAGCCAAAAAGTTTGTGTAACACCATTGAAATGCAAGACGCAACCTTTTTGCTTTGGCAGTGCTGTCTGATTGCTCTGACAACCTCTAAAGTAGCCATTAGTTGCCCCGATTATTTTGGACAAGCTAAGAACAGCTGTGAAATGCTTCTAAAGTGATTTCTTCTTATCATGGTGTTTTGAGTTCGTTTTAAAGGAGCAAATACTGGCTTTTCTTTGAGTTTAAATATGAAAAATACTTGCAATGTAATAAGCAATCTCCCCTCTAACTCTACCCTCACCCTACATGTTTTGGTGGTGGACCGACTTGAATATATTTCACTCCGGGTGTTGAAGGGGAAGGGGAGGCAGGGTGGGGGTCACAAAAACGTTTGCAGAACTCTGTTATAGGACTACTATTATCTAAACACTTACGATTATAATGTTTGTTTGAAGTCCGAATCTGCACATGTTCTCTCCTACATCAAGAATATCCATCTTGAATTGACATTTCAAAGGCTGCCCTGCAGAAACTTCCTAGGTTTCTCCCTTTGCACCCTATGCCCCTCGTTTGTATTGAAGACAGCTATTTCGGCATCAGCTGTTTTCAAACCAACACATTTATTTATTTTCAGGAAGCTTAACCTTCCTCTCCACCTTAGCATCCTTCGCCACCCGTTCTTTAATTTCCTGCCTGGTGCAACTAATAATTTCCCTCTGTTCTTCAAAACATCTCTCACCGTCTGCAGCTTGTCTGAATTCAGGTTTTCCGGTAAAAACAGCTTAATGCTAGCTCTTACGATCAACTAGCTTCTTTTGATTTAGTGAAAAATTATATAAATTGCTTCCAGTAACAGTCTGTATAGTAAAACAATATGTAAA
The DNA here is from genome assembly GCF_964261635.1 of Lissotriton helveticus. NCBI lineage: Eukaryota > Metazoa > Chordata > Amphibia > Caudata > Salamandridae > Lissotriton > Lissotriton helveticus. The sequence continues at coordinate 159,885,195 of NC_136072.1, forward strand.
ACCTATACAGCCCACACACACGTTTTAGAATAATAGTTCCAAAATAATGTAATTGTAATGTAAAGGTTATTTTTATATATACAGTATTAAGAAAGGTCTGCTCCAGACTGGAACAACATTTGTCCCATAGCTCCCTATCCTGAAGAGCTTTTCACAGTAATCTACAGTCCAATGGTAAAATCCCCTACCCTCGAACTTGCCTGTACTGTTACGCAATACATGCAATCACTTATCTGTGTGTGTTTTTTTTGTAAGGCCTACCTTGATGTAACTTTTTACTTCGTACCTAAAACCTTCACACCCTCCAGGAACTAGTAATAGTTGTGGTTGCCCCCAGTTGCCAGATCTTGACAGGTATGGCAGGTACAGCATACACTTACCTGACTGTCCTGGCTTTCTTGTCCACCGCAGCTAGCTGCGTCTTTTCCCTGATCGCAAACCATATTTTAACACAATCCATGTTCTGGTGTCTTAGTCCTCTGGTGCCAAAATAACAAATATATTGTCCCTATGCTGTTGCTGCTAGTTCATGTTTTGCAGTTCACTACAACTCCTAGAATGCATGGTCCAAATTTAAAAAATATGAAACCCAAACCTGCATCCTTACTACTCCTTCAAAATACAACTTTAGCAAATGCAGTTCCTTAAATGTACACAGTTACTTCTTAGAATGTATTGGGAATGACAAGATGCTGTCATCCACTCCACTTTCCTTCTTCTTCAATGCTTGTGTGTGGGCTCACTTATGTTGTAAGGTCAGGAACAGGTATGCTTTCTAAAACTTAACAGGCACTCACCATTAATAGGTATATCAAATAGCGCCAGCTCATGTCTGAAAAAGTTCCACTCCTTCAGTGCACTTGGTCATTTTGCACAAAACAATGAAATAGTAAATTCGCCTTTACCATGTTTCGTACCATAGAGCATAAGTGGTCAACAGGGAATTTCAAGTTGTTAGCATTGCTCTGTACATTGATAAGGTGGCTGAATCTAGATGTTAAAAAGTACAAGCTAAAAGCATGGGCTTTGTGGAACTCCACAACTGACCTAAGCTAGTTCCCGAATTCTTTATACCCGGAAGGAAGCGAGCTAGATAACTGTACAGGGAGGTGATCAACGATGTTGAATGGTTTGGAGTGGTTAGCTAACATGACAAAATGGCCTATTTTGAGCATACGTAGAGTTGATGAATTAACACTAGGTAGGGCTACGATATCCCAGTGAGGTCGAAATCCTAACTGGTAGTAAAACTCAGTGGTAACCCATTACCTTGAATGTGGAGGGTGTACCATGTTTTACTACATGTATTCTGAATTTTTGAAATCAGTTTACAAAACGGGCTTTTCTTTGTATCATCCAAAGCTACGGAATGGCTGGAACTTTGCATGGTTAGTAGTTTTTGCATAAGTGTTCCCTCCAAACACACTTGTTTGGCTGATTGGTTGTTTATCATTTTTCTTGCGAACATCTTTATTTTTAAAGATATTGTGCAGCAAAAGTGTAAAAATATGATAATCTCTTCAAAAATCAAAAAGTGTATTGCATTAACCTGCAGAACATTTTCACCTTAGTTTATCTGATTATATCAGTCCATTGACCAGCATTATTCTAAAAGTGATGGCTTACTAGATGAATTTATAAACATTAATTCTTCCCTCCTCCCTAACAATAATGTCAGTGGTGAACTAAAGAGGCAAACCAGTTGTTATGTGCACTCTTTTGGTGACCTGGGTACCTATTATAAATGAACAATATAGTTTATTAAATCAAACACAGGAGAAGGTTTTGTACAACGCACATCCTTAAGTCATTTATTTTGAGGTCCTCTTATCTGAAATAATGAAGAAAAACAATTGCCAGACCTCACAAAATTTAATAAAGTGGGAAAGCTGGGATTAATGTTAGTTTTTCCGGTTTCACATTATGAAATTATGCTTCACTTCACCTACATCCATATTACCGCCAACTCCCCCCTGCCCATTCTCCACCCCGCTGGCATCAATGCTCTATACTCTTGCTGCAAAGCTGTGGTTGTGATCCTTTTCAAGTACAAAAATGTTTTAAACTTTTTCGAAGTCAATTGATTCATGATAAATAACTTCCCTTTAATTAGTAGGACATTGACTTTTCCCAATAGATGGGAAGCAATGGATTTTGATGGTCAATTAAAACTTTTACAATAGTGCAACAAATGACAGGAACAACTTTTTCTAAATATACATCTCCCAGCCAGATCTGGTTGTCTCTTTATTGTCAACAGTCACATTGTAAACAAGAGATTAGTAATTAAACTCAAAAGGAAGATAAGTAATTAGAGATGAACACATGACAGACACCCCAAAAGCATCAGGGATGGAAAATATATCATTTATTAAATATCTGCCTCTTTTAGTATGAGACAAGCGTTCATAAGCAAGGCCATCTAATAACTTTAAGAATACTTCAAAAAGAAGAAACTCTGGATACTGTTTACTTTCATTTCAGAAAATATTTAATTTCAGAAAAGTATCAAAATTAAATAAAATACCCCGCTCTCGCAGCCTGCTGCATACGGGGCACCTTCGCACCCAGATCCAAAAGAGTGTCCGGCTGGCTACGGTGCGACCGGGTGCCCCCCCGCCCCCCTCCCACCCCCGGTGAGCAGATACCTGTGGGGCGGCGACGGCCGGTGAGTCCGGCTGCTGGGAGTGACGTCCGGCGAGGCCTGCTGCCGGGTGAGGGGTCGACTGCGTCGACGTGAGCACTGCGGGGAAATTACGGCGGAGCGGGGCTCGTGAACCCGGACTAGTAGATGATAGTGTGAGCTACACCCTGTTCCCACCGCCTGGCCTACATCACGCCTGCAGACGCATCGAGCTAGGGGCAGTTGGCACGAACTCAGGCCTCCCCAGCCCGTCTGACGACCACCCGCGGTCTCGACCGCGACCAAGAACCGACATGGGGAAGAGGGATCTGGCGGCGAGACCTGCTAGGCAAGAAACTATGGAGAGCTATGCCACGATGCGAGCGCAGAAGGAGACGACCCAGGTACTGCCGGGAACACGCACTGACACTGCCATGCTCCTAGAGGCAATCCAGGCCTCCAGGACAGATATACAAGACTCTAGAGCGACGCTGGAGACCAAAATAGGTGAGGTGGGCTCTGAAGTCCTTTTACTCCGCCAAGACTTCCGCAACTTAACTGAGAGGGTCACAACGGCGGAGACCAGGCTTGGTGAAGCAGAGGATTCCATTACCTCCCTCCGTAAGGATATGGCAGAGCTACAGGCATCGCACAGACAGCTGCTGTGGAGGGTGGACGACGCCGAAAACAGGGCGAGGCGCAACAACCTTCGCTTTGTGGGCTTTAGGGAAGGCATCGAAAAGACTGATGTGGCGGCCTTCTTATATGACTGGCTACGATCGACGTTCCCGCAGGCCCAATTTTCAAACTGCTTCGTCATTGAAAGAGCGCATAGGGCCCTGCTGATGAAGCCGGTGGAGGGGGCACGACCGCGGCCAATCATTGCACGCTTCCTTAACTATTCGGATAGGGACCTTATCCTCCGGGAAGCCAGGAAAAAAGGGGAACTCAGACTGGACAACACAACTATCATGATTTTTCCAGACTATAGTCAGGATGTCCAGAAGCAGAGACGATCATATGACTCGGTTAAGGCAAAACTTCGAGATCTGCACATATCCTACATGCTGCTCTTCCCAGCCAAACTAAAAGTAATATACAAAGGCAAATCCCACTTCTTCGGTCGACCGGAGGAGGCCTGGCAGTGGCTGGAGGAACGCCCCATGTTTCGAGAGGCCGAGGAGGAGGGTCGCAGAATTCAGGCAGAAATGGCGGCGGCCAACTTCCGGAGGATCCAGCCCAAAACACAAAGGTCTCAAATCCCGAGAATGAGACGAGGCTCACACCCGTCACCTTATCCGGAGCACCAGGCGATGGGTCGGGGTGGAAGAGGCCGAGATGGGCCTGCAAGTGACCTACCGGGGATGGAGCCCAGGCCCGGCGGTCTGGCCCCCCATGCTGGCACCGAGGTAGAAATCATGGATTGTGAGCATATGTCAGAGGATGATGGATTAACGGACCACTCACTACACCCTCTAGTCGAGGCAAACCGGGAGATGGAACAGGGGGCATCTGGCATAACAGTCGATCAAGACATTGAAACACAAGACTCCCACTCCTGAGGAAGCTTGGACTAGATATCCGTGGCGGCAGTACACCGCTGCTGGGGGACACGCAAGTTACAACCACTTTTCTTTCTTGCATTGAATCACTTAACTTTGCGGGTGCTCTTATTAGAGCCCTGGGGTTAGTTTAGTTGGGTATTCCACAGGGAGGGCGACAGACCTTTACCACCTGAAAGTCCTATTGGTCGATGGTTGCACGGATGGGATGGACGGGGGGGGGGAAGGCAAGGGTGGGGAAAGGGATTTTCAAACAGCTCTGTTGAAGGGACTCTGGTTGTGGGGGAGGGGGGAATGGTTGGTTGAATACAGACATGTGCCTTGATGCTTCATGTTACACTCTCACACTGGAAATCATCCACACAGCCTTAGTTGCACCCTGACATGGCGACTGCAGTAACGGCTTCATTCACAGAAAGTGGAAGAGTTAGTGTCCTGACTTGGAATGTGCACGGACTCGGCAACAAAATAAAGAGGGGGTTGGTTAACTCATACCTGAAAAGATTGGACCCAGATATCACTTTCTTACAGGAAACCCATCTTAAGGGAAGCAATTGCCCCCTTTTAGCCAGAGGGCGCCGGAAAGTGCTGGCGCATGCGGGCTACACCACTGACTCGAGAGGGGTAGCTATCCTTATAAAAACCACCACCCCGTTTAGTATAACACGCACCTGGGTAGACCCATTGGGGACATGTGTCGGGGTTCAGGGGACATGGCGCAGGCACACGTACACTCTCATATCAGTTTACGTACCGCCCAAGTTACAGGCAAATACATTTAGGACTCTGTCTACAATACTCCTTGATACGGCAGACACAATCCAGATAGTGAGAGGGGACTTCAACGACGTTATGGAAACTGAGAGGGACCGGACAGGGACACCAGCTACGAGAGGGAATCGGACCCCCCTTGCTCGGTTGATGTCAACCATAGGCCTCACGGATGTATGGAGATGGGTACACCCAGGACACAACGCTTATTCCTTTTACTCAGCCGCCCATAAGGCATTCTCCAGACTGGACTACATATTTATGCCCAGACAGTACCTGACGATAGACACGACGGCGGAATACCAGGCGAGAGGAATATCTGACCATTCGCCACTGTTCATGAGACTAGGTCGCGATCAGAGGGCGAGTGTGGCCTCTTGGCGTGTAGCCGCATGGGACCTCCAAAAAGCTCCGATACTGAGAGGAGTGAGAGAGGATGTAAAAGTCTATATAGCCGAAAACGAAGGGACCGTTGCTTCGGAAAGCCATGAAGCCTGTGCTACGTGACAGGATACAAAATAGGTTAGGAGAGGAACGCAGGAAACTCCAAGGGGAAGTAGCGGGAATAGAACGAGCAATCTTGGACATCGAGAAAACATATCTGAGGTTGAGGGATGCTGGAACTCTCCGGCGACTGGTTGACAAGCAGAAACAGCTTAGAGAACTGGTAATGGAGGAGGCCAAGACTCAACACCTGGCCACCCTCCACCGCCTTTATGACTTGGGTGATAAGTCGGGTAAACTCCTGGCGTGGCTCGGTAGAAAGGAGCGGGCGGATAGATGGATAGACCGGGTTAGGGACTCGAACGGGGCTCTTGTTAGCTTGGATACACACATCGCGGATACCTTTGCTGTGCATTATGAGAACTTTTACACGGCAAGAGACCTGGGGACCTGCGAGGAGGCCCTAAAGTATATGGAACGGGTTGACCTCCCATCACTGGACCCTGACACCCTCACGACACTAGAGGCTGACTTCACTATAGGTGACATTTCTGAGGCCATTGCTAGACTAAGACCGGGGAGGACACCGGGTCCGAATGGTTTCCAGGCAGAATTCTTCAAGTGTACAGCCGATCTTCTGGTTCCCCACCTGAGGAAATTATTCCTCGGAGCCTGTCAGGAGTGGAGGCTTCCACCAGATCTCTCCATGGCGACGATCATCCCGATATACAAGGAGGGCAAGCCTCGCGAAGACTGCGCGTCCTACCGCCCCATTTCCCTCCTGAACACGGAGGCGAAACTCCTCGCTACTGTCTTAGCGCTAATACTGCGATCGGTGATTCCAAACCTCATACACTTGGACCAAACTGGCTTCTTGCCAGATAGGGCCACAAAGTTTAACCTTCGTCGCACCCACAACTGGCTGCAGGAGGTGCGAAACAGAGAGGCACCGCACTGGTTTCTCTCACTGGACGCGGAAAAAGCCTTTGACGCGGTCCACTGGCCATTCCTGGAGGGAGTACTGCTCAAATTCGGCTTTGGTCCAAAATTTCGGACCTGGGTCCGACTCCTCTATACCACACCCCGAGCTAGAGTGAGGGTCAATTGCAAACTGTCCCGCGAATTTCAGATTCAGAGGGGGACCCGACAGGGATGCCCCCTGTCCCCCCTCCTCTTCACGCTAACCATTGAGGTCCTAGCGGCCAGGATTAGACAAAACCCACAGATTCATGGGTTTGCCAAATCAGATGCTGACCCCACACAGGAGAAGCTATCCCTATATGCGGATGATGTCCTTGTGTACATTACCCATCCGGAGACCACTGTGCCAGAGCTCTTCATGGAACTGGAACAATATGGGGAGCACTCCGGGTACCGAATAAACTGGCATAAATCGGTCCTGTACGACCCACAGGGCAGGGAAACCTGGCCAACATTGCCGGGACAACTAATCACGACCACTGAAGGCTTTCAGTACCTCGGGATTTACATCACCCTTGACAGACAACTCTCTCTGCAGAAAAACTTAGGAAGGATCATGCTGAATTCTGTAGCGGATATGGACCGCTGGAGGCAGTTGCCACTCACGCTCCTGGGCCGAGCGGCAATGTATAAAATGATCATCCTCTCCAAATATTTATACGCCCTACAGAATGAATACTACCCACTACCGGAAACACTGTTGCCTAGAGTTCACTCGGATCTCAGGGCTTTCCTCTGGCTGGGTAAACAACCTAGAATAGCACTAACTACCCTGCAGAGACACCAGTACAATGGTGGAATCTCGCTACCTAATCTGGAGGCCTACTATTGGGCGGAACACTTGACCCCTATAAATGACTGGATACATTCCCAGGCAGACCACCCCACATATGCACTAGAACGACACAAACTATTTCCACACAACATACTACACTATCTATATGGGGGCGCTGGAAAGGGACGTCTTCTCCCTGCGACTCTTATTACATTACTTGCCTGGAACAAGGCCACAAAACGTACTGGCTGGGAGAAGAAGCCCACCCGGCAGACACCTCTATGGCACTGCAAATAGCTGACCGAACTTCATAAACTCAAGGGATTTCAGAGGTGGGATGACATCGGCATCTCCACCATTGGAGATGTGGTCGCCAGGGGGGAATTGAAGACCTTCCTGACTCTAAAGTCGGAGTTTGGGCTTCAGCACACACAGATATATAAATACATGCAGCTGCGTCATGCTTGGTGAACTCAGAACATACACCTACCTGGGCTCCCAGAATATGTGCCCCTAGAGGGTCGGCTCCTACAGGAACGGATCCAGGGAAAGGCGGTCTCACTTACATACAAAACCCTGACCAACAATATGCTGGGAGACTTGGCTAAACTTAGACACACATGGGGGGAGGAGGTGGGAGAGCTGGATGACCTAGACTGGGATATAGTACTGAAGTCCAGGCTACGTCTCATCCAATTCAACGTACTACATAGGACGTATTATGACAGGGTACGACTCCAGAGAATGGGGAAAATAGAAGACGCCACATGCTTACGTTGCCGTAGTCACAGGGGAGATTTCTATCATGTATTATGGGCATGCGACGTGATTCAGGTCTACTGGAACCACATATTTGGGGAATTGAGAGAAATACTGGAGGTCCCACTTATACAGGAGCCCAAGCTGGTGCTTCTGGGAATGACTAATGACGTGGACCTTCCTCGCCCTCTCCTAACCTCCCTGGTTCTCACCCTGGTGGTGGCCAAAAGGGATATAGCAAGATACTGGGGGTCGCCGACCCCACCGGAACTGGAGGAGTGGAGACGAGGCTTAGATCTTTATATGGCTGCTGAAAGGGTGGCCTACAAAGCTAGAGGGTGTCCCAGGAAGTTCCGTAAGGTTTGGGCCAGGTGGCGCTATTATCACGGATTGGATGGGGGGCTGGGAGGGAGATGAGTCTGACACTTGATGGCAAAACTGCTTGAATGTCACATGGTTGGCCTGGATGGGGACACTAAGGAACCTTTGTGTATCGAACTCACAAAACCTGGACTACTGGGATATGTACCGGACTAATGGGGTAGGAGTGTGGAGGGGTGGGAGAGGGTGTAGGGGGGAAAAACACAAAGAATGAAATGACTGTACTGATGAGTTTTAATTTAAAAATGCAAACAAAAATGTTTTTTTTTAAAAAAATAATAAAAAAAATCTGGAATAAGCTCTGGCTGATTTTAAACCTCAAGTACTAAAAATAAAATATAATTTCATAAATCTACCACCCAGGTATAAGCAGACATAGTGCCAGAACTAAAAAGTAAATCTCTAAGCAGCGAGCTTAATTTAATCTTGGTTTGATTGTTTGAGAGAGTCATTCATATACGTTCTATGCTATCAAACTGGGAATTTATCTTTGGAGGTACTAACATGATGCCACCAGAGACGTGGGTTAATTGAACCCTCAAATACAGAAAATAAAAAAGTTTAAAATCAAGTATTTGTTATATGATATATAAACATAAAATGCTGAGACATATAAAATCACTCATTGGCCCTTAGGTTGAAGCAATATATGGTGGTTTGGTTGGTGTGAGGACTTACTTCCCTAGTGTTGTCAAAAGTATGTTTCATTATCATATAAATCTGGGTGCTCCAAAGGGAATGAGCAGCACCAATTCACTCTTAATTAGGAAATCTCACAAAATGACAAAAAGACCCTTGAGCACTTTCAAGTTGATGAATACAACAGTCCGTTTCAGTTATCGTACAATTATTCTTTTTAATGATCCATATTGTCCTTTCCAAGCCCACACATGTTTCATCACCGACACCTTCTTCATGGCTAGAAATGACATAATGCAGATTCACCATTATTCTAACTCTATGCAACACATCATAACTTTCCCACACCACTGTGCAATTACAAAATACATTAGTGAAGAGCTCCAGCCAGGTAAGTATCAGTAGATTCCATTCAAAACAGCAGCTTGTCCTCCCAAGTGAGAGTATATAAACTTCCACGTTGTATTGTGTGTGCATAGATCCTCAACCATTGAGCATGCCAGAGTCTTAAACACCTTGATGCACACTCTGTGACACAGCAATCTTACTTTCAAATGCAAGATCAGAAAAAAAAGAGGAGAAACTCTAAGAAACCTAGTGCTCCCAAAACTAGGTCTCTAATCAGATCATGATTGTGCAAAAAACAAATATACCTAGTATCACACATTCGACAATTCAAACTTTGAAAAATATTGATAATTACTTCTGGTCCCTCTATTATCAATATCTCAACAGATGTCCAATCTAGATGGGAGGGAAGAAAAAAGGAGAGGGAAATAAAATCATTCTAGTTCCAGAATACACACTGCATTCAGCATGCACTAATATATCTCTCCACAAATGTTGCCCTAATTAAAAAAAAATGACTAGACACACTAACCATCTTATCCCTTTAACCTTCTTCTAGACACATTTTGCCTAGTAGTCTCATAAAAGATTGTCTCATATACACATGATAATAAGCCACTTTGGCAATTAAGTGTGGCTATTCTCTGTACTTTTGCATTACACATTTTAGATAGTAATGACAGATGGCAATGTTATATTCTGTTCAGCCCCCACTAACATTTGTCAGTTTCCAGAAGTCCCTGATTCTCCATCAGTTTGCCTAGTCTGTATGAATGTTGGATAGCCTGAAGATGAGTTTAACCTATTAATACACTCCTGTAATGGGTGGACAAATGCACAAAAAATTAGGCCTGGCTTTATTTCTGTATCCACACAGTGATATCCCACTTGGGATACTGAAGGCCTTCCATGAGTTCTACATTTTCGTGTTGGTACGCATGGCTTTATGAAGATAGTCCTCGTTTTCTCTTTGTCCATAAAGGTTGACATCTGGCATGTATTGAGCCCAACAGAGACACCCTATCTGTCTAGCCAAATCAGGGTTTTAAGTAAGGGTGCTTCATTGCTATAACCGCTAAGGCTTTAACCTATGACTGCTCAGGACCTTACACTTTAAAGAAAATATCCCAGAATGGACCGCCAGTGCACTAATTAGCTAAGTAGGCTATAACATAAGAACTATAAAGGGTACTTCAGAGCTACTCAAATCTGTCGGCCAACTGAAAAACGTAAACTGTGCTAACTGTCTCTAACACTTCATATGTCACCCTGCTAACCTCTGCTTCTCATAACACGATAACCGCAAATGAGTTGAGAAAGTGAGAGAGAGTAAATGCAACTGTTGTGACTAAGTTGTTGAGGTGTTCTGTCGTACCGATATAAAAAAGGCAGAGTCATGGATGATAGGACATTAAGGCTAGTATAGGTGGTGCGGCTGCTGTGGGGCATCACATTTGTGAATGGTTTTTAGGTAGTTTTTTTGCCCTACCTGAAACTGAATACTTTGTCTTTTTATCACAGTTTTCCTCCCACTTGTCTGTACCCTGTAAAATGCTCACAAATGTCATGTTGAGGGGCTTGAAGCAGATAGTTTGGCCCCTGCTATCCTACTTCAATATGTTGATATAATATGATACTTCTTTCATCCTTCTCAGTTGTGGGGGAAAAAGGGAAGTCAGATGAAAATAAGGGAGGAAGGAAGGAGAGTGTTTGAGAGAGTTACATCATGCAATGCCATGAAGTCAGTGGAGGTGTGTGGATAGTAAGTTGATAAGAGATGGCCGAGGCAGAGCAAAGCAGTGGCTATTCCTTATGGAGCTAGTTTCTTTCTTTCCTCAGAACGTATTAGTTGCATCGGTGATTATATTTGTGCATCTCTCATAGAGTTAAAAATAGAGTTTTCTGAAAGGCTGATTTATTTATTATCTTTCCGTTTCCCTCTAGGCCAGAGTTCTGATTTCTGTTATGTTGCTTCTCCACATGAAGAATTCTCAAAGGCGTATTTTTCACTTCTTGTTGAACAGATTTTCACCCCGCTCTCATAGTTCTTATGGAGACCCTTGTCTATTTTTCTTTCCTATAACTTTATAGATATTGGTAAGGGCTTGCATTTGTTCACTTACCTCAAAGCCACTCGAAGAAAGTTAAATAACAGTAGCTTGGCTTTGTTACTGGGCAGTAGTTTTCTAACGCTTCTCTGGGGGTGCGAAAGATAAAAGCTTATTTATCTTTCATATAAATGCCAAGTTTTCACAGAATAAACCTACTAAATGTAAAAGAGGAGGATGTCCTAAATATCCAAAGTCAGAACTTTTCCTTTAATTCTTCTTCTCATTCTCAATGAGGTACCTCCTACAAGAAGACATTTTTTACCCTGGAGAGCTTCACAAGATCAAAGAGTGTAGTCTGCCCCTCCAAGCCCTTTTTAGGTTTCGCCTAAGTGAAAGCCTGCGCACTGCGCAGGCTTTTCACGCAGGTGAAATCTAATGTTAGAAACAGTGTGGCTTGGAATCCGCCCCTCTGTTCCATTGGCTAGCTCCATAAATGGAGGCTAGCCATTGGAACAGAGATCCGTCCGTCATGGCCGGACCAGATTCGTGGGCGTTCCCGCAATTTTTTCCCTCTCCACCCCTTTCCGATCGTCATCGCGGCCGTGGGCGGGGTTTATTTTTTGTTGTTGTCCAGGTTTGTTTTGGCCATTCCGCGGCCGACCGCCAACGGAGGAAGCCTTCCCGACCCCCCTCCCGCTGTCCGTTCCCGCCCCCCCCCTGTCCGTGTGCTTCATGCGGCCTTCCCGACCCCCCTCCCGCTGTCCATTCCCGCCCCCCCCGCCCGCTATCCGTGAGCCAGTTCCTGCCCTTTTTAAAATTAAAAGAAAGGGGGGGGTAGAGCCTCAAGCTCAAAAACTGTAACCCGCCATACAATGCCACCCTTTTGAGGCGGTGCCAAATGATTCCTCAGCCACGAGGGGAGAAGACAATTCCCGCGGCTAGCAGTAAAAGCAGTCCAAAAAGATTATACAAGTTTTCGCAGATAAACATCTTAAAAACACTCGCATCACCAAGCTCCATCAATAGGCCGGCTGCATAATCAAACCTCTCTTGCCTCAAGAACAAATCGGCCTTACCAGTCGTGTGTTTTCCTCCATCAGTGAAGCTCGGCATCGGAATTAGATTTCGATCTCGGGTAAACTATGAACAGTTCCAGGGCCCCCGATAAACTCCTCCCTCGAAAACCGATTGGAGGAGCCGACCTTTGACCCACTCCGTATGTACCTTTTATCATGCTGAATGCGCCCAGGGGCCCTGCACACCACGGACAAAGAAAGGGGCACAGTGGGTGGGCCACAGCCAGACCCCGCTGGGCTACTGACTGAATCAGTAGCGCTCTGGTCAAGTGGAGCCTGAAGCCTTCACTGCGTGGAAAAAAGGGACAAAATAACACTAACTTCTAATCACTTAAGATTTTAAACCTCACGTGCTCGAGCTCTTCAACCATACCCCAGTTATTCTTGTATAGCGCCCAGACGCTAATTAAACAATCCATGGTGCAGCGGAGACCTGAGCAGTCAGTAATTTGGCATTACCCCCTAAACTGCTCCCGATACACCCGACACGAACCGTCTCCCAGCAGTCGGTCATGAACCATTAAAAAGCAGGAGGTGTCCGACGTCATGGCCCGTGTATAGAGCATTTGTTTATCGTCTTCTAGTGCCGACAAGGTGTCAAAGCGCTTGCAGACAGTAACAAGCTGGTGTGGCGCTGTGGTTAGTGAGGTACCCGACTAGCATCACCGCTGCACTCACCTGAATTTGACGAGGAAAGAAGGGCTGGATAGCTTATAGATAAAGACGAGGTCATAGCAGTAAAAGACCCGTTTGATTTGACAACCTGGCAGTACTGGTCCACCCCCAGCAGGGCAGAGCAGAGCGGCTATGCTAGTGCAGCTCTCGAAGCCGCCCCTGGGATGACTCCTAAGGCCGCCAGGATCTTCCACGCGAGGCCGCGGCGGGGCAGGGTGATCCCGGCGCGTTAGTCATCGCCGGGGCAGGGCACTAACAAGGGAAGGTGTGGAGGCCGGAACGAGTAACATGAAGGGACAAAAGCGGTCGAGCAAAGCGCCGATCTTCTCCCTCACCGGCGCTATGGGAGGGTGTAGTATTGTGGGTTCGTTTACTTTATGTTCTTCACATATTGTATACTCTATTATCAATATTGGAATGATGGGTATTCTTCCACTTCTGGGTCTGCTTGGTTCTCGCTGTGGGGTTGTCAAATAAAGACGATTGCTTCTCCTATAATTGTTTACGGTGTGCCATTACTTCATAGGGGCAGAGGTCTCTTCGCAGTACCGCCCTCCCCTGCAGACCACGGACACAGACATCGGGGCACAAGACATGACAGTAGAATGTACGAGTCGCGGAGGCTACGAACTGCAATGAAGAGGTCACATCTTTTGCGCCCACGTCCCCACTCCGTGGCCTCTTTAGAGGGGGCTGCTGGGGCCCTGCGCCCTGTCACCATTCGTCCAGGCGTGCCCTTCCACTAGTTGCTGGGTGTATAGGAGACGGCAAATTATTAACCCTGCAACTGCCGCACACCGACCTCTGCAAAGTAACGTTCGCTTAAAAGGTTTACACCCGACTTGGTAGATATGTGCATGTATTTATATATATATGGTTTAGAGAATTATGCACAGACATTATCCCGAGGTGCTGAGCGCTATACGAGCACACTGGCACAGCCCGCACAGTCCAATAAGGAGTATAGAAAGAGCACAGGTGCAAGGCTGGGAGGGGCCAAACAATACTCGGGTTAGTATCAGGACAGACTTCACTCTCAGGTCATTGTAAAACGTCATCAGAGGCACAAAAAAATGTTCTAAAAACTTAACAGCTTATTACATGGTGAGTAAAATTAAAACTCGTGATACACTTGTTTATTTAGCTTACAGTGCATTCCTCGGCGAATTCCATGCATTGCGTTTCTGCTGGCTGTGCTGGTAAACTCTGCAAAGATTGGCCTGCTGTACACGATTTTGTGAAAACTCGAATGTTTCTTCTAGGAGACCGGATGTTTGCTTTGGCTGGAAGGAGCCTGTTTGTTTTAATATGTTGTACTTTTTTCTTTCTTTTATAAAACAATTTTTTCAAGAAAACCGATCATGACAACATCCCACATATTGCGTTTTAATGCCTTACATCAGCATTCCGTTGGCATATTACTTCCTTTACTGTTCAGTGTCCAGCATGCACTGTGCTGGCTACAGTTGCAGTGCATGTGAGCGGGTGCGCGTGCAACACTCGCGTGCTCCCCCCCCCCCGTGATCACTTTCCCTTCTGGCATTCCCCCCTCCCTTTTCGCCCCATCCTTCTTGTCACCCCTTCTTTCTCCCCTTTCGGCACTTTGATGTCCTTTATAAGCACACGCATACTCACACATGCAGGCTCTCTGCTCTCTTTCTCTCGCCCCCTTTCACACACATGCACCCACACATGCACGCTCTCTCTCTCTCTCTCACACACACAGAGACACACACACACATGCACATTCTCTCACACAAACACACACACATACACATTCACTCTCTCTTTCTCTCACACACACCCACGCACACACATGCGCGCTCTTGCTCTCACACACATGCACGCACACATCCACGCTCTCTCTTCCTCTCTCACACATACACACGCCCACTCTCTTTCTCTCTCTCTCCCCCCCTCTCTGTCGCGTGCACACACACAGGCACTCATGCATTCTCTCTCTTTCTTTGGTGTGTAGTGCCAAAGCACCATTGATTCCTGCTATGCACGGTAAGTCCTTCATTTGTGCTTTTATTATGATACAAGGACCCCTTGCTGCCTGACAGGCCTCCAGCACTGGTGGCGTGGTGGGGGTAGTGCGTGGTGTGCAGTGCAGAAGCACCCTTGACTCCTGCTGTTTACAGTAAGACCGTCACTAGTGCTTTTAGCTTGACTGTGGTATGATACAAGGACCCCTTTGCTCCCTTTCAGGCCTCCAGCACTGGTAGCGTGGTGTTGGCAGTGTGCAGTGCCGAAGCACTTTTGACTTCTGTTATGCACGGTAAGGCATTTATTGGTGCTCACTGCTTTCAATAGGGCCATGGCTTGACAGCAGGCAGGCCTTTGCTCCCGGTCAAGTCTCCAGCAGTGGTGGTGCATCATCCATTCCAGCTGCTCAGGGCTGGTGCCTGTTAATGATTCTCCTGCAGCTGCGGAGTCAGCAGTGGTTGTGAAAGGCTAGGGTGGTGTGTGTGCGTTCCCTCACACCTTTTCCTGCTCTACTCCACGCTTGTCCCTCGATGTGTATATTACAGAGGTACGAAAAACACAGCATTTGAAATACCTAAAACACAAAAAGATTGCATGAGAACTGGTGCCGCGGAGCGCCTTCCCTCTCATTGACTGGATATACCCGCTCTCACTACAACTCTCTCTCTCTTTCACGCATACAAGCTCTCTCTCTCTCTCTCACACACGCATGCACGCACACATGCATGTGTGTGTGTGTGGCTCTGGGTGTGTGTGTGGCTCTGGGTGTGTGTGTGGCTCTGGGTGTGTGTGTGGCTCTGGGTGTGTGTGTGTGTGTGTGGCTCTGGGTGTGTGTGTGTGGTAGTAATTGCTGTCTGCTGAGCTCGTCCGTAGCGTAAATAGGTCTCACATTTGCGAGAGAATGGCAATGTAAATGACAATGCCATTTATTTACCTGTTTTCAAAACCAGCACATAAATACAAAATTTGTCATTTACAATGCCAATAGCTCTAACTTTTCCAAAGGCAAAACCATTGCATTGTAAATGCTTGTTTTCTAGAGCTCTGAAAGTTGCCTGCCATCAGATTCTGGAGTCTCTTCTACCCTGTTGCCGACACACATCTAACCGATAGGACTACTTGTTAATTGTTTTCCTTGTCTAAATATAATTAGTTTACTAGTCTTTAGGTCTTGCCTACGCAACACGCTAGCGCTGCTTTGGAGTGACCTCTTGGAATCACTCTGGGCTTTTGTGGAAACTCATGCATGTTCTGCACTGTTTACAATGAGCCCTCATGCATGTGCAGCATTTGCCTTGTGGGAACGAGCAGCGGTGCCATCTGTTTGGAATTATCGTGCTTTGGAAACAGATGGCGCCCTTGTTCCCTTCCGCAGGGTAAATGCTGTGCATGCACTGAGCCTCGAAGCCGCGTTTGTGTTATCTTCGTGTTAAGTTTGTTTCTTCTTGAATTATACCCCTCTCTCGATTTCTGTTTGCCTTCACTTGGCATTACTTTCCAAACAATGTTGCTCTGGCGGTGCCTGGTTCACCAAAGGTACCTTGTTTACAAGTGACATCACCAGTGGTTTGGGGCCCAGCTGTGACCATGGGCCGCGGTTAAAGGGTGACTGAGTACAGGCTCCATATGTTGTCTGTGGCCTGCACTGGGACAGGCTGAAGTGCAGACGGCGCAAAAGGCAGTGTCTGCGCCCCGCTGGCAGGTGCTGTGGCTGTTGCGTAACACATCTTGCATACATGGCACATGCCAGCGTGCAAGGGCACTCGGGCTGCAGATTGTGTTTCAGAATAAGGGAGAAGTGTATGTGTTTATTGAACTTCAGGAAAACGTTAAACGTGCGGCGAATGTCACTGCAACTGCCGAAAAAACAGGGGCATTCTCTCTTAAATGGGAAATTGCGTGTTATAGTAATTTCATTGCCTTAGAAATGCCCGCCTCGTTGAAACATCCCTAGTCACTTTCTCAGATGGTCTCTTTCTCAGACATGGCAGGCGGTGCCTGGGCCAATAGGAGTGGAGGGACTGCTGGCTCGCAGATGCTCTTCATATTTCTATTGTGTGCTATGTTTGCTTATTTCGTGCTGTGCTTACTGTCCCTGCAGTCAAGATACAGATCTTCCCGTTCGAGGGAGCACATTCGGGCAGTTTATCTTCTGACCGTCTGCCACTTTACATCAATCAACACCCCCTGCCCCCTCCCCGAACAGACACTACTGCTCAGGGCAAGGGCCACTATTTCAACACCCAAAACAAACTCAGCTGATAATGTGCTGCTGCATGCTAGCTGGTACCTTAATGCCTCTGTTCATGCCTTAGCGCTAGTTCTTGCATTGTATTTTGACGCTTGTTTTCATTTTTTGTGCTTGCGGTTTGATTGAGTGCAATGCTGTTGTTGTCGCTTGAGTTGAGCTGAACACGTTAACTCTCTCTTTGGGTTGCTTTGTGTCACGTTTAAATCCACCCATTTAAGGTTTGCCAACAGGCCCTATACTATCAGTGTTCCTCTCAACAGCTCCTTGTTCAGCAATTGGAAATGAGACCCGGAAGCACATCCTTATAGCTGAAAATCAAAACTACAGGTCCCAGATTACTTGCTACTAATGGCTAGGTACCGAAGCTGACTGAAGGTGTTCCAGCTGGCAAAGGGGCCTGATCCAGGACGCACTTCGTTTACTGGCGTTGACCATCTCACTCTACAATACTGCCAGCCCCCTTCAATCACAAAGCAATCATTGCCTGACATCATCTGGAGCCTCGTCCAGTTTCAGGTCTTTGCCACTGCAGGCTCCGTAACACTGGAACAGCTTTCAACTCAACATAGCCTGTGCGTCTCCTCAGAGCATCTTTAAAATATCCCTGAAACACCATCTCAAGCTGAAGAATCTCCCTGGCACCACTGCCCGCTACATGCAGACTGCAATATCCCCCCTAACTGAGCTTGTTATGTTAGATACTCAGCACTCATACATCACCACATCACCACCAGTGCAGCATCACCTCAACATCAGCGCAGCTCTAACTCAGCACCGGCAAAGCACCACCTCACCACCAGCGTGCCGTGGCATCTCGCCTTTGGGACCTTATGAGTGTTTAGTTATCCAGCACAATATCCTTCGTTCAACAACATCAACTGTTGCATGGCTAAACACTCATAAGGTCCCAAAGGCGAGACCTATTGGCTATGCCAATGCTTGTTTTAAATGATTGTATAAAGTAGCTTGGAGTAATTAGGGTTGCAGGAATACTGCTTAGTCATTAATGTGTACCTATATAGCAGAGAGAGGACCCCTGTAATTTTTCACTTGCTGCTTTGTCCCACGGGTCCTTAAATATTACTCTGGATTTCTTAGCCCTCTACAGGAACCTGCAATTCAGTTTGCTGGCATGAAAACAAAATGTCTTAGTTTGTGCAAACCGTGAGATAAATACAATACTTTAAGCTTTTTATATGCCGTGACTTTTGTATTTGCAGCCTCGAAAGCAGTGGAATGCCTGATGGACTCCAAATGGGCAAAAGCTAAAAAAGGTGAAGAAGCCTTATTTACGACAAGAGAGTCGGTTGTTGACTATTGCAACAGGTATGGCCTTGGTTGTTTTCTCTTTTAAACCCGTCCCAATGAATAGCAATAGATAAGGAAGGTATTTGTTTGGTTTCTTCTAATTCGCAACTTATTTATCCCTTGGTTTTGCTGCCCAAAAAATATATTTTTGCAGTCTGAAGGGTAAATACCCTGGCAAAAACACCCCCTTTTCAACATAAAACATTTCTCCTGTGTTCATGTTCCTGAGGTGTTTGAAGGTAGTGACAAGCCTCTAAAAATGCTGTCTGTTCAGTGACAGTATCCAAAATTCATTGGGGCAATTTTTGATTGACTCATTCTGCTGAAGAGGGGCTCGACTGACTTGGTTGGGCCAGGCTGAGTGGTATAATGCGTCCTCTCTGCTCCTCCTACCTCATACCTGATCAGGGAAATTAGTTTTTTTTATGAGTCAGTCCTGCAAGATGGCATCTGAGCTGGTGGTGTGGCTGATGGATGAATAGGATTATATAGTAAGCGTTTTATTTCTCACCCACTGTACTTACAAAACATTAAAAAAAAGTTTGAATTGTGGTTGTGTGAAGTGTTTTATACTTTATAAGTTCCTCTATACTCCAGGGTGTTCTGTGTGAGCATTCCTCTTGTACGACTGTCATACCCTTCTTTAACTGTACATAGAGCTAGGTCACATATTCTGTTGCATCTTTTTTTGGGGGAGTGGCTGATTTACACTAAGCACTGTACTTTACTGGAGTCAGTATGTAGGCAGTTGCATGCTGACATTGATCAGACCTCAGCCACGTCTCTTAACAAATGAGCTGTAGTGCCCTTAGCGAAAATCGTCTGCACAACGTTGAAAAGCTATGCTGTTCTGCTTCTTTGTTTGTTTTTTCTTGCTTATGCCTTTTCTCGTCTTGTGTACTTAACAATCTGGCAAGTCCACTGCAGGTGTTCATCCTTCTGCTTTTCTGTTTCTCATCAGAGCCATCCTCTGATGAGTGGGTCTTCATCCCAGCTGTACACTTAATTTGAATGACTGTATGTGATGCCACTTTGCTCCATGTTATGCGGGGCCTTTTTGTGGTGCCTGCTAATCCATACCCAATGGGCAGGGGCCTTTTTTTTAAAATAAACCTGTGGCACTAGGGGAGCTTGCCCATTGGTTGCCCAGGTTAATGTTCCTTTTAGGTTACTTGCCTTTATGGTCTGTGGGCACATGCAAACAGGGTCTCCTTGTCATTCATATTAGTCGGGAGAGTAGAGGTCTGTTTGAGACCCATGTACATGCTGCACTTTATGGTGACATTCCGTAGGGATGACTGCGAGCCTGCATGTACTCCTCCTGAGGTTTCAAGGTTCCAATTCTGATATATCTTGTGGGTGATGGGAGTCCCTCTCTAATCCCTTTGTTGGACTGGACACTAACTTCCTCTTTTGTATTAAAGAAAGTATGATACACATGGTAAGTATAGAAATGTCAGCATATATACACTAACCATACATTATTAATTTTTAGGACTTGTATGTATTTTAACCAATCTTAGTTGTCTTACATTCCCTTACTGATTATTACGTTGATGAGTTTATTTTTATCTTTCGCTTTATGTAAATTCTGTTTTGCATATACCAATTTGGTAATTTTAGGTTGTCAAATTGTACTGGATTGTCTGATGGCCGTGTTGTTGACAAACATCTACATGCTGCTCTGTATTGAATAGTTTTGGTAGATATTTCTAACAGTTGGCTGTATCAGATTGTAATATTTGAGTTAGGAGATTCAATGTGAAAATTAGATTTTTAAAATGATATGCTAATGTCTTGTATATCTTATATCTGCTATAAGCTGGTCTTGGCTAACTGATGTTGTTTAGAATAGGTTTCTTCATTCCTGACTAAAAATTGCTATGAGGATGCTGGTCTCCCCAGCGATAGGAGCAAATATGGCAAAAACCACATTGACTAGTCTTAGTATGTGTGCCTCTTGGCTACCATCCACTCCTCCTTTTATGGACTATGTACAAGTTAATTTTTATCTGGTATTCAGAAATTAGTTGTTGAGGCAGACCTATGTTGGTATTGTAGTCTCTGATTAATCTGAAATTGATTTTTGCGAATGCATTATTCGTTGCGCTTCCATTATATTATAGGCCATTCTTGAGTTTGTTCAGAATGCTGGTGCATGTTTACTGCTTAAACAAAATCTGATGGTTTCTGCTCTATTCATTGGCTCCCAGTGTGTAAGTGTATTAAGTATAAGCTGCTATGTTTCATGTTCTGGTTTGTTAGAAATTTGGTGTCTTGTAAGGTTCATCAAAAATTCTATATGTACTCCCTATTGTACTTTGTGATCCAGGTGCCTAGGGTTTCTCTACATTCCTAAAATACTTCTGTTGGAAACAACTGTTTGGATTCTTAGTTTATGGTCCCATACTCTGAAACTCTTTACTTTTCAATTTCTTGAACAAGAAATGTTCAAGCTAGATTTGAAGGTGCCCTGTCCCAAAACATTTCCTGGTTTCGTTTTCTGGTCTTTGATCGAAAGTGTGGTGGATTGAGTTGGGGATCAAGTGGAGGGCCTTTAAGTAATATTTGCAAAGGTGTGTCTTCCACATCTGGAGTTACTATGGTGCATCCAACAAGCAAGGAGTACTTTGAGGTAATCTCCATTTTATTTGACTACTGTTAAGAGTAATCTTGTAAATTACTAAGAACCTGAGCATCATATTAATTGGGGAAAATAGTAATTGTAAAAAGCTTCTGTTTAACCCATTGCGGGGTAAAAAAATAATATATCATCAGTAAGTTGTTGAAAGTGACATTAAAGTGCAATCCCAAAAAAGAAATATCTGTTAGGGTTGGCTAGGATTGAGCTAGAGTTTATAGCAAGCTGAATATTCTTCCTTACTAAAATTAGGCGTACAGGAGTTTAGTGATATTTGCAGCTCCAAACTTGGTATCATATGATAGATTTGAGCTATACTGTGTTACAACATCCCTCTCACGCAGTGCCACTTTGATTTTGATTTCTGCTATTTTCTTCATTTAAGGCTTTTGAAGAAGCAGTTCTTTCACCGTGCTCTGAAAGTGATGAAGACGAAGCCTGAAAAGGACACAAAGAAGGAAAAGGAGAAAGAGAAAGGAAAGAATGACAGTGGCAAAGAAGAGGAAAAGAAAAGTAAAAAAGAAGTTGTGAAGGATGACAAGCCAAAGAAGGATAAAGAGAAGAAAAAGGACACTGAAAAAGAAGAAAGTAAAAAGGTAATCTATTTCTTAATTTCATTTGCAAAACGTTGATATGCTCACCAAACTGATGAACGCTTTCAAGTTTAATTTATTTCAATTGATAAAAACGCTTCCAGACACCACTTCGAAATTAGCTTTTGAATTATCATTATTCTTAATCATTAAAAATATACAGGCAATAACAAATGTTCACAGCTGCTTGTGGGCACTATTAATTATGCTTTCTGTACACGTAACATCTGCCGTTGTGAAAGAATTGGGCTCAGCAATAGGCATAACATCTTCTAGCCTGGATAGAGGAATACAACATA
This sequence comes from Lissotriton helveticus, assembly GCF_964261635.1. Taxonomy (NCBI): domain Eukaryota; kingdom Metazoa; phylum Chordata; class Amphibia; order Caudata; family Salamandridae; genus Lissotriton; species Lissotriton helveticus. Next base: position 159,907,361 of record NC_136072.1, read on the forward strand.
AGTAAGATTTTGGATCACCTTTAAACATAAGCGCATACTCAGGCTTCTAAAAGCTTTTTATGGTGCCCTTCTTGAAAGCCATGTACAATCAAAACAGTAACATCACATGAAGTGATGGCACAGATGGGTACAAAATGAATCTGTTAAATGTTGGAAAGTGCACAAATCTGTCCTTTTACCCTATGAAAATAGGAGGGATCTAAGAGTGAGTTGTGAAAATAGAATAAAGCATAGTTTATACACGTTGGAGTTTGAATGCACGTTCCATCGTCACTTCTTCTTGTCCTGCTATTAGGAGTTTCTCAGACAGCTAAGGAAATACTGAAAGGTGCGGGACTTGTGAAAATTCAGAAGTCGTCCAGATGTAGGCACTGTAGACATTTTTGCAATTAAAAAAAAATCACTCCCTACTCCCACACCCCAAACTACAGAAACCCCACTAAAACCTTTTCTCACAGACTTGCCTCCCAAAATGACAACAGTCTCCTAATCTCTTCTGGACATGAAGTTGCAATGTAGAAGTCAATGTGAGAAGAATAAAGCCATTTAAATTGCATGATAATATCAGTTGCTGAGTGTTCATGAAAATCAATTGGAGAGCTTAGTCTACCTCACAACTCTACACCTAGTGTTTGACTCTGGGCATGTCAGGAGAATAGAAACCTCTGCTTGTCAGCACTCCTCTAGTAAACCACTTAAGAAAGGAAATGTGGTGCCTTCACCTAGCCCTATATTTGTGAGAGGCAATCCCTGGCAAATTCAATATAGGTGATAAAAGTGAAACCGTGAGTGACAACTTGAGGAAAGCATAATTGCATGAATGCATTCCACCGAGTCATGATGGAATACCATAATAGATGCATTTGGGCCAATTATGGATTTCCCGACAGTTGAGCAACTTCAGGTAGTACAGTCCTCATTCTGAGGGTTCTGATACAGGAAGGAAATTTTGTTTGTAAATCCATCAACCTCCCAAAACCACAATTTATTTGTAACCAAGAAGTATTTCATGAGGTCCCCTAAAATGTTGTTGAGGCTGCAGATGTCAGAAGGCCCAACAAAAAGAGTAGGAGTAAGGGGAATTATATAGCACTTAGCACGGATCAAAAAGAGTCCTAATGAGATGGCCGTTAATTGGTCACAATCGTGAGTTTAGAACTAAGGTTTTTTTTTTCAGTATCTGAGACTCAGTTCTACTATTTCCACATAGACATCTACAACAAAGTCACTAAACTGTCTGTTCTTTCAGTGTGAACTGTGGAGTTGGTGTTACAGATAACAGAATGGAGATACAGTATCTTGAGGGGTCTATCCTAAACTCAACGCTGCATAAGAAACCGTGATACCTTCAAGGACCTTGCCCCATTTGAAACCTGTGTATGGGAATGATGTATGCATTTTTTGGTAGCTGAGAAAGGACTCGATCCAGTTGGTAGTTGGAGACCATCTTCTTAGGGTACAACTTCTATTTCGTGACTTTTTGGGCATCCCATCTATTTTTCAAGCTCACTCACAATCCCATCTTCTCCTTAACTAAAGGTAAAAAAATAGAGGTCGAACCCTATTGAGAACACGATTTCAAGGTTGAAATAGGCTCTACATTTCATAAAATGCATGACATTTTCCAAAAAAAGGTAGACTGTAAACAATTGGCTGCTTATGTCCGCATCAACTGTTTTTCCAGAACAGTACCTATGCACGCTTAATTTGCTTCAAGAAACCTGAATACAAAAAAGCTTCATAGTGATCAGCTATCCATTGCAGGGCATTGGTGTGAATCAGTATCCTAGCCCATTAATACATTTATTTTCAGTTTAAGGTCGGAAAAAATAGTGATCATGTGTATACACTTAACGAAGTCTGTTTTATAAACCCTGTTACACAAAAAAAAGAAGGCCTGAGTGTAGAAAGTAAGACATTTTCTTTCAGTTTTTCCTCTCATTAGCTTGTAGTGTAGTTCCTATATTCCCAATAGGCTCTGTGCATTGAAATAATATATCCTCTAGATATGACGTAGGGCTTATGTCAGTAGGTCTCTATCGAATATACTAAACTTAATTGTGAGTGCCAGCTAGCTCAGAGGTCACTAGAAACTTTCTCGAATTCACAAGAAGGGATTAGTTTCTGACAACCGCATAAACATGACAACTTTGTTTCCCTAGGACTGGAATAACTATCTTCAATATCGTGGAAACAATAGATAAGTATTTCACTCAGTCAATCATGCATGCTTCATTTCTACAGAGTTGCAGAGAAATAGTGAGACTGGCGTTTTCAATAAAAAGGATTTATTGAACAGTCTTCTTTCTCATGCAAGAGAGGTAAACTGCTACAATCGTTAGGCAGAATGCAAAGTATAATGCGTACAGCGTAAACAGTAATATGAAATAATACTGTAAGAGGATTGTATGGTTTCTAAGCCATATAAAAATACATACAGAAATAACACAGGCTAAAATACTCAACTGGTGCTTCTAAAATACGCCTACCCCAATGTACCTAACCTAAGTCTACTACGTGGGAAGAAGTAAGTATGGTCTTTAGCATAGGTTTAGTTTTGCCAAGAATCTACCAAAGGTTTCTCTAGGTTCTTATCAGTTCCATACCTTAGAATGAAGGAGGTCTGGTATATCTCTCTCGGGACACGATTTCCCAACACCCCGCAAGGGGAGTCGGAAACACTGGAGCTGGATTTCTCAGCAGAGGAGGGCAGCTTCCTGATCAGTGCGTCAGCTGGAGAGTCGGCTTCCTTCAGCACTTGCTGTAGCGAGCTGCATCGGGCAAGTAGGTCGTCTAACTGCTCCGAACCACCATGCTTTGCCATAGCAAGTGAAGGTATATGTATACCTTGAAGGTGTTTAGGAATGACATCTTTGACGTAAAGTCGGGCAGATGAACAACATGAATGAACCCCTAAGGAATACATGTTCATTGTAAAACTAACTGAGTTCTTGGAGAAATCAATATTCAAGCAAGGGGAAGTCCCTAACGGCTTAAGCTGGTTTTCCAAGAAATCTTTGTGACGTTTGGTGAACGGATGGAAGTAGCCATGCCTGTATTTGGGTTGCATGGGCTACGCCTAAATAAGGGCTTGATTTCTATGCCTATATAAGGGCAACGTGAATTTTACCTATATAAGGGCATGCATCGGGAAAATTCTATTCGGAATCTAAAACTCCATACAACAAGCTACTAGGTACCTTTGACAAGAAGACATCCTTTACACAGGAAGAATTCACTGGACCAATGAAGTGTACTTGGTACTCCAAGACCTTAGTATTTTTTTCTCTAAAGCAAATGTAGCTTAGAATTACTGGGAATGCGGAAATACTGCTGAGTCATTAATGAGTACCTATGCATACATGGTATTAGTATTTAAGAAAAGCAGAGAGAGTAACCATGGCATTAAGAACAGAATTTCAATGTTGACTCAAATTCTTCTAAAAGGGGCTGATAGAAAATAATTCTTTTTACTGTGTCTACATCAACTCTTTTTTCAGCAAGGTTATTACGCACCCTTAATTTGCTTCCACAAATCTGAAAGCAAAAAAGTTATCCAAGTGATCAACTGTCCATTGCAGGGCATAAGTGGTGAACCAGTGTCCTTGTTCTTTAATTTAGTTTAAGTTTGGAGAAGAGAGCATTAACTTATTGCCTGGCTGTTGTCTGCATATTTATGAAAAGTGTTTACATACATACACTTCTCTAAGACTTTTGTCAGCGCTGCTACACAAAATATACGACACATGCTGCAATTGAGTTAAAAAAAGTTTTATTTTTGTGCTTTCAACAAAGAAGCACTAATATGAACATAGAAACATTTCAAAACCATAGAATCACACAACTGCAATTTCATAAAATCAGAATAACATTGCCGGGTTGATTGTGCCAGCTCCCCATGTTATCAGTCCAATTCTCAGAATTTCCACCATGAGCCCCATACCATGTCAAATTTCCGCTGACAACCATGGACCCTATACACAATTCATTCAGCTTGCATGCACCTAATAGAGTCCAACTTTCCAAAGCGCCAAGGCACGAGATTCGCTACGCTTACATAGCCAAATTATGTCTCTCCTGGCAACAATGAGAGCCGTTACTTTACAGCAGGGTGATTAGGTAGCATGTGTTCCTCCCTGATGCCAAGTGAGGCTTGTTTCGGGTCTATTACGAGTGTCTCAGATTGGAGACAGCCTTTACAATGCTGATATTTCCAACGTAATGCCTTTACCACGCATCTTCTACCACGCAATTCATTATCATGCTTGCCTTTAGCACAAATGTGCCTTTACCACACATGCCTTTACACAGAAAAGTAAATATGTTTAAGTTAAGTATGTCTCCTTCTCGCTCTCTCTATCTCTCTCTCTCTCTCATATATATATATATATATATATATATATATATATATATATATATATATATATATATATATATATATATATATATATATATATATATATATATAATCAAGAATAAATAATTTGTCCTAAACACACCCGTGGAGTGCAAGCCTTTCTGTGTTACAGATTGTGCAACACACAGGATCTGTCTTGGAACTTTCATTGGGTACACTCTGTTTGAAGTACTTTCTTCATGAATTTAAAAAGTAGTAGTTACTAGGTTGCAGACCCTTCGTGTAGGCTGCCCAGATGTCTCCTCTCTTTGTGAGGGACAAATGTTTTTGGTAAATAAGAGCACACACCAGATCTCATAACTCTGCTGGGCATTATAGTTTTAGTTGAGGAATGAAGGCATTTCATGTACTGCTTGTAATCCCATTTTAATTAGCTTAAGTAATTTGTGCGAAATCTACAAACAAACCTTTCCACCTATCCTTTCAGCTTTTGGTCTAGAAACAAACATTCACAAAGGCTGTATTCTTGATACCTACCATATTCTTTTCCTCCCTCTGAGTCAGCCATCATAGAAGTTGAACTCAGAAAGCAAAGATGGATAATACCTTTAAGTCAGTCCAAGAACGTTATTTGTTTTAAACAGTTCTTGTCTAAGTTTCAACATTTCCTGACAGCCGAGCACCATTTAAGTAGCGAAATTGAGAGCCTTCACTCTTTAACCAAAGAACTATCAGAAGAGCAATCAAGTGGACTGCATTATGGTAGTATAGACTGGAATTCGTTTGTGATTTTTCCTCTCAGGCTCAGCTTAGAAAATATGCTTCATGATTTAGGATTCCTGGTAAGTAGACCACCTTTAATTACAGAGCCCTGGCCAAGGCCCTGGAGATATTTTCACATCTCAAAACAAAAAAAAAACTAAGACTTTACGTCAAGACTACTGGACCCAGAATAGTTCTTCAATGCCTTCTTAATAAACTTGTCACTTACATTTCTTTATGCCTTTCCTCCGATTCCAGTGATACCTACAGTTGTATTAATACTTCAGAGTTGTCAGGCAACATTAATCATTATTGCTCCAGACTGGCCAAGGCAGCAGTGGTATCTGGATATGTTACAAATGTATATCAAGCCATTCCAGAGGTTTGCCTTCAAATTAAACCTTTTGACCAGATCTCAGGGTCATCTTTTTTACCTGAACCTGACGTCCTTGAATTTGGTAGCATTGCTCCTGATATCAGACAATACAGACATCCAGATCTTCCTTAGTCACGCATGGATATTCCTAAGCATCCTGAGACTTGGGCTTGCTGTTCGCTCAAATGGAAGTGTTTTGTTTATGGTGCCAACAGAAAGGCTACAGTCCTGTCAGGAGAATGACATTCTTCCATACCGCTACATTTAGTCTGAATAAAACCTGAAGTTTTCTTCCATTTCCCAACTTTTAATTAACTTCAGTCATATTTGCCATGGTCTGGCCACTTCAGAACATTCAATTCCCCGTTGTATCATACCCTGCATATGAGCTGTGTTATCAAGTGGTTAATAACCTCATACCAAAGAGATACAGCTCCCATTCCCCTAGAGGGTAAGCTGCCTTCACAAACTGGTGGGGAAACATTCTTCGTTTTGACAATTGTAAAGCAGCTATGTGGAAAGCTGTCTACACTTCATTGTTCGATTCAAATCCCGAAGCTGACTCTAGTGCTGGTAAAGCATCTCTAATAGACATTTTTAGTTGACGCTCTATCTGCACTTTCTTGCTTTTTCTCCCATTTTGCATACAGTTATTCCATATGCTCCAGAACCATGGGGACCATGATATTCTTTAGCTTGCTACTTTATTCTAGCATTTATGACTATCAGTGAAGATCCTACGAAGCAGAAGAAATAGTTACTTCTAGCCCTGGCTCTGCCTTTTTTTAGGAATCTTCATTGATTCCTGCAAATTAGTTAATAGTGCAAAATCAGAACTACAAGTACATTACCATTTCTTCATATGGCTGCTGGAAAAGAATGTGTAACTCTATGGGCCGATAAAATACACAGTCTCTCTTCTTCTTTGACATGATCTGCGCTGCAGGTTTATTTATCTTACCTCACTACTTTAATTATGGCATTCATGTAAGCAGAACAGGTAAAGTGCTCTTGTCTGTTGAGAATGACTCTTTTTGAGTTATCCGTTCTGTCTACAGAAATATACAAGTTCCATTTTTCTGAATTGGCCGTGCTTTCCAGTTTCTCTCACATTATACTTTTCTTTATTATTTTCAATTGAGCACAGCCTCTTACATATTTGTTTTTTTTTATTGGATAAAACAATTGAGGTATATGCTTTTTTAAAAATACCTTTTTACTCCATTCATATTTGTTTTTAGTCTCAGGATGAAACCCCAGGAACGCCCAAGAAAAAGGAGACTAAGCGAAAATTTAAACTTGAACCACATGAAGAACAGGTTTTCTTGGATGGCAATGAGGTGAAGTATCTCTCTTTTATGTAAACTCCTTGTACTTTAGTCAAACTAAGCTGTTTGCATTGCGAACCCTATCCTTCAGTGGATATATATTCAATAAATTATTGGCAATTGCAAACAGTTGTGCTTAAATGATGCAGCTTTAAGTGCTTACTTCTGTCATAGAGTTTTAAGCTTCACCCAAATTTAGGAAACTCTTGTTTGTGCCTGCATGTGTTCAGTGTGTTCCTAACTGTGCTTCTGATAACCGAGTGATCATAGTGCATAACGTATAGCTACCAAAGAAACGTAATCTAGGCTAATTAGAAAAACTGTACATGGAATACAATGTTGATGATATGCACATTACCAATGCACTACTAATGCCCCTGTAGAATGGTTTAGACTGTTGATCAATCAAAGATGGGTTTTGGAATCACAGTACTTTAGACAAGTTTAATGAATAAGCACCAAATGTTTCAAAGGCTTGATTTTGATGTGCATATAAAACGCCAATGTAAATGTTCAATCAGGGATTTGTGAATTGCACTACTCACCCGTGTGGGTCTCAAGGTTCTGGGGGGGAGGCGGGGAAGGACGTGCAGCTCTGATTCAACCAAAAAGCCAGGTCTTGAGGCTCTTCCTGAAGGTGCGCAGAGTGGGGGAACGTCTGATGTTGAGCAGGAGCTTGTTCCAGGTCTTTGCCGCCATGTAGGAGTAGGCTCTTCCACCCGCTCTGGCTCTATGGCTGCGCAGGGTTTCGTTGAGGGAGGTCGGCGGAGCAGAGTTATCTCTTGGGTACGTGGAAGGAGACTCTTTCGTTGAGGTATTGGTGTCTGGTGTTGTGGAGCGATTTGTAGGCGTGAATGAGTAGCTTGAAGGTTACTCTCTTTTTGATGGGGAGCCATTGGAAGTCTCGTAGGTGCTGGGTGATGTGGTCCTGTCGTGGGGTGCCGAGGATGAATCTGGCAGTGGTGTTCCGGATGGTCTGGAGTTTTCGGAGCAGGGTTTTGTTGATTCTGGTGTAGATGGCGTTTCCATAGTCCAGTCTGCTTGTTATGAGTGTGTGGGTGAAGGTGTTTCTGGATTTGGGGGAATCCACTTGAAGGTCTTGCAAAGGATGCAGAGGGTGTTAAAGCAGGTGGAGGAGACGGCGTTGATCTGTCTGGTTATGGTGAGGGAGGAGTCGAGTATGATGCCGAGGTCCCGGGCTAGGTCCGTGGGTGTGGAGGGGTTGCCGAGGGCAGTGGGCCACCAGGTGTTGTCCCATGCTGAGGGGGTGGGTACGAGGATGAGGACTTCTGTCTTCTCAGAGTTAAGCTTCAATAGCTGCTGCCATGATGCAACGTCTTTCATTCCTTCCTGGAAGCTTAGTCTGGTTGTGTTGGGTTCCTTCGTGTGAGAGAGGATGAACTGGGTGTCATCGACATAGGATACTATGCTGAGTCCATGTTGTCTGATGATGGCGGCGAGGGGGGGCCATGTAGATGTTGAAGAGCGTGGGGCTGAGTGATGATCCTTGGGGTACTCCGCAGTTGATCTCTGCAGGTTTGGAGAGGAAAGGCGGCAGTCTGATTCTTTGGGTTCGGCCGGTGAGAAAGAGCCGACCCAGTCAAGGACGGTTCCTTGTATGCCAGCGTCGTGGAGTCTGGCGGTGAGGGTGCAGTGAGAGTGCGGTGAGAGACATTGTCAAAGGCTGCAGAGAAGTCTAGTAAGATGAGGGCCCCCGTCTGTCCCTGGTCTAGGAGAGTGCGGATGTCATCTTTGGCGGCGAGGAGGGCTGTCTTGTTGCTGCAGAATCCGGATTGGGATGAGTCAAGGATGGAGTTGTCTTCGATGAAGTTCGTGAGCTGGATGTTGGTGATCTTCTTGGTGACTTTAGCTGTGAAGGGGAGAGAGATGGGTCTGTATTTTTGTAGGTCTGTTGGGTCTGCAGACGGTTTCTTGAAGAGGGGCTTGACTTCTGCACGTTTCCAGTCAGGGAATGAGCTGGATTTGAAGGTAACATTGATGGTGCATCGTAGCTCGAGTGCTATGGTGGCGGCGGCTATGTGGAAGCTGTGTTGGCTAGCAGGGGTCTGTGGGGGCTCCTGAGTGAATGCTCATTGTTGTGACGGTGTCTTCGGTGGTGACCGGGGTCCAGGCGGAGATGGTAGGCTGGCTGTCGTTGCTGGGAGTAGGTGTGGTTTCGGTGTCTGGTGTCTGTTCGTTGAAGTTGCTGTAGATGGTCTTGATCTTGAGATGGAAGAAGGATCCGAGTTTGTTGCAGAGGCCCTGGGAAGGTGTGACGTCTGAGGGTTCGCTGGGGTGTTTGGTGAGTTCCAGAATGATGCTGAAGTGTTCCTCGCCAACTCCAGCAACACAAAGGATTTTGTCCTGGATGAAGGTCCTTTTGGTGTGTTTGATGGTAGTATTCTGTCATGACGTTCTTGAAAGTGGTCCGGGCTTCCGGGGTTTTGCTGTTTCTCCATTCTTTCTTGAGAAGTCAGCAGGAGCATCTCGATTCTCGGAGGTCCGTGGTGAACCGGGTGGCTTTCCTGGGGCGATGTCTGTCGGAGTTACGAAGGGGGGCAAGCTCGTCTGCGCAGTTGGTGATCTACCTGTGTAGTTCGTTGACTGCAGAGTTGGCGTTGGTCATGGTGGGAGGGGGATGGTGATTGAGGGTGAAATTGAGGTGCTCCTCCGTTGCTCCAATTTATCCACAGAGGGCGTGGTGTAGGTTTGTGAGCTGTGGTTTTATCGAAGGATAAGTGTACGCAGTGGTCCAGAGGGGTTGCGTGGTGTGGCTGAAGTGGATGTTGTTCCCTCCTGCGAAGATGGGGTCGAGGGTGTGTCCTCCCTTGTAGTTAGGGGTGGTGAAGAGCTGTTTCAGTCCGATGTTGGCGAGGTTGTCTAGGAGGGCATTGGAGATCGGATCGCTGATGTTGTTGAGGTGGAAGTTCAGGTCCCCGAGCAGTATGTAGTCCATAGAGGCGATGGCGTGGGGCGCGATGAGGTCAATGAAGGTTTTGATGAACGGGGTTCGTGGTCCGGGAGGTCTCTAAGCGAGGGTGCCACATAGGGTCGTTCTGGGGCTGGTCTGGATCTGGAAATGGAGGTGTTCCATGGGGGAAGAGGAGTTTTGTGCTGGAAGTGGTGAGTAGTAGGGAGTTACTGTGTGCAATGGCGAGTTCTCCTCCTGGGTGGTTGGGGTGGTCCTTCTTGTGGATCTTGTATCCGTCAGGGATGGCGGTAGTGATGTAGGGGTGCAGGCGGAGTTTGTCCAGGTTTCCATGAGGAAGGTGACGTCTGGCGAAAGGGTGTTGAGGAGGTCCCAGATCGCAACTGCGTGTCTATGCAGGGAATGTACATTGAGGAGGATGCATCTCAGGGGTTCGGGTGTGCTGGCGTCCGGAGGGTGGGCGGTGGCTGTGGGGGTTTGGAGGTTTGTGAAGGTTCAGCGGGGGTGTCGGTAGGAAAACTGGCCGTGGGTGGTGTCAGGTGTCGACAGCTGGTCGTTGTTGTTTCTTCCGGGGTTGAGTGCGTGGAGGGCAGCTGAGGCGTAGCGGTGGGGAGTCTGAGAACCAGGATCCCTGCCGCTGGTCCGGTCTGGTCGTGGCAGACTCAGGCGGGCTTGCCTTTGGCGTGCCTTCGGCATGCCAGCGGTGCGGCTGCCATTATGTTGGGGACGAAGGACGGAGCACAGTTGGGAGGCGGGAGTGGGAACCGGCAGGGGGGAGGGTCCGCAGGGGCAGCATCGGTGAGAAAACGGCAAGAAAAGGACACAACAAGGTACAATAGAATGAAAAAGATAAAAAAGAATAAAAAGGCAACAGATAGATAAGCACAATAAACAGAAACCAGACAAACCGAAAAAGACAAACGGAGACAGAAAACAAAATAGGCTGGCTGAGTGGACCAGCAGAAGAGCAAGGCTCTCCCACTGCACCACCAGGGATGATGCAAAGGCAGGAGCCTGCGGGAGGAGGAAGGGCCTCGAACACCTACCTGAGACAGAGAGGTGCTAGAGGCAGCTGCGCAACGGCGTGTCTCTGCTGCATTAAAACAGCTGTAGGAGGTTACATCATTGGCAGCGTGAAAGTGAATTTTGTACCAGAATGCATCCTTTTTGTGAATTTGTGTAAATCATTCAGTAGTTTTTTGAGACACAAAAAATGCGTAGTCAAAATAAATAGGTAACTTTCACCAAAGATTCCTCACCTCCACTAGTGCTAAATTGCATCTGGAAAGTTTGCAACAGCTCTCCTGCACTGGTAAATGGGCAACATGGCTCCCAGACACCTTTCCGGATGTGATGTTACAGATCTGTACCACCAGGCACTCTGACAACAGCCTCTTTCTTTGATACGTACTGGATATGGGCTAAAGATTTCTTTGGATTTTCAAGAGTTGCAGTGCTGGAATTGGTCCTGTCGCTGACACCCTTGGTTAGGAATGTCTCTGCTTTCCTCTAGTGTTTTGTGCCTCCTTGACCCTGTATACTCAGGTGGTTCTCCAAAGGATGGTGGAGGCCTGTGTAAGCACGGTCAATTCTGGTCTCATTCTGGATCCTGTGCCCCAAGATAAACTTGAGGACTTGTCATCTTAGTCGAGATAACTTTCCCTCAGACTTTATTTATATCCAGCAGAGATATTTTCCTCTTGCCTGACATCATCTAAAATCTCTCTCAACCTTTGGGTAGGTAGTCTGTTTAAGCTCAATTCTCAACTTCAACTTCTTTGGATTTGACTGCTGCTTGGCTGTGGTAGAGGTTGGGCACCAGTACCCAACTCTGTTTTGACACTATGCCAGTACAGCCAGTTCCACCCCTGGTATCTGGTGCTGACCCTGTTGAAGTGGCAGCATTCAGTGAGGTCATGCTGGCGATTCTCAGGCAACCTGCGACTCCTTCCGTGCTTTAATGCCCAAAGGTGTTTCCAGGCCAATTGTAAGTCCATGGCTTAGAGCAGTTTGTCAGCTTCACCGTGTTCGGTGCTTATGCCCTCTTCCATTGGCTTCTGCCTTTTTGCAGGTTGACTTTGATCACCTGGTCGGCTCTGTCCCGGCCTGAAGCAATGCACTGTATCTCCTAAGGCCTAGCCAGCTTTTACGTCATTGGTGTCGATGGTGCCAGCGCAGGGCCATACCAGGCCCCTCACATTTTGACTGTCCTGCCTGCCAGAATAAAGCTGAGCTTTGGGGACTCCTCCTGGTGATGTCTTCTCGCATCTCAAGTTTTTGAATTCTGTCCTCACATTTCTGTATCCTCAACTTCATTCTGTATGGCTTTAGGGAGAGTGTGTGAGGTTATGGATGATGTGAAGGAGGCGTTTTTCACCTTTTCTTTTTCAGTGTTTATTATTGGTCCTTTAATGCCTCCAGTGGCTGGTAGTCAGAAGCTCAAGTCGAACTTGAATGAGCTTCAGGTCTTCTATTGGATGACAGTTCTTCTTTGCATGACATTCTGTGCAAGTTTGTAGAGGTCTTGAATTTTCTGCTACCCCTGACAGCTGTCAAGATAATTTTGTTAACTAAGGTTCTCCAGACTACACCTTCCTCTTTTTGCTGCCCTTAAACTTGACACTGACGGAGCCATTACATGTATTTAGAGTTAGCCATTCACTACAGTGGTCAGCGGCCTGACTGCGCTGTTACTGCTGATCACCCTGGTATCTGTCTTCTAATCTGAAGCCTGAATATGCTGTATGGCGATTCCCATTAGGTCACAGGTTGCTATCATCTCTCCACTTGGGTCTTAATCTGGTCCATCTAATGTGAGATGGCAGTGACTTGATGCAATGGTAAAGAAAACGTTCTCAATTGTTGCAGTGGCTTTATGCTTTTCTAACGCTACTAATCTCTTGGCCTGCTCCAACCATGATCTTTGGGAGATCGCAGTGATAGTTACTTTGCCTCCAGATCTTGAACAGCTTCTTAGGTCTGGTCTCAACACAGTGTGCTCGGTAGCCGCATCTGTGTCGCATTACTGTAGTGCTTGCTAGATTCCCTCCAGGTTTCCCCAGGCTGTTGCAGACTTGTGGGACTCCCATCGGAGCAGAGACTGAGCATGTCCTGGGGAGGTGCAGACTGGAGCGTACTCATTTGGATCATGTGCAGCTGGTTTCATTTGTATAGAGATTACAGTGGTTGTGCAGGCATCCTAATGGTTGTTCAGGGCTTCTGCTGGATGCTGAAGCTTTATTGCCGTCCACCACCACCCTTCTGTGTTCCTTTGTGCCAAAGGGGATCTGGTTTGCTTTAGGAGTTCCTCATTATTGTTGGAGGGGGTCTCTTCTGAGCTTCACGCTCCCATTTACACAGATTTAGTGCTTATGCAGCCTTGTATGTTATTGAGTGGGGTTTCTTGGTGTCTGTGGCTGGATTTTTGGCACTTTTCTTTGCCTAATATTGTTGGGGCAATGCCCTGGGTTTGGTGGAGTCCCTTCCATAGATCCTGTAAGCTTTGGCTGGTATATTATCACCTATCTTGACTTCTTCCTTCTCATTGGTCATTTCTGTGATATTTAGCTCTGCCATTTTATGGGTATATCTCTGTCCTCGTGTCCTTTGGGTTGGCCTTGTCTGGGCTAATCTTCAGACGTAAGGTTCTTGTGTTCTTCCTCCATGGTCTCCTGTTGTCGGTGGGTGAGAACTGCCTCTGGCTCGGCGATTCTATTGTTAGTCAGTGGTTTGCACCTCTACTTCTTTTGTGCGCCCTACCGCTGAATGTAGTAGTAGAATGTGCCATGCAAATACCAATTGGGCTGTAGCATGCTGCTTACTATTTTGAACTTCCTCACTGCATGTCCAGTACCTTTTGTCTGATGGTCTTTAGTTTAGTATAGACAGTTGGGTTTTCTCTGTCAGATTTTTAAATGATTCTACCCTAAGGCCATTGCGGAGTATTGTGGTACATTACGACAGGCAGTATTGAGTTCTATACCTGGTTCTGCAGTACTTTTTATGAGGCTTGGGCTTACTTCTATTGCCGTTCTTGGTTCATGCCTTCAGACTAGGGGCATGTGACCACTTATGGTTTTGTGCCTTGTGTGTCAACCATTTCTCCTCCCGGTGGGTGGTGTTAGGTGTACAAGGTTTACTCTCTTCCTGTTATGGCCCAGGAGGGTACTGCTGCTCGCTTGTCAGAGTGCCAATGTTTGCTGGCAGACCTTTGGGTTTTAAACCTTGTAGAGAATGGGTATGCCCTTTCCTTTCGGGAGTTTCCTCCTCCTTACCCTCCTTGCCAAGGTTTCTGTTCGGAAGACCATTTGCTTCTTCTCCAGAAGGAGGTCCTCAAACAGGAGAAATTCAAGATGCTGACCCTTGCTCAGGTTCTTCTGGTGCTGCAGCAAGAGGACTGGATGGTGTCGATCGATTTGCAGGATACGTATTTTCACATCCCAATCCTGAAGTTGCACAGGAAGTATCTCTGTTTTATGGTAGGGTCACAGCACTACCAGTTTGCGGTCCTACCGTTTGGTCTTACTACTGCACCTCGGGTCTTCACAAAGGTGATGGCAGTGGTGGCAGCTCATCTCATGAAATTGGGGTTCCCGATTTTCCCTTACCTCGACGACTGGTTGCTCAAGGCGGAGTCGTCGGATATGATGCTTCATCCTCTGCGAGTAACCGCTCAGCTGTTGTTCAACTTGGGCTTTTCAATGAATGTGCCCAAATCTCACCTGGTGCCCTCTCCGCGCAACCTGTTCATAGGGGCGGTACAGGATACTACTGTATGTCGAGCTTTTCCACCTCCACAAAGAATTCTCGACATTCAGGAGACGATTCCTTTGTTTCACGATGGAGCAGTTGTTCCGGTCCTGATGGTCCTTCGCCTGCTCGGTCTGTTTGCTTCCTGCATTCTGTTGGTCAGTCATGCTCGCTGGCACATGAGGGCACTCCAGTGGAGCCTCCGCAGGCATTAGTATCGGCACAACAGAGATCTCAGGGAGTCAGTCAGAATCTCCAGAGACGCTACAGCAGAGCTGTCTTGGTGGAGTGTGCAGGGCAACCTGTCTCAAGGAAAGCCCTTTCAGCCTCCTCCGCCGGTGGACACAGTGATCACGGATGCTTCCACTCTAGGGTGGGGTCCCCATCTGTGGGATCTGGAGGTCAAAGGTCTTTGGTCTCCAGAGGAGGGTTGCTTCACATCAACCTACTGGAATTGTGGGCTATACGTTTGGCACCAAAGGCTTTCCTTTCTTCCCTTCGCAGTCAGTCGGTTCAGGTACTGACGGACAACACTACCGCGATGTGGTACATCAATAAACAGGGAGGTGTAGGGTCGTATCGTCTCTGCAGAGAGGCGCTGTGACTCTGGTCCTGGGCTCAGAACCATCAGATTTGTGTGTTTGCAAATCATCTAGCCGGTGTACTGAATGTTCGTGCGGACAGTCTGTCGGCATTTCTCGGCCGATCATGAGTGACTGCTTCATCCGGAGGTGGTCCATCGCATCTTTGAGATGTGGGGGTTTCCTCGGTTGGACCTATTTGCCACTCACGAGAACGCGCACTGTCCGTTGTTCTGCAGTCTCCAGAATCCGATGCAAGGAGCGCTGGGGACGCGTTTCAAATGAATTGGAGCTCACAACTCCTTTACGCGTTTCCTCCCATACCCTTGATTCCTTGGGTTCTGAAGAAGATTCACCAAGACCGGGCCCAAGTTATTTTGATCGCCCCGGATTGGCCAAGAAGGGTGTGGTACACAAATGTACTTCACCTCTCATCGCACCCTCTGCTCCGTCTCCCTCTCAGGGCAGACCTCCTCTCGCAGTCGCAGGGGCAGGTTCTACACCCCCACCTCCAGAGCTTGAACCTTCATGTCTGGAGATTGAACGGGGCTACCTGAGTTCTTTCTCTCTCCCGCCGGATGTGGTGGATGTTATTTTATCGTCCAGGCGACACTCCACTAAGTCTATTTACTCCTACAGATAGTCAAATTATGTTAAATGGCGTGGTGAGAGGTCCATTGATCTTTTAAAGGCCCACTTGTCAGCTGTTCTTCAGTTTTATTGGCTCAGCAGGGTTGTGCTGTGGCTACTGTTAAGAGCTATTTGCCGGCATTTCTTTGTTTGCCGGATCAGCTGTCTTTGTTTAAATCTCACATTGTTTTGATATTTATTAAGGACCTTACCAATAGGTGTCCGCCTTCTCCCTTTGTTATGCCTCAATGGGATTTAAATCTTGTTTTGACTTTCTTGAAGGGTTACCCGTTTGAACCCTTACATAGTTCTCCTCTGAGACTCCTGTCTTTTGAAACAATCTTTCTTGTGGCTATTACCTCATCCAGGAAGGTGAGTGAGCTTCAGGCTGCAATAGGAAAACGACCTCTTGCAGCTGACCAGGACATTTCACAAGCACGCAAGTGGGTAAAGGCGGGCGCGTGTCCCGCCTTTCCCAGCCAGTGTAACCGCCCATGGCCTAAGGCTTGCAGTTACGCGCATGGGCCACATCTGTTTCCAATTATCGTGCCCAGACGTGGGCGCAATAATTGAAAACAGATGAGCTGCTTGCTCTCCCAAACGCGTGCGCACCACTTTCTTCATCCATTGCTGCCTTCACCAACCCGACCCCATTGCTTGTTTTGCCTTTTCTGCTGCTTGCTCGAGCAAGGCGAACGCATTTTTTTTAGCTAGTAGAGGGCGCCTACTACTTGTTAGGATAGATTTGGAATCTGACACCTCTTTGAAATGCTGAAAGCTTTTTAGCAGATTGGATTAAGGAAGTGTTTTTCCTCACGGCACTACAGACTGATTAGAAATGTCGAGAGTAGTTTGAAATGTTTAAATGCGTCTTGATTCAGAATATTTATTTGTATTGTGAAAAATATCTTCTATTTTGTTTTCTTAATGCACAGCATTGTATAACATGAGGACAGTATGCATGAAGAGCCATTAATGTGTTATTCTTCATAGGCATTCTCCTACGGGTAAAAAATAAATGACACTGTTGTTAAATCCAATAGTTTGCCTATTTTACTGTGGAGATCCTTTACCTAGGGTTGTCCCCCTCCCCCGGAATCCTCCTAGCTTACAAGACTTGCCTGTGTTTTGTATATGGAGGTAAATTAGGGATCACCAGGCTAGCCTTCCTGGCCTTTTCTTGGCCCATCTGGGCCTGCCCTTACTACCCCTGGTCTTTGGGAACATGTAGGTAGCTACAGGAACAGAAGGTAGCTCTGAGCACGCGCTATGCGCTCTACAGTTTGCTAGACTTGCCCTTCACCCTGCACTGAATCAGGAAATAGGGTGCTGAGGAGCTAAGGGTAGGACAATTGATCCATCTTGCGATTTCATTGAGTTAGAGAGAGGGTGCATCATGTCACTTCCACTATTCCTGGTATTTTAGTTAATCGACGTCCACGATTGTGTGATTGAACAGTAGTTTCGAGCACATTTGCGTTTCACAAATGTCCCATTGTAGTGTTTTTTCATTGCTGTTCAAACAAGCATTTACAATGCAATAGGTCTCGCAACGGCGAGTTTTGGAGCTATTGGCATTGTAAATGGCAATGCCTTTTATAAAAAATTAAAAGGCATTGTCATTTACAATACTAAAAGCAACACCTATTGCATTGCAGAGCGTGGTGTCTGCGCTGCGCTCATTAAGTAGAAAAAAAGAGCGCGGTGTCCCACTCGGTATTACATTTAAAAAAATTATACATTTAACCGAGAGCGGGGACACCGCGGGCGCCCCACTCGGTATTACATTTTTAAAAAATATAAATTTAACCGAGAGCGGTGTCCATGAAGTGTGCGCCTTGCTTGGTATTAAATTAAAATAAATAAGCTGAGTACGGTGTCCCTGAAGCGTGAGCCACGCTAAACATGCTAATACGACAAAATAAAGCAGCCGCCATTGTGCCCATACGTTAAAAACACAGCGAACCGTGTTGCCACACAGGGGAAGGCCCTCTGCAAAGGTTGACTGGTCACGTTCTGTAGCTTATTGCCATATTAAACTGCTAATTTGGTACTGAGGAACAGCTAATACCCAGGCAGTGTTAAGAAGCCTAAAATTATCAAAATAATGAAGTAATATTGTCAGAAAATGTGCTGCGTAGTGCTGCTTAAATTGCATTTTCTTGCCACAAAATTTACTGAACCCTGCCACATAATTTGACCCCCACCCTGCCGCATACTTCCAGTGACCCTGATGGCATGGTACACACTCGCAGGATTTCTAGGTGCCATCTGTTCCAATAGCCATTCTGTGGATTATCAGTGGAGGAGAAGCAGCACTGGACATCACGTACATCAAAATAATTTCGGCCAAAACATTAACTCCAAAATAACAAAAATTTCGACCGTGCATTTGAACCCCTAGAAAGTAAGAATCTGCAATTAATCCTACGAGGAAGTACTTTCCCTCAAACGTAAAATGTGTGAGATATGAATCTGACTGGTTTTGGGAAGAAATGCTTGTAAATCTGTGCGTTGCAGTGTTTACTGGACATTTGTACCCAGTAAATCTCAGCACATTGGACCTGCTCACATTTCATTTGGGGATTGGACTTTATGGGTGCGATGCCATCTAACACACGTATAATTGTGACCCTGTGGTGTTTGCATGTGGCTGCAGTTTACTGGGCCAGTCGTAAAGAGCGCCAAAGAGTGGTTGCCCAGCCTGCCCAAGTTTAACCCTCTCGCCCCCAGTCTCAAATTAAACAGAAATATTTCTATCATGTATTTTCTTCTTACTTCACCCCCTCTTATCTCACCGATCTGTCTCTACCTCTTCCCCTCCACACCTGCTAAATTTAAGTGTATTTACCCCTATGTACCTCACCTCCCTCACCGATCTCTACCTCTCCCCCTCCACTTCTGCTAAATCTTAGTGTATTTACCCATCTGTACCTCACCTCCCTCTGCCTCACCTATCTCTACCTCTCCCCCTCTACACCTGCTGAATCTTAGTGTATTTACCCCTCTGTACCTCACCTCCCTCACCGATCTCCCAAGATGGCTTGCTCTACCCCGCCTCTATATATCTTGTGTCCTCATCTCTTTGCACCACTCTGTGCCTACATCTAGTTCTGTCACTGGCTACCGCAACTCGTTTTCTCCCTACTCCCCTCACTGTGCACCTCCCTGCTCTGCTCTCAACCTCGGCCTCTGCTGTACCTCACAATCCTCTCTACCTCAACCCAATATATGCTTCTTGGCGCTAGGTCCGTGCTTTATAGCTATCCACACTGCGGGTGCGAGTTATGTGCCTCACAGCTCGGAGAGGGAAGGGTCATGGCTCTTCCACCGCTGAAGATGACGGCGACTTAACATACATACTATTGCGACCGTTTCAGAGGCGCTATATACAAGTAACTAAGTGGGGTTTACCTGCTCTCCGCGGCTCCTGTCTGGCAAAGTGTTGACTAAGGGCACCATGGATAGGTGTAATCGCCAACAGTGGCTGCACACAAGAATCAGACCCTCGAAAATGACAGCGCTATACGAATCACTGCAAATGACAACGTAGCGCTATACCAATCACTGCTTGCCACTTTTCTGCTGCGCGTCACCTAGACATCAATTATATAGCGGGAGTGTTTGCTCCCCTTCAGTCCAATGCTCACTCGTCTTTTATTTTTTTTACTTTCCCTTCTCTGTTTTCTTCCTTAAAACCCCTATCCTGTGCATGCACAGGAGGACCATGGCAGAGTACATATACCGCAAAAGACACAGCCGATGCTCTGCCTTCTGTGCACTGGTACTGAACCTGACCAGTTCATAGTATCCAAGAAGAACGTTGAACTAGCAGAGAGGGTTAATGCACCCGCTCCAGAAGACTGTGAGCTACATCCCGGTTCTGATCAGGGCGGGGCAAGCTCGAACTTTCATCCTTCGGAGGTCCATGAAACGACAGTTCACGTGCTACAGCACAAATATTGCATGCCCCGCAGAGCGAGGACCATCAGGAGAGTTTTATTCTCAGTACCAGAATAGCAGGGGGCGATTCATTTCAGGAGGGTGAAGGGTAAATAAAAGAAAAAGCCGAGCTGCAAAAATACTTGTATTTCACACGCAAGCACACACGACATCAACCGTTATTATAACAGCCACTGAAATCCGCTTTGCTAGTGCTCGTGAGTCACGTCCGGCACTTAGCGCATGAGTGACTCAGCTGCAGAGCCGCCACAGCCTTCTTAGTTGTTTTCATGCAAATTGTGAAGCGGGAATGGAGAAATCAGGCTGTGTGTTTTCTAAGGGTGCTGCATGCGAGGCATGCATAAAAAAGGCACGAGGACAACATCAAACCTCATTTAAAGCTGAAATAAGGGATCTGCTTCAAGCTCCTGCTTACAGCTGAAACAAGCATTTACAATGCAATGGTTTTGCCTTTGAAAAAGTTAGAGCTATTGGCATTGCTCATGACATTTCTTTTTTTTTCTTTTTACTTATGAATAAATAACATTTCCACGTGTCACTTTTATTCTCTCCCAGGAATGTGCTGCCATCATTCTCACCTAAGATCCCATTACTTGTTAGACATGAGGGCTGATAATCGAAAAAACAGGTGTAAGAGCTCATATGTTGAGTAGTTCTTCTTTTTCAATATGCATTGCTGTGAGTGTATGCGTGTTTGTGCTCACATCAATAAAGAAGGGAGAATTTCGAATATATTTGTAAATTAATCCACCTGCCCTAGCCACTCCCCTCCCACCCTGCATTGTTATGGTGGGCGAGAGGGTTTAGTATTTAACTGACAGGGGAAAACTTGGTCAACAGACGCTATGAAAGTCAAAGTAGATGCAATGCCCCCATGACTCTCCAGCCGCACTCTAGGACTGCATACCTTTGCTTCGCCCACTCGGGCGACCTCATAGACAGTGGTCATTAGTAACAATACAGTGAAACTGACTGAGGCAATACACCATTAACTACTAAACACCTTTCCCTAACACTGAGTCTCAGAGAACACACAAGGCCTATGAATGAATCTGCTACACACGATTAAACGCGCCAATTAGCGACTTTCAAAATTACCCGTTTTACATGCTCACTTCGGAGCTTACCTTATAACGGGGGGGGGGGGCGTAAATAGAAGTGGCGTAGTAGGTGGCAGAACTTGTTGGGGGGGGGAGGGACTGGCAAGTATATGGCGCCCCACCACCCCCCTCCTGATACGCCACTGGGCGCAGCGTGTACAGTGGCGCCAGAGAGACTCGCCAAGAGACATTGATGTATTTTATTACCTGAATATCAGTAAGGGGGGCATTTCTCATTCCACAATACAGCTTTGAACATACATTTATTAGACAATGGTCACAGCCTCCTTTAGCAACTGAGGGAGATTTCAACGTGGCAGCTTTGTGGTGGGCAGACCGACATCTATGAGGGCCAACACTAGTGGCGTGGCCTGATAAGTTGACTTCTTTGTATACACATCGCCCACCAGTGCGCCCCCCTACGGAAAAGTCGGGCTAGAAACAGATACGGGCCCCTGGAAGCACCGTGGGAATGCAGGATCCGGCGGTGGGACGGCGCCATGGTTACCCCCACCCCGCGCCCCCTCATAGCTCCTGAAGCACTTTGGCGCTTTTCTGAGAGCGGCGGCCCGTCTCTTATCCGCGCGGGATAAAAAGAGTGATTAGGGCGTGAGACACACAGATGGGCCCGACAGCACAAAGCACCGGCACTTACTGTACCTCAACGGACTCCGAGCAAGAGACAAACATGGGGTGGGGCGAACACCCGTGACATTAGCAAACATTGAGGAGAAAGAACGTGAAAGAGTGAGACGAAGGGACCGGGAGGAAGAACAAGCGGAATCCGGTGTTGTCTTTAGAAACTTATGCTCCTACCGACACTTTGAGATCGGGTTTCCGGCAGCTTAAATCATACCGTCGGAAACATGTCTCCGTTGTTCGCAGGGACGGTGGCCGGGGGGCAGTGGCGTGGGAGGTTGCAGCATAGCGCGGGCGGCACACGGACAGCGGGAGGGGGGGCGGGAATGGGCAAACGGACAGCGGGAGGGGGGGCGGGAACGGGCAAACGGACAGCGGGAGGGGGGGGCGGGAACGGGCAAACGGACAGCGGGAGGGGGGGCGGGAACGGGCAAACGGACTTCGGGAGGGGGGGCGGGAACGGGCACAAGAAGGCAAGAAAAATAAAACAGCACTCACCTGGACATCTTCCGGCGGCAAATGATCAAAACATGGCGTCCCCCCAAAAAAAATAACATCCGCCCACCGCCGGAATGACGTCACAAAGGGGCGGGATGAGAAAAATTAGACGGAACGCCCACGAATCGCCTCGCACAATGACGGACGCCTCTCTCTCCCAATGGCTAGCCTCCATTTATGGAGCTAGCCAATGGAAGACAGAGGCGGGACAGCCACCACATACTAATGTCAAAAGATTTCCCCTGCGCGAACGCTGCTGCGCAGCGGATCGCCAGGCGAAACCTAAAAAGCGCTGTTCCGAAAGTGAAAGAGGACCGCACTGCAGCCGGAGCATGGGGATCTCTTGTCTTTATGGGGCCATATGTTAGAAACACATGGCCCCATAAAGATAAGAAAGTTCTTTGCGACAGACGCAAAGCAGGCCACCGAGTCCGGCCCGGAGGCGAAAGGGTGTCTACAGAAAACCCTTGTTTCCAATGGCAGGCCACCGTTTAGCATAAACGGTGACGCCAGCCAATGGAAATGAGGGGCGGGGCTTAAAGCCTTCTTCTGAAAGTCCTTGTTAACAATAAATCTCTCAAGGCAAGCAGCGCATGCGCTGCCACCCCATACGAGACCTAAAAAGGAAGATATTTTGCTTAGTTTGTCTTGCAAAATATATCTGCATCATAAGTACACAATTTTCTTAAGGTTGACGAGTATAATGGCTTTTCATGTGTGTTGTCATGATTTTTAGGTAGTGCATGCATTTTTCTTTGATAGAATGCGAATGTGATGCTTCCAAGACTTGAGACTACTGAACACTTATTTAAAATTAGTTTTTAAGAGATTGGTTTAGTTTAATAGTTTAGTTTAATAGTTTATAAATTACTCACCTCACCCTGGGGCATCGCGGCGCTATCCAGCCAAGACAACCTCCCTAAAGATGAAGAAACAAGGGTACTCTAAGTTTAAAATAAATAAGCTTTCAACTGTTTCCTAAAACCGTTGTAGCTCGTCATAGTGCGCAGTCCCAGCGAAAGTTGGTTCCAGTACTTGGGTGCCAGGTACAAGAAGGCTTTCCCTCCCGTCCTGACCAGTCGAATATGCGGGGACTGTAGCAAATGCTGAGTTGTTGATCTCAGATACCTACTAGGGGTATATTTCTGTATCTTGTTCCGTAGGTACACTGGGCCAATCTCATTGACTGCTTTGAAGGTCAGGCAGCAGATCTTAAAGAATGACCTCTTTTTTACTGATAGCCAATGAAGTTTCCTTAACAGTGGCGCTGAGGGAGAACCTGCCGGTTGATTGAGGATCATTCTGGCGGCAGTGTTCTGCACCACCTGTAGCTTAGCCAAAAGCGTCTCCCCGACTTCCGCCAGTAGGGCATTCCCATAGTCCAGTCGTGAGGTGACCATTGCCTGGACTAGGTTTTTCCGATGATGGAGCGGGATGTAAGGTAGTATTTTCCTCACTAGTCGGAGGGCATAATAACATGAGCTTGTGATTGCCGATATTGGGCTTTCATATTTAAAGCTTGATCCAACTTTAGTCCCAGACTTTTCACTGTCTCTTTGGGTGATGGTGCAGTCCCTAACTCTTGTGGCCACCAATCATCTGACCAGACGTCTGTTGCTTTGCCTAATAACATCAGTTCGGTCTTATCCGGGTTCAACTGGAGATAATTTGCAGTCATCCAGTTCGCAATGGTAAGCATCCCATTGGCAAAACGAGTTTGGTCTAGAGCGGGATTCGATCCGATATTAAAGATCAACTGTGTATTGTCTGCATAAGAGACAATACCAAAGCCTAATTGCTCCTCAATCCTAGCCAGTGGGGCCATGTATAAATTAAAAAGTGTCGGGCTCAGACAGGAGCCCTGTGGCACTCCTCTGTTTAGGTGATTTTTTGATGAATAGGGGCCCAATACCACCGTTTGGAATCTCTCTGAGAGGAAGTTGTTAAGCCACTTGAGAGGCAAGATGGCTGCCGTGGGGAAGGCTGTGTAGGCAGCTAGCTCCCTCGCTCCTGGCGTTTCGATGTGAAGGGAGGAGGATATTCAGTTAATTCTTCTGTCTAATTATTACAAGAGTCGACTTCGAGATTCTATGCGACTTCTGTTGATTTTTCTAAAAGCGGGGGCATCTTAACCGCTTACCTGCAGAGCAATACGATTGTGGCCGGCTGGTCGGAGCCGTTACCGCTGTTAGCAGAGGCTGCCCTGGGCTGGGCTGCTCAGAGGCAGATACGGAGCCGCGAGTTGTGCGGAGACTGAAAGGCGTTTTCCACTTCCGCCTACTACCTTCGGGACCTGATTCGGAGCCTCACAGTTGTAGAGAGGCGTCGGCTGCTTTTCTGGTGGCTAATGCCGATTTCTTCTGGGTTCGTCTGATCTTAGACTAAGCCTCGGAGCTAGTGCATTTTAAACCGGCGAAAATTGGTGGAAGACAAGTGTATTACGCTATATCTGTATATAGCTCTGATAAACTGCTACAAACTATCATTCGCAACAAATTATCCTCGTGGCAAGCGGTGTTCACGAATGATACTAAACTTCTCTGAGCTCCGACGGCGGTCTCCGCTGTGGCGCGCTACACTTTGTCTCTGCTGGGCACAGAGGAGCGTTTTTCCTGGCAGAGGGGGCTCACGAAAGAAGAAGAGGACGCCGCTTCCCTCCTCCATTGCAACACGTAGCAGTAAGAAAAACGACATTGGGTCCAAGCCGAAGGACGTGGGACAAGTGAGCGTGGAGGTCGCGATGGCAGAGGCAGCGCCACTGATTCCTGGCAAAACTGTTACAAAACCGGGTAAGAGCTCCAACAAGGGGGCTGCTACTAAATCTAATGTATCACAAACACTACCTGACCTGTTTGAGAAGCACGCCGCTAAAAAGAAAACTATAGATAATGGCATGGACAATCAAAGCACTGATTTAACTGCTACACAGTTTTCTAGTCAATCATCTACTAGCGGCGGTATTCAGTATAATACTAATATTCCTTCAACTTTGATAATGGCTCCGACACCGATACCGATACCGATTGACTCTCTGAGGAAGGGCATTATGGGAACTGCAGTCCCTGCTGGAGCCATTTCCAATCGGTCTTGCTCGCTTCCATCATTATCTTTGGTATCAAACGATTTACCTAGCGATCTGCGCTCTGAGAAAGAAACTATTACGCAGCAATATAACCAGGAACTTCCTGAAAACTTTTATTCTCTCTCCGATCTCTCATCTGATGAGGCGACAGGCGTAAATAAAGATTGGGCAGACCTTAGCTGTGAGACCTTATCTTCCGCCGGAGAGAGTAGTTTCAGCCCTGATAATGTAAACGCAGCTACCATCATTAAAAAGAGGCTGAAGAAGAAAAGATCCTTTCGTGCAGCGAGCAAAGAGACTACTCTTAGGCCATCAAACAATGTGAATTCTCTATCTCCTAATTTAGTAGCTACTGTTTCTGCTGCTGCTGATGAAACTCCTGGGCCTAATCATAATGGCTCACCTGACCCAACTCTACCACCAGATAATACTGCAGAGATCACACTGAAAACGATATTTGATACTATGATGACTCACAGGGCAGAAAGTAAGGCTGAGAATCAACGCACGCAAATGACATGTGCCAAAGTTAAAAATGCAGTACGCCGTGCAATTAAATTATGCTCAGAGACTGCGGATAGGGTCACTGAAGCAGAGGCCAGGATATCCGTGCTGGAAGAGGAATGTATGGCTCAAAGGCAAGAAGTGGGAGACTTCAAAATGCAAAAAAATGATTTATCTGACAAGTTAGCTAGTTTGGAAAACCAGGCCCGCAGAAGTAACTTGCGTTTCTTGGGAATCCCTGAAAATGAAGAAGGAGGCGACCCGAGGCGGTTCATTATTAATCTACTAAGTGATGCTTTCCCAGAAATCACTGATTGGGACTGGGCTCGGGAGATACAACGAGCTCATAGATTCCCTTTTACCGCAAGGAAACCGCGACAAGGCCAAGAAAGTTATCCTAGGGCCATCTTGGTATCATTCAATAACTTTCTTGCTCGTGAAGCCATCTTTGTTAATGCAAGACCAGACAAGAAAGCGGATGGTCTTGGCGTTCAGTTTTTCGTGCGACCAGACTATTGCCAAGCCACTGTGGCTCAACGCTGGCATCTGAAGCAACTAATTCCTGACTTTCAGAAGAAGGAAGTAGCAGTATTTCTTCAAGGCCCTGCAAAACTTAAAACTATATACAAAGGCCAAACAAAATTTTTCATTTCTACAATTAAAGCTAAGGAGTATTTAGACTCCCTTTGAACGTTTTTGACCAATTCATACGTGTTATATGAAAATTTCAGAATTTAAGCTCAGGAATTACACTGAGTAATAATTATTATCTTAATGCAGGACTTCTATGCTTTTTTCGTTCCTAAATCTCCTTATACTCCTTTTATTATCTGTCTGAATTTTGTTTGAATTCTGAATTTTCCTCCTCTCTTATTTCTTTTCTTTTCATTTTTCTTCTTTTTTTGGTAAAGATGCTAGGAGCCAGGGACACGGCATCCATATGTTTCAGGAGCTAATAGTTCCTGTGCCTCCTATAGTGGGGAGGGTGGGGGGAGGGGTCTCGGGGGTCGGGGTGGGGGTGGGTATGGGCAGCGGGGGGTGGTGGGGGTGTAAGGCAGAGGTGTTCAATACAGGGATGGTTACTAAGGCTGAGGTGCTCAAGACAGGGATGGTTATAATGTTTATAATGCATAATATGGAGGTGCAAATGTTTGTGATGATGGCCAATAATTGTTATTCTATATTGTTTTTGAAATGTATAAAAGGCTGAAAATATGCACTATTAATATTAATGGTCTTAATGATTTAAAGAAGATTGCTATGTTTCGTACTATGCTTCAAACTCTGAATATTGACTTGCTATGTGTTCAGGAAACTCATATTTCATGGGACAAACGCTCTCTCCTGAATAATCTGGGATTAGAAGTTTTGACTACATCTAAACAAATGGGTATCAAGAGAGGCGTTGCTATCTGTATGCGAAAGGGAGTAGGCAAGTGCGTAAAAACATCTTCTGATAAATGGGGGAGATGGGGGCTTGCGGAACTAAAAATTGGGAGTTGTAGAGTTACTCTATGTTGTTTGTATGGCCCAAATTTGGATGACGCTGAGTTATTCAACCTTATTAACACAGAGTTATCCACTTGGACACAACCGATAATAGTGTGTGGGGACCTTAATATCCATATACCAGCCGATTGGAATATCAAACTAGGAAAGAGATATATGGGTCGTAAGATTCAAGCTTATAAAGCACTTAGAGATCTGGTATTATGTAACGGGCTAACCGATGTTTGGAATAAGCTTTACTATAATGACCCTGGTTATACTTTTTTTTCTACCCCCCATCGAAAATTTGTCCGTCTAGATTATTTTTTTGTATCTTCAGTTTTTCTGGAGCAAATCCGTATTGAAATATTACCACAGGTCATCTCAGATCATAATCCCATCATTGCTGAGATCCAATTCCCTACCGATTGTCAAAGTCTAAACAGATCTTGGTCATTCCAGAGGAGTTTATTACTAGACGAAGAGTATCTCCAGTTCATGGTCACAATCATCAAAGAATATTTTTCTATAAATAATGATTCTGCCTCTCCACAGGTAGTCTGGGACTCTTTTAAATCCGTTGTACGGGGGGAGACTATTAGCTTTGCTAACTACAGAAGGCAAAAAAATCAAAAAGATTTCAAGGACAGGCTAAATAAGGTTAGACTGGCGGAGCTCGAATTATCCACCGCCTGTAAAAACAATGTTAGTATAGAGGATGCACAAATTCGACTAACTATTGAACGCTCAGGACTCCGAACACACATTGCTGAAGAAGTAGCCGCAAAATTTAAACAATATAAAACAGAACGTTATGAACTTAGCGAACGTACGGGGAAAATCTTAGCGCAGCGTCTACGCGAAAAATCTTCTTTTAATGAAATACAATGTATCAAAAACATTAATGGGGTCCTTCAAGGAAATAAGGCAGGAATACTAGACGCATTTCATGGTTTTTATAAGACGCTGTATAACGATGATAATAATGAAGTCGATAAGACTCTCAATCCTATAAACTATCTCCAAAACTCTAATCAACTGTCACTGTGTACAGATGATATCGATCTCTTTGCCAGGCCAATAAGCTGGGAAGAGATCGAAGAGGCTATTCTGAGTTTAGCTGCCGGCAAAGCCATGGGGTCCGATCAGATCCCTCTCGAATTTTATCGGACGTTTAGACATCTGTTGAAGGCAGAATTACTAAACATTTTTAATGTAGCATTTCAAGATCACCCTCCTGATTCTTGGTCGACTGCCATTATAGTTGTTTTTGTAAAAAAGAATAAGGATCCAAAGGAACTTGGTTCATATCGTCCCATTTCCCTCATCACGGCAGACAGTAAGATATATTCAAAAATTCTTGCCAATAGACTAAATGATGTCATGGCCGGTCTGGTCTCTCATATTCAACACGGGTTTATCAAACACAGGGATACCACAGATCATGTTAAACGCGTTATTGCACTGTTGGATTGGGCCCAAGCAAAGGAATCCCCAGTCGGAGTGATTTTACTCGATGCCGAAAAAGCGTTTGATAGAGTAGACTGGGGGTTCCTTTGGTCGGTGCTAGAATGGAAGGGTTTCCCATTACAATTTATTAAAGCTGTACAGTCACTCTATTTTAATGCAAAAGGAGTAATAAGACTAGGCACTGACACTTCCAGACCATTTTCTATCACTAGGGGGACCAGACAAGGGTGCCCCTGTTCTCCACTTTTATTCGCACTCTACTTAGAACCTTATTTGAACAGATTAATTGCAGAACCTGGCATTCCTCCTGTCCGACTCCATGAAGTAGACCACAAAGTCTTAGCATACGCCGACGACGTGGCCATCGTAACCTCTGATTCTTCTATTGCTTTACCCAAAATAATCGAAGTTGCTAGCGAATTTGGCAAATTCTCTGGCTATAAACTGAATGTTTCAAAAACCCAAATTATACACTCTAAAACAGGTACACCCACCGATCTTCCAATTAATTCTACTGCTACATACCTCGGTGTAACTTTATCTCCCAAAATAGACGACATCGTTGGATTAAATTTGGACCCTTTACTTTTATCTACTAATAGGACTTTAGAAAGGATAAACAACTTACATTTATCTCTATTCGGACGGACCAATGTCATTAAGATGCTAATCTTCCCAAAATTTCTTTATTTTTTTCGTACTATTCCTTTATTTTTTTCTATGTCTCTTTTTAATAAAATAGATAGGATGCTGTCTAGATTTTTATGGGGGTATCGTCGATCAAGAAGATCTCTTAAGTGGTGTACACTCTCGCAAGGGCGTGCTGGGTTAGGATTTCCGAATTTCAGGTTATACTATTGGGCCATTACTCTTAAAACTATTAAAGTTCTATTATTTCATGACCATGCCAACGAAATCTGTAAGGCACCTTCTATTTTTGAAATGCTTATGGGTGATCATGTGCGTCAATTACTACTGATATTTATGGAGCCGAGCTATTATAAAAAAACAAAATTTAAGATCTTTCTTTCTGCTTTTTTGGCTTGGAAACAGATGAATAAAGCTTTGCGGATTATCCCTAAATATAATTTCTATACACCTATATGTTGTAACATTTCAACATCAGGGATTCCTCAAAGTATCCCTACTCCTGGATTTCGTTTGGGATCGATTCATTTAATTGGGCAACTGTACTTAGATGGGACCTTAATGTCCTTCTCTGAACTCCAAAACACATTTGGTCTTTCTAGAAACGATTTTTTTAAGTATCTACAAATCCGTAGTTTCCTGGAAAGAAAAAACCTTCTTCATAGTGATGTAATGGAGTCTAATGATGTCTTGGAGAGTGGTAGGAAGGATGCCCGTATTGGCACCATCTATCAGTTGATGATTAATAGGTTGTACGATGACCTCGATCAACAAGCCCAGAAGTGGGAGAGGAAATTGTCTATAGAAGGGATTGATCTGGCAAGGGCATTTGAGATTAGTAATACAGTATTAATTAACAGCTCTCTTAAAAGCCAACACTATATGGCCTCTTTGGATCTGTATTACACACCTGCTAAACTTGCTAAATGGAAAGCTACGAAAGGCATCAATTGTAGTCGGTGTGGAATTTTAGCAGCTGACTCATGTCATATGTTCTTTAGTTGTCCCAAACTCACTGTATATAAAAATAAGATAGAAAAATTTCTGACTAATTTGCTCAATGTTAACATCAAACTATGCCCTTCTGTCACTATCTTTGGTGTATACTTTCCATCCGAGAGTTTATCTGTTGATCAAGAGCATTTTCTTTTCATTGGAATGTCCATTTACCGCTTTTGTATAACCTCAAGATGGTTAGATGCTGACCCACCATCATTTGAACAATGGCTAGGTAAATTGTTAGACACTTATCGAATGGACAATGCAGTTTATAAACTGAAAGGACGAAGAAAAAAGTCATTTGCTAGGAAGTTATGGCTTCCTATTGACAATTGGATTTAATTTAACCATGTTCACACCCTTAAAGAGACAGTATTTGAGTTATATGTTTTGTTTTGAATTTTGTCATTGAGTGTCATTGTTTTATTACTATTGTACCTTGTTCCATCCTTGTATTTTGTTCTGCCTCTGCCTTTGAAAAAAAAAAAAAATAAATAAGCCACTTGAGTGCCATTCCGTTGATCCCTGCCTCCATGAATCTCTCCGCCAGCCTAAAGTGCGAGATGGTATCAAAGGCTGCGGAGAGATCCAATAGAACTAAGATTGCTGACCCTCCTGCATCAACACTACGTCTTAGCGAATCTGTTACCTCGAGAGACGCCATCTCTGTACTGAACCCAGGTCTAAAACCTGACTGCGAAGGGTCCAAAAGCTGGTTTACCTCGAGATAAGAACTTAGCTGCTGGTTAATAATCCCTATCAGGATCTTGCTGAAAAGAGGCAGGAGGGAGATAGGTCTATAGTTTCCAAGAGAGGCTGGATCCGCCGAGGTTTTTTTTTAAAATCGGGCGCACATAGGCTTCCTTCCATATTGGAGGGATCGCGCCCGTGAGGATTGACAGGTTAAAGATGTCTGTGATTGATTGGACACAGCTGGTAGCCAGCAGCGTCATAATCCTGGGGGGACAGATATCCCTCGGAGATCCAAACTTAGCTGTCATTAAGCCTTTCAGGACCTCCTCGTTTGTAATTAGTGAAAAGCTGCATAAGGAACATGCTGCAGTTTCAACCGTCCTTTCTAACGGGTTTTGCGGTCCCTCGCGGGGAGGGTCAGGCGAGGGGAAATTCTCGTAAATTTTAGAGATTTTATTGTGTAAGAAGTATGCTAGGGAGTCACAGAGCTCCTGTGACTCCACTGGGGCCTGACTACATACTGTAGGGGCCACAAACTCCTTCACTATCCCATGGTTTGTTGCATTTGAAGCAGAAACACACAATGCACAACTTGATATGCCATTTCTCGCTTCCATACCAAATGAAAGGCAATTAAACACTTACAAATTATTTTTTTGTACTTTAAGTAAATCAGTTAGAAGGTTGAAGGACTTTACTTTCTAGCTATTTTAAAATGTCATTTATCTGCATAAAGTGCAGGGTGGTTTGTTTCTGTATTTTTATGCAGTGCAGAGTTAGCCTGAGAGCACAAGGAGACTGGTTGGGAGACATGGCCCGGGGGAAGATCCAGTCAGTTCTAATCAGTATCCATTCGATCATACTTCTGCTTCTACTCTGGAAGGATGGACGTCCAGATTTACTCTATCTTTAAGAATTTGGTCGGGAAACATTTATTATGGCGGTAAATAACCAGAAACGTCGCTAAGGCTCCATGTCTCCACCTTGGAATTCGAAAATACTTGTGTACGAAATGTCAACCTTGTGCTCATTGTGTTCGAGCATGGAAAGGTCGGAGGTCCAGTAATGCAGAGGGCTGGAATTTTATCTTTATTTCAGGAAATGCAGTTGGGGTCTCGAGGTCTAGTTCTTTGCACACCACCTTGGAGTGAGATTAAGCTTAATTGGTTTTCAAGACACAAAGGGGCTGCTCACTGTTGTCTTGAGAAAAAATACACTGTATTGCACAATCAGTGTGCAAGGGCAGAAGTCGCATTCACTAAAATACTTTCCAAGAATCCACAATCTTAAGCATTCCACTTCCCAGACGAACCCATCTCTTCCTCACTGTTCACTTGTTGCACACCTTTTCGGACTCCTTTTTAGGTCTCGCCTACGCAGCGCCCATGCGCTGCATAGGAGTGGACCTCTTGGAATCGATCAGCTTTTTTGGCCAAAAAGTGCACGCTTTGCATTGCATTCTATTGCAACACGTGCACGTTTGGCATTTCCCTTGCGGGAGCGAGCTTTGGCGACATCGATTTGTAATTATCTTGCAAACAGAATGGTGCCCCTGCTCGCTCCCTCAAGGGAAACGCTGTGTGTCTGTTATTTTTTTTTGCTTTTCGCTCGTGCCTTCGCAGATCCTCTGTTCCGCCACTGTTCTCTCTTTCCGTTCTGTTCCCTCCTTGCCTGTCCTATTTAATCTTGCATCTTTCGTCCATTGCTCTATCTTCTGTTCCTCCCTAGTCTTTCTTGATCCCTCATGCCTTCTGTCCTCCCTCCTTGGCTCTAACATACCCTCCTTTCCTCTCTCCTGTGCCTCCCAATCCCCTTTATGCATGTCCTGGTCTCTCTTTTTGTCTCGCATTCTCCCATTTTCACTCTCACATACCCCTTTCCCCATCAACAGTTCCTTCCTTCTTTCTTCTCCCTCTTCTTTCTCCTGTTCCCTTCTTCCCTTTCCCATGTTTTCCTCCCTCCACTTCTAACCTCTCCAGTCCATTCCTTGCTCTTCCGTCTGTCATGTTCCTTCCTTCAACACCTGCTGCCTCTCGGTGCTTCGAAGTGTAATTTTGTCAGTATAAGTGCTATTCCTCCCATGAGGGGAGAGGATGTGGCATAACGACCAGAGCTGCTGAATTTTTAGCTGGAGAAGCAGGTTCGAGTCTCAGCGCCCGCTCAACATACTGTGATTCTGGGCAAATCACTTCATGTCCCCTTCCTACCAACAATGAATATGCCCTTGTGTAATATAATTGATGCTAATGTAAAGCGCTTCAATACATTAGGGCTGAGTTTGCGCTATCTAAAACTACAGAAAACAAGCAGTGGCATAGCCAATAGGTCTCACCATTAGGACCGTACAAGTGTTTAGCCATGCAACAGTTAATGTTGTTGCACCATGGATATTGTGCTGCATAACTAAATACTTATAAGTTCCCAAAGGCGAGACCTATTGGCTATGCCAATGCTTGTTCTGCTTTTCGTGTGTGCACTTGTTTTTCACTATTGTCACGTTTATTTACTTCTCTAACATTACTATCTTCTGTGTTAGAATGATAATTTGAAAATCCCTCCCATGCATCACATCACTAGCACACGCATTACGTGCGCACACATCATAAAGCATGCGTGCT
Organism: Lissotriton helveticus; assembly: GCF_964261635.1. Classification (NCBI taxonomy): domain Eukaryota; kingdom Metazoa; phylum Chordata; class Amphibia; order Caudata; family Salamandridae; genus Lissotriton; species Lissotriton helveticus. Next base: position 159,940,775 of record NC_136072.1, read on the forward strand.
GTAAGAAAAATTTGTGTGCATAATCAGCCATCTTGAAATGTGGTTTTCTCAAGTAGAAAACCCATTGAAATTTTGCCGCCCATTCATGCACATGCATTTTGATGCACATTCTTAAAGTTTGGCATAAAAAATGGCTAACCAAATTGCTCAGCTTTTTATAGCATAGTCCTATTGACTCTAACAACGATTGTTTAACTTTGGTGGGTGACATTTTGTATCAGTTGTGGTAGAAAAGATAATTCACTTAAATGTTACTTCATTGTTTACTTTAACTTAAGTTGGGCTTGATGGTAAATTTTTGAACTTTTTTGCTCCAATGTTGTTGATTGACTTTTAAATGTTTTTAAATGATTTCAGGTATATGTGTGGATTTATGACCCAGTCCATTTCAAGACATTTGCGATGGGACTTATACTTGGTAAGTGTGAACACCATGAAGACTTAAATAGAAGTCTAATTCTATTATGAGTTTAGCATAGGTTCTAGCATCACTACCCTAGTGATGCTTAACTCATTAATATTAAGAATGCTAATTGTAGGGACACCTTTCATTTATCCAAATAAAGATTATTTTTCCAATATGAGTCAAGTCCAAGAAAAAGTATTCCTTATACATGTGGTTAATTTTCCTTAATTGCCTTTGGGCATGATATACAAAGATTACATTTGCTGAAATTTTACACGGACTTTTTGGACATGCAATTTGATTTTGCGAACCGCCCTATGTACTTTCTGGTCAGTTTACAAGATACGGAATTAAAGGGGGTTGCACACCAACCAGCCTTAATAATATTCATTGGGTGGTCACCATTTGTGACCCCTAGTAATTGACTACAACCACAGGAATGTTGGCCTGCAGTGGACAGCAGACCACCATCACAGTGATTGCTTCTTCAAAACGGATTTATTTTTTAAGCAGGCCATTGAACCACTTGCACACCAGTTCACTAAGGGGATCAGATTCAAAGCGGACACCTTCCCCTTTGCAAATCAATTTCCATGCCAGCTTGGGTGTAGGTAGCTGGTCCATTGTTTGAAACCAGAATTAGTTTATAACCGTTGATATATCAAGGTACGAACCGCTTTTTGGAATGGATGCCCAAAACACGCCCATTCAAACAAGGATGTGCAAACCATTTCTAAACCCGTTTAACAATTCGGAAAAACAATTCATTAACTACCTGCCCAACTCTACTCGAAAAACTGTGGGACATGCTCTGATAACTTCACATCAGGACTACGCGAACGAATTATACCTGGGTCTCTCCTTAGGCTTGCTCCGCAGACTTCAGACGGTACAAAACGCTGCGGCCCGTCTAGTCTGCGGCGTTCCGCTCAGACAACACATCTCCCCCTATCTACGACAACTGCACTGGCTACCTATCGCCAAGCGAATTGAATGTAAGGCTCTGACACTAGCTTTTCGGACAGGCGAAGGTCTAGGGCCGGCCTATCTCAGGAGGAGACTTTGTCCATATTGTCAGTCCAGATCCCTCGGTCCAACACTCAACGCTTGCTTGCCACCCCCAGGTTCCAAAAAGCCAGATCAGGAGGTAAATCATTCAAGGTGGGTGTCACTTAACGTTGGAACAAACTACCCCTTCACTTGTGCCTGATTCAGTCAGAACTCGAGTTTCGCAAGTCTCTCAAAACCGGCTATTTAGCCGCCAGGACTAGTCACTGCTTCTGCTTCTGCCTCGCTCTCTGTCTGCTATGGCGCCAGGACACCCCGTTGGGGTAACTGTGCGCTTAATAAATGCCTATTATTATTATTATCCTCGACCTTCCCAGAAGAACCCACATCACACCTCACCTTAAGAAACTACAATGGTTCCAGATCCAGAATAGATGCCAGTTCAAGATGCTGACTCATGCATACAAAGCCCTGTACGACGACGGGCTAGCACACACCAACAACCCCTAACCTTCCACCACCTAACCAGACACCCACGATCTGCTTCCCTATTATAAGCAGAGACCCCCCCAGACCAGAAAACCAATGGCGGAGAAAGCTCGTTCTCGCACCTGGCGGCCAAGGCTTGGAACAACTTTCCCCTGCTCTTCAAAACTACCCCATCGCTCCAGCAATTTGGGAAAGAAATCAAGACCTGGTTGTTTGAATGAGCGAACCTCCACGCAGCACCCAGCATCTCCATCGCTTTGCAATACTCACAGGTGATTTGTCATGCTTTATAAATGATTGATTAATTGCACGTCAGGGTAAATCCTCTGTGGTTCAACACTTGGCGGGCTCTCTGAATGCCAGAGCAAATTAACTCAGCCAAAGAAGCCTAGCGGATCACAAATGGTATCTCCATCCGGAGGTGGTGCAGGGTCTCTTTCAGCAGTGGGGAGAGCTTTGGTTTTATCGGTTTACCATTGCCAAGAACACACAACATCAGCAATTCTGTGCGCTGGAGTTTCTAAGGTGGCTCTCACTGAGACTATTTTCATCTTGAACGTAGCTCAGGCCTCCTGTACGCCTTTCCTCCCATACCACTTATGCTCACAATTCTGAAGAAGATCAGGGACGACCGGGCATAGATCATTCTTGGGGCTCCGGACTGGTCTTGGAGAGTTTGGTATCCCGAGCTGTTCAGAATGGCCATCTGTCCTCCGATCGATCTGCCCCTTCGGGAGGATCGTCTGTTGCAGCTGAAGGGAGGTGTTCTCCACCCAAATCTTTCAACACTCCGCCTTCATGTTTGGAGATTGAGTGGTGATAGTTGACAGCTTTAGACTTTCTGCCTGAAGTCTGCAATGTTATCTTGGCAGCCAGGCGTCCCTCCACCAAGATGACATATGCCTGCCTCTGGGTCAAGTTTGTTGAATGGTGTGCAGAAAAGCAAGTTTGCCCTCTTTCTGCTCCCCTTTCTCAGGTCTCTGCTTATTCTTTCTCTTGCCCAGCAGGGCACTGCATTGGGCACTTTGAAAGGCTATCTTTCTGCCATCTCAGCCTTCCTATGGTTGCCAGCCATCCCACTTCAAATTCCCTGTTGCAAATAGGTTTTTAAAAGGTCTCCAGCATATGTCTCTACCTTAACCCTTTATCATGCCTCAGTGTGACCTCAATCTCTTGCTTATATTTCTTATGTGCCCTTCCTTTGAGACGCTTTATAACTGTTCTCTCAGGGTCCTTACCAACAAGACGGCCTTCCTAGTGACAATAACATTTGCCCGGAGGGTCAGTGGGCTCCAGGCCTTGAATCTAAGCCTTTATATGTAACTATCTTCCCAGACAAGCTGGTTCTTCACACTGGAGCTCCCTTTCATGTATGGCAGTCCATTACTATGCCTACCTTTTATGCCCCACTGCCCTCCCTCTTAGGAAGAGAAGCGACTCCATCTACTGGACTCAAAAATAGTGTTGTCGTTCTACCTTTACCGGCCAACAGATTTCCCAGTGGACGACCAACTGTTCGTGTGGCATGTTGGCTGCAAGAAGAGGAAGGCTAATCAGAAGAGGACCATCTCCCAATAGATTGTGCTCTGCATTAAAATCTGCTTATCACTGTCCAAGAAGCAACCACCTGAGGGTTTGCATGCTCATTTCACCAGAGCCAAGGCTGCAATCACTGCGCTAGCACGCGGAGTTCTGGTCCTGGACATTTGCCAGGCAACAACATGGGCATCTCCGTACACCTTTACCAAGCACAACTGTCTGGTCGGTCAGGTCCATAGGGATGGGTACTTTGCCCGTTCGGTCCTGCTGGACTTTTTAATGTGAAATTGTTTCGCAGCTCCACCTTCGTGAGGTATTTATTTATTTATTTTAAAGGTTTTATATAGCGCTGGCTAGACCCTGAGGTATCAGAGCCCTTTACAGGAGCAAGTTAAAGGCAAATATCAATGGAACAAAAGATGCATGCAAAATACAATCGAGGAAATGAGAATATCCTACATCGAATCAGAAGAAAGGCAACAAAAATTGGATCAAAGGATTACATACAGTTAGAAAACAAAATAAGAGAGGAACTCTCGTAATTAAATCTAACAAGAGCCAGTGTTAACAGAACACACAAAAATTACAGAAGCTATAGTTAGAGAATAAAATACAAGTGAGACCATGGAGAGCAAGGCAGGTGTAAACAATAAGGAGAACACAAGGAAAAGTAAAGGCCGGCAGATTAGCAGAGAGATGACCTGAAATAGGTGTCACAAGATATCAGGTTCTGAAAGGATCATGTACTCCAGTATGTATTGAGGAGATGGATTTTAAGTTCTCTTTTGAAGCCATGGTAGTATTGCTTGGGTATCTACTCTAAGATAAAGTTGCTATTGGATGAACAAGTTAGTTACTTTTGGTAGCGCCTTATCTGATAGAGACTATCTTGCTGCTGATTCCTTGCCAACCCACCCATCCTCCTCGCTGTGTGAACAGAATTCTAGGGCCAAGGCTGGACCTCTTTCGGGGCCCTATTTATTCCACACCAGTGGTCCATGTTCTTTGTGGTCTCGTGCTTCTGCCATGGAAAGTTGTGATAAGAAAATGATGGAAGTGCGCTTGGGTGGCACCTATATAGGCACCATACAAGTTACTTTTGTCGCGGACAATGCCGAACAAAGCCTCCTACTGCTGCGCAGGGGTACTGCTCACAAAACATTTCTGAATCTGACGCCTGGGGATAATTCTAATGTAAGGGGTCTGCGGCTATAGTCTCTGCCAGCTAAGGCGTTACCGAAGGTAATTAACTTGTTGATTTGTCCATTTGAGAAAAGCAGCAAAACATTGTATACATTTGTTAAAAAATGAAAGTATTGCGATGTTTTTCATTATATGGTCAGGGTGCAATGGCATGTTGATGTACGTTTTGAATGTTTCTTTGCCCTGAATGTATTGACACTGCCCCTATATAATTTCTGTGTAATCACAGAGACCAAAGAGGTAGATGAACTTGAACGCCTCCAGCTCCCCCACATAGCTTCGGAAAACACCTTGGCAGAGAAAAGGTTAAACCTTACTGTTATGGATACGGCGACATGCTAGCTGATTAAAACAACTATGATCATTAATTTACAAGAACACTGATAATGGATGTTCTCTCATAGCTTAAAAACCTACAGTAAGTGATGCCAACTCTTTCAGACCGATGGCATCTCTAAGATAGTTTGTATGTGGAGATAAAGTGCACAGCATTATTTAGAGCCTACTAGTTTAACCCCTCCCCTCCCCTGCTGGTGACGGAACCACTCTGTCATCAGCTGCGGTCGCGCTGTGCTGATGACGGAGCGGTTCCGTCGCGGCCCGCTCGGCACACCTGCGCGGCGCGGATTCCGCGCCTGCGCTGAGCGTTCCATTGAGTGGGCGGGGCTGTGACGGAACCGCTCCGTCATGAGCACAGCGCAACCGCGGCTGGTGACGGAGCGGTTCTGTCACCAGCATGCGCCCGCCGCGCGGCCGCCCCGCCCCCTTAGCACTGCGGCGGAATAGCCGCCGCAGTGAAGGGGTTAACATCCTGCTGGGCTAAATGTTCACTTCTGACTTCAGCTTACAGTATTGATTCCTGACAGGGTCTTCTCAGCCCTTCACCAATTTCAGGACGATACATTGAGTCGCATTAAGTTTGATAATAGTAACATCTATGATTTACATCCTAATTAAAATGCTAAACCCCAGTAGAAAGTGCTTTGTACAAAACATTTTTATATTCAGTTTTTTTAAGTTCTGCATTTAGATTAGTAAACAGAATGTTACTTAAAGAGGTGTAAACATGAAGGTAATGTTTCATGTGCACATAAATAGTGCTTGCATTATGCCACATTCTTGCCTCACACTAATCTTCCATGGTTTTGTATTTTAGTGATTGCTGTGATAGCTGCAACCCTCTTCCCACTCTGGCCTCCTGAAATGCGAGTCGGTGTTTACTACCTTAGTGTTGGTGCTGGATGTTTTGTAGCCAGCATTCTCCTCCTTGCTGTTGGTAAGCATTTGTTCTTTTAGTAACCTTGTTAGCTATGATTAAATCATACGTATTTTATCAAGACGTTGGGATGTATGCTGTTTCGGGCTGGAGCTGCTATTAATGGATGGTGCAGGAAAATCGATTTCCTTGGTAATGTATTAATGTAGTAAGATAAATACGTCATACGTCAGCATTAGCGGATTTACTTAACTTTGTCTCCGTTCACCTTAAGCCAGTGAGTGGATAGGCCTTATGTCCTGTCTATGATTCTTGAACTGTATGTCAATAGAGTTAGTTCTTGACTGTTGGTATCTTTATTTGCTGCTCTACTTACATGCTAAAGACTTGGTCCATGCACTGTTCTGGCAACTTGAGTAACCCTCCGCTTCTGGTGCTGTAAAGTGCCCACGTCTTCGAAGGACAATGATTGTGAACAAGAAACCCCATAAATGTACATACTGCGATATCTGTTCAATGTTAAATGGATCCTGAATACGCACATAAGGAGTGCCCACCTGTATGTACCCGCTTGATGTAGGGTGTGGATTTTGTCTCCTAAATTTAAGAGAATTAAGTGCTTTAATTTACGAGAAAATGATTTCTTTCACCAGATACTGAGCAGATCCAGGGAGGATTCACTTGCACGGAGCATGCCAGATTTTCTTACTCAGAATGTAGTGCTAATGTAAAACTAATGTAAATGTAAAACTTGATAGAAAATCCTTCCTTTCATTGATATGGTGAAAGCTGCAGAATGAGCTACCAGTGATCAGAGTTATGCCTCGTGATTTCTCAGATTATTTTTTTTAACTGCTGCACACATTTGTCGATGTTCTTATGGTATGAGGAAGGAACAGCACAAAGCTGCTATCGTTTCAATGCAGTACCCTTGCGAAATGGACTTTCATAATCACCGTTTTTTTTTCTTGTTTCTCTTGACTGTTAATTTTTTTTTATTAGAAGAAATGGAGGCGAGCAGACCTTTACTACATTTGTTGTTGACAGCAAATGTTGGCATTGTACATTACTAACATGTGAGGAAATATTGCCTGTTTAGCCGGAGTTCAACATTTGCAGGGCAGTATGAGGCCAAAAAGTTTGTGTGATCCATGTAGAGTCCTCCTTAAATTGTCGAGGGCCTCTTTAAGTTTAAAAGAAAGGTTTCCTTTGGTAGGTTATACTGGGTGTTTAAACATCCCAGGTCACTAATATACAGACATACTCCTTGCTAAATTTGCGTGAAAAGAGGCTAAAAAAAACCATACAACACTAAATGCCCTGTTCCTGGGGTAACTTTTTTATCATGTGAAATGCAGGTGCGCGTGTTGGTATTAAGTGACATTGAAAGCCTCTTCCACTTTTATGTAATGTGAGGAAATTCAGATTTTTACCAATATTTGATGGTTAGAAGGCCTTATGGATGAGGAAACTGGTCAAGTGTTGCAAATTTCATCTTCTTAGAATCTCCTCGGTATATAGTCTTCAGATTTCAGATACTTGTGAGGGTGATAGGTTTCCTTCTTCTAGGCAAAACACTGCAGCCATTACATATAACACATATCTGGAAAAGAAAGCAACTCCAAATAGCAGTTGGCATAGCCACATTTACAGCTGCTTCTGCTGCTGGGCGATATGATAAATCACAATTTGGGATACTGTTTTATCAGGAGGAGCGTAGCAATGCAGGTTGATAGGACATTCACTGTGGACAGCACATTCTGGCGTTTCCCCTTAGACAAATAGGAGGATTTTTTTTAAACAATATTTGATGTTTGCATGCCATTTCTGGTATGGAAATCTGGCAGTCTTTTTCCAGCAACGCAACTTGCTGCGTTTTCCTAGGTCTCTATAGTTTAAAAAAAGTTTGGGTTTGGCAGGGTTTCCTTGTTTTGAGCGACCCCAAGGCCACATGAAAGGCAATTTACCTATTACCCGCCCCATCCCCAAAAACAAAATATCTGTAGTATGGGCTTTTCTATCTAAAAGGTTTCTGAGCTAGAAATCTGAACACTGGTTTATTTCATCTGCTTATAGGCTCTGTGTCTGAGGGAGGGAAGAGTTTATGAAAAGAACTGACATCAGCTCGCATGGGTGTGCAGCTCCATTCATCACTTTTGGAGCAGAATAGCATTGATGTGGAGTCGCACTGTGCCACCTAGTGGTGCACAGGAGCACTGCTTGTAATTTTCCGGATCCACCTCATCAGGCCAATCGAATCTCAAAAGTTGACATTACTTAGTGACTATATGATCTGTCAACAATGGTTTGCCCACGCTCATGCATACCTTGTGCTCATTCAGAATGGGAGCCCCAGTGCCATTTCTAGACATTGTAGTCGCAAACATTTACAAAGCTACCACATGGGTTTCCCTCCAGGTCTTCAGAAATCATTACTGTCACTGTGGATAATCATGCTGCGAAAGAAAAAGAAGTACACCAAAAAGATTTCTAAACTGTAATACTTGTTTTTCTTGAAGTGTTGTAGATTCTCATGCAACCTTCCTACCTCCCCGGGTACATGGAAGCATGAACAGTTACCTTTTGCAGATTAACACTCATTCACAGTTACTACCACCAAACTGAAGCATGGCTCCTAGTGAAATGTTAGAGCGGTGTGGCAATGCAGTCAAACTCCAAATAAGACAAATTTTAATGGTTGTGCGCAACAATAGGTGGCAGGGGAGTGGACATCATGTGATCTACAGCAATAAAAGCTGCAAACAGTGTTACAATAAAGCATCTTTTTTTACTTACTTTCTTACCCAACCACTAATAGGATTATGTATGTTACGCAAATGTAATAGACTCCGCAGTCAAGGGCAGAGAGCATGGTATGGTAAAGAATAGGGAAAAGTTCCCTATATTTTACCAGAGGTAGTTCTCCTTCTTAGTGTAAACTACAGGGTAAAGTAAAAATCTTTATAAGCTTGAAAAATGTGTAAAAATATTTTTTGATGAAGTAAATTCATTTTTATATATTTATGTATTTTTGTGTTCCTTTTAAATATATAACTAAAGAAAAACAAATGCTACAACATTGCTTAATTTTGCAATTACAAATTTAAGTAATTTATTTTGAATTAAAATTATTTTTCTGAAGTTTACTTTAATTCCTTTACTAGACCTCTTATAGCTTTATAGATCTTCTTCTTTGAGCCAGCATATGTCAGATCACTCCTTATATCAAAGTATCCCTCGAGATGAATATTGAAATTTCCGCATAGTATTAAGGGAGCAGGACAGCCAGCTAAATCTGTTAAGAAAATTCAGCATTTCTGGATCATCCAGATTTGGGCCATAAATCGAGCAGATGGCCCAGACATTACCCACTATACAGATTTCAATTATTACCCACCTACCATCTTGATCAGTTTTAGTACGTTTACAGCACCCCACTCCTCTTCATCAGGATTGCCACTCCCCTTGTGGTAGTGCCTTGACGAGTACACCCCAATACTTGCATACCTAAATCGTTAAGCGATCGTCTATCATTCCATGTCAAATGTGTTTCCTGTAAACATAATATATCTATCCTCATGCTCTGAATTATCTGTGAGCATATCCCTCTTTTTTTCCTGTTGTTAAGTCCGCAGATATTCCATGAGCATATCCTTAATTTACCCACGTTGATATTTTGACTGATTAATAAACAGTAGATCAAAAACAGAAGCTTTCACTCTATTAACCACTACGTCCTCACAGCAGAAAAATATTTACTAAGCAAATTACAGCAAATGCTTATGTTAAAACAAACAGTTCTGTCCTTACTTGCCCCACCACCATTCCACCCCCACCCCCCTCTAGTGCCCCCCCTCTCCCCACCCACAACCACCCTGAACCCCACCCAAAAAAGGCAAAGGGACTGAAAAGCCCCTATAGATGATGGAGAGAGAAGCATAGTGCATCTCGCTGTTCGCTTCCCATCTCCTTAATATATCAATCTAGTTTGGAGCCTTCTCAGGATACAAACTGAACATTTTAAAAACTCAAATATTATTTGTTGGTCAGAATCCGCCGGCTCAGATTAAAACAGTGTCCGTAGCCACATATTTGGGTATCAAAATTACATCTCCAGTGTCTGTTATCCCAGAGTTCAATTTAAATACCGTTTTGAAAAAAGCAAATTCATTGCTTGAGCGTATAGATCATCTTCACCTATCCTTATATGGGCGGGTTAATGTTCTAAAAATGATGATACTCCCCAAGTTTTTATATATGTGTAGAGCTATCCCTCTCGAATTTCCCCTCAGTTGTTTTAAACAATTAGAAAGGATGGCCGCCAGATTCTTGTAGGTATATAAACGCCAGTGAAGGGCATATAAAAAGATGATACTCCCAAAATCTAGGGGAGGCTGGGGTATTGCGCATTTCTTGTATTATTATCTGGCATTTGCATTACAGTTTATTAGCCCACTGATAATTGGGGAAAAGGCACGGATCCCAGTGAGCCATTCACCATCAATATATGAATTTGCATTAGGAGAAGAGTACGTGGATGCTTGATTAAAATCATAGAGCCTAGTTACTTCAACAAAACTAAGTTTAAGACCTTGATAGCAGCATACGGGGTATGGAGAATAATATAGCGTCAATTAGGTATTCAGAGAATTTCGTTGTACACACCTTTTTCAGCATCAGGCACTCTTCCCCCGATTTTTCAAGATCACGTTATGAATAGATGGCGCAATTGTGGAATTCATTATGTGGGTGATCTGTGGCAGAATGATCAGTTGGTGTCTTTTGTGGATCTTCAAGGCAAATATAATTTAACAAGTAATGATTATTTTAAGTATTTACAAATCCACAGTTTTTTCAATACCTTAGGTGTACAGTTGCAGAGCGCAACTGTACACCTAAGGTTTACGGAGGATTCCTCTTATTGAGAGCATGTTTAGTAAAAAATCGATTGGGCATTATTATAATTTGCTTATTTCTTCTTGCCCAGATGATATAGAGGCTCATGAAAAGAAATGGGCTGAAAAGGTGGTTAGGGATGTTATTCATCTAGAGGAATCAATTGCTCTGGCGAACAGTATTCTGATCACTGGCAGATCACACTCACAGCATTATATGGCCATATTTGATTTATATTATACGCATTCAAAAATTTCCAAATAGGGGACGACTGCGGGCACATCGTGCAGTAGATGTGGGGCTTTTTCAGCTGATGCACTACATATGTTTTTTCTTTGTCCTCAATTAACTCTATTTTTTCTGCAATTTAGAAGTTTTTGGCAGTACTGTTTGGTTCGACAGTTATATTGACAGGGGAATTAGTTCTAATAGGGGTAACCTCCGACACCTTAGCAGAAGAGAAAAAAAAATCTACTATTTATCTGTATGGCATTGATACGGGCATGCATTACGCAAGATTGGATCAATCCAGTTCCCCCGGCCTTTGACACATGGAGAAGCCCGCCTTTTAGCTACATACAATATAGAATCTGCCATATATAGAACGAAGGGCCGGAAAAAAAGAGCTTCGGGTATTAAGATCTGGGCACCGTTAATGCACTGGATTCAAGGGGGCTGGATTAACTATATGGCTCTTTCTGGTTGCTTTATCTAGCTTGCTCTTATATTTTATTGGGGATATATGATAAATTTTCTCTTGTTGGTTTGTTCTTTTTCTTCACCTGAATCTGAATAATGTTACTCCACGATGTTATTTTTTGCATAGATATGACCTCTGTCTTTTTGTGATGAAATGCTTTTTTTCTGTTGATATTTGTGTTCTGTTCTTCTTGCATAAAATGAGAAAACTCCAATAAAGATAATAAAAAAAAAATGAAGTTTACTTTAAAAACAATTACCTCCTAAAGGAGGTATTAAACGTGATATATAGAATTAACTAAAACTAATTTAATAATATTTTGATACAAACTTACATTATTTTTAACATTAAATGATACCTATTCATATTTTAACTATTTTAAATATTTTAAGTTAACATTATTACCTATGGGGTTTTTATTTTTAGTACCTACCTCCATTATTTTCTATTAAAGAGTGTTAAAGTATCAGTGGTTGGCCATTTGTGGTGCTGGACTTATAATAACTGAAATTTTGGCAGTGGTAACTTTACATTTGTAAATTTGACTACTCCCTCTTTTTCAGGGGTGGAGACGTGTAAGGCTAAACCTTGTAGTAACTTTACACTCTGATTTTGGGACTGGCCCATAGTAGTAAATTTACTACAGGTGTACTAGCAAACCTACATGTGTAAATTACTCACAAGTGTAACTTACCCTTGTGAATAGCCCCCTTACTATGTCTGGCAACTTGCAGGACACGAATGGCTTTTAAACTGGAATTTAAAAAAATTCCAAAGAAAACCAATAATGTCTATATAAAGACATCTGTATTGGATTTTTTTTCTTTTAAGCAAAATAAATAATGTTAAAACGCACTATTTTCAAATAAAAAATGGGTTGAAATGTAGCAGATGTACTGCCTTAAAACACTTCCTGGCGAAGAATATCCCATAGGCATGGACACTCCTAAAAAGCACTGTCCCTTTAAGGTTGAGAGAAATCCCACCAGACACTAGATTAAACAAAAAAAGAAGGGGTACGTGTGTCCCACCATTCTCACAGCTATGCCCATACCCCAAAAAGGGTACATCACTCTTTCTGCCTCCACTGGGAGCAGGTTGCAGGTTTGCCCCCAATCTGCCCCCACACCATCTACTTACGTGAGGCCAGCAAACCTCAAGCATTGCCTAAAATCACCCATTTTCTTTGCATATCAGTGACGTAAACTTTCAGAATCCACATGGATCCACAGAATTACTACCACCAGGCATTTCCCCCACTTGTATTGATAAAAACAATACCCCACTGACTGGGTCCAGTTCTTGTGAAAGGATGCGTCAAACCAGAGTAAATGGGAATCCTCACTAGTGGCACCACGTTGGACTCCACCTTTTGTCTAGTTTTCAGAAATGTCTGGTTTTGGTAGGTTTCTCTTGGTGTCGGCTAAGCAATGCCCAAAATCTGCAGCTACCCACATTTCGCAAAAAAAAAAGTATTGATTTTGCTTGGTGCAATGTAAAGTCTCCAGGTCACATTTTGGGCATTTAATGTCACAAGCACAAGACAGACACACAATTGGGGTACCATGTTTATTGGGAGACCTGTAGAAACAAGTAGTAGAACATTTGTTATTACCAATTGGATTTGACTGCATTGTGGCTCTCAAATGAAAGCCAGTGTGTTAGAAAGAAGTCATTTTGCAAAATGCTGTGTATTTTCCATGATAGTATGGGTAAGCACAAAGACGGAAGTGTACAAATAACTACTTTCCCTAAACTCAGTATTTTGTATATATTTCAGAAATGCATGGGTTACCTGCATACCCATTTTTCTTTCTAATATTTCCTCATATTAATGGACATATCGCAAGTACACAATGAAAAATCATTGTGTGGTCGAATTCAGTTGTTGGCCTTGAGTATCGTATGCTTTTGAAGAACCTACAAACCCTATATAGCCACGTGACCGAAATGGTCTGTCGGACATAAAGGTATATAGTTTTTGTAAATCTGCCATCATGATCGGAAATAACAGATAACGTTGTACACGTGGCTGCTTTTGCTTCTGCTCATTTTCATTTTTTATTTCAACAGTTTCTTTGGGAACGCCTTCAGAAATCTGTACAAATGACTCCTTACTGAATTCAGAATTACATCTACTTTTTGAAATGTATAGCTTTCTGGGAATCCCCAATGGGTTTCACAAGTAGGCTGAAACCACGTGAATTAGGAAAAACTGACTACCACTAAGAAAAAGCTAAAAAGGGTCCCGAGCTGCTTGGAAAGTGAAAGCGAGCATTGCCGCTGAATGTTGCAGTAAAGCATGTTGTGCCTGCAGTACGAGAAACTCATGAAAGAAAATAGTGCTTACAGACTAAATAAGACATACTGTGTAACAACAGAAGTAAAAGTGTCAGTCCTCATGGAAGGTTACAAATGAAGACAATGTGTTACTAAGTAGGGACTAACAAGCCTATTAACGAATCAGAAGCCAGCATTTACAAAGGACAATGACACAAGCCAATGAAAAATATGAGCAGAGCTTCAAGCCATACTCAAATACAGCTTGCCTCACAGAGCAGCGTATGCGCTGCCCAGGCTCGACCTAAAAAAAGAGGCATCCGTAGCAGTGCTCATTAATTCCGCCTGTGTTACAAGAGTAACGTTTAATTACTAAATTCTTCCAATTTTGCCTGCGGAATTAAAATTTCACCCACCCCTGCTTAAGAGTCTTTCGGGCTTAAGCCTGATATATTGCCATTGCCTATACTTGTTTTTTTTTAAATATGATGTAGCCTCATCTGAAAAAATTCAGGTGACTAAATCATAAATAAGTGTTTGGAACATTGTTAGGTGTTTTTAATTGAATGCCAGTATGAATGAAGACTTGAGGTATTTTTGGAATCTGACCTTTATTAACTAGCATGTAAACTGGGATCTTATTTCTGACTTCATTATAGATAGCAGGCTTCTTACGTTTATAAACTTGCTACCAGCACTGTTAAAAGCAGCCTAGAACGTATCCACCTGGTGTTTTCCCATTGCTACGATGAAGAGCTTTAGTCTGGACCCAGCAGAAAGTTCCACCATGTATTTGCTCACTCACAAATCTGTCAATTGTAACCACTTTAGGCACTATAAATATAATCAAGTGAACCCCAATAGGTATTTTCAGGTTCGGGAGAATGGTAATAAGACAATCCTAGCACAAAGAAACTGCCACTCAATTTTTATTTCTTCTAATATGTTAATCATCAATGTGATCTATGCCACATAATACAATTTGGCAATTCATTTTTTGATTTATTCTTTTTCTAAATCCTTTATAACAATGTACTTATCCTTATCCAAATTGATTAGCAAAATGCATTTTATAAACCCTTTTCATAATTAATTTCCAGATTCAATTTACTAGATCATGCCCCTACTTACGTACGTGCGTTCGTTCATTCACATACTCATGTCCTTTCATAGTACTAGATAAATGTTGGCTCACAAACACCAGCAGCAGCAATTCCCAGAGATCAGTGTGCAGCATTTCATTTCAACTTACATCACACTCCTGTTCCCAGTCCAGTGAACTTAAATAAGTGTAACAACTCTGCTAATTGCTTTCAACGAACCACCAAGCCTCCCCCCCCCCAAGACACACACACCCCCTAGGGCTTGCCCTAATTGAAGAGCACCTGCCCAGTTTGGTCCTTTTCAGGAAGGCAACATGAGGAAGACTAAAAAGAAATGACTTGGAAGTTGACTATACACACCCTAGGATATGAAGTGTTGATGGGCTTCTCACTTTGAATCTGTGATGAGCATGTGCTATCGGAGGGAAGCTAACTGCAATTCCAGGTTGTAAGGATTCCTGAGTCTTTATGATTCCATAGCCATTCAGTCGAAAGGAACAGACTACCTCTATTGCCTTTTTTAAGTCTGTGATCTTGTTGCTGCACCATTATAGAGTATGTGCCTCCAGCTCTCCTACTCCTGGCTCCAAATGCTGCAAAAGCCTACACTGGTTTAGGTGCACGCACCTGAGCCCTTTTGGTGTATCTATTTTAAGACCACAAACTACTGGGTCACCTCATCCAGTTCCCCTCCAAAAAACATCTGAATTAGGAGAGTACTGAGTAATACTCCTCTTATTCCTCATTCAAGTGCAACTCTTTTATTGTAATCTGCGACTCAGAGGTAAAGCCTTCTTCATTAAAAAGAGAAGTGCTGGTCTCTATACTCCCAACAAGAATATATATATAAATCCTCAGACCCTCTTCATGATTATGTGCTTGGATTAATAGATACACCTTGAAGTATGATTAGTTTTTTGAGTGTTATTACTTTGAAATAAGTAACACATGCAGTGCAGCTATGGACAGGTAAATATCAATTTTCGAGCTCAGTCCAGTGTGGTTTCTGCTGTCCGAAGCAAGTAGTCCCTTTCGAGATGCAATTTACAGATATGGTGAGATGTTTGTGAAATCTTTGCCATCTTCTTAAAAGGAAGTTTGTTCGAAAATTGATAAGCTAGTCATCTTCTCAAATTCGCAAATAATATCTATTTTTTCCAGTCTTAACTTTAGTACCCTATAATTGTACCAGGTTTCAGACTTTTTCAACATCCTATACCTGATCTTTTCCATCCCTTTAACAATTTTGTAACAGATTTTTAAAATAGATAGAGAACTTCATTAGCCATACTAAATATACTGCAGAAGCATATGTTCCAGATATTTTATTTATACTCTTTACAGTAGACCAACAGGGTGTAGGCATTCACACCATCTTTGACCTTCACTTCTTGAGACCGTTTTATCCTGAAATCGACTTTCAAAACAATGGTTGTCATTCACCCTTCTCTCTTCTATCCAAATAGGGGAGGGTTGACTATGTGCTGTAGTCTAGTATTCACAAAACCTATTCCTCCGCATTATAGTAACACTAAGCATTTGTGATTCTTATCCTGGCTTTCCCCAACACATTTTTATTAGACATATAGTGGTAGCTACTCATTTGAGGTTAGAATTGATAGTTCTTTCTTTGCTGAGGTGTATCAGGGAGTCTCAGAAATATTCTGAGGTTTGCTGTTCAACCCAGGTTTGTTTTCTAGCCAAGTAAAACTGTGTCTTCTTCTTACATACATTTAACCTCATCGCTGCGGCGGGTATTCTGCCGCAGCGCTAAGGGGGCCGGGGGCCGCGCGGCGCGTTCATGCTGGTGACGGAACCGCTCCGTCACCAGCCGCGGTTGAGCTGTGCTCATGACGGAGTGGTTCCGTCATGGCCCCGCCCGCTTAATAGAACGCGCCACACAGGTGCGAAATCAGCGCCGCGCAGGCGCGTCGGGCGGGCCATGACGGAACCGCTCTATCATCAGCACGGCGCCACCGAAAGGGTTAACAAAAGAACCGGGATAACTTGCTGGGAAGGCCTTCTTCAAAAGGGCTTTATTCCACCAGTTCTGCTTCTGGATTTCCAGTCATTTGTGGGAATTTTCCTTGTCCACTAAGCATTGCCTTTCTTGATCTACAGTAGTATGTTTTAATAACATCTGATTCATCAGAGTACAGATGGAGCGCACTGACAAGCAAATTAGTATCTGATCATGTCAATGTAAACACACCAAATACCTACCACTAACCTTGAAATTGCCAAACAAAATTATGTGGTAGCCAGGAGTTCACATGATTTTGGTAACTGTAACACAATTTGTTTTTCTTCCGCCTGAAAGCTTGATCAGGTGCAGAGGGAAGTTAAGAGTATGTGCATTTATGGTGACTCTGTACACGTTCCAGGAAGAGAGACTTGTGTTTTATTTCTGCTGTCAATCACTGAGTTTCATCATCTGGCTCCCAAAACTTTGGACTGTGCCCTCCAGGGTCTACCTCTGAACCAGCAATGTACCAGGAACAAGTATAAAACCTAAGACCGGTTTGTGTTTTCGCTTTGGAAAACTCTTTCAACCAGGACTTCTATAGAGTGCAGTTGTTAAAACCTATTTCAGCGATTTCCTTATCTTGTGTAACAAAGTTGGAGTGCTCCTTCCTGATTGGTGTGAATTGATTCTGCTTATACAATCTGAGAATATGACAATCACAGATATTAAATGGGCAACATGAGGACCGCTTTTTTATGCTGTCACTTCTACGAGCAGAGAGAATTGCACTAGGTCTCTCACGCAGAACCATAGACAGTGTTTTATTTAGACATTGTCCTTCAATTCACCCTTGTCTAATGAAGGCTTTGTCACTGTACTATTTGAACCTGGGAATATTCCTTCCAACATTCCGAGTCTCACTTCAGATACTGAAAGAACACTCACTCTTAACCCTGAATTCAGGAGGGCATTACAGTTGTACTTGGAATAAGAAAATACTTTTGTTGCATCTGTAAATCTACCCTTGGAAGCACCCATGGCAACTGTAGATCTCTGGGGCGGGGGAGGGGGCTTTTAAAATGCTATTCTGTTTTGCAGCTTCACTCTTCATGAACAGTCATGCTTAGTCTGTTAATGCAAACTGAGTGTGAATGGTTTTTCTATGGATCCTCTCTGCAAAGCTTGCACTTTGACAAAAAAAACAAAAGTAAATATTTCCTCAAGAGTTTATGCACTGTAAGTTGTAAAGCCAGGGCTAGAGTTTGCCAAGTAGTGGTAAGGTAAAGAAAATCTGACTGGAAAGAGCATCCCCCTTGTGATCTGTTTTTGCAGAATGTATATCAATCTAAAAAGGCTGACTGTGAATGAAAAAGCATATTGAAGCTACTCAATGTAGTGACTACACTCCTCATTGTTCTAAACCCCCTTTCTTGTGGATAACCTACTACAGGATTGGCATATGAGTAGGGGAAGAGGAGATGGGGTGCTTGAGCTCGACTAGCCAACTTTCTTTCTTTGCTGTTCAAAACGTTACCCGCTGCGTTGCTGCCTAGGCCCCGTTTTATCAGGCAAAAGGGAGGGAGAAATTGAACTTGGAGTACAAGAGACAGTGTAATGAGTAAATCCTATTTGATTTCAAAGTATATTGGCCTTTAATATGTCTGATCATGTTAGCAGTTTTACATAAAAATTCATATTTCCTTTTTCTTTGGATTTTATTCCTTTTAGCTCGATGTATACTCTTCCTCATAATTTGGCTCATAACTGGAGGACGGCATCACTTCTGGTTCTTGCCAAATCTGACTGCAGATGTGGGATTCATTGACTCATTCAGACCCCTGTACACACATGAATACAAAGGACCAAAAACCGACCTAAAGAAAGAAGAGAAACCAGAGACCAAAAACCAACAGAAACCTGATGGTGAAGAAAAGTCTGACACCGAGAAAAGAGAGGAGGAGGAGGAGAAAAGGTTAGAAGCAGCAGAAGGAGAAGGATCTGGGACAGATGGCTCAGCTGGAGAGAGGCAGTCAGACACGGATAGTGACAGGCGGGAGGATGAGGGTTCCCAGCACAGTAGCGGAAATGGAAATGATTTTGAAATGATAACAAAAGAGGAACTTTATCAGCCAACAGACGAGGAGGACTGTGATGATGATGAGGAGGAGGAGGATGAACAAGAAACAAAACCTCCTGATGAAAATCCTACACAATAGGTTTGGGACTTTAATATGTGCAATGGTTGGATTTTCTAAGTTGGCTGATCTTGGAAATGTACTTGTACACACAACATTTGTGAATTGTTATGTTTCTTTAAAATTCAGTAAATTTAAGAAGTATAAACCTTTTCATTGTCGACCAAGCTCCCAATAATTTATGCAAGTTTACAGTAATTTTAAAATGAGGCAACATGGTAACATAAAGTATATTTTCAGTGTTATTGAGATTGTCCACATATATTTTTATTGGTCACCATATATCCCCCTCCTATGTTATTGATTATTTTGAGAGTTCTGATTTGCTTGTTCTCCCTGAGTCACTATAAAATACAAATTCAGATAGGCCCGCTTAACAGAAAGATAGTGTCTTTTTTTTGTTTCTTTTACCATCGTCCTTTTGAAGGCCCTTAGCTTTGTGGTCATGAGGAACCTTTTTTTCTATTCCTGTTGAAATATCTGTGTATTAGGATCAGATGATCAGCCTTTGTATTTAAGTGTACACATTCAAGCTGTCACCTACGTTTCTAATTACCATCGTTGCTTTTTTAGCCGTAGTGTCTGTAAATCTCACTTCTTAAAACAATTTAGAAGGGTTATCTTTTACTATTTGACATTAAATTAGTAGTACATCCTAAAAATTTGTGATGATTGTTAGATCTGCTTTGAAAGCAGATAGTATTTTGTAATCTCAAAATACTTATATAGTTTTGCTGATGGACTTGTAAAAACATTTACGTTTGTATCTTTGACCAAAACTATCATTTTGAACATAAGCACTTTCTTCAGTTTTGTGTTGCAACATTTACGTATGAATAAAATTCTATTAGCAGTGTTTTTAAGCCAATATTGTGAGATGCTCCCAAAAATAACAGATCTTTTGCCGAAGACGTTCATGCTGGTGACAAGTTGACTTTGACAGTTCATGATGTAAGCTCATTTATACCAACCTATTAAATCCAAGCTAGTTTGCACATCATGGGCAAAGAAAATGTGTCATCCACAGAATATATAGTCAACAGCCTAAGTTTCAAATGATGGCTGTTTTACCATATTACAGATGTATTGTGTACATAATTTACAAATAAAACAAACATTTTATTTTATTAGTTATTATTTAGAAACCTGTTTATCAAAATCTAAATTTGTATAATTGAATACATGCTAGAGTGTGTCTAGTCTCGAACCCCAGAAAGCATCTGTGTGTAACATGAAAATGTTTTCACCTCAGCTGTTGTTTTGTGCCAACATTCCATGTAGTTAAGAAAAATGTGAATGAGTAGCAGGCTTAAGTGTCCCTCATTTTCTTCTGTCAGAAGTTTAAGCAATGTGTGCGTTTGTGGCACCCAAATCGGAAATCTAGGACTTTTGTCAAACACAGATAACTCAAAAATCTGTTTCCCTGGAAGGGGCCACTGACTCATTTTAAAAATTATTTTTGGGATCTAAAATAAGCTTTTTTAACTAGCTCAAATTATCAATACATTTCCTGTATTGTAGATATATATATAATGTAATTTGAAAAAACTGTCACTGTAAAGCAATGCTTAGTTTGAAACCGTTCATATCGAATTCCATCGATTTTATCTAATTGGGAACTCTAATCAAGTGTTCCCAACTGAAGCAGAAATCGGTAACAGTGAATACTGTCTTACGAATAGTTAATAACAAAATCTGTGATTTGCCTAATCTGCCACAAAAATTGTCTAGGAAGACGTTCGTTTTCTTAACTTTGCGGACTTGTGTGTATTATGTGTGGTTGAATACATTTCATAAAATCTCTAAAAATAGAAAATTATTTGCCAGAGCTTTTCAGAATATTTATTGTTTGTTAGTTACAAATGACAGTTATGTTTTGCACATTTTTAAGTAATTGTAGGAATCTGTTTCGGATTCAAAAATTTCATGTTAAACCTCAAAATTGGGCTCCTTCGGCTTTACGTGTTGGCTAGTACTGTTGTTCACTGTTGTGGTCTGACATCTGTATGATAGGAACCATTTTTGATGCAAACGTTTCTTTAAAGGCAAAACACCCTTGTAAAGGACCGATCATGTACAGCCCCTTTCCTTCACCACTTTTTGTATAGAAATAAGAGCATTGCTTGTCTGCCATAGAGGTCACGGTCTAGCTCTCTCACCATCATTATTTGTGCGTTAAGCAACAAATACAAATGCTTTGAAAGCACAAAATCAACAATGTACTCTTTCCACTTGGACTTTGAATGCCTTTATATAAAACTATTTCACTGTTCTCTTTGAATTTGAACATGCCTAGGATTTATAAACGTTTCCCTTCTTTGGCCTCTTACAAAAGAAAACATGAAATCAAGGCTTGATTGTTCTCGCATCTGATAATCTATAATATTATATGAACAACGGATTCCTTATCTGATACATGAATTATTCCTAGAAATAGCCGAAGTGTATTATTGCGTTACAGAAAAATATATATATAAATTCACATGTTTAAGCAATGAAAGTGCCCACAATGTAGCAACTCATTCTTCTTTGTTAGTGTGATATGGAGAGCGTAGTATACACTGCTTTTGTCATGTCAGGCAAATGTAGTAATTCAGCAAGGTTCTATGTTTGGGCTGCCACAGTAAATAAAGAAAGAATACGTCTCTTGGTTTTATTTGAAAAATATATATATGTAAAGTCCTAAATTTGTGTGATCTTTGTAACACTGGTTCATTGGCATTAGTGATAGAGATGCAGCAAACAGCCTTCAGCAAGAGTTGGAAATATAGGGAAAATGCCCTTTCTTCACAGGCGTACTTGATGTTGGTGGGAATGTGGTATATGTGTATTATCGAAAATCATGATTGCCAGGTTTTTTTTTTCCTGCAACATCTCCAAATGATGTCAGTAATATGAGAATATAATGGTTGCAAACTCCTCTGACCATTGATGTATATTTCCCACAATTATCATTAGTTAGTATTCTGTGCTAATAGCATGTAAAATGTTTGAGGCCAACGGACCATTCATTCATGTTGCTCCTGTGTGGCCCCAGACCCATTCATGCTGACCTGTCTAACGTTTAATTCTCCTTTTTTCTAGACAGTTGGAATTATCAGATACCCCTCTGGTCAGTACCTTGACATTTCCTGATGGCTTTCAGTCTCATACTTTGTGGTTGTGTTTTTTTTGTCTATCAAGCACATGATTGTTCTTTATCCTTATATGTTTTGGGTGATCTGCCACATGCTGCTTTAGTCCATCATAATGGAGTTCATAGTGTCACTGGCAGTACCCTTTGACTGTCCATTGAAGGAGGACCTGCGCACAACTCTGCCCTGATTAGCTATGAATGGGGAAAGGAGATTCTCGGGGGACACAGGGTTTATTATGGGCTCCTCTGAAGACCAGATTAGGTAAGTGGAAATGTATGTGTCAGCCAGTATCTAATGTTGCCGTAGAGACCTCTCCCTTTCAGCTTTGAGCCTTCTTCCATCACATGAAAGCTATCCTTGGCAAATATCTGTTAAGCTTGTATATTCAGGGTTAAAATCACAGAATCGAAAAGCATTCTCCTGTCACCATATTTGTTGCATGCACTCTCCCAGGCTATAACAGGTGCTGTGCCAAATCCTTGAATAGGGTTCACCAGGATCCTTTCAAATCCCTGTGTGCTGGTCTTGCTTCATTTGAAGTTGATAGTATTTCTACCAAATCCTTCATCTGTGAATGATAGAAGCAGTCCGTTGCCCTATTAAAGATTTTGAAAAGATTCTAATTGCAATCTAAATCAGTGTTTTCTCCGCTTGGAGAAAGAGCAATAGTGGAACATAATTTGGTTGTAATATGTCTGTGGAAGTCTGGGGTTTCACTCTGGATTACTGAATATAAAATTTCCTAGCCACCGTGAAGGAAAGTTTCAATTCTATTAAAGACGTGGAGGCGAGGATTATGCTTTTCTCTTCCATTTTTATTGCTCAGCAGCCTTAAACAGTAAGATAAAGTAAAAGACTACAAATCCCATGAGTGTTTTCATAAACAAGTGACCATAGAGGCAGTCCCATATAAACATAATCCGGGAACAGCACTTCCTCTTTCTTCTGGCTAACCACAAGATTCAACGTGCATTAATATTCTTGTTTCTGATACGATCCTGAAATAAAAGGAACAGTGAAAACTAACATTATTGAAGGTGGAGTTTGAGGACCAATCTGCAGCTCTAAGGGTGTTCTCCAAGTGCCCACCAAGGAAAAAAAAATGTAACGCCATGGCTCCCCTTGCTGAATGTGCTCCAAAAGCCAAGGTATCGACTCCTGCTTCCTGGAGCACCCACCTTACCCAACGGGCAATTGTGGTGGCTGTCACAGCTTTGTAAGGTTTCTGAGAGTCAGAAAAAGTTGTGATATTCCGGGAGGTCTGTATTCCTACATCGTCATCTCATATGCCCTCAGGCATCGCATGACACACAACTTGGGATGGCCGGATAATTAACCACTCTGTCTGGTGTTAGACTTAGTACGCTAAGCGACCATGATCGAGACCCGATCCGGTGTGAACACGCGAGCCGATACCTCCAAAGCTCGGACATCTGATACTCGCATACAAGAGATCAGGCAGAGCAACATCGCCAACTTACCTGTCAGTTCCTTACGGGAAGGATATTGATTGTCCTGCCAAGATTGCACGAAACGGAGTACCTTATTAACATCCCACAAAGAATAATACTTTGGACAAAGTATAATACTTTGGACGAAGAGAAACAACAGGCATATGCCTCTCAGCAACCTGCAAACTAAGGGGTGTTGGCGGATCTACTCGCATTAATTGAGCGGTAGGCTAAGCCTTGAACCACTAACTCTGATAGTTTACCACGTGAATCACATCAGCCCCCACAGGATCCAAACCCTATCGCACACACCAGCGAAACTACTTTTTCCAAGAGGATCAATAGCGCTTGTCTATAGATTCTGCCCATGCCTTTCTGATAAGGGTCAAAGCTCTTGCTGAAAGGCCCGGGACCTTCCAACTTCCTCTGTAATCCTCCAGCCCATGAGATGAAGGCTGCCCTCCCAACTAGAGGGTGCAAGTTGCCCTGAGCATCTGTCAGGAGAAGAGGTGTCTGGGGAAGTAGGATTGGAGAATCCATAGAAAGTTCCAGAAGAACTGGTTCCAGACTTGAGATCTCCAGTGTGGTGTCACTAGAATTACTTCCGCCTCCATATTAAAGCTGTGAGTCTGGAGATCATGGTGAATGGGGGAAAGGCATAGCAACGGAACAGGGTCCAATCCTGTAAGATGGCATCCATCGCCTCCACCAGAGGGTCTGGGCGCCAGCTAAAGAAGCAAAGAATCTGAAAGTTGAGACATGATGCAAAAAGATACACTTGACACGGGCTCCACCGAGCCATCAGCCTGCGGAAGAAGGCCAGATCCAGCTTACAAGCACTGTAGTCATGTAGCTGCCTGGAAAACAAGTCAGCCGTCTGGTTGAGGGAACCCGGGAGGTATTCTGTCGTGACCAACAAATTGTGAGTCAGGCAATGTTCTCAGAATTCTTTGGCCAAGTCCGCCAAGAGTTTGGAGTGCCCCTAGACATTTGATATATCGTACCGCCGAGATATTGTCCATCTTTAGAAGGATGGCACACAAGACCTTGTCAGCCGCTAGGCTGCGAATCGCGAAGGGTCCGGCCAGGAGCTCTAAGCAATTGATGTGCAATGATTGCTCGTGCTCGGACCAATGCCCGCCTGTTTTAACGTCTCCACAGTGGGCGCCCCAACCAAGACGACTGGCGTCTGACTCGATCACCAAGTCTGGAGCTGATCCGAATTTGGCCCTCTCATTCCAGGCTTGCATGTGTTCGAGCCACCAAAGGAGCTCCTTGCGCACCTCTTGCGAGAGGGAAATCGCCTGCAAATACGAGAGACTGCAATGCAGATGCTGCATCTTCAAGCGTTGTAAAGCCCGATGATGCAATGGGACTGGGAAGATCACCTGTATCGAGTAGGAAAGAAGCACAATGATCCAGGCTAAATGACGTTATAAGAACCTCTCTCTCTCTCTCTAAAGTCCGGCAAAGTTCTCTGCGTATCAATTGTATTTTCTGTTGGAGTAAGCGGAGGCACTGCCGGACCGTATCGACCTCAAACCCCAAAATTTTCTTGGGGGCTGGAGTATACACCGATTTCTGATCGTTCAAGACGAACCCCAGATTCTGCAGAAGGTTCTGGGCCATACAAAGTTGCGATATCAGGGTGTGTTTCTCCTGGTGCATTAAAAGGATGTCGTCCAAGTACCCGATGACCCGGACCACTTGCGCATGGAGCCATTCCATGGCTGGATGTAAGACCTTGGTAAAACACAGAGGAGCTAAAGAAGGCCCGAACGGCAGGCACGTATACTTGTAGCTGAGGCCGCCCCACTGGAGTTGTAGGAACAGTCTGTGGAGCGGAAAGATGGGTATGGTAAGGTAGGCATCCTTTAGGTCGAGCCGTACGAGCCAATCATTGGGGAGTAACACGTCTCTGAGAAGATGGATGCCCTCCATCGTGAAGTGGCGATACACCTCCCATTGATTGAAATCTTGGAGATTGATCACGGGACGGAAACCCTTGGTTTTTCTTTTCACCAAGGAAGATATTGCTCAAGAACCTGTGGGGATGAAGAGAAGTTTGGACAAGGCCTTTTTCTTTAGGAGTTTGCGAACCTCCGCATTTACTACCATAGGTACTCTTGTGAGAGAAGGTCAGTGGTCTGGGACAAGAGAGTTGCTGGGGAACCCCGTGGCACTCAATGTGGAAATACCCCACCGTTTGCAACACCCAAGCGTCCCCTGTAATTGCCGCCCAGTTATGACGAAACCATTGCAACCTTCCCCCCACCTCTGGTTGGAAAAAAGGGATAGGCCTTACCGATGGGGCCACCAGGTGCGTTGTGTGCTCCTCGGGGGTAGCCTTTCCCCCCACGGCCTTTGCCTCATCCTATTGAGGGATAGAACCCGCCAAACTTCTTCTGGTCCTGCCACTGCATGGATCTTTTAGTCTGGAGCTTATGGGGGTTGTTGGTATACAGATCGCTGGAGGAGCGCCCCCTGCCTCTTCCGGCCCCTCCAAAAATCTGCTAGCTGAACACCTTTTTGATAGACTGTTGAGCTTTATCCAGCGAAGAAAAAATGTTGACAAAACTTGATAACGCTTTAAAAAAAGGTTCTCCAAAAAGACCCCCATTGGTAACAGCTCCGGCCTCGGTAGAAGCTAGCTCGCCCAGTCTTGATTCGATTTTAATGAGCAACGAACGTCGATAATGCACAATTGGCGTTGCCCAGAAAACAATTGGCGCTCTGTGCCCAGCCTGAGAGGATCTCGGGATCTATCATGTGCCCTGTTTCTTTGGCATCCTCCGCCATATCCATGATCTTGGTAAGCGGGACCTTATCCTGGCGGGAACGCCAGGATCAATCCAGACCCTTTTTAGGGTCCTTTAATAAACTTGCCAATGAAGGTGGCCATCTTGGCATCAATTTCAGGAGTACACGCCACCTTACCAGGGAGGAAAGCCTGGGGACATTCGCCTTTTAAGCAGCCTCGGACCTCCTAGTCCATCGGCTTCAGAATCCGGCTAGCAACATATGACGCCACCAAGGGCGCGGGAATCCAGTCCGCAGAGCGGGAGTGGTATGTATCCTCCGGGTCGGAAAACCTGAGATATCTATCGAGTCCTGAGTGTGAGATACCTCCAACCGGGATTATTTTGCGCCCCCTTCCGGACGCCAAGGTCTGCTCGGACCCGGTTCTTCATCAGACTCCTCTAGGAGCATCTGAATCATCCTCCCTCTCCCCAACAGGGTGGCAGGAATCGTCTTCGGGGGTCCCCTCCAGTTGGGAATCCTCAGTCTGATCCAAAGCCTCCAGGTGTCTCGTAAGGTAAGCCTGGCGCAACCTCTCAACGGCGTCAGGTGAGATGCGACCCTTGGTAGCTTCATCCAGGGCTTTAGCCTTGCCCTTACCCTTGGTGGGCTCCCTAGTATTGGGAGGAAAGGCCTCCGACCAGTCACCCTCAGTAGAAAAAACCACCCTGCGCCAGACCGTATGTTCAATAATATGGCGGGTCAGGGGTTCGAGGGATGATGAAACCACCCTTTCCAGTGATGCATTTATTGCATCCACCAGCCCCAAGTAAATGGGGATTAGTGACTGGTCCGCCTCCTCCTAGGTATGAAATTCACCTGCCATAGTCGACTTTTTAATCAAATGCCCAATAGGGGAAAAAAGAAAGTACTAGATCTCTGGGATGACTTAAACTGTCCCTGAGACATCCGGATCAATCCGGTTTTATCCCGCATAGAAACACTGCCCTGAATCTTAGGCGTCTGCATGGCGTTCTCGCGAGGGCTGCGACGTTGCGTGAGCCGGCCATCTTGGCATCGTTTGATGCCACGATGGCTTTTGATACCGTGGAATGGCCATATTTATGGGCGGTGTTGGCTAAGTTTGGGTTTGGACCTGGTTTTATTGGCTGGGTGCGGCTTCTCTATAAGGACCCCCTCGCGCAAATTGTTGTGAATGGTCGTGTCTCTATTCCATTTGGTCTTGGGAAAGGTACTCGTAAGGGTTGTCCCTTGTCGCCGCTCCTGTTTGCCCTAGCCCTCGAGCCCCTCGCTGCGTGGATCCGGTAGGAGCCCTCGATGAAGGGTATTCAGTGGTCCTCTGAGTTTGAAGATCGCATCTCGCTTTATGCAGATGACATCTTACTGTATCTGACCTCGCCCCGGAAGTCACTGATAGTTCTGTGCGATGTTTTGACCTCTTTTGGTAGGAACTCGGGCCTGATTAATAATTGGACGAAATCCTACCTATACGTTCTTTCTGGTGACGTCCCTCTTCTTCCACGTAACTGTCCCATTCAGGTGACACAGACGGGGTTTAAATATCTCTGTATCTATGTGTCATTGGACCCTGCGGCTCTGTATGAACGGAATCTTCTCCCACCCTTGACTAGATTGAAGCAGGACGTCGGGGGTTGGCGTAAGCTTCCGCTTTCGCCGCTTGGTCGTGCGGCCCTCTTTAAAATGATGTCTCTGCCTCGTTTTCTTTATGCTCTCCAGAGCACTCTTGATATAGTTCCTGCTAGCTATTTCTGTGCAGTTGAAGGTCTTCAAAGGAAGTTGATATGGGACGGTAGACCTCGTATTGCACTTGCCAAACTGACGCTCCCGTGGTATGACAGGGGTATTGCTCTCCCTGACATCAAACGTTATTATTGGGCGCCTCAATTGGGGGCCATTAATCATGGTATGTATGGTCCTGAATTGAACCCTGCTTTTGCTATGGATAGATTGCTGTTGCCTGGGGGTAATTACTATAGGGCGCTCTACTCAGTCGGTGGTTAAGGCTTTGTCGGGGCCGACGAAGACGGCAGTACGTATGTGGCAGGACGCAACTAGTTCAATGGGATGGAAAGATCGCTTGACTCTAATGACCCCGCTTTTCGGCTCGGATAAGCTTGGTAAACTGTGGAAGACCAAGGGCTTCGATAAGTGGGACCTCATTGGTATTAGTAAGGTGGGAGGCCTCTGGGTTAAGGGTCAGGTGTAATCGTTTGAGATGTTAAAGACGGAGTTTGAAGTGGGTGACGCAGAGTACTTCCGCTATGTTCAAGTTCGCCATGCCTTGATGTCAGTTTTCCCAGTGGGGGAGATAATTCCGGAGTCGTCCCCGCTTGAAGATAGATTGTTGAACGGTCATGTGCCTGACAGTGCTATCTCCCTTGTCTGCAAAAAATTAATTAACGATAGGTCGAACCTCCTACTGCATCTTCGGGACTTGTGGACCCGTGACGGCCTCGAGTTAGATGACGAGGACTGGCAGTCTGGGATCTCCTCTCCCAAGGAGGTCGCGATTCCAGCTCGACTCCGACTGGTACAACTTAAGATCCTCCATAGGATATACGTCACGGGCCCCCGTTTGGTTCGAATGGGCTTTTCTGAGGAGGGTCTGTGCAAGCGGGGGTGTGGGCAGATAGGGACATTTCTCCATATTATTTGGGAATGTCATAAAGTTGCTGCTTTCTGGAGCGGGGTGCATGAGGTAATGAAGGAAGTGACGGGTGTTGTTCTCTTGCCGCAGGCCAGGCGCTGCTTGTTAAATGTCTGGGAACCCACGGATTATAATGTAGCCCAGACTCAATGGGCGACCCTGGGGGCCATGATTGCCAAGCGAGATATTGCTCAGTTGTGGGGGTCCCAGAGGCCTCCTACAGTCGTATTATGGAAGGAAAACATGGACTGGTGTATGTTCGGGAAAAAATGGTGTATTTGGCCCGGGCCCCGAAATGGCATAGAGTGTGGGGACCTTGGAATAGTTATCGTGGGGACATATGTACACCGCCTGTAGTAGATAACACTGATGTCCCACTTTCCCCCTGACCCCACATTCTGACTACTCCCTTTCTTTATACCGATTG
This sequence comes from Lissotriton helveticus, assembly GCF_964261635.1. Taxonomy (NCBI): domain Eukaryota; kingdom Metazoa; phylum Chordata; class Amphibia; order Caudata; family Salamandridae; genus Lissotriton; species Lissotriton helveticus. The sequence continues at coordinate 159,970,219 of NC_136072.1, forward strand.
CTGATTTTGTTGTACTGTCTTTTCCTTCCTCGTTTGAACTGGTACTTTGTATAACATTTTTTTTGCCTTGCTTGTTTATATTTTAAAATAAAAAAACAAAAACTGTCCTTGAGGGCAGTTGGTTGTGCCAATGCTTGTTAAGCACAATCAACCTAAGTACAAGGCTCCATGGGAAAACTGCACTACTGGAACAAAATTACGAGAACTGCCAGGCCTAACAGGAAAGAACAGCCAAGAAGAGCTTACGATGACTAACTGAATCACTCTCTGGTGCGAGGAAACTGTCTCCGCTCTTCAGCAGGAATCTGTCATCACGCGCAGAGGAATGACAGGAATGTGGAGGAGCGTCTCCTCCCACCTTCGGCAAGTGTGCGCATGCCACGCCCTCTCGCTGGGTGAGAGCAACCGCGTACAGTGTGAGGACGTATCACAGGACACGAAGAGCTGTCAGAACAGCCCAACCGCGCTGGCCGAACAGCCCAACCGCGCTGGCCGAACCCCCTTAAAGCTGCCTACGAAGGAGCCTGACAGGGCGCGAAAGGCCACATAAGCGGCCTCTTGAGTGACGCGATGAACTCACGCATTCGCCTAAATCCAAAATGGCTACTGAAAGAAAACTCTCCGGATCGCTGGCTCACCGAACCCTTGCGGGCAATGCGGAGACCCGCAATGTCACACAGTAAGCGCTGATAGCACAAGTGTTAAATGATACCCGCCACGTTAAATTATATCCACAATGCCACCCAGTATGCTCAACACATACACATAATCAAGGAAAGGCACTTATCTGGCTGCTGACCGGCGAAGAAAGAGGAAGTGCTTTTCACGGATTCTGTTTGTATAGGACTGCCTCTATGGTCTCTTGTTTTTGAAATGCCTCATGGGATTTGTTGTCTTTTACTTTATCTTACTGTTTAAGGCTGCTGAGCAATAAAAATGGAAGAGAAAAGCAGAATCCGAGCCTCTGGTCCTGCCATAGAATTGGGGAAACAGCCTGTAGAACGAGGTTTTTACCAAGTTGTGCATTTGATACATTTAAGGTAAATTGAGGGATGTGGGTGGTCTCCCCCACAATTAAATGTTTATATATACATATATATATATATACATATATATATATATACACACACACACAGGCTGGTAATAGCATGCATTATAGAAGCAGATGCGTTCTAAAAAGAAATGTGGGCTAAAAAATACATTGTAAATGCATTTCCCTGCGTTGTTCCATCATACAACCTTGTAAGTAGACACCGCAACGTCATTCCGACGACCATGACGCCAACGACGGATATAGAGTCGACCGACGCCACCTGCTGACGCTCAGGGGTACTACTTAAGAAAAAGTCTCCGGATCTAGTCTGACGGCTAGGGGTAATTCTAAAGGTAAGGAATCTATAACTACTTATGTCTATTACTGATACATCATTACCGAAGGTAAGTAACTTGTTGTTTATGATCATATAAAATGTAAGAAAGCTGAGATGTCAGTCAATCAACCCTACAGCATTTGTAAAGCGCAGCACTGACACCCCTAGGAGTATCTGGGTGCTGAATCTTCGTCGAAGAGCCAAGTCTTCAGTGTTTCTGAAGTCAGCTAGCGAGGGGGGCTTAATGGAGCTGAAGGAGAAGGTCGTTCCATGTCTTGGTACCGATGTAGGAAAAGCAGACACCCCGATGCGGGTGTGATGAATGCAGGGCGTGTGTGCGAGGGCGAGTGAAGAGGAGGGTAGGTGTCTATAGGTTTGGTGGAAGTTCAGTCGATGGTTGATGTAGACAGGTCCTAAATCGTGGAGGGCTTTGTAAGCATATGTGAGAATCTGGCATCTCTTCTGAATGGGAAGCCAGAGGAGGTTTTTCAGGTGGGGGGGGGGGGAGGTTCATTTGGGGAGGTCCAGGGTGAGTCTGGCTGCTGTGTCCTGTATGGTTTGGAGTCTTCGGAGGAGCTGGGTAGAGATGCCAGTGTAGAGGGCTTTGCTATAGGCGAAGCAGCTGATGACAAGTGCCCGAGTGACTGTCTTTCTGGTGATGTTTGGGATCCATCTGAAGATTCGGCAGAGCATGTGAAGTGTGTGAAAGTAGGAGGAGGTGTCTGCATTGATTTGTCATTTCATGGTCAGTTGGCAGCCGAGGATGATGCAGAGGGTGGGTGCATGGTTGGTGCGTGTAGGTCAGAATTCTGGAGGCCACCAGCTGTGTTTCCATGCTATGGTTTTTCCCCCAAAAATCAGTACTTCAGTTTTGTCTGAGGGGTTCTCGGTGAGCGAGAGGATCAGTTAAGTATCGTCTGCGTAGATTATGTTGAGTCTGTATGATCTAACCATGTCAGACCTCAAAGACTAGAAGTATTTTGCTAGGTAAGTACTGGATTACTACTATGGTTTCTGTATGGGTATTCGCTTCAAAGAGGGGCAACTGCCTATTAGAGTTAAATGAACAGGATGCGTGAACCATATGTGTGAACTGCTGAAATGTTCAACAGTTCTCGGTATCCCATCAGTACCTGTGCACTACTCAATCTTTTCTTTTAGATATGTTGGCAGCTCAGCTGTCTTGCTGGGACAGCTATGTGTACACCCAAGCATAAGTATTGTCATTCATTACTGCAACTCCGGCAACCCAGGGCCAGCTTGTTTTGAATGCCACTAAGATTTTAAGCGGTCCAAATCCTTATTACTGAGGTCTGCAGTTAATCCGTCCTGTGTCTGGAAGAAAGGATGCAGCGTGCCATATAGGTGCCACATTTGCAAAGTGACCAGTGCCTTATTTTTGGCGTTCTTTGATGCAAATCCTGAGCTCTATCCCCAACACAATAGTGTGTGAGAAATATGTCTTCCCCAAAGGTGACAGGATTTAAACCGTGCCGCGCCTGCAGTTAGCAGATGTAAGTCACAGACACATGATGTCTATCTTTGATGGTGGGCCCTCAAGCATGACGTGTTCTGTGAGAAATGCTCCCTGATGCATCTGAAGGCCATCTAGGAGCATGAAGAGGTATTTCGCTGAACACAAGTAGTGGGATCAGTCTCTGTTGCAGCCCAAGGTTCATTCAGTGTCCCTGTCTTCGGATAAATGCTGGACAAATTCGAAAGACAAGTCACGATGTATCTCACAAAAATTCAAGCAGGATTTCACTCCTTGCTGTTGCCATTACAAGTAAAAGCAGCGCAGTCGGCATACACCCGTTTTCATTCTGTCTTTTGATTATAGACCCGATGCACACTAAATTTGCAATGCCATCATCGACTCGGCTGTAAATTGTGGCCTTCAAAGATGCAAAGCAGAAGCTATTCTGGCTGGTTCTGGTATGCCTATGTGACTCTTGTATCCATCTGGCATCTGCCTGGGACCTTCCTCAGCACTTACTGGCCCTGCTCTACATATGCCCAATTTCTTACAGGCGACCAGCTGTTTCTCCACACCCTTGCCTCAGGCTGATTGTTCAGCACCAGTCTCTGTGCCAGAGGCTCAAGTTCCGATCCAAACTACAGAGCTGTGTTCAGCTAGTTCTTGGCCTAGGCTGCACTGAGATCACTGATGCACAACCTATGGCCTGGGAAGATTCTGCAATGCTTCCTATGCCACAAGGCTTGTACCACTGCCGAGAGTCAAACATGTTCCCCACATCAAGGATGACAAAGAGAAGGTAGACAATTTGCGCCACCGCCTTCAATACTGATGCTGGACCTTCGAATTGCCAGTGGCCTACATACCTTACTTGGGAACAGAGGAAGGAAACAGGAATCCCAGTGAAGTTTAAATGCATTCATGAGTCCTGGTTGAGGTTTGCAGGTGAGAGGAAACTTTATGCCACAAAAGGTGTGACACTAAATGTTCTCTGTGAAAGCAGAAAGATCTCCACAAGCGACACCCACTTGGCAAAGATGTCTCAAACCACCGCTAAGTGCAGATGACACTTGTGAGCGGCAAGATGATGCCTGTGGAGATTGTCAGCACTATTGTTGAGAGAACCTTGCAGGTGATCGACTGTCAAGGCTATCCCATTAAGGTCTTGTGTTCGCCAGAGCCTCTGCACTTCTAGACACAGCACACAAGACCCCATGCCACCCAGTCAGTTGCAGTACCACATGATGTGTTGCCCATCATAACGTACCCTTAAGGAAGGCACAAAGTCTTTGAGGGCCAGCTGAATGGCATGCAGCTCCAGAGATTCATACTGTATTTCAGCACCACCTGAGACCCTAGACCACTAAGCACTGCATCGTCTAGACACGTCTAGAAAGAGATATTGTTTCCATATCCGCCATGAGCTCTGCATGGGGCAAGGAAAACTGTCTCCAGCAGTTGACGGCCATCACCCACAACTGAAGGACTCTGGATGCCTTGTCCGAAACTGAGGTTATTAGAGAACTACCTCCTGAGTTGACCCCATTGGAGGATAAGGTTCCACTGCAGAGCCTGCACATGTCACTGGGAATGGGGCACCAGCAGGATGCACATGGACAGGATACCATGAAGCCTCAAAACCCTTGGGGCCTGAACCAGGGTACAAATCTGAAACATCAGGATCATAGTCTGAATTTCCCAGGCTCATTGCAGAGAGAGAAAGGTCTTTAAACCCACCATGTTAATGATAGTTGCAATAAAGAGAATTGTGCACAATCTAAATATGTGATTTTGACTTATTGATGGAGAACCCAGATGTGAACAGCCACAAAGCTATCATCTACAGATGCTTCACAGATGACTGAGGTGAGCCTGCCTTCAGCAGTCAATCGTCGAGGTAAGGAATATGTGTACCCCCGTCCTAGAAGATGAGCCGTGATCACCGACATCACCTTTGTGAACACCCAGGGTCCAGAATTGAAGAGAAACGCCCAGATGGTTAGTTGGTAGTGTTCTGACCCTACAATAAACCAAAAGAAAACTGGGGGACTTAGGACAGGCACATGGATTTAGACATTCTGTAAACCCAAGGACACAGACACAATCCAAGCTATAGGACCCAGGGCAGACAAGACTTGGGACAAAGTCAGTATCTTGAACTTGTCCTTCCAAAGAAAGACTTTCAGAAACATGAGATCTAAGCTTGGTCTCAGTCTCCTGTACTCAGAAGTATCTAGAGTTGTACCCCTGCCATTCTCAGTCTCTAGAACTCTATCACCCTTCTGCCAAGGAGTGTCTGAATATGTTTAGTCGGTGTAGGGCATATCTCCCTGACACATAACCACAAACCGGGACTCATAAGGGGTGTGTGCAAAAAGAAGAGGGTGTAACCAAATTAAAAAAGCAGCAGGACCCATTTTCTCGAGGCAATTGAGCTAGCCAGTTAAAAATCCAATTCTGCCTTCTACTAGACCCAGAGATCATTAGAAAGGGAACTAAAGCAAATTTGTGGCAGCTCCAGCTAGCAAAGAAGAGAAAGACTGCTGAATCTGCAGTTGTCCGTGATGTATGCCCGCATCTGTCTGGATTTGGGGCCATGAAAGAGTTGTGTAGGCTGCTGGAGAGGTTAGGAGTGCTATCTGTATCTGTAGGAGTAGCCCAGAGAATAGCCCCCAAATCATTTAGGTACATTCTAGAGGAATTGATGGGCAGAAGAGAGCAGCTCAAGAGAACAGTCTGTGGTCTAGCTATCCTTAAAGTGATCCAGGGAGAAGTCTGTATTCTCTCCTATGAGCCATGTACTGGAAAACAGCATGCCCATCAAGGATGCCTGAATGTCTCTGAAACATCTGGAGGTACTCATCCAAGCATGGCATCAAATAACCACTGGTTGTTTTCCTTGTTGCGGGGACTGGAAGCCCCAGGAAACATCGCGCCAAGAGGCGCTGACATTGCAGAGGGGGCAGGAACATCAGCGCTATAAAGTGCTCTTCGCTTTCCTGCTGTGCAGGACGAGCCGAGGCAAAGCACATGCCAAGGGCCACCCGTCCTGCACCCGTCAGGGATATTAAGAGCTAGGGCAACCCCCCTGGGATCTGACCTTAAGACCGTTACTATCTTGTAATAGTCGGTGGGAAAAGGGCCTAGGGCTCATTGTGATCCTCAAAGTGTGCTTTCTACAGGGAGGTAGGACCACCAAGTGGTAGAGCCACATTGTGTGTAGTGTTTCCACCTAGTAGTGTAGTTATTGAAACGTTAAACTAACTTATTTTGTTATAGATCTTATTGTGGAAGTTGAGGGATTATTATCCCCCAAAATCAAGGACAAAGGGAGGAAGGAGAAAAAGAGAAGTCGGGAACAATGTTAAAACACAGAAGAGCATTGCAACCTACTTCGATAATCCATCAGAAGACAGTGAGTTAGAGGTTTCTCATACTGGTAGATCCCCACTTCCCTCCGTATATTCTCAGCAGGAATTACTAAATAATGTAGGCCCTGGAGGGGTGCCTTTGGTGTTAGCTGGAGGGCTGCTGTTGTAACGGACTTTGCTTTCCTCTCCTGTTATTCCGGCCACTTCGCCACTTCTCGCGGCCCCCGCTCCGCGGGAGCCACTCGTTGGCCCAGGAACTTTGTTGCCTACGTCCTGCCTGGGATTCAGAGGACTTTGCTGACTCTCCCTGCACCACCACGGACAGAGGCGGGACTGCGAGGACCAGCCTGCCCAGCGGCGCTGATCGGCCGCAGCTGGTCCTCTTCCCGCCCCCGCCGGCGCCTCACCCTATAATAGGACTAACTACAACGCGTACGCGGGACGCGTGCGGGACTGAGCGCGGGGCTAAGCCCGGGCAAAGGGCGGCCCATCTGAGGCCGTCCGAGGTTGGCAGAGGTTGGGTTAGGCTGGGCTATTCCCCTTGCATTTTATTTAATGCATGTAATTCTTTTGTAGGCATTGTAGTTCACTTTTTGAACCTAGTTTGTTTTACTTGTGGGGCCCTGTTGTAATTGAGAACCATGCCCTTACGTTCTGGTAAAGAAAGATCTGTGCAAGTGTGGAAAAGTAAATTTTGCCATGTTCTGTGTCCCTACGTGTTCCCCATCTTATGTTATATGTGCATGATTAATATGCATATATATCCCTTATGATCGATTAAAGACGCAATTACAGTTGTGTCCAACTCTAGTATGCCAGTTTTCAGTTCTCGTGAAAGCTACGAGTATTAGGCCTATGTAAAGTTACGTTGCCACGTTTCTCAGTGTACACGTTAATTCATTGTAAAATCCCCGTTTCTAGGCCTCAAAAGGGCCCGGACTTAGATTCAGCTCCTGTCTCCTGAACGTTCGCTGAGGAGCGATACAGCCCCCACCTGTATCCCTGACCCTTCACTTACTTCCTGCCTCACAGTGCTCGGCTCGGCCTGGCTCTGCCTGCCAGTCTGCCAAGAGTATGTTATGATTCTAGTTATCAGTCCAGCCCTCCTTCTCTGCATTCCTAAGCTACTGAATCGCATCAATAGTTTCTGTCATGGTCTAGCCTTTACGTCTCCATGTAAGAGAAATACTGTATTAATGGTCATTTAATATTCCTCAACACGCACTACATGTAGAATAATGCATGCACCAGTCTTAGAGTCTGTTAGCCTTTACCCTGATAACTTTTGGATTCTATCAACATGTTCTCTAAACATCAGATACTAGATAGTGTTTAGGTACATGTCGCTCTGACTCTCCAGACTTCAGTCTCTTCTTCTAGCGCAGAAGTCATAGCCCCCAGCTTCTCCCTAGTAACACGTCATTGTCAGTTTGCGCGCACCACTAGGTTAGAGGTCCCGGCTCCTTAGGTAGCCCCCTCCATGTTTCCGCCCCATTTATGACATATTCTGTTACGTTTACATCACATGTCTATGTACACGCCTCTTGTTACACCCACTTTATGCCTTATCTTTCGCGACTGCTACAAACCCCGCCCACTGCTACGCCTACTGTATGAACTCTAATGCAATTGTTTTAGTATATATATGTTGTGCACTGTTATTAAAGTTAGCGCGCTCATCCCAGATCCTGCCCCGGCAGCTGCCGGGCCCTGCCATCCTATTCCCGTGCAGGTTGTCCTGTTCCTGTCCTTTATGCTGTATTAAACCTGCAAACTCAAGATACCTCGAATCCTGACTCTTATTTATTGAGCTATCTGTTAATTAATTATTCCGAAAAATAGATCAGGTATTTAATTATTTATTTACCACATAATGGCGCCCGAACAGGGACTTGCCCTTTCCCCACGCGCCGGTGAAGCCACGCAAGCCCCCTGATCCTCTGCAGCCGTGACGGAACCATACCGTGCACGTGCAGATATTTCTGCTTCAAGTATCCCTCAGGCCCACGGAGGAGACGGAGGTTGCGGTCCAGCATCCAGACGAGGCGGTGGAGGAACGCGGCGAGTCCCGACCAGAGCCCAAGCCGAGAGTCCAAGGTCCGAGGTATCCGGAGGCCCACCCGTAACAGAAGTCCGAAGTTCGTCCGTCCGTCGTCGTTGCAGTCCAGTCCAGTCCGAGGCCTTCCGTTCTTGCTGCCCGGTGAGTACCGTTGCTGGGGTAGTATCTAGATAGGGTCAATTGCATTGTCTCTGGTCCGTGGGTTTGGGTACACAGATCCAACACGAAGTGTTCACTTAGGTGGATGCGGGTCCTGACGTGTCTCTGTATGAGACCGGTAAGTTTCGTACTGTTTTAGCAGTGCATCTAGTTTCTGTTCTAGTCCGTTCTGTTCTCGAGAAATTCATGTATTCTGTTTTCAGTATTCCAGGTAGTATTTTGTCCGAACTGTTATCTTAAATGTCATTCATGTATTTCAATGTCGTGGTATGAATGTGTTGTTCAGTAATCATCGTGTTCATTGTGTATTGTATTGTGTCTAGACTCCAGCCCAGTCATGCCTCTATTTTCCAAGTTACGTCAGTTAAAAACTAGAAAAGGTCTGTTAGAAGAGGCAGTTCCTGTCCCGTCTAGGGACAGTCCAGGTCATTTTATGTATCAAAAGCATGGCATAAGTGCCATATTGTATCTAGATTTATGGGTGGAGTACACCAAACAGTTAGAAGAAAAGTATAGATGGCCCGTATCGGGTACATGGGATGCCGAGTGCATCATGCGAATAGAAGAAGCATTATGGAAAAAGAAAGCCAGACAGTCACAGAAAGATGCCATCGAGTTATGGCGCAAAGAATCTCATAAAAGAACCGAAAAAGAAATCAGAAAGTCAGAATTAAGTCGAGAATCCTTAGAAAAAGCCCAAGAAAGGGAACTAATCGAAATAGGTGAACGAGTTAAAACCGAACAATCAGACAGACAGAGAAATGCCCTCATTAAGGGTATGTATCCTCTTCTTGCTGAGGGCTTGCCAAAAGCAACCCCGGAAGCACCATGTAATTTTCCGCCGCCATTAGTTCCGACCAAGCTACGTCACAAACCGACCGCAGCTGATATTTTTCTCTCGTCCTATTTGGACGACACAGTCCCAGAATATGCAAATCCTGTTCCACCAGATCCTGTAAATAATGTAATTCACGGTCCTCCAGCCACCGGGGCACCTGTTACAGCACCTGTTACGGTACCCCCGGTCCAGCCCGTAGTACAAATTCCCGCTACATCAGTCACTCTGCCAGCACGAAGAGTATCAGTCGACGATTCCAGTTTAGGGGCCGCGGGAGGAGGTCCTCCTGGTACCCCGCCGCCAAATAGACGTCTAGGGGCAGTCGAGTTACATGAACGTGCGTTACAGCGTACGCCTAAATATCAGTCCATTGCAGAAATCAGGCGAGCTCTTACTGAATGCTGTTATGATCCAGTCCCAGGCGAGGATAGTATGGTTATATATTCCGTACGTATAAGACAGGTGTCCGAGTATTTGGTCACCCTACCGAATATGAAAGAGGATCTAGACAGAATGTATCGTTTCATTCGTACAGGACAAGATCCAGAAAGTATTGGTGAAGTCATGTCTCTCAGGAAATCTGAGATCCAGTTCATGTTATTAAAGTTTCTGATCAATTGTTTAATTAGGGAACAAGATTCCCCGACTAAAGATCCGAACGAAATGAAAATTCTGACAAGGTGGAGTGATAATATAGCCGAGGGTAAGCACAAGACACTCAATAGTATAGAGAGTATGTACAAGAAAATTCATAAAGAAATAATAAGGTTACACGAACAACGCAAAGAAGCTCTAGGAAGCGAGAAAGAAAATGACTCTTCTACTGAAGAGGTAGACGACGAGAATACCGCCAGAATAGCGTATGTAGGTAAACCTAGATTTCCAGACCGACAGTCACGCCTAGAACGCAAGGAAGTCTTTCATCTTCCAGCACCAGAACAAGGTTCTCTAGAACAAGTATTTCAAGCTACCGATCAAATTCTGAAATCACGAATCGGTTATAATGAGTTAAGTACCATGCATGAACAAGAACTAGCCCGATCAGCAGTCCGATGGATTACTGATTCTACCACTTTTCCAGACGAAATAGTGGCACAAATGTTTCTGAAACTACCCCCAGCCGAGCAGCGACTGGTGGGTATGTATATGATTCAGCACCTCATTACATTGTATGAGGGTCAACATTCTGATCCAGGTCCGTTACATGATGTCCTGAACGAGTTACTCCAGTATAGATGGAAAGGTTTAGGTACCGATTTAATTAGTGTCATTCTAGAACAGCGCCACAAATATAGAACGTTTTTGAACCCACATTTTGTTCATGTCTCACCTCCAGAAAGTAAACCGTTTTACATAGACAGACAGCATCCGTTACGAGAAGTACACCCAGTAAGGACAGCGGGTGGTGAAATGCAACGAGTATTTGTTTACACCCCAGTTACCAAGATGGAACTCTTAGAAATGAAGAAATTAATTCCCTGTCACGACAAAGATCCAGCAGGGTTCCACCGAGAATTAAAAGACATGCTCCGTATGGGAGAATACACGTATCCAGATATTATTAAAATGCTAAAAGTCCTGTTGCCTGCAGGCATATATGAAAAACTCAAGGAAAAGGATTGGGAGGTGGGAGAGAAAAAGATCGATTGGACAGCTCTAGAAGCTGAAGATAAGATACGAGTACCAGGTACCGGTCTTGGAGATAAATGTAAAGAATTACCTGAACTGTTAATACAAGTTGTGCCTAGATTATTAGCCACTAAAAAGGAAGACTGGGATGCAATCTCAGCCTGTAAACAGAAACAAGACGAAGACACTAGTGATTTTTATTCTAGATTTGAGAAATGTTTTATAATAAACAGTGGTTTAAAGACGAGTAGTGAGTCATACCCTCATCTTTTTGTTACTAAATTAGTCGAGAATTCAAGCCCACAAGTTAAGAATCGAGTTTTGAAAGTCGAAAGTACATGGCAAGCTAGTACCCCGTCCCAGATGTTACAGATGCTTCAGTACCACCAGAATAGAATCAGAGAAGAGCAAGAACACGAGAGAAGACGTATGAAAGACACGAAAATGAAAGTACTAGTTGCACAATCTGTTCCTCAAGACAGTCAGAAGAGGGGTCCGAATCAAGCCAGTCATCCTGTAGCTCCCGTTAAAGGGACATGCAATTATTGTAAACAGCCAGGTCATTTTATAAACGAGTGTGCAGTTCTGAAACACAATATAGCCACTGGTAAAACCAAAGAAAGACCACGTCCGCCTAGACAAGAACAAGTTTCACAGACTTCCCAGTTACCACAGAATACACCACAGACAGTTACAGCACCGCAGCCTATAGCTGCAACACAGCATGTTACACAGCAGATGTACCAGTATGCACAGTCCGAGTATCCAGAGTATCAAGCGTATTCATGAAACAGCCTAGAGAGGGAGGTAGGCTTGCCTCTCATCGAGATTCCTGTAGATCAAGAAGGTCCCTATGTACATAGTCAAGTATTAGGGAAAGACAGAAAGTTTTTGATTGATACAGGGGCAAGTAGGACTACTATCAGTCATGACGAGGTTCCAGGGGCTCCGCTCTCAGGCTCTAGAAATGTTTCCCTTGGATTTTCAGGAAAGCCAATTGTAAACGAGATATCAAAGCCAGTTACTCTAGAAGTTGGTCCATTGTCCCGAACTACTGATCTATTGCTTACGAAGTCATGTCCAGAAAATTTGTTGGGTATTAAGACATTGAAAGAATTAGGTGCAGTTATATGTTGTTCCCCAGAGGGAATACGTTTGTTTTTGCGTGACTTCAAGGGTCACTATGTATTACGTGATTTTGATCCAAGATTACTGAATGTCCCGCAGCATCTATGGGCACAAGGTCCAACTGATGTTGGTTTTATGCAAATCACACCCCATCGTGTGACTCTCAAGCAAGGTATAGTCCTGCCACGAATCAGACAGTACAGATTGCCACCTGAGGCTGTAGCAGCCTTATCCAAAATTATTGACGAGCTCATTGTTCAAGGAGTGGTTGTAGAAACTGACTCCAATGTATGTAATTCTCCTATCATTCCAGTCATGAAACGTACTGATCCAAATGCACCCCCAGTATATCGATTAGTGATTGACCTTCGAGAACTCAATAAATTTATTATTCCCCAGTACCCAGTTGTTCCAGATATTTCTTCCCTATTGACAGCTATTGATTCTGAAGCTGTATTTTTTACTGTAATCGACCTCAAGAATGCATTTTTCAGTGTTCCAATTCATCCAGACAGCCAGTACCTTTTCGGTTTTTGTTTAAATGGAAGGAGCTATAAATTCACACGAGCTCCTCAAGGTTTCACAGAAAGTCCTAGTATTTACAGTCAAGCACTTAAGAGACAACTAGACAATATTCACATGCCAACTGACACTGCCCTGCTCCAGTATGTCGATGATCTACTGATCACAGCCCGTTCTGAACGTGATTGTGAGCGAGCGTCACTTACAGTTCTGTATTTCCTAGCCGAGATGGGGCACAAGGTGTCCCCTTCGAAGCTTCAATTCTGTGTCCAGCAAGTGATCTACTTAGGCCACTTACTGTCCAAGTGGGGTAGGCAGTTGACACCCGATCGTATCCAGTTAATAGCGAGTCTTCCACAGCCCAAGACACAGAAGGAGGTACGAGCTTTTATTGGCCTTACTTCTTATTGTAGACAATGGATTCCTCAGTATGCATTTCTAGCCAAGCCACTGATACAGTTAACGACACAGGAGGCAGCTGTATCGACTGTTCTCCCTTGGACATCTGAACATACACTTAGTTTTAATGAATTAAAGAAAGCTTTATGCCAAGCTCCTGTTCTAGCTACACCGAACTACAGTAAGCCTTTTACACTTTTTGTCACAGAACGTGATGGTACAGCATTATCTGTTCTTACACAAGATCAACCAGGACAATACAAGCCCTGTGCTTATTTTTTGAGCACACTAGATCCAGTAGCCCAGGCGCTGCCTGCGTGCCTCAAGTCAGTTGCAGCCACAGCACTAGCTATCAGACAAAGTGATTCCATAGTATTAGGACACTCCTTGACAGTACAAGTTCCACACTCCGTGGAAGTTCTTTTAAACCGAACACAGACTCAGCACTTGACAATTGCACGTTTGACAGGTTATGAACTGACACTGTTCCAGCCACACATAGAAATCAGACGCTGCAACGTTCTTAATCCTGCTACACTGTTACCGTCAGTTACTTCACATCCTGCCACACATGACTGTGTGGAAGTAGTTAACACCATGACAAAGCCAAGACAAGATCTGACAGATATTCCATTACCAGATCCCGACCTGACACTTTATGTGGATGGTTCATGTATGAGAACGAGTACAGGAGAACTAGTAGCCGCGTATGCAGTGACTACTGACACTGAAGTTATTGAAACACACCGTATTGACACCCTGTCTGCTCAAGCAGCAGAGCTAGTCGCTCTGACACAAGCCTGTATACACGCCAAGAACCTGAAAGTTAATATTTACACAGATTCACGCTACGCATTCGGAGTCGTACACGACTTCGGAGTGCTCTGGCAGGAGAGAGGTTTCATGACTTCTCATGGAACCAAGATTCAGCATGGTCTCCTTATTCAAGCTCTGTTAGATGCAATACATTTACCGACATCTATCGCTATCATGAAGTGCAAAGCACACACTAAAGTTACTGACATTATTTCCCAAGGTAATGATCTAGCAGATCGAACAGCCAAGCTTACAGCACAGACACCAGACATACCAGTTAACAAGACACCGACATCCGCTCTAGAACAGACTACTTGTATGACAGTTAAGGACCCTACTCAAGATGTCATAGATATCCAGTCACATGCTACTCCTGAAGAAATCAAGAAATGGTCCGAACAAGGAGGGGTCCAGACAGATCAGGGATGGTTGACGAAGGGTAGAGCCACATGGTTTCTCCCCGACTCAATGGTTCAAGTCATTATCAATACTGCACATAGTCCAGTACACTTAGGAGAAAAAGCCATGTTAGACAGTATCCAGAACATTTGGTTCAACAAGCATTTACGAGCTGCAGCCAAGCAGAAAGTCCATACCTGTATGATATGTTGCCAGTTCAATCCAGGTAAAAGTGTCCCGGTGGAACAAGGTGGATTCCAGCCTCCTGACCACCCTTTTGAAGTCCTCCAGATGGATTATATTCAGATGGAGCGATGTCGAGGTTTCAAGTATGTCCTTGTAGTTGTATGCGCTTTCTCCAGGTGGACAGAAGCATATCCAGTCCCAGATTACACAGCCGCGACCACTGCCAAGCAGTTGGTTCGTGAATTTTTCCCTCGTTATGGACTCCCTAGGGTCGTGTATTCAGACAACGGTCAGCCATTCTCATCTGAACTCATGAAGCACGTTTCACTTTTGTTAGGGTACCAGTGGAAGTTCCATTGTGTACGCCATCCAGAAGCAGCCGGTCTCGTAGAGAGACATAATCAAACCTTGAAAATCCGCATCGCCAAAGTTTGTAAAGAGAAAGGTGTAGACTGGCTAGTAGCTCTGCCAGTCGCCCTATTCTATATGCGCATGGTCACACATTCCAGATCAGGTCTGTCCCCTTATGAGGTCGTATTCGGCCGCCCCCCGAACATGTGGGGTACACCCAGACCCCGAAGTATTACAGATGTTTCCAGTAATATGCTGACAGATTACCTAGCTTCCTTGATGTCTGCCCTACACTCTTGTCGTTCACAGGTTGCCGCTGCATTTCCCGACAATACTGAAGTCAAGCCACACGAGGTCCTTCCCGGCACCCTGGTTTTAATCCGGAATTTTGATCGTTCAAGTCCGCTGGAGCCTCGCTGGAAGGAGCCGAAGTTAGTCCTTCTGACCACCCGTACGGCCGTGAAGTTGGAAGGCAGAAAAGGCTGGGTGCATCTGTCTCATGTCAAGAAATTTCACGGACTAAGAACTAAAACGTTTATTGACACTTCTACAGACACTTCCGAGTCCAAACATTGCCCTATTATCAAGGACTGTCCCGCTATTGACTTTGACTCAAAGCCCTCCCTGTTAGAGAAAACTCCGCAGCAGGAGTATAAAAGTAAGCTCCGGTCTAGTAAAATAAGTCAGCCAGTTTAATTGTCTAAGTCCCCCTCGGGTGAAACGGTTAGACAGGTATCTGACATGTATGAGATAGACCCCCATAGTGAGAGAGTTAGTCAAAACTCAATCCGATGTATCGTCTTTCTAAGTTTTATATTGTTTTTGAGTTTGATGATTACCTGCACAAGTTATGCATTTCATTTATGTTTTCCAATTTCTCATGTTAAATTTTCTAATGCTACAGTAGAGCACACGTTTAGTGATCTGCCTCCTCACGAACTATCCTATCGTCTTGCTATGCGCAACAATACATTTATCCGTATGTTACATTATTCACACCAGACCAGCAATGCCACTAATTGTTGGGTGTGTGGTCGACTCCCCCCTTTCCAGACACCGAAGGGAGTTCTGCCACTGTTTCCTTATCCGTTTTCACATAATGGTTCATGTGGAGCCTGGTCCATGTTAACGTCATCTTCAAATGATATGTCCCTTCTGAATAGTACATGTTTTCCAGACAAGCAAGGTCTTCCCCACAGAACAGGGTTAGATCTAGAAAATGAAGTTTACAATTTGGGTAATTATTCTTCGAATTTCATGGTCCTGAATGTTCAGTCTGATCCTACTCCAGACTTACCTGCAATTTCAGTACTACCAGTCAAGGGCGAATTATGTGTCCGAAAGAATGGTTCCGCACATGTAGGACATAGTGATTGTACTACTATTGTCAAGTATAGTGACAGTGGGAAATCTATTTTCAAAGCTTCACGTCATTCTTATTTTGTTTGTGGCCAGACCGCATATGTTCGTCTGCCCCTCGATTGGGATGGAACATGTTACATTGCCTTCCTACTGCCACCAGTTTTCCTAGCCCCATCCGATTATCATAGAGACACACATCTAGTACACATTAGACATAGAAGGGAGATCGAGTCCCCGATTGTCGATCAAACTGAAACTACTCTAGAACAGTATACAGATTTCAATAAAGGTTTCTTCTTCTTTATAGGACCTATCCAGAATAGTAAGTTAATACGTAGATTGACCAGAACCCTTGAAGCAGTAGTGAATGAGACTGCCTCTGCCCTAGGTAACTTAACGGAAGAGCAATCTGCTATGAGATTTGTCGTGCTCCAAAATCGTCTCGTTCTTGACGTCATACTGGCCGATAGAGGAGGAGCATGTAGAGTCATCGGATCTAGTTGCTGCATTTTCATTCCTAATAACGCGCCGTCTGTTTATTCAGCTATAACCAGACTTCATAAAATTGCCCATCAGTTACACCAGAATCCAGGCACCTGGACATGGTCCGGTTGGTTTTGGAGTATAATTTCTGCCTGGGGATGGAAAGTATTGTCATTTCTAGGTATTGCAGTAGCGATCATATTCAGTTGCTGCCTCTGTATACAATGTGGCCCTGCGATTTGCGGCATTTGTGCTACCTCTTGTATTCCTAGTCCTAAATCCCGTTCCAAGACAATTCGAGACGAGCAAATGATACTGTATGAAATGATAGATGGTATCATGAATATTGATGTTTCCTGATGGAAACGTAGTGACAAGGAGGGAATGTGGAAAAGTAAATTTTGCCATGTTCTGTGTCCCTACGTGTTCCCCATCTTATGTTATATGTGCATGATTAATATGCATATATATCCCTTATGATCGATTAAAGACGCAATTACAGTTGTGTCCAACTCCAGTATGCCAGTTTCCAGTTCTCGTGAAAGCTACGAGTATTAGGCCTATGTAAAGTTACGTTGCCACGTTTCTCAGTGTACAGGTTAATTCATTGTAAAATCCCCGTTTCTAGGCCTCAAAAGGGCCTGGACTTAGATTCAGCTCCTGTCTCCTGAACCCTCGCTGAGGAGCGATACAGCCCCCACCTGTATCCCTGACCATTCACTTACTTCCTGCCTCACAGTGCTCGGCTCGGCCTGGCTCTGCCTGCCAGTCTGCCAAGAGTATGTTATGATTCTAGTTATCAGTCCAGCCCTCCTTCTCTGCATTCCTAAGCTACTGAATCGCATCAATAGTTTCCGTCATGGTCTAGCCTTTACGTCTCCATGTAAGAGAAATACTGTATTAATGGTCATTTAATATTCCTCAACACGCACTACATGTAGAATAATGCATGCACCAGTCTTAGAGTCTGTTAGCCTTTACCCTGATAACTTTTGGATTCTATCAACATGTTCTCTAAACATCAGATACTAGATAGTGTTTAGGTACATGTCGCTCTGACTCTCCAGACTTCAGTCTCTTCTTCTAGCGCAGAAGTCATAGCCCCCAGCTTCTACCTAGTAACACGTCATTGTCAGTTTGCGCGCACCACTAGGTTAGAGGTCCCGGCTCCTTAGGTAGCCCCCTCCCTCCATGTTTCCGCCCCATTTATGACATATTCTGTTACGTTTACATCACATGTCTATGTACACGCCTCTTGTTACACCCACTTTATGCCTTATCTTTCGCGACTGCTACAAACCCCGCCCACTGCTACGCCTACTGTATGAACTGTAATGCAATTGTTTTAGTATATATATGTTGTGCACTGTTATTATAGTTAGCGCGCTCATCCCAGATCCTGCCCCGGCAAAAATAGATCAGGTATTTAATTATTTATTTACCACATCATGTGGTAAATAAATAATTAAATACCTGATCTATTTTTCGGAATAATTAATTAACAGATAGCTCAATAAATAAGAGTCAGGATTCGAGGTATCTTGAGTTTGCAGGTTTAATACAGCATAAAGGACATGAACAGGACAACCTGCACGGGAATAGGATGGCAGGGCCCGGCAGCTGCCGGGGCAGGATCTGGGATGAGCGCGCTAACTATAATAACAGTGCACAACATATATATACTAAAACAATTGCATTACAGTTCATACAGTAGGCGTAGCAGTGGGCGGGGTTTGTAGCAGTCGCGAAAGATAAGGCATAAAGTGGGTGTAACAAGAGGCGTGTACATAGACATGTGATGTAAACGTAACAGAATATGTCATAAATGGGGCGGAAACATGGAGGGAGGGGGCTACCTAAGGAGCCGGGACCTCTAACCTAGTGGTGCGCGCAAACTGACAATGACGTGTTACTAGGTAGAAGCTGGGGGCTATGACTTCTGCGCTAGAAGAAGAGACTGAAGTCTGGAGAGTCAGAGCGACATGTACCTAAACACTATCTAGTATCTGATGTTTAGAGAACATGTTGATAGAATCCAAAAGTTATCAGGGTAAAGGCTAACAGACTCTAAGACTGGTGCATGCATTATTCTACATGTAGTGCGTGTTGAGGAATATTAAATGACCATTAATACAGTATTTCTCTTACATGGAGACGTAAAGGCTAGACCATGACGGAAACTATTGATGCGATTCAGTAGCTTAGGAATGCAGAGAAGGAGGGCTGGACTGATAACTAGAATCATAACATACTCTTGGCAGACTGGCAGGCAGAGCCAGGCCGAGCCGAGCACTGTGAGGCAGGAAGTAAGTGAATGGTCAGGGATACAGGTGGGGGCTGTATCGCTCCTCAGCGAGGGTTCAGGAGACAGGAGCTGAATCTAAGTCCAGGCCCTTTTGAGGCCTAGAAACGGGGATTTTACAATGAATTAACCTGTACACTGAGAAACGTGGCAACGTAACTTTACATAGGCCTAATACTCGTAGCTTTCACGAGAACTGGAAACTGGCATACTAGAGTTGGACACAACTGTAATTGCGTCTTTAATCGATCATAAGGGATATATATGCATATTAATCATGCACATATAACATAAGATGGGGAACACGTAGGGACACAGAACATGGCAAAATTTACTTTTCCACATTCCCTCCTTGTCACTACGTTTCCATCAGGAAACATCAATATTCATGATACCATCTATCATTTCATACAGTATCATTTGCTCGTCTCGAATTGTCTTGGAACGGGATTTAGGACTAGGAATACAAGAGGTAGCACAAATGCCGCAAATCGCAGGGCCACATTGTATACAGAGGCAGCAACTGAATATGATCGCTACTGCAATACCTAGAAATGACAATACTTTCCATCCCCAGGCAGAAATTATACTCCAAAACCAACCGGACCATGTCCAGGTGCCTGGATTCTGGTGTAACTGATGGGCAATTTTATGAAGTCTGGTTATAGCTGAATAAACAGACGGCGCGTTATTAGGAATGAAAATGCAGCAACTAGATCCGATGACTCTACATGCTCCTCCTCTATCGGCCAGTATGACGTCAAGAACGAGACGATTTTGGAGCACGACAAATCTCATAGCAGATTGCTCTTCCGTTAAGTTACCTAGGGCAGAGGCAGTCTCATTCACTACTGCTTCAAGGGTTCTGGTCAATCTACGTATTAACTTACTATTCTGGATAGGTCCTATAAAGAAGAAGAAACCTTTATTGAAATCTGTATACTGTTCTAGAGTAGTTTCAGTTTGATCGACAATCGGGGACTCGATCTCCCTTCTATGTCTAATGTGTACTAGATGTGTGTCTCTATGATAATCGGATGGGGCTAGGAAAACTGGTGGCAGTAGGAAGGCAATGTAACATGTTCCATCCCAATCGAGGGGCAGACGAACATATGCGGTCTGGCCACAAACAAAATAAGAATGACGTGAAGCTTTGAAAATAGATTTCCCACTGTCACTATACTTGACAATAGTAGTACAATCACTATGTCCTACATGTGCGGAACCATTCTTTCGGACACATAATTCGCCCTTGACTGGTAGTACTGAAATTGCAGGTAAGTCTGGAGTAGGATCAGACTGAACATTCAGGACCATGAAATTCGAAGAATAATTACCCAAATTGTAAACTTCATTTTCTAGATCTAACCCTGTTCTGTGGGGAAGACCTTGCTTGTCTGGAAAACATGTACAATTCAGAAGGGACATATCATTTGAAGATGACGTTAACATGGACCAGGCTCCACATGAACCATTATGTGAAAACGGATAAGGAAACAGTGGCAGAACTCCCTTCGGTGTCTGGAAAGGGGGGAGTCGACCACACACCCAACAATTAGTGGCATTGCTGGTCTGGTGTGAATAATGTAACATACGGATAAATGTATTGTTGCGCATAGCAAGACGATAGGATAGTTCGTGAGGAGGCAGATCACTAAACGTGTGCTCTACTGTAGCATTAGAAAATTTAACATGAGAAATTGGAAAACATAAATGAAATGCATAACTTGTGCAGGTAATCATCAAACTCAAAAACAATATAAAACTTAGAAAGACGATACATCGGATTGAGTTTTGACTAACTCTCTCACTATGGGGGTCTATCTCATACATGTCAGATACCTGTCTAACCGTTTCACCCGAGGGGGACTTAGACAATTAAACTGGCTGACTTATTTTACTAGACCGGAGCTTACTTTTATACTCCTGCTGCGGAGTTTTCTCTAACAGGGAGGGCTTTGAGTCAAAGTCCATAGCGGGACAGTCCTTGATAATAGGGCAATGTTTGGACTCGGAAGTGTCTGTAGAAGTGTCAATAAACGTTTTAGTTCTTAGTCCGTGAAATTTCTTGACATGAGACAGATGCACCCAGCCTTTTCTGCCTTCCAACTTCACGGCCGTACGGGTGGTCAGAAGGACTAACTTCGGCTCCTTCCAGCGAGGCTCCAGCGGACTTGAACGATCAAAATTCCGGATTAAAACCAGGGTGCCGGGAAGGACCTCGTGTGGCTTGACTTCAGTATTGTCGGGAAATGCAGCGGCAACCTGTGAACGACAAGAGTGTAGGGCAGACATCAAGGAAGCTAGGTAATCTGTCAGCATATTACTGGAAACATCTGTAATACTTCGGGGTCTGGGTGTACCCCACATGTTCGGGGGGCGGCCGAATACGACCTCATAAGGGGACAGACCTGATCTGGAATGTGCGACCATGCGCATATAGAATAGGGCGACTGGCAGAGCTACTAGCCAGTCTACACCTTTCTCTTTACAAACTTTGGCGATGCGGATTTTCAAGGTTTGATTATGTCTCTCTACGAGACCGGCTGCTTCTGGATGGCGTACACAATGGAACTTCCACTGGTACCCTAACAAAAGTGAAACGTGCTTCATGAGTTCAGATGAGAATGGCTGACCGTTGTCTGAATACACGACCCTAGGGAGTCCATAACGAGGGAAAAATTCACGAACCAACTGCTTGGCAGTGGTCGCGGCTGTGTAATCTGGGACTGGATATGCTTCTGTCCACCTGGACAAAGCGCATACAACTACAAGGACATACTTGAAACCTCGACATCGCTCCATCTGAATATAATCCATCTGGAGGACTTCAAAAGGGTGGTCAGGAGGCTGGAATCCACCTTGTTCCACCGGGACACTTTTACCTGGATTGAACTGGCAACATATCATACAGGTACGGACTTTCTGCTTGGCTGCAGCTCGTAAATGCTTGTTGAACCAAATGTTCTGGATACTGTCTAACATGGCTTTTTCTCCTAAGTGTACTGGACTATGTGCAGTATTGATAATGACTTGAACCATTGAGTCGGGGAGAAACCATGTGGCTCTACCCTTCGTCAACCATCCCTGATCTGTCTGGACCCCTCCTTGTTCGGACCATTTCTTGATTTCTTCAGGAGTAGCATGTGACTGGATATCTATGACATCTTGAGTAGGGTCCTTAACTGTCATACAAGTAGTCTGTTCTAGAGCGGATGTCGGTGTCTTTGCACTTCATGATAGCGATAGATGTCGGTAAATGTATTGCATCTAACAGAGCTTGAATAAGGAGACCATGCTGAATCTTGGTTCCATGAGAAGTCATGAAACCTCTCTCCTGCCAGAGCACTCCGAAGTCGTGTACGACTCCGAATGCGTAGCGTGAATCTGTGTAAATATTAACTTTCAGGTTCTTGGCGTGTATACAGGCTTGTGTCAGAGCGACTAGCTCTGCTGCTTGAGCAGACAGGGTGTCAATACGGTGTGTTTCAATAACTTCAGTGTCAGTAGTCACTGCATACGCGGCTACTAGTTCTCCTGTACTCGTTCTCATACAGAACCATCCACATAAAGTGTCAGGTCGGGATCTGGTAATGGAATATCTGTCAGATCTTGTCTTGGCTTTGTCATGGTGTTAACTACTTCCACACAGTCATGTGTGGCAGGATGTGAAGTAACTGACGGTAACAGTGTAGCAGGATTAAGAACGTTGCAGCGTCTGATTTCTATGTGTGGCTGGAACAGTGTCAGTTCATAACCTGTCAAACGTGCAATTGTCAAGTGCTGAGTCTGTGTTCGGTTTAAAAGAACTTCCACGGAGTGTGGAACTTGTACTGTCAAGGAGTGTCCTAATACTATGGAATCACTTTGTCTGATAGCTAGTGCTGTGGCTGCAACTGACTTGAGGCACGCAGGCAGCGCCTGGGCTACTGGATCTAGTGTGCTCGAAAAATAAGCACAGGGCTTGTATTGTCCTGCTTGATCTTGTGTAAGAACAGATAATGCTGTACCATCACGTTCTGTGACAAAAAGTGTAAAAGGCTTACTGTAGTTCGGTGTAGCTAGAACAGGAGCTTGGCATAAAGCTTTCTTTAATTCATTAAAACTAAGTGTATGTTCAGATGTCCAAGGGAGAACAGTCGATACGGCTGCCTCCTGTGTCGTTAACTGTATCAGTGGCTTGGCTAGAAATGCATACTGAGGAATCCATTGTCTACAATAAGAAGTAAGGCCAATAAAAGCTCGTACCTCCTTCTGTGTCTTGGGCTGTGGAAGACTCGCTATTAACTGGATACGATCGGGTGTCAACTGCCTACCCCACTTGGACAGTAAGTGGCCTAAGTAGATCACTTGCTGGACACAGAATTGAAGCTTCGAAGGGGACACCTTGTGCCCCATCTCGGCTAGGAAATACAGAACTGTAAGTGACGCTCGCTCACAATCACGTTCAGAACGGGCTGTGATCAGTAGATCATCGACATACTGGAGCAGGGCAGTGTCAGTTGGCATGTGAATATTGTCTAGTTGTCTCTTAAGTGCTTGACTGTAAATACTAGGACTTTCTGTGAAACCTTGAGGAGCTCGTGTGAATTTATAGCTCCTTCCATTTAAACAAAAACCGAAAAGGTACTGGCTGTCTGGATGAATTGGAACACTGAAAAATGCATTCTTAAGGTCGATTACAGTAAAAAATACAGCTTCAGAATCAATAGCTGTCAATAGGGAAGAAATATCTGGAACAACTGGGTACTGGGGAATAATAAATTTATTGAGTTCTCGAAGGTCAATCACTAATCGATATACTGGGGGTGCATTTGGATCAGTACGTTTCATGACTGGAATGATAGGAGAATTACATACATTGGAGTCAGTTTCTACAACCACTCCTTGAACAATGAGCTCGTCAAT
Organism: Lissotriton helveticus; assembly: GCF_964261635.1. Taxonomy (NCBI): domain Eukaryota; kingdom Metazoa; phylum Chordata; class Amphibia; order Caudata; family Salamandridae; genus Lissotriton; species Lissotriton helveticus. The sequence goes on from NC_136072.1 coordinate 159,993,978, forward strand.
AATTTTGGATAAGGCTGCTACAGCCTCAGGTGGCAATCTGTACTGTCTGATTCGTGGCAGGACTATACCTTGCTTGAGAGTCACACGATGGGGTGTGATTTGCATAAAACCAACATCAGTTGGACCTTGTGCCCATAGATGCTGCGGGACATTCAGTAATCTTGGATCAAAATCACGTAATACATAGTGACCCTTGAAGTCACGCAAAAACAAACGTATTCCCTCTGGGGAACAACATATAACTGCACCTAATTCTTTCAATGTCTTAATACCCAACATATTTTCTGGACATGACTTCGTAAGCAATAGATCAGTAGTTCGGGACAATGGACCAACTTCTAGAGTAACTGGCTTTGATATCTCGTTTACAATTGGCTTTCCTGAAAATCCAAGGGAAACATTTCTAGAGCCTGAGAGCGGAGCCCCTGGAACCTCGTCATGACTGATAGTAGTCCTACTTGCCCCTGTATCAATCAAAAACTTTCTGTCTTTCCCTAATACTTGACTATGTACATAGGGACCTTCTTGATCTACAGGAATCTCGATGAGAGGCAAGCCTACCTCCCTCTCTAGGCTGTTTCATGAATACGCTTGATACTCTGGATACTCGGACTGTGCATACTGGTACATCTGCTGTGTAACATGCTGTGTTGCAGCTATAGGCTGCGGTGCTGTAACTGTCTGTGGTGTATTCTGTGGTAACTGGGAAGTCTGTGAAACTTGTTCTTGTCTAGGCGGACGTGGTCTTTCTTTGGTTTTACCAGTGGCTATATTGTGTTTCAGAACTGCACACTCGTTTATAAAATGACCTGGCTGTTTACAATAATTGCATGTCCCTTTAACGGGAGCTACAGGATGACTGGCTTGATTCGGACCCCTCTTCTGACTGTCTTGAGGAACAGATTGTGCAACTAGTACTTTCATTTTCGTGTCTTTCATACGTCTTCTCTCGTGTTCTTGCTCTTCTCTGATTCTATTCTGGTGGTACTGAAGCATCTGTAACATCTGGGACGGGGTACTAGCTTGCCATGTACTTTCGACTTTCAAAACTCGATTCTTAACTTGTGGGCTTGAATTCTCGACTAATTTAGTAACAAAAAGATGAGGGTATGACTCACTACTCGTCTTTAAACCACTGTTTATTATAAAACATTTCTCAAATCTAGAATAAAAATCACTAGTGTCTTCGTCTTGTTTCTGTTTACAGGCTGAGATTGCATCCCAGTCTTCCTTTTTAGTGGCTAATAATCTAGGCAAAACTTGTATTAACAGTTCAGGTAATTCTTTACATTTATCTCCAAGACCGGTACCTGGTACTCGTATCTTATCTTCAGCTTCTAGAGCTGTCCAATCGATCTTTTTCTCTCCCACCTCCCAATCCTTTTCCTTGAGTTTTTCATATATGCCTGCAGGCAACAGGACTTTTAGCATTTTAATAATATCTGGATACGTGTATTCTCCCATACGGAGCATGTCTTTTAATTCTCGGTGGAACCCTGCTGGATCTTTGTCGTGACAGGGAATTAATTTCTTCATTTCTAAGAGTTCCATCTTGGTAACTGGGGTGTAAACAAATACTCGTTGCATTTCACCACCCGCTGTCCTTACTGGGTGTACTTCTCGTAACGGATGCTGTCTGTCTATGTAAAACGGTTTACTTTCTGGAGGTGAGACATGAACAAAATGTGGGTTCAAAAACGTTCTATATTTGTGGCGCTGTTCTAGAATGACACTAATTAAATCGGTACCTAAACCTTTCCATCTATACTGGAGTAACTCGTTCAGGACATCATGTAACGGACCTGGATCAGAATGTTGACCCTCATACAATGTAATGAGGTGCTGAATCATATACATACCCACCAGTCGCTGCTCGGCTGGGGGTAGTTTCAGAAACATTTGTGCCACTATTTCGTCTGGAAAAGTGGTAGAATCAGTAATCCATCGGACTGCTGATCGGGCTAGTTCTTGTTCATGCATGGTACTTAACTCATTATAACCGATTCGTGATTTCAGAATTTGATCGGTAGCTTGAAATACTTGTTCTAGAGAACCTTGTTCTGGTGCTGGAAGATGAAAGACTTCCTTGCGTTCTAGGCGTGACTGTCGGTCTGGAAATCTAGGTTTACCTACATACGCTATTCTGGCGGTATTCTCGTCGTCTACCTCTTCAGTAGAAGAGTTATTTTCTTTCTCGCTTCCTAGAGCTTCTTTGCGTTGTTCGTGTAACCTTATTATTTCTTTACGAATTTTCTTGTACATACTCTCTATACTATTGAGTGTCTTGTGCTTACCCTCGGCTAAATTATCACTCCACCTTGTCAGAATTTTCATTTCGTTCGGATCTTTAGTCGGGGAATCTTGTTCCCTAATTAAACAATTGATCAGAAACTTTAATAACATGAACTGGATCTCAGATTTCCTGAGAGACATGACTTCACCAATACTTTCTGGATCTTGTCCTGTACGAATGAAACGATACATTCTGTCTAGATCCTCTTTCATATTCGGTAGGGTGACCAAATACTCGGACACCTGTCTTATACGTACGGAATATATAACCATACTATCCTCGCCTGGGACTGGATCATAACAGCATTCAGTAAGAGCTCGCCTGATTTCTGCAATGAACTGATATTTAGGCGTACGCTGTAACGCGCGTTCATGTAACTCGACTGCCCCTAGACGTCTATTTGGCGGCGGGGTACCAGGAGGACCTCCTCCCGCGGCCCCTAAACTGGAATCGTCGACTGATACTCTTCGTGCTGGCAGAGTGACTGATGTAGCGGGAATTTGTACTACGGGCTGGACCGGGGGTACCGTAACAGGTGCTGTAACAGGTGCCCCGGTGGCTGGAGGACCGTGAATTACATTATTTACAGGATCTGGTGGAACAGGATTTGCATATTCTGGGACTGTGTCGTCCAAATAGGACGAGAGAAAAATATCAGCTGCGGCCGGTTTGTGACGTAGCTTGGTCGGAACTAATGGCGGCGGAAAATTACATGGTGCTTCCGGGGTTGCTTTTGGCAAGCCCTCAGCAAGAAGAGGATACATACCCTTAATGAGGGCATTTCTCTGTCTGTCTGATTGTTCGGTTTTAACTCGTTCACCTATTTCGATTAGTTCCCTTTCTTGGGCTTTTTCTAAGGATTCTCGACTTAATTCTGACTTTCTGATTTCTTTTTCGGTTCTTTTATGAGATTCTTTGCGCCATAACTCGATGGCATCTTTCTGTGACTGTCTGGCTTTCTTTTTCCATAATGCTTCTTCTACTCGCATGATGCACTCGGCATCCCATGTACCCGATACGGGCCATCTATACTTTTCTTCTAACTGTTTGGTGTACTCCACCCATAAATCTAGATACAATATGGCACTTATGCCATGCTTTTGATACATAAAATGACCTGGACTGTCCCTAGACGGGACAGGAACTGCCTCTTCTAACAGACCTTTTCTAGTTTTTAACTGACGTAACTTGGAAAATAGAGGCATGACTGGGCTGGAGTCTACACACAATACAATACACAATGAACACGATGATTACTGAACAACACATTCATACCACGACATTGAAATACATGAATGACATTTAAGATAACAGTTCGGACAAAATACTACCTGGAATACTGAAAACAGAATACATGAATTTCTCGAGAACAGAACGGACTAGAACAGAAACTAGATGCACTGCTAAAACAGTACGAAACTTACCGGTCTCATACAGAGACACGTCAGGACCCGCATCCACCTAAGTGAACACTTCGTGTTGGATCTGTGTACCCAAACCCACGGACCAGAGACAATGCAATTGACCCTATCTAGATACTACCCCAGCAACGGTACTCACCGGGCAGCAAGAACGGAAGGCCTCGGACTGGACTGGACTGCAACGACGACGGACGGACGAACTTCGGACTTCTGTTACGGGTGGGCCTCCGGATACCTCGGACCTTGGACTCTCGGCTTGGGCTCTGGTCGGGACTCGCCGCGTTCCTCCACCGCCTCGTCTGGATGCTGGACCGCAACCTCCGTCTCCTCCGTGGGCCTGAGGGATACTTGAAGCAGAAATATCTGCACGTGCACGGTATGGTTCCGTCACGGCTGCAGAGGATCAGGGGGCTTGCGTGGCTTCACCGGCGCGTGGGGAAAGGGCAAGTCCCTGTTCGGGCGCCAGGAAATGGGGTAATAACTGGCCCCCTTGACGCTTTCCTAACTAGGGCTACGTTCATCTTGGAAAAGGAGATAGCCTTTGCCGAGAAAAGGTTATCTCTTGATTTAGTTACGGGGAAGCGTTCTTCTTTAGGCCACCTTGCCTGCAGGCACCCTCTACTACTCCCATACGGATCGTGGAGTGTGTATCGGTGGATGTTCATCATGAGGGGGAGGGATTGAATTCAACTGCGGGTGGCTCACAACCTAGTGTTACCTTTGAAAGTAGTGGCGGGGATAGTGTGCTAGACACTAGCACATTTCAACCTGATTTTAATTTAGGAGAGTCTCAACGGAATATGCCCTGTAAAAGGAAGAGAGGTAATGGTCTTCAGATGGGGGGTACATCTAAATTATCTAAAACAAATAGTATCCACCAGTTGACTCTTGACCCCGAAATACTTACTTGCTCTCCGCCTCCTCTGGGTTTAACTAGTCCCTCGCCCCCCTCTCAAATTGCACCGGGAATTTGAAGTACGAGCTCTGATGGTTCCTGTAGAGATGATAGTTTGTTAAGTAAAATGGAAATCATAATAAAAACTCTTATGTTCCCCTTACTGGAACGTACCAGACTTATGAATTCAAAGCTGGACCTTCTGGAAAATCTGGTAAAAGAGAATACCAATACATTAAAAAAGCTAGCTAGTGATCATCCAACCCCGTCTACTGCAATTAGTGTATTAAACCCCCAGGCTGTGGCAGTTACAACTAAGAGGCCACCTAAGGTTCCCGCTAAACAACCGATTATTCGTCCAAATGACCCTGCTATTGTAACCTCGAAGGGTGAGAGTACGAAAGTCGACACTACACATAATAAAAATCCTCTAATGCTGCCCAAACTTCGAATATTGTTAGGGGTAGTTCTAATTCGTCTCCAAAGGGTACTTCAAACAGTAGAACATTGGTGAATCAAGTTGATGACTTTGTTGGCTTGGCCCGGAAAGCCCATAAACAGGGTCTCCCCTGTATTGATCTTCCCCCAGAGGCCACACCTTATACAATTGTTTTAACAGGAGTATCGACTCTCAGGGAAGAAACATCCGAATCCCATGGGGACCTTAGGAATAAAGTTATATTTTGGTTAAACAAAAACAGACCCCTTCCACCTTCCTCTACTCCGGAGATATTGTGTGTAAGACGAGTAGACTGGGTGGGACGCTGCCCGAAGGACTTGGAAGGCGACTGTATCATTATTAACTTTAGAGAACCATGGGTGGGGAATTTTATACGTAGAGAAGCTAGATTTGGGAGGATGGGAGATGTGCAGACATTGGGTCTCAGCTACTTTTACCCCAAAAGAACCTATACTCCTCATTTTAATCCTGAGATGCCTAGACGAATTCATGGGAAATTTCCAATAGATAGAGATTTATGTATACCATCTTTTCCACTATTGTATAATCGCTATGATGCACACTCTGGTTTGGAGGGTATTGATTGACTCCGCCCTGGTATTGGTGGAGGGAGTCCTTCTTGTAATTATGAACAAGGGGTGGTAGAACCATTTAGTATAATATGTGTAGATAGGCAGAAAGGGGGAAACTTGAAGATGGATGATGTTAATGGGAGTATTCTGATGGAAAACTCCCAGAACAACATATCGTCTATTGATGGGGGGATTCAGGTCGGAAGTTGGTGGTTTTAAATCATGATGCTTCTTTTGCTCAGGATACGGTACTTAAGATAGCATCATGGAATGTTGCAGGACTCAAGGGGCGGTTAGCTTCTGATGACTGGGTAGATTTTGTTGATCCCTCTGATGTTCTATTATTCCAAGAGAGCTGGGCACCCGAACCAATTTTTCGAGCTGGTTTTCTTAATTTTCACAAAACGGCTATCAAGGGCACAAAAGGTAGAGCTTCAGGAGGCCTAGTAATTTGGGTTAGGCAGTCCATTGGTTATAGTCCGGTGGAAATCCCAGTAAAAACCCCCGATATTTTGGGGATTAAATTAAGCAGGGAAAACCACCAGGATATTTTTCTTATTAATATATATGCTCGTGGCCTCCCTGGTGGGAGAAGCCCGGGCATTATTAATGAGTTGGACTGTTACCTAGATTCGATTGGGAGAGATAAGTTAATACTTGTAGCTGGGGACATAAACTGCACCTTTGAACCCCTGAAGAGAGTGGGTGAGGATCCGTGTTCAGAGGAAGATCTTATATGGAACGTTCCGAGCCTGACACTGAAACCTATAAAAAAGGGTTCCGAGGCTGCTTTGCACTGGCTCGGGCTGTGCCTAGAATGGGGTTTGCGAGCAGCCAATGGCCGCACGACTTCAGACAGAGTTGGTCTTTCTACTTTTGATTACGGGGTTAGCAGGAGTAGAATTGATTATATTCTGTTAAAAATGGAGTATTGGTCCCTTCTGGAAGACATGGTAGTTGTGGTTCGTCCTGAGAGCGACCACAACCCGTTGTCCTTAAGCTTGAAACTTCCTGGTGGCCTAGGTAGATCCTCTGTAGCTAATTGTGTCACCGCTGAGGCTGTCTTGACAAATGATAGAAGGAGAGTTAGATGGTGTAGGATCCTGGCAGATCCCGTCATGTTGGAGGACATATTCTCGGAAGTCTCATTAACTTTGAGTGCCATTTTGGATTTGCCTCCCAGTAGGGAAAATGCCCACCTGATCGGTGACTTACACGATCAGTGTTTTATTAAATTGAAGGCACTCCTCACTTTACCATCAAAGAATGGGAAAGAGAAGACACTCTGTCCAGCAAAGAAGAATTGGTACAATAAAAAATGCAGGGAGGCATTTAGTGGGCTTAAAAAAGCCATTAAATTACGGGTTACTGATGATATTAAAAAGGCACGACAATTATACAAAAAGGTACAATGGGATGCAAAAAAAGAGTGGAACGAGTGCCATTGGTCCGATTTATATGAGGCTAGCCTCTCCTCCAACCAGACTAAGTTCTGGGAAGTAGTCAAATGGGGTAGACACCCTGATACACAGTCCCCTGTTAATTATGTGTCGGCGGAAGCATGGGTGGCCTTTTTTTCATCTCAGTTTAAAGTCCTGGAATCTGATACTTGTGATGCCTTGGTGGATCAGGTCTCATTGTATTCATCTATTAGTCCCCCCTTGGTGTTTACAAATGAGGACACTGAGTCTGCACTCCGTTGGTCCAAGCAGGGAAAGCTCCCGGGATGGATTGCATCCCGGCTGATTTATTTAAATCTGATCCCCAACTTTGGGTGCCTTATATTACTCAGGTTGCTAATGCTATTGTCCAGGGGGCAAGGATCCCAGAGTCTTGGAAAGGAGCTGAACTCCTTCCCATCTTTAAAAAAGGGGACCGTTCGATTCCCAGTAATTATCGCCCCATTAGCCTCATAGATTCCACGCAGAAATTTTTTGACAGGATGGTTCTTGCCAGGGTTCAAGGGTGGATGGAGACGGAGAGTATTCTCTCTCCTTTACAAGCTGGATTTAGGTCAGGCACCAGCACCATCGATCAGGTACTTCGATTTGTCCTGATTTACTGGAAGGTGGTGCTGTTGGGCGGAGGGACTATCTACGCCGCCTTTGTGGACCTTAAGTCCGCCTTTGATCTTGTGCCCAGAGCAAAATTGTGGGCTGTTTTGGATAAACTAGGGCTGCCATCTGAACTTCTTGACCTACTGGTAAGTTTGCATGAGGGCAACTTTGCGAGGGTAAGATGGGGGAGACAGGGCCAGGTAACAGACAGTTTTCCCGTTATGAGGGGTGTCCGCCAAGGGTGCGTCTTGGTACCAACTCTCTTTTTATTATTTATCAATCAGGTGGTGAAATTTTTTACAGACACCCCAACTGATGCACCCATTTTAGGTGGGACAAAGTTCCCATTGCTCATCTTTGCAGATGATACTTGAATCCTCTCTAAGACACGTAGAGGTCTCCAAATGGCGATCAATAGATTTGAGGATTTTTGTAAATTAAATGATCTGCAAATAAATGTGAGTAAAACTAAATTTATGGTTTTAACAAAAAATCGTCCTTTAAAAAGTCATGTTAGCATGAATGGAGTTTCCCTTGAACAAGTAGATGTTATGACCTATCTCGGAGTGACCTTAGACTATCGTTTACGTTGGAATCAACAGGTCGATGCTCTACACTTAAAATCCGCACGCTTGATGGGTTGCTTAATCCAGGAGCAAAGAATGTCCCTGACCAAAAGGGTCTTGCCCGCACTAAAGATTTATGAAGCTAAAATCAGTTCTGCAATTTTGTATGGGGCTGACTTATGGGGTCATATGGATTTAAGCCCTCTAGTAAGGGCTCGAAATAAATTTTTGCGTAAATTGGTGGGTTTACCTCAATCCACACCAATTAAATCCCTCCTGTTAGATATGGGTTGTAAGCCGATCAATGAGATGGCACGGTATCGGCTTGTAGCTCTGTGGAGACGTATTTGGACGTCGCCGGACCTAAATCTCTTTGCAAATGAATTGAGAGAAGTGAGATCAATTATGGGCTCTGGCAATATCCCTTGGCTCCGGGAGGTGAAAACAATCCTAGATTGTACGGGACTTAGTCAATTGTGGGCTAATCCGGGATCCACGGTGTTTCCCTCTAAAAAAGAATTTAAAAATTTGTTCTGGGCTTCTGTTAGATCCCAACTTGTTGCACTATCTGATACCATCTCCCTAACAGGTCGATTTCTGATGCAAAAATTGGATCCCCTATTTGATAACTATTGGGATGTTATAACCAGGAGTCTGGACAAAAAATTGTACCATCAGTTTAGAGTGGGGTCTTTACCAGTGAGGTCTTTTACTAAGAATTGGAACGGATCTTCTACAGAGTACTGCCCTTGGTGTAATGACCAAAAGGAGAGTGTGGGTCATTTTTTCTTTGCCTGCCCGGCCTACTCAGCTCCTAGGAACAAATGGATCAGGCCCATTTGCCGTAAGCTGAATTGTGGTGGGAGTGTGGAGGCATTGTGGGCTCTAAGATCAAATACCTCAGAGATTGTGGTCATATCTGTTGCTAAGTACCTAGGATGGGCCTGGGTCATTAGGGCTAGACACCTTCAAGCACATAGAATCTAAATAGATTTTATTAAAAATAAATTCTATTAATATTAGGTCTTTAAAAACAAAGGTTTAATTCTTGTCTTAAAATGATGGAATCTGTATGAAATATGTTGTTCTTAATTATGTATATACGTCCTGGTTTAATTTTTTTTATGTAAACTGTCTTTTAAGATGCAAAAATCGAAATAAAGACCTATGAAACTGAAACTGTAGGCCCTGAAGCAAACTGAACAGTAGTTAACGTGGAGTGCTCTACCCAATATGTAGTTTTGGAGAACCTAGAGGAAACTACTCTTGTGTAATCAAAGGGGACAACCACAGAAAGAAAAATGAAGATAAAGAGACTGTGGGCCTAGATGAACAACTGAATGTGATAAGGGTTGTAATAATAAGCCTAAGGGATAGCATGGGCAGAATGGCCTAAGTATTAAATGGCAAGCTGGACAGCCTCTCTGACCTAGTTATGGAGACAATCCAACTAAGGGAAGGTGGCAATGCTGGGATCTTTTTAGCCCAACCAACCTATATTGTAGTCTGAAATTCACATATAGATCGGGGTAAACATGTGAATAAAAAGTATGTGGGGCAAAAAAGATACTGGCCCATGATATTCCCAGGCAGGTCTGAGCTCCTCCACATACTGCAAAAATGTAAAGTCCCTAACGCTGGATATTCCATCGAGTGATAACTACTTACGAAGTAGTAAAGAAGGTAAGAGAAATGCTAACTCTAATAACAATATTGATCAACCGTATGATGGCTACATGATTAACGTCCCTAAAATGCAGGTGGCACTTGCAAAACTGCACTGGCAAACAAGTAAATCCATTGGATAAGGTATAAGAGGTATGTAGATCGATAAGGGAGGACATGGTCCATGTAGAATGTTTTGTTACTGAGGACCTTATATAGGTGTGAATCTCAGAAACAAGGTTCTTGTAGAAGGGTTAATTGCACTTGAACTGTGTTTTAGACCCAATAGTAATCTACAGATAAGACTACCGCTGAATTCCCCGGGCTAATCAGCAGGCCTAACTAGTGCAAAGGAACAAAAACACTGATATGTACTGATCATTCCTAAACTAGGGAGTTCTTGTACCTACCAGATATAGATTGATTTAGAGATGCTAAGGTGGAGCATGACTTTAAACCCCTTTACAACAGGAATATAAACTTCTCCCCTTTAGCTGAAGGGACATTGCATAACATATTTTTAGATACAAATCTTATTGCAAGGCCTGAAGGTAAAGCACCCCTAAACCCTGAAGGGCATATACTCACACATGGGGACTCACCCTTGCGGAAATTGTACTGACATCGAGAGCTGGACTTATCAAAGGGCGACTATATAAATATGCTTTCTTGGAGTGTTGCAGGAATTAAATCAAAACTTTCAGGTCCTATATTGATAATCGTCACATTGAATTCTTCCAGGATACATTGGCTAATAACCCAATACGTATATCAGGCTTCCTGATGTTTAGTGAAGATGCAACCCCATTCCTGGCAGAGCGTCCTTCAGGTGGACTCTTGATCTGGTTAAGTTTAGACTTTTCCTCAGAGGTGAGATCAGTTCCATCTAACTCAAGAGATTTGTAAGCCCTTGAAATTAAAATCACTACCTCAACATAACTAAAATACATAGCTCTAGCTAATATGTACATTAGATCAGTTCCTCCAAACATTTGATCACCCCTGGTGGATAAAATAGATGATCTGATGGGGCAGGTCAATCCAAGAGCCCTACGGATTGTAGTGTGTGACTGCAATTCATGAATACCTGCTGCCCTTTATTGTAATGCCTTAGAAACCAATCCTCATTGTAACAAAAACACCCAGGGGGTAGTCTTGTCTGCTAATAAGAAAACATCAAAAGTGAGAGCTCAGCTTGTAGACCTAATTATAGATCATGACCTGAAAATTGTAAATGGTAATACACAATCTAATTGTCCACCTTTTAAAAGAGGTATAGGTACCTCAAGAATATATGGTATACAATTGGATAATGATATATGGCCAGACTTACATGACATGAAGGTAATTCCAAGATCTGACAGTGACCACCAGGCATTAAGTGCAAATATCTTTAAGGGCCTAGTTAGAGATGTAAAATTGGTTCCTGCTATAATAACGTATCCGTTGGAAATGACTAATAAATTAACAAACGTAAAATGGGAAGCATTTCTAATGAACACTGAGGATTTGACACATTTATATGATCTTTCGTGCAAAAACTCTCTCTGGTTAATCTCTCTTATATTCAGAAGGTTAATTTTGCTAGCATCCACTATGAACTAATGGACTTATTAAGGCCATACTTTGTGAAGGAGCAGAGGAGAGGTTCTTGTCGAAAAACTCCACCTCCTTGGCATATGAAAAGTTGTCGCTTAGAGAAACACACTCTTTTAAGATTCTTAAAAAAGGGCAACAGATTAGAAATTGTTAAGGTGAGGAATAGGTACCAGATTGCCCTATTCAGAGGTAAAGAAGAATGAGATGCAAAACAATGGATGGCAATTACAGAAGCTCTAGAAACGGGGGATCAAAAGGCTTTCTGGATATTAACCGCAGTCAACTCATGAACTGTCAATCACCTAAAAGCAGTAATAAAACCAGATGGGTAGCCCATTTTGGAAGTTTGTACAAGGAAATGGATCATGTAAAAACTTCTAACAGATCCCCAGTAGGAGAACTGGATGGGACTGAGGGGCAACCCACCCTTGGGGAAATCAAAGTACCTAATCCAACTGAGGCTCAACTACTTTACCTGAAACTGATTGAGCATTAAAACAGATGAAAAAAGACATGGCTCCTGAGTTGGATGAAATACCTAGTGACTTGTTTTTATCTTAACCAGAGATCTTGTCCCTATACTTAAATGCAGTATGTAACGGTATTTTAAAGTGTGACCCAATCCCCTTCACATGGCATGGAGCTGTTATCATCCCCATATATCAAAAAGGGGAAAGAGATGACCCCATAAACTACAGGCCTATAAGCCTCTTGGATAACATACAAAACATTTTTTGCAGGCAGGTGTCGCTAAGGGCGAATGATTGGATAGAAGAGAATAATATCCTTGAAGACGCACAAACATTTTTCAGGACTAAGATTAGTACCTTGGACCAGGTCCTACATTTCAAGGTATCTTGGAAATATGTCACCTTGAGGCGAGACAACCTATATGTCACTTTCTTTGACCTGAGAGCGGCATTCAAACTGATTCCGAGGGAAAACCTATGGGAAGTCCTGTTCGGCTATGGAATACCAAGAGACCTATTATGGATTCTGAGGGCTCTCCAAGCAAAATCCTATGCCAAGGTGAGATGAAATATGGCAAGAGATATAACAAACAGAATTAATAGTAATCAAGGGGTGAGACAAGGCTGCATTCTCACTCCCACACTTTTTAGCATATACATCAGTGGAGCTGTAAAACAGCTGGCTGAATGTAGGCATGATGCCCCTAAACTAGCGGGAGCATCCATCCCGTTATTAATGTTCACGGATGACACACTGCTAATATCGGGAACGCCAATGGGGCTCCAATCCAAATTAAACGCCTTTGCTGTGAGGAAAGAGGTTTAGAACTGAATCCAACTAATCCACATTTATGACTATAACTCCCCACCGATCATACAGTGGGAATGTGGCAATAGATGTGCTTAATTCCTTGCTGTACTGGATTAGACTTCGGTCTACCCAAGAGTTAGCAATTTATAGGGATTCTGTAAAGGAATTGTTAGCTCTTGATAAGGATGTATGTTTTCCCTGCCTAAATGCAATAAGGGAACTGTCAAATAGAATAGGAATGAGTGAACTGTGGACTTCACCCACGCAGATTGCTAAAGCAGATGCACAGAAAGTAAAGCACTTATACTGTGAGGAAGTGACACAGCAAACATGGAGAGTCAATCAGGAGGGAAGCATATGCGGTCTGTTCTTGAATCAAATGTGTTCCGAGGTTGGAGCCCTATATGGATAGAATTCAACCTTTCCAAGCTAAATGTCTATATGTGCAATATAGATGTGGTGGCCTTTCGCTGAGAGTTCCTACCTCAAAATGGTGTAATATATCCACCAACTCACAATACTGCCCAAGTTACCCACAAACTGCTGAAATGGAAGTGCATGTTTTATATTTTTTGTTCTTTTTATAAGATAGCACGCAAGAGAAATGGATAATTGCCATCTGCAGCCTTATGGGAGTGAGGGGCTATTGGGAAGCGGCAAGGCTATTGAAACGTGACTGAAGAGAGCATAGTTTTTGCGGTATCACGGTTCCCCTATTTTGCATAGAACCAAAGGAACAAGGCCTTAACTAACACTAAGCTTTGATTATTTCAGATGGGAATTATTTAAATAATACCTGGATGCTCTTACTACCGACATAGTACAAATTGTAGGCTTATTAATTAATCAATTAAGATATACACAGGATTTTGTCGATCGACATTTGCATTTGATGCCCCGTTTAAGGTTAAAGTTGTGATATAGTATTAATATGTGCTGACATTAGGTTCATTTGTAAATGTTATCTTATTTATAGTTTAACTTGTGTAAATAGGAGGAAGATATATTAGGCCAAGTGCTGAACGTCATGAACCAACTATTTGGAGGTGTTACAAAACTCTTGAGGATGAGTGGGCAAGATCCTGCTCGCCATGTCCCACAGCGCTTGTGTATAATGACACAAAAGACCCAAAGACGTATGGGCCAAACTATCCGAGAGAAAAATACTTTTGCTAAGATCATCAATTCAATGATAGTCTATCAGTAGGAAAGTTGCTGCGGTTCACCTTACTTGCAGATGCCTGAACGTCCAGGTTCTCTGCAGTCAGATGCTGCATCAAGCAGGCTGGATCCCCAAGAACTGGTCTGCGGCATAGGCTGGTCAGATGGTTCACTAATGTTTCTAAGTGAGGTTTGATCCATGCCTCCACAAGAGCCTCATAGAAAAGTAGCTAAGGCTCAGAACTGAAAAGGCCTTGTTGCAACATTTCAGCAATCTGAATTTCTGTTGTTGATTTAATAAGTCCTGAAGATGATCAGGCAGGACCAAACTCGGCGCATTGTGGTAACACCAGATTGGGTTTGGGGAGTTTCATACTCCAAAATACTGAATCTAAGCATATGTTCTCTGCTCCATACATGGAGATGAAATGGAGCCGACTAAGTGGATTTGATCTGCCATTTGAAGTGGTCGACTGCACTTCCACCAAGTCCATCGATTCTGGTCGTGGGGCCAAATTTGTGGCTTAGTGCAAGGACTGATGCCTTGACCCTCCTTAGGGTAAGTTGTCTAACAGGCTTCTGTTTTTTTGGATTCTGACCCAGCAGGGGTTTGCCGTAGACACTGCTAAAGGTTGCTTATTTGCCTTTCAACGTTTTCCCGAACAGCCTTCTTTATTCAAGTCACCTAATGCGATGTGATGTGTATGTGTGTGGGGTAAGCTTAGACTTATTATGCCAAGGTGGTATTTGCTCTCTGTGGGAGTAAATAAAACCTTCTCTAAGCCCATGTAACATCCCTTCTCTGTGTGCCTTTGAAAACGTTTGACTGCTGAGGCCCATGTTGTGCCTGTAAGGGTGTGTCCCTGCAAGCCTGCACTTCTGATCCCCATATTGTATCTGTTCATTACATGCAAAGGGCACTGCTGCTGTCCAGGTTGTACTTGTTCTGTGATTGCCAAAGATGCTTGTACTTCTGATGCCATATTTGGGGGTGTACACTTCTGCTGTATGTGCTATAGCTAATCTGTATGTGTGAGAGACTTATTTGCTGTTGACGCCAATAATGTGCTTGCTGTCCTTATCAATGCATATTTAGAGGATACACAATGGGTAACCATGTTTTATGGTCCAGTATTGCCTTTGTGTGCGTGGGGGGGGGGCTTCGGGTCACCTTATAAACCATGAGCCAGAACACCCAATAGGCAGCACTTTCTGAAATTCAATGTTACTATTTTCAACCCCTCCTAAAAATACTTGGAGAATTTGAACTTTCTATACCATACTGAGAGGGGCCCACCGGGGCCCTAAAAGAGTAGAGAGGTCCTCAAACAAGAGGTAGGAAGGGACATGTCCTCCCTATTCAATACATTCAAAATGTAATGGGTGTCCCTTCGGAGGAACGCTAAGCGTTTCTTAACACCATCGGCGCGGCGCATTTTCCCGCTGTGCGCTGAAGTTTTAAAAAACCCGCGGTTCATGACGAGCTCAGCTCGTCATGAGCGTACGAGAGGTGTACCTCATGACGAGCTGAACTCGTCATGAGCGTCGAAGGGTTTAAGAACAAGTGAGGGGAAAAACGTAGGTCTTTTTGTACATAATGGTTCTTTCTCCAGTGAGATGCACTGAGAATTCCTATAACAACTCTGGAACCAACCCATAGCTATGGGAGAGAAGGGAGAAAACCCATTTTCTTTATATAGCCCTCACTCACTCTGATAGTGACATGCTTCATTATCAGGCTCACCCCAACTCCTAAAGGTCCATGTGGGCTCAACCATATTTCAGGGAGCACTTATGAAAAAGGTATATGGGGCGTAACTGTAAAGATAAAATTCCTCACCCACTCCTAAAGTAGCCTTTATTGTTGGAGTGGGAGAGAAGAGTAAAAACACTATAGTAGGGTATTGAGGCTGTGATGGTCCTATGACCCTAAGCTAGACACCAACATGTTTCCACACTTTCTAGTGGCCTAAGGCCTATGAAGGTTGCTCGATGCCTTCACCCAGCACCAGGCAATCCTGCTTTTTTCATACAACATCCCACACTGCAGAGTTTGGTGGCACTGGAATTCTCCCGTAAGGTAAATCCCAATGCCTTCCATACCATGCCACCTGAGCTGGAGTCTAAGAGAATAGAAACATTTGGCAAACTCAAGCATTGATCTGCGTTCAGTAAACACCAGCTATCTTCTAGGCCACTACGCCCATGCCCTGATAGATGACTATCAATTGTAGTTTAGAGAAAAGTTTATCTGGGGCAGAATTGTAGAAAGTACCCTATGTGCCTGCAATTTGCACTTTTCTGGTATTAAAGTAGAGACTGCAGATGTTTACTTGACCCCTTCTATTTTACAGATCATTCTTGCAGTAAATGTGTGCCAATGTAATTTCAATGGGGATTTGCCTGATTTAAATGAGGTGTGATGACAGGCATATGAGAAAATCCCTTGCCGTTGTACCTGTGCTATATTACAGAAACAAAAAGAGCAATATAATGGATGGAATGCTGGAATTAATCTCAGCCATTGGCAATTGCTCGGGCCGCATCCCAATCCATCGCTGAACTGTTCCCATTGGAGCACGATCAAGACTGATTTACATGTCACTGTAAGTGGGATGGATATGCCCAGATGTTGGTCCCGTGCCCACTGTGCCACTGGAACCAAGCTATACCCAGCCGAAGAGCCCAGCCACTGGAACCAAGCTATACCCAGCCGAAGAGCCCATAAGGGCAAAACCGGTCCTGGGTAGCGGATCAGAGAAGACCTGGTTTGGTAGTTCGGGCTGGACTGTTCCCACTGGATCATGGTCAAGTTTGATTTGCAGATAGCTGGGTCCTAACTGAGGTGGCATGGTGTGTAAAATAATGATGGACTGGTTTGTGGCCCGAGTACTTACCAGTGTCTGAGATTAATTCAAGCGTTCCATCCATCACTTTTTGTATACTTAAATATTAGACGCAGGCCATGAGGAGGCTGAATGTGCACCACATAGAGGTGGTGCACATTCAGTCATTCTCGAGGTAGTTACATGGGTGGGAGGCACTAGAGTTACTCAGGGATTCCCATTTGAAATGCAGGCTGGTTTGCCACCTGCAATTAAAAAACAAGCATTTACAATGCAACGGTCTCGCCATTGCAAAAGTTAGAGCTATTGGCATTTTAAATGACAACATTTTTATTTAGTGTTGGTTTTAAAAAACAGATAAATAAATGGCATTGTCATTTACAATGCCAATAGCTTAGTCTCTCGCAAATGCCACACACACACAAAGAGCCCCACACACACACACACACACACACACACAGAGCCCCCCACACACAGACAAAGCCAGAGCCACACAGAGAGACACACACACAGAGCCGCACACACACACACACACACACACAGAGCCACACACAGACCCCCCACACACAGAGCCCCCCACACACACACAGCCCCACACATAGACACACACAGCCGACACAGTGACAGCGTCTGAAATGTTTTTGGGGGAACCGGCCTGGCAACTAAGACAAAAGAAAATCTGCAGAGAAAACATTACAAATGAAAAGTCTATGTGTCGACTCC
Source organism: Lissotriton helveticus (assembly GCF_964261635.1). NCBI lineage: Eukaryota > Metazoa > Chordata > Amphibia > Caudata > Salamandridae > Lissotriton > Lissotriton helveticus. Next base: position 160,011,517 of record NC_136072.1, read on the forward strand.
ACTGAGGCGAAAACGGAATTCTTGCTCTGTCTTCCATAATCTCTACAGAGAAGCCTCCTGCATTTTTCGTTCACAATCTCCTCCGTTGTCTCTCCTCAGCCATCTCTGTGACCGAAAGCCCCTGCACCCCACAGCTCTCCAAGAAAACTCCTCTCCTCCTCTGCTACCTCTAGAATATAAGGTCCACGAATCCCTAACACAGCATAAGTGAGGATCCCTAAACAATGCTCCTTCTCTGCCGTATTAATGGGAAGAATCGTGCTCCTCCTCCCAGTCTCTATCAGAGAAGAACCTTAAAAAGCTTGCATCCTGTGCTCTCTTTGAGAAGCCATTGCATCTATTCGGCTCTCCAAAGTGCAGTCCTCTGAACACTTATCTTCCTTCCCTATAACATCAGGAAAGGTCCTGTATACGTCTTCTCCTCCACTAAACTCTGAGAGAAGCATAATGCATGTCTGCTGCCCTCTGAACACGTCCCCTCCTCAAAACTAGGAGGGAAGGTCCCTGAATCTCCCACCCTTTACCTGCTGTCCATAGGTTGATACCTCTCCTCCTCACCTACGAAAGAAGCACCATGAATTACAACAGTTGAAATACTTTGTGCCATACGCGATTTGAAAACCACCCCCCCCCCCACACACTGTGCATCGTAGTAAATAAAAAAAGACAAATACACAGTTGATAGGCTTTATTAACAGATTAAATACAAGTCACATTTTAAAACCATTATTCATGAGATACACTAGGAACAGAGAAGCATGTGCATACATGACGGGTAAGTGATAGCAGCAACCCCGGAAACCCCGATTTTAGGACTGAATGAAACCCAGTAAGAGGCAGCAGAGGTTTGGGGATAGCTGGTTAAAGATACGGGTAGTGACACCTTTAAGGAGAGGCTTCTGACGAGTGCTCAGCAAAAAGGTACAACCCCAGGTACCGTGCCTCTTGAAGAGTCCCAAGATTTAGAAGATGACTTGTTGACAGCTGCCAGGCATGTATAAAAACGTACTACATAGATAAGTGTCTCACGCCAGTGGGCGCTGAGGTCCTACTACAGCGGGAAGGATCTTACGATGTTGTAAGAGAATAGCTTGTCAACAGGTGGCGACTAACCTCGTGAACAAGACCTTTTAAAAATGGAAGGCGATAAGGAACTGCCCGGAAGGGACAGACAACATAAGCAAATGGAAACATCACGTTAAACTAAATAGTTGCTTATACGAGAGCCCACATTCTTTCCAGGGGACCAGACAAAATAAGTACACATGCAACGGACGGGGTGTCACTAACACTTAGCTGGCCCCAAACCCCTTGCTAATGAGATGGACTGTAAAACTGCAGTTCAAAGAGCTGGGGGCGGGGCGTCTGCCTTCAGATGTCAGAAGAAGGGGTAGAGACATTACGAGTTAGCCACCAGAATCATGTCACAAGCTGTGTTACTTAGCGAGTGAAAGCCACGTTAGGAACCACCGAAGGACGGACTAGTTCTCCGTGGCTGAAGGGGCGCATCCCTCTACTCATATCTCAGGACCCATCAGTGTTACCCCAGAACTGCGCACGGGGTGAGCCTATTGCGCCATGCTCTTCTACCGCCATGTTGTTTGGCCCTGTGGACCCGCGACCAGATATATCCCACATTGACAGGGGGAGGGGGGCTCATTAGATAAGAGTAAAATAAAATTATTTTAATATAAAAACCTTGGCGATCTGAGCTTCGATAAGAGCGACGATATCCCTGGCGAAGGGCAGGTTCTCTTCTGCCAGGATGGTCAGCATGTTTATGTGCGGCTTGCTGTTGAAGGTCAGGTCCTCCAGCGACGACTGGTAGTCCCGGCACGCATCCTCGGCCCCCATCTTCTCCCGTCGGCGGCCGCGCCGGTACTGCAGGAAGGCCACTAAATGACCCACCGCCCCCTCAGGGACAGTCCTGCGGATAGCCCAAGCGGACATTCCTTTCCCCTACTGCATTGCGGGGCAAAGTCGGAAACGCCACCTTCCTCCACTCAGCTCTGCCGCGGCCCCGATCGTTCACCGCCGGACAAGATGGCGGTCGCAAGTTGAAAAAAAACACAGCACTCAGCCGTTGCGTCATGCAAAATTATTTTAATAATTGTGATGTAGGTGCTAGCCTTTGTCCACAGCATGCATACTGATTGGTTGATTCCCCGCTGCAACGCCCCTGTCGGCGTCTTTACGTTGCTTGAAGGGAATTAGGCACGCCCATTTGGAGGAAAGAAGAAAGAGTCCGATTTTCCTATTGACTGCCTTTTCGTCAGATGTCCGTCATTCGTATGGCTATTAATGTACGACGGACCCCTTGTCCGTAGGCGCGTCCCATTCATAGTGGGGACAGATTTGCGGAATAACGTGTAAGCGGCCATGCTACAAGTTGCACAATTAATAAGAGTATAAACGGTAATATTACATATCCTATCAAGAATAAAGTTGGAGTCACGACACAATATACAGATTTTTATTTGTTAGACAATCATTTAATAAACAACTTAAAATAGTTGAATTTAATAAAAATTTTGTGAAATAAAAAAAAAAAATAGTTGAATTTAATCATAAATTAACTCATCCAAGAAGCATTGTCAAAACAAAAATGTTTCCGAGGACTTGTTAGATGAGGCGTTTCCGGTGGCCTGTCTTCTGTTTCAATACACTAGTAAGAGGTGAGAGTAAGTCACAGCAGCCACCGAGAAGGAAAGCACCAATGTCAGCCTAATGCCTAAGATGATAATAAAATTAATACCACGGTAAATAACCAACATTTTATTTTCGAAACAATGTGTGTCACATGTCTTATTACAGCTGGAGCAAGAGTCTATTAAAGGGCGTGTTTTTCCTGCTCTCCCCTTCCCATTGGCTGGAAGGTAAAATTCCAGCCAATGGGAAGAGGAGAGGGTGGGACTTAAAAAAAGACACGGAAACGCCCCAAATCGCGGTCTGACGGGGAAAGAGTGATTGACAGCCAATCTCTTCCAATGGCTAGCCTCCATTTATGGAGCTAGCCAATGGAAGAGAAGGCGGGAGAAAGCCCCACACTGTAGGATCATAAAATTTCACCTGCGCGAGCACTGCTGCGCAGTGCTACGGCCAGGCGAAACCTACAAAGGTGATCAGTGGCTTCAAGCAGCTGATCCACATTTAACTTATTCCTTGTTCCCGGTACCGATGTAAGTTCATGCCTGCATTGAGAACAGAATATTTGCTATGTTATGGCACATTTTTGCACTCTGCTTCCATCACACACTAATCGGTGCGCCACAGCACAGAGTAGGGCAGTGCGATGTGTCGGTGATGTGACCCCATTCACCTGTGCTAGCAATATAACCCCTATTGCCACTTGAAAACCTTGAAGTAGAAAATAATAAGTTTCTCACAAATAATTCTTCTGACTGCATTTCTATTGGGGAATAATGCTATGAATCCTTTTCTGACCCAAAAGATCCCTCTTTCAACATGTTAATGTTCAAATACTGGTATTATAAAAATACATAAACGATTTGCTTGTATCCCGACTACATCAATCACTTTACAAATCAACCTTCTATTACTTTGCTGATTTGAAGGCCTATGGGCCAGATTTAAGTTTGCTAACCACCCCAGTAGCTTCTACCTGCTCGGGAAACCCAAGATGGTTTGATAGTGAGTGTTCCAAGGTGCACAGGAACATTAAATGGGCCCTGAAACAGACCCCACGTAATAGATCCTGGGTGGCTAGTTGTCAGAGTAATTATTAAAGAGCCATCAAGGAATTGAGGAAACTGCTACAAAAACAAGTTTGGGTGGAGTTGCTTCAAGCAAGCGACTTAAAAGATAGCACTCTTTTCTGGAAGGTCATTAATAGTCCCTGTTTTTCTGAACCGGACAAGCAGAACTTATGTCATCATATTACCCCAGACCAATGGAAGGCTCACTTCCAGACTGTTTACAACTATGGTCAGGAGGAGGGAGTCATTAATGATCTACAGCCCTTGCCTTGTGAGGTGCCTATTAACTTCCTCCTTGATGAGGTTACGATACGAATAGAGGGACTGTCGCAGAACAAGGCCCCAGGACCTGATGGGATGCCCCCAGATTTGTTCCTGAACAATATTGAGATGTGGGCTTCGGTTCTTACAAGAGTATTATATGCCAAAGCTTCGGTGGTTATGCCAGCTACATGGTCTAACGCCACTATTGTCCCGATCTTGAAAAAGGGAGATGGGGATAATCCTTACTGCTATTGCCTCATTTCCTTTATTGATTCTACGGTTAAGGTTCTAGGGAGGGTGTTATTAAACCCGATTTCTGAGGGGGCATATAACAAACAAATTATATCGGAGGTGCAATATGTCTTTCGTATAGGCAAATTCTACAGCAGATCAGTGCCTGAATCTTTATCTTTAAATTTCCAAATATACGGTCGCCAAAGAGGGATCCCTTTTCCTGGGTTTTATGGACCTCACTGCGGCATTCGATCAGGTAAATCGTAACAAATTGTGGTTGATACTTGATAGTCCATGGGTGATTTTAAAATTATATCAGTCTTTTTGTACCTCCAGGGTCTTGTACAGCGGTGAGGTTTGTGGCTACATGGTGCCTGACAAATTACAGACGTCGCAAAATGAATTTCTAAGACGGATGCTGAAAGTCCCGCGATGCACCCCGGCTTACACTGTACATGAAGAGCTACGCATTAAGTATATATCCAACCTAGTTGCTGTTAAGCTCCTGTTGTGATGGGTGAGTGTTTGGTCTAATGAGGAAGCATCTTTTAACTGTGCAGTAATTTTGGATTGCCTCTCACTTGACTAAGTTTTTTAAATCCTGTGGCTAAGGTATGTCAAGGAAACTCTCTCAGCCCTGGCAAGAGTTGACATGTTTACGAAGTATGACAAAGTAAGGCAACAGGACAAAAATGTGGTCAATGATCTGTTTTCTAAAAAAGCCATTACAGATTGAGAGGGCATGGAATTCAGTAAACCCACGGTTAGATGACTTGCCCTAGTTAAATCAGTACAGGGCATGGAGACTTATCTCTCCATTTTAACCAGTGCCAGTGATAGATTTTTAATCACCCGTTTTCGACTAAATCTGTTTAATCATTTAGGGGCATCTCCAGTAGGATTCTGCGTACAGAAGATAGAGGTTCCTGTGGCGCGACAATAGGTCTGCACAGGACACCGTACATTTTGTATTTTTATGTAAATCTTTTACCCATCCCAGGCAATTGTATCTTAAACCCTACTTAAAAGAAGTGGGGTTCAGGCAGGCTCGTGTAGCCCTTTTGCACTTACAACTCATGCCTAATGTTTCCATGCTTTTTATTGTCACAAAGGGGCATAAAAGCAAGGAAATGCGCTCTTTTTCGCAAAACACGCTTAGCGCGTTTATTGTTATCGCTGCCTATCGCTGGATATGTTAGCGGAGAAAACATGCTATTAGCAACGTTTATCTCCATTGTGCTAATATAGCCAGCGATAGCAGCAAAATGCCTGAATATCGCTGGAAATCCAGCGATATTCACGCATTAACGCCAATGGGGACTTAACCTGACAATCCACCTCCCATTGAAGAAACATGTAAGTAATGCTTTTACCAGGTGTTAGATTCTAGCGATAATCACGCTTAGCGCGACTTTTTTTATTGCTTCGTCTGCCTTGCTAATAGGCAATAGCTCTGTTAGCGACAAACAGTTTGGGTATGCCCACTTTGCATGTCATTAGCGATAATTATAGCCCCAAACCGGTCGCTATCGCCTGAAAGCTGTCGCTAACTGCTGTTAGCGACAGATTGCTCATAGGGTGATAAAGATATTGCTGCTTTAGCGGCAAAAAGTGCCACTAAAGCGGCGATAATGCCCTTGCTAATATGCCCCAAACTTTTTAAGAGCAGTGTTAAAATCAAGAAATTCGAGACAGGATTAATGTTTGGAGGGACTTCCACGACCTTGCACCGTGATTTTATATTGTTTTAATGGATTTGTAATAGGTTTTTACTCTTTGTCTGTATATCTTTTATGGCTGTGAATACCGCCGAATAAAGTAATTATTATTATTATATTTTATATGCAAATGAGTTGCTAAGGGGCGGAAATGTGAAAACCCCATCGAATGTGGCACAAAACCAGATCGTTTGAAATAGCTTGACCTAGCTTTGTGTCTAATCAGTTTGCCAAATAAAACGAAGCAAAATCAAGTGGGCTAGCAATATGTAACGGGATATACCTGCATGTAACATCATCTATACAAAATTACGTATCCTACATGACTTAATCTTATGTGGATATCCTCAAATAGAAATGTGTACTTTTATTAAAAAAACAACTCTACAGCTTGTGAACAATTATCATGGGTAAAATATCCAAGTAATTTGTCTCTGATAGCTAACAGGAAGTGGCTTCCACCAGGACTAAAAGAAAACTGATCCTTTAGAGACATTGCTAGTCCTGTCATTTCCTTCCTAAAATATGCTTAGACAAACTATAATGTCCCCCTAAAATGTGTTTTGTCAAACCATGCAAGAAGCACAAGCTCAAATGTAAAACCCATTCAAACCAATGTGCTTGTGGTTCCTTAACCAGTGTGATTGAGAAAATAAAACCGTGCAATGAGCATACCAAAATATATACCCGTATATTAATGTTTAGAAAACAAAACATGTTGCATCAAAAAATGTGTAGTGAATTTGCAAAATAACACATTATTCATGGGATCAATACAATTGTTCACGTCAACGAATATTTTATGGATGCAAATCAGTATCGCGAACAAGCAAGCCAACAGTTTATGCAAACCAGTAAGTATTGCTTTCAAAACAATGGGTTGTGCATTTAAACTAACGTATTACACATATAAAGCAGTGCATTAGAAGAATGAATCAATATATTATGTATATGAAATGTATGCATGCAAATCAATGTGGTATTCACGCAAACCAGTGCATGTGAACCACTGAACCACAGCAGCTAACCACAATGTAATGCTTTCAAAATATATAGGTTGTACATTACTACGGATATACTACACACAAACCAGTACACTACCAGAGTGAACCAATATATAATGTATACAAACCAAGCTATAATGCGTTTCTACCTGTATATTACGAATGCAGACCAGCTTATATTTAAACTAATTTTCATGACAGTCGTGTTTTTGGTCTCAGACAAGACAACGAATTCGCCCACGTACACCGCGGTGCCACCAATAGGTAAAGATGGAATGTAAGTGACTTTGCCGCTTCCACCAGTTTCTGTGAGCTAAGTTATGCCAGGATAGGCCCACATCAAATACATCAATATGAAGAAGAATGGCACACACTATCTCGCAAGACTTTGCTACCAGCAGCCATCTTGGATTTTGAGAAACTACAAAAACCAGGCCTGGGGCGTTCTCTTTAGCTTAATCTACAAGGCTGCGGATCTATGCAGTCACATGCTGACATATTTTGAAACCATCCTTTCCCGAGAATCCTGTTGGCTTCTGCACCATATCATCTGGGAAAGTAGATCAGGCTGTGGTCCCCTGATCGACCACTCCCTGGAACTGGAATACTGGAGTAAAAACTGTCCTGATGGATACTTCTACCTGCAGATTCCTTACCTTTAGAACTGTCCCCTAAGTGTCAGACAGGATCTGGAAAACTTCAAAGCCTTGATGGCACCAGTAAAGGGCGCTGGACTCAGTCGGTGCCGGAAATGACATTCGGTGACATCCCCAAGGCCATAAAGTGCCCTTTCCAGTTCCCATTTTTCTGCATCTTTGGAGCGGATCTCGAGCTTCAATCTGAGGAGTTTTCATCATACAAAATTTCTAAACGCTGTACCCGTGTCTCCACCTAAGAAATCTGGTTTTAAACCCTGTAGGGTTTGTGGAGCTTGGGCTCTGCCCATGACACTAAATCTAAAATCTTGCTCTTCCTGCTTCACTATGAACCCCTAAGGCCATCAAGGAGCGGGAGAGGAAGCTCTTTATGGCTACTTTCCCCTCGCTCCTACGAGCCACCAGCATCACTCAAGTTTGTATTGTATTAACAATGAGGCACTACACTCCACCAGGGTTCACTTTTCTCTGGGAATTTTCACTTATTATTCAGTGCATCAACTTTGGGGCATATTATCAAGACAGGCGATAACATTATCGCCGCTTTATCGGCAGAAAACTGCAGATAAAGCGGTGATAATGGGCTTGATAATATGCTCTATGGAATTCCAATCGAAGCCCATGTTAGATGTCTTCACATCTAACATGGGCTTCAATTGGAATTGCATAGAGCATATTATCAAGCCCATTATCACCGCTTTATCGGCGGTTTTCTGCCGATAAAGCAGTGATAATTTTATCGCCTATCTTGATAATATGCCCCTTTATTCCTAGCTTGTTTTGTACTTACAATATCACACGATCCGGATTTGATCTCTTGTCATAACTATTTGTTGACGAGTAAAATTCCTCCATGTATAAATGTAAATAAAACACATTGCTTGTATTTGTTTGTCCACAGATATGCCCCTGAGAAAGGGACCCCAGAGTCCCGAAATGCTTAGGGCTTAATTACAAGATCTTGTCATCAATGGGAAGATACTCATATGTCTCATAAAAGACTATGTATTTATGTTTTGAAAATTTCATGTGATATTGTTGTATGCAATGGTTGCATAACAATTGTTCATTGTCAAACGTAAAAAGTTTGCATTTATTTTTCAAGGTTGCGAAACAAATATAGACATTATTGAACCAGTTATTAATTGATGTCTTGTGTCTACTTTTGATGTAAATTGTTAAAAAGCATTTATTGGTATTAGGAACAGTGCTCCCCACACACAGGTACTTCTCCTGCTTTATCCGACCAGGGACAACCACCAGCGCTGGAAAAGTCTTCAAAGCCATTTCAGTAATCCATCCTCCTCATCCACCAAGCGGAGGAGACCCTACAAGAAATACAAAAAATCAAAAGGTAAGTCTCCCAGACGTTCCCTGACTCCCACGGGACATTGTCCTTGGATCTGGAGTTGGTCAAATCCCCAGCTGAGGATCCTCCATGCAGCCCCGCTCCTTCACTAGGACCGGCTCTGGACAGAACCCACTACACCCGGAAACTTCAGCGCTGGCTCCCACGTCTAAGCCTTCGACACAGCAATTACCTGAATTCCCAATGACAAGCTTGGATCAATCGACATTCCTTAATGCCATGTATAACACCTTTGTAAAGGTGTTGACACCGTGTGGAGCCCCATGGCTCAATAGCTCCTGCATGGCTCCCACTGTTCATGTCATTTCAGCCAATACCATTCAGGGCCCCCCTTTTGAATCCTGCTCCCTTGCTCTGCTTTTATCCAGCGCTCCAGTTCTCTGTGCCGCAACTGCCTTCCCGGCCAGCAATGCACCTCCACCACCACCGGCTCTGGATTGTAAGTCACCGGCGCCACAGACCAACGTTGAACCATGACTTAAATCCTGTAGAGAGGCACAGAGAGTACTGGAAGAGAAGGCTTACCGAGCATGCCTTCATGAAATTTATGGTACGGATTTGGACCATGTGGAAGGTCTCCTCTATGAAGACCAAGAACATGATACCTTGCAGGATTTTCCGGGCCTATCATCAGCTAGCGGCCTGGATACTTCCCCAGAATTAACCATGGAGTACCTTGCTGGTCCTCCCACAAGTAAGGCGATGTTTCTCCATAAAATTATGCTGAAGGCTGCAGAGGCTGTGGATCTACAGTTCCCATCGGCTAAAACTAATGTCCTCATTGAGGTCTTGCTGTCCTCCTCAGCTACATCGGAGACCTTGTTGCCTTTTAATGAGGTATTACTGCCCCCTGTCTTGATGGCTTGAGAGAAGCTATCACCAGGCGACCCACCATTCATTTCAACCCCTCCACCACTGGAGAGCCTGGTGATACAGGCACCCTGCTTCAGTATGCAGATAGGCCGAGCTTTTCCCACAGTACCAATGGACAGGGAGTGAAAAAGACTATAGGCTTGGGCAAGAAGTCCTTTTCTGCCGTAAGTATAGCTTTGAAGCTGTTACATCCCAATCGTCTTCTGTCCAAATATAACCATGCATTGTAGGACATGGCCCATGATGCTGCTGCAAATCCCTCCGGGCATATAAGACTATTTCCAGCAGGTCATCACCGATGATAAAATGCTTTCAGACGCATTATTAAGTCAGGTCTTGACATCAGTGACTCTGTCTCTCAAGCCATGATTACCTCTTTCTTTATTTGTCGCTTGGCTTCGGATATATATTTTCTATTCTGAGGTCCAGTCCAATTTGATGGATCTTCCCTTCGACGGAGTATGCCTTTTTTAATGTGATAAGGCAGATTTGAGGGTGAAAAGGTTCAAAGCATCAAGGTCCACAGCATGTTTACTGTGCCTTCATTTGCCACAAACAACTAAGGAATTTCAGTCCTTTTGACGCTTCCATGGCTTTGGGAGAGCACCCATCTCTCCCAGCAACAATCTAACTGCCTTGTTGGTCAATACAGGGGTCATTGTAGGAGATGAGGCTGTGGATCCATCTTACAACCCTTCTCCTCTTTTTCCCCTGTGTCTCAAGGACAGAAGGCCTAGTTTGTCACTCCAACCCCACACAGAGCCTATTGGAGGCTGGGTGTCCCATTTTCTTCTAGCCTGGAAGGCCATTAATTTAGACCAGTGGGTCCTTCAAATGATAGAAAAGGGTTATATCCTTCCTTTCCATCAAGTTCTGCCTTCCATCCCACCTCCTACCTCTTTCCCCACCCCCTCCTGACCATTTGACTACTCTACAGCAAGAAGTGCCCGCTCTCCTTCTGAAAGGAGCGGTGGAGGTAACAGCAGACCTGGATATAGGCCAAGGTTGCAACGCACTTTGCTTCTTGGTGCCCAAGAAGAATGTCGGCTTTTGCCCCATTCTAGATCTCAGTAGACAGAATTTCTGTCTCAAAAAAGAGAAGCTCAAGATGCTGACCCTAGCTCAAGTTCTACTGGTGTTAGAGCTTGGAGACTGGGTGGTTTCATTGGACTTGCAGGATGCATACTTCCACATCCCTATGCTGAAGTCCCATCAGAAGTGTCCCATCAGAAGTATCCCATTGGAAGTACTTGCGCTTTGTGGTGAGTTATGCAAACTACCAATTTGCAGTACTACCCTTTGGATTTACAATGGCACCCTAAGCCTTCGCTAAGTTGGTGGCAGTTGTTGCAGAACATATTAGACTGTCGGGTGTTCAGATCTTCCCATACCTGGATGACTGGCTCCTCAAAGACAACTTGCCAGAGATTATGTTGTGCCACCTGCAGTTGATGACGTCTCTGTTGTTCTACCTAAGCTTTATGATTAACGAACTCATATCTCACCTGCAACCACAGTTCCCTCTAAGGTGCGCACCTGCGCGGCCGCTCACCTTCATTCTTGATGCCGCGCAGAGATTAATTTACAGCGCGCGCACTTTTCATGTGGCAGATGACTGATAATTGCGTCTTCGTCAGCATTCTGTTATTTGTGTGTGCGAGCTGGTTAACAGTTCCACATTTGGCAGGCTTTCCTTTTATTTAAACTGTAAAGGTTTCAAAGGTCAGAAAGGAAAAGCATCATGGCTAGTTTCTAAAAAGTTGCAAAGTAACGTTTTCATTTCTAAATGCATGAGAGAGATTTCGGGTGTTTCTTTGGAATGGTGATATTTCTCATTAAATAAGCTTCTCTGTAAAACGAACATGCATTCTCATTTCTTCCCTTCTGAAAGAAGCTTTGTTCACTCCTTTTTAATGTTTTAAGTAAAGTTTATTTAAGCTTTCGAAATAAACAGAAGATAAGGAGATTTGTTTTGCCTCGGGTAGATAGGCAGAGAGATATGTGGATATATAGGTTCGATGTCCCAAAAAACATGGGGGCATATTATCAAATAAGGGCGTTACATTATCGCCGCTTTTATCGGCAGGAAACTGCCGATAAAGCAGCGATAATGGGCTTGATAATATGCTCTATGAATTCCAATCGAAGCCCATGTTAGATGTGAAGACATCTAACATGGGCTTCGATTGGAATTCATAGAGCATATTATCAAGGCCATTATCGCCGCTTTATCGGCAGTTTCCTGCCAATAAAAGCGGCGATAATGTAACACCCTTACTTGATAATATGCCCCATGGTTATTATTATGCTGGTGCTAAGTAGTGCTCAAGACTCTTCGCTGCTACCTCAGTCCGGACCTGTAGCAAATCCATCTTTCCCAGCACAAATAACATATGCTATTCTGCCAATGTAAATCCGTACTGACCAGGAGGACAGCTGAATCCTGACTATTGATACACAGGCACAGACACATAGTATACTATGAGAAGGTATTAGAACCTACTACTGGGGTCAGATTCAGCTCAGTTCTACACGGAAAAGAAACTTAATATATGTCCATGTCAATTTATATAACCCCTCATGTCTTTGATAATCTTTGTCTATGAACTTATACTTTAGATGATATGGTAACTGAGACACAGTGAAGTAAAGTGACTTGCCTAGAATCACACAGTGTGGTGTAGAGGAGAATGTATGACTAAAGATATTACAAATCAGTCATAAAAAGTGATTATGAGTGGAGGTGGAAGAGTTAATATTGGTGCATCATGGCAATTAGCTATGTCTTTTAGCATTTTACTTGTTGGTGTATTTTTTATTTTTCTCTACTATTTTTGCTTTTATCTTGATGATGCAGCTGTACGACGTTAACTTTTGCTTTCTTTCTTCCAATAAAACAATAAAAAAAAAAGTTAATTGTCAGAATTATCAAAAAGGTAACAAAGGGAGAAAGAAGGGATGAAGGATAACCTTCAAGAGCGAGACAAAGGGGCGGGGAGAGAACTGTGGTGGATGAAGGAAGCATGAGGTGAATCGAGAGAAGAGAACCTATGGATTCAGCAACTCCAACATTCAACAGTGGTACTGGTAGGCTTCTGTGGAAAAGGTGGGCACAGCACATGTTCTTTCCCAAATTAAGCAGTGCTTCTAAGTTGGCATTGTACCCATATAAGATCATGTTTCCAGCTAAATGTCCTATATATTTTTCAATAATGATCTCAGAAATAGTCCCAGAACCAAGGTGAAGTCCCACTGTATTTAAATGCCTTTAATTTTTCACGCAATGTACTGACCAAACATACTTCAACTTGTTCCTCTTATTTTCCCCAAAACTCCACAAACAAGACCCCAAAACGTCCCTGTGAAGTTATTTAAATCTCATTACGTTTGACCAAAGGTTATTATTCCTGTGTGCTTTTAATAGTATGCTTTGTCACAGATGTCATAATTACGAAGTCCTAATTCCGAAGGAGAGCAAACTCTATAAAATGTTATCTAGGTTTTAACCAATATTATTTCCCACTGTAATTTAAAGTAAAGGATACTAATAATAAAAAGTAACACCAAAAATATGTGTGCTTAGAAATGTTACTCTTCTGTACCACTATATACTGTATTGATGGGAAACCCAGTAGGTATCCCGATTTGTGATCTCTACTGGGAGCCGTACAACTCAAAGCAGGTATTTATGTTAGAATCTTGATCCCGCACACAGCTGGATAAAGCGCGCTCACAAACATTTTGCTTCTGCACAAAGACAAAAATAATTAGAGGGAACATTTCCTGCAACCCTCCGAAAACATCCAGTTCATAGTGTCGGTACTGAACACCACCCTTCTCCTCACCTTTCCTCCTCTACAAAGGTTAATAGACTTTCAAGAGATGATTCCATTCTTCCAGTCAGGTGTGAGAATTCCAGTCCTGAGAGTCTTGTGATTCCTAGGTCTGCTGGCTTCCAACATTCTCTGAGTCACACTCGCACATTGGAACATGATGACCCTGCAGTGTTGCCTCCACAGGCAATGGCTAAAGTACAGGGGAGACCTGCCTGGTTCCATTGTGATATCCCCCAGTGCTGCAGTGGATGTGACTTGGTCGGGCAATAAGGCAAACCTGACCTATGAGATGGCCTTTACTCCTCCTCAGACTGTGACTATGGTACTGAGGGATGCCTCTATCCTGGGATGGGAAGCTCATCTGGAAGATCAGAGGGCTCTGGTCTCTGGAAAAGCAGGTTCTTCATATCAACCTGCTGGAATTGCGAGCAATTTGGGTGGTGCTCAAGGCCTTCCTCCTCTCCATCATAGGTCAGTCTTTCCAGATTTTGACAGACAACATGACTGCGATGTGGTATGTCAACAAGAAAGGAGGGAGTAGAAGGGTCTCACCTCCTTAGTCTGGAGGCTCTGAGATTGTGGTCTTGGGCACACCGCTACAGGATCTGGCTCACCTCCAGTCACCTAAAGAGGTCTCTGAACATCTGAACCGACAGCCTGAGCTGGCATTATCTTGCTGATCATGAGTTGCCTCTCCTACTGGAGATAGTCCGGGAAATGTTCTCCCAGTTGGGCAATCCTCAGGTGGACTTATTCGTCTCTTTAGAAAATGCTCAGTGCCAGCAATTTTGCACCCTCCAGAATCTATCGAATGGAGCCTTGGAGGACGCATTTGGAGGTCAAACTTTCAGCTTGTTAGACCTGGCCCTTTTTGCCGGGGTATCACCAAACTTTATGCCTTCTTCCTCCTATTTTACTGACCCTCTTTTTGTTGTCTTTAGGACTCTGGGCACTTTACCACTGTTAATCAGTGACAAGTGCATGTGCTCTCTCCCCTAAAACATAGTATGATTGGTTTACACCTATTTGCCATATTTGATTTACTTATACGTCCCTTCTAAAGTGGTATCCCATATACGCAGGGCCTGTAAATTAAAGTACTGCTTGTGCCACTGCCTTGCTTGCATGAGCAGTTGATTGCCACATTGACTTTGCATTTTCAGCTACTTGCCAAGCCTTAAACTCTCCTTTTACTACACGTAGGTCACCCCTAAGATAGGCCCTAGTTAGCCCCATGGGCAGGGTGCTGTGTAGGTAAAAGGTAGGACATATGCCTTTATCGTGTGCCATGTCATGGTAGTGACAAACAGCCTATTTTGTTTCTCACTACTTTGAGTCCTAATCCTCTCCTAGGCTAGTATTGGGAATTTCCCTATGTGTATAAGTAGTAATTCCTGATCCGT
The DNA here is from genome assembly GCF_964261635.1 of Lissotriton helveticus. Lineage (NCBI taxonomy): Eukaryota > Metazoa > Chordata > Amphibia > Caudata > Salamandridae > Lissotriton > Lissotriton helveticus. Next base: position 160,026,590 of record NC_136072.1, read on the forward strand.
TACTATTTTAGAAATGACACTTTCAGAAAGTGGTAATTTCTCTTGGCTTATGACTCTGTATGCTTTGCAGCCAATCCACGACTGGGCCTAGGCGACAGCAACCTTTGTGCATATTTTCCAGACAGCCATAAAACAAGAAGAGTTTGGTGGCAGGGGGATAAGGAGGAGGATGAGGATGATGATTAGGAGGAGGAAACCTCATCTGCTAGATAGGCCAGTGAGTTACAGGCCCTGAGCTGGAGGTCCCCGTTCACTACCTTCTTCCCAGACATGTTAATGTTACAAACCAGGTCTTCTTTCCTTCCCAAGGTCATCACTGCCTTTCACCTAGCCCAATCCATTATCCTCCCAACCTTCCACCCTCCACCTCATCCTACCAAGGAGGAGGCACAGTGGCAGCAATTGAATCCGAGGAAAGCGGTTAATTACTACCTGGACTGCACCAGGGAATATTGTTCTGATGACCAGTCTTTTGTGGGCTATAGTAGAGCCAAGAAGGAGAGGTCATTTCAGAACAGAACAGAATCATACTCTGCATTCAAATCTGCTACGCACTTGCAGAGAAGGAACCTCCTGAAGGGATCCGGTCCCATTCCACAAGGGCTGAGTCCACCAATTTGCACTGGCTCGAGGAGCCTATTTTGCGGAAATATGTAGAGAGGCGGTGTGGGCTTCTTTGTACACCTTTACGAATCATTACTGCCTTGATGCAGAGGTACACAGAGACAGGTACTTCGCTAGAACTGTCTTGCAGAATTTCCTGGTATGAATCATTCTTCAACCCCTCTGCTGGCATGGCCTTGCTGTTAAATTTGTTCTACAGGTGAGGAATCTGCAGGTAGAAGTATCCATCAGAAGGAAAGTTACTTACCTATGAGAACAATGTTTCTGCTGGATGCTCAATCTGCCTGCAGAGTCCTCACAGACCTGCCTGCGTCCCCGTTTTGATGGATAACTTAGGGTGCAGTTAATAAGGTTCCATACTGTTTCTATATATATTGGTACTACAAACTCTAACAAATTTTCACTCCCTCTCACCTGAAAGTCTTAGAAAAAATGGAGGGACACTGACATTGATGCACTGGAGTGGGTGTTGTATGAAGTCAGGTACGTCGCCTGATGTCACTTCCGGTGCGGACTGAGCCCAGCACCCTCTACTGATGGCATCCAGGCTTTAATGTTTTCTGGATCCAGCCTGACCTCTGGGCAATTGTTCTACAGGTGAGGAATCTGCATGTAGACAGAGTATCCACCAGAGACATTGCCCTTCTGTTGCTCTCTATGATCGTTCTGTCTCTCTTTGTGCTCTTTTCTTTTTCTCTCTCCTTTACTTGACTGCCTCTGCCCTCTGGGCTTTGCTTTTGTGCCCTCTTTTCACTTTTCCTACTTTTTCCCCCCTGCTTTCGTCGCGCTGTAACCCCCCATGGCCCGCCTCCCCTCCTGTATCCCTTCTCATGTTTTCCTGCCTCCCAGCTGTCTAGCCCCCACGGCACTACTTCATGGTGGCCACTGCACAGCTACGCACAGCGGGTGTGCTGCTGGCACTCCGAAGGTGTGACAAAGGCAACTTCATCCATGCCAGGACCGTGCCCAGGGCCAGGGACCCTGGTTCTCGAAACATCCACCGCTATGACGCCAGCTCCCTCCTCGCCCTCAACCCTGGAGGCCATGCCGCCTGCCACCTAGCATCACTGAAGAAGACCCATGAACCCTTCGTCTGCTGGAACTGCGACCACACCTTCACCCACGCCAACACATCAGCATTTCTCGTCGACCAACAGCGCACCCAACCGAGTCAATTGTATCCTCCTTAATGTGCAATCCCTCCACAAACACGCCACGGAAATCTGGGACCTCCTTGACGCCATCACTCCCTACATCGCTCTCTTCATGGAAACCTGGACCAACCCATGCTCTGGACATCGCCATCACCATCCCCGACAGCTTTAAAATCACCCACAAAGACCGCCCAGCTGCCCAGGAGGAGGCATCGCCATTGCCCACAAGAACAACATCTGACTAACCACGCACTCTAACGACCAAACATCGACCATGGAACACCTCCACTTCCAGATCCAGAACAACCCCAATACCCCCCTCAGCAGGACCTTCATCTACAAGCCCCCCCGGACCATGATCGCCCTTCACCGATGCCATCTTAGACCTCATCGCACCCCATACTCTTGCCTCCACCGACTAAATCCCACTCGGAGACCTAAACTTCCACGTTGACTACCCCAGCAACCAGAACACCGCCTCCCTATTGGAGAACCTTGCCAGCATCTGTCTCTAGCAGCTGGTCACAGCACCAATCCACACAGCTGGACATACACTCAACCGAGTTTTTTCTGCCAGCGGCAACATCAGCTACAGCCACACCACCAAACTCTCCTGGACCAACCACCACTGCGTGCATCTTGCCTTCTCCATGCCCACCGTACTCCACCGCACTTATTGCCCCCGTCACAGCTGGGGCAAAGCCACGAAGAACTTCTCATCGACTCCCTCAGCACAACTACTCCGCCAACGCCAACGAATGCCAAAACCGTAGCACGCAACCTCCACTAATGGTTCTCCAACTGCGCCGACCTTCTGGCACCCCTCAAAAAGAGACCAGGCAAGCAATACACCTAGAAAGCCAGCTGGTTCACTCCTGCCCTCCACGAGTCCAGCAGTACCTGCCGCCAACTCAAGAAGAGATGGAGGAACAACAAAACCCCGAAAACCCACGCAACCTTCAAATCCGCCGTCAATGCACACCAACGCCTCCTCAAAACCACAAAGAAAACAGACTTTAAAGACAGAATCAACGCTAACACACACAACAGCAAATAACTCTTTGCCATCATCAAGGAGTTTGCCTGGCCTAACAGCAAGACCATAGACCTCCCACCCTCCCAAGACCTCTGCAACAAACTCAGCACCTTCCTTCACCACAAGGTCAGGCAGATCTACGACAGCTTCGATGTCCTAGACCCAGCGATCATGCCCGCCACCACCGCACACAACAATGCCACACCCCAACAGTCCATGCTCACCTGGACCCCGCTCAGAACAGAGGACATGCTCAAGAGCATGTAGAGCACCCACTCAGGAGCCCCGTCAGATCCTTGCTCGTACCACATCTTTCACAGATAAGTCGCCTCCATTGGCCCCCAGCTTTGCCGCACCATCAACTGCTCCATTGAAATCTCCACCTTCCCCGACAAATGGAAACACGCTAAGATCAACCCTTTACTGAAGAAGCCGTCCTCAGACCCGACAGACCTCAAGAACTTCAGACCTATCTCCCTCCGCGCTTCCCATCCAAAGTCATCGAGAAGGCCATCAACACCCAACTCTCCGAGTCCATCGAAGTAAACAATGTCGCGGACTCCTGCCAATCCTGCTTCTGAAGCAGCCACGGCATGGAGACCACACTCCTCGCCACCACCAATGACATATGTCCCCTTCTTGAGCAAGGCGAGACCCCACCCATCATCCTACTGGACCTTGGCTGCTTTTGACACCGTCTCCCTCTGCACCCTAATCACGAGATTCTATGACATCGGCATCCACCACAAGGCACTGGACTCGATCCACTCCTTTCTCACCGGCCAGACACAGCGGTTCAGACTACACCCGTCACTCTCAGAATCTACAGAGATCAGCTGCGGCCCCTACGCCGACAACACCCAGCTGATCCTCTCCCTCACCAATGAACCCACAACGGCCAGAACCAACTTCCACAGCTGAATGAAAGCAGTTGCCACCTGAATGAAAGACAGCTGCCTCAAGCTCAACTCGGACAAGACCGAAGTACTCGTTCTGGGTCCCACCCCTTCAGCCTGGGGCTACTGGTGGCCAGCCGATCAGGGACCACCTCCCACCCCTACAGATTACGCAGGCCACCATGTCATCCTACTGGACTCATCCCTCTCAATGAACTCCTAAATTAATTCAGTCTCCTCAGCCTTCTTCTACACACTCCGCCTGCTTCGAAAGACATTCAGATGGATCCCCACAGAATCCAGAAAGACTGTCACCTATGCACTCACCACAAGCAAACTCGACTACGACAATGCACTCTATGCGGGCGTCACCCAGAAACAGCACAAGAAACTACAGTACGTTCAAAATGCAGCCGCCAGACTGATCCTCGACATCCCCCGCTGCAACCACATCATGCAACACCTCTGACAACTCCATTGGCTCCCGGTCAACAAGAGAAACACCTTCAAGCTCCTGACACATGCCTAAAAAGCTCACCACAACATAGGACGAGCATACCTGAACCACTGCCTCGCATTCCACATACCCACCAGACAATTCTGCCCATCGGACCCTAGCCTCTGTCTCCAGGATCCACAAGACCCCAGAACTGGAGGAAGTTCCTTCTCCTACCTTGCCCTCAAGACCTGGAACACCCTGCCCCTCCACCTCAGGCAATCCGTTTTGCTGACCCAAATCAAGAAGGACCTTAAGACCTTGCTCTTTGAATGATCCTCCATACACAGAAGAACCAGCAGTACCCCCCACCAGCACCTTGAGACCCTAATGGGTGAGTAGTCGCTTTTTACAAACCATTGATTGATTGATTGATTGCTGCAGTTAGAGATTTTTTGGAGGCCCGTTCTAGCACCAGTAAGTACAATGATCGCATCTAAACAGTTATCCTAGAAATGACCTTGTGTCATATAATTTACTTCAACCATTTTGTTTATGCTTGTAATCTTTCAGGATGTACCTGATATTATTAAAGATGTGTTGTGCTTTGCGGTCTTTCAATCATTTTATGGAAACCTTAAAAAACAAGGAAATACTACACCTTTCAGAGAGCCAAGCAGAGCCAATGAGAAAGTAACGATTCAAACAGCCGCGGCTATGCAGGTAAGAGCAGTGGGTCCGGCTGGAGGGGATTTCGAGAGACGATCACGAGGGAAAATTCATTATATATTTAATTTTCCCTTGTTGTTGTCTCTCAAAATCCCCCCCCCCCCAAGCCGGCCACATGGCCTCACCGCACTTACCTGCAGCAGCTGCGGCTGGATTCAAGACCATTTTACCCCTAACAAATCTTGCTTCTGTAATCAGCAGGTCCTTGTAAGAGAAACCATCAGCAGGAAAACAGTCAGTAACTTTTAAGCAACTTCCAAACATCTAAACGCCGGCTTATCCTGAAGTGGTACTAGACAATTTCAATAAACAGAGAGTGGGGAGTAGGTAAAACAGTAGGTAAACCTCACCTCCATGGTTTTAATACAATAAACCGTTTTCCTGAAAATGGCGTTTTTTAATGGTGAGATAAAAGTAATCATTTATGCTTTTCAAAGGATATTGGGGCGTGGCTTGGACTCCACCTAAGATGGCCGCCTGGTCGTCAGGTTCCTCGCCACATCAGAAACTTTGTTTCGGATTATGAGACCAACGGCACACTAAACTTGGGAAACCCATTTCCCTAACTTGGGGATCATAAAAGGATGCACCATGGCCAAGCATATGTGCAGTGAACTCTTTTACACACCTTTCTTACTGTCGGCGCTGCCGCCTGAGGGATCGCGGGCACCATTTTGTACCCCCTCCATTTTTTGCAGCCATGATGAACTTGCATACGTGCTTTCGAATGCACACCCACATAGTTTTTCTTAATGTTTGCCCCTTCCTGCAGCATTTATTATAAAATATGGTGCTTTTTCATCAACAAATTTGCAAGTTAGATACCTCTTTCTAATATAAACTCTGCTTGGTATTTTTCATGAAGTGTGAGTGCAATATTACTATTCTCCCACAAGATCAATAACATGTTTAATGCTTCTCATAATACCAGGTAAATGATGGCACCCTTTTATAACAACTATGCCTATTTGGCAAGCAACTTTACAATATTATAAAATCTTTAAGTTAACAGCTTAACTGGTCCAACACTGTGCTGTGAATTGATGCTCGTTCTATCCCTCGTAGGAAAAATTTTGCACTTTTACTCAACATATTTTAGATTTGGTGTTTCAACTAGGTATCAGTGCATTACGAGACCTTTTGTGCAGCTGGTGAATGGGCAGACTAAAATAAATGCATTTTCATTCCAAACTACAGTTTATTCCAGCATCAGACTCTGACTCCTCTTTCAGAGGTCCTTTGATGGATTCTTTGGTTTCTTTCATTGAAATGGTGCACTCAGCTACTTCTCATTCTACGTCTACATCTACAACCTAAGTCAAAGCTCATTCACCCTCTTCCATGAATAAGAGACTTAAACAGTATCCCCCATCACCCAAAAAGTCAACAGCTCAGATTTCATTAGAGATCTTATTGGAAGAAATTCTATCTCTCGGTCCTTTTTTTAAGAAGACCAACAAACGCATCCAAAGTCTCAATGATAAAAGGTCAATTATGGAGACACATGTATCTTTGGTGGAGCAACAAGTGACTTACATTGGAAACTAATATAATTGCAGTTTTGGAAAAAGAGATTCTTCAGTTAAAGAAACATTCATAAGACTTGGAAAACAGGAACAGATGCAATAATGTAATATTTATGGTCTCCCTGAGGGCACAAAGGCTGATAATCCTGTTTCATTTTGGTATCTTTCGTTCAACAATTATTGGATTTACATCCTTCCACAAATCTCAATATTCAGCTGGCCCATAGACTATGCCCTTGTCGCTCAACTTCTGCGTAATCTACTAAACCTCGAGGAGTTATCATCTTCTTTTCGAAATTCACTGACTTTTTGAAAGTTTTGCAGGGGCCAAAGCTAAGAAACAATTTATGTGGTCTGGACGAAAGATCTTTATTTCGCAGGATATATCAAATGCCATGGCCAACAGAAGAAAAGATTTCTCCTCAGCTTTCGCCGACACTTCCAAAATATGGGAGCTCGTTAGGGTCTTTTTGCGCTACTAAGACTGGTCCAGTCGAAATGGTGGATAGCAATCCACTGGATACACTCAGGACCGCCTGCGTGGAAATAATGGAGGGATGACCTGCGGGAGAGGGGGGTGGCTGAAGAATTTACTGTGCCGCCTATCTGTCGCTGCCATGAGGGCGGAGGGAGGGGGGGTAGGGGTTGAATTCATTGGGGAATCTAGATTCTCTGTTGTGATTATTGTTGTTCCTATGTCGTTTAGGATGCTGGTTCTATTGTTAACAAAATTGTACTGCTACTATGAATGAGAGTCACTGGGCTCATGAGTAGGGAGTCCGTGCACAACCATGGGATGTCATCTTAACAGCACTGGATGTATATTGGCTATAGATCCTGAAAGTGTACATGTATGTCCTTGTTCTGGATATGCTGGAAGCAGTGATTAATAAAAACAAGTGAAAAAAAAGTTAGTCCTCATGGTTTATATGTGTAGTTATTCTTATACCCTTCAGAGAAGTTCACATGGAATATAAAAGGATTTATTAACCCTGTCAAATGAAAGAGAGTGTTATCTAATCATATCAACATTTAGTCCTACTTCAAGAAACTTACCTTACTGAATCTGAAACTTTAAAACTCAAACATGGCTGGGTGGGCTCAGTGTTTGTGTCTCCAACTTCTAATAAAAAGAATGTGTTAGATAGTCATACTTTTGCCCTATTCACCCCCATTTTTTTTGTTGAATGATACTAGTGGTAGCTGACTCTGACTGTAATTTTTAGGAAAGGGTTTTTAGTGGAAGGAATGGGCGCTCTACTGAAGTGGATGCAAAACTTGTAAAAGGGATGTAGGTAGTAAGTGTTGGTGCACACAGGTGGGGGGATAAGCCCTCTAACCCCTCTGAAGAGTGTGTTCAAAGAGCACACTTATATAAAACAAAATGCAAAGGGCTGTGGTATTTAGGTGAAGAATAGAAGGTCGCTAAGCCAGTGATATTTCCAACCCGGCCGGGCTCAAGACCAGGTGAAGAAAGGAGTCACAGTCACGGACTCCAAGATCCGATCTAAAACTTGTGTGTGAGTTTCTGCTGGATCGTTCCTGATTTGAACGTGAGTGGGTCACTCAGTATGGGCGGCGGGTGAGAAAGCAGCTCTGTAAGGCTCGAAAAGGGTGATTCCGCCCCTGGGGTTCCACCAGCAGCCGCTGCAGTTTGATCAATGAGCGTGTGAGCTCCCTTGTAGTGAGGTTCCGATTTCTAGGTGATAAGCAATGACAGTGCGCTGCAAGTATCCAAGCGGGATCCCATGTTTCCAGTGGCATTGAAAACACGGGATCCCGCTTGGATACCTGAGGAGTCGCATTGTTATGCGACGAAACACGTGTCGGCTGGCTTTAAGAACATTAAAGAAGACTTGTTTCTAAAGACACTTTGGTTTCTCTGTTGGCAACATATGTATTACTGCGTATAATTGTGTCCACTCGACACAGAATAGTGCAAGAGACTACTACTCATTTATTATACTTTTTGGTTGTGTGCATTAGGCCTTTGCATTCTGACTCTGACTGTACCCTGGCCTCTGCTAAACAAGCCCAGGGCCAGTGTTATGTGTAAAAAGGTGCGTCTAATAGGGTACACTTACAATTGGCAAGGACAGACCCTATATGTCCCTAATCGATAACAATGCCAGGGGGTGCAATCTACCTATAAATCCCTAGTATATAATGGAGCACTGAGGTTTAGGGGACCAGTAGATTTCCTGCCCTTACATGTGTGTGCAGCTATGTGCTTGCTGGTCTAAAGCAGTCCTGCCTTGTAGCCTGTCTTTAAAAGTAAATTCTCATAATTAGTATTGACAGATCTTATAAGTCTCTAGTATATAATTTGGGTAGGGGGTTCAAACTACCTATAAATCCCTAGTATGCAGTAGGGCATGGAAGTTTAAAGGCCCGACTAATTTCCTGCACTTGCATGTGGGCACTGTTGAGTGCCTGTTGTCATATTAAAGGCAGCCTGGCTTTGCAGACTGTCTTTAAAAGTGAATTGTGTGCAAACTTGGTGGTAACTCGACCTTGGTGGTATGTGCACTTTAAAAGTGATAATCTACCTTTTTGTTGTTTGTATTTTTACATATTAGGAACTCACAAGGTCTCCCCTCGGCGTCCCAGGGGTGGGGGACCATGTAACAACAAGCAGGGACCCTTCCTGCACATAAAGAATCATTTAAAAAAATGATGTTTTGCAATTTCTATGTGTGCTGCATTAAGCAGCACACATTAAAGTTACAAAACTCCATTTAAAGATTGTTTATGTGCAGGAAGGCAGACCATCCTGCACATGAACAATCTTTCCCTCAACGCAAACACCTTTGCACTATGGTGCAAGGGTGCCTGCTTTGTCGCTAGGATGATAAGTTTAGCACCAGTGCCGAGGGAAACGCAGGGTTACACCATATTGTTGTAAATATGGTGCAGCACTGCGTTTCTGAAGTGGCGGAGTGTGGCGTTAAGCCAAGGAGGCTATCACCGCGTTCCGCAACTTCATTGTAAATATTCCTCAAATTGTCTGTCGAGTTACTTGAAAAGGGTTTAGAAGAAAATAAAATCAAATCACAGTTTTTTCAATCCGGTGTTATTCATATTCTGCCTTAATACTTTTCTACTTTTTATCTGAGACATGTGTGGGTAAAACATACAATTGGCCTTGTGACTCTCCTAATCAATTCAATTCTTTCTTTATTCGTCCTTCCAAAGACAGGACATAAAAGATACCTATAGATATATACATCATATAAAATCCATCTTGTCGCGGCAAATACAAACTCATTTTCCATTTAAAAAGAATACAACAGCTCACAAATACAGTACTTTTTCTCAAAACTAAAGTGGCCGTGCAAAACACTTGGGGGTTTAGGTATATTAGCAAGAATCTTGTTAAAATGATTGCAGTTTTAGCGGCAGGAAACTGACGCTTAAACTGCGATAATGGGCTTGCTAATATGCGTTATAGAATTCCAATAGAAGCCCAGGTTAGATGTGCAGGACATCTAACCTGGGGTTATATTGGAATTCTATAACGCATATTAGCAAGCCCATTATTGCCGTTTTAGCGGCAGTTTCCTGCCGCTAAAACGGCGATAATTTAACGAGGTTCTGCTAATATACCCCCAGGGTTCGTAAGTAGCAGCAAATTTATCAGATGTGAACTAAAGTGACAGTGCAACACACTTAGGTTCGTAAATAACAGCAAATATTGTCTAATAGTGCAACGCGGTACATTGACTCAAAGTGTCACATTTCAAGATCTAAAGAGAACTAAGCTAATTCTACCACTTTAAGTACAGTATTGTGGATTTTTGTTGTTTGTGATCTTGTGTTAAATCTATATAAAGAATACTTATTTTTAATATACAACTGTGTGGTGTCCATCGGTAGTGTTGTCACTTGATTACTGTATGTGTTCACAAATGCTTCACACACTGCCTCTGAGATAAGCCTGTCTGCTCGTGTCAAGCTACCAAGGGGTGAGCAGGGGTTATTTTAGGAGTGTACCCCCTTACCCTGACTAGAGGCAAGGGTCCCTATTTGTCAAAGGTACCTACCTGTGCCAACTAGAGACCCCCAAATCTAACAATAACGTTTCTAGAACATCTAATAGTACTCAAACCCTCTTCTTTACTTACCACAGACCTTATTTTACCCTCACACATTCTTCAACATTTTCACTAACCTCCTCATCTTAATGCTGGCCTTGTAAATTTCCCAACAGTGATATCATGCAAATGTTTTTTTTTTGGTGTCCCAATATGCTTACATTTTGGCATAAAGTTTGGTCACAAGTCAAACAAATATTCCATTTACAGCACTCCCTTATCATCCTACATTTTTTTAAAGAACTTTAACTAATGAATTTTCTCCTACCTTCCCGGATTGCAAACTATTAGATATTTTCTTAGCAATTGCCTTCCAAAAAATTGCAATTAATTGGAAATGTTTGTTTAAATAATCATATAAGACTTGGTGGAACTGTGTTTGTTTCCACCAGAAGATAAATACTATATATATATATATATGTATCAGTGCTCTAATTCTCATAATGCCCAACTGTTATGGTTACTCCTAACCTAATTTCTTAATCATTTTACTAATTGTATGCCATCTATACATTTTACATTGTCAAAAAGCTTCCAATCACCATAATTATCTTATGTCTCCGTTGTTTCTTATTTAAAAGATTATTAATTTTCATTGCTATTATTACTTCAATATTGTAATCCATTTCGATTATTTATATTGGGTTTCAAATTCCAAGGACGAAATATTGTATTTAAGTATTGTCTTTCCTTATTATTCCACCCTCCCTCTCTCTTTACCCCTCCTGAAAATGATAAAATACTTTAATTGTTTGCTGAAGTCTATTTTTCACTATAACAGTTCATGCACAACTTCTGTTATGAATTCCTCTGTTCAACTTGGTATTTAAAAAGTATTTTTAAAAACTTAAAGGATATTGGCAACAGTTATAGAAGTTGTTACCTCTAGTCTACAAAAATATTTTGGAATGTATACTGCGCGCACCGGTGAGCCAACTTAAAGGGCTCTTTCAGTTTGGCCCCAACGGAGCAAGCTTTAGATGCTGAAGCTCCCGTCTGAATGGGCCCTAAAGAAAGATGTATCCTCCCAAGAAGTAACATCATCTGTTATACCCTGCAAACCCCCATGGGAGAATATATACTGGTCTATGGGGATTGTGAATACAATTATTACTTGAGATGAGGAGGAAGATGTCTAGAAATCTGCATTTCAAAATGGATACTCCTTAAAACATCTGGGGGCTTAATTATGAGCCTTTTGCGCCGCCGTTGCTTCATTTTTTGTAAAGGTGAAAAAGAAGATGTGTCACTTTGTAAAGCCTTGCGTTACATTATTCCTGCATCAGGTATAATGTATGCAGGGTGGGCGTTCCCCCGCAAAAAAGGGTCATTGAAGTGGTGAAGTGAAATCTATGAGATTTCTCTACGCCACTTCTAGGATGCCACTGCATCAAAATGTTGCGCCTGCCTCACAACCGGTGTAAGACTGACGCAGGAGCCTTTAACATTGGGACTTGCCCATTTGTAATGAACTATTGCTGGAGTAGCATCACTTTTGATCAGGAAATGTAAGATGATGTATAAGCTATGCTACATATATATACAGACACACACCAGAGCAAAACGTCATGAATGACTGTCCAGAATCAAGTCATGCGACACCTGTTTTAAGAATATGAGACAGAGTAGCAACATTTGTAACCCTATTGTTAAAGAAAAGCAGTCGTTATCCTGACAATCAGGAAAAAAATGTATGCATCATGGAATTTTCCCACTGTTATGTATACTTTATTAGAGAACTATAACAACAAATGCCTGTATTAAATCTGATTAGAACATTGGAATGTTGGTAGCTCCATTGAAAACAATGGAGTGCTCCGGGCTTATAATGGCTGGTATAAGCCCGGAGCTCCAACATTCCAATGTTTCTTTGTTCATAGCTCTGGCTGTGAACAAAGGCTTCAGGGAGCCTTAGGGGATTTCAATCCCCTAGCGCTCCCTGAAGGCTTTGTGTTATTTGTTAGAACATTCTGCCCGCTAGTGGCAGAATGTTCTAATAGCCTTATAGCCCGCCGTAGCGGGCTATACCGGCTATTAAAGTCCCGCTGCCCTGCTAAAGTCCCTCGCCTTCAGCTCGGGCCTTTAACGCTGCAGCGGGCCTTTAATAGCCGGTATAGCCCGCTACGGCGGGCTATAAGGCTATAATTTAAGATGCTCCCCATACATTGATCCAGATTTGCTTAGTCATTATATAGCAGTTTATCAACCATTAACTGCATGATAGGATTTACTCCATCAGCCTTGAAAATTTACAACAAAAGTGGCTTCCACTGAAATGAGAGTAATGCTCCAATGTAAGCAACAGTGACACCAAGCTGACTTGTTAAAGTCTGGCAGTTTCTCAAGTCAGGAACTGAGGATGAAGGACCCAGCGCCATCCAAAATGACACACAGACTCCAGGATGACAGGAAACTCTCCACACCATAAATGTTGTTAGTACCTGGAATCGAACTTAGGGAGCCGGATATCCAATCAGAATGCTCCCTTTGTGGCACATATCTGCCACTATAAACCTGCTCAGTGAATATTCCTTAGCTGCCAGCTACCAACTTCACTCTGCTGTGCCACTTGAGCCCTGTCACTTTATACAATATGTGCATGCTGCACAGAATGCCAAACAGGAACAACATTGTTCACAGGACCTTAAAGGTCAATCTCTACACGTTATTTGAGGACCATAAGCCCAACAGACATCTACAAATTGAACTGAATTAAGCCCTGAAGAAGTCCCAAGGGGGGCAAAACGCGTTGGCTATGGCCACAATCAAAAACTTTTCTACAAGAAGATCAACAATAAAGAAGTGAACAATAATGTGACTTGCTCATTGTATTATATGGAAACTTGGACATTTGATCTACGCTAATAATAGAGTTGCATTATATTTAAAATACCTTCTCTGGAGTGCTAAGTTACCGTAATTCACGGTGGGACATTGTTGAAAGAGACTGTCTTTTGTTTTCTGCACAGCTTCTGTTTCTCAGCCAGGTGATGCTACAAAAAGATAAACTACTCTCTCTTCCATGCTACTGAATGTCAGCTCCACGTGTTGCCGCGCATAAAGCAAGCCTGATCAACCGCCAAAGTAGAGAAAAATAAACAGTTATTTTCTCTACTTCTGTGGTTGACCAGGCATGCTTTCAGCTAGGCAGCAGGAGGAGCTCTCATACTTGTCTAAACACAGCAGATTATCAGTGTGGAGGTCCAGGGAAGCCATGTGCAGGAAAACAAGAATGTGAATCTCCTTACACCCGACAGGCAGGGCTTTAAGTGGGCCGGGTCTCACCAGTGGTGAGCACCAGCAGTTTTTTAACCCCTTGCGTGCATTCCGTCACGAGCAACGGTGGGGCTGTGCTGGTGACGGAATGGTTCTGTCACGGCCCGGCCGCTGCGCCTGTGCGGCACTGATTCCGCGCATGCGCTGAGCGTTCCATTGAGCGGGCGGGGCCGTGACGGAACCATTCCGTCACAAGCACATTGCCACCGCGGCTCGTGACGGAGTGGTTCTGTCACGAGCATGGTGGCGCCGCGCGCCCCCCCCCCTGCCCCCTAGCGCCCCAGTAATTCCGCCACGGCCAAGGGGTTAAAGAAGGCTTCGAAACGGGTCTCCTTCAGGCTCTGTTTTGTGCCCTGGCACAGGCGGTCCGCTTTTGCCGGACTGCAGTGACAGCGGGCACATTGCTGTGCGCCTGCTCACACTGCTCACTTCTCACTAGTGGAGAAGTTATGGCATGACATCATGCCAGGTTCGCCTTGTAGGGGAGGGGAAATCCTTTAAAGAGAGCCATTTTTTCTCTGGATTTCCCTTCTTTTCGAAATTCGGGCGCAGCAACATTGTGTGGTGTCACCAGGGCTTTAAGTGGAAGCTTTTTCAATATTATATACAAACCATAGTTTCTGCTTATTTATCTTATGCAACTAACAACCATTGACAAGGCCAATAGTCCTGACTTGTTGTAGGTATGCTGTTACTTGTTGTATCATGTATCTGAATGCAATGACAGAAACAGCAAACTACAAATCGGGTGGCACTCTATGCTAAGCACAGATGTTCAGGGTATAAGTGTTTAAACCGCATCCTTAATTTCATTGGCCACACCCCTTTGAGAGACCCCCCAGTTTTTTCATCCACTTAAAGCCCTGCCGACAGGGTTTGTCCATAGCATCCAGGACCCTCGTGCAGGTGCACGGAAATGACGTCAGAGAAAACTCCTCCTCCTTCCAGAGGCACGGATAGTGGGGGAGGGGCCAGGTGTTTCACATGTTGAAGCCGCCTGTCAAATTGAGCGTGCATGTGCATTGAATGCGTGTGTGCTAACATGCCTGTCTTTTTAGACACCCTACTTGCCAAGACTGCAGTAAATACACCAATAATTTACTTTTACCCAAATATTCCAAGACAAGACTTAATAAATTATACTATTCTAGAATAACAAGTCCTATTTCTTTTCATCATCGTGCGTTGTCCTTGATACCATTGTCAGACATAAACTCAATAAAATGTTTTCTCCAAAAAATACAGGAAGCCACGGCTGTACCTCTGGGTCCTGGCCACAGGCAAGTCCCACGTTGGGGAGTTTTGTACCGGAGACTAGAGCTCGGGGAGGAACTGAGGGCTAGGAGGAGGGAGGCGGGTTAGGTTGGGTAAAGTAGGAACACCTTGCCACAAGTTCTTTCTTGGTACAAACACTCACTTGGGTCCCGGTTAAGGTGTTGAAACTTGAGCAAAAAGGTAACGGATAAACTGGTAACCAGGCAAAGAAAGCAACAATAGGCACTCTGTGCTTGTTTCTAAGCCCCAAGGGCAACGTACACCCGACCACTGGATCGGACCAAGACGGGGCTTATGATGTCCCTTGGGATGAGAGTGAAACAAGATTTAAGAGACTGGTTACTGGTTATTTCAGTGCTTGCTTAATTTGTGCCAGTGGTTTCCAGTGCTCAGCACTGGCACTTAATTGTCAACACCGGGACTTATGGCTGTCTGCCACTTGGTGGCGCTGTTTGTCTGATTTAGTCCTGAACACAATAGCAGTTGTTTGTTAATTCAAAATACATTAAAAATTACTAAAACCTGCTCCCAAGCTATAGCTCTGGGTTCCTGGAATAGTCGGAAATATCACACTTATAGAAGTGTGATGGTTAGTAGTTGTGTTGGTACTGTCGTTGGCAACACTGGCAAGAGCAATGTGTAGCGCGAGTTGGGGTCGCCTACTGACGAGGGCCCTAGCACTTATTGTTTTACAAATTAAGCACTGGGTTATTGTAAAAAAGAAAACCCAACCGGGGTCTGCCTTTTTGCTTATCCCTATAGCTAAACAAAATAAAACCCAGGAGTACATCCTTCAAGCAAGGTTTTGGTCGTACTTACTCTCGTTATGCTTTATTGACTATGTGTACTTTTTCTCATCTTTCCTCACCTAAGAAAACACTGAATTAATGTTGCCAAATACCATTTTCAATAGGTGCCCTGCATTTTCGTAGCTAGTTTGGAACCATTACAGGAGGTTGTGTTCATTGTCAATATTTTCGTGGGTGTGGTCTGTGGAAAAATGGGGGGTGGAAAGTCTCATCACTAGCATCATAGAATAGGTGTCTGCAGGGGTGCTAAATAGCTTACAATGTCTCCACAATTTTAGGCCCGACTTCTGACAGCACAACTGCCGAATTGACCTACAGCTTAAACTGCACTAAGATTCATCCATGGCTTTCCTCACCCAGCCTCGTTCACCCATTGGTAGGATGAGACTGCCAATCACGTTGTCAGGGAACTGGAGTACTAACATCTCACCTATTGCTATTGGCTGTTTAACTGTAACCTTGGGGCTCTATTCAAATGCAGCCAATGATCTGCACGAGGTACTATTTTACAAAAGTAGACCTCTCCGTGCCTTCACACTAGCTCTCTTCCATGTGTCTCACTGTAACGTGTTAATACTGCACGTGGTGGCACATTCAACGCAGACCTACCAGCCTAACCAATGCTGGTTTCTGATTGTATCTATGTCTCCAAAGGCCTGAGGTGCAGGGATATTCCAGCTACTAAGACAGGGGCATATTACCAAGGAATAGCGATATTTATCACAAAATGCGCTTAGCGCATTT
The DNA here is from genome assembly GCF_964261635.1 of Lissotriton helveticus. Taxonomy (NCBI): domain Eukaryota; kingdom Metazoa; phylum Chordata; class Amphibia; order Caudata; family Salamandridae; genus Lissotriton; species Lissotriton helveticus. Next base: position 160,043,189 of record NC_136072.1, read on the forward strand.
TTTTATCGCTGACTATCGCTGGGTATGTTAGCGGAGAAAACATGCTATTAGCAACGTTTTTCTCCATTGTGCTAAAATATCCAGCGATAGCGGCGAAATGCGTGAATATCGCTGAGAATACAGCGATATTCACGCATTAGCGACGAAATGCTCTTAGCCATGTTATCCACCTCCCATTGGATAACATGGCTAAGAACTGGTCTGGGCAGGTGTTAGTATTTGGAGATATTCGGGCTTAGCGCGAACATTTCCATCGCTACGCCTGCCTTGCTAATAGGCGATAGCGACGTTACGACTGCTTTTAGTCGCTAACTGGTTGGGTATGCCCACTTTGCATGTCATTAGCGATAAACATCGCTGACTTGCAAAGCGGGCCGCAAACCGCTCGCTGTCGCTGAAAAGCTGTCACTAACATCAGTTAGCGACAGCTTGCTCATAGGGCGATAGAATTATCACCGCTTAGCGGCCGAAAACGTCCGCTAAAGCGGCGATAATTGCCTATCACTCTGCTTGATAATATGCCCCACAGTCCCTTGTCGGCATCTTTGTATATCTGTGAGGCGGCCTTCTACCTGAAATGATAGGAGACGACAACCGTGTTTGCAGGGAGGCAACGTCATCTCTGGGCATACTAAACCAGTACTCGCTCCATGCCCAACCATACTCAGCTGGTTCCACTCTACCTGATGAAACTTGCAAAGTGCTGTGCTTATTTTCAAATGCACCAGATTTTATGCTCTGCTGCAGTGCTTAATTTGTAAAAAAAAAAAATAAGTGCCAGGGCCCAAGGTATTACTCACTAGTCCATTGCAGCAGGCACAATTCACATCACTTTTTAACTGTAGGTTTAAGTTCAAAATGTATAACTTTTTAAAGCTATATTAAATAGTTTAATGCTCCACTAATGAACACTTCTTTAAAATACACACACAGCACCACCATGTGGTGGTGTCTAATAGACAATATGTACAGGTAATTTACAAATAAGTGAGTTCCAAAGGGGTGTCAGGGCAAATCTTAGTTAGTTAAAATCCAGAGGGCAGTTTCATCTTTTGCAAAAGTGTTTTATACAGTTTTTATGAGACTTTCTCTTGGGTGAGCAACACCAAGTTACAGCCAACACGTGTTTCGCCCCTTTTACATGGCCATCCGACCTTGGGGTTCCTCAGGGCGTACCATAATATTGAGGGACATGAATTTATTCCCCTGGTATCAGTTGGAAAGTGTTTTGTTTCTAGTAACTTGCAATAAAGGGCAATATTGCCGACCGCAAAGACAGACTGATCGTGGGCATCCCCTTGTAACTCTCTTATCACCAGTGGGATGGGGGGTTTTCCACTGTTAAGGGCAAACACCTCACCTACATTCAACTCAATAATATGGTTACTAAGAGATTGGGACCTCTTTCCCCCTTTCTTCCTCTGATATTTACAAATAAGTGCCAGTGGCGAGCACCAGAAAAAACACCGGCACAAATCAAGCACTGCAGTCTGCGAGTAAGCTGATTTTCAATTGACTCTACCTGTTAAAGCAAGACTACGAAGGAAACCCTGAAACAGCGGAAATACACATTGTGTAAGGTTATCCATGGGCTGAAATTGAAGACTGTTCTATTTTTAAACAGAAGGCAGATGTGTGTCAGGAGGCTGTGTGTAACTGAATAAGTAAATTAACGTAAATGCTTATCATGTGCAAAAACATTCTAGCCATGCATTGCATTTGCAATCGAGAAAATGCTAAACATGTATTTTTAATGCAACGTGAACATATCAACTATATTGCACTGGCTTAATCCCTACCTACGACTGTTCACAAATCTGCGCCCTCTATAGAGCCCTTCCTTGCAAACATGGGAGCAAATTAATAATTCTGCAGAATATTGTTTAGAATATTATAGACAAATTTATGATAACAACAAGTCTTAGAATCAGAGGATCAGAGGTCGAATACTATTTAAGCTCCATGCTCAAGAGAATGTTATTCCTTTCTCCTCCGCCATTAAAAAATTCTCAAAAAAACAAAACACTCACTCAGGGGCATATCAGCAAGGGCCTGCGATAATTATTGCTCGGCGCTCTTAGCTGGATTCTATCGCGGAGATAGCGTGCTATCAGCAACGCATACCTCCCAAGCGATAGAAATCCATGCGTTAGCCTGCGATAATTTGTTAGCCACAAAACAGTGCGATTATCGCTGGAAATCCAGCGATAATTGCACTGTGACAGGTGATACCTTGCTGATAGGGCAGGGTGGACTTAGCCATGTAGTCCACCTCCCATTGGATTACATGGCTAAGTCAGATTGGCGGCAGGCGTAAAGAAAGCTGTATTAAGCGCGGTTAGCGCTTCTTTTCGAATTGCTAAGCAGGTTAGAGATTCTCTTGATAATTGGAGAAATGTTGGTTAGCGACATTTCTCCAGTTATTTTGGGACGGAACGCCCACTTTGCATCTCATTAGAGATGCAAAGGTGGGCGTTACAGGAATGGGCCCTAAGGCAATGATTCATGCGATAGTGTGACCTTGCTGATAAAGCGATAACATTATCGCCGATAACATTATCGCCGATTTTCGTCCGAAAAGCTGGGAAGCTTGTTTCCTTCCCAGTGTAAGAATTGGCTTTTGTAGTCTGGTCTGCCCTGTTCCCATGATGCACTGGGCCAGGGACAGACTAATTTGCATACAGCCAGGTTCTGAAACTGGGATGGTGCAATGAGCTAAAAAACGGTGTTGGATTTAGCCCTGATCTCTTGACTGGGTGAGAGTATTCTGCTTAATTCAGAGACTCTGTCCATCACCACCCCTTGTTGTAAATATTTTTGTCCACCCTAAGCGTGGAAGGGTATACTCAGATGTGAGTCCCTTGCTCATTGCACCATCAGGATTCAAGCAAGCCGGGCCGAAGACGGCTGAAATGCCAGAAACCGGTCCCCGGAAGCTTGTTTCCTTCCCAGTGTAAGAATTGGCTTTTGTAGTCTGGTCTGCCCTGTTCCCATGATGCACTGGGCCAGGGACAGACTAATTTGCATACAGCCAGGTTCTGAAACTGGGATGGTGCAATGAGCTAAAAAACGGTGTTGGATTTAGCCCTGATCTCTTGACTGGGTGAGAGTATTCTGCTTAATTCAGAGACTCTGTCCATCACCACCCCTTGTTGTAAATATTTTTGTCCACCCTAAGCGTGGAAGGGTATACTCAGATGTGAGTCCCTTGCTCATTGCACCATCAGGATTCAAGCAAGCCGGGCCGAAGACGGCTGAAATGCCAGAAACCGGTCCCCGGAAGCTTGTTTCCTTCCCAGTGTAAGAATTGGCTTTTGTAGTCTGGTCTGCCCTGTTCCCATGATGCACTGGGCCAGGGACAGACTAATTTGCATACAGCCAGGTTCTGAAACTGGGATGGTGCAATGAGCTAAAAAACGGTGTTGGGTTTAGCCCTGATCTCTTGACTGGGTGAGAGTATTCTGCTTAATTCAGAGACTCTGTCCATCACCACCCCTTGTTGTAAATATTTTTGTCCACCCTAAGCGTGGAAGGGTATACTCAGATGTGAGTCCCTTGCTCATTGCACCATCAGGATTCAAGCAAGCCGGGCCGAAGACGGCTGAAATGCCAGAAACCGGTCCCCGGAAGCTTGTTTCCTTCCCAGTGTAAGAATTGGCTTTTGTAGTCTGGTCTGCCCTGTTCCCATGATGCACTGGGCCAGGGACAGACTAATTTGCATACAGCCAGGTTCTGAAACTGGGATGGTGCAATGAGCTAAAAAACGGTGTTGGATTTAGCCCTGATCTCTTGACTGGGTGAGAGTATTCTGCTTAATTCAGAGACTCTGTCCATCACCACCCCTTGTTGTAAATATTTTTGTCCACCCTAAGCGTGGAAGGGTATACTCAGATGTGAGTCCCTTGCTCATTGCACCATCAGGATTCAAGCAAGCAGGGCCGAAGAAGGCTGAAATGCCAGAAACCGGTCCCCGGAAGCTTGTTTCCTTCCCAGTGTAAGAATTGGCTTTTGTAGTCTGGTCTGCCCTGTTCCCATGATGCACTGGGCCAGGGACAGACTAATTTGCATACAGCCAGGTTCTGAAACTGGGATGGTGCAATGAGCTAAAAAACGGTGTTGGATTTAGCCCTGATCTCTTGACTGGGTGAGAGTATTCTGCTTAATTCAGAGACTCTGTCCATCACCACCCCTTGTTGTAAATATATAACACCAACGCAGGCACCCTTGCGCCTGAGTGCAATGGTGCTTGCATTGTGGTCAGGATCGTTTTTGTACCAGAAGGGGTATCTTCTGCACACAAAAAACTATACTTGTGGGCTTTTGCCTTTTTGTATGTGTGCCTCAAAATGCAGCACACACTCAAAAAGGAAATAACAAGGAGAAATACAAATATTATTCCTGTTTACGCCAGCCTTAGGCAGGTGCACCATTTTCATGCAAACCCATGTCTACAGCTCTTTGTAAATATGGGTTTGGGTCAAAATCCATCGGTAGACGCATGGGTACGCCTATGCACCACCCATGGAACATCTCCCTGACACAAATTAATGCAAGGGAGCGCAATGTGCTGTGAAATGTCAATCAATTCAGATTGACATTTGTGTTGCTTTGTAAATATCCAACAAAATATTGCAATGCATCAAAAAGCGACGCAAATCGATGCAAAATCTTTGAAAATCTGGGCCTTAATGCTTTTGGGAATTAAACTATTTCCATGCTTCTGTTGAATTGGTGTTTGGACCTGAAACTGATGTGGTACCTAAATGTGATTTTTGCTTCCACAGGTGTTTTCATAGCCCTGTTCATAATGTCCCAAAGGTAATTTTGGACTTAAATGTGTTTATGCTCCTATAAAGGTGTTTCCACATTCTTTTTTTTTTTTTTGTCCTCATATTTGCCCTTGGAAACCAAACAATAACGAACAAATAGAGGGGATGACTATGGGCCATATGTATCAAGCTAATTAGCATTCGCAAAGGCCGAAATTCTGCGAATTTCGGCCTTTGCGAATGCTAATTTGACAAATGGTATGTATCAAACATATTTGGTGCAAAATAAGGAATAGCAAAATTTGCAATTCCTTATTTTGCGATTGCACTTAAGGAATCGCAAATTTTGCGATTCCTTAAATGCAATGTATCAAACAAAAAATATTCATAAAATGCCATTAAGGATTCGCAAATTACCACCAACTTCTAGTTGGTGGTAATTTGCGAATTCTTTTCAAAAATCATTTTTCCAAAAAACAAAAGGTGCCATATGACGCCCATACATGCCCTTAGGGCATGTATGTGCGCCATATGCACCCAAATGTCTTTTTCAGGGGTGCAGCAGGGTGTTCTTGAGACACCCCTGCACCCTTGAAAAGATTCCTAATTTGCGATTAGCTAATTGCTAATCGCAAATTGCCCCTTCATTCCTATGGGCCTCCTGGCCCATAGAAATGATTGGGTAATTTGCGATTAGCAATTTGCTAAACGCAAATTAGGAATGGTAAGAAATCGCTATTAAATAGCGATTTTGTACATACATACCGTTTTGCGAATTCCAAATAGCGATTCCTTAAAATTCGCTATTTGGAATTCGCAAAACGGAAGTATGATACATATGGCCCTAAGACACTGACCCAGATTAACTGGGGGGGACTTTCATGGATCCTACCGGGTTTTCCCGCAGTGCCAAGCATCGACACCTCAATGATCGTTGAATGGTACCAACTGGACTAGCATACTGCTCAATACAACCCAGATTGTAACCGACGTCGCCCTTGTTGGGTGTGTATAAAAGACGAGGATCGAATAAACGATCCAACGAGCAGCAAAATCATAGGACATGGAAAAAAAAAAAAAAAAAACCCTTGGTCCCCTATTCTAAGATTACCAATTCAAAAGTAGCCAAAATCTTCTCTTGTGTTGGTTACCTTCTCTAGCCATGTCTAGTTTAGACATCTGAAGCATTGCTGCACGCCAATCGGTAAAGAGAGGGGGTGTCTTATCTTTCCATCGTCTGCATATTTCTCTTCTAGCTAGGAAACAGCTATAGAAGACCAGTTTTTTACACATACCGTCAAGCTCTGGTATAATACCAAAGAAGATTAACATAGGACTAGGGCTAACTTGCGAACCTATTGCTAACGAAAGAGAAGCACAGATTTCATTCCAAAATATTGATATAAACGGACACTCAAAAAACATATGAATATCTGATGCAGCTACCAAGCCACATCTAGGGCATGCCACCTGATCATTATTGGGGAACTTGGATAGACGCAATGGAGAGTAATACACTCTATGCAGTGTATACAAGTGGTTGCGGCGGAGCCAAGATGGTTTAACAATCTCACCCAAAATCCTAAATGATTTTAGCCACAGGCCTTCCACATCGGTGTCGGTGATATAGGTTTCCCAAAGCGAGAGGGGTAACAGAAACTCACCATCGGTCTCATCGAGAATAAGATTGTACCAAAAATGTAATCTCTTTTTTGAAAGGTGATTTATCCATCAGGTGGGTTACTAAATTACTATCGATACCTATTTTAAACCTACCCCTTCCTTGGCTATAGGCCTGTGACCAACTCTGAATTTGGAGATATTTAAATCGTGAAAAACGAGTTCCTATAATTAAGCTCAGAGTCTCCCATGAGAGTAAAGTTCCTTCAACAAATAGTTCCCCCCATGATGTGAGTCCGGCTTCTCTGACTGGGAGAGCTAAGCTATCTAAAAGCCAAGACGGCGCTCCTGGGGAATCCCAAAGTGGGGCCCTACCAGAATAGTAATCCACTTTGAGTGTTCGTCTTAGACTAGCCCATGTTCTAGCCAGGTCTCTTAAAACCTTTAGTTTAACCTTCTTGAAATACTTAGGGTCGCCAAATTTTAATAAAAACTTAGTCGGCCCAATTTTTCCCCCCCTTAGAAGTGCAGAAAATAGTTTCCCGCAGCCAGCATTATTAGGGGCCTTTAAGAGCATCCTGATATGTGAGAGTTGGAAGGCCCATCCATAAAATTGCAAGTCTGGTGCTGCAAGGCCCCCTTTTTCTCGACGTCGTCTAATCTTCTTCCAAGATAGTCTAGGCGTATGACTATTCCATATGAATCTATTTATTTCAGTTTGAAGTTTGGCAATCAAAGATGGGTCAAAAAAAGAGGGATTGTATTGAATAGATATGTAATCTTGGGCAAAATGGTCATTTTAACCAGGTTAGACCTGCCTATTAGGGAAATAGGGAGAGCAGACCATAATCTCATCGATCTTCGAGCCTCCTTAGCTACTTCAGCAAAGTTTAAGGGGACAATCTTATTGATGTCAGTATAGATGTTTAACCTGAGATATCTGAGGGTAGAGCTGGGCTGTACCCCTACAATCGGTACGGGATGATTCCAAACCATAATATCAGTTTTGGATGCATTCACTTCATATCCGGATATTGCCCCGAATTCTTCCGCAATAGATATAACGGTAGGAAAGGACGAGCTCAGCTCGGATGAAAAAATAAGAACATCATCCGCATACAATGCAACCTTCTTCTCCCATCCTTCAAAAATAAAAGGTTTTATATTAGAGTTATCCCGAATTAACTGAGCAAAAGGTTCAATATATAAATCAAACAAAAGTGGTGAGAGAGGACACCCCTGACGGGTTCCTCGCGTGATGTTAAATGGCTCAGTAAGTTCACCGTTAACCAGTAGTGAAGCAGAAGGACTTTTATATAGTAATTTAATAGCTCGCCTAAAGTTATCACCTAAATTAAACTTTCTCAACACTTCCTACTAGATATACCCAGTTTACCCTATCGAAAGCTTTTGTAGCATCAAGGGTAAAAACTGCTAAGGGGAGAGATGCTACTGTGGCCATATCTATTGCTCCGATAAGGTCGTAAGTCAATTGGTAGAGTTGTCTTCCCTTTACAAATCCCTTCTGGTCCACATGGAGAATGTTGTTTGCAACTCCCCCCAATCTTTTTGCGAGGACCGATGTGAAGAGTTTATAATCTATGCTAAGAATTGAGATCGGCCTGTATGACCCACAGCTAGTTGTAGGTTTACCCGGTTTTAAAATCAAAGTTATGGAGGCCCTATCCCAAGATGCAGGAGGTAAGGCACCATCGACTAGGATACTGTTAAACAGGTCTGTTAGATGGGAAAGAATTATGGGGCACAATATTTTATATAATTCGGAGGGTAGCCCATCGGGACCTGCAGTTTTATTTTTTTTACTTTTAGAGATGGCAAAGTTTACTTCCTCCTGTGTAAAAGGGCGATTTAAGGCATTCCTTTGTTCTAAATTTAAGGTCGGAAGAAATATACCAGTTAGCCAGTCCCTTGCTTGACTAGGTTGTACCCTCTTATCCTCTTGATATATTTCCGTGAAGAACCTTTTAAAAGCTCCACTGATTTCCTCATCTGCAGAGTATAGTACTCCATCCTTACAAATGGAACTAACATTGTTTCGGACCCTATCTGTCTTAGCCTTCCAGGCCAGGAGCTTCCCGGCACCTTCCCCATATTCAAAGTGGGCCAACTTACTAGCCTCCCATCTCTCTAAGACCCGAGCATTTAGAACTGAGGAGAGGTCTCCTTTCAAGACCTTTAATCTGTCTTGCACCTCCACTAAGGGGGACCCTAGGTTTAGATCAATCTCTTCTTGAAGGCCTGCGATCTCTAATTCAAGCGAGGCTACTGCATCCCTGTAGGTCTTATTTTTATATGAGGATAAGTCGGTTAAATAACCCCTTAGTGTGGCTTTAAAAGCATCCCAGGTGATCCCAGATGAAGCAGACCCCTGATTAATCTCCCAAAAGGACTTGGTTTCCTGTATTAATGCTTCTATGATATTGGATGAAGCTAGAATTGATCTATCAAAAGACCAATTTCTTAGAGAGGGCCTAGGAGCAGCGTCAAGCTCAAGAAGGATGGCTGTGTGGTCAGAAAGATGAAAAGGTAAATGAGAGATTGATTTTACCTGTTTAACCAAGATATGGCTAATCAAAATAAAGTCTATCCGAGACTGGTGATGAAAATTATAGTTCTTAAATGTCACCCCCCCTTTGAGAGCCATGGAGTTTCCTCCAAATATCTATGTAATTCAATGCTTTCATGTTATTTAGTAAATACATCCTAGTTTTGGATAATGTTTTAGCCCTATTAGAGGGTGACTTATCCAATACTGGGTCCAATACTATGTTATAATCGCCTGCCAAGATAACAGGCTCTGGGAATAGGTACAATTGCGAAAGAAGTGTGGTTAAAACAGATGGATCGTCCTGGTTTGGGCCATAGTACCCTACTATCGTGAACGCTGAACCCGAGACAATAACAGAAGCTATTGCCCATCGACCATAAGGATCTACCTGTTTAGAAATTAGCCTTGCCTTGATAGATTTTTTAAAAAGAATGGCCACCCCCCTAATGTGCGAAGTTTGTGATGTAATGACCCCAAAGTCTATCCATTTGTTCTTACACAACAAATTTTGCATTTCATCCTCTGCCAAATGTGTCTCCTGGAGCACTAGTACTTGTGCAACGGAATCTCGTAAGTATTGCATGATAATGTTTCTTCTTAGGGTAGTGCGAAGACCATTAGTGTTCCAGGATAAAATGCGTATATTATGCATTATACTGAAAATGAATTACCAGGACCGAGGGCCAATACTGCCAATCTATGGATAATGAATTGTATATATTCATAACTTTCCCCTCCAAGGACTGTTTTAAAGGACATTTAAGAGGACAAATTTTACTTCCCCCCCCCCCCTAACCACCCTCCCCCCCCAGACCCCCCACCCATGGGAAACCCCTACTCTATCTATCTGGATTACCAGAGAGATAGCACTCCACTATGAACCCCCGCCACCACCAACAAAGTGCCAACATTTAGAGGAAAGACCTAAAGTGAATTAGAGTGAAAAAGTGGATCATGAGTGAATATATTATTATTACCCAGTTTAGCAGAAATATATTAACAGGTGATAAGGTGTACATTTTTTTAAATTTTTTTTTTATGTCTCCTTTTCTTTCCCTTCCTCCTTCTTCCCCCCTTTCCATCCCTTTATAAAAAAAAAAAAAATTCTTTGCACATATGCATTTCACGGTGTACTATAAAACTCACATTTATTGTATTATTGTATTTAAAATATTTAATCTCTTTATCTCAATACAAGGTGTAGATTCTTAAACCCTTTAAGAGATATTTTAACCGAGCCTCAAAAAAAGATCAGAGAAGGGAAATAGAGAAATAGAGAAATAGAGAAATAACTAGTATAAACATAGAAGCAGATAGTATAGGAAGTAGACCGAAACTACTTAGGAGACTCCGACCCTCTACCCATACTTAAGAGGAATTCGTCTGCGGCCTGCACTGTTCTTATGTTGTGCATAGTGTTCTTATACATTACTCTTAGTGCCGCAGGGAAGACCAACTGGGCTACGGCCCCCTGACTCCTGAAAGCTTCCAACCTCTTACCAAGCTCCCACTGTCTATCAAGCATTATCCTAGACAGGTCTGATCTGATCTGGAAGTTAAACCCCTTAGCATTTACCACCTTCTGTTTTAATGCAATATTCAGAATGGTTTCTTTAAGGGAGTAGGTAAGAAAGTTGACCAAAACTTTTCTGGGTTTTGTTCTCTGAGGGTTCTTTCGAAAAGGCTCTCTGTGAATGCGCTGGATGTACAAAGCTATTTCTTGCTCAGACATGTCCAATCTTAACGCTTCCTTTAACAGGGAGACCACAAATTGTTTAATGTCTGAGCCCTCTTTCTCCTCCGGAATATTCAAAATTCGCAAATTGTTCCTCCGTGCATGATTTTCCAAAGTCTCCATCCTATCGGACAAGCTCTGATTTTCTTGTCTGAGGTTTGTTAGTTAGTTCAGTTTTTGTGGCACTCAGGTTAATATTCACTTCCGCGACAGAATCTTCAAGCGTTTCTGTTCTAGTGGTAAGAGCACCTAGATTACTGTCAAGCGATTGACAGTAACACCGAATATCAGCTTGATTGGATGCGGAAGTCTCAAACCCCTTTTTAATATCTGCCGCCAAAGTTGTAAACATTGTCTGGAAAGAGGCCTGCAGTGTGGACACCAGATCAATATTCAAGGCTTGGGTGGTATCATGGATAGAGCTAGGATCTTCCTGATCCCTAGTAGGAGCTATTGAGCCTACCTCTTGAAGGACTGACTGCAGGCCTAGCCCTAGCCCTGCTGCTATGCTCGGAGGAGCGAGAGGCAGTGGTGGGGCTAAAGGGTTGAACAAAACCAGTGAAGACACAGAAGACATAGACTGCTCCAAATTAATAGGGGTCTGACAATCGACTAGACCCCCTTGACTAACCTCTCCTAATGTAGGGGAGAGCAATTGGTCATCATTAACTTCCATGCCCTTATCACTGTTATTATGGATCCCCATATTACTAATTTCACTGGGCCTAGCGGTTGCGATAGCGGTTTCGTTTTGCAATTCCAACCCTTCTGGGCCATCTGGAGCAGTAGTAAGGGCATTTGTAAGGGCGTTTGTGCTCGCCACAGCCTCCATATCCTCCGTAGGAGAACCTAACACCACTTTAGAAGCCTTCCGTGGTTCAAGAACGGTATCTCCTTCTTTCCGTCCCTGCAAGGGGGAGGGGGGGCTATTACCTAACCGCACCACTTGGGGGACCACTTTAAAATAGGAGCGCATTAAGGGAGTTATTTTTGAGGTAGTGACCAAGGTCTTTGATTTCGTTTTGGCTGCCTTAGGGGTATATGAACGCTTTGCCTTAACCTGACCCGTTAAGAAAGTTGATAGTTTTTTATCATCTATTCCAGCGGTTATGTTAGTGGCAGAAATAGTAACAGTGTCAGTATCAGCAACGATATTTTTAACAGTGCTAGTATAAGATTTTAATCCCTTTAAGCCCGGACCTCTCACTCCATTAATTGTGCAGTCTAACTCCCCAGAATCGGTAATATTAGTAACTGTGTCGACTTCAGAAGCAGGGGGGAGTACCTTTTGATTCCGGTTTTTGGGAAATGGGTGTTTTATTTACTTCTTTACTAATGGTAGAAGCACATTTCTTCCTCAAACCCTCTTTCACCTTCCCTTTCCCCCTCCCTCTGCCCCCCCAGGTGGTTTCCCTCGTGTTGGCTGACGCCCCTTCAAAAATCAAAGAAGCTGAATTGCACCCACTGGCCCCTTCCCCACTGTTACCGCAGATACCGCTGAGACATTTTTTACACTGCCGACTGTATTGCATGTGCTGGGATCGCTGTTTGGCTTGGGGCAATTCCTCCTCCAGAATCTCCTCTTCGCGTCGGTCAGCCTGCTCCAAAGATGCTACCGTAGAGTCATATCGCCCCGGCAGAGCTTCGCGTACTCGACGGCCTCTCCTGAGCTCCAGGGCGGCTCGAAACCAAATCAACCCCCCCGCTGGCAAATGCGGGGGCTCCTGCACCGGCTGCCCAGAATCACCTGCCGGTATTGAAATCGCCGCTGCTGTGAGGCGTCTGACACCGGTGAGCTCCGCTGTTGCTGCTGCAGAAGCTGCTGCGATAGTCTCCTCCCCCAAACACATAGGAGGGAATGAAATGGCGGAGAGACACCGCTGTTTGTCGAGGTAAACCCGAGGTAAACCTGCAAAAGATCGGCAGGTACACAAAAAACGCTAGCTCATCCGAGATGTGTAGTGGGTAGTGGTAATTCCTCTTCAAAGGTAAGGTCTAATCCTCCAATTCACCGCATATTACAAGAGCGGAGCGAGTGCTGCCGCGGCTCAACCTGCCGCCGCCATGTTTCCCTGGACCTGAAACTGATGTGGTACCTAAATGTGATTTTTGCTTCCACAGGTGTTTTCATAGCCCTGTTCATAATGTCCCAAAGGTAATTTTGGACTTAAATGTGTTTATGCTCCTATAAAGGTGTTTCCACATTCTTATTGATGTTGCACCAAGGTTGATTTTGCACCTAAAAGAAATTGTGTATGCAAATGTGTTTGGCCACAAGTTTCTCTTCACACTCCTTTTGAGATTTCACCAAGGATGATTTTGCACATAAATATGATTTTGTATCTAAATGTTTTATTCCTCCTGAATATGCTGTGTGCTCCTAAAAGAGTTTCCATACTCCTGATTATGTGATTTTACCAAAATGTGATAGCACAATCTTACTACCTTGCCCTGGGATGAATTTGAACCTAAAGGTGATTTTGGTTCTAAAGTGTGATATTTATACCTAAAATATGATTTGTGTTCCTAAAGATTTTCCACACTCATTCTGTTGTTGCATCAAAAGTGATTTTTACACCTCAATATACTGTCAACTGAATGGAAGGTTATGCAGAAGCAACCCTTTTACACCTAATGTGACATCTTACTACCTCAACTGCTCTCTGTATTGAGAGATATCTCATGGCTGCAAATAGTGGCGATCTCATAACTGAGCCTGTTTCTCAAGATCAAAAAGTGATACAATCAACAGGAGACATGTTGGCCAACCAAGTGACAAGCACTGTAGTATCAGACTTGGATCCACTAGAACTGGCCTACTCTTTTTACTTAAGGAATTACCTCCTGGGCCAGTGCACTAAGGGCCAGATGTAGGACACCAAATACCGGTCGGTAACGGCCGATTTCGGCCGTTACCGATCGGTATTTGGTGTTTGACATGTAGGGGGCCTTAGATTTACAGAATCAGTATATTTACCAATTCGGTACATTTACCGTTTCTGTAAAATACCGAATCGGTAAATATACCGAATCTGTAAATCCAGATGTAGGTGGCACTTCAAACAGTGCCACAGGCCATTACTGATTCGTTATTTACCATGTAATACTATTGCATGGTAAATAACGAATCCCAGTGTACATGCACATCTGTGCACGTGCACCTGTGCCATGTGGCACACATACATGCCCTAAGGGCGTGTAAGTGTGTCACATGGCACACAAGCCAAAATCAGGGGTGCAACAGGGTGTCAAAGTGACACCCTGTTCCCCTTGCAAAATTGGTAATTTTACCGAATCGGTATTTACCGATTCGGTAATTGACATTGATTCCTATGGGCCTGTAGGCCCATAGGAATCAATGGCAATTACCGAGTCGGTAAATACCGATTCGGTAATTACCGAATCATACAGATTCGGTAAAAATTACCGATTTTTTACCTACATCTGATTTACCGAATCTAGAATACCGAATCGGTAAGATTCGGTATTCTAGAGTCGGTAAATCAGATTTACCTACATCTGGGCCTAGGAGATTTCTTCTTAATATCAAAGAAAACAAGAACACTTCACAGGAAGAATTATAGGGTCTGATTCAGACTTTGGCAGATGGGCTACTCCGTCACAAAGGATATGCCACCCGGCTTATTACAAGTGCATTATATGCTATGGCCCTTGTAGTAAGGTGACCTGGAGATCCGTCATGATTTTGATGGAGTAGCCCATCCATCAAACTCCAAATCAGTCCCTTACTGTCTAAATTTAATATACCCAGAAATGTGCACACCACATCATCTTGTATGGAAATGAGGAGCTCATGATCCAGTACTGTGGATATCAACTTCCTTCATCAATATATGCTTTGATACCCTGAAGGCCCTTAAAGTTTCTTCCATGCCTACTGACACTAATAGCCATGAAATCACATGCTTACACTCCTCTACTAACCCCATCTCCCTTGTGGCATGAATCAGACAGCATAATGCCACCATAAATATATGTAGCCTGGACCATAATATGGAACAAAGCTGCTCTTACACTTACACAGATCAAAGTACCTACAGGGACCATACCACAACCCTCTTTGTAGCCACCAATGCCCATAGACACAGTCTTTCTCTGTCAACTAACCTTCCAGTCCACCATTAGCAAAACAATATTACAAAAATGGCATCTCCACTGAGGGATCACAGCCATTCATAGATGTGATTCACATGATTGCTCACCTCATACTTTATTACAACTACTTACCAGAGCAAAACTCTCTTATCCACTCTGCAAAATGAAATGTGACATCACACTGAAGCTTGATGACCAGCAGGAGGTGAAACAAATTCTGCAAACCGTTCCGTCCCCCTCTCTTACACAAGCACCCTCCTCCCCATTCCAGGAACCGTGCTCCTAACTCCCTCCCCTTTACAACTAACTCAACACACTTACTCCTGAAGATCCCAACATGTACACAAGCACCAAAGTTGAGGAGAATTGCTCCATCTCCATAACGTCTAACACTCCCCACACATCAGGGGGCATGTTAATAAGAAATGGTGATCGCTGCATTGAAGCAGCGATGCGTCAAAAAAACACTAACGCCGCCGTATGAAAAAGATTCCTATGCCATAGATGCATCATACTTACAATACGACGCACCATAGCGTAAAGAGGTAGCCGACGTTGTACATACTGATGCATTTTGTGCTCCATGTCATAAGGAAATCTGATGCTACTGCTGCAAAATTGAGGTTGGGCTGAATTGCGTCTGGTAAAGAGACGAAAGCTTCACTTTCAGGGTACGTTGCAACAAGGGGCAATGTGGGCAACTAGGTAATGTCATGCAATGCAGCCAGCTATCAGTAGCGTAGCTAGACCTGGGACAGCCCAGGGCGGTACCTACGTTTGCCGCCCTGCGGCGGGACTCCTTGAAGGGGGGCTTGCTGGTGAATCCACAAATTGCCACCCGCACGGTGCCACACTGAAGACGGCAGGAGAGAGCTGGGGGAATGGAATTTTGCCATTTTGTCACCCCCCTCAAGGATGACACCCGGGGCGGCCCGCACCCACTGCACCCCCGTTCCTCCGCCACTACCAGCTATGTTACAGGACTCCAGGGCACTGTCTGCAGGCCAAAGGGTAGTATGCTGGCTCATCTATGGTTAAACATAACATAAATGGAAAACTCACTGCCTAGTTACACTTTGCACAGCTCAGTCCAGCTCCGCCACCAATAACTATTCCATGTGTGAAGTGCAGCACCAGCCCCCATTCACCATTCTCTGCATACTGGCACTTGCAGTGGAATGTACAACAGTCACTCATTAGAACTACAAGTCTCAGAGTACAAAGCAAAAAACATGGAATGGAACAACACTTCATGTATGCATACTTCAACCCTGCCCTACCTTACTGTGACAATGCATTCTAACTTGCATCATGAAGCAATTCTGTCTCCCCTGGGCCCATGCACTGTAATCTAGTCTGCAAATCCATGGCATGGAATGGGCTTGTCAGAGGAGAAACTACCCACCTGAGAGGGGGCGGGGGGGGGGCATGTCTGGGCCATGGGATGTACATACATAGGGACATTTCAAGAGCCACGTGCATAGTAACCTGCATTAATGTACATTGCATACAGATGTCCTGGCATGCAGGGTCAGAGCACACAGGTTTCAAATGCTCAGATTGGGACCACATGAACTCCACTCAGCTACTAAATCTCACTGGGTGTGGGGGTGAATAAAAATGATGCACATCAGATGACCATGGGGCACATTTACAAGATTTTTGTTTAGGTCCGTGCTGCAAGCCTATTTGCTGCTCTGCCGGACACCAAAAGAAAAGGGCAAGAATGTGCTGTATCTACAAGCTATTGTGTATTCATCTCCTCTTCCACGGAGCTGGTGCACAATTGTTTGCATTTACTAACGCAGGCTTCCTTGCACCATGGTGCCAGGGTGTCAGCAATGTAGGTAATGTGGAAGGGCCTGATTCACAGAACTAACTTAAGACAAAATTCTAAACTTACTATCATTTTGGTATTCACAGAAGGCACTTACTCATTTTGGTATTCACAGAAGGCACTTGCTCATTTCGGTATTCACAGAAGTTAGGACTCCTAACTTTAGGACTCCTAAATGCCTTCTGTGAATACCGAAAGTCTTAAAGTTAGGATTTTTCTCAATTTAGTAGTAGTAAAGTTAGGACTCCTATCTTTAGGACTCCTAAATGCCTTCTGTCAATACCGAAAAGTCTTAAAATTAGGATTTTTCTCAATTTTACTACTATTAAACTGAGAAAAATCCTAATTTTAAGACTTTCAGTATTCACATAAGACATTTAGGAGTCCTAAAGTTAGGAGTCCTAACTTTACTACTACTAAACTGAGAAAAATCCTAACTTTAAGACTTTCGGTATTCACAAAAGGCATTTAGGAGTCCTAAAGTTAGGACTCCTAACTTCTGTGAATACCGAAATGAGTAAGTGTCTTCTCTGAATGCCAAGGTGAGTAAGTGCCTTCTGTGAATACGAAAATGGTAGTAAGTTTAGGATTTTGGCTTAAGTTAGTTCTGTGAATCGGGCCCGAAGTGTGTTTTATTTTATGTGGAACCCATTTTGTCTTGGCCATGCTTTGTGAAATTCAATGATGACAAGGCCTGAATGATATGCGCTGAAGTAGAATGATCTTGTGTAAACTAATGTACCCTGCTAAACCTTGATAAACTAAACAGCTTGTTACACAACTCTTGCTCAAGGACACCACTTGCAACATGCATTAGCTTACTAGCCCAGTAACAGCTATCCTTAGCATACCATATATAGATAGAACTAAGGGCCTCATTTATGAGACTCCTTGTGCCTCCGGAATGTCACTTTTTGTGACGTTCCGTGACGCAGAAGCCTGCGTGATATTTATCAGGCAGCAATAAGCCACTTTTTTTGGCTTAATGCTGCCTGATCAATATCAGTCCCTTTAACGCAGTGTGCTCTGTTAAAGGGGCGTGCAATCGGTGTTGCTGGGGGCGTTCCAAGCAACATCCATGGTCTTTTGACAATGCCTCAGATTTACGAGACATCGTAAATCCAAGGTAGTGCCAAAAGCTTAAGCCTCCCCAGGGGAGGGAGGCACAACAAGGAGAAATATCTATATTTCTCCTCATTTTCCCTTTTTCTATGTGTGCTGTATTCTGCAGCACACATACAAAGAGGAAAAAGCCTCTTGTGATTATTTTTGTACAGAAAGGTTTCCCTTCCTGTACAAAAATAATCATCCCCGCAACGCAGGCACCCTTTCACCAAGGTGCCTGCGTTGGCGCACGGCAGCTCATTGTGCGCCGGCGCAGGGGAAAAGGACAGGAATGCGCTGTATCTTATAGATACGGCGCATTCCTGCCCTTTTCTTTTGCCGTAGGAAAGCACAGCAGGAAGGCCTGCTGTGCTGCCTTACGGCAAAACCTCATAAATGAAGCCCCAAAGTGTCTGCCCTAATTGGACCAAAGTATTTAGCGATTCAAAACAATGGCAGTAGCGATCCTTCAAAACTGCGCCGGTCAAAATCCCAAAATTCATACGAGTCTTGTGCCTTTGCCTAGAGTTTCGACTGCCCACACAACTCAACAATAAATCAAAACTCTTTATGGTAGGAGGGCAACATACTATCTGTTCATTTGATCTTATATCCATGATTTTTGTAAATAGATGTAATCACTTCAGATCCCAAGTTCATAAGTACAGTCTTGTCTTCTGTTGGGAATTATTCTCCAAGTATTGGAATTCTTTTGAAAATTTTCTTTATTATGATCCAGTTTTTAACATTTTTTTGGCAGACCCAGCCAACCCAATTCATCCATTGTAGGGACTTTATCAGGGTGCAACAGTTTTTTTACAACTCATTTCTGTAATATCATCAATTCGCTTCTCAGCAATCTCAGGGGCATATTACCAACAACTAGCGATAATTTTTGTCTCTAACTTGTTTAGAGACAAAAATTATCGCCGCACATCGGCGATTTTTATCGCAGATAAACCTTGCTATTAGCAAGGTTTATCGCAAATGCGATAAAAAACGGCCGCAATGCATGAATATCGCTGAAAAGTCAGCGATATTCATGCATTATCGAGCAAATGCTCTTAGCCATGTTATCCACCTCCCATTGGATAACATGGTGAAGAACTGCTCAGGGCAGGTGTTAGCTTTTGGAGATATTCGCGCTTAGCGCGAATATCTCCAAAAGTTGGTAATAGGAGATAGCGATGTTAGCGACTGTTTCCAGTCGCTAACATCTTGGCACGCCCACTTTGCATGTCATTAGTGATAAATATCACTGACATGCAAAGCGGGGCCCAAGATGGTCGCTATCTCCTATTAGCTGTCACTAACTGGTGTTAGCGGCAGCTTGGTAATAGGGAGATAATTTTATCTCCGCTTTCTTGCCTTTTAAAGCCAAAAAAGCGGAGATAAACCCCTTGATAATATACCCCTCAATCCGTTAAAAACGCGTCAGTAGGCTAACATGTCGGGAAAACAGAAGTTCCTGCTTCCGATTCAAATGCACTGTGCAACATGTTTAAGACTGCTTATTGTGACCTAATAAATGCTTATCAAGCTCTCTACGATGGTATATACCAGTGTTCCCAAGAAGGTGAAGAAGTTCCCTCCTGTGTGACACATGGCCTTACTTGGCCTTAGAAATATGATGATCTTTATCTCCTACCCTCAATAACAGACTCTACACCTAGTTGTCTCATTTTGGAGATGGCTGCAAATGTGCGAGAATGACTTACAAATCAGTATAATTTGTTCCAAGAGTTGGAAAAGGATAGAAATAATAAAAGGGACCAGCATGAGGTTGAAAACGTCGTCCCATACAAATACTTGCCAGCAAAGAAACAAACGAATGCTCAGAACCTTTAGATAAATTAGCGGGTTTACAATTTTACATTCTGAAATGGCCCCAATCTGCGGGTTCCCAACACCAGATGGTTGAACTGCTACTCCTTGCATGTGATTGGGCAGAAAAGGACTCCTCTCTTTTCTATGGTCCCTATGACCAATGCATTATTAGAAAAGCAGGTGTGCTGTTAGAAGATAGCATGAGAACTCTCTCGTGGGAATCATCTTAAGGGTATATGTGATATAATCAAATTCCTTAGCCCAAAAGTCCTGAAAGAGGGTGGCATCCAGATAGCACGTGCTCAAGGGACCCCTCATGTTTGTCGCAGCACCAGCAGGTGGGAGCTTTTGCAAGGCCGATACGTCCCCTACCTTTCCTACTGTGTATTTATTCTGTTTACCACTGGATACCTTTGTCTGTAAAAACTTCATAAAATACTTTGAACTTAAAAAGAAGATAGCATTAGAGACCAGAACATGCCTGATAAATATAACGCACCTTAGGATAGGATAGGATAGGATATATGCTTGTAAAGCGCTCGATTGCCGTGGCGTCTTGGCGCTACTGTATGTGAAAGGGTAGTACAGCCTACACTACCAAGAGAACTAGGTGGAGGTAAACAGCCATGTTTTCAGAGCCTTCCTAAAAAGCTGCCATTTGGATTGAAATCTCATGGCCATTGGCATTTTGTTCCACAACTTTGCTGCACAGTTCGATAAAGTCCTACCACCCCATCTTGACCGCCAAATTTTAGGAGTCTGGATAAGGCCCAGATTTGCGGACCTGAGAGCACGAGAAGGGGTGTAAGGTAAGAACATTTTTATGGATGTCCTCGGAACCACCACCGTAAAGTGCCTTATGCACCAGGCATAGGACCTTAAATTCCACACGCTGCTGAATGGGAAGCCAGTGCAGTGACTTGATCCCTGCAGAGGTAGAATGTCCTTTGAGGTGTTTTACTTTTCTGCCAGTGAGTTGTACACATGGGACTCTTCAACTTTTCTATCTCACCTTCAACAGGCTATAACCCAAATATGGCTCTTAAGGAAATGTATTTGCGATCTTAATGGCCAAATATTTCATTTGCAAAAATGAGAATTAATATCACCAGGCACATTGGTGTCTGGAGGAATAGGGAAGGAACAAACAGGCACAAAGTGTTCTCCTCTCACCAGTTCTTAATAAAATGTAATGATGTGTGGCACATGTGACCCTCTTCACAGGGTTCAAGAACTGTACATTAGTTGAAAAATAAATAAATGGAATAGTTGTTCCACCTTCAAGAGGTTTGAATGTGGTATTAAAGTTAGGTGGCAATCCACCTACTGCTACAGTAAGGGTGCAAAGTTGGTAGGAGGAGAAGTGGCATCCAATGTTAATGAGGCCTGCTGTGCACCAGCCCCTCTACCCTCGCTGCCACCATTTAGTGTGTTGCCCAGTAAAATGGCAAGAAGAAAGGGGCATATTACCAAGGGGGGGCGATAGGGCATTTTCACCACTTTAGCGGCCGTTTTCGGCCGCTAGGCTGCGATAATTCTATCGCCCTATTAGCAAGCTGTCGCTAACAGCAGTTAGCGACAGCTTTTAGGTGATAGCGAGCGGTTTGGGGCCCACTTTGTATGTTAGCGATATTTATCGCTAATGACATGTAAAGTGGGCGTACCCAAACTGTTAGCGACTGAAAACAGTCGCTAACATCGCTATCGCCTATTAGCAAGGCAGGCGTAGCGATGGAAATATTCGCGCTAAGCGTGAATATCTCCAAATACTAACACCTGCCCAGACCAGTTCTTAGCCATGTTATCCAATGGGAGGTGGATAACATGGCTAAGAGCATTTTGTCGCTAATGCGTGAATATCGCTGTATTCTCAGCGATATTCATGCATTTCGCCGCTATCGCCGGAAAATTTATCGCTTTGGAGATAAACGTTGCTAATAGCACGTTATCTCAGTGATAAATTCCGGCGATGCTCAGAGATAAAAAAATCGCCGCTAAGCCTATTTAGCGATAAATATCGCCCCTTGTTGGTAATATTCCCAAAAGTTAATATAGCCCTGGAGTACAAATTTTTGCCATGTGTTGTGGGAGTTACAACAGGCGCAAAACACACTGAGTAACCCTCTATTGATGCACACGATACACAATGCTGCAACATGCATTCATATTGTTATGCCAGCGAAGATTAACTTCCCCATTTCTGCTCACCACAGACTCTGGGCATGGCTCCAAGTGCAAAGCCACAGATTGTCGCAATATCAGGTGATGGGACAAATAGAAGTGTACTGTGCTCAGTAGACAGGATAACTTAGTGGGTTTAGCATCTGTTATTGGCAGTGGAGAAAGCACAACATGCACAACAAATGCACAAACCTAATGTTGATGAATAATAAATATTTGGATTGTCTTAATTGTAAAGTTTGTATGATTTTCCATATACCCTGGACGCCGGTATGTATATATACATATATTGATAATTAATATAATTGGTTGGTGCAGCAGTATTTTTCCCTGCATATTCTTCCTAGGTTCAGAACATGGACCTGTATATGTCTCTCTGTGTTCTGTTTTATGTTGTTTTCATTGTATGTGAGAGTTTTGGGGGCATCTCTTAATGTATCAAGCAAAGTGACATGGATTTGCCTCCATTTTTGCAACAGTATACTGTGTGTAATGGCCTTGAGTATTGAAAATACCTATATTAAAATGTTCTTTCTCTATCTCGTACTGCCAATTTGCTATGTTCTGTTCCCTAGGGGCACATGTATCAACCATTTTTGCATTCGTAAACGGGCCGATTCTCAGAATCGGCCTGTTTGCAAACGCAAAAAAGGGTTTTCACGTGTATCAGACCCAAACTGCGATTCGGTAACATGTTACTGAATCGCAATTTGGGTTTGCAATTCGGTATTAGGAAGGGGCGTGTTTAGGGCGTCCCTTCCTAATACCGAATGGCATCGGTATGCATGAATGTTTTGTGACCGAAATGCGTTGCAAAACATTGACATTTTACCACCTACTTCAAGTAGGTGGCAACTCATTCGCAAATGGGAAGGGGTCCCTAAGCGACCCCTTCCCCTTTGTGAATTTTTGTAAAAGCATTTCTAAGAGCAGGCAGTGGTCCCACGGACCACTGCCTCCTCTTAAAAAGTAAAAGGAAAACTTTAAAAAAAATGTTGTAAAGCATCCCATTTTCCTTTAAGGAAAACGGGCTACTTTACAAAACAAGCATTTACAATGCAATGGTTTCGCCTTTGGAAAAAGTGAGAGCTATTGGCATTGTAAATGACAAATGTTGTATTTATGTGTTGGTTTTGAAAACAGATAAATAAATGGCATTGTCATTTACATTGCCATTAGCTTAATCTCTTGCAAATGTGAGACCTATTGTACCCTACGGACGAGCTCAGCAGACAGCAATTACTACCACACACACACACCCAGAGCCACACACACACACACACACACCCATAGCCACACACACACACCCAGAGCCACACTAACACACACATCCAGAGCCACACACACACCCAGAGCCACACACCCAGAGCTATACACACACCCAGAGCTACACGCACACCCACACACCCAGAGTCATACACACACCCACACACCCAGAGCCACACACACATTTAGAGCCACACACCCAGAGCCAAACACACGCAACCACCCAGAGCCACACACACACCCACACATTCAGAGCCACACACACACCCACACACTCAGAGCAACACACACACCCAGAGCCACACACACACACACACACACACCCACCCACCCAGAGCCACACACACCCAGAGCCACACACACACTTCGTAATTGAAGTTCAGAGGCCAGGGGGTCATCGGTTACTTGGGTAACAGTGGTTTGCAGACAGTATGGGGCTGTACCGTGCTGTTTTGAAGTTTATGTACATTTTTACAGTTCATTATAAAAGGGGTGGAGCTCGATCTCTGACACTTCCTATTCTTTTGAAGCACCTATGGGTAAGGCTCGAGGCAGCCTGCACTTCTTTGGCAGGGCTTTGACTAACAGGAAATGCCCACCCTTTCCTTCTTAGTGCGCCAATCACTGCTCTGATGTGAGGCTGTGACGGTTCCAGCCCTGTGCTCCAGTCCGTGCTACTCGGGCAGCACAGCGCGTGCTCATATCCTCAAGGTCAACTCTATTTCTAATGTGCAAAGTTAATTAAAAAAAGTTACACAGCACCATCAATACATCGGGACAATAATAACATTGTGGAAGTACAGTGATAAATATACAAATATACTGAGTTACTAAAATTAAATGCATTATAAATTCTCGTTCATTTAGATTAAAATGCATTTTAAAGTACAGCGTGAACTAATTGAATTATAAATCATGAGCTTAACTGTGCAAATAATATCAAGGACATGAGCGGGCAAACTTGATTTACCCATGTCCTTTCTTCTAGCTTCGACTATTTCTGAGCCTTTCCCACCCGGATACTGAAAGCGACGAATCCCGTCTGGGTTGAGCGCGGTCATAGGATCTTCTCTGCTTGTTCGAACGGCTGCTTGATTAAAGGCGCCCCCAACATTCTTCTGCGGTCTGAACATCTGCTCACTTTTTTCAGTATTTTATAGTTCGAATTTTGAATAATATCATAGAAGGGCAAATGTTATTGCCTGTATATTAATTAATACATTGATATACTGGTTATTAATGTGGCACACAGCTCAAAATAAATGACTTTGCATCTGAAATAAAGGGTGTCGATATTATCCACACACTGGAGCTCACTGCAGCGACTTCAGAAGGATGAAAGCATAATCAGCCCCGCCAGCACTGGAACGTGTAACCTGCAGTTCATGCTCCATTCTCTGCTATTCTCTCCCCTCTCTTGAAGACCAGGCATGAAGGGATCACACCCCCATATTTCTAAAATGCAGTGTTTTGTTGAGCTGCGACCCATGCCTTTAAAGGCACCAGAACTCTCTACCCAGGTTTACCTCCCCGAACGAGGCAACAGAGATGTCTTTCATGCGATCAGCAATGCGGTGACATTGATTAATAAGGTTTGTCCACTATACCGGAAATGCATTGAAGGCTCGTGCTTTTTTTTTTTTTATTTATTGCGATTTTATATAGAGCAAACATTACCTGAAGGCGTCAGAGCGCTTTACAAAAGAACCAGTTGCGTTACATAAGGACTTTGGATTACATGAGTTACATAAGAGATGCAAACAGAAAAAAAATGTAAATATACAAGAGGAGTGAAAGGAGGTGAAATTTGCAAATGTACAAGTTGTAAAGTCACTCAAGGAAGAGATACCAACAGATACACTCTAAAATCCCATAGGAATGGTAGTAAGTACAAAGCTCTACTACATATACTAGTGGTAAAACTTGTATATAGCTTAATGATATCTGCACACATACATTTAGAACATAATGACACACTACGGGCACCCCCATGTCCCTGAACTTTAGAGGCGTTCTCTCTGATTGATCAAAATGTATGCATGGTGCGTCAAAAGCACCTGAAAACTGACCAGACCCGCTTCCCTGATCCTCCACCTGGCAGAAGGATCTCCCCTCTCGCTTAAGTGGGCACGGGTGCTGAGAGTGGTGGGCACAGGAGCCGAGAGTGGGTACTGGTGTCGAGAGTGAGCTCAGTGTAAGAGTGGGCATGGCACAAAGACAATTCGCTGGCATGGCCATACGGCTAACAGATGGCAGCACCGATTGTGCCAGTCTGTAAAGTGCGTCTATGTATGTGGCTGGTGCAGGACGGAAGTGGTACGAGAGGCATAGGTATCACTATTTTTTTTTCTTTAGTTTGAGTTGATTTCGATTCCATCTCTTTCCCCACCCTCTCACATTGAGCTATCGCCAGGCCGAGAGAAATAACTGAAACACGTAGCCCGCCGTAAATCGCTTCCCCCCTCCCCCAGACAGCCTTCAACCGTAAAGTACGAAGATGTTGGATGTTTTTTAAAGACATGGTGATGGTTTGCATGCAAATGCCGCCTCTTTCAAATAAGCACATCAAAGGAGCCTGCAGGGTGGCGTTGGTTTATCTCTGCGGGGGGCGTCGCACTGTAGAATAGGGGAGGGGCTCAAGGTGCAAAGAGCTTCACTTTGCACCTCTGCAGACGCACTGGCGTCTCCTGGGCGGTTGGGGCTTTTTAGGTGTCTTTTTTTTTAATTTAAATAAAACGGTATAACAAGCCAGAAGTTGATCGCTGCATATCCGGTCAAGGACAGGTCACTGCCTTGTCCATATCAAGCTGACCTTGATGTACTGGTGGTTACGAGAATAACACATACCCAAAAATCGCAATCTGTGTGCAATGAAGCTCCAGGTGTGGAGCGATCTGGCCTCAGGTGGTGGCGTACCTACGTCAATAATGCACTAACTGCAGTTGAAGTGCTGAGTCAGTCCTAAGAGTCTATTCACATCTAAATCTCCGCAGCGCCCACTTTACTGGCCGAGCTATCTTAGCAATGTCAGTCCAGCAGCTACTGTAAACATCTGCGCCAAAATATGTGACGCTTGTTACTGAAAACTTCTGTGTCAAGGGTTCAAGTCAAGGTCCCCAGACATGAGCTGGCTGAGCCTTTCAATGACTGCACAATGAGGAATAACAGGGGAACACAAATACTTTGTATAAGAGTGCGCACTCTATGTAGAGTAATCTTTAAAGAGTTCATTATTTAAACTTAAAACTTAAATAAAATCATTTGAGAACCCAGAAAAACAAGCATTTGCCTCCTACCTACGACTTGCCATCTGACAACGCTATCATGCCTCTTTGACAACTTAGACTATTGGACAACACCCAGCCAGACTGATCCCAGTTACAACTTGGCAAGCACTAACAAGGGTAAAATAGGGGGCGGGGGTCACCTACAGCTGCTGTGTGGTCCCCAATACATCTTTGAACGTCAACGGTCCTGTGTTTTACTGAAGCACACGCATAACCGGGATATTCAGATCTCTATTAATGCACGCACTCTCACCTCTCGCACGTCCTGTAGGCACTCGAGCACGGCAAGGTTGTTGTTCCACGTCTTCCTTGGACAGACACGGCTCACGTCCTCCCGGCAGGCCTCATCATCAGACAGCTTCCATCCGCCGGGCCCACGCCTCACGGGGGACACGACGACTTGCGGCTGCTGTGGCTGTGGGGCAGCCGCGCCCCCTGCCTTCGGGGCGTCTACAGCTATGCCATCCCCACGTACCGCCAAAGCCCACATCCCGCATAACAGCAGCAGCGCCCACAGCTCCATCCCACGTCCACAAGCCGACATCTTGGAACCAGCCACTGACGTTGCGTAGAGGAGGAGGAATGAGTGACGTAGTTAGTATTTAAGAGTGCACAGTGACGTATACGGAAGAAAAAGATACTCAGCAACACGGGAGGGGGCGGAGATGTTCCTAATGCCGTGGTTGAACCCGGGAGGGGGTGGGAGAGGGGCGGGAGAGTACACGAACGGCGGGAGGGGGGCGGGAGAGAACGAGGGGGGCGGGAGAGTACACGAACGGCGGGAGGGGGGCGGGAGAGGACGAGGGAGGCGAGAGAGTACACGAACGGCGGGAGGGGGGCGGGAGAGGACGAGGGAGGCGGGAGAGTACACGAACGGCGGGAAGGGGGCGGGAGAAGACGAGGGGGGCGGGAAACGTGCACAGGACAGCGAGGGGAGGGGGGACGGCGGGAGGAAGGCAGGACAGCAGCAAGCACGGCCCGGCCGGACCAGATTCAGGGGCGTTCCCGGCTTTTGGCTGACGTAGCATGACGTAGCCAAAAGCCAAAGATTCTCGGGAACGCCCCCGAATCTGGTCCGGCCATGACGGACGCCTCTCTGTTCCAATGGCTAGCCTCCATTTATGGAGCTAGCCAATGAAATAGAGGGCGGGACTAAGAGTACACACTAAGAGACATAAGATTTCTCTGGGGGCGGAGCTAAAAGCTCCGTTCCCCAGTCGAAACCTAAAAAAGGTTGCTTTATTTAAAAGCAATAACGGACATGGTGGTCTGCTGACCCCACCAGGCCACCCACCATCCCTGTGATTTTTGCGATTACTAGGGGCTCGCAAATTGTGACCTACCTCATTAATATTCATGAGGTAGGTCATTTGCGATCCCCTAGGAATCGCGGAAAGTGTTCAACACACATTCACGCATGCCAGTTTGCGATTTCCTAATTGTGAATCATAAGGATTCGCAATTAGGAAATCTCCAAAAAGGGCCTTCATACATCTGGCCCATAATGCCGTAAATGTGTTGATCAGAACGAAAATACTTGCACGTATAATTCAGATAGGATGGCGTGGGTGGAGTATGGGATTATTTGTAAAAGTAGGAGGCAGCCTTGTGCAATATGGACTGTTGGGAAGGGAACACAAGGATTTAACAGTATGTGAAGTAGGTGATGTTGGAGAGTAAGATGGAAAAGGGATGGAAAGTTGTATAAAAGGTATATGATTGAGGAATACAAAAAGATGACGCACGGTGCAACTATTAATTATTGCATATTATGCACTGATTATGCGAAGATGGTGGGATAGTCACATTGATGGCACTTTGTTTTTAAATATTATCTTTCCCTTACCTTTTGAAGTATGATTAGAGAAGTTTCCATTACACACCAATACTGGGTTCCCTGATTTAGGAACATGCTAGATTTATATACCTCTGGCACAGCTTCCACCCGATCAAGGAAAGTTGTAGGTTCCCATTATCATACAAATTAGATTTTCACTGATAACACCTGTGCCTTTGATGATGTGAGAATGGCCAATTATTATTAAAATCCTGCTAACATGTTATAGAAAGGAAATTGTTCCATTAGAAGTGATGTTAAATATTATGAGGCCGATTTACAAGCCCATTGCGCCACGTTTACGTCACTTTTCTCATGTTAAAAGTGACGTAAAAGTGGCGAAAGGGGATTGTAAATCTGCCCCTACATGTATTAGGATTACACCGTCTTTACTATGAGTTACACAACACATGTAGTACAATAGATTGTGGATTAGATGTGTGCAAAGAGAAGGGTGGGATTTACATATGAAAAATGAGTTGTTTTGATCAGACTATGCATTTTTCTATAGAACCTGACCTCACGACCTAAGCAAATATGAGACTATGCAGACCTCATGTAGTCCTCATGAACTAAGAAACTATGAGACTGATTATAAGTATTTGTTTCCAACTTTTGCAGCAGTTACCATGTACTAGAGACACTCCGAAATGACTGTGGCAACATTTTTGAGTTCTTGAACATCTCTGATGGACAAGCGTTTTATTTGTTCTTTTAAAGAGTTTTATATAGCGCGAACATGACCCCTGGGGGTATTAGAGATCTTTACAGTTGAGCAAGAAAGAGGAGGCATATAGATCAAACAACAAGGTCATAAAAAAGGTACAAGAAGGAGTAACTCTAGGCCAACAGAACACAGCATGTGTTTCCAAATTGATCAAAGGTCTTTGCAAGGGGCTTGGGTATATGCAAAACTGCACTGTGCTTATCACCCTCCAACAGTGGGCGTAGTAGAGCAGAAAGGTGTGCTGAAAGAAAGATTTGTGCATTCACTGAACTGTCCTGGATTGATGCACTATGCTACCATATGTTTGAAAGAGGTTTCTGCTGTCAGTAGCTGACCCTCCATCATCAGACGCTGCAGGCCCTTCCTGACTGAACAACACCATCTAGATATGATGTCCAACCGGGTGACTGGGACTGGGTCCTTTCCAATGGTAAAAAAATACCCTTTCAGGCATAGGGTATTTTTTTTACTTATACTGGGTGCTCCCTTGTGTCTGGACAAAGCTATACCTCTCGGAAGAGCTCTAATTAGAGCGAAACATTGTGTCAGGGGTTGCTTTTACTCATTTTAGATTGGCTTGGTTTGTTTTTTACCAATTCAAAGCTGTAATTCTGTGCCTGGAGTGGTAATGGTTTTTGTCATTTTACAGCTCGGCAAGGACAGCGCCTAGCTAGTCCTATGCTTAAAAACTTTGCTGTAGAAATGGCAAAAGACTTTGTCCTTTTCTATCTCGGCCTGGATGGCACTGTGCTAACCCTACGCTTAAAGACTTTGATAGAAACGCAGACAGTTGAGGTGAGCAGATCTAGAGTGTTGCTGGTGTTGAGAGTGCTCTATACAGGAGCTGCTTTCCACCTAAACTTGAGAACTACCCGGAGTTATCTGCTTCTTTTTTGCCCTTTCTAATGGTCACATCAGATGTCACTGCCTTCCCAGCAGGTCCCCTTAATAACTGCCACAACTGCAAAGTGTGAGTAGGGGCTGATCTCACACCACAAATGTGCCCCACCACTGGAGCAACAGCAAGGAACAGGGGCACCAACTTCATCGCCGCCATTGCCTGCAGTTCTGGCAGAACGAAATCCTGGGGGCTTGTTCAGAATTTGAGCCCGTAACCTCTGCTGTAGAGTACCTAGTATTGTGCTAAGTACTGGTGACTTCTGGCATAGTACGGATTGTACCACCATAAACAAAAGATGTTCTGGGAAGTTCTTGTTTGTCTTCATAATCTACTTTGGGCACCCACGCAGATAGCAATACCCGACACTTCTTCAAGGCCTGCCAAGAAATGGCCATGGGTACCAGTGTTTTGTTTCGGTGCTACTGTACCGCTCATGGTACCTGAAGATTTCACCCTGATACCTCTTACTTCAAAATAGGAACATTTAATGACACTGAGACTTTGAACTTTCTCCCAGATTGACAATACAACTAAACATCAAAGAAAATGTCAAACCTGCTTGGAGGGCAACAAAATATGATGCAAAGTTACATGTATTATGTCATCTAGTAGTTGCACACACCTGCTCCAACAGTGCCTAGTAGATAATAACTTACAGAGTAGCAGGGAACATCACATCTTACCCACTATAGCTGTGCAGTTGAGGCACCTACATGTGAGTTCCATTATCTGTCTAATGAAAAGTTGTCATAAAAAACTGAGTATTATAGAACCCCAAGTTTAGGGATAGTACTAGGAGGAGTACTTCTTGGGTTTAAAAATAGTCGAGCAAGTAGTGGCCAAATCATGCATCCCAGAGTCCCCGGTGAATGGAAAGAAACATTCTTCCCCGGTTACAGACACAACAGGTAGCTAATGTCGTCAGGACACCTACCACAGATAGCGATACATCATGTATCCACGATGACTGACCAAGGGCTACAAATGATGATGCCATACAGCAATAGCAATGATTCCCCAAGGTAGCAACAACATGCAAGTCAGACACAATGTCTAGAGCAAACACTGATGGATGTGGGACAGTGCCGGGAGGATTGGGTGACCATGTCCTCATTGATGATCAGAGGAGGGGATGTGGAAGTCTGTTTTATTTTATGTAGAATACATTTTGTCTTGGTCAGGTTTTGTGAGATTCAATGATGACAAGGCCTGAATAATATGCACAGAAGTAGAATGATCTTCTGTGAACTAATGCACCTTGCTAAACCTTGGTAAACTAAATAGCTTGTAACGCAAGGCGTGCTTAAGGACACCACTTGCAACATGCATAGCCAGCAATAGCCATCCTTAGCATACCATATATAGCTAGGACTAGGTGTCTGCCCCTGATTAGATCAAAGCATTTACCAATTATATTATTGTCAAAGGCTTTAGAAAGTCCCCACTTTCCCAGTCACTCGGTATGTGGACATCATGCACTCCACCATATTGTATCATGCTGATGGCACAAACCATCTTTCTTCTCTGATTTTTTTATATGCTTACATATTGTGTAATTGCATCCTGCCTGGAGAACTACATACAATGTATTTGTCAATTTAATGACAATGAAGAAATCACCTTGTTACTGTATTCTGATTGGATGTGTGTTTAACCTTACGTGAATTCACATATAAAGCTGCCTATGAGATTGACTGTGTCTGTGACTGTTTTATTTAGATTTCACAGTATGTATGTTTTTTGTGCAGGAATGGATACCTTCCTGCACAAAAACAATCAATGGATGTGATGTCCTCATTCTAAGTATGTTGAAGAATGCAGGTCACATTGAAAGAGGAAATGACAAGGAGAAATGTAGCTATTTCTCATCGTTACACCTCACCTTGGGAGGCACTGAATTATGACACATTCCTAGGATCACAGATCCTTTGAATTCTGGGAATGTGTCAACCATTTTGGGGTTGGGTGGGAAAAGCCACAGCAAGGCTCATGGAACACATCCTTGATGTCGGGTGAGGCAACGCTGTCCTTTGCACTGGCTTGCCTTACTCCATGTCTATAAAGCCAGGCAAGGACACGCAGGCTGACTTTGTATTGCCTCATAGATATGAGTGAGAGAGCGGCTCCACCAGAGCGTCATAGACATTGATGCTCCAGCAGCGCAGTCCGCTTGTGCAATGACACACATTGGCTTAACTGGTGGTGACTGGTGGATGACTTTTAGGGTTGTGTTGCACATGTGCTGTGTAGTATGGTGTAAGTATGAAGGTCCACACCTACTAGGTATGCACTGTCTCATTCTGCCGAACACCGATATGGCTATGTATCCCACATTATTGATTGCCATGTGGTTAGTGATGTGCTTGAGAG
Organism: Lissotriton helveticus; assembly: GCF_964261635.1. NCBI lineage: Eukaryota > Metazoa > Chordata > Amphibia > Caudata > Salamandridae > Lissotriton > Lissotriton helveticus. Next base: position 160,075,335 of record NC_136072.1, read on the forward strand.
GTACTTACAACCAGTAGGCCATTCCCATATCTCCCATTCTGGAAGCGCTCATTGATGATGGAATGTTAGAAGATGAAGGAATCATGAGCACTCCTTGGGTACTTTGCCAGGGTATTGATGAACAGGCCCAGATGGTACACTATTACCTGCACATTGATTTGATTTTTAATTTGCATAGCGCTCGAATGCCCTGAGACGTTTTGGCGTTGCTGCTATCATGACAGAGAAAACGAATATGAAACCAGAAATAAAATGCTGCTCTACTGATTAAAAAGCCACGTCTTCAGGGATTTAGAAAAATAGAAGAGATCTGGACATTTCCTTAAACTCGTGGGGAGGGGATTCAATAATTCTGCGGCCTTCAAAACACAACTCCTGCCTCCACATGAAGCTTGTTTAATCTTAGGCATTACTAAGTATTTTGCTTATGAGGATCTAACAGCCTGATTCATGTACGGGCCGTTTTGCGTGTCCCTAATAGCGATTAATAGCGACTCGCTATTGAGGAAACGCAAAACGGCATTCATGTACTTTTCGGGGAAAAAATAGCGACTCGCACGCGGGCGCTAAAGCCGTTAGCGACCTACAAAAAACGCAGAAAAATCGCTATTCCCGGCTACCTGCGATCGGGATTGCGACTCGCAATCCCGATCGCACGGGATTGCGACTCGCAATCCCGATCGCACGGGATTGCGACTCGCAATCCCGTGCGATCGGGAATGCGAGTCGCATTCTCGCGGGATCTGGAAAACGGGAAGACGCATTCCGAGCACCGTGATGACATCACAACCAGGAAGCAGCCAGTTCCCACCCCCAAACACCACAGTGACGCTATCCTTCGAGTGTGCACGACGGAAAGCAGACGCTAAACAACCGTTAGCGACTCCAGAAACGGCAGAAATAGCGACCGCCATGTCCGAGGAACCTGTCCCTGGCCCCAGCAACAGCGCTGGCCGCAAGCGCAAACTCAAGTTCTCCGAGCAGGAGCTCGAGAACCTGATTGAGGGGGTGGTGGCCAACCACGACCGGCTCTTTGGTGCCAACTCCAGGAAGGTCCCAGAGCAGGACAAGCGGAGGATCTGGCTGGGGATAGCCTCCAGCGTAAACTCTGTGGGCGTGGCGGACAGGTCGTTGGAGGAGCTGAAGAAGCGCTGGTACGACCTCCGAGGGCGTGCCAAGGAGAGGGTGGCGGAGCGCCTTGGTGAGGCATCGGGCACTGGAGGTGGCGGGCCGACTGTCCCACCCAACACACCCCTGGAGGACCAGGTTGAGGACACCTTGGAGAGGGAGGCGTGTGTTGGCGTGACCCCTCTGGACTCCTCCCGCCCCACCCAAGACACCCAAGGTAAGTGGCATGCGACTGCGACCCTGTCCCCTATGACCGTCCCTGACCAAATAGGCTCACTCATTGGCCCTTAGTCATGCCTATGTCGTGCATCAGGAAATGCCCAGAAGCATTGTGGGAGACGTAGTATGTCCATAATGTAGTAGTACCACAATGCGGCCAGAAAGGTTCCAAAGTGCGCAAATCCACAGCCATCCAGGGAATGACACCCAGCATGCATGTAACATCTGCACGTCTGACAGTCACATGCACCTAATGAGTATCCACTTACCCTCACAGGTGGCGATGATAGCAGTGACAGCGAGAGGCTGCTGATTGATGAGGAGGCCCAGGAGGAGGAATCCCTACCCGAAACCCAGCCACCAGCCCCTGCCGCTGCACCAACACCAGCAGCCAGGCCCCCCACCGTACCTGCTGCTACATCTTCCGGCCAACCGGCTGCCAAGGCCAGGCCCCCCACCGTACCTGCTGCTACATCTGCTGGCCAACCGGCTGCCAAGGCCAGGCCCCCCACCGTACGTGCTCCTACATCTGCCGGCCAACCGGCTGCCAGAGCCAGGCACCCCACCAATGTGCCTCCAGTTCCTGCCGCACCAGCAACACCAGCTGCTACACCACCTGCAGCTCGTGCAACCAGATCTGGGCCAGCCACATCCGCAACACAGCGGCCGAACAGCAGGAGGGGCAATGGGCATCTCCATGCCTGCATGAGCGTGGAGCGGCGCATGCTCCGAATACACCAGCGCCAGTCGCAGCAGCAAGGAGCCATCCAGCTCCAGCTGCATAAAATTGGCCGCAATGTGGCAGGTGTTGGAGAGCGGATGGACCGCATGACGGCGGCCATGGACCGCATGACGGCGGCCATGGAGGAGAACACTGCTGCGCTCTTTAAGCACCGCAGTGTTGCAAGCAGGCGCCACCACCAATTGATGAGCCGGCTGTCGGCCTATAGTCGGTCTAATTATGTGGCAGCAAATGCCACCACCCAGCTGTCCCGGCGCTCTCTGACCCAGCAGCACCAACTGGTCCAGTGCTGCGAGGACATAACCCGGGTGCTGGAGCACTTGACCACCGCCGTGACCGCACTGCATACACCTGTGCTACCGGCCATTGTAGGGGGAGACGATGCGAGTGAGGGTGCCTCCAGCGTGAGCAGCCACTCTGCCACGCAGGTCCCGCCACCTAGGCGCAGCACCAGGGCAATGCCTGGTACAGCTGCCCAGGATGAGGAAGAGCCTCACAGGCGCCTGGGCATTACGCGCCGGAGGCGCCAATGACATTGTGTGAGGGACACTGGCGCAGGCTGACGCTAAGCCTGCCATGAACCTTCACATGCAGTATGCAGGAATACTGTAATTTGTAAATAGTTGATACCATGACCCTTTTTTCTTGTGAATCAAACAAATACATTTATTTTGCTGCACACATTCGCCTTGTGTAATCATTACATTTTGCATGCAATTGTGATATGTGGGGTGGGGGAAGGGGGTGGGCTAGAAATTGTTAGCTGTGATGTGGTTGCGACGTCTGTGGCCTTCAGCTGGGTTCTCCCCGCGTGCATGGTGCGCATGTGCTGGTGGCCGGTCGTCCCCCTCAGATTCACTGCCTGAGATGTCAACTGGTATCCGGCGCTTGGTTGCAATGTTATGAAGCATTGCACAGACAGCCACAATGCGGCAGCACGCTGCAGGACTGTAATACATGGCCCCACCTGTCTTGTGCAGTATACGGAACCTGCTCTTGAGCAGGCCAAATGTCCTTTCAATACAGTTCCTTGTCCGGATGTGCGCAACATTGTAGCGCCGTTGCTGAGGTGTGGCAGGGTTGAGGTAAGGGGTCAGGAGGTATTCCCGTAGGGCGTAGCCACTGTCACCTGAATGAGAGGAGCAGATGTTGATTGCCTGTGCAGCGCAGTTACTTCATTGCAATGTGACATTGTCGACAAAGTGTACTTACCAAGTAGGTGTCCTTCCCCAAACTCTCCCCTGATCAGTCGTGTGTGGAGTCCGCTGTGCCTGAAGATAAAGGAGTCATGGGTACTCCCTGGGTACTGGGCCACAATGTCAGTGATGATGGTCTTGGCATTGCAGACCATCTGTATGTTGAGGGAGTGGTAGGACTTCCTGTTGCGGTACATATACTCCGTGCCAGCTGGTGGGCAGATGGCGACGTGGGTACAGTCTATGCAGCCGAGGACATGGGGAAAATGGGCGACATTATAAAATTGTAGTTTTGTCTGGTCCAATTCCTGTTGGCTCGTGGGAAATGTGATGTGCCGGTGGAGCTGGCTGAGCATGGCGTCAACAAAAGTGTGGAGGCAGCGTGACATGGTGGGCTGGGATATCCCCCCAGCAGCAGCTACTATGCCCTGGAAACTGCCGGAGGCCAGGAGGTGCAGGCTGCACAATACCTGCACATGTGTGGGCACAGAATTGTTTCGCCTTGTTGGGTGCTGCATGATGGGGTCGAGTTCTTGTATCAGCCAGGTGATCATTTCCTCATTCAGCCTGTATTTTGCATAAATCTGTTCTCTGGTTTGGCCCAGCAAGGTGACCCGCTGCCGGTAAATCCTTGCCTGCCTCATGCGTCTCCTCCGTGCTGCTCGCTGTAGCCTTCGCCGCCTCACCACCATGTACATCCCAGGCATTGTGGAACGCCTAATGCTGCTGCTGAATGTCCTTATGTGTGATTGGTCAGGCCTGGACCTGTTGGTGATTGGCCAACAGTTTTTCAAATTTTACTTAATCATGGCTTTTATGGTTACCACCTGCTTTGAGTTGTCCTTAAATTGCGCCGCGCAAACGTGCGAATTAGCGCTTTTTCGCTAATGTATTTGTTTCATGAATGCCGATTGAGACAATATTGCGTTTCGCTATTCATTTCGCAGATTCCGTGGTTGGTCGCTATTTCCGTATCGCTAATGCTCGACTACCCGGAGTCTGCGACTGTTATAGCGTAATCGCTATTTCAATCGCTATTATTTGTTTGCGAATTCGCTATTTCGTACTTGAATGCCGATTCCGTGTTTTGCACCCGCAATTGCGTTTTCGCAGCCATTGCGGGCGCTATTTCGCTTCATGAATCAGGCTGTAAGTCTCCTAGGGGGATGTACCAGACAAATCTTTCACAAAGATAATGTGAATCAATATTATGTAGTGCTTTGAAGGCAATACATAGCACCCTAAATTCAATCCTCTTTGCCACAGGAAGTCAATGTAGCTTAATTAAGGCCTGTGAATCTGATTGGTATTTGGGCATTCCTGAGAGAAGCAGCTGAGGCATTCGGCAACATCTAGGGGCATATTACCAACAACTAGCGATAATTATCGCTATGTTGGCTTAGCGGCAATATTTTTATCGCCGAGCTGCGGCGATTTATATCGCTTAGGAACCTTGCTATTATCAAGGTTTATCTCCTAAGCGATAAAAATCGGCCGAAATGCATGAATATCGCTGAAAAGTCAGCGATATTCATGCATTACCGAGCTAATGCTCTTAGCCATGTTATCCACCTACCATTGGATAACATGGCTAAGAACTGCTCAGGGGCAGGTGTTAGCTTTCGGAGATATTCGTGCTTAGCGCGAATATCTCCAAAAGTTGGTAATAGGAGATAGCGATGTTAGCGACTGTTTCCAGTCGCTATCATCTTGGCACGCCCACTTTGCATGTCATTAGTGATAAATTTCACTGACATGCAAAGCGGGGCCCAAGATTGTCGCTATCTCCTACTAGCTGTTGCTAACTGGTGTTAGCGACAGCTAGGTAATAGGGAGATAATTTTATCTCCGCTTTCTTGGCTTTTAAAGCCAAAAAAGCGGAGATAAACCCCCTTGATAATATGCCCCCTGGAGTTTAAGGAGGGATTTTTTTCCTGATGCTGATAAAAAGGGTTTCCCCATAGTTCAATTTGGCTAGGACTAAGGTGGTACCCACTAATTTTTGAAGGGCAGAAGGGATAAAATGGACAGATCTTTCTGATTACTCTTAAAGTAAAGAATACTGATGAGGCAGGAGAGTTGACCTGATCTTCGAAATTAGGTTTATCACCAAAAAGTGTTCCAAGTTCTTCACTTTCACTCTGGTGAAGGTGGAACCTCCATATCCTGTGGTCACCAACTTTGTGATCAAAGGGCATTGTCTTTGCCAAAAAGAAGATCCTCTGTCTTAGCAGAATTGAGCTTTAGGCAATTTAATGTCATCCAGCAATCTTCCTGGGATATACAAGAGCTAAACTTTTTAGCAGTGTCCTCAAGGTAGGGTATGCTCAGACGTGAGTCCCTTGCTCACTTTGCCACTGGAGTCAAGCAAGTGAAGACGGCTGTAATGCCAGAAACCGGTCCTGGGAAGCTTGATTCCGGTCCAGGGAAGACATGGCTTGGCAGTTCGGGCTGGACTGTTCCCATGAGGCACAGGGTCAGACTGATTTGCATATGGCCATGTCTGAACTGGGGTGGTGGAGTGAGCTAAAGAAAGGTGATGGATTAAACCCAGATCAGTTGACTGGGGGTGAGTGTTTGTATTGTCAATGCTCCGTCCATCATCACCTTTGGTTTTTCTCTACTTGAAATGGATACCACTATTTGGGTATCAGTGGCATAAGACACCACAGGAATCCAAATGATTTTATCAGTCTTGGCAGTGGGGTGACATGCAGATTAAAAAGAGTTGGGCTCAATGAAGAGCCCTGGGGTACCCCACACGGCAAACAAAACTATATGGAGATGAAATCACCCATAGCAACATGGTTCAATCTATCCTTTAAGAAAGATGTTATCATATTGAGTGCAAGGCCACTTATTCCTTGCGCAGCGAGTAGATCAGTTAAGATAATATGGTTGTACGTATCAAAGGCCGTTGAGAGATCTAATAATATCAATAAGGCCCAACCTCCTCCATCTAGAATGAACCTCAGTTCCTCTCAGTACTGTGTGCCTTTCCAAAACCAAATTGGATGGAATCCAGAGGGCTGTTATTGTCAATAAATTACATACGCTCAATGTTAAGAGGTTTCTCTAATAGTTTAGCTGGGAAGGGCACTCTAGAGATGGGCCTGTAGCTACTAGACACTTCAGAGAATAGGTGTGCTTCCTATTGCAGTACAGGTGTGATGTAGCCGCTGGAGGCCCATGCTGCATGTGGATGCAGTCCATTGCCCACAACACAAGTGGAAATCTTGCATGGGCAGAAAAGCCTTGCTTGTTTTCCTGTTGTTTCTGTGGTGTGTTTGGGAAGATGAGGTACTGGGGTGTGAGGCTTATGATGGCATCCAGGACAGAGGAGAGGAATGCCGGAAAGTATGGCTGGGATACTCCAGCCACCCTGGCTGTGGTGGGTTGGAATGTTCCAGACCCAGCATGTCTATTACAGCCAATGGCTTGGCCTGAGGAGGGATGCTGGTGCACCGCTGAGCTGTTGTCTGCATCCTTGCTCCAATATGGTGCAGAAGCTGGACAATGGACTCCCACCTGAGCCTGTAATGGGTGATGACCTCCTCTTCCCTGAGGTCGATGAGGGTAATCCTCTGCCGGTATGTCCACTCTCTTCCCCTGCCCTGCCTCCATAGTGATGGTGGTGGTGATGGTGGAGGTGGTGGTGTTGGTGGTGGTGGTGTTCTTGGTGCGCCAAGCTGCAGTACGAGGAAGTCCATGCGTAGTTGAGCTTACCAGAGTGAGTTGGGTATGTTCACCTTTTGTACCAGTGGCAAAGCGTCATTTTTACAGCTGGTTTGCCAAAGCATTATATTTTTGACGCTTTTGGGACTCTGCGTATCTTATGCCACAGTAGTGTAATTTTCCCATATCCTTGTAAATACGACTGCTGCAGTTCTGCGTGACGTTTTAAGAGTGAATGCCTACCTTGCATATCATTGTTGTTTTCTGATGCATCCGGGTCTTGCGCAGGCTAAAATCAATGCAGAATTGGCAAAAGGGACGCTAAAATATGGATCCCTGATTGTGCTGCCACTGGGTCAAAAGAAATGACACAGGGTAAGCTCCTTGTAAATATGTAATCACAGATCCTCAACATATGTTATTAGCATCAGCTCCAGAGCATCCTAAGCACAATCCAAGATCCGTCTGTCCAGGCAACTGCAGAAGAATCATATCCCCTTCTTCCATTGAACCTTCTCCATCACATCACATCAAATCCACCATCCTGAACCAAAGTTTTCTCAGCTATGAATCACTTTCCATATCTGTCCTCGTTCAAAACAGCGACCTTAACATGTTTGCACTCACTGAAACGTGGTTCTGCTCTTCATTGACATTTTTGCACTTACTGAAATGTAGTTCTGCTCCTCCTTGGTGTCTCTTTTCCACTAGGAAAAAACACCACCTGGTGCAAAAAAACATGAAAAAACTGTCAGAGTTGCATTTATCCATAAGGGCTCCGTCACATGAAAACTAATTACCTCACTAAACTTAGTCCAAAGCCCCACACTAGAGATTACAAACACAGGGGCATATTAACAAGAGCAGTACCGCTAAAGCAGCAACATTTTCATCGCCCTATTTACAAGGTGGTGCTAACATGCATTAGCGCATGTTAGCACCAGTTTTCCTGACGCCTCGCTTTGCATCTCTAATGAGATGCACAGTGGGCGTCACTGGGCGTACCCCTGACGACCAACCTTGTAAAATAGCGCAATATGTACATCGCAATATTTACAAGGTGGCCCACACATTTTAGCAGACGTTAGTTTTGCCGAAAGCCGCAGTTTTCGTCATAAACTAACGTCTGCTAAAATGCTGACTTACCTATACCTAACAATGGGGGTGGATTATGCTGATATGTCCACAGGGTCATATCAGCAAGGTTATCGCCGTTTTCCATGGAACATCGCTATCGCTGGAAAATTATCGCCATGCGTTGGTAATACAACTATAGCATGGCGATAATTGCCAGCGATAGCCGGCGATAAATAAGTTATCGCTAAGAACGGCCAGCGATAATTATCGCTGCTGCTTGATAATATGCCCCACAATATCTAAATCATTGAAACTGAACATCTTGCATACTCAGAAATTTATTAAAAACCAACAAAGGTTAAAGTGGTGTTATAGTTAATTGAAAATGTCAGTAACTTGGACTTTGTCCAAGAGTTCGATAAGATTAGTCAGTCAAAAAATATATGCAGATGTGACCAACTTCTTCCTTCACTGTGTCAGTAACAATCAGAGGCACAAAGGCTGGCTTTCTCCATTCTTCAAGGAATTGATGGAAAAAGAAAAGAGAGATTTTAAAAGCTTTATCACTATAAAATAAATCACTCTATCTTTGTCCCCACATTCAGCTTCAATGTTGCTGCCATATTTCCACCCACTCCCTTTCTTCTTCCTGTGTACAGAAACAATTCTTGTCATTCTGAATGTGTCGGTATAAACCTGCACCTGTAGCAGGACATTCAATCTATGGTCATCTGAAAAGGAATGAGGTGTTACTTTGCATAGCATTCCATCAGTAGTCATTACATCACGGTGATTATATATTGATTTTCTATCGATAGTGCTTTGACTTCTCATCTTTAAAAGCAAATTATTTTTTAAATCAAAATATGTTAGTTACAAAGTTGTTACTTTTTTATTAAATTGTTAATATACTATTTTATTTCGTATTAATTCAAAATGAGTTAAATTATGCACTTATAATAGTTAAACTGTTAGTATATTTAAATAGTTTCGGGGGGCAAACCTCCTCGACTCCTGCTTTTCTCAATTATTTATTTTTCCACTTTTGGGCAGGTCAGGTGACTGAGCGCATTACTCAAACATTTGTGCCTTAAAACAAGTATGCAAATATATGTATTATAATAATCTATCTATCTATCTATCTATCTATCTATCTATCTATCTATCTATCTATCTATCTATCTATCTATCTATCTATCTCTATCTATCTATCTATCTATCTATCTATCTATCTATCTATCTATCTATCTATCTATCTATCTATCTGTCTGTCTGTCTGTCTGTCTGTCTGTCTGTCTGTCTGTCTGTCTGTCTATCTGCCCATCCATCCTTCCCATATGGCCGCACGGAGGTCTCCTTGGCACCCTAATAGCAGTGGTGCATCAACAGCAGTCGCAGTCCCTGCAGGTAAGAAAGGTGGGACCGGGTGGGAGGGGGTGGGGGGGGGGGGGGGGTTATTTCGACAGATGACAGCCAGGGAAAATTAATTATTGATTAATTTTCCTTTGTCATCGTATGTTAAAAAAACAGCCGGCCTCACCACTCTCACCTGCACGGGCCGCGGCTGGTCAACAGCAGTGTGCACCCACCCATAATATCCAGTCTAACTCCCCAAATATATATATATATTACACAGTAGTGTTCACCACTGTGTAGTCATAGTTGGGCAGGGTTTCCATAGGAATGCCATTTTTGATTTCTTTAATAACTTTGGCTCAATTTGGCGAATCTGCACAAAACTTTCCAAAACAAATATATTTGGCCAAGGAAAAGATGGGGACTCCAGAAGTGTGATTTTCCACGGTATGTCCCTTTGGAAATGTTTGCTCTCCAATCAAGAAAAAACAGCTGAACAGAATTACAGCAAATTTAGCAACTTGTTAGAACTTTATTCAGAAAGCATACTTTTTTTTTATTTGGTGTAAATCTGTTTTGCTATTGTTGAGAAATTAGGGGCATATTACCAAGGGCCTTATCGCCGCTTTAGTGGAATTTTTCCTGCTAAAGCGGCGATAATTTCATCGCCCTATTACCTAGCTGTCGCTAACACCAGTTAGCGACAGCTAGTAGGAGATAGCGATCATCTTGGTGCCCACTTTGCATGTCAGCGATATTTAGCGCTAATGACATGCAAAGTGGGCGTGCCAAGATGTTAGCGACTGAAAACAGTCGCTAACATCGCTATCTCCTATTACATACTTTTGGAAATATCCAAAAGCTAACGCCTGCCCAGAGCAGTTCTTAGCCATGTTATCCAATGGTAGGTGGATAACATGGCTAAGAGCATTTGCTCGGTAATGCATGAATATCGCTATCTTTACAGCGATATTCATGCATTTTGGCCGATTTTTATCGCTTAGGAGATAAACCTTGATAATTGCAAGGTTTCTAAGCGATAAAAATAGGCGAAGCACGGCGATAAAATGATTGCCTCTAACCAAGCTTAGCGATAATTATCGCTTATTCTTGGTAATATGCCCCTTAGTGTTTAAAAAGGTGCTTGGGTGAGCATAAAGAGGTTAATACTGGTAAAAAATGACAGCCATATGGACGTCAGTGTCCAGATATGTTCAAATCGATGGTGAATCTAGAATGACTGGCCACAACCGAGATTATGTTGTGTCAGCAAAGACAGAGGACTTAGAGGCATTTGTACAAGCCCCTATCGCCGTGGGAACGTCACTTTTTTCGATGTTCCGGTGTTGATAGGGGCTTCGCCTTATTTACAAGGCAGCATTAAGTGTGGCTTAGCCCTGCCTTGTAAATAAGGCCCCCTTTCAAGTAATGCTGAGTGTGAAAGGGGAGGCCAAAGGAGTGTTCAGGTGGGAGTTCTACTGCAACACCTATTGATTCTGACGCTGCCTCCTATTTACAAGGGAGGCATAAATAGGAGGCAGCGCCAGAATTAAGACCAGGGAAAACCAGGTCTTAACCTGGTGAAGCGAGGAGAAAATTTTATTTTCTCTTTGTTTTTTGCTGTTTTCGTGTGTGCTGCGTTGTGCAGCACACATGAAAATAGCAAAAGGCCAATGATTGTTTATGTACAGGAAGGTCTCCCTTCCTGCACATAAACAATCATTTTTTTTTAAATGTCGTTTTGCAACTTCTGTGAGTGCTGCATTAAGCAGCACACACAGAAGTTACAAAACAGCATTTTAAGATTGTTTATGTGCAGGAAGGGGTAACTTCCTGTACGTAAACCATCTTCCCTGTACGCAGACACCCTTGCACTATGGTGCAAGGGTGCCTGTGTTGGCGCTAAGCTGCTAAACTTAGCACCAGCGCACGGGGAAACGCAAGGCTGCACCACAATCTTGTAAATATAGTGCAGCCCTGCGTTTCAGAAGTGGCAGAGCGTGTCATTAAACCAAGGAGGCTAAAGACACACTCTGCCACTTCCCTTGTACATATGCCCCTTAGTCTCTGAGTACTGAAAAAACATAAAAGGCCACATAAGAGGGAGAGTGAGCAGACACTGACTCCAGAGTACACCAAAACCCCAGGGCCCAAAATATTTTGGCTAGTGGATACTGTAGGCCAAGTGCAGTGGGGTTTGGCTGTGGGTTCATATAGGGCTTACTCATTGTTACACACAGCTGTAGACTGTGTGCAGTGAGGAGGTGGGTGCCCCTGGGGAGTTGGCCACCCTATTGTGTTTGGCGCCCGTGGGGAGTTGGGTGCGTGAACTGGCGAGTGGCCAGGCTCTGCAGTCATCCCTTCTCTGTGCACGGTCAATGGATGTGTTCAGAGGGGAGTTGGGTACTCCTGGGGTGTTGGTGCAGAGCACAGCTGGAGGCCAAGCCTTGCACCCAACACCCAAACATACACGACCAAAGGCTGTATGCAGCAAGCGATTTGACACATGCAGGGGGATGGGCACAGAGCCTGGCCAGAGGTTGGGCACCCACTGGGAATTGGGCACAGGGCCTGGCCTTTGGTCAGACACTAGGCAATCTCAGAACTGTATTGTGAGTACCTGGTACAGCAGAACCCTGAGAGTCCCCCAGTGGGATAGCATGATACCAGTACTGGTCCCACAGTGCTAAAAATGTTTTTTAAATAAAGTGCAGATTGTTGAATAATGTAGAATGTGGGGGTGACTGCTTGTTTTAAAATATGAATTCTTTAAGAGGGTAATCCTGTCAAGATGAGTAGAGTTTGAACTCTTGTTTGGAGGGTCTTCAAGGGTTAAAAAGTGAATGGACTAATTAAAGTCAATTGAGGCATATGGTTTATTAGGTGGGTGAATACCAGTAAATAGAGGACAACATCTACCATATGTGAGCGACATGATAGATATGCCATGCATGCAGCATGTGGGTAAAGGTTATGTTCATTGTCACTTAATTGGTGATAGAATATTGAGCACAGGTGTAGCTCGCTGAATTACTTCAAGACCACAAAGCCTATGGGTCGCTGCCATAATGACATTATTATGTTATGTGATATGATCAATGATGTCCTTTGAGATGTCACAGTGAAGCCATCACTGATTTCATTTAACATGTCATGAGTGATATAATATGTGATGTCATAAGGAGTGCATGAAAGCAGTGCAAGTTATAGTTAGTTCACTAACTCAGTTTATAAACATTCGATCATTTCTCATTTCAATACCTAACTATAATGTCACTTTAACCCTTGTTTTTTCACAATGAAGTGCGATGGTCCTGCACCTGTCTATCATTCCTGTAGCAGTCCTCATATGCTCAAAAGGAAAGTTCTTCCTAGAAACGTACTCACCTTGAAAAATAGAAACCAAAGTACCGTCCCTCACACTTACCATCTACCAAACCTGCCGGAATAGGGAAAAATGTATAAATCCTAGTCGGTCGACATCCCCCGATCCCCCCCCCGCCCCGTCCTCGCCCAGCCCCAGTGGCGTAACAACAATTGAGGGGCCCTCCTGCAAGGTACGTAGAGGAGCCCCCTCAGGACTCTATCAGGAGATCTCCGGCCGAAATGCTTTGCTGAGGAGGCCCCCTGGAGCTTGGGGCCCCCTGCACTGCGGGGGATGCGGGGGCCTGTGTTACGCCCCTGTCCAGCCCCACCGCGCTTACCTGCAGGAACCGCTGCTGTTTTGGTGGTCATCATGCACGACATGGAAACACATTTTGAACAGGATCAAAACAAAGACAGCACACATCCAAGTAAACACCCTACACAGTGTAGCGTGCTACTCACCTAAGCAAGTATTCAGCATCAGACGTAGTGAAGTAAGTGCTATATAAATGCTGCAGTACAATTTATTTATTTATTTATTTAGAGTTTTATATATAGAACAGAACCACATGTTTGTAATGTGCCATTTATCCTTTGTAAAGCTTTAACAATTATATATTATACATCAGTGACCACCCATTGCTTTCTGTATTTGCACCTCATCTCCATTCATATCCTAGTTAGGAACCTATTAAATAATGTAAAGTGCTCTGAAACCCCTGTGTGTTGGTTTGCGCTATAAAAAAAACCTACAAATAAATAAATACATAAACTAGAAGTATCAAGGGGTAGCAGCTGTGATGCTCCTGGCGTGACCTTTGGTACCTCTCGCACTAACTTGGTTACTACTGGTCCCGGGAGGGGTCATGTAGGCAGTGGCAGGAACACAACGTAAACAGGAATCCCTAATAGCCATGGTAACTCGCTATAGATTCAGTCGCTGACCTTCAATTAAGCACAAAACCATACAGATGACGTTGTGTGGGTGAAGACTCAGAAACAGAAGAGGGTCCCTGAAAACCGAAATGTAGGGAGAGGAGGGCAGGGAAAATAGCAAAAACAATAACAACAAAACCTCCCCCTGTCAATTAATTAGTATATACGTGATACATCAAAAAATGGAAATGACATCATTGTCCCACAGGAAGTATTCTTTTTCTTAATTTATTTTATCAAAAAGTTACTTTTTTTGGAGTTATATATAAATCACAATTATAACAGATGTAATCATTCCTGTACAAACAATCACTAAAGCAGCCCCACCATAACATAATCCAAAGTACTAACAAACATAACACCACCACAACTAACAAACACATCAGGCACACCAGACATACCTCAATAAAGAACAAAGGGAAAAGAACAATACATCTAACAGACCAAAGTAACAAAAATCAAACTGTGAATATATTGGAAACCATCAAGTACAAAAAAATCACAAAATAAATATTTCAATCCATCAATGTACACCAACAAGCAGAAAGCGTGCGGGTGACGAGCATTACAATAGGTGAGCTAAGCGATGTCTTTCGGTTTCTAGTAGGCTGTGACGCACTTCCGCTACTCGGGCATTTTACTGAATCATTGTCCATGAACGTTTACATATTGAGAGACGGAAACCACTTTGAGAATAGTAGCAAATATCTGGAGTATTGTAGCAAATATCTGGAATAATCTTCACTCATTCCGTGCTCATTTTACACATTCAACCATTGTGTGGCGCCGCGGCCAGGGCGACTGACGCTGGAATCTGGGGACCACGGTTCGATCCCCAGCTCCGGCGGCAGGTTAGCCCAGCACCATGTGACTCTGGGCGATAGCTCGCTTAATCTTCCCGACGGCCCCTAGCGCCTAGAGACCCTTACGGGTGATTGTGCGCTTTACAAATGTGGACTTTTTTTTACTTAAGTACAGGAAGAAGTACCAACATATATCAGGTTCGAAGATAATAATTTAAAAGGAATTTAATAGACATGTGCATGAGATGTTATAACTGGAAAAAAAAAGTAATAACTCCTAGGAGCACATAGTATACACTTAAATTGAATGAGCAGCGTCATTTAATGGACAAAATGTTGTTAATGGAAGATGGGAATTTCTTATTAACCCTGCATTGTTGCACTTGGTCTTATACAAAATGAATAAATATACATATTTTAAAACAGAATGAGCATTGTCACCATCTTTATTCACCCGGCACAAAGATTAATGAAGGCATCCTGAATATAACATGTCTAGGTCAAACCATTCTGAGGGGCATATTTACAAAGGAATGGCAAAGCGTGGCGTTAAGCAAACATTGCTAACGCCAAGCTCCGTCATTCTGAAAACGCAGGGATGCGCAGTATTTAAAATGGTACGGCACATCCCTGCGTTTTCCTTAGCGCCAATGCACGCACGTTTGCACCATGGTGCGAGGGGGCCTGCGTTGAGGGAATGATTGTTTATGTGCAGGAAGGTGCCCCTTCCTGCGCGTAAGCAATCACTAATGGTGATTCGTAACACCTATGTGTGCAGCATTGTCCAGTACACATGAAAGTTTGAAATTGCCATTATTTTAAATGATTATTTATGTCCATGAAGGGACACCTCCTGCACATTAACAATCATTCATGGCGATTTGCTGATTCTATGTGTGCTGCACAATGCAGCACACAGACAAGACGGGCCCGTGCAAGTAAGAGAAAAATAGGTGGTAGGGCCAGGTTGGGGGGGGGGGGATTCAACAGACCACCACGAGGGAAAATAAAATAAATAATTATTTTTCCCTCGTCATCAGTTAAAATCCCCCCCACCCGGCCTCACCACTCCGCCGCTCTTACCTGCACGGGCCGCAGCTGCACATAGAAACAGCAAAAACTAGGAGAAATTAAGCATTTCTCCTCGTTTTGCCATGTTAAGACCAGGTTTTCCCTAGTCTTAATTTTGGCAATGCCGCCAATTTACGCCACCCTTGTAAATAGGGGGCTGTTTCAAAATCAAAGGGTGTTGCGGTAGAATGCCCACTGCAACACCCATTGCACACCCCTTTCATGCTAAGTGTAGGTGGAAAGGGGGCCTTATTTACAAGGCAGCGTTAAGCCATGTTCAATGCCTTAACTAGGCTCTGTAAATAAGGCAAAGGGTTTATCGCCACAGTAACGTCGTAAAAAGAGACATTCCAGTGCACAGGGTCTTGTAACTATGCCCCTGAGAGGCATATGTACAAGGAAGTGACAGAGCACGGCGTTAGCCTTCTTGGCTCAACGCCGCGCTTCACCACTTCTGAAACGCAGTGCTGCACTGTATTTACAACAATACGGTGCAGCCCTGCGTTTCACCCTGTGCTAGCATTAAATGTAGCTGCCTAGGGCCAAAGCTGGCACTCTTGCACCATTGTGCAAGGGTGCCTGCATTGCAGGGTAAGATTTTTTATGTGCAGGAAAGGACACCTTCCTGCACATACACATTCAATGGCATTTTGCTGTTTCAATGTGTGCTGCACAAAGCAGCACTCATAGAAACAGCAAAAACGAGGAGAAATAAAGCATTTCTCCTCACTTCGCCAGGTTAAGACCAGGTTTTCCCTGGTCTTAATTTTGGCGCTGCTCCATATTTACATCACCCTTGTAAATATGGGGCAGCGTCAAGATTAATGGGCGTTGTGGTGGATTGCCCACCACAGCACCCATTGCCCCCCTCTGTCAAGCTAAGTATAGCGTAAACGGGGCTTTATTTACAAGGCGACGTTAAGTGGCTTAACGATGATTTGTGAATAAGGTGAAGCCCTTATCGCCACAAGAACGTCGGAAAAAGTGACGCTGTGGTGGCAATAAGGACTTGTAAATATGCCACTTACCAATCCTCCTGCTGGAAACCATCATGAGGAAACTAAGCACCATGACGTCACTCCACCATTATTTTTTCAGAGGATCGAAACCGATTTTTCACCAAGTAAGGACATGAAACCATCTACCCCCGCTGGCAGTGTTTCACACAGAAGATGTTCAAGTTTCCACTACAGATGCACAGATCAGATTCTCAGGTTTCACTAATTGTGATCCAGACAAAAAAAGAAGGTCAGCTGCTAAAAGTCTGAGCCACAGAGCACATCACCAGCACCCAACAGTGAGATTGGAAGCATTTTTGTTACTACATAGGCTTCATACAAGCTGCATAATAATAAATCCCCATATAGTGCTTGACACTCTTACACTCACATAGGCCAAAACTGCTCTGGGTCAGGGCATCTAGGGCTTGTCTCCTTCTGGGGACCTAACGATTAGGAGGGGGCGATACCACAGGAAGGAGCTACTCAAGACATTCCGCTGCTATGATAAACAAGCATTGGCAAAGCCAATTGGTCTTCCCTTTTGACCTATTGGCTTTTTCAATGATTTATAGCATTGCTGACTTTATGCTTTATGTTTACCTACAACGATTCAGGTATTGACTTATTTTCAAAGGAATTCATTACCCTGTAAACCTGACCTGTTATGGCTCACGGGCGCACTTTCATATATAGATCACTTTAAAAACCTGTACCTCCATTTATTTACTGACATGTTTTTTTTTCACTGTACACTTGATAAAAGTATAGTTAGTTTTTAAGAATGCCCAAAGATTAAAAGGTAATCGATTGGAAATTATGAGCCTGCATACAGTGTTTTTGACATTGCAACCACACCCGCAATATAGCATGTATCAAAGACATACACCAGCCTTCAAATAAGGCGATTAACAGGAACAACTGCTGAAACTATACAACAAGCGGAGGTAAAATTAATAATCTGAAGGAACAGCAAAGCAGAGTAAAACGGTTTGTCTGCTGAAGTGGGTATTGACCTAGACGTGCACCCTGTATCATGGAAGGGAATGTGGTGAAAATGAGAACAAGCATTGGCAATGCCAATAGGTCTAGCTTTACTGGAACGTTGCATGACAATATGAAGCATTATAAGTAAATAGCATGGGAGTGAACATGTATTTATGTGGAAGCAAAGAACAGCAGAATACTATTGGTGTAGGTTAAAAAGTCAGGTGACAGGTGCACTGTCAAGCCAGACCTAAAGATCCATGTACGTTAGTGATGGATCACCTCCCATCTGTGCTGCTGCCAGAGAAAGCCAACGTAAATTATCTAGTTATCTATGACTCTTTGATAGCATTACAATAGTGTATGTGTACCCCTGAAAGTTCAAGCTCAGGCAGCTGGATACATAAACAAAATGATCACAGCTGCGTGGAGGGTTAGCACTTTTTTCTGGAAGCACACATGATCGGCCCAATCAAAACATGTACTCCAGGCACTAAACTTGAGGGCGCAGCCAAAGGGACTAGGGAGGAGTGTTGCCAGAGCACAACTGTATTTGTTACCTGCAAAATAAATCAAAAAGATACCCCAGTTCTTGTTCCCTTCAGTGGCGGCTGGCATGCAAGGAAGGGAGTGGGGCAGGAGGAAAAAAATAAAAGCAATAAATACATTTGAAAAAAAGATTTACACTTTCCTTCAATCCTGGCTCGACGTTCTCCTCGCTCGGATCATCTGTTCTCCAGGCAGGCTCTAACACAGGACCAGGAAGCTGCGGCAACCAATCCTGGAGCTGCTTTCATGCAGCATTAAAGCAGCGTCAGTATTGGAGGGAGCGGCATCTCTCTCTGCTCCAGAAGGCACTAGGGGCCTCATTTATGAAAAGTGACGCATCGCTGCGTGAAAACAGCGATGCGTCACTTTTCACTGCGCTCTCCCTGCGACATGATTGATGCATCATATTTATAATATGACGTATCATGTCGCAAGGAGTTACAGATACGTCAGTATTTCTGACGTATCTGTAGGCGCAAAAGTGACGCATTGCTGGAGTGTGTCACAAAAGTGACGCAACTCCAGCAATGCTTCCTTTCACATGGGGAAAGCCCCATGTGAAAGGGCTTGCGTCAGTCTTACGCCTGCTGTGAGGCAGGCGCAAGATTTTGACGCAACAGCGTCCTAAAAGTGACGCAGTGAAATCTCATAGATTTCACTGCGTCACTATTACGAGGCTTTTTGCGGGTGAACGCCCCCTCTGCATACATTGTACCTGACACAGGTATAATGTAGCGCAGGGGTTTACAAAGTGAAGCATCTGCTTAGATGCATTACTTTGTAAATAGTACGCATCAGGAGGCATGTTTCACGCCGCCGATGCGTCACAAAAAGTGACGCATCGGAAGCGCAAAACTCACGCAAGGCCTCATAAATGAGGCCCCGGAGGCCTATGCTGTCTCTAACTCAGCTGTCTAAGGTAGCTGAGTTAGACAGGTTTAAACTGCGCATGTATGGCTGACCGTCGCATGACAGCCAGCCAAAAAGACATGCACCCTTTAAATCTAAGTGCATTGCCTGCCCATCACTGCTTTCTGCTGCTGCAGCAGAACCCCCCCGACCCCCGTCATGACGCTCAGTTCGGAATGGGATTTTGACAAATAAAATGGTAATTTATAACCATTTTATTTTTCTATCCCTGGGGGCATTTTGTTTGTGGGATAACAATCCTCTGCCTTAACGGAGGAGCAACAACTACTTACCTTGCGAAGTTGATCCAAATATCTGAGTCAAGCGCAAAATGAGAAATATGTGCTTATAGTAAAGACAGTCATCTGCTTTATGGCATTAAAACTGGCCCTGACTTCATACCTTTAACATTAATGCAACAAGCTTGGATTGATTTAGGAACAATTCATATTAAAAAGGTTAAGGTAATGCATTTCACAAATTTAGTTCCTCTTTTATTTCACGTTTGATTTTTGATTTTGATTTGTAGAGCGCAATGGTTATCCAAAGGCATCACGGCACTATAGCCGGCCATCCAGAACTAAGTCCTAACTGTAAATCCACCTGAAAAAAGCTGTACATAAAGCATAAAGCCAGGTTTTAAGTGCTTTCCTGAAAGGCAGCAACTGTGGGATAGCCCTCAGGCTTTGCGGAAGAGGGTTTCAGAGTCTGCTTGCTGCAATCGAGAAAGCTCTATCTCCCCATTTCTTCTTTCGAGTCCTAGGCACAGTAAGTGGGCTTTGGTGTGCCGATTGCAGGTTTCCACCTGGACATTATCAGTGAAACATATCTTAAATCCTTGCTTTACTGGGGAGAAAAGGTTTACTTAATCTTGCATTCCCCAGGAAAGTTAGCTATTTCATCATGGTGTGTTTCTGTATTTTGTTTGTGAATCTTATTACTCTGGCATAGTGCATACTTTGAGTTGTGGCAGGTGTTTATGAAGGGCTTTGATTGAGAGCATTGGCGCTGAGACTGGCATTTGTCAGTGGGTTGGTCTCTCTGCAGAGCACACAGAATAATGGCCATGTATTCCAGTTGCAATTGAGATTTTGTGTAATGTGTGTGAAGGGGGTTCACAGATGGGAAAATATTTACAAGGCAAAAGCAAAAGGAAATAAAGTGCTTAAATGGGAGTGAGTGCAGTGTATGTTTTGGGGTGTTGAATGAGTCAGATGTCAGGGGAGAGTGTAAAGAGGGTGTTGAAGAGGAAAGAGCAGAGGTTGATAATGTGTAGATGGATGGAATGCATAGAGAAAAAAAAGTATACATATCTAACATAAAGTGCACATAACTGAAGGTCAAAACTTCTTCCATAAGCCTCAATAATATTTAGTTCACATTCTCACAATTTCAGAATTGAAATATTTCCAATCTTAATTATTTATAACAAATAATTGCTGTTACTTATTTATCTTAAACAGCTAACAGCCATTAACAAAGCTAATCTACTGACATATTTTAGGTGCATGCCAGTTGCTGTGTTATATATCTGGATGTAATAACATCTCAGAGGGAAACCAAAATACTGCTCGAGTGGCATAGTATGGAGATCACAGAAATGTATTTTACATGTTCCCTTTCAGAGAGACCCCACTTTTTTCATGCTGCTTAAGACCTGTCTGCACATATTTCTATATGACTGATTGCAGCTGTGGGTTCTTCCCGAAGCCTGGTTAGAGCATTTTTTTCCAAAGTTGATGCTGCATGCAGTGCAAGACACTGGGCAAGCACAGAATTTAAAGCTCCTGAAGTTGTTGCACTGTACAATTTGCACATTAAAGTAACTGTTGAGCATATTAATGCATTAAGATATGGGGCATTTTTTAATATGTTCAATGTTTCAAGACTATACGTCATCACTGCTTTATAAACCTTGCTTCCTCACTAAATTCATTTGCTTTCAAATTCTCTGGAGGAGAACCATCCCCACTTTTGTCCATTAAGTTTGCTCACTTCACTTGCTACATAAAAGTCATACCCAACTTTTACAGCCTACCACTTTCAAATGTTAGCAGCTGCCACTGACGCAAACAAGAAAAGAGGCAAACAATACATGCAAACATCAGGATGTTGAGGTCAGGGTGTATGCAAACCATGGAAGGCCTTACTTACACATTTATTAAGACATTGCAATGGAGGTAACTGAGCTTCAAAGGTATCTGCATGAGATGAACAATAGGGAACTCCTGTTTTAAACCACAGACTACTATTTAGTTTGTATTTAAAAAAAAAAGAATGAGCACCAGGGCTTAAACAGTATGTTGCCGCAGGCCTACACTGCCATCTGTCAGCAACAATACTATCCTATTTCATGACCCTTTCTCAGGGGTGGCTACCATCGGAAAGCCATCAAAACGTACGGTGCTCTCCTAATGAGCTATTGATGAAGCAATGTGTAAATATCAGTGTGTGCATTAAATGATGCCATACATTTTAGTGATGGATTCACCCTGAATTGTACCATGTTTGGTTTAAGTAGCTTATCCTATGCCAATTTTCCATTGCGTTCTGGTATTTGTATTTTTTTTCCTCATATGACCTCCGTAGCTACAGCCGCCTCTCGACCTGGTCCGCCTCTGGTGCATATAACTTTGGTGGTACTTAAGCTCAGCTGGTATTTTCTTTACGGGGAATGCCCGTTTATACGCAAGCTGAGCTGACCAAGAGTTTTTAATCATAGGAACATATCCTGTACCTCAATCAAATATAAGGTAAAGTAAAAGTGAGATAAAATAAAATAAAATGAAACGATCTCATGAAGGGTCATCCAACCAATTTCAAAACAACCCAGTGTCTGGCCTTCCTCTAGAAACATGTACCATCTGGTCTATAGCTCTAAAATACTTAACAGAGTTCCACCAGGCATTCCAACTAGGAGAAGCTTCTGATATTTGTAGTCTAACATTCATAATAAAATAACAAATTACAAACACCAGAATTCGATGTAAATACATGACAACATGGGTTAACTGGACAGTTCTTATTAATTTTGGAAAGGATTCTAAATGTGGCAACCTATTTCTAGCCCAGTCAGCAAGTCACCTACCCACCGCTGAATGATTGTGCAAGAGGTTGAAGGGGATACTGACATTGGTCTCTCTGGATCAAACCAGCCAATGGGAAGTAAAATGTAAAGCAAACCAGAGGCTGTCTTTGCTTGAAGGTGAGGTGGAGGATTGGAGACAGTGGCGTAGTAGGACGGTCTGCCCCGGGCGGTCTGAGTTTTGGAGGTGGGGGCCTCCCCCTCTCTTACCTGTGGCCGTCAAGCGGCAAATGCAGGAAACACCAGCACTCCCCGCTCTTACATTCGCACACCCTGGGCGGCAAAACCAGGGAACGCCACTGGCGGCACAAGGCCTAGCTACGCCATTGCTTCGAGATGCCTCTTGTGATTTGCTGAGGTTTTTTGAGAGGTCTGCTGTGGTTGCCTAAGTATTATTGCCATCGTTGGCATAAAGTGCGCATGTCACTAACATTTCGCAGTGATGGGAACTGAGCCACTTCTTCAGAGATATGAAAGGGCTGCTCGAAAGTGTGAATAATGTGAATGCCTGATTCCTTCACTTTAATTTTCAGCTTTATGAAACACATATAAAATGCCTAACATTTGTAAAAGTAGTTACAAAAGTTACATATTTTATAACCATTTTGTAAAACATGTAGTGGAGGTGAAAGCCCTGCCATTCTGGACATAGCCAGCATGGTCAGAAAGCAGTGGAGTGCTCTGCCCTGTGCAGGAGAGCACCAGATTTTGGGAGGACAAGTCAAAGGGCGCGTCACTGTGCTTTTATGAGTTAACTGACTGAAATCTTCAGTGGAAGTTGTACAGCTGTAACTTGATTCAATGTGCTTGTACAATTAAGTGTAATATAAATGGAATGTGGTGGATGGTATCCTATGAGATAGGTACTTCCTCAGCCACCATTCCAGTTTTGCTTTCTATGATACAAAATGTGGAAGTTTTAAACCACTGATTTTCATGATGGTGACATACTAAATTACTTTGCACAAACATGTGTCTAATTGTGACATAACAATAAAACAAAGTGAATACTCCCCCTTCACCAGTTACCTCTTTCACTTCTCTCAGCCAAAATTCATTTAGCCCCCCACCCCACAAATGCATATGTTCTGGTGGGAAATCTAATAGAAAAACATATTGTTTTCTCTTGTCCTCTTTGAAGCTTCAATCAATCCCCGAAATGTTTAGCCTAAGGGGCTTTTTCAACCGTGTCAGTGAGACTGAAGTTGCATACATGTATTTTATGAAGCCTTAAGAGATCTGCTACAGTACTTTAAAATAAGATCTGAGATATGTTGTTATATAGATGCACCTGTTCAGGCATTTGATAAACAAAATTACCTGTAGTAGAACCCTCTGTTCTCCCTTGGGACAGTTGCGCTTGCTCGCTACATTCACACCTGAAAATTCATTATTTAGTCTCACGCTTCACCACTTTGAAAGTTCACCAGCCGCCTCTGATAGCAACACCACTTCTAAAGGGACAAACAACCTACAGCCAGGGCCTGGGGTGTCACAGTGGGTGAGGTTAGCCTGATGATGGGTCTCGGCACAGTATACATAACACAAGATTAGCATTCTAACACTTACCATTACCAAGGACAAAGCATCAAATCACATGTGCTTGCATCCACTCCTATGTCTGACAAATGGAAAAAGGGTGAGGTCTATGCCTGTGAATAATGGACGTCTGGCAGCACACAGGGATGAATGAAGACTGTGCCACCCGAAATCGTGATGCTGATAGCGTCACTGACCTACAATGGATACAACCATATAACACAATGGCAATTATGGGCTTTAGAAAGGTAAGCCCTGCGTCGTGCGTCACAGTGCAGAAAGTTGATATGCTGCCTGGCTTCCGTCTCCTGCTTCCGAGCGAGACTGGGCAGGCAGCCTGGGACAGACACCCCAGACTTAAATACATTGATTTGTTTAGAGATTTGATTGTACCTCTAAATAAATCATTCTATTTAATATTTTTTATATAAATGTTAGGAATTTCAGAGCGGCGCAGCCGCAGAGCCCTAATGGAGAAGCAGCCCCTGCAACAAACCACATCTGTAAGCACATATAAAGGTTTCAAATATTACTAACGGCATCCAATGAAATGTCTTTGGGTTATATGAATAAACCACAAAGTGGGAATCTATTGGATAAAGAGACTCAACACTCTAGCTCCCAATGGATTGAATGACCAGATGGAATTCAGTTATTTTTGTGATCTCCAGTTCTCGTTCAGTGAACCACTGCTTATTCCCATTATTATGTTCCTTTCCCCCATAACTTATTTCTGTCTTTGCCACATTCATCAACATCACTCACAATTTATATGCATTTGCTGTGATTTCAAAGCTATAGTCATTTAATGATGCCACTACTATTTATGCAAAAGAATCAATTGATGGATGGAATGCTGGACAATGCAAACATTCACCCCCAATACTGTTTTGTGAAACAAAGGATACCTGGTTTATGTATTTCACCGCTTTTGTGGGAAAAGAAACAATGACCATGAGGTTCATATATTCAGTGTATACAATTTACATTTTTTTGACACATATAGAAAGTACATATTAATTTCTTGTCTGAGAATCAATACATCTACCATCCACCAGAGGCAATTTTTGATCAAGTGGAAATTAAATTAATAATGCAATGTGACAATTTTACACAGTGAAAAAATAATACAAAAACAACATACAGAATTCATCCAATTAATTCTGAAGAAATTACACCAGCTAACACATTTTCATAAACACAAGAACTCCATTCGCCTAACACTAGGTAATTGTTGCGGAGTTACTTAGAGCCACATGGGCAATTCTTCTTAACCCCTACTGGGTGCATAAACCATTGTACACCCTAATTTTGGAGCATAGAGTTAATTAAATGCCCTATGTGGCAGATATATTGAAAAGGCCGACGCGTTTCTAATCCCTGCGATGACTTGCGGGATTATCATCAGGGCACTGGGGTACGGTGTAACTTGGAACATGAAATTAAATAAACTAATTAGAATCTAGACCCAACTCCTCTTCTTTTTTGGTTTTTTGAAAATAGGAAAATCATGTACCTGAAGTTCATGAAATCGCTTCACAATGATGAATATGGATGATACCTCTTCCAGGTGTGATCTAAAACTATCAAGGACAACTCCTGTTACGTTACAGGACACTATATATTGTGGGATTTTAAGTAAGCTGCTTTGAATTTTAGCATGAAACACTTACTTTTTGAACGACGGATTGGAGGACGCTAGAGGCTCGCTGTCACTTATATAGCTAATGTGGCTTCCAGCTACTTCGTTCGTATTTCATCAATAAGTTTCACCCCGATCTGCCATAAACAAACAATGCACCCCCAGTTACAACACAATCTAATGTTATGTGATTTAAGTAACCCAAATGCGTTAGAGGGTCAAGATTTGCAATTACTGTTGGGTATTCACACGCGTGTTCAGATACTTTGGAAGACTTACACACCGTGGTTTATCTGTGCGCCATCGGTGACACAGACCAGAAAGGGAAAAATACGGGAAAGAGAGAAGCCCTCGTTATTTTCTATACCGCGTACAACGTTCAGCGCTTCTTCGTTCTAAATACTAAAAGCCTAGAGAGTTCTAAGATTCACTTACTTTGTCGAAGCGGTATTCAATTTCAATGGTGATCCATCATAACGATTTAGGAGTCAGCCATCACGCTACACGATGCTGATATGGGATCACCGTTCGGATGTTGGCGTGTTTTCTTTACTGGTGTGTTATGGGGCATGTAGTTTTGCTCAACACGCCGCTTAACACTCAGATGGCTACCGTCTCTAGATTTTATTTATTGTCAAATCAATTTAACTTTAAAACATTGTAGCCGTGTCTTAAAGATTACACATAACTCTGCTGATATAAGGCCACAGGTCAACGGTTGGCATATATTTTTTTAATGATGTATCGTGAGGCCTGAGGTTTTACAGAGCACCATGTTAGACGCTCGATTTGTTACGCATAGTGAATTGCTTACTTAGTCATGCTTCGCATTATTCGAGATGTTTCATGAGCCATTATTGTTGACAACTGCTGGAGGGGTGCAAAATCAATTACAGGCAGGTCGAAGTGAAACCCATTATTCAACTTTCGCTACCTAGTTAGACAGTGGGCCGCATTTTTATCTTAGCAGTCCCCATTTCGTCAAATCTTGGTATGCTGAAGTGTTTCGTAAAAATTGTTATGGGCATCTGGAGTCATGAATATACAAATGGCGGCCTCCTTTTATGAATTTTGCAATAACTGAATATTATATCACTATATATGGGTAATTTGGGGCATCTGTAGTTTTTACACAGGGGACCCAGAGTTTCCAATTTGAGGACCTATGGCAACTCATTCAGGCCATCTGCTACACAGTCAAATTTCATGATGAGGTATGTTTCTTTATTATTCAACAGAGCATCAATGTCCCCACCCCTCGGTGGAGTTTTTACAGCTGATAACACTGTCCAAACAAAGTCCTTTTCAGAGTAGAGTGTTTCAACAAAGTGAGGGACCATAGGTGCTGTTAGAATTCTTTGCTTAGTTCTTGACTTGTGCTGCGTCATTCTGAGGTGGACTTGCTGCGTGGTTTTGCCAATATATACTTTGGGGCAAGGGCATGTGATGGCGTACACCACGTTGCGAGTTTTGCAAATTGTGAATTCAGTGTGTTTCCATTTCACACTATTGAACACAAACTCTGAACCTTCCATGGTGTTACTGCAGGAGGATCATGAGCCACACTTATGATGGCCCACTACAGGTGTTAAATTCCACAATGCTCATAGGTCTGGCTGTACTCTATTTCTACGCAGATGGCACTTATGATTTGTTGGCCGATGCTTTTGTTGCTTTTTAATGCAAAAAGAGGGTTTTCAAATGGACATGATAGATTTGTAAGTAAGTGCCAGTTGCTCAAAATGATCTTTTTGAATTTGTTTGTGTGTGGGCCAAAGTTTGACACACATACCAGTTGTTCGGAGGGCTTCTTAATCTTTTTAGTCAGCAACTCCTCTCTAGGTGTGTTCCAGGCTCGCTTTGTGGAGTGTTTAAGCATCTTCTTTGGATAGCATCTCTTCTGAAGTTGTTCACATAATATGTTTGCTTGGATCACAAAGTCTTCCTTCCGTGCACAATTGCGTCGGACTCTCAGTAGTTGACTGTATGGTAAATTGTCTTTTAAATTCCGGGGGTGGTTGCTCGTATAATGTACGATGGAATCTTTGTCTGTTGCCTTACAATGTAAGGTGGTGATTAATTTGTTGTCTTGTACCAACACTTCCACATCCAAAAAAGTCAATCGCATTTTGTCTTTGGTCATGCTAAATGTTATGTCCGCATGTTGGTTGTTAAGCCATTCATGAAATGCGTCCAGTTTTTCTTCAGTGCCTTCCCATTGGCACCAAACATCATCAATATAGCGGTACCATGATAAGAGGTGACCGCTATATGGGTTGTTCCTGTAGATAAAACGTTCTTCAAACAGTGCCATAAAGAGCACTGCTACAGTCACAAAGATCTGGGTTTAATCCATCATTCTCTTGCCCACCACACCACCCCAGTTTGGACCCAGCCATATGCAAATCAGTCTTGACCCTGATCCTTGTGGGAACAGTCCAGCCTTAACTACCAAGCCAGGTCCTCCCTGGACCAGTAACAAGCAACCTGGAGCCGGTTTCAGGGCATCACCCTTCATCAACCAGCCCGGCTGCCTAGTGATGACGGATGTGTAGTCTCTTCCACACCCATGTCCCCACTCCCACTGCCATAACCAGGGGTCTTACCACCGACTGCATACAGACAAATACTATCCTGTTACAGCTGCCATACTCTACCGCTGAGAGCCCCCCCTTCAGAGCCTGACACACAAGCGCACCCCCTGCTGCACACCAAGAGCTCCCCGCCCGCTGAATAGCTACTGACAAATTGACGCCACACCCCCCCCCCCCTAACGCATGGCTACCTCCGCCCCACTCCCCTTCTCCCTCTCACTTGTTTTTCCCGAGTTACTGTTATAGATGTTTTCGACCTCTTGGCCCCCCCACACCTCTGGACCACACCCTTCACTACTGCTTCTCACACACGCTGCGTCTTGGGGTCTTTGAGCACACCTGTCAGGGCCGAGGTGATCCTACCCGGATACGACTACGGACGCCGGACATCCCCAACAGGCCAAACATGATCTATACTCACCCAATGACCGTCACGCTTACGGTGCTATGCAAAATCGTCCCTCCTTAATGCTGTCCCGCACCCTTATAGGGAATGTGCCAGCTTATCATCCTTTATGTGACCTACAAGTGTTATAGCGGGCCACGGCTTACAGAATGACACTGATGAGCGCTGACATAGCACTGTGTTTCTGAGTTTGCATATAAATGAAAAAGAGAAAAAGAAGACCTACAGACTTACACTCATTATTTTCACTGCGTATTATTGCATTGCTGCATGTTCACATGATTATAAACTTCGGAGTCAACCACTTACACGCCGCCGGACCCTCGGGTTGTCGGCCTTGTGGCTGTGTTCATTCCATGCATGTGCTGCGCATCCGATACTGTGCGGCTGGCCCGGATGGGTTGTAAGCAGAACGCTGTCTACTGTATGTTTCCAAAAATAAAGGTATTTATAAAAAATAAAAAAAAATCACCCTTCATCAACCAGGCTAGCTTGAATCCAGTGGTGCAGTGAGCATGAGACCCACGTCTGGGCATACCCTTCCCACTTAAGGCGACATATGCAAAAGAATCAATTGATGGACGGAATGCTGGACAATGCAAACATTCACCCCCAGTCACAAAGATCTAGGTATAATCCATCATTCTTTTACTCACCACACCACCCCAGTTTGGAACCACATCTGGGCATACCCTTCCCACTTAGGGCAACATATGCAAAAGAATCAATTGATGGACGGAATGTTGGACAATGCAAACATTTACCCCCAGTCACAAAGATCTGGGTTTAATCTGCAAAAGAATCAACTACTTTTTATATTAACTATTTTTCGGTGAGGTTTGCACAACAGATTAATAATTTTTTGTTCTGGACACTGACCGTTTCGTTTGCATTTGCATCAACACGTTGCTTGATCTACTATGGTATGATTGAAGGGATTAATATTATCCAAAAGAGATCCTTAGGGTTCACCTATTTGTTTACGATTCATCAGCACGCATGTGTACCTTCAAATTTACATGAGTTCTTTCATAGGTACCACTACATATTTTGCCATCCTAGGCATGGATTCTCGCGATGGCATTTCAGGGCATAAGTATCCGTTTTCATACTCCTAGAGGCAGTCTTTTTTCTGTTTTCTTTTTTCACTCGTCGTGTACGTTTTGGCATCACATAATCAAGAATCTAACAGCCTGATTCATCAAGCTAAATTGCACTTGCAAAGGGCATGCAGCCTGATTCATCAAGGTACCGTTTTGCGAGTCTCTAATAGCGATTCATAGCGAATCGCTATTGAGGACTCGCAAAACGGTATTCATGTAGGAATTGCTAAATAAATAGCGATTCTTACATATTCTCTATTTGCGAGTAGCAAATTGCTACTCGCAAATAAGGAATAACTCCCCATTCATTCCTATGGGCCAAAAGGCCCATAGGAATGAATGTGGAGTATCCCTTATTTGCGAGTAGCAATTTGCTACTCGCAAATAAGATAGCGATTTTAAGGGTGCCAGGGTGTCCAAAGGACACCCTGTAGCACCTCTGAAATGCTAATTGAAACAGGTGTTGCGCACACACATGTCCAAGGGACATGTGTGTGTGCAACATGCAACTTAGAAAAATGCTTTTAAAAGCATTTTTCTAAGTTTTTGCTATTTACCGAGAGGTCTGACCTCTTGGTAAATAGCGGCCCAAAATTGCTAATTCGCAATTTTTAAATGTGTCATGAATAGCATTTAAGGAATCTCTAATAGAGATTCCTTAAATGCTAATCCTCGCATATTTGCTAATTCTTTATTAGCGATTTTTGCATTTGGGATGGTGAATCCCAAATGCAAAAATTGCACTCGCAAAGGGCCAGATTCTGAGAATCTGGCCCTTTTGCGAGCGCATTTACCTTCATGAATCAGGCTGTATGGAACATGTAGGAATCGCAATATTTTTTGCAATTCCTACATGAATCCCGTTTTGAAAGTCCTTAATAGCGATTCCTTATGAATCGCTATTAGGGGCTCGCAAAACGGGAGAATGATGAATCTGGCTGTAACTGAACTAATCTCCCTGCGATATTCAGAGATACATACTTGGACCGTATTTCATACATGCCAACATTTTAGGACATAGACGTGAGAGATCTAAAATAAAAAATCGGGAGAACGAAAATTCCCCATTGACTTCGATTGTAGAAAATGCAATTTCAGGCGGGACACAGCTAAAATAAAGCCATTTTTTGCTTGAAAAATCGGTAGTCTCCCGCTAGAATTGGGTCTATTGGCATGTATGGTATTTGCTCAAGGGGGGGGGGGGCTGGTTTTCTCACCAGGGTGGGCCTTTATCTTTGCACGTTATACATGGCTTTGTACGGAGATGATTTAGTCACAGGCCGCCAATCTTGCAATACCTTTGCTTTTTAAATTTTTGGTTTAAATCTTTTGATCATATGTTATTATGACAACCTTATATCGATAACATGTAGACTAAGTGAACTTATTTGGACCATTATCATGCCAAGAGGACCACTGATTTCTCTGCCGGTTTTTAGTGGTCATATTTTGAGTTTCTTCTTTAGTCCTACCTTTGTTTTTTTACCTTAGGTTATCTAAATGGCAACCTTCCATAGACGCCGAGGACATTACCCATGCGGGATCCTGTCGGAATATTTCAGTACGTTTCCTATCTGTCTATACTAGGGTATTTATTGTTCAGTGGACGGGTGGGTGGATGGCATAACGTTGTGCAAGTTTCCTTAGTGTGAATCAGTTGTAAATATGGGGATCAGCGTAAACTGTGGGGATGCCGATAGTGTTTGGCCATGAATCACTACCAGGTTATTGTATTGTATTGTATTGTAATTGCATTTATATATATTACCGGGCCCCTCAGGTTACAGATATTTAGACTGCCAGCATATTTTCTTTCTAAATATTGTTTTTTGAGTGGGTTTAACACACACAGGGGCATATTTACAAGGAGTTAACTCCACCAGAACGTTATTTTTTCTGATGTTCTGGTGACGTTAAGTTCTTCGCCTTACTTACACGGCGATGTTAAGCCACTTAATAGAAATAGCAAAATCGCCTGTAAAGATTTGTTTATATGCAGGAAGGTGTCCCTGCCTGCACATAAATATCCCCCCTGCAGCGCAGCTCCCGTAGCAACATGGCGTATGGGTACCTGCGCTGGCACTAGGCAGCTTCTTTAGTAACAGCACTAGGGGAAAAGCAGGGGTGTGCCACATTCTTGTAAATATACTGCATCCCTGCGTTTTGAAACTAACGGTGTGCGGCGTTCGCAATTTTGGCGTAACACCGCACTCCGACAGTTTCTAGTAAATATGCCTCTCAGTTTGGTATATTTTGTAATTCATTGCAGTGAACTCCCAACTTCAGTCACGTTTATTCACACTGACATTCATTTAACTTGACAGTAATCTACGGATGTTCAAATTTTGAGATGGGAAAACCATTTTTTTTAAATATAAGGTTCGTTTTTTGCCTTATGTTTGCTATATGCAGATATAAATTTTTCATAGTTCCAATACGGCGATAGTTTTGAACAACACAACAGGCACCGTAAGGCTATTTCCGTTTTGTATTTAAAGTTATAGTGTAATAGTTCCATAGTGCCAATATCAGCAACACTTTTCAGTTCTCATACAGCAACATACATAAATAAGCCACAAGACACCTTCTCCATTTTCGTACAGCAAAATGCATAAATTAACCACACAACACCTTTTTTAGTGGAGAAATGTGCTGCTGGTTTATTTGCATAACAAATATGCCAACATGGTGGGTTATCTTACTGGCGATCCAAGGGCAGGCCAACCCTTATGCTGCCTGCCCGCCTGATGACCCAAATTACACCGTGGCCTTCGCCAATCGGTGGTTACCAATTTTGGGAGGGGCCACACCTCCCATCTGTGGACCGCCAGTCCACGCCTTTACTCACGCCCCCCAAAAGGGGGGGGGGCGTTCCAGGCAGCCCCCGGTTGCTCAGGCCCACAACCGCCCTTAGGACTAACGGGGCGCTGAGGATCTTCCAGGGGACACGCTAAGACATCCCTGGGTATCTTTGGCTTAGCACCCTTATTGTGCTGCTGCATGTAGTACCCTTCTGTACCTTGCGGACTCTGGATCGCCCTGTAACTCCTCCACAGCTCTGGGGGTGGCCACGGTCACAACCAGGGCCCCCCAACCAAGGTAGACATCTTTACCTACATCCTTCTGATTCCCGGACCTCTCCCAGGACCAGCAAAAACAAGTCCAAGCCCATACTGGACCAGAGGCTAGCATGCCCCTCATGGACAGGTGCCCCCATCCTTTTTCAACTCCCTGTGGACTTAGCCTGATAAAACCCAAAACCCTTCTGTTCAGGGATGGATGCATAACTTACACCCGGGGGAATTCAATTCTGGCAGCAGGACCCTCCAACCCTGGAAAGTATAATCATTGCCTCCCAGCTGTCATATGTCAGTGGTGAGAGGGGCGACCGCCCCCCCCCCCCTGCCTGGGTCTCTGCTTCTACAGAAGCTGTTCCAGTGCCTGCACAATTACACCACCCCTCCCAGGGTGGCTTAAGGACGGCTGTTCCCTTAAATGCCTTGGGATTCCCATCGCCCCACCTGCTAGCATATCCTGCTAAGTCTGCAACTCGGTGGGGGGGACAATATCCGTGGTACCCGCCTCGCCCAGCCCTTCCTGTATATGCGCCCAGGATGGCCTAAAACAATTAGTTTGGTATTGGTTCCATGTTAACATTGCCTGGCTGAAGAGCAATACCTTTGACAAGCTACTCCTGACAGGGAGTGCCAATGCGAGTGGAAGTAGGAGTTATCAAGCCCGCCTTACTTCCTTTCACCCAGTAACTGCGTATAGCATTTGGCAGCGTAGGCCCATCGCATTCAGCCAGTCACTATCCTAGGTGATGCCTTGTCTTCCCAAACTTCTGCTAGTATACCAGGGAGCAGACAGGACCGTGTGAACCAGAGGGGAACCATATGTCTAAATACCTGCCCTTTTTTGAATACTGGGAATACCAAGTGTTCTTTAATACTTTGTAGCCCATTTGTGCTTAACACAGGGGTTTCCCTAATCTTATGGCCCATAGCACACTCATTGGATGACCAATTCCACAACCTGCATGGTTGCCAGCCAAGGCAAAAGGGCGGGAGAATTTACACATGTTATTGTTACTCAACTCAATGGTACTCGTTTCATCGACCACAGAAGGATAAACTGCTAAGTGGACTTACCAGGATCTGAACCTGTGACCAGCGGTCACACCCAACCCCCTTTCTGTTCCGCCGCTCCTCCTGCCTGTGTACTTGTAACCCGGGCGGACTTCAGGTACCATAACCCATACTTGGACCTGCCTGAGCGAGAAACACACATCTAAAAGGCCTTCCAACCGGCTAACCACCAACATTGCAGTCCAAATGTTCGCTGACAACTCCCAAGGTAAATTTGCTTAACTGAAGCAACTGGTAACCTGCCAACAATATAGTTAATTGAACCTACTATGACTGCAAAATGTGCTCAGGTAGTTGTCCGTATAGGTGCTCCATCCCTTCCAAATCAGCACTAACAAGGCAACCGCACCCTCTTGGGAATGGCACACTCACGCCCCAACTGACAGATAGTGCCTATTCGTGTGTAGCCCATGACCTTACGTTTATCAATGACGGTATACCAGGATTATGTTTAAACTTAGCTGGCTCTCCTGCTGCGTGCGCGTTGCACCATCACAGGTCTGTCTTTGCCTCTTCAGTTTCTGGCTGCAAAGTTTGATGACATTGTCAGCCCCAATCCCAGGTGAAATAAAAGGAAGCCTTACTGCTACCCATGTGAGCCGCTGCTGGTGCTAATGAGGTAAAAATAGGACTGGTAAACTAGATGCTGTACTATATCATTAGAGAGCCATTGCAGCACTTCTTAAAGTCCATGGCTAACCTACTCACCGTATGGCTGAGACAAGAGAGGCTGTAAATTTAAAGCCCAAAGAGATGATCGTTAGATAGACCCAACAGGGAATGATCTTGTGAAATGAGGTAGGGACCACCACGCCCCACCTGTGAATCAGTCCTGGTTTACTTTGTCATGTGCAGTAGTGTAGCCACGATTCGCCGGCCTCTAACCTGTGCAGTGTCCTGTTCTGTGCAATCCCCCTCATGCTTCCACTGGACACCTCTGCCTGATGTGCATGACCTAGGTACATAGTCCCCTTGCATGGCGGACTGCCAGTAAGACAATACATCACATACCACATAAGTACCGCGATCTGCCTTCGCTAGAATCTATCCTGGCATTCCTTAATGCCTAGATATACCTAAGTAATAATGGCTCTACTCGGTCAAATGACCCGACCACACATAAAATCCACAGAGACAGATGTGGACCGCTAATCTATGGATAGAAGCATGACAGTCATCAAAGTATCTCACTCTGTTGGAATGTAGCCGCAGCTCCATGATATTACTGCAAAGAAATATCTGATACCCCTCAACTCTTCATAATTGCTGGCTTTACTGCTAAGTGTGCCCAGTTCCTACACTGCAATTCCTTTACAATTCTGTTCTTTCTATAACTGCAAAATGCAAGGAGATTGTAGTCCCTAGTTCCAATGTTGAAACCAATACAATGCAAGCCAGAGTTGTCAGGAGACATTCCCTGAACTTAGATGCCCCGGACTGCTGGTCCTATTCCCTGGAAAAGTGGGGTGTTCCCCCCACTGGTAACGTGTGTGTGCCCATCGACCCCTGCATCATCTAACATGTGAGGCCCAAGCTGTTTTAGCAGTCCACCCCAAGTTTGCCAACTATACTTTTACTCAATGTGTCAGGCTCTTCTCATTAGAGCGGCTGCATATCTGTCTATAACTACAAAATGCCAGGAGATTGTCGGCCCCAGTTCTTGAAACAACTATAATGCAGCTGAACTTCTCAGGAGACATTCACCTCTGTCTTAGAAGCGCAGCAATATGGCAAGCCCAATACATAGTTAGAACGCTTGCATCATCTAACATGAGAGGCCCAAGCTGTTTTGCAGTTCACTCCAGGTTTGCCAACTATACTTTTTAAAAAACAGAATCAGGCTCCTCCCCTTAGCGCGGCTGCATATGCCCTTCAAGCATGCCATGGTTGTTGAAATGATTGCCATACTCCCGGCCAGTGAGTGCCACCTCCCATTCCATCCTTACTTTCCACACTGTGTCACCACATTTGCACATGCACACCTTTTGCCATCCGTGGTGGTCCTTGCGTTTGCCGCCCCGCAACGGCCACAGTAAAAGCAGGGGGTGGCGGAGGTCCCTGCGTTTGCTGCCCCTGCATGGCCGCAGGTACGGTTGGGAGGAGCTGGGCCTCCACCCCCAAAACTCGTGCTGCCGGGTCCGACCACCCCTCCTGCACCAACTTCCTACACCACTGCACATTTAACCCGGAGACATTTCATTGGATGCCGATAGTAATATTTGACAACTTTATATGTGCTTAGTTTATTTTATTTTGGAGTTTATTTGAACAACTGTTTTACGATTTCAGCATTCAATTCATAAGTCCATTATGATTAATACTTAACCAGACCAGCACCTAATCACTCCCATTGCATCATATTTTGGGTATATATATATGAATATCAACGAGTACTGCATTTTTACGTGCACGATCCTGTACACAGAACTGAGGCAATTCTTGTTTTCAGCATTATGTTTAGCAGTATATGTACTGGGATTATTTAAGAAACATTAATTTTGGCAATGTGGCATACGTTATTATCTAAGGGAAATGCCTTCCTTTTCAGACCTTGATCCTTTGCTTGTACTTTAGATGGTAGAAGTGTACATTTGTTTTCTTTGTAAAACTGTTGGCCTCTGATGAAGGGCTTCTGTGGCCCAAAATGCATTGGGTTTCATGACACATTAAATGATGACACAGGATTTGTGATACATCAGAGGATGACGCATTGTACTGTCCAATGACCGCAATGACAGCAGAAGAAATAAGCAAAACCAAAGGGGATGATGGACGAAGTGTTGAACATTGCAAGCACTCACCCCCAGTCAACTGATCTAGGTTTAATCCATCATCATTCTTTAGCTCACTCTGCCACCCCAGTTCAGACATGGCCATATGCAAATCAGTCTGACCCTGTGCCTCATGGGAACAGTCCAGCCCGAACTGCCAAGCCATGTCTTCCCTGGACCGGAAACAAGCATCCTGGGACCGGTTTCTGGCTAATCAGCCGTCATCAGCCAGGCTAGCTTGAATCCAGTGTCAAAGTGAGCAAGGGGCTCACATCTGGGCATACCCTGCCAACTAAGGGCGAACAAAGCAAAACCAAAGGGAATGATGGACGGAGTGTTGAACATTGCAAGCCCTCACCCCCAGTCAACTGATCTGGGTTTAATCCATCATCATTATTTAGCTCACTCTGCCACCCCAGTTCAGACATGGCCATATGCAAATCAATCTGACCCTGTGCCTCATGGGAAAAGTCCAGCCCGAACTGCCAAGCCATGTCTTCCCCGGACCGGAAACCAGCATCCTGGGACCGGTTTCTGGCTAATCAGTCATCATCAGCCAGGCTAGCTTGAATCCAGTGGCAAAGTGAGCAAGGGACCCACGTCTGGGCATACCCTGCCAACTAAGGGCGAACAAAGCAAAACCAAAGGGGATGATGGACGGAGTGTTGAACATTGCAAGCACTCACCCCCAGTCAACTGATCTGGGTTTAATACATCATCATTCTTTAGCTCACTCTGGCACCCCTGTTCAGACATGGCCAAATGCAAATTAGTCTGACCCTGTGCCTCATGGGAACAGTCCAGCCCAATTTGCCAAGCCATGTCTTACCTGGACCGGAAACAAGCATCCTGGGACCAGTTTCTGGCTAATCAGCCGTAATCAGCCAGGCTAGCTTGAATCCAGTGCAAAGTGAGGAAGGGACCCATGTCTGGGCATACCCTGCCAATTAAGGGCGAACAAAGCAAAATCAAAGGGGATGCTGGACGGAATGTTGAACATTGCAAGCACTCACCCCCAGTCAACTGACCATCATCATTATTTAGCTCACTCTGCCACCATGTCAACACTCCGTCCATCATCCCCTTTGGTTTTGCTTTGTTTGCCCTAAGTTGGCAGGGTATGCCCAGACGTGGGTCCCTTGCTCACTTTGCCACTGGATCCAAGCTAGCCTGGCTGATGACGGCTGATTAGCCAGAAACCGGTCCCAGGATGCTTGTTTCCGGTCCAGGGAAGTCATGGCTTGGCAGTTCGGGCTGGACTGTTCCCATGAGGCACAGGGTCAGACTGATTTGCACATGGCCATGTCTGAACTGGGGTGGCGGAGTGAGCTAAAGAATGATGATGGATTAAACCCAGATCGGTTGACTGGGGGTGAGTGCTTGCAATGTTCAACACTCCGTCCATCATCCCCTTTGGTTTTGCTAACAGAAGAAATAAACCAAGCACTCAAACTTAAATTAATTGGAGCAATAGGAGTGTTATTTACATATGTGAAAGTGGAATCTACATTTTGAATGAAACATTGATCAATTCCTCTGATTGAGGAATCTTTGAGGGTAAAAGAGGGGGGTGCTATTCCCACACAGGAATAGCTCTCCATGTTCATGTTTTCCTACACCCAGGACCACGAGGTGATACCCACTCGCACACAATAAACTCATTAAAGCATTTGTCGAACATTTGTCAACGTAG
The DNA here is from genome assembly GCF_964261635.1 of Lissotriton helveticus. Classification (NCBI taxonomy): domain Eukaryota; kingdom Metazoa; phylum Chordata; class Amphibia; order Caudata; family Salamandridae; genus Lissotriton; species Lissotriton helveticus. The sequence goes on from NC_136072.1 coordinate 160,113,328, forward strand.
GAGTGCATTGTTATTTGTTATCTTAGACATGCCGAGTAAAGTAAAGTCCACATTTGTAAAGCGCACAATCACCCGTAAGGGTCTCTAGGCGCTGGGGGGCCGTCGGGAAGATTAAGCGAGCTATTGCCCAGAGTCACATGGTGCTGGGCTGACCTGCCGCCGGAGCCGGGTATAACATGCCTAGGTCAAACCACCCCGAGTTCTTTTATCAATGCTCCTGCTCGAAACCAATCTGAGGAAACTAAGCACGGCGATGACTCACCACGGTTATTTTTCCAGTGGATCGAAACCGATTTCCCAACGAGTAAGCACCCGAAACCCCCCCCCCCCCCCTCCCCCAGTTAACACACAGAAACCATATTGCTTTTCTCCCTGCTGGCAGAAGAAGTTTAGGTTTCACTGCACATGCACAGATCAGCATATAAGATTTCACTAATTGTGATCCAGACAAAAGAAAGGAGGGCACAGCACTCCTCGAGCAACCTTTAAGCAAGGCCAGCTGCTAAAAGATGCAAGTGACAGAGCACATCAGCTGCAGCCAGCAGAGAGTAGAAGTATTGGTGTTAATTAATTGGCCACTAAGGCTTGACACCTTCTGTGGACCTAACGATTAGGAGGGGGCGATACCACAGGAATGAGCTACTTAAGACATACCTGCCATGATAAACAAGCATTGGCAAAGCCAATAGGTCTTGTCTTTTGACCTCTTGGCTTTATCCATAGTTTTTTTTTAGCTATGCTGATCTTATACTCATGCTTTGGGGCAGATTTACAAGGCCCTTGCGCCTCATTTACGCCACCGTTGCATCACTTTTGTGACTCAGCCGCGGCGCAAATCCTGCTCCATGGTGCGGGGGTATTTACAACGTGATGCATGTGGGTGATGCGTCACATTGTAATGCCCTGCGCCACATGTAGGCGTTCCTGTGCAGGGGCGGGGCGTTTTAGGAGGCGCAGGAACGCCTCCTAAAAGTGGCTGAGTGAAATCTACAAGAATTCACTCAGTCACTTTTAGGCCCATGCTGCATCAAAACCCTGCGCCTGCCTGAAGCAGGTGTAAGGATTGACGCAGCATTAACTAGATAGGGCCCCCAGAGCATTGCTGGAGCTGCGTCACGCTTGCGACGCAACTTCAGCAATGCGTCACTTTTACGGCACAGATGCGTCACGCATCTGTGCCGTTTTTGCACCATGGTGCGCCGCATTCGAAATGCGGCGCATCCATGATGGCGGAGCTGTGGCGCACAATAACTGGCGCATCCCTGCTGATTTGCAGGGATGCACCAGTTATTGTAAATATGCCCCAATGTTTACCTACAATGATGTTGGTCTTGCCTTATTTTCAGAGGAATTCATTATCCTGTAAACCTGACCTGTTTACGGCTCACGGGCGCACTTTCATGTATAGATCAGTTTTAATGTCTGGACCCCGAATTTCTGACTTTTTTTTTTCACTGTACACTGGGTAAAAGTAAAGTTCGTTTTTGAGAATGCCCAAAGATCAAAACATCAAAGTTGCAAAGGTAAGCGTTTTAAAATCATGAGCCTGCATACAGTGTCTGTGACATTGCAACTACACCAGCAATATAGCATGTATCAAAGACATACACCAGCCTTCAGAGGCCCGAATGAGGGAGCGGAATGAATGAAATACCCACCCTTCAATGAAGGGCGTGTACCTTCTATGCTACACATAATAGTTATGTACAGAATAAACACTTCAGAAAAAAAAATAGATTTTTTAAGCACAAAGTTGTGTAGGCAGTGTGCCGAGTTACAAATGCCAAGTATGCAAGTAGTCCATCACCACCCCCTTTTGTACCACTTTGTTCGCCATAAGTTGGCAGGGTATGCTCAGACGTGAGTCCCTTGCTCACTTTGCCACTGGATTCAAGCAAGCCGGGCTGAAGACGGCTGAAATGCCAGAAACCGGTCCTCGGAAGCTTGTTTCCGGTCCAGGGAAGGCATGGCTTGGCAGTTCGGGCTGGACTGTTCCCATGAGGCACAGGGTCAGACTGATTTGCATATGGCCATGTTTGAACTGGGGTGGCAGAGTGGGCTGAAGAACGGTGATGGTTTAAACCCAGATCTTTTGACTGGATGTGAGTGTTTGATTGGTTCAGATGCTCCGTCCATCACCACCCCCTTTTGTACCAAGTATGCAAGTAGAGCAACATGGCGGACGGATCTAGGAAATTAAGGGAGCAAAGAGAAAAGGACTGAATCAGAGGTCGAAGTGGGTAGTGGGACGGGAGGACGACATTAGCAAGCTTTATTAATTTGATCAAAGTAGCCATTCTTTTTATTAAAAAAAAAAAGTGGCCGTTCCTGACAGGTGAGTTGTTGCACGTTGAAAGTGACGTTAGAGAAGGGAGAGGTAGCTACTAGCTTATAGAAATATTCATGTGTGCAATTAGTTAATGATCTAAAGGCTGCTTGGAATCAAGTACATACTTTAACTGACAGAATCTAGAACTCATACATGCAAGCACTGGCAAAGCCAATAGGTCAGGCGTTGGCCACCATCCTTTTAGCAATTCTTGTTTTGTTATGGGTTTTTACAAAACTTTATTGTTTGGGAATATCTCAGAGGTGAGGGAAGCAAGAGGAAGGGGTGGATGAAGCAGAATAGAGATAGAGGGGAGGCAATAAGAGGTGAACACTGAGCAGACCCTCCAGCATTTTTCAATTTTGCAATTCACGAATAATAGAGGAAAAGAACTTTCTCAGACAGTTTATAATGCACTTTTCAAAGTTAAATACTCTGCTAAATCATTTTACAATGATGTAAGGCTGAAAAGGAATAATTATGCGTAAAATAAAGTGCCACAATAATGCCGCAACCTTTCAATTTTTGTGCTGCTAAATTTCCATTTTTGTGCCGCTAAATATGCAAATCTATGCCGCAATATCCTAGGGGGTCTGTACAATGGGCTCTCTTTAAAGAAGGAACAATGCTTAAGGTCGTGAAGGGTTAAGATTGCTGCATGGGCAAGAAATCAGAATTTTGGCAGCCATATAAAGATTTTTGGGTGGACAACGATCTAAGGGGTATCCACAAGGGATCACTGAAATAATATCGACTACCAAAATATCGACTACCCAAAATATCGAGGAAAAAATATCTACAACCAAAATATCGAGTTTGTATGTACAAACAGGTAAGTACAAAAATATCGAGTACAAAATATCGTTTACAAAAATATAGTTGTAAAAAATATCGACTTTAATAAAAACAATGTTTAATTACATTAATATAAAAAATTATTACTAAAATATAATTAACAATACTTAAATTAACTTTTAATAATTAAATAATTAATGAAAGTAAAAAAATAATATTTTTTTAATCATATTTCTTAAAACATATATATATATAGTAACAAAATTTAATTAAATAATAGCCAATATTATTAACGTACAAATACAAAAGAGTAAAAATTAATATTCCCACTGCAAAGAGTGCAACAGTGGATATATGACGTTACAACGCAACTTTTACAACGCACTACCATTACAACGTAAGTATTGGTAAGTATATAATAATTTTTTTAATTTAAATTATTTAAAATTATTTAAATATAATTTAATTTCATTAAATTAAATTAATGTAAATTTAATTTTACTTTATTTTTACACTGTACCCCTGTACCCCAAAACTGACCCTGAACCCTAAAAAAACCCTTTACCCAAAAACCCAAAACTGACCCTGAACCCTAAAAATACCCCTTTACCCAAAAACTAAAAACTGACCCTGAACCCTAAAAATACCCCTTTACCCAAAAATTAAAAACTGACCTGAACCCTAAAAACACCCCTTTACCCAAAAACCCAAAACTGACCCTGAACCCTAAAAATACCCCTTTACCCAAAAACTAAAAACTGACCCTGAACCCTAAAAATACCCCTTTACCCAAAAACTAAAAACTGACCCTGAACCCTAAAAATACCCCTTTACCCAAAAACTAAAAACTGAACATGAACCCTAAAAATACCCCTTTACCCAAAAACTAAAAACTGACCCTGAACCCTAAAAATACCCCTTTACCCAAAAACTAAAAACTGACCCTGAACCCTAAAAATACCCCTTTACCCAAAAACTAAAAACTGACCCTGAACCCTAAAAATACCCCTTTACCCAAAAACTAAAAACTGACCCTGAACCCTAAAAATACCCCTTTAATTTAACATAATTAGCAATTAATCAATTAAATTAAAATAATTACCAATTACATTTTAATTAATTAACAAATATTATTTAATTACCAATTAATTAAATATTACTACCAATTAATACATTTACATATTTAATAAATAATAATTAAATTACTTCCCACCCTATTCCCCTATAAACCCACAACCCGCTACAGGAAATACATTATTTTAATTTACATAATTAGCAATTAATAAATTAAATTAAATTAATTACCAATTAAATTTTAAATAATTAACATATATTATTTAATTACCAATTAATTAATTATTACTACCAATTAATAAATTTACATATTTAATTAATTATAATTAAATTACTTCCCACCCTATTCCCCTATAAACCCACAACCCGCTACAGAATAAAATTACACAATAATTTAGAAAAAATCATTAATTAAAAATAATTATAACATAAAATGACACTTTTCACACATATTATAACATAAAAACACTATAAATAATTACATATTATATAAAAAACGATATTTTTTACTTTCGATATTATTTACAGTCGATATTACTTCACTTACCTTAAAAACGATATTTTGGCTGTCGATATTCTGTCCTGTGGATATTTTCTCTAAACGATATTTAAAACTCGATATTCTGTCCAAACGATATTTTGGAGTCGATATTATGTCTGTGTACCATCCACAAGAAATAGAAAGTAATCTGTTTGTGACATTTTCAAGGGAAATTGAGACGAAGGAATCTAGATGAATAAGACAAATTGCAAGGAAGCATGGTCAGGCAATATTGAGTAAATCACTTAACTGTGGAACAGTGGTTAGAGAGTTAAGAATGAATTCTATTTTAGAAATGAAAAAGTCCAAAGATGGAATAACAATAGTTTTGGTGCTGGTAGGATTACTGCGCTCTTTACCAACTCAAAAAATTATCTTAGTGGAATTTGGGGTAGGCAAGTTTGAAAATAATAAATACTGCAAACTGTAAAGACCTCTAGCTAGTAATCAACATAGAAGTCATATATATACTAGTTATAGTTAGGTCAGCCGTTCCATAGGTAAACGATTTCTTTTGAGTTGCCAATAACTTTGGCCCCGTTTGACGGATCTCCATGAAACTTTCCAAAAAGGTGCTACTTTTTGCCCAGTTTGTGCATGGCAGGTTTTGGGGTGAATTTCAAGTGGGGGACAAGAAAAAAGAGGGGCCCCAAAACACAAAATCCCATGCATTTTCCATAGACTTCTTTAAGAAGGGCTATAGGAAAAACTGCTGAACGAAATATGACCAAATTTGGCAAAAATCTAGATCTTGGTGCGCAGATTGGTCTTTTTGAGATTTGGTGTAATTCCATTCAGGGTTTTTTTAGAAATGAAAGGTAAAATTTTTTGGGGTATCTGGATGGTTGGGTCCATGAGATGCTTGAGAGACTCTCCCAGGAGCGCCAAATTAAAAATAGACCATTCTGATTAAACTACCACAGTGGCATTGGGGAGGGCCGCAGCTGAAAGGCTCTCTTTACTGGTAGGCAGTAGTTATAAGGGGACTGGCCATCAGTCTTTCTGTCGGTGGTGGACAGGGGAGAAGTGGACGGCAGTCACGGGTTCGCAGTGACATCCGAGGGGTGGTTTTAAAGGTGGGCGGAAAAGCATAATTGTGGGTTTCGTAAGGGTGAGAATAGAGTGTAATAGATGCCTTTGTAGCAGGCACGACAGCAGTGGTCTGTGTTTGGAGGTGATTAACTGAGTGGGCTTCGCTTGGAGGTGGGTCATCAAGTAGGAGGATGTGTTTGGTGGGCCGGCTGGAGGCAGTGTTATGTAACTTTGCTGGAGGGCACAGCAGCAGTATTTACTGATGTATGTAAATCGTCCGATGAGAGGGCGAATATGACCAATGGAGGAACCCAAATCCTTTTTTATGGCTGGGGTGAGCCACTGCAGTATGGCGGGTCACTGGCCTGAGAGCTCTTGACTTGCATGGAGAATGGGGAACCCACTCCATGTACTTTGCAAGGCGGCCCCCTCAAGTTTTGTTATGCCACTGAGAGGACAAATGTATGCCACTTCAAATTCTGGGTTTGCAAGGGGGACTTTAATATGGGTGGCACCAGGGGTACCTTTCCAACATTTGCATCATTTGGTTGACATAGAAGGGAGGTTTGTAATCCTACATGGCAGGCTGGGCGGCACTGAAATGTGCATTATTAATGTATACGCCCCTAATGAGGATAGTGCGTCCTTTTTCCCTGATCTCCTAAAGGTGGCCACACCATACCTGGGGGCACCATTGTTGCTGGCGTGGGATATAAATTGTGTAATGGACGGTACCCTGGACCGCAAACCCCGAGAGCTCACACTAAGCCTAAAATGACCAGTGCGCTAAAAGACTTACTAGAAGGGATGTGCCTCCGAGATGTCTGGCGAGAGCATCTCCCCACTCTCAGGCAGTTCTCATGTTGTACGCCCGCCAACTGAACTTCCAGCCAGCTAGATTATTGGTTTCTCTTGGCGGAACTTGGATAGCCTGTGGGGGGGATTACCTACTTGGCCAGATATTTATCAGATCACTCTCCAGTCTTGATGGAGTTGGGGGGAGGGGACTGAGACCAGAGATGTCACTGTGGTGGCTAAATACTGAAACCCTGACAGATCCTCCATTCGTAGCCACAGTATCTGAAGAATTGGGGAGGTACTTCCAGGAGAACTGGGAGTCGACATCCTGCCGCGTGACAGAGTGGGAGGCTATGACGGTAGTCCTGAGGGGTAGCTATATCAAAACATCATACGGGGTCTGGATTCAGCTGGAGCAAGATGTGGCCACCCTAGGTAGGCTAGAGTTGCTTCGGCCCCCAGGAAATTGAGGAAGTGGTGCGCGGCTAAGGAGGCCCTTCTGACCAACCTCGGTCGGTTGGAAAAACACGTCCATACAACCTATAGGCAACAAATGTATAGAGAGGGAGATAGAACAGGGGTGCTGCTGGCCCGACTTGTAAGGCAAGAGGAATCCGTAGGCACCAATTACGCAGAGCCGATCCGATAATGGGGCGCTAGTGTACACACAGTGAGCGACTGTTGATGCGCTGGCGGGCCATTTAAGGGCGGTATACACAGTGCAGTCTGGCCCTAGTCTAGCAGCAATCCTTACATACTTAGACTTAATTGAACTTCCCCGGCTTGAACCTAAAGAAACGGAGTCCTTATGTGCACCTTTCACCAAGGAGCAACTGACCAGGGCTATCATTCAGTTAAAGCCGGCTAAGAGTCCAGTATCCGACGGGCTGCCGGTCGAGTTTCATCGGCAATTTGCCCCCCTGCTAATGGATAGACTTCTGGAAGTTTATAACGAGGCATTGGAAAAGGGATTCCTAAAGCCCTCTATGAGGACAGCACTAGTGGCCATGATCCTGAAAAAGGATAAGGATCCCAACCTGCCTAGCTCTTATAGGCCAATCTCTTTGCTCAATATTGATGTAAAACTGCTCAGCGGGATACTGGCGGACCGTCTCCTCTCAAAGATACCACAGCTTATCCATTCGGATCAAGCGGGTTTCATACCAAAGAGGAGTACGACTCATAATCTACGCCGGCTGACACATGTGTGGCATGCCCTGGAGACATGGGAAACTGATTGCGCTGTAGCACAGTTAGACATCAAGCAAGTGTTTGATTCAGTAGAGTGGTCCTATATGTGACAGGTACTCCGCCGGTTTGGGTTGGGGGAGCAATATTTAAAGTGGGTACGGTTGCTGTACACAGATCCCTCTGCCAGAGGTCGGGTGGGTAGAGTTGTGTCGAGACAATTTTCTCTTGAGCGGGGCACCCGTCAGGCATGCCCGCTCTCACCCCTAATATTCGCGATGGCCATGGAGCCTTTGGCGGTTTGATTGAGAGCTGTTATAGACCCTTGTGGAGTTAGGTTGGGGGAGACCAGCCATATGGTCTCACTGTACGCTGACGACGTACTGGTCTATCTGACAAGCCCGGAGAGCTCCATAAACGTGCTTATGACAAAGCTACATGACTTTGGAGAGGTCTCAGGACTCCGTAGTAGCCCCGGGAAGTCCAAAGTAGTCCCTGTTGGCAGTTTAGCCGCGGTTCCGGAAGGGGAGCGACCACAGATTAAACTGCCATTAGCAGAGGAGGGAACACTCTATTTAGGCATTCGTTTGGTAAACATAGAAACTGACTATCTTAAACTTAACATCGGCCGGGTGGTGGAGGGACTGCGAGGGTGAATGCAATTTTGGACGGAGTTACCATTGTCTCTTATGGGGTGCATTGCAATTGCCAAAATTATTGTTTTGCCCCATTTTTTATATGTTCTGCAGCATTCATTTTACATCATCCTACGATAGTACTTTCACACATTGGAAAGTCTATTGATAGATCTTTTGTGGGGTGAAAAATGTAGAAGGGTACGGCTGACAACACTGCAGAGGACATGGGGAAAAGGTAGGACTGGAAGTGCCCCACCTAGAGTTTTATGACATGGCTTTGCATCTCAAACATGCAGTTCACTGGTTAGACAGTGAGCGAAACTGGGAGAAGCGTCTGCTAGCAGGTACTCACGGCGACCATACGCTGACAGCGTTGTTGATGCTGGGAGGTGGAGTCCTCAATGAGTACCCATATGTCATGCGCCACGTGGCAGCAGTGTGGGAGAGTGCGGTGAGGAGAGTAATGCAGCATGCCCCGTATGCTCCAGATATGCCCCTCTGGGAATTACGTCCATTTGCCAGTATTGCAGACTTCATGTCGGTTCGTCGCTGGAGAGATGGTGGCTGTCAGATGCTAGGGGACCTCTATGTAGATGGAAAGTTCCTGACCAGACAAGAAGCACAGGAAACTTTAAACCTCGGATCAGGCCAATTCCTTCAATAAGGGAACATTTCTAGTTTTGCGCGGGAGCTTTGGCCGGGCTTGCCAGAGGATCCCTCCACTACCAACATTCTGAAAGTCGCGCTATACATGGCGGGAGGGGGAAGTCTGATCTCCTATCTCTACTGACCACTCAGAGATGATCAGTCAGGAGAGACTCTCAAAATCCAGCAGAGGTGGGATATGCTACTAGCCGAACCTCTCACAGAGATTGACTAGAGGACGGTCCATGAAGGGGTACAAAGGGTTAGCACCAACACACGATTTAAACTTCTTCAATATAACTTAGTACATCAAGTATACCTCACCCCACACACGCTCAGCATAATCTACCCATCCCGTGCGGATGAATGTCCTAGATGTAAACAGCAAGGGGCAGACTTTCTTCATATGATATGGTCATGTGTATCTCTGCACTGCTGGTGATACTGCCTGCGCCAAAGAATAAGAAACTCACTAGGAGGCTAGCTAATCTTGGGCTGGTTTTAGCCAGAAGACGAGTTGTTAATGTATGGATGAATCCCTGACCACCAAAGTATACAGACTAGAAGTTGGATGTGTGTGAATGGGTGACGGCGGAGTTGATGAGAATGAAATTAGTCAGGAAGGAGGCTGAGGAGTATATCCTTATTTACAACAAGGGGTGTTTTTGAATCGAGGAGTATATCCTGGCATGGACCTCTATGCTGATAGCTATGCAGGGAGATCACACTCCTGCATCTCAGGTGGCCCCGATTGTGCTGACCACCAACAGTAGCGAATAAAGATGGAGGGAGGACTAGACCACAAGTAGGCATTCATATATTGATATATTGCAAAAATGTGTATGAGAACCTGTACTCCGAAAGGAAACTGACATGGGGGAAGGTGAGGGGGGGAGGCGTGGAGGAGTGGTTAATTCAGAAAGTAGTTGCATATGTTAATTCACAATAGAACATTCAAAAACCAAGTATGTAAACACTAACTGTTTTTGATGACATTCATTGATACGGATGTAATGTGGTTATCGAAATGCCAATAAAATATATGTTAAAAAAATGATTGTTGGGAGATCTGGAGCATATACCCCATAATCTTAATGACCAAGCTACGTCCAGTAAACAATCCTAAAAATGATACTTTGATGGACGCTGTTAATATTTATTTACCAATGATTCATTTGAGGTCTAAGAGTTCCTCCTCTAATTCATTCTGTCATTTAAAGGGCCATAAGCATTGCTTTTGTTCGAGTCTAAATCTAGCTGGGGTTTAGCTGGAGCTTCAACACCTTGAGTCTTTGTTATTCAAATGAACCCTTTTTAGCAACCTTAGCATAAGGAAAGGTTGAGAAAACAAAAGTAAATTCTAAACTTATGCCTTGCAGTGTGCATATTTTACCTTTATGCTGGTTCATAACTCACTGAGCTTCATGAAAAGGATTATAATGTGTTACTTGTAGATAACAAAGGATGTCTGCAGCTGAGCATTCTACATGAATACAAATCTGTTACCTGCGCAATACACATTGCGCTTTGCAGCTGGCACATTAACGCTCCATGCTACATTATGATGAGTCAAACTTGGCACAGCACATTAATCACCAGCCTTATCTTACTGTTATACACAGATCTCTGCAGAAGGGGGCAGTAGAGATATTTTAAAATGCAGTCTGTTAATGATCTAGGGCCTCATTTATGAAAAGTGACGCATCGCTGTGTGAAAATACCGATGCGTCACTTTTCACTGCACCCTCCTTGCGACAGCAATGATGTGTCATATTTACAGTATGACGCATCATGTCGCAAGGAGTTACAGATACGTCAGTATTTCTGACGTATTTGTAAGCGCAAAAGTGACGCATTGCTGGAGTGTGTCACAAAAGTGACGCAACTCCAGCAATGCTTCCTTTCACATGGGGCAAGCCCCATGTGAAAGGACTTGCGTCAGTCTTACGCCTGCTGTGAAGGATGCGCAAGATTTTGACGCAACGGTGTCCTAGAAGTGATGCAGTGAAATCTCATAGATTTTCACTGTGTCACTTCTACGAAGCTTTTTGCTGGGAAACGCCCCCCCTGCATACATTATACCTGACGCAAGTATAATGTAGCGCAGGGGTTTACAAAGTGACGCATCTGCTTAGATGCGCCACTTTGTAAATAGAGCGCAACAGGAGGCATGTTTTCACAAAAAGTGACGCATCGGAAGCGCAAAACTGACGCAAGGCCTCATAAATGAGGCCCCTAGTAAGTAAGCCAAACAGTTTTGTCTAATTTCCTATTGCATTTTCAACCCGTAAAAGCTTTATTTCGACAGCTCGTGTCGTAAAACCTAAAAGCAACACAAACACTTGCATGTTCATTATTGTCACCTCTTGACCACCAAATTATGGTATCCCAGAGTATTTTTTCCCCATTTCCACCAATGATGATGACCGTATCCTCAGTATATAAATATATATTTTTTGCAGCCTAGGGAAAATCGCGTAATGCCTTGTTTAATTATATTTTCTAACATGAAAACTTTCCTTTTTCTAGCGAAACTTACGTGTTTGCAGTCTTTATAAAAGCCAGCTTGTCTGATAGATAAGGAACTGACTGGAGATTTTGGAGGACTTCTTTGAACAAAATGTATACGCATCCCATGAAGGTTTCAATGATTCGTGCAGCTTATACATTAAAGGAGTGTTGAAATGTATGTATTCCTAAAGCTGATGAAACAGATGCAAACCTCGTGCAGAGAGGAGCTTTATTTAATAGTGCAGCAAAACACACAAGATGATGGACGGAATGTTGCACAATGGCAAAACATTCACCCCCAGTCACAGATCTGGGTTTAATCCAACATTATTTTGCTCACCAAGCCACCCCAGTTCAGATATGGCCATATGCAAATCAGTCTTGACCCTGTGCCTCATGGGAACAGTCCAGCCCGAACTGCCAAGCCATGCCTTCCCTGGACCAGAATCAAGCTTCCTAGGACCGGTTTCTGGCATTACAGCCGTCTTCAGTCAGACTGATTTGCATATGGCCATGTCTGAACTGGGGTGGCAGAGTGGGCTAAAGAACGGTGACAAGAGACAGAAAAAAGCAGACACGGGAGAACAAAGGGGAAAGATGAAGATAGGAAAAGCGGAAAGGAAAAGATTGAAGGTAATACATCCGAAGCTTAAAATGGAAAGGAACTTTAAAGTTTAGCAAGCAAGTCCTCAAACAAGGATAATTAGGGTAGGTTCAGCAGAAAGTGGAGAAGGAACTAAAAAGGTAGAACACAACAAAAGGGCTGGGAGGTAAAAGCTGTATGACAAATGTTATGTTATGTTATATTTAATTTATACAGTGCAAGGCTACTCAAGGGTGTCCCGGCGCTTGCTCTGGAAAGGAAGATGCACACATATCAGAGGCTAAAGAGCAGCGTTTTTCGTTTTTTCTTAAAAGCAATGGATCCTGGGTGCCCCGGAGAGCCAGGCCATATTGGCCATAGGCTATATGCTCCAGGCCAGACCAGCCTTCCGAACAAAGGAGCTCCCACCGAGCCTTTGGCGATTGAACCTGGGGGTCTGTATCAGCAGCTGAGCAGACGAACGCAACTGTCTCCCTGGTTTATATAAGGCAAATCTCTTCTGAAGATAGATGGGGCCTAAGCTGTAGAGGGCCCGATGTGCGATGGACAGCATTTTGAATTTCAAACGAGATTCAACTGGCAGCCAATGCAAGGAGCTCAGGTAGGTGCGTACACTATGCCTAGTTGACAGACCCAATAGCAGTCTGACTGCCGAGTTTTGGACTACTTGCAATTTCTTGGCAAGAAAGTCCAGACTACCAATCAGGAGGGTGTTGGCATAGTCCAAGCGGGACAAGATCAGGGTGTGGACCACAGTTTCTTTGGCACTTCCAGGCAGAAGGAGAAGAAACTTCCTCAGGATTTTCAAAGTGCCAAAGCAGGTCCCTGCCAACTTCTTCACTTGTGTCAAAAAGTTCAGATTTTCATCGAACCAGACGCCAAGATTTTTTACTGCACTTTTTCCCGCAATGGGCCGGGGAAAGCCAGGACGCCACAGCCTTTCTCTGAACTCCACAGAGCATCTCAGATTTTCCTTCGTTACACTTCAGCTGTGCATTCGCAAGCCAGTGAAAGACAGAAGACAGACAGTGTTGCGCAGCCACAACAGAGTCATCCTCCTTAGTCCAGGAGAACAAAAGCTGAGAATCATCACCATAGGCCATCACTTTAGCCCCTTATGACTCCGCGAGATAGACCAGCGGAGTCACATAGATGTTAAAGAGAAGGGGGCTAAGTGATGACCCCTGTGGCACACCGGTTGTCACCTGCATAGGCACGGAGGCACATGGAGGGAGCCAGACCTGCTGCGACCGGCCTTCCAAGAAGGACCTGATCCACCGTAGAGCCGATCCAGAGATGCATATTTCTGATGGACGATCAAGGCGCAGGGAGTGAGGCGCAGTGTCGAATGCCGCCGCGAGAAGGGGCAGAGAAGACACCTGAGTTAGTGCAGAAGGAAGTTTTGTACCTTTCCTTCAGTACATGCCACAGTTGTCCAGCCCCAGAAACCCAGAAGTGAGTGCCTATGGGCCTACCTCAGATTAAAGGAGTAACATCAATTATGCCTGTTCCTTGACCTCCACAACTGACTTCTCTTGACTGTAAAGGATGCCTGAAAACTCCTTAATGGATCATGAATACAAGAGCAGTATTTCTTTCGTCATATGTCACGCAACCTGGTGCTTCTGCAAAACCTGACATTTGCGCAAGTATCCTCATAAAACATGATGTAAAAAATGCATTCAGCTTAGAAATGTCACATCTAAGGTAATGCATGTTCTATCCTTCTGAAGATGTCCGATAGCTGTGTTAATGAGAGAGTATACAAAAATATGAAGAGAGTGGTGCTCCATAAAGGGTCAGCCTAACTGGGTCCCTGCACGAATGATACATGAACTGGGTTATTTTATGTTAAGGTTAGGTTGGTGGTATTGTACTAGGATACGGCGCCTCAGGGGACTGTACACCTTACTGTGTTTGTTGATTCTATCTCGGGAATGGTGCTATAAGGAGAAGAGAACCACACTTCCTCTTCTAAATTAGGCCAAGCCTAAACAGCATTCGAACACTCCTTAGCACACATTACAGTATTCAGCACAAGTTTGCATATTTGTATTCCACTCATACATAAGTTACGCAAATTAAACAAAAACTTTTGAGGTCCTTGTAATTCAGGTTGTTCTGCAGGTGTTGTTTATTATTTTGATCGATGTCACAGCCAACACGTGTTTCGTCAGTAGGGAATGTAACCCTTGACTTTTTCAAGGCTGTTAGGTGAGAAAAGGTAATATATTTGTAACACTTTCGGTTCCATTTGAACAGATTGTTGTTATACATCATTTTTATGTTACTCTAGCAGGCGGTGGTGGGTTTTATTAGCAATGCTCATATACATTTGTGCATGTTAATTTACGGGAAGTTGTATTTAAAAAGCAACCACAGTTGTACAGGATTTGCTCTCCAAACTTGAGAGGTTTCTCTAGTGCACCCATTGAGATATGGAGAAATTAGTGATTCGTTTTGTCATGCTCTTAAATTTTGAGTTTTTAAAATTATTTAGTTGTGCGTTGTGAAACTAATTACCGGGGTGAAGATTTCAGTTGGTGAGGTCTAATAATATGCTATAGTGGCATGCGTGAAGTAAATGTGAGGTAAGTGCCCTGGGTACCTATTTTCCTCGAGTGTTCTTTTTTCTGTGTGAAGAGAAGAGGATCATGGTAGGGTTATAAATATGATCTCAACTCCTTAACATGTAATAACTATGTTGTGATGTCTCCAATTTCGTTATGGTCTGTCACTCACCTTCCTTGAGGTGATAATTCCAACCCTCGAAGGGGTATCTGTTAGGGGACCTCGGTTTGTTTGTAGATTGATCTTCCGTTATATGCCACAGTATCGGTTTGTTTAGAGGCAGCTGTAAGTCAATATGGTGTTTTACTAAGATTTTGTTCGTTTACAAATCCTTTTGGTGATTCTAAATAATTAAATTCAGAGTTCGCCATTAAATATTTAGGTTAGTGAGTTTAGCCTTTATACGGCTGCTAGGAAAGTGTCAGATGGTCCATGACACGTGCACTTATAAATGTGATTACGTGTGGTTCTCACCATTATTAGATTAGCTGTTCTTTATAATTGCTATATATACTGATATGTTGTAGATATTGTTACAAGTGCCATTTCACAGTGAGCTCAAATAATGGCCATCCGTGCAGGTTAATCTTCTGATATCTATACCTCCACCAAGTACGTCGTGCCCCTCACAGTTATGAGAGAGACCTGACAGCATGGTTAGGCTGCAGGTTCTCCCAACGCGCCCTCTACACCTCGTTATTCGAGTCTCCCTTGTTAGCTTACCTTTCGCTTTTCTTATTATCGAGTCCTCGAGTGTCCCCGCTGCTCCGTATTTCGGGTGCAGTAATCTGTCTCCTGTGTTTCGCGCTAATGTTTTCCAACCGGGAACGCCCTGAGTCACGTGATTCGTGACCGTTTCCGGTTAGGTTTCAACAGTGTTCATGTTGTTTAGGAAGTATCCTTGCTAACGCGGCGGCCATCTTACCCTATCTGCTATCATAGGGTGGCGTAGACCTAGGAGTCTTTAGTCGAACCGGTTGCCACTATATTATCCCGATAGGTAGTTATCTCGGATTTTGCAATAAGGTTCTCACCTCTCCCTTGATCTCACACTTATTTGTGATTTGTATCAATGTTTATTACAGGGGGGGGGGAAAGTTTGGGAAAAGTGCTCCTATGTGCTCTTATGTGCTCGGTTTCGTGAGTACATTTTCATTGTACCAGTATTTTATTTATTGATTCTATTGATTACAGATTTACAGTGTCTATTTTCTTGTGACTGTTGATCAGGATTTGTGTTAGCTCGTTTTTGACGCGCAGTGCTTTCTTTTCGTGCGGTGTGGGTACTATAGTGGTATGGTTCCTATTCTCCATAAAAGAAGGGTACAGTACAAAACTTTTGCCACAAGGTGGTCTTATCAACGTTATATTATCAATAATAAAAAAATATATATAATAATAGTAAAATATCATACATTTTGTTGTTATGGTGCACACATATTATAAAGTCATGTCATTTTTGCAAAGGGTGGTCATCATTGCACATGTTAGTATATTCAATCCTCAGGTGTCTCTTAACTTTTTAAAGTGAATGGGAGATGGTATACATTTGTTTGTTAAGTGTTCAATACATATATGTAGATAGCAGTCCACAGTCATTCTGTTCATGTCTGGTTATGATGTTTGTCTACTGTGTACCCAGAAAAAAATGATACTCTGGGTCAATATTAAGACCGTGTTCCACACTTTTCAGAGTCATGATCCAAGTTGCCTCTCTCCTGCGTAGTGACAGTTCCCTATTGCCACCTCTTGGATTACAGGGGGTGTGTTCAAATCCAAAATATTTGAAAGAGCGGTTAGTAGTTTGTTCGGGGCATAAGGACATATGTGCAGCTACGGGGTATCGCATGTCTCCCTGTTTTACTGCCCTGATGTGTTCATTGATCCTGTCCCTTAATGGCCTCTTGGTGCTGCCTACATATCTTTTACCGCATTTGCAGTCTAAAGCGTAGACTACATATTTGGTTAGACAGTTAATGGTACTAAGGATACGGTATTTCTTGGTGTTATTTGGTCCTTGGAAATCTTTTTTCTTTTTGTAAGCCCATTTACAGGCTGCACAGCTCCCACAGCTGTAGAACCCTGGTTCTGATAGCCATGTGTTCTTTTTATGTGCTTGGGGATAGCTTGGGCTTAGTATGTTTTTCAGTGTTCTCCCTCTTCTAAAGGTTATTGTTGGTCTCTCCGTTATATGTTCCCTTAGCATAGTGTCTGCCCTTAGTAGGTGCCAGTGTTTGTTTAGACTCTTTCTTAGGATTGTTGCCCAGTTATTGTAACCAGTGACGAGTCTGATTTTGTCATCCTTTCTTTTTTGCCTCTGCTCCTTGTCCCTCAGTGTGTCTGTTCTGCTTATTGTGTCTATTCTTTCAGCTGCTTTGAGCAGATGGTTCCTTTTGTACCCTCTATTCTCAAATCTTTTGATTACCCCTTTCTTCTGAGTTTGGAATTCAACTTCATTGCTGCAATTGCGGCGAGTCCTGATTAGTTCTCCATAAGGGATTGCTCTCTTTTGATGTTCTGGATGTGCACTCGTTGCATGTAATAGGGAATTGCACGCTGTGCTTTTCCTGAATAGTCTGCTTTGAATTGTTTCTTTTTCTATATAGAATTCTACATCAAGAAACGCAAGTTTCTTATTGCTAAATTCCATTGTGAATTGTATATTTTGGTCATTGTGGTTCAGGTACTCATGGAATTGATTTAGTTTCTCAGTTGTGCCTGTCCAAATCATGATGCAGTCATCAATGTATCTGCCCCAGAACAGTATATCATTGTTCCATTCTGATGCCGGTGCGCCCCAGATTCTAGTTTCTTCGAATCTCCCCATCACTAGATTAGCGTATGAAGGCGAAAATCTAGAGCCCATGGCCACCCCTTGTTTTTGTCGATACCATTGATCTTTATATAAGAAAACGTTGTTATCCAAGATGGTTTCTACCATTTCTAAGATCATCTCTGTGTGTGACCATGCACTTGCTGGTCTCTTGTTCATCATTCTCCTTACTGCTGTAAGCCCCGTTTCCCTCTTTATGCATGTATATAGGGAGACGACGTCTAGTGTGACCAATAGCATGTTCTCTTCCCATGGTAAGTCTGCCATGATGCCCAGTATGTGCTTTGTGTCCCTGATGTATGAGGGGAGATTTAGCACTAAAGGTTTTAGGAACATGTCCACAAATTCTGATAGTCTCTCTGTTGGTCCTCCTATGCCTGATATTATTGGCCTTCCTGGTGGAGAGGTTAGGTGTTTGTGTACTTTTGGCACTGTATAAATGCATGGGTACTTAGGCCTGTCCACTTTCAAATAGGTTAGTTCATGGTCATCTATGAGACCCGACCCATGCCATTTTTTCAGTAGTTTGTTAATGTAGTCTGTGAGTTTCCATATGGGGTTGTCGGCCAGTTTTTCATAACATTCATTGTTGTTTAGTTGGGTGAGAATTTCACTGTCATAGTCTGTACTTCGCATTATCACCATATTTCCCCCCTTGTCAGCTTCCCTGATCATGAGTTCTCTGTTCTGGCTTAGTTCTAAGAGGGCTCTTCTTTCTCCCTGAGATAAGTTGTCCCTGTGTAGATGTTTGACAGTGTTCTTAGAGTTGTGTTTCTCAAGATCACATGTAACGGCTTTAAAGAATAAGTCTATATTGTTACCAGATGTGAGTGTTGGTGTCCATGTTGATTTCTCCCTAAGGCTACTGGTGATGTTGTAATCAGTGTTTATGTCAAGATCCCTCATAATTCGGTCCGTTAGTAACACCTCATCTTCACAATCAGTTAGTGATAATAGTAGTCGGGCATCTACAATGTCTTGTATACAGTAATCACCAGTCGTCATCATACCCAAATTTGGCTGCAATTCTTTATTCATTGTTTTGTTCATTTCGAAATGTTTTTTCAATTTTAAACGTCTTGTGAACTTGAACAAATCAATTTTGGTTTTACAAAAATCACCAACATCATTTGGACAAAAACTCATGCCTTTTTCTAGCACAGAAATCATATCATTTGTAAGCACAGAGTCACTCAGATTCATTACAGTTACATTCCTTATTTCTTCTGGTTCTGGTTCCAGGACCTGGTTCTCACCCCTTGTCTGTCTTGACCTGTTTCCACCCCTTTTGCCTCTCCTTGTCTTCCTTGTTGCCCTGTATTCCTGTTCTCTCTGTTCCCCTTTTTTATTCTGTTGATTTCCAATAAAAAACTATTGTTAGGGTCAGTTGTGCCTCTAGCTCCTTCACTTTCACTTCCGGTAGAATTAATAGTATCTATGGATGTTGAACTTGATCCTACCGAAGCGGTCTCACTCTGGTTTTGGATATTTGTTTTGGGGACCAGGTGATCATATTTTTTAGCGAAGGTGAAAACCCTCCCGCTTAGATAGTCACGTTCGTCTCTCTTTAGTTTCCTGCTTTTCCTTTGTTTTATGTCTATGACATGTCGTTGTATTATATCGTTTAGTATCATATAATTTTTGTTGGTCACATCAGGCTGGTTAAGTTCTTTTATTTCTAGTTCCAATTTATCAATATCAGCTTGTAGCTTGGCCACCTTTCTTTCACAGTTTTCAATAAGGATGTTCATTAAGTTATTAGAGTTACTGATTAGTTCTTTCTCCCAAGCTATTAGGAGATCCGGTTCCAGGTCCTCATAGGTTGGAATTATTTGTGATCTGAGGCCTCTTGGAACTCTTTTGACCTTCACATATTGTTTCAAAGTTGCCGCGTCCCACCACCTAGATGTTTCATTAATTTTTAGCTTTTCCAGTCTTACAAATTTCTCTCTAAGACCTTCATTTCTGGGGGGTTGCAGGCCTTGTCCTGCTGAGGTACTGGCTGTTTGGTTTCCCAAATTGTTGAATAGGTCTTCGGCCTCTCTGTCTCTATTAGTTCTATCACTATTTGTTGAAGTCATGGTGGTCCTTAGAGCTGCCCCTAGTTTTGACTTAGAGTTAAGGTTAGGTTGGTGGTATTGTACTAGGATACGGCGCCTCAGGGGACTGTACACCTTACTGTGTTTGTTGATTCTATCTCGGGAATGGTGCTATAAGGAGAAGAGAACCACACTTCCTCTTCTAAATTAGGCCAAGCCTAAACAGCATTCGAACACTCCTTAGCACACATTACAGTATTCAGCACAAGTTTGCATATTTGTATTCCACTCATACATAAGTTACGCAAATTAAACAAAAACTTTTGAGGTCCTTGTAATTCAGGTTGTTCTGCAGGTGTTGTTTATTATTTTGATCGATGTCACAGCCAACACGTGTTTCGTCAGTAGGGAATGTAACCCTTGACTTTTTCAAGGCTGTTAGGTGAGAAAAGGTAATATATTTGTAACACTTTCGGTTCCA
This sequence comes from Lissotriton helveticus, assembly GCF_964261635.1. Lineage (NCBI taxonomy): Eukaryota > Metazoa > Chordata > Amphibia > Caudata > Salamandridae > Lissotriton > Lissotriton helveticus. The sequence goes on from NC_136072.1 coordinate 160,133,407, forward strand.
TTTGAACAGATTGTTGTTATACATCATTTTTATGTTACTCTAGCAGGCGGTGGTGGGTTTTATTAGCAATGCTCATATACATTTGTGCATGTTAATTTACGGGAAGTTGTATTTAAAAAGCAACCACAGTTGTACAGGATTTGCTCTCCAAACTTGAGAGGTTTCTCTAGTGCACCCATTGCACGGATGGCCATTATTTGAGCTCACTGTGAAATGGCACTTGTAACAATATCTACAACATATCAGTATATATAGCAATTATAAAGAACAGCTAATCTAATAATGGTGAGAACCACACGTAATCACATTTATAAGTGCACGTGTCATGGACCATCTGACACTTTCCTAGCAGCCGTATAAAGGCTAAACTCACTAACCTAAATATTTAATGGCGAACTCTGAATTTAATTATTTAGAATCACCAAAAGGATTTGTAAACGAACAAAATCTTAGTAAAACACCATATTGACTTACAGCTGCCTCTAAACAAACCGATACTGTGGCATATAACGGAAGATCAATCTACAAACAAACCGAGGTCCCCTAACAGATACCCCTTCGAGGGTTGGAATTATCACCTCAAGGAAGGTGAGTGACAGACCATAACGAAATTGGAGACATCACAACATAGTTATTACATGTTAAGGAGTTGAGATCATATTTATAACCCTACCATGATCCTCTTCTCTTCACACAGAAAAAAGAACACTCGAGGAAAATAGGTACCCAGGGCACTTACCTCACATTTACTTCACGCATGCCACTATAGCATATTATTAGACCTCACCAACTGAAATCTTCACCCCGGTAATTAGTTTCACAACGCACAACTAAATAATTTTAAAAACTCAAAATTTAAGAGCATGACAAAACGAATCACTAATTTCTCCATATCTCAATGGGTGCACTAGAGAAACCTCTCAAGTTTGGAGAGCAAATCCTGTACAACTGTGGTTGCTTTTTAAATACAACTTCCCGTAAATTAACATGCACAAATGTATATGAGCATTGCTAATAAAACCCACCACCGCCTGCTAGAGTAACATAAAAATGATGTATAACAACAATCTGTTCAAATGGAACCGACAGTGTTACAAATATATTACCTTTTCTCACCTAACAGCCTTGAAAAAGTCAAGGGTTACATTCCCTACTGACGAAACACGTGTTGGCTGTGACATCGATCAAAATAATAAACAACACCTGCAGAACAACCTGAATTACAAGGACCTCAAAAGTTTTTGTTTAATTTGCGTAACTTATGTATGAGTGGAATACAAATATGCAAACTTGTGCTGAATACTGTAATGTGTGCTAAGGAGTGTTCGAATGGGTTATTTTATGTTCATAATCAAATGTAAATCAGAGTTGGTTTTAAAAAGCTTGTTTGTTTTCACATTTTCTAGATCAATATGGCTGTTAAGATGCAATTTTTGCACTAATTTCTGATCCTGAGAAAGGCCCTTTGAATACATTTTATGGACAGAAACACTGCATGAGCCATGATCTCTGAAGAACTGTGAGAAGTTGGCCTGATGTGCAGTGCTCACTATTCTAGTGATCACTATATATCAGTCCAAACAACCCTTATTGATGATTGGTTGTAAGTCAACCTTATAGACCAGCTATCCTAGTAGCATGGATACGAGCAGTCTAAGGCTAAGACTCTAGAGGGCGTGTTAAGCCAGCTGTTTTACCATCACATTACCCCTTGAACACCCAGTGAAAGGACACCACACAAGTTGTTATGAAAATAAACAGTGTATTTATTTATAACAAGACTACCCTGGCTCTTTATGAGACAGGGAGCTAAGCACACAACAAAACTCTTACGAAAATACTTTTAAGTTAGCACGTTACACAAATGCCCGAGGGGCACGAAAAACCCTATACGCTAGAAGTGGAATGCGAATTACTAGCAGGTAAGTAACAGTTCTAATAGGCTTTGGAATCGCTAGGACTGGACTAGGGAATCGTTAGATTACTACTAGGAGGCCTAGGGGACTCGGGTGCAGAGTGTGCACTCTCACGCGGGATGCGGGACAAAGTCTATGGAAGCTAGAATTCACAAAGTTAGTGTTCACGGGCGAACCCGACCTGGTAGGGAGAAAACGACAGTGGATCCTGACCCTTGGATAGTGAGGCTATGCTGGGACACCGGAGTGCCGAAGTTACCTAGCCCAGGGGCTGCAGCTGCATAGGTCTGAAAAGACGTCGGGGATCTCGTTGCCGGACCAGGAGCCTGGAAGGAAGAAGTTGCTGGCAGGCGACCAGTGAAGGAAAGTTCGATGGATCCAAGCCTGGATCAAGGAAGAAGAAAACCTGAAAGCAGAGGGGACCAAGTTCTTGAATCACTAGCCAGTGATTAAGTGGGCACCAGGATGGCACCGGGCGAAGTCACCGCAGTCAGGTGAGTGGGCACTGCTGGGCTCTGCAGTCTCTCGGACCAGGAGGCGTTGTCGGCGACCAGGATGGAGGTGCGAGCTGTCCCACGAAGGATGAAGTCGTTGGCGTCGAAGTTACCCAGGATTGGGCAACAAGCCTTGGCTAATTCAAGCCCACGCGGTGGACTCAAAATGGCGTCTTGAGTGGACCAGGAGGGTCCAGGGTGCTCCTCTTCTGGAAGGGAGCAAGGGCCAGTCTGGAGCAACCAGACCAGCAGCAGAAATGTCGTCGGGCGTCGTCAGGAAGGCCACAAGCCAACGGGCTAGTAGCCAAACAACGCGGTGAGCAGCGGAAAGCAGAAGGGCCCCACGCAGATCGTGGAGATGCTGGGGGGCTGCACTTCGGAGCTGGAGCTGCTCAGAGTCGGGGCTTCTCGGACCCCAAAGCACTCACCAGTAGATTACTCGGCGGGCTTGCTGGAAAGAAGTCGTGCAGTCTTGCAGATGGCCGGTCCCTTGAGGTCTCGTCGCACCCACGGTTCTCAGCTGGGCTGTAGAGGTGGGTAGAGGTCAGAGGTGCCAGGGAAGCCGGTTCTCGTCGAGCTGGGCAGTCGGATTCCGGAGGAAGGACTTACAGCAGACCGCAGTGTTCTTGGATGGTGCCTGCGGATGCAGGGTGACTACTCCTTAGTCACAAGGGAGAAATCTTAGGAAGAAGTCTTGAGTTCCTTTCGCAGAAAGTAGTTTCAGGATTCAAAGATGATCTGATTTGGAAGGGGGCCAGTTCCTACCTTTATCCTGTAAAAAGGGGCTGGCACGCGACTAAGTCCTGCCCTATGGGTGGGACTAGGAGGGGGGTGGTTACACCCACTTCCTTGGCGGGCTTTTCCCCAGCACAGGGTCTGGAGTGACCCTGGAACTGGTTCCAGCCAGCCTATGCACAGTGAGCACCGGGGTGCCACGTGCAGTCACCTTCCTCTAAAGCCCTGCCTACCTACAATACACAAAACCCTGTCTGGGACGGTGCTGGCACCGCCCCTGGCAGGAAACCCTTTGTCCTTATCTCCTGCTCTGGGAGGACTCCCAGCAGCAGGAGGGCAGACTTGTGTCTCGGTGGCAGCATCCATTTTGTGGAGCTGAGGCTCTGTTTGACTTTAACCGGGGTTAGGGGTTACATACATGTCGTGTCCCTCTAGAAGGGTGGAATGCTAACCCCGTCGCCAGAATTGGCGAGGGGTTAGTATTCCAATTCGTATGACACCTTACTCGACATGTTTTGATAAAGCGATACCAGAGTTGGCATATAACCGCGAGGATTATAATGCACTTAAGAGTATATGGTATGCGATATCATGGAAACGGCTAAGGGATAGATCCCGAAAGCCGCAGACAGGCTCAGCTCATGCCAGAGCAGCATCTCACACGATTCCAAGCACTCTGCCTTCAGGATTGTTAAGGCCTGCCATAGGAGTGACTGAAAGGAGATCTGTGTGTCCATTTTAGGGTTAGATATAGGTATACTATATCTAAAGCAAAGGGTGATTACACCACCTTGCCCCAGCTGTCAAGCAGCCAGTTGTGTCAGATTTGGATGGCCAGCCAGGGGTGGCATAATACATGCTGCAGCCCCTGGTAGGCCCTGGGTACACCTATGCCCTGGGTACCTAAGGTACACTGTACAGGGACTGATAAGGTGACTCAGTATCCAATTTAGATATGTACCTAAGGTACATGGAATCCATTTTACAGAGAGAGCAGTAGGCCTGGGGCCCTGAATAGCAGGGTCCCAGGTCAACTAAGTCAGAAAACCAGCAAAACACCAGGCAAAAAGTTGGGGGCAACCATAGTCAGGGATCTACCTTCCTACAAGAACATAGCAAAGAAGACATTCCAATCTATCTACCTTTACTTAATGGGCCTTGGAAGAGAAAATGTGTGCAGAGTATAAGTGCAAAGTGAAATGCTCTCTCTGTTTTTATACATTGTATGACTAAAGTGTGTAGCTTGATTGATGATAATGATGATCAGATTGTGAATAACACGTGTGCTAAATTTGTGTGGTTGTAAGGAAGTGTATTAGAGGTGTATATGAATGTAAGGCACTAGGACAGAGTTATTGACGTTACTGTATTAATACATATGCATTGCATTCAGGGTACAGATTGTGCCTATGCTTTGGTGAATATGGTACTTGCGGGAAACGTCGTTTACAACGCGGTGTTTACACCGCATGACCTTTTCCACGCAGCTATTACAACGCAAGTCGTTACTACGACTTGCGCTGGATGGCGCTGTGGGATAAGGAATGTTGTAATTTTATATTCCAACACCTTCCCTACTGTTACGGGGACTGGTGTTGGAATATAAAATTATAAAATTCCTAAATCCGCGCCCTCCAACGCAAGTCATTGTAACGACTTGCGTTGTAAAATCTGCGATGTCAAGTACCGCGATCTAAAAAATCGCGTTGTACTGACATACATCCGGTACTTGCTCTCCAGGATTTGTGTGGAGTACTTCCTTTACATTTGGACAACAGCCACACCCGTGATTAAGAGCTTCTTTGTTAGTTATAGTAGGTAGTCCCTAAAATAAATCAGTAGTCTGACAGGAGGGTACACACTGCAAATTTATCAGTAATAAATATTAAGGGGCATATTTATCAGAACTGATTCAGAAAAGGGGGTGGTGATGAACAGAGTGCCTGAATTAAGCAGACCACTCTTACCCAGTCCAAAGATCAGGGCTTGATCCATCACCGTTTTTTAGGTCACTGCACCATCCCAGCTCAGAACTTGGCCATATGCAAATTAGTCTGTTCCTGTCCCAGTGCATGATGGGAACAGGGCAAACCAAACTACCAAGCCAATTCTTATACTGGGAAGGAAACAAGCTTCCGGGGACCGGTTTCTGCCATTTCAGGCGTCGTCGGCCCGGCTTGCTTGAATCCTGATGGTGCAATGAGCAAGGGACTCACATCTGAGTATACCCTTCCACGCGTATGGTGGACAAAATGATTCAGAAAAGGGGGTGGTGATGAACAGAGTGCCTGAATTAAGCAGACCACTCTTACCCAGTCCAAAGATCAGGGCTTGATCCATCACCGTTTTTTAGCTCACTGCACCATCCCAGCTCAGAACTTGGCCATATGCAAATTAGTCTGTACCTGTCCCAGTGCATGATGGGAACACGGCAAACCAAACTACCAAGCCAATTCTTATACTGGGAAGGAAACAAGCTTCCGGGGACCGGTTTCTGCCATTTCAGGCGTCGTCGGCCCGGCTTGCTTGAATCCTGATGGTGCAATGAGCAAGGGACTCACATCTGAGTATACCCTTCCACGCTTATGGTGGACAAAATGATTCAGAAAAGGGGGTGGTGATGAACAGAGTGCCTGAATTAAGCAGACCACTCTTACCCAGTCCAAAGATCAGGGCTTGATCCATCACCGTTTTTTAGCTCACTGCACCATCCCAGCTCAGAACGTGGCCATATGCAAATTAGTCTGTTCCTGTCCCAGTGCATGATGGGAACAGGGCAATCCAAACTACCAAGCCAATTCTTATACTGGGAAGGAAACAAGCTTCCGGGGACCGGTTTCTGCCATTTCAGGCGTCGTCGGCCCGGCTTGCTTGAATCCTGATGGTGCAATGAGCAAGGGACTCACATCTGAGTATACCCTTCCACGCTTATGGTGGACAAAATGATTCAGAAAAGGGGGTGGTGATGAACAGAGTGCCTGAATTAAGCAGACCACTCTTACCCAGTCCAAAGATCAGGGCTTGATCCATCACCGTTTTTTAGCTCACTGCACCATCCCAGCTCAGAACTTGGCCATATACAAATTAGTCTGTTCCTGTCCCAGTGCATGATGGGAACAGGGCAAACCAAACTACCAAGCCAATTCTTATACTGGGAAGGAAACAAGCTTCCGGGGACCGGTTTCTGCCATTTCAGGCGTCTTCGGCCCGGCTTGCTTGAATCCTGATGGTGCAATGAGCAAGGGACTCACATCTGAGTATACCCTTCCACGCTTATGGTGGACAAAATGATTCAGAAAAGGGGGTGGTGATGAACAGAGTGCCTGAATTAAGCAGACCACTCTTACCCAGTCCAAAGATCAGGGCTTGATCCATCACCGTTTTTTAGCTCACTGCACCATCCCAGCTCAGAACTTGGCCATATGCAAATTAGTCTGTTCCTGTCCCAGTGCATGATGGGAACAGGGCAAACAAAACTACCAAGCCAATTCTTATACTGGGAAGGAAACAAGCTTCCGGGGACCGGTTTCTGCCATTTCAGGCGTCGTCGGCCCGGCTTGCTTGAATCCTGATGGTGCAATGAGCAAGGGACTCACATCTGAGTATACCCTTCCACGCTTATGGTGGACAAAATGATTCAGAAAAGGGGGTGGTGATGAACAGAGTGCCTGAATTAAGCAGACCACTCTTACCCAGTCCAAAGATCAGGGCTTGATCCATCACCGTTTTTTAGCTCACTGCACCATCCCAGCTCAGAACTTGGCCATATGCAAATTAGTCTGTTCCTGTCCCAGTGCATGATGGGAACAGGGCAAACCAAACTACCAAGCCAATTCTTATACTGGGAAGGAAACAAGCTTCCGGGGACCGGTTTCTGCCATTTCAGGCGTCGTCGGCCCGGCTTGCTTGTATCCTGATGGTGCAATGAGCAAGGGACTCACATCTGAGTATACCCTTCCACACTTATGGTGGACAAAATGATTCAGAAAAGGGGGTGGTGATGAACAGAGTGCCTGAATTAAGCAGACCACTCTTACCCAGTCCAAAGATCAGGGCTTGATCCATCACCGTTTTTTAGCTCACTGCACCATCCCAGCTCAGAACTTGGCCATATGCAAATTAGTCTGTTCCTGTCCCAGTGCATGATGGGAACAGGGCAAACCAAACTACCAAGCCAATTCTTATACTGGGAAGGAAACAAGCTTCCGGGGACCGGTTTCTGCCATTTCAGGCGTCGTCAGGCCCCCTTTTCTGAATTATTTATCAGAACTGACACAATGCTGCATTGCAGCAGCATTGCGTCAGAAAAACGGACACTTTCTTGCGACATGGATGCTCCTTATTTATGGTATTACTGCGCAAACAAATGATGGACGGAATGCTGAACAATCAAACATTCACCCCCAGTCACAGATCTGGGCTCAATGTTTTTGGTTGCCATGTCATTTCAGCTTGAGCCAAGTCATATGCAAATGAGCCTTGACCCTGCTCCCCATGGGAACATTCCAGCCCGTACTGCCAGGCCAGGTCCTCCCCTGACCAGAAACATACACCCAGGGACTGGTTTCAGGGTATCACCCCTCCTAATTTCTGGTATTTATTGTATGGCGCACCTTGTCAAAAAAGGTCGAAGTTGAATCAAAGATTCCGACACATCTGCGGGAAGGATGGCACAAAGTGTTGTTATACAACTGCTAACCTACATGATGCAAACATGATTTGTACGTTGTAAAGCACCTTTACATGGCACAAATCAGTATTGAGGCACGCAGGAGTGTGTTGCATGGTGGAAACCATCACAAAAACCACGCATTTCAAAGCTAAAAGCATTTCCAATTGCAGAAGAGCAAGAAATGGAGGGAGCACCAACAGCCAGGAGTAAGGGCAACAACCCCAGCCCAGATGACCAGACAGCAGACCAGGGGACAAGGAAGAGCAATTTCAGTGAGGAGGGGAACCAGAATGAACACCTTCTCTTTGTCACCTCCAAATTGCCATTAGGGAAGGAGGAAGCCATTTGGCAGTCTATAGTGGATACGATCAACAGTGTAGGAACAAACAAAAAAGACAATGCCAGAGTACAAGAAGCGGTGGCACAATTATAAGCGCAGGACCAAAGATTAACTGGCCAAGTACCTGAGGGCAGCAATGCGGACCAGAGGAGGACCCAATGTCTAGGAGGAGTTGGACCTGTGTTGGAAGAGCAGGTGGCATCAATCATCCCAACATAGGGGCCGATTATGATGGCTGGGGGGTCTGGAAGACCGTCCGCTGCTTTTCAAAGCTCTAACATGTCTGGAAGTGTCTATCAGACACCGCCAGGCATATTAGGATGTCTGCATTCCTATGCTTTTCCGCGGCGGCTTTTCCGCCGTTGAAAAGCATGCGGACTTTCACTTCAGGGGCCTGTTGCGGGCCCCCTGGGTGAAGGGGGGGTAAAGGTGCACATGGGGGGTACCTATGGTACCCCCCTGCATTTGCGTGCACAAAGCAGCAGGCACCGCGCTGTGCTTGCCGCTTTGTGAATGCAAATGCGATGCATGCATTTTTAACCTTACGGCGGGTGCAGCTTGAAGCTGCACCCGCCGCAATGTTAAAGATAGAGGATGTGACCGCCACCCTGGCGGTCACATCCTAATCTGCTCGGAGGGAACGCCGCAGCCCCTGCAGACGTTCTCTCCTCCTCAGGGGTCGCGGACGGACTCAAGTCCGTCCGCGATCCTAATCGACCCCATAGTTGGTGGCAGGAGTGGAAGGACAGTACAGCGCTGTTTTTGAGGACCAGGAAGAACTACAGGGTAAGTCAAAACAAAGGACCATTTAATGAGTGCAACAACAGACTTTGCTGTGTGGCACTGCGCTGTGTGCAAGAGAAAAGGCAGGAATATCTCAAATGTTAACTCATCCATCACATAAATGTAATTTACTTGGGCAGTAATAGTTCATTTAGTCCAGTCCAGATCTGCCAAGTTTCTCACTGCCTATTCCTGGTTGTCGTTTGAATGCTGGGACTTGTAGTGTAATGTACAACATGATTGACCAGGACTACAAGACCCACAATACAAAGCAAAAACCCTGGTCTGGAGCAACGCATCATGAGTGGACCATGGAATCTTTGCAGATATGTCAGTGACAATGCGGGCCCCCTTGTTCCATGAAGCAAATGTGATTGTCTTGGTGCTAGGCAGCAAACATTGGAATGTAATGTGATGGAATGTAATGCAGTTTGCCAGAGGGTAAGCTCCTCACCCTAGAGGATCTCCAAATAGGATGATATGAAGAGGAAGGTGTACAGTCACTAGCACTAAGCCATGTTGGGCGCAGCTGTTCTGATGTGCTGGATGTAATTTATTACAGGTGCTGCCTGCCATGTAAGAGACCACCCTACCTCCTGTCTTGCTCAAATGAATATTGGGGATGGGGTGAATGCAAGGGATGCACAACAGAGGTCCATGATTGTGTGTTGGAAATGTAGATGGTGTGTAAGCTAGATGGGCCCCTAGTATTGTAGTGCCTTGTAGGTGTGGCTGAGCACCCTGAACTGGCTGTGTCACAGAATGGCCAACCATTGTATCTCAAGGTTGTGAGGTGTGATGTGTGTGCTGCAAGGTAGGCTGACTGATAGGCACTGCTATGTATGATAGTTTACTACTTTTGTAGCAGCTTTGCAGAGATGCCATGGTAGAGGACATTGGTGGACCCAGTCTACATGTGATGTGGGCCTGGGTGATGGAGTCACAGGTGTCAGGAGGGAGCTATAAAAAGAAATGTCTGACTATGGAATATATGTGAAAGCAGGTTGTTGTGTAACAGGGAATTGTGAAGTGTCAGGGTGATGTAGGTGTCCGGGGTGATGGGCAGGTTTCTGAGTTGTTTTTAGGGTGAGGTGTTTGGACCTAGTAGTGTGGGCAACAATGGTGGGTACATGTGACAGAATATCCTCCCTAGTATCTTGGGAGGTACAGTACGAGCCATAACTCTCACATACAGGTAGGTATGTTGGTAAATTGCATAATGGACAAATGTTGGTGTGCTGGTGTCTCCTGAGTGTCATTGTGGGTGTCATCAGTGTGTGAGATGGAGTAGAGTCCCAGGGTCTGAATGATGATTGCTTGAGGAGTCATGTACAAGTGAGTGGGGCTCAGCGGAGACACTTGACCAACTCTGCAGATGAGCATCTTGGGTTCTGAAGAAATGTTGCATATTTTCAAGTGTGACAGTGGCTATCCCCTTCAGAGATGGTTCTCAGTACCTACTGGTCTGGACTCTGGAGATGACTGTGTGTGTTAGGAAACTGTTGGTTGGATTCCACACAAATGAGTAAATTATGGTAAATACATGCCCTTATCCAATCCTGCTGTGTAGCAAGGATGCTTGCTGTGCAGAGTAGTGTGGATGTGGTTTAAATATGACCGCTAGGCCACAATTTTGCAAACATTGCGTGCAAGACAGTATAGCAATCCAGATTGGTGTGTTGTACTGTGTTGTATCACTTTGTTCGCCCTAAGTGTGGCAGGGTATGCTCAGACGTGAGTCCCTTGCTCACTTGGTCACTGGATTCAAGATAGCCTGGCTGATGAGGATTATGAATCCAAAACCGGTCCCAGGATGCTTGTTTCCGGTCCAGGGAAGACATGGCTTGGCAGTTCGGGCTGGACTGTTCCTATGAGGCACAGGGTCAGACTGATTTGCATATAGCCATGTCTGAACTGGGGTGGCCGAGTGAGCTAAAGAATGGTGATGGATTAAACCCAGATCAGTTGACTGGGGGTGAGTGTTTGATTTGCTCAAACGCTCCATCCATCATTCCCTTTTGTATCGTACTGTGTGAAAGGCAGAGTGCAGGATTATATGTAATATATGACAAAATAACATTACGTGGTCAGTGCTGTGGGCTAACTGATGACTAGAGGGAATGCAGACACCCTGGTGACATGGTGCAATGTTCTCAGCACTGGTGTCAATAAGCGAATGTAACATCACTGTAGCCACAAATAAGAGAAGCAAATCAATATGTGAAATGTGCCCCTAACCTACACTCACCCTTTCAGGCAGGGCAGGCCACTTAGCTGCCTAGCTGTGTTGCATTACGGGTCATTACACAATCAGGCCACCTTGTTTATCAGTGAACATTTTCAATGTATTGCCATGTGAAAGGCAACATTGGTGTAACATGTCCACATTTACCTGTAGTAACATATGTTCCACATATCTCTGTGTACTTGAAAGTGAATAAAAACAACAGTCTGATTGTCACCTAAATCATTTAACGCTACAAGTATCATGGATCATTATTGACATATTTCTATCTCAATGCAGAGGGACAAACAACAACTCCTGTGCAGCAGCTTGTTCTTGATGACCAAGCTTGTGGTGATACTATCCTGTCCTGCTGTTAACTATAATACCTTCCAACAACTCCTGGACTCCTTTGAATCTTCTATTCTGGTCATGGCAAGGGTAGATGACATTGCAAGGTCTCCAGAGGAACCGTCTCACACGGGACATGCCTCAACTAGGAGTCCATTTCCAGCTGAAGACCCCCAAGTTATATTCCAACAGTGAGTGGAGGAGTCCAGCAGTGGATGTTTGATGAGGTGTGGGGGGATAGAGAACCTAGTGGGCACCCAAGAAGGAGTCTGTAGGTGTCTGAGTCCTAATAGGGATGTGGCTGACGCAATTAGAGACACCTACACTTGGCTTCATGGGATGGATGAATCCTTAGCTTTCATTGGTGGTGTCATGATGTAGACAGAACATTACACTCGCTCCATGGTGACTGTCCTTAACACGGTCACTCCACTACAATTAAAAAGAGTATCTGCAAAAGATTCCAAACCTTGGTATAATAGTAGCCTCAATACAGGAAGATGCAACTTGAGGTTAGCTGAACGTCAGTGGCGATCATCTCCATCCCTTGAACACCTTGAGCACTTGAGATCACTGAGGAACAGATGCTACAAAAGCATCATGACTTCGAAAGTACATTTTTTCAGAAACCAGCTCGATCAAGCCAACAACTGACCCCAAAAACTTTTTAAACTCATAAAAGCTCAATCAAACTGCACATTCATTCTGTCCCTTGCTGGGCCTATTCCACTTCCAAACTGTGAGGAATTCACCTCCTTATTTCGCCAGAAGACAGAGAGCTTGATAAATGATCTGCAGAATACCATGGAATAACGTCCTCTCCTACCTCAAACCAATCTCTCCACCTCTCAGACTAAAGCTCCTTTGTGTCCCCAGGACACATCCCCAAAAACAATGCTTCATGGAAATTTTTCAAAACTTTTGAGGAAAGTGCCATTCAGTACCATTCAACGATCAAACCCTCAAACCACTTCAATGATCCACTACCTCCCAACTTCCTCAAGGAGATCATACCCGCATTACTCCCACTTTGAACCAAGATTGTTAATGGCTCCCTCCTTCAAGGCACTATCCCTGACTGCCTAAAGTCTGGTCAGGTTTCCCCATCCTAAAAAAAAAACAAAAGCAGATCAAACAGACTTAAACAACTTCTGACCTATCTCCAATATTCCTACCTTGGCGAAGCTCCTTGAAAAATGTGTTCACATCCAACTCTGTAACCACATTGATCATTTAGGATTATTAGACCAATTATTATCCAGTTTCTGTCCAGGGCACTAGACCAAATCAGCTATGACACACATAGTGGATGATGCCCTACAAATGCTGGATCCGAACCAATCCTGCCTTTGGGGACTTGTGTCAACTGATAATTGGTCAAAAAAGATGCAATGGAGGAGGAGCCTAAGCAGCGACCAAGATGGCCGCTTAGAGAGTTGGCTCCGCCGATCTCCCTCGCCCTCGGCACTGTCCAGATCGCTATCCTTACCCCAACCCCCCCCCCCTCCTCCCGAGTGCAGGAGAAGAAGCGACCCCCGCCGGGGTTTGTCTCAGCCGCCTCCGAGGTCCGGCGGTGAAGCTACGTCGCTGGACAGTTTGCAGCCTGATTCGGCGACCCAGCTGGGGCCTCAATTAGTGTGAAGGCCTGCCGGGAGTGCAATAGCATTGGGTGCGGCAGGCCTGAGAAAAATCCCGGTCTGCCCCGATTATCCTGATTGGCGGCGGAGAGATGAGGTGCTGGTGTACAATACACTGCAGCGGAGTGGAGGCGGGGGGGGGCTGAGCCTGGGAAGACACGCCTGAATGAGCTGCATTGAGCAATTGGGGTCCTCTAGACTACATATAAGCCCCAAAACACGCTGATGCTAGCTGGTCGAGGCCCCAGGTGACACCCCAACTGGCGCGTGGTTTGGAGCGCCTTGGTAGCGACGTCGGATACAGCGGGGGGGGGCTGTGGCCCCGGAGGTCGACTCGAGCCACAGGATCCCGGAGTGCCACCTCGCCGCCCTGAACAGCGAGAGAGTTGCGACCCTGGAAAGGGTGGCGGTGAGTGACTCTCCCTGAGGGGAACCGCCCAGAACTGTGTGTGAAGTTGGGGGCCATGAGGAGGTGTGACTTCCTGGCCATTGTTGGAGAGGTCCAGGGGACCGGCGGAGGCGGACAGTGCTGCAGCTGATTGTTGGGAGTGGCTGACGGGCGCTCCCCATCCAGGGGCTACCTGTGGGGGACAAGATGTGATTGGAGGCGACGGCACATAACATCGAAGAGGTAACGCTTGAGAGCTGAATGAGGAGCCAGGCGGATCCCTTTACATAATGGCTGGGATGGCGATGAGACCCAGAGGGGGGCCAGTCGGGACTCCGCGCTGTGGAGCATCTGACCTGAGAGGTGTCGCACTGTGTCTGAACTGGCCGCCAGCTGACTACGGCGGGTGTATTCCAGCGGAAAGGTGGCAACCCCGTTGCTGTGGCCCTTACTCCCTATAGCTGTGCAGGTTGTGTAGCGGACCGGGAGTTGAGGTGAGACCCAGCGGAGATTCGGGGGTGCGAGTGTGGAGAAGACTGCTACTGAGTTGTGTGGTAGTGAGCCGTGGTAGGGTGCGCCAGGATGGCGACGAAGACGGATCATGACAGAGGCTTGCCTCGAGCCCCCAGAGGGAACAGGAATGTTCAGTCCAATACGTTAGAGCGGTACACCATGCCCAAAGGATCTCCGGCAGAGTCGAAACGAGCTCAGGCGAGAGGGGATTCTGATACTCCTTCCCAGGTGGAGACAACTTTGTCAGATCTCATGGTAGCCATTACTGGTGTCCAGACGACTCTGGGACAAAAAATGGAATCCCTGGATAACAAGATAGACACCATCGCCATTGAAGTCGGGCTGATAAGAGCGGATCTCACTAAAGCTAGTGAGAAGGTGAAGTCACTGGAGGTCAAGACAGCTAGCCTCATAGATGATGTGAATGTGCTGCAACAAGAAATGCGGGAACTGAAGGCCTCAAGAGCCCTCACGGAGCGGAAGCTGGATGAGTTTGAAGGTAGAGCGCGACGCAACAACATTCGCATTTTAGGGGTGCCCGAGAGGTCAGAAGATCAATCGCCTGACCTGTTTGTTGAAAATATTGTGCTTAATCATCTCAAACCTAAAAGTCTCAGCAACTTTTGCACAGTTGAACAAGCCCATAGGATCCCGGGGGGCAGGCCCAGGCTGGGGGTGCCTCCCCGTCCTATGATTGCAAGAGTCCTGAATTTTCGAGACGGGGATGCTATATTGCAAGCGTCTCGGTCAGGGCCCTCGTTGACATTCGAAAATGCAACACTCTCCTTTTTTTGGGACTTTACTCAAGCGGTTCAAAAACAGCGGCAAGGGTTTTTGTCGGTAAAGAGGAGTCTCCGTGACAGAGGTATGAAATATGCCATGATGTTTCCAGCCCGTCTTCGAGTGGAATATAACGGGAAGGCCTTGTTTTTTGACAATCCTGAGGTGGCGGCGGACTGGTTGGATAGCACGCATGCAGCAGGCCCTGAGAGTCACAATATAGGAGCAGCAGATGATCAATAAATGACTGAACTTGGGAAGGAACGGGCCTGAACTTTGGGTTGTTATGCACAGGAGATGGGGCGGGATAGTATTACTCCGCAGACACCGCTAAGTTGATCAATGTGTTTTTTCTTGATGGTCTTGATCCGTGCAGAGGCGGTGTTGAGGGGGGGCGGGATCGTCTAGGGCCCTCTTCCATTTTCTACTTTTAGTTAGACATAGCGTAGGTTTGGGGGCGACTGGCACACTGCTAGTTGGGGATGAGTGTAAGCTACAGGCAGGGTTGCAGGGTGGGGGGTGGAGGAGAGGGGTTTGTGGGGGGTTTCAGACTTCGAAGTTTTGTTCCAGTATTTGCGATGAAGAGAGTTTGGGTAAATTTGGGTTTTGATGTTTGTTTTTTTCTTTTGCGTTGGGTGTCACCGATTGCTTCAGGAATGGTGTATTTTAATAATGTCTTCTGGTAGACGGGGATTAGGAATGTGAATGGGTTAGGAGATAAGATAAAAAAGAGGAATGGTTGGCCAGTTGATCAGAAGGCACTCGCCGGATGTGGTGCTGTTACAGGAGATACATCTCATGGGTAAGAGTTGTATGGCATTGCATAAAGGAGGGTACAAACTAGTGGCACACGCAGGATTCACCACTGGCTCCAGGGGGGTGGGGATATTAGTCAAGAACTCCTTTCCACTAACTATCCAGGCCACGTGGGTTGACAATAGAGGCAGATACATTGGGGTCTCGGGGTTGTGGGAGGGGAGAACCGCCACATTTTTGTCTGTATATGTCCCACCGGCCCTGCAGTCCGACACCTTTCGAGACCTGTGCACATTTTTTTTTACATTACCTGTTGGGATATTGATTGTGGGGGGGGGGGGGGGGGGGGTTAACGCAGTGATGGATGGCAAAGTGGATAGACACCCTGCTCGGGCCTTGTTGCCATCCCCTAGGTGGTTGTCAGACTTTGTAGAAACTACTGGAGTGGTTGACGGGTGGAGGCTGAAAAATCCTTTTGGAAATCAGTATACACACGCCTCGGCGGCACATAACTCCCCCTCGAGGATAGATTACATCTTGGTGCCGGCGTCGCAAGCAGCATGGATCCAGGACGTGCGACATTTGGCTAGAGGAGTCTCGGATCACTCACCGGTCTGGCTTGGAGTTGAGCTGGGTCAGAGGGATGTAGCTAGAGTTGCCCCAATTAGCGCTTGGCGACTGAGGGACCCTGAAACTAAGAAGGAGATTGTGTGTATTACAGATGGATACTTCCAGGATAATGTGGGCACAGTGGACTCAAAATGCTCCCTGTGGGAAGCATATAAGACTGTTATTAGAGGGGAAGTACTGTCGATTATCGCGGGGAAAAAGAGGAAGAGTCGGGCAGAGGTCCATAAGGTGGAGGCAGTGTTGCTGGCCTTGGAGAGGGAGGTGTCGGCAGACGCCACATCGGAGGGAATGCACCGTCTTTGTCTCCTCAGGGATGAGTACAGGAGTCTGGCTAGAGATAGGGCTAAGATGCATCATGCAGATACTCAGAGTAGGATATATGAGCATGGCGACAAGGCCGGGAAATTGATTGCCTGGCTGGAGAAGGGGGAGTGGGCGTCACGCCTAGTGCCGGAGTTATTGACGGCGGGCTCGGGTAAAACAACAGATCCACAACAAATAGTGGACGAATTTGCCGGCTATTATAAGGCAGTGTACACAGCGGAGGGGGGTTACACTGAGACCGATAGTGCGGACATGATCCGGGTTATTCCGATGCCCACTCTGTCGGATGAGGATAGGGACTACCTAGACTCCCTTTTCACGAATGACGAGGTGGCGCAGGCCATCAGGGGGGTCCATTCTGGGAAGGCCTCTGGTCCGAACGGGCTCCCCATTGAGCTGTATAAAGTGCACGCCAACAAACTGGCTCCATTTCTCAGAGAGATGTTTCTTGAGAGCAGGGAAGAGGGTCAGCTTCCGTGTGATCAGAGAGTAGCTAATATCGTAGTAATACACAAGAAGGGCAAACGGAGGGTAGAGTGCTCCTCTTATCGACTGATCTCACTCCTGAACGCCGAACCAAAGGCATTAGCTAAGCTACTGGCGATCCGACTGGTAAAAGTCATTACGACACTGGTCCATCCGGATCAATCCGGCTTTATGCCGCGTCGAAATACCTCCCTTTATTTTACGTAGACTGCATGGGATCCTGGGTGGTGCGTCAAAAATACATGAACCGACAGTTCTGTTATCATTAGATGCTACCAGGGCCTTCGATAGAGTTGAGTGGCCGTATCTCTTTGCTGTCCTGGGCAAGATGGGCATTGGACCGGAGTTTGTCAATTGGGTGCGCCTCCTGTATTCCAGTCCTCTAGCCAGAGTGGTGGTGAATAACTACAGGTCGGCGGACTTCCCTTTGGGGAGGGGCAGTGGACAGGGTTGTCCTCTCTTCCCGCTGTTGTTTGCACTGGCGCTTGAGCCGCTCGCTGCGTGGGTCCGATGGGACAGGTCGATTAGGGGGTTGAGATGGACGTCGGAGTGGGAAGATAAAATATCGTTGTATGCGGACGATATCCTTCTGTATTTGGCCAACCCCCGAAACTCCTTGATTGCATTTTTGGATGTCCTGGCCATATTCGGGAGATACTCCGGCTTTGCCATTAACTGGTCGAAGTCGGTCCTTTTTGTTTTGAGCGGTGATCCCCCGGATGTCCCTGCAAACTGCCCGGTAAGGTTGGAGTTAGTGGGATTCCGATATCTGGGCATATTTGTATCAATGGATCCCAAGATACGGTATGATACTAATCTGGTGCCCCCTCTAGCTAGGTTCCGGAGGGATGTGGTGAGATGGAAATCTCTGCCGCTCTCTCAGTTGGGACGCGCCGTCCTGTTCAAAATGATGGCCCTTCCCCGTTTCCTGTATGCACTCCAAAACACCATGGACCCGGTACCCCCCGCATATTTTAAGGAAATTGAGTCTCTCCAGAGGCAGCTTCTTTGGGACGGCAGGCCACGGATTGCGTTTACCAAACTTACGCTACCCTGGTATGACGGAGGGATTGGCCTGTCTAACATCCAGAAGTATTACTGGGCTTCCCAATTGGCGGCTATCAATCAGGCCATCTATGGATGGCCGCTTGACCCCGGATACGCGATGGATCGGGGACAGTTGCCGGGCGGCGATTATACTAGGGCTCTTTATGCCAGAAAGGGACAGTTTCCCCTGGTCGGGCCGGCGGCAATTGCGGTACGGGTGTGGCATGAGGCTACTAGGTCTCTTAACTGGGATGGGGAAATAACTTTGGCTATGCCGCTATGGAACTTGGAATGTTTGGGAGGTTTACGGAGGACAAAAGGTTTCGACAAGTGGGATCTCATTGGGAACTCACAGGTGAAAGATATGTGGGGAAAGGACGGGAACCTCACATTCGAGGCTCTGCAGGAACGACATCAGTTGCAGGAAAGCGAGCGGTATCGATATCTGCAGATTCGTCATGCCTTGCTTGCCAATATCCCCCCTGGTGTTACGCCCCCAGAGGCCTCTCCGTTGGAGGACCGAGTGCTAGATGGACATCTTCCGACCAAAACAATGTCCCTAATTTATAAAAAGTTTATTAACTATACTGAGGACCCACTTGTAACTATCAGGGAACAGTGGGAGGCGGATGGCCTAGTATTGGATGATGAGGACTGGAGAGAGGCTGTGTCTTCCCCGAGAGTGATTGCAATACAAATGAGACTTAGGTTAGTGCAGTTAAAGATCCTACATCGCTCTTAAGTAACAGGACTGAGACTAGTTCGAATGAGTTTGGCTGTGAATGGAGAGTGTCGGAGGGGTTGCGGGGAGGCCGGAACATTCATGCATATCTTATGGGAGTGTGCAGACATACGGCATTATTGGGTTAAAGTCCACGACAAGATACGAGAAGTGTTGGGAGTGGAATTGGAGTTGGAGGCACGTCGATGTCTCCTAATTGTTTGGGAGCCGACCGATCTTACCTCACACGGGAAGACATGGGTCACATTGCCATGTGTAGTGGCCAAGCGCAACATCGCCCAGCTGTGGGGAGCCAGTCAGGCCCCCCAGATAGGAAAATGGATGGAAAATTTAGACTGGTGCATGTTCCGAGAAAGATCGGTATATGTCACCAGGGGGAGGCCCGGGAAATGGGGGAAAATCCCATTTTGGAAACGCTCTGATCCCTGTCAGAATCATATAATAAGTATTTTGAAAATGAAAGATGTATCATCAGATGTTACGTGCTTGAGTGTCACCCGATGTTTTTAATTTTTCTTTTGTTGTGTGTTAATAAAAAGAATAAAAAAATTAAAAAAAGATGCAATGGGATAAGTACATTAAATGTGTTTATCTCCCCCCGAGAGACCTAATATGTGTTGAGTGTGAGTGCAAGCACACATTTACATCTATTGTACTTTGTACATACATGTTCACTATATGTACCGAACACGGAACCAGAAACTATGCAAAACCTCCCTAGGGGAAGAGCAAATGGGAAATATACGGGCATGAAACGTTGAAAGTAGTTGACCAAAATGAGCTGCATGATGTGCCACATTTAGCAAATAGTCAATGGCAATGGTGATGGACATTCTCCAGTCATGTGCAACTACTTTCACAATTAGTAACCTGTAAACAATAACCCCCTTGCATAATGGTGCAAGGGTAGGTTGGCTAGTGCAAGATACCAGTGTGTGTTCCAACACAGACAGAGAGCAGCAATCTGTAGTCACATAGCTATCCTACCTATACCTGCTCTATCATTTTCACACAGGGTGCAAATATAGGAGACTACCTATGTTCTGCTGTGTGTAAAATCACCAACTGGGCCCCTCTTACAGTGGCCTGGCAGTTCGCATGAGGCACAGGGTCAAGACTGATTTGCATATAGCTGGGTCTGAACTGGGGTAGCGAAGTGAGATAAAGAACGATGATGGATTCAACCCAGATCTGTGACTGGGAGTGAGTGTCTGACAAGTTTCAGCGCTCCGTCCATCATCTCCTTGTGTTTGCTTTGTTCGCCCAAAGTTGGCAGGGTATGCCCAGACGTGGGTCCCTTGCTCACTTTGCCACAGGATTCAAGCTAGCCTGGCTGATGAGGGGTGTTACCCCGAAACTGGTCCTAGGATGGATGTACGACATTACAACGCATGCTTTTACATCGCATGCTTTTACAACGCGAGTTTTACAACGCATACCATTACAACGCTGGATAGTGAAATATTTAATTTACTATTCCAACTCCAGTCCCCGTGGATAGTAGGGAAGGTGTTGGATAGTAAATTAAATATATTCCCTATCCTAGAGCGCCCCCCAGCGCAATGCGTTGTAATGGTTTGCGTTGTAAAAGCTGCGATGTAAAAGCATTGCGTGGTAAAAGTTGCGTTGAAAGTGATGTTTCCCCCTAGGATGCTTGTTTAAAGTCCAGGGAAGACCTGGCTTGGCAGTTCGCTGAGGCACAGGGTCAAGACTGCATATAGCTGGGTCTGAACTGGAGTAGCGAAGTGAGCTATAGAACGTTGATGGATTCAACCCTGATATGAGACGTGTTTGCAATTCCGTTTGCGCATGCAAAAACAGCATGGGCCATGTACATAGCCTATTTAGCGAGTTTCAATTTATTTGCAACTCGCTAAATAGGTTTTGCGACTCACTATTAGGAAGGGGCATTCCCTTCCTAATAGCGAGAGCAACACCCATGTATGAATGTTTTGCATGCACAATTGCGGGCGCAAAACACTTGCAAATTACCACCCTCTTTAAGAGGGTGTTAATGCACTTGCAAAGTCCCCTTTGCAAATGCAGGCAAAAATATTTTTTAGGCCCAGGCAGTGGTCCTAGGGACCACTACCTTCCCGTAAACAATGAAACAAAAATGTTTTATTTTTTTTATTTTTTAAAATGCATCCCGTTTTCCTTTAAGAAAAACAGTCTGCATTTAAAAAAACACTGCTTTATTTAAAAGCAGCCCCAGACATGGTGGTCTTCTGAGCCCAGCAGGCCACCATACCTGGGAGGGTCTGCCATTCCCAATGGGGTCGCAAATTGCGAGAGGCTCAATAATATTCATGAGCCTCTCAATTTGCGAACCCATTGGGATACACACTGTTGTACATCGCAAAAAACTCACAAATTGCAAGGCGCTATTTTGCACATCGTACCTCTGGCCCTGAGTGTTTTGGTATTTTCTTAATGTCTCTATGTTATTTGCCCTCACTATATGTGCGCAGTTACACATTTATGATCTGATTCTCTGCCATATATTTAGCCCTAGGTAGGTTGTGACAGTGCCAACATTTTTGACACTTACACATACATTTGTCCTTTTGTCACCTCTGAAGTCCTTGCTTGCCTACATGACAATAGCACAGCCTTCGATATGTTCAATAAATTTAGCATGGCTATTTGCTTAGTACATGTAGTGAATTTCCAACATGAGGCACATATAGTTGTATATTTTTTGTCAAGCAACATCTAATGCTTTTCGTATGGCAAAGTGTCATGGTGAACTTAGATTGGCACATAGGTATGGCAATGTAGACCTTTTCTTTTTTGGAGAAACTGATGTTGATACAAGTTACTTTCTGCTACAGATCTATACACAAACCTTTAAGATTTCACACGTATGCATGTGATTTAGCATTGGAGTTGATTCAGTATTTATATGCCTTGATTATGACAACATTGATGTGGCAAGAGAGTGTTGAGTTTGGGATCCTGTGTACAGTGTGATACCTTACCCTGGTAGCATTTTATTCTAGGTAATTTACTGGAGTATGGCATGTTTGACAGCATAATGATTGACCGTCAGTTTAACATTGATGGACTGAGTTGCAGGAAATGTAGGCAACTTGAGCCACCAAACTGGTCATCTCTCACATTGATGAAGTATGTCAATGTGAATTGATAACTAGGTGTATGTTTGGACCTAGACTGTAAGAATGGCTGAGACATGTGTACTGTTGGTAGCACATACATACCTGGTTTTGACATTTACACACAAATTAAGGCTACACTTACAGTGGAGGGCATAAATGGAATTTACAACTACTTCTTCCATTATTGCTCCTGATACTTAGGTCAACAAGTTTACTACCATGCGTGACACATCTACTCGGGGAAACATGATTTGTTCAACACCCATTATTTTACTGTAACTTTCCGAAATTTTCAAGACTAGATTAAACCCTGAACATACACACATCCCCCACGTAGCTAATTTTACCCTTTCCACACATATTGACTTTGCCTTTGTACAGCATGTTTATTATGTTGATTTGTTAACCGGTGTAGAAAATGTGTTTCTGTCCACTCACACAGTGTGGGATGACACAATTCTTCTCACAGGTGATTTTTGCATGAATCCATTGCAGGATTAGTGAGAAATGGCACAATGAGACATCATTGTCTACATGTTAGGGTATGTTATTCCCATTATCTGCATATAACACGAGAACCATTAACAAACACAGAGATGGATATTATGTCTTACATTCAGCATCTCGTTTAGTGTTAAGTATATTTGTGGTTTCCTTAGCAATGAGTAGAGCATTCCCATATGTACCATTCTGATTGATAAAACAGTGGCGGAAGATGAAGGCATCATGTGCACTCCCCAGGTATTTTTTGCCAGCACGTTTATGAACAGTCCCTGATGATCCACTGTGGCCAGGACATTGATGGAATATGTGTACTTGCGGTTACTGTACAGGGGGGAGGTTGTAGTAGGGGGCACCAAGTGTACGTGTGCAGTCAACATGGCGTGGAATTCTTGCTTGGTAGCCAGTTGTATTTGTGGAGTTTTGGGGAAGAGAAGACACTGGAGTGTGAGTTTGATTATGGCATTCAAAACAGAGGGTAGGAAGGTAGAAAATGCACCCTGTGAGATTCCTGCCAATCTGGCTGATGTGACTTGGAAGGAACCTGCTGCCGGCATGTGGAGCACAGCCAAAAGTTTGACATGCTATGGAATGTTAGTGGGCCATGCAGTTGGTGGCAGTGGACATGGCCCAATCTTAGCCAGCAATTCCATGATGGACTCCCTCTTGAGTCTGTTGAATTTTATGGCCTCATTCTCCCTGAGGTCAAATAGGGATATGTACAGTGCTTAACTTGAGCTGGTGGTTTCCGGTGCTTCGCACTGCCACTTAATTGTCAGCACTGGTGCGTGTAACAGTCTGCCACATGGTGGCACTGTCTGTCTGATTTACAGATGAGCTCAACAACAGTTGTTTTTACCTCAAGATACATTAAAAATTACTATTGACTGCCGCCCAAACAATTCTTATAACTTTTGGTCCTGGAATAGACTGAATTGTCATACTTGTAGGAGTGTGATGATAAGAAATTGTGTTGGTACTTCTGTTGACAGCACCAGGAGGGGCTATGTGTGGTGTAAGCTGCAGTGACCTCCTGCAGGCCCGGACTGGCCATAGCGGGCACCGGGCAATCCCCCGGTGCGCTGCACGGGTGGGGGCCGGTTTTGGGGCCCTGGTGGCCGTTTCTGTTACAGGGCCGTTTGTGCAGCTTAACTGCAAAATCGGCCCTGTCCCAAAATCGGCCGAAAACCGGCCCCGGCAAAGAGCTCGGCGGCACCTCCAACATCCCCCCCGAGCACTTTGCCAGGGCCGGTTGTGGTTCCCAGTCCGGCCCTGGCCTCCTGACAAGGACCCCGGCACTTATTTTTTTACTAATTAAGCACAGGATATGCGCTGCTGGTAAACACGCTCCCTCCTTCTTTGCTGCGTACGTGGTGGTGGAGGTGGTCTCCTAGCTCCTCCAAGTTGCAGTATGATGACCTCTATGGTGAAATCGAGCTTGCCAAAGTGTTATGTGATGTGTATGTTTTTGTACCACAGCATCATTTCAGGCTTTGTGTTGCACTTCCTGAAGATGCGAGATGAGTTGGGAAACCCATAAATACCACTTTTTCACTGTTGCAGCGGAATTCGCGTGGGAACGCCTACATTGTATAGATTAACATGTGTAACAGAGCTTTTGCACCGCACACCCCTTGAAAAACAACGCATTTTTGGAAATGCGATGTTTCATAAATATGACTTAAGGCGCGCACCGCCATTGCTTCACAATACATGGCGCAACACCCATGCAAGCTCCCAGTAAACATAGGGTGTAAACTGCATCTCATATTTAAACAGCTTCTGTATTACATATTTTGTTATGTCTGAACTGCTTTCCAAATCTCTCACTGGCATCTGTTAGAAGCTGGCCTCGTTAAAAAGTTGCACAAGTATTGTGAACTGCATTTTCTTTGAGTCACATGCTAATTACGGGGCATATTATCAATGGATATATCTCTGCTTTTTTGGTTTTAAAAGCCAAGAAAATGGAGATAAAATTATCTCCCTATCAGCAACAGGGTGCTAACACGCAAATTCGCATGTTAGCACCCTTTTTCTCTACGCTTCCCCTTGCATCTCTAATGAGATGCAAAGGGGGCGTTCCAGAGAAAAATAATAGGAGAAATGTTGTTAAGCTTTAACATAAGAATGGGACCCCCTCTATTTTTACTGCAATGGTCAGGGAAAGAGAGGAAAAGCAAAACACTAACAAAAAATATTCCCCCTTGACCTCTATAATTCTAGCGATATACCTCCAACACTTTAACTTTTATATTTTAATACATATGGGCAAACAACATTTTTTTGAGTTTATAGTTTTATTATTTTTTTCTTCACTTTAGTTATATTTCTTAGTACAAAAATTTCTCATTTGTCAATTTATCATATCAATTTATATATTTCCAAAAACACATAATATAAAACACATGATTCTACAATACAATCAATAAAAGGCCATTCCATGCAGAGAAAACAATATATGAAAAAATGGACAGTCTCACAAATACATCCACCACATTCTTATCATACATACTACATTCATTCTTGATTCTGCGTCTGAGGGATCGCAGATAGAAGTGCGATTTGATACGCAAGGTCGACGCGTTTCGGCAGTCTAAAACCGCCTTCCTCAGGACCTTTCTTGCAGAATACTCATGTATTCACAAACGATATTTTATAGACCCTGCATGGTTGGGTATCTGTAACGATAAATGACATACGTTTGTTTCACATCTTCATAGTTCATATCATTTTTACATCAATTGAACCAATTGCGTTGCCCTATGTACAACAAAAAGGAACTATTCATTTACATCTATTTTATCGCTCATGTAGTTGAACCTGGACCAAACAATGCACCCTCACCGCTGGAGCTCTCGTCCTAGACACAAAACCTTAATCTCATCAATTATGATAGGACTTTATACCACTGAGGGTAACATTAAATTTTTCTATTTATTATAACTGTGTGTTTTTTTTCTCTCTCAGAGAGGACTCCTAGGATGGGGACCATCTCATATATACACATAATTATTTCCACATGACAGGTTGAGAATAATGTCACTTTAAGTAAAAACAGGCATAGATTTAGTGAATAGTATACCTTCAATTTTATCAGTGGAATATTTTCCAACTTCAGGCACAGACTTCGGGGATTTATTTTTATAGAGCTTCCTATATCAGAGTGAAAAACACCTGTGGTCACTACTCTGGGATATTCCAGTTTAGTAATAAAGTTTTCAAGTACTTGCATACAAAAGCGCTTATCAATTATACCAGGTATTGACTCTTCCACTAGTTATAATTGTGACGGATTGTTGTGTTCATTTATTTATTTAAAGTCCGATGTTTATCTGCAGAGACCCATGAAAAAACAACAAAAGAGCCCTGTCTTACTAAGGCTTAGCATTAAAAAGACATTATTACATTTTTTCGTTTAGTCAATATTATTACTAACCTTCCATCCAAAAACGCCTGACCCTTAACTCCTGTAGCGACTCTTTTCAGTGATTACAAATGCGAGGGGTTGTTGTGTTCCTTTGTTTAGAGACCGATATGCATCTGCAGTAGGCCAAAAATAAAGCACAAAAGGCCCCTGTCTCACTAATGTTTTGTATTACACGGACTTTTAGATTTATTGCAGGTATTGTCGACTATATTACTAACCTTATTTATAGCTGATTTAAATTCCTCCCGCAATAACGTCTTCTGCCAGGGGGTGGTTACCGCGACCTAAGTCATCACCGCCGCGACCCTCATTGTTTACTCTCGGGGAGATGTAAGTTAAATACTCTGGAATAGACGACAATACAAGCTCGTCAGATTAAAAAATTCTCAGCGCTTGCTTGTCTTTTTAGGTTTACTCTTCAAAGTTCTCAGTTATCCCTTTTACCCTATGTCGTACTTACTTTGGTTCTTCTCCCGTACGGTCGATATTATTTCAAACAAACACACCCTCGTACTGCTGCGGTCGCCTAAATTGTTACCGTTCTTCCAATTTTATATATACGATGTTTTGGCGCCACAAGGTTGATCACATGATCGAAACCCTGGCAGCCATTACTCAGTGGTGTTTGAGGAAGTATTTTTACCACTCTGCGGTCGAGTGTATGTCGTCATTGGCGGCGCCTTAAATGCGGTCACGTGATCGGGATACAGAGACCGCCATTATTCAGTGGTGTTCTAATAGGTAATTACATCCTATTGTCCCCATACGGTGCAATTTTTATTTAAGACATTATTTAAATACTAGTAGCATGTTTCTATCAAACAGGAAACGAAGTACCCACTAGATGTGACCACTGTTTTTTATTTAAAATAACTATGAGTTCGATGACTCAGAGGATGGTCACTATCCGGTGCTGTTTATTTATTGGGGAGAGCGAAAAACTCAACTCAACACCAATGAGAATATTCTGCTTCACTTTCATGTAATATATGCCAACACCTATCTCACGATAATATTCATATTACATTCTAATTATGTTCTAATGGTGTTGGCGATATGTGTTGTATTATATCAACATGGTGCTGGTCACATGGACAGATCCCTTATGGCCAATATAGAGTGATATAAGGATATCTTTAACCCTCATTAATCAAATAAATAAAGCCCCCAGAAGCACCATAGATATAATCAGTTACTCATACCAGCCATTGGGCAGTAGTATCATAATGGATATGACCATTCTGCCTTCCCTATATATTGCGATTAAATTAACCGCATAGTGATAATATTGGAGGCAATTTGTTAATCTACGAAGGTACAATATAACCATTAAAAAATACTATGTGTTGTTTCAAAGTACCAAGGGGTAACTGTTTATTTACCAAGAAACATAAGACTCTGGCATTGAGCCAGAGAAGAATATATCTTATATTGTCTTTATATGATGTGCAGAAGGCATTGTAGCACTACTCTCGATAGAATTATCTGTATGATTTCAAATTGTGACATATGTGTATTCAGTCTGTTTAAAGTAATTACTCAGTCACATACCAAGAAATATTCTCGTTCAGGCCCCTCCTGACACTATCAAAATAAAAAATCCAAAAGCATTCCCGCTTTTTCCTAGTTCTCTCCGGAAGTTCGCCTTTCCTGCATTGGATTTTTTCAAGAATACACCACTTCAATTCCGACTCATTGTGGTTATGATCTATACAGTGTTGGGTCAGAGGTGATGTCAGCTTGTTTGTGCGTACTGACGATTTATGTTCGCTGAATCTTAGCCTGAATTCGCGTCCGTTCTCGCCTATGTACGCCAGCCCACAAGGGCATACAATATAGTAGACGATGTTTTTACTGCGACAATTTGTGAATGATCTTAAGGTGATCATTTTGTCATTGTGAAGCAGACTATTGCCTGTGATTGCAGCATCACACGCATGGCAATTGCCACATCTGTGGTTGCCACGAATCATATCTCCACTGGTCAGCGTTGTTTGTTTTTCTACTGAGACTATTTTTCTTCTGGTGTGAACCAGACGATCTCTCAGATTTTGATTACGTCGATATGTCACCAATGGTTTTTCTAAATTTGCTTCACTTTCAACCTCCAATATCCTCCAATTTTTGTTGATTATGTTTTTAATTTTGTAATTGAGTGTGGAGTGATTTACAACACATACAATTTTGTCTTGGCTCTTGGTTCTCTTATTTTTCAAGAGGGTATCACGGTCGTAATATCTCGCCCTCTTAAAAGCTTGGCGAACCAGGCGATGGGGGTAACCTCTTTCTATTAGTCTTGCCCTTAGATCTTTGCTGTGATAGTCGTAATCTACAAGGGAAGTGCAGTTTCGTCGAATACGAAGGAACTCCCCAAAGGGGATGGAATCCTTCTGACAATGGGGATGAAAACTTTCGAACTGGAGAATCGTATTTTTTGCCGTTGGCTTTCGAAAGAGGCTAACCTTCAAAACTCCATCCTTCCCTTCAATTGTGATGTCCAAATACTCCACTTTTTCTTGGCTATAGTTGGAGGTGAATTTAAGATTTGTATCACTAGCGTTAAGCCAAAGAATGAACTCCTTCAATTGTGTAAGTTCCCCATGCCAAACAAAAAAAATGTCATCGATGAAACGTCTCCAAACGGAGACGTTCTCGAAAAAGGGGGCATTTGGATTAAAGATGTTTTTTATCTCCCATTCTCCCATATAGGTATTTGCCACCGAAGGCGCACAAGAAGCGCCCATGCTTGTGCCCTTTATTTGCTTGAAAAGGGTTCCCTCAAATTCAAAAAAATTATTCAGGAGCACAATTTCCAAGCATTGAATGATAAATTCATCAGGTCTGTTCTGGGGATATCTCTGCAATAAAGCAGAGACTGCCTGCAACGCCTGACATTGAGGTATGTTGGTGTACAACGCCTCAATGTCAAGCGTTACGAGGATGTCCTTTGCAGGATCAAATGCCAGGCCCTCAATTTTATTTATCATATCACCTGTGTCTTTAACAAAGGATTCATATTTCTGAGTCAAAGGGCATAGAAAGGTGTCTACATATTTTGATAATGGTTCGGTGTTGGAACCAATAGTCGATATGATGGGGCGTAAGGGTGGGTTGATTTCATTTTTATGAGTCTTGGGAAGACCGTACATAGTTGGTGTGATGGGGCAGATTTTGTTCAGGAATTGAAGTTCCTTCTCACAAATGTATCCATTGGCGAAAGCTACTTGTGTCATTTCACCAATTGACCCACTTAATCTAAGTAATTCCCTGGTGGCTGCCGGTCTATAATGTTCTATATTCGATAACATGTCTCTCATTCTGTTATCATAGTCTATTCTGTCAAATACCAAAATACCACCCCCCCTTATCACAAGGTTTTATTACCAAATTTGTATTGTTCCCAAGGTCTTGAGTGCCAAGTTTTCTTGTTTCGTAGGTTATACCTATACCTCTCTTGTCTGGTTAATAGTCTATTTATATCTGCCAAGACCTGTCTGTCAAAGATCTGGACTTCTGGGCCAACCATGTCCAGTGTGGGCTGAAAATGGAAGGGGGTTTACAATTAGAGAGATTTTCTTCTTCATCATTTAAATCTCTTCCCTGAAAATACTTTTTCAACCTAACCTTTCTAAAAAAGGCATGCAGATCAACATGTAGTTTGAATTTGTTCAGTGCAGTAAACGGAACAAATGAAAGACCTCTACTCAAAACTGAAGACTCCTCGTCTTTTAGTTGACTTGATGAGAGGTTATAGATAGGCAAAGTGTTGGTGAATAGCCTATCTTCCCGTATATCCTCTACCACCAATACTGCTGATTCCTGGTTTTTACATACCGTTGTTGAGGTTGTGGGGTCGAGGTATGTGCATTCCCTCTGTGTTGTTGCCAGTGTACTTGTCTGCCCCTGTAAGGGCCCCTCGATAAAAAACCCCTATTGTGGAAGTTACGTTGTCCTTGTCTTCCTTGAAAAGGTCCGGAGTTATATCCCCCTCCCCCATTGGGGCCGGGGTTACCAAAGTTATCACTGTCCGACCCTGAGGAGCCAGTGTCAGAAAAATTAGTGTAATTTTTTCTAGGCGGGTAGTTAGGTGGGAACTCATTGGAATTGCCTCCTTGGTAGTAGCTCGGGTTTAAGTAAGGATACATTTTCTCCTTAGAGAACCACCTTACGTCATTTTTCAATTTCTCCGTTTTCTTATTTGTTAAATAGATTTCAAAGTCTTTCATATCTGTTTGTATTTTTTCTAGTTTTTCTTTAGCTTCTTCTACTGCATCTGATGCTTTCAATTTTTCTTCTAATTTTTCAATTTCGTCATTCAAAGTAATAAGGATGTCTCTGGCCGTCTCTATAATTAGTAACATCCAATCTCTGGAACAGTGGTTGGATATCAGGGACCATCTTTCTAAGAATTTACGTATCTCGATGAATAACGCTGGAGCATTCCTAACTCTAAGACCAGTTGGAATGACTCCTGCTATTAGATATTCCCGCATATAATAGGCGTGTGATTCAATGCGTCTAGCTCTTTTCCTAAGATTAAGCAAATTCTGCCACTCGCTGTTGTCACCTAAGGTGTTACTCGTGGTAGTGTTTTTGTCTACCACATGGCCCAATAATGAGCTGAAATCAGCATCTGAAAAACCAAAGGTTTCCATATTTTAATCTGTGCAAAGAAGACTCAATTGCAAAAAGAGGTGCCAGTTACTGCTACCTCCTTACAATTATTTTTACAAAGAATCAACAAGATATGGAGTAAAAAATGAATATATTGCTTCGCGTCTAGTAGAGAGCAACAGTGATGCTACACTGCTCAGAACATGTGCAACACAAGAGAGTGAATGATACGTACGTCAGCTGATCAAACAACTGAATCCCACAGTTCAACAACCGCGAATGTATTAACATAAGAATGGGACCCCCTCTATTTTTACTGCAATGGTCAGGGAAAGAGAGGAAAAGCAAAACACTAACAAAAAATATTCCCCCTTGACCTCTATAATTCTAGCGATATACCTCCAACACTTTAACTTTTATATTTTAATACATATGGGCAAACAACATTTTTTTGAGTTTATAGTTTTATTATTTTTTTCTTCACTTTAGTTATATTTCTTAGTACAAAAATTTCTCATTTGTCAATTTATCATATCAATTTATATATTTCCAAAAACACATAATATAAAACACATGATTCTACAATACAATCAATAAAAGGCCATTCCATGCAGAGAAAACAATATATGAAAAAATGGACAGTCTCACAAATACATCCACCACATTCTTATCATACATACTACATTCATTCTTGATTCTGCGTCTGAGGGATCGCAGATAGAAGTGCGATTTGATACGCAAGGTCGACGCGTTTCGGCAGTCTAAAACCGCCTTCCTCAGGACCTTTCTTGCAGAATACTCATGTATTCACAAACGATATTTTATAGACCCTGCATGGTTGGGTATCTGTAACGATAAATGACATACGTTTGTTTCACATCTTCATAGTTCATATAATTTTTACATCAATTGAACCAATTGCGTTGCCCTATGTACAACAAAAAGGAACTATTCATTTACATCTATTTTATCTCTCATGTAGTTGAACCTGGACCAAACAATGCACCCTCACCGCTGGAGCTCTCGTCCTAGACACAAAACCTTAATCTCATCAATTATGATAGGACTTTATACCACTGAGGGTAACATTACATTTTTCTATTTATTATAACTGTGTGTTTTTTCTCTCTCAGAGAGGACTCCTAGGATGGGGACCATCTCATATATACACATAATTATTTCCACATGACAGGTTGAGAATAATGTCACTTTAAGTAAAAACAGGCATAGATTTAGTGAATAGTATACCTTCAATTTTATCAGTGGAATATTTTCCAACTTCAGGCACAGACTTCGGGGCTTTATTTTTATAGAGCTTCCTATATCAGAGTGAAAAACACCTGTGGTCACTACTCTGGGATATTCCAGTTTAGTAATAAAGTTTTCAAGTACTTGCATACAAAAGCGCTTACCAATTATACCAGGTATTGACTCTTCCACTAGTTATAAATGTGACGGATTGTTGTGTTCATTTATTTATTTAAAGTCCGATGTTTATCTGCAGAGACCCAAGAAAAAACAACAAAAGAGCCCTGTCTTACTAAGGCTTAGCGTTATTACATTTTTTCGTTTAGTCAATATTATTACTAACCTTCCATCCAAAAACGCCTGACCCTTAACTCCTGTAGCGACTCTTTTCAGTGATTACAAATGCGAGGGGTTGTTGTGTTCCTTTGTTTAGAGACCGATATGCATCTGCAGTAGGCCAAAAATAAAGCACAAAAGGCCCCTGTCTCACTAATGTTTTGTATTACACGAACTTTTAGATTTATTGCAGGTATTGTCGACTATATTACTAACCTTATTTATAGCTGATTTAAATTCCTCCCGCAATAACGTCTTCTGCCAGGGGGTGGTTACCGCGACCTAAGTCATCACCGCCGCGACCCTCATTGTTTACTCTCGGGGAGATGTAAGTTAAATACTCTGGAATAGACGACAATACAAGCTCGTCAGATTAAAAAATTCTCAGCGCTTGCTTGTCTTTTTAGGTTTACTCTTCAAAGTTCTCAGTTATCCCTTTTACCCTATGTCGTACTTACTTTGGTTCTTCTCCCGTACGGTCGATATTATTTCAAACAAACACACCCTCGTACTGCTGCGGTCGCCTAAATTGTTACCGTTCTTCCAATTTTATATATACGATGTTTTGGCGCCACAAGGTTGATCACATGATCGAAACCCTGGCAGCCATTACTCAGTGGTGTTTGAGGAAGTATTTTTACCACTCTGCGGTCGAGTGTATGTCGTCATTGGCGGCGCCTTCGAAAGTTTTCATCCCCATTGTCAGAAGGATTCCATCCCCTTTGGGGAGTTCTTTCGTATTCGACGAAACTGCACTTCCCTTGTAGATTACGACTATCACAGCAAAGATCTAAGGGCAAGACTAATAGAAAGAGGTTACCCCCATCGCCTGGTTCGCCAAGCTTTTAAGAGGGCGAGATATTACGACCGTGATACCCTCTTGAAAAATAAGAGAACCAAGAGCCAAGACAAAATTGTATGTGTTGTAAATCACTCCACACTCAATTACAAAATTAAAAACATAATCAACAAAAATTGGAGGATATTGGAGGTTGAAAGTGAAGCAAATTTAGAAAAACCATTGGTGACATATCGACGTAATCAAAATCTGAGAGATCGTCTGGTTCACACCAGAAGAAAAATAGTCTCAGTAGAAAAACAAACAACGCTGACCAGTGGAGATATGATTCGTGGCAACCACAGATGTGGCAATTGCCATGCGTGTGATGCTGCAATCACAGGCAATAGTCTGCTTCACAATGACAAAATGATCACCTTAAGATCATTCACAAATTGTCGCAGTAAAAATATCGTCTACTATATTGTATGCCCTTGTGGGCTGGCGTACATAGGCGAGACCGGACGCGAATTCAGGCTAAGATTCAGCGAACATAAATCGTCAGTACGCACAAACAAGCTGACATCACCTCTGACCCAACACTGTATAGATCATAACCACAATGAGTCGGAATTGAAGTGGTGTATTCTTGAAAAAATCCAATGCAGGAAAGGCGAACTTCCGGAGAGAACTAGGAAAAAGCGGGAATGCTTTTGGATTTTTTATTTTGATAGTGTCAGGAGGGGCCTGAACGAGAATATTTCTTGGTATGTGACTGAGTAATTACTTTAAACAGACTGAATACACATATGTCACAATTTGAAATCATACAGATAATTCTATCGAGAGTAGTGCTACAATGCCTTCTGCACATCATATAAAGACAATATAAGATATATTCTTCTCTGGCTCAATGCCAGAGTCTTATGTTTCTTGGTAAATAAACAGTTACCCCTTGGTACTTTGAAACAACACATAGTATTTTTTAATGGTTATATTGTACCTTCGTAGATTAACAAATTGCCTCCAATATTATCACTATGCGGTTAATTTAATCGCAATATATAGGGAAGGCAGAATGGTCATATCCATTATGATACTACTGCCCAATGGCTGGTATGAGTAACTGATTATATCTATGGTGCTTCTGGGGGCTTTATTTATTTGATTAATGAGGGTTAAAGATATCCTTATATCACTCTATATTGGCCATAAGGGATCTGTCCATGTGACCAGCACCATGTTGATATAATACAACACATATCGCCAACACCATTAGAACATAATTAGAACGTAATATGAATATTATCGTGAGATAGGTGTTGGCATATATTACATGAAAGTGAAGCAGAATATTCTCATTGGTGTTGAGTTGAGTTTTTCGCTCTCCCCAATAAATAAACAGCACCGGATAGTGACCATCCTCTGAGTCATCGAACTCATAGTTATTTTAAATAAAAAACAGTGGTCACATCTAGTGGGTACTTCGTTTCCTGTTTGATAGAAACATGCTACTAGTATTTAAATAATGTCTTAAATAAAAATTGCACCGTATGGGGACAATAGGATGTAATTACCTATTAGAACACCACTGAATAATGGCGGTCTCTGTATCCCGATCACGTGACCGCATTTAAGGCGCCGCCAATGACGACATACACTCGACCGCAGAGTGGTAAAAATACTTCCTCAAACACCACTGAGTAATGGCTGCCAGGGTTTCGATCATGTGATCAACCTTGTGGCGCCAAAACATCGTATATATAAAATTGGAAGAACGGTAACAATTTAGGCGACCGCAGCAGTACGAGGGTGTGTTTGTTTGAAATAATATCGACCGTACGGGAGAAGAACCAAAGTAAGTACGACATAGGGTAAAAGGGATAACTGAGAACTTTGAAGAGTAAACCTAAAAAGACAAGCAAGCGCTGAGAATTTTTTAATCTGACGAGCTTGTATTGTCGTCTATTCCAGAGTATTTAACTTACATCTCCCCGAGAGTAAACAATGAGGGTCGCGGCGGTGATGACTTAGGTCGCGGTAACCACCCCCTGGCAGAAGACGTTATTGCGGGAGGAATTTAAATCAGCTATAAATAAGGTTAGTAATATAGTCGACAATACCTGCAATAAATCTAAAAGTCCGTGTAATACAAAACATTAGTGAGACAGGGGCCTTTTGTGCTTTATTTTTGGCCTACTGCAGATGCATATCGGTCTCTAAACAAAGGAACACAACAACCCCTCGCATTTGTAATCACTGAAAAGAGTCGCTACAGGAGTTAAGGGTCAGGCGTTTTTGGATGGAAGGTTAGTAATAATATTGACTAAACGAAAAAATGTAATAATGTCTTTTTAATGCTAAGCCTTAGTAAGACAGGGCTCTTTTGTTGTTTTTTCTTGGGTCTCTGCAGATAAACATCGGACTTTAAATAAATAAATGAACACAACAATCCGTCACAATTATAACTAGTGGAAGAGTCAATACCTGGTATAATTGGTAAGCGCTTTTGTATGCAAGTACTTGAAAACTTTATTACTAAACTGGAATATCCCAGAGTAGTGACCACAGGTGTTTTTCACTCTGATATAGGAAGCTCTATAAAAAT
Source organism: Lissotriton helveticus (assembly GCF_964261635.1). NCBI lineage: Eukaryota > Metazoa > Chordata > Amphibia > Caudata > Salamandridae > Lissotriton > Lissotriton helveticus. The sequence goes on from NC_136072.1 coordinate 160,168,859, forward strand.
AAAGCCCCAAAGTCTGTGCCTGAAGTTGGAAAATATTCCACTGATAAAACTGAAGGTATACTATTCACTAAATCTATGCCTGTTTTTACTTAAAGTGACATTATTCTCAACCTGTCATGTGGAAATAATTATGTGTATATATGAGATGGTCCCCATCCTAGGAGTCCTCTCTGAGAGAGAAAAAACACACAGTTATAATAAATAGAAAAATGTAATGTTACCCTCAGTGGTATAAAGTCCTATCATAATTGATGAGATTAAGGTTTTGTGTCTAGGACGAGAGCTCCAGCGGTGAGGGTGCATTGTTTGGTCCAGGTTCAACTACATGAGAGATAAAATAGATGTAAATGAATAGTTCCTTTTTGTTGTACATAGGGCAACGCAATTGGTTCAATTGATGTAAAAATGATATGAACTATGAAGATGTGAAACAAACGTATGTCATTTATCGTTACAGATACCCAACCATGCAGGGTCTATAAAATATCGTTTGTGAATACATGAGTATTCTGCAAGAAAGGTCCTGAGGAAGGCGGTTTTAGACTGCCGAAACGCGTCGACCTTGCGTATCAAATCGCACTTCTATCTGCGATCCCTCAGACGCAGAATCAAGAATGAATGTAGTATGTATGATAAGAATGTGGTGGATGTATTTGTGAGACTGTCCATTTTTTCATATATTGTTTTCTCTGCATGGAATGGCCTTTTATTGATTGTATTGTAGAATCATGTGTTTTATATTATGTGTTTTTGGAAATATATAAATTGATATGATAAATTGACAAATGAGAAATTTTTGTACTAAGAAATATAACTAAAGTGAAGAAAAAAATAATAAAACTATAAACTCAAAAAAATGTTGTTTGCCCATATGTATTAAAATATAAAAGTTAAAGTGTTGGAGGTATATCGCTAGAATTATAGAGGTCAAGGGGGAATATTTTTTGTTAGTGTTTTGCTTTTCCTCTCTTTCCCTGACCATTGCAGTAAAAATAGAGGGGGTCCCATTCTTATGTTAATACATTCGCGGTTGTTGAACTGTGGGATTCAGTTGTTTGATCAGCTGACGTACGTATCATTCACTCTCTTGTGTTGCACATGTTCTGAGCAGTGTAGCATCACTGTTGCTCTCTACTAGACACGAAGCAATATATTCATTTTTTACTCCATATCTTGTTGATTCTTTGTAAAAATAATTGTAAGGAGGTAGCAGTAACTGGCACCTCTTTTTGCAATTGAGTCTTCTTTGCACAGATTAAAATATGGAAACCTTTGGTTTTTCAGATGCTGATTTCAGCTCATTATTGGGCCATGTGGTAGACAAAAACACTACCACGAGTAACACCTTAGGTGACAACAGCGAGTGGCAGAATTTGCTTAATCTTAGGAAAAGAGCTAGACGCATTGAATCACACGCCTATTATATGCGGGAATATCTAATAGCAGGAGTCATTCCAACTGGTCTTAGAGTTAGGAATGCTCCAGCGTTATTCATCGAGATACGTAAATTCTTAGAAAGATGGTCCCTGATATCCAACCGCTGTTCCAGAGATTGGATGTTACTAATTATAGAGACGGCCAGAGACATCCTTATTACTTTGAATGACGAAATTGAAAAATTGAAAGCATCAGATGCAGTAGAAGAAGCTAAAGAAAAACTAGAAAAAATACAAACAGATATGAAAGACTTTGAAATCTATTTAACAAATAAGAAAACGGAGAAATTGAAAAATGACGTAAGGTGGTTCTCTAAGGAGAAAATGTATCCTTACTTAAACCCGAGCTACTACCAAGGAGGCAATTCCAATGAGTTCCCACCTAACTACCCGCCTAGAAAAAATTACACTAATTTTTCTGACACTGGCTCCTCAGGGTCGGACAGTGATAACTTTGGTAACCCCGGCCCCAATGGGGGAGGGGGATATAACTCCGGACCTTTTCAAGGAAGACAAGGACAACGTAACTTCCACAATAGGGGTTTTTTATCGAGGGGCCCTTACAGGGGCAGACAAGTACACTGGCAACAACACAGAGGGAATGCACATACCTCGACCCCACAACCTCAACAACGGTATGTAAAAACCAGGAATCAGCAGTATTGGTGGTAGAGGATATACGGGAAGATAGGCTATTCACCAACACTTTGCCTATCTATAACCTCTCATCAAGTCAACTAAAAGACGAGGAGTCTTCAGTTTTGAGTAGAGGTCTTTCATTTGTTCCGTTTACTGCACTGAACAAATTCAAACTACATGTTGATCTGCATGCCTTTTTTAGAAAGGTTAGGTTGAAAAAGTATTTTCAGGGAAGAGATTTAAATGATGAAGAAGAAAATCTCTCTAATTGTAAACCCCCTTCCATTTTCTCGCCCACACTGGACATGGTTGGCCCAGAAGTCCAGATCTTTGAAAGACAGGTCTTGGCAGATATAAATAGACTATTAACCAGACAAGAGAGGTATAGGTATAACCTTACGAAACAAGAAAACTTGGCACTCAAGGACCTTGGGAACAATACAAATTTGGTAATAAAACCTTGTGATAAGGGGGGTGGTATTTTGGTATTTGACAGAATAGACTATGATAACAGAATGAGAGACATGTTATCGAATATAGAACATTATAGACCGGCAGCCACCAGGGAATTACTTAGATTAAGTGGGTCAATTGGTGAAATGACACAAGTAGCTTTCGCCAATGGATACATTTGTGAGAAGGAACTTCAATTCCTGAACAAAATCTGCCCCATCACACCAACTATGTACGGTCTTCCCAAGACTCATAAAAATGAAATCAACCCACCCTTACGCCCCATCATATCGACTATTGGTTCCAACACCGAACCATTATCAAAATATGTAGACACCTTTCTATGCCCTTTGACTCAGAAATATGAATCCTTTGTTAAAGACACAGGTGATATGATAAATAAAATTGAGGGCCTGGCATTTGATCCTGCAATGGACATCCTCGTAACGCTTGACATTGAGGCGTTGTACACCAACATACCTCAATGTCAGGCGTTGCAGGCAGTCTCTGCTTTATTGCAGAGATATCCCCAGAACAGACCTGATGAATTTATCATTCAATGCTTGGAAATTGTGCTCCTGAATAATTTTTTCGAATTTGAGGGAACCCTTTTCAAGCAAATAAAGGGCACAAGCATGGGCGCTTCTTGTGCGCCTTCGGTGGCAAATACCTATATGGGAGAATGGGAGATAAAAAACATCTTTAATCCAAATGCCCCCTTTTTCGAGAACGTCTCCGTTTGGAGACGTTTCATCGATGACATTTTTTTTGTTTGGCATGGGGAACTTACACAATTGAAGGAGTTCATTCTTTGGCTTAACGCTAGTGATACAAATCTTAAATTCACCTCCAACTATAGCCAAGAAAAAGTGGAGTATTTGGACATCACAATTGAAGGGAAGGATGGAGTTTTGAAGGTTAGCCTCTTTCGAAAGCCAACGGCAAAAAATACGATTCTCCAGTTCGAAAGTTTTCATCCCCATTGTCAGAAGGATTCCATCCCCTTTGGGGAGTTCCTTCGTATTCGACGAAACTGCACTTCCCTTGTAGATTACGACTATCACAGCAAAGATCTAAGGGCAAGACTAATAGAAAGAGGTTACCCCCATCGCCTGGTTCGCCAAGCTTTTAAGAGGGCGAGATATTACGACCGTGATACCCTCTTGAAAAATAAGAGAACCAAGAGCCAAGACAAAATTGTATGTGTTGTAAATCACTCCACACTCAATTACAAAATTAAAAACATAATCAACAAAAATTGGAGGATATTGGAGGTTGAAAGTGAAGCAAATTTAGAAAAACCATTGGTGACATATCGACGTAATCAAAATCTGAGAGATCGTCTGGTTCACACCAGAAGAAAAATAGTCTCAGTAGAAAAACAAACAACGCTGACCAGTGGAGATATGATTCGTGGCAACCACAGATGTGGCAATTGCCATGCGTGTGAGGCTGCAATCACAGGCAATAGTCTGCTTCACAATGACAAAATGATCACCTTAAGATCATTCACAAATTGTCGCAGTAAAAATATCGTCTACTATATTGTATGCCCTTGTGGGCTGGCGTACATAGGCGAGACCGGACGCGAATTCAGGCTAAGATTCAGCGAACATAAATCGTCAGTACGCACAAACAAGCTGACATCACCTCTGACCCAACACTGTATAGATCATAACCACAATGAGTCGGAATTGAAGTGGTGTATTCTTGAAAAAATCCAATGCAGGAAAGGCGAACTTCCGGAGAGAACTAGGAAAAAGCGGGAATGCTTTTGGATTTTTTATTTTGATAGTGTCAGGAGGGGCCTGAACGAGAATATTTCTTGGTATGTGACTGAGTAATTACTTTAAACAGACTGAATACACATATGTCACAATTTGAAATCATACAGATAATTCTATCGAGAGTAGTGCTACAATGCCTTCTGCACATCATATAAAGACAATATAAGATATATTCTTCTCTGGCTCAATGCCAGAGTCTTATGTTTCTTGGTAAATAAACAGTTACCCCTTGGTACTTTGAAACAACACATAGTATTTTTTAATGGTTATATTGTACCTTCGTAGATTAACAAATTGCCTCCAATATTATCACTATGCGGTTAATTTAATCGCAATATATAGGGAAGGCAGAATGGTCATATCCATTATGATACTACTGCCCAATGGCTGGTATGAGTAACTGATTATATCTATGGTGCTTCTGGGGGCTTTATTTATTTGATTAATGAGGGTTAAAGATATCCTTATATCACTCTATATTGGCCATAAGGGATCTGTCCATGTGACCAGCACCATGTTGATATAATACAACACATATCGCCAACACCATTAGAACATAATTAGAACGTAATATGAATATTATCGTGAGATAGGTGTTGGCATATATTACATGAAAGTGAAGCAGAATATTCTCATTGGTGTTGAGTTGAGTTTTTCGCTCTCCCCAATAAATAAACAGCACCGGATAGTGACCATCCTCTGAGTCATCGAACTCATAGTTATTTTAAATAAAAAACAGTGGTCACATCTAGTGGGTACTTCGTTTCCTGTTTGATAGAAACATGCTACTAGTATTTAAATAATGTCTTAAATAAAAATTGCACCGTATGGGGACAATAGGATGTAATTACCTATTAGAACACCACTGAATAATGGCGGTCTCTGTATCCCGATCACGTGACCGCATTTAAGGCGCCGCCAATGACGACATACACTCGACCGCAGAGTGGTAAAAATACTTCCTCAAACACCACTGAGTAATGGCTGCCAGGGTTTCGATCATGTGATCAACCTTGTGGCGCCAAAACATCGTATATATAAAATTGGAAGAACGGTAACAATTTAGGCGACCGCAGCAGTACGAGGGTGTGTTTGTTTGAAATAATATCGACCGTACGGGAGAAGAACCAAAGTAAGTACGACATAGGGTAAAAGGGATAACTGAGAACTTTGAAGAGTAAACCTAAAAAGACAAGCAAGCGCTGAGAATTTTTTAATCTGACGAGCTTGTATTGTCGTCTATTCCAGAGTATTTAACTTACATCTCCCCGAGAGTAAACAATGAGGGTCGCGGCGGTGATGACTTAGGTCGCGGTAACCACCCCCTGGCAGAAGACGTTATTGCGGGAGGAATTTAAATCAGCTATAAATAAGGTTAGTAATATAGTCGACAATACCTGCAATAAATCTAAAAGTCTGTGTAATACAAAACATTAGTGAGACAGGGGCCTTTTGTGCTTTATTTTTGGCCTACTGCAGATGCATATCGGTCTCTAAACAAAGGAACACAACAACCCCTCGCATTTGTAATCACTGAAAAGAGTCGCTACAGGAGTTAAGGGTCAGGCGTTTTTGGATGGAAGGTTAGTACTAATATTGACTAAACGAAAAAATGTAATAATGTCTTTTTAATGCTAAGCCTTAGTAAGACAGGGCTCTTTTGTTGTTTTTTCTTGGGTCTCTGCAGATAAACATCGGACTTTAAATAAATAAATGAACACAACAATCCGTCACAATTATAACTAGTGGAAGAGTCAATACCTGGTATAATTGGTAAGCGCTTTTGTATGCAAGTACTTGAAAACTTTATTACTAAACTGGAATATCCCAGAGTAGTGACCACAGGTGTTTTTCACTCTGATATAGGAAGCTCTATAAAAATAAAGCCCCGAAGTCTGTGCCTGAAGTTGGAAAATATTCCACTGATAAAATTGAAGGTATACTATTCACTAAATCTATGCCTGTTTTTACTTAAAGTGACATTATTCTCAACCTGTCATGTGGAAATAATTATGTGTATATATGAGATGGTCCCCATCCTAGGAGTCCTCTCTGAGAGAGAAAAAACACACAGTTATAATAAATAGAAAAATGTAATGTTACCCTCAGTGGTATAAAGTCCTATCATAATTGATGAGATTAAGGTTTTGTGTCTAGGACGAGAGCTCCAGCGGTGAGGGTGCATTGTTTGGTCCAGGTTCAACTACATGAGAGATAAAATAGATGTAAATGAATAGTTCCTTTTTGTTGTACATAGGGCAACGCAATTGGTTCAATTGATGTAAAAATGATATGAACTATGAAGATGTGAAACAAACGTATGTCATTTATCGTTACAGATACCCAACCATGCAGGGTCTATAAAATATCGTTTGTGAATACATGAGTATTCTGCAAGAAAGGTCCTGAGGAAGGCGGTTTTAGACTGCCGAAACGCGTCGACCTTGCGTATCAAATCGCACTTCTATCTGCGATCCCTCAGACGCAGAATCAAGAATGAATGTAGTATGTATGATAAGAATGTGGTGGATGTATTTGTGAGACTGTCCATTTTTTCATATATTGTTTTCTCTGCATGGAATGGCCTTTTATTGATTGTATTGTAGAATCATGTGTTTTATATTATGTGTTTTTGGAAATATATAAATTGATATGATAAATTGACAAATGAGAAATTTTTGTACAAAGAAATATAACTAAAGTGAAGAAAAAAATAATAAAACTATAAACTCAAAAAAATGTTGTTTGCCCATATGTATTAAAATATAAAAGTTAAAGTGTTGGAGGTATATCGCTAGAATTATAGAGGTCAAGGGGGAATATTTTTTGTTAGTGAAATGTTGTTAAGCGACATTTCTCCTATTATCAAGGATTTCGCTAACCCTGTTAGTGATAAAAAAAGCAGCGCTAACCGCGGTTAGCACTGCTTTTTTTTACACCTGGTATTTTCCTGACTTAGCCATGATATCCTAAGGAAGGTGGATATCATGGCTAAGTTTGTGAGCCCTTATCATCAAACTAACGCCAAACTTCGAGAGATTATCGTTGGTTTTCCAGCGATAATCTCTCATTTGGCAGTTAGCGCGAGGATTTTTATCACTTCTGAGATAAACCTTGCTAATAGCAAGTTATCTCTCCGATAATTTCCGGCGATGCTTAGCGTTAAAAAATTTGTTGCTAAGCATCGTTAGCGATAAATATCGCTAATCGTTGCTAATATGCCCCTTTAAGTGTGATAAATGTGTGTTTCATCTCTTCAGCAGAATGGCTCTGTGAGTTGAACCCTAGTGAAAAATCAGGGATCTGCAGGTCATGAGTTTGAATTCCAACTGCGCTGGCTCAGCTCTCCATCCTTTTAAGGATGGTAAATTGAATTCTATAATATTGGGAAATATCAACACCTGTTATTTCAGAACTTAAAAACAGCAGAAGTGCCATATGAAGCACTATATAAAAAAGTATTATGATTGCTCCAGGAAACTTGTAAGATTTCTGTGTCATAGTTGTCACAGGCTGAAACAGCTAAAATAAAGAAAATCAGTGTCTAGAATTATGGATGAGTAGCAGTGAATAATGTGAATGTTGCTCACTGACGGGTATTGAGTGGCATCAAATAAACAAAGAGAGCGCACCTCAAGTTGTCCATGATGTCACTCAGAGCCGCGAGGTGAAAAACATCCACATTATTCACTGTTACCCATCTGCATTTATATGTTATGGATGGTCCACCCAAATCATCTACCCCTGCTTCCAACAGCTATGCTGGGTAGAGGAGTCACGGGCGAGCCATACATAAAATGGTCTAACTTGCCTCAGCCTCCTGTTCCTCACTCACCAACGTCTGACCATCAGATAATTCAGGTCCAAATAGAGGATATCTGTCATACTTCCATCCTCCCACTCCACTGTCAGCATTACCTTCCCCGCCAAATGTTAAAACCCATGGAACTACCTTCTCTGTCTTCTGCATTTACCATCACTGGAAGACGCCTGAGTTCCATTATAGATTACATACTTATCCCTAATAGATATCCAATCAGACTCCTTGACTATAAAGTACACAAGAACGCTATAAGCGATCCCTTTCCTCTGAGCATGATCATATCTAAATGTATTAAGTTGCGATCTACACAGAGAAAAAGGGTTTATGCGGTCCGTGACTTAGCTTTGGATAAACATAACAGCTTTTCCCTGAGATGAGACAAGCTAGAGCCAACTGAGTTCACGGAAAAAATTTAAAAAGTCATTACAAAAACTTTGAAGTTTGCTTAGATACGTCTGCAGTACCCGAAGAAATCATGGAATCCTACATGCAGATTGCGGAGTCAATTAGAAGAACTCTAAAGTTTAAGGCCAATGGTTAGGGCAAGACTCTAGGGCGGTTTGATCACAAATGCACAAAAGCTTACTCAAACCTAAAAGAAGCCCTAAGCAAAACTATTAGGGACTGTAAGGAAATTAGAGAGTATAGAAGGGAATACAAGCTTGCCCTGAAATTACGTAAAAGCGAACTCAAAGACAGGGCCTGGGCGGATTTACAAGAGGCGAGTAACAATGTGATTAGTACTGCTTTTTGGCGAGTCGTGAAATCCCCTGTTTTTTAGAACAAGGAAAACCCAAGTATAGAAATTGCCATTGAGGAAAGACTAAGGGTGGAGTACTTCTCTAGTATTCATAGAAGAGATGAGGAAGTGGATGTTTCACTGGCATCCACTCTGCCATAGCTGTATTTTCAGTTCTCATTAAAAATACCATTTGGTTGCATTTTCCATTGTGCATCTTTGTATTAGGAACCATTGTTGCTTAACTAATTCCTGAAGCTAGAGACAAGAGGCCTAGAAGTTGTAGAGAGAGAATAGGGGGGAAGGCTCCTTTAGAAAGTCAAGTAGGCATTTTACTGAGCAAGGAGCTCCTTAGTCTTCCTGAAGTACCGCCATATGGTTCCATGTTTAAATATCGTTAACAAAAATATCGCTAACAAAAATATAGATGTAAAAATATCGACTACAAAAATATCGAATCCCTATACTTAAACAGGTAAATACAACAATATCGACTCAAAAATATAGATGTAAAAAATATCGACTTTAAAAAATAATATAACTTAAATTAATTAATTAAATAATATTAATATTATTAACAAAATAAATTAAATTACATTTATATTTTAACTAATTACGACAAATAAACTTAATTTAATTAATATAAACACAATAAATGTGTACATATACATATATTTTCTTAATTACATTTTATTATTATCTTTATTTAATTTATAAACTTTAATAATTATATAAAAATAAAATAAACACATATATAAAACATTTTGAATAAAACATATTATTCTATATTTAATTAACACATTAAAGTATTAAAAAATAATAATACTAACATTTAATAACAAAATACAAACATTAGTAGTGAAAACATTTGATAGCGAAGGGGTAAAAAGTCACTATTCCCACTCCAGTAAGTGCAACAGTAGGGAAAACGTTGGATAGCGTAGGAATAAAAATTACTATTCCCACTCCAGAGAGTGCAACAGTAGGGAAAGCGCTGGATAGCGTAGGGGTAAAAATTACTATTCCCACTCCAAAGGGTGCAACAGTAGAGAAAGCGTTGGATAGCGTAGGGGTAAAAATTACTATTCCCACTCCGGTGAGTGCAACAGTAGGGAAAGCGTTGGATAGGGTAGGGGTAAAAATTACTATTCCCACTGCAGAGGGTGCAACAGTAGGGAAAGCGTTGGATAGCGTAGGGGTAAAAATTACTATTCCCACTCCAAAGAGTGCAACAGTATGGAAAGCACTGGATAGCGTAGGGGTAAAAATTACTATTCCCACTCCAAAGGGTGCAACAGTAGGGAAAGCGTTGGATAGCGTAGGGGTAAAAATTACTATTCCCACTGCAGTAAATGCAACAGTAGGGAAAGCATTGGATAGCATAGGAGTAAAAATTACTATTCCCACTCCAGAGAGTGCAACAGTAGGGAAAACGTTGGATAGCGAAGGGGTAAAAATTACTATTTCCACTCCAGACAGTGCAACAGTAGTGAAAGCGCTGGATAGTGTAGGGGTAAAAATTACTATTCCCACTCCAGAGAGTGCAACAGTAGGGAAAACGTTGGATAGAGTAGGGGTAAAAATTACTATTCCCACTGCAGTAAATGCAACAGTAGGGAAAGCATTGGATAGCGTAGGAGTAAAAATTACTATTCCCACTCCAGAGAGTGCAACAGTAGGGAAAACGTTGTATAGCGTAGGGGTAAAAATTACTATTCCCACTCCAGACAGTGCAACATTAGTGAAAGCGCTGGATAGCGTAGGGGTAAAAATTACTATTCCCACTCCAGAGAGTGCAACAGTAGGGAAAACGTTGGATAGCGTAGGGGTAAAAATTACTATTCCCACTCCAGAGAGTGCAACAGTAGGGAATGCGTTGGATAGCGTAGGGGTAAAAATTACTATTCCCACTCCAGAGAGTGCAACAGTAGGGAAAGCGTTGGATAGCGTAGGGATGAAAATTACTATTCCCACTCCAGAGAGTACAACAGTAGGGAAAGCGTTGGATAGCGTAGGGGTAAAAAGGACTATTCCCACTCCAGTGAATACAATAGTAAGGAAAGCGCTGGAACACAAAACAATAAAAAAAACTATCAACAGTTTTTTTAAATTTAATTTCAAATATAAACATAATTAGTATATACATTTAAATATATTATTATTAACAAAGATAATAAAAATTAATTAATTACACATTATTTAAAACTATAATATCCACCACACACCTAAAATTAATTACACAATTACATTTAATATTTACTAATTAATTGATGAAAATTAATGGTTTTTTCTAAATAATTAATTAATTAATTACCAGCTTTCACACCATATACACTTAAAAACACCACAACACACACCTAAAATTAATTACACATTTACAATTAATAATTACTAATTAATTAATGAAAAAAATATTTATTAATTAATCAATAATAAATTAATTAATTACCACCCTTCACACCATTTACACGTATGACCTCCCCAACACACACCTAAAATTAATTAAACAATTAACATAATTAATTATTAATTGACTAATTGAAATTAATTAACAATTAATTATTAAACTATTATTAATCAATTAACACATTAATTAATCAATTAATTTTATATAATTAAATTACTTCCCACCCTATTCCCCTATAAACCCACAACCCGCTACGGAAGTAATAACACAAAATTAATCATAAAAAACATTAATAACTAATACAATTCCAAAACATATAATAAAATAAGAAACAATTCTCATTTAAAACACTAAAATACATAACATTATTAATAAATCGATATTTTTGTAAACTATATTTGATATTTTTGTAAACTATATTTTTGTAAACGATATTTATTACAACTATATTATTGTTATCAATATTACTTACCTGTCAGTCGATATTCTGGTCAGACTATATTTTTGTTGTCGATATTTGTTCCACTCGATATTTCTGCGGAGATATTAATGTCAGACGATATTTCTAAGTCGATATTAATACTCTGCACCCCGCCATATAGTAGGTGGTTGGGGTGAAGGGTGGGACTGCAGGCTGTGTTGAGCATGTGTGCAGTATCAGCTCCTCCGCTATGGTGGAGGAGCGTCGCCCCACTGCTTTCTGGCAGTGTGAGAAGCAAAAACATAAAATGGTAATAACTTTTAATTATTACCATTTACTTGTCGGCAGGCGGGAGGGCAGGACTGATCTGCTTACGGAGCAGGGCAGGGGAGGAGTGGTTTGCCCACTCCTGAGTGCCCAAACACTACTTGGTCGGCTTGGGCCGCCCAAACCAGTCATGCGCACTTTCCCCTTCTCCATGCAGGCTGCATTGCAGCCTGCATGGAGAACATGCCCACCTCTCTAGCGCTCAGACCAATCACAACGCTGCATTGCAGCATTGTGATTGACTTAGGGGAGGGAGCCTAGCTGCCTGCTTCCTGTTCCTGTCCTCTGACCCCCATCGCACACAACCCCCCCTCCCTGCTGCGAGCCCTCGCCTCTATCCCCACGTCCGCCCCCCACCCGCGAGCCATGCCAGCCGTAACTGCATGTGTGAATGCCAGAACCTCACATTAAATTCATAAGCAGGATCGTTCTTTGAGAGCCATGTTTTATTCAGCTGAATGACATTGGGGCTACTAGAGTATAGGCAGTTATACACTTGCTCAGCAATGAAAATGTACTCAATGGTTCCGTTCCCAGGCACGGCAAACGTGTGTGCATTCATTATACGTGTTAAAACTTCTTCCTGGTACCTGGATAACATTTTGTTAAACAGTGCACTCTTCCCAATGCAGGTGCAACCATGAGAGTTACTTTCAAATGCAAAAATGAGAACACAATGCTTATGGTGTCTACATCTTCTAGGCCACATGGGAGCCCAAGAACTGCTGTACTTAGTGGGCTCAGGTGTTTCCTGGAGATCAGAAGACACAATACAAAGCCTGCTGGGAGATTCTTTTAACTGGGCCTGTTTCTGTCATTGTCTTGGGCTCCTGGCTGCCTTTTAGAATCAATCATTTTTAGGGCTCGCCTGCTGATGCGCATAGCGCATAGCTGGCGAAGCTCTATAGCGGCTTATCCAGGGTTTAACCAAGCACGATTCCCCTGGCGATTCCTTGCAGTGCATGTGCTTTTTAGGTCATTGCGCAAGCGCAAGCCCTAAAAAGCGCGTCCACAATGCCACCAGCCGCCTGCCTGCCTGCCTCGCATTAACACATCAAAGGCAGCTTCTCAGCGTGCGCTCATCCCCTAATTATTCACGGCCGGCCGGCCGTACTTTCAGTTTCACTGCCGCGTTTCCTTTTACACACTTCATGGGCCCCGTGTTACACAACTACTAAAGCAGCCGATTCTCTGACACTCCAGTACCAGCTTGTGCTGAGCACAGGTCATTCATTGGACTACAATTACTTCGGCGTCCAGTGAAGAAACTCTCTTTGCGTCTAGTGTGCACATACTATTTTGATGTTCAGCAGGATTGTACGAGTGACGTCAGCTTCATTCTGCGTGGTTCAAGGCAAAGGCGCGCAGGACCAACGATCCTTGCCCAATGTTCCATTTATTTATGGGCCATTATTGCTTAACCCAATTGTTATCAATCCTATTTTTTTCTCCCATTTATCGAGCAGATGAATAAAGGCAGCAACAAAGGAAAACACGGATTTCACTTTTCTCTCGTTACTAATCTGTAGGGCCGCCCTTTCAACCCCGGAAAGCGAGCCTCGGTTATTGAATTACACGACTGAGCGGCTGCCACCTCCCTCCGAGCACCTCCCAGTGACCCGCCACATTACCATAATGCCACTCGCCTACTCCCCTGACACTTCCCTGCGCCCCCTCTCCCCGGACGTGTCCGCCTCAGCCGGGCTAGGTGCCATTCAGCAAGGCTGCTTGCACTGCAGAGGAACCCGGAAGGAGATGGGCACGTCTCTCTGCTGCTCTCGTGCTCCCTTCTAGGCATGCAAATTAGGGTTGTGCACACTTGCATACGCGCGTGAAGTCTTACATAGACTGTAATTATTGGCCCCTGTAGTCCACAGCTTCCCGCATTTCCTTTGCTTACACCCTCTTGAAGATCCCACCCCAAAGAACTTATAACTATTTCCTGAGTTCAAGTTGTTGCTGACAATGAATGCGCTGATTTCTCATCAGCTAACTCTTAAACCGTTTTTCTCGCGAATCTGAAACTGGGGGTTGTTGGGGACTCTCTCGTCTATAAAACAACACAAACAAGCATTGGCAATAGCAACAGGTCTGGAGTTGGCTAACAGCCTTTTTGCATTCTCAATTCCAGTTTTGTTTTGACATGTTTTTTTCACACGTTATTGTTGGACCGACTCCAGGGCTCTATCACCAATGTAAGAAAAAGTTGGCCAAAAGCAAAAATATTTGTAATCTCAACAAGCACACGTTCGCGGTAGTCCTTTGCACTTTATGTGCAGATGTGTAATTTATAAGACCAATAGCTCAAACTTTCCTAATGCGAGCCCTATTGCATTTCCAATGCTTGTTATTACGTGGTAGCAAGGTAGCAAGAACACTGTGTTACTGCCTACATCAAAGCTATCCTGGCTGAAGAGGGGTGAAACCCCGAAACCGGTCCTAGGAAGCTTGTTTCCGGTCTAGGGAGGACCTGACCTGGTAATTCGGGCTGGACTGTTTCCATTGGGCGCAGGGTCAAGACTGATTTGCATATGGCTGGGTCCAAACTGGAATGGCATGGTGAGCAAAAAAACGATGGATTTAGGCCAAATCTCTATACTGGGGTGAATGTATGACATTGTTCTGCAATCTGTCCATCAAAAGTTATTTTTGCATACATCATAGTGCCAGCAGAGCGAGAACTAATGAGAATGACACAGCGTTTAGGTCTACATCCCTGAGGACGACCTCGCGATAAGTTCAGGCCATAGTGAGTCATTAAGGCATCTAGGGTAGGTACCACTTTTAGAAGAAACATTAAAACAAAGAAACAACCTCACCTCCCCCAACCCATCCTCCACCCTCTCTCCAACACTGCAGTTACTCCACTCAGGTTCTCATTTTCTTTTTCCTCTCTGTCATGGATGTTTCTCTCCTGTCTTTTCCCATCCATTACATTTCCTACCATGGTGTGTTTGATGCAATTTCCCTTTCCAGTTGTTTTACTATTTGAAGGCCTCAGTCTGGTAGGATGGTGTCTCAACAAAACCACGTAAGTGCTTGCTCCTACCACCTTTCCTTAGGCCTTGCTCCCTAGGCTTCTTGAGGCTCAAAGAAGTTGGAGGTACAACATGGAGATGGTTACCTTGGGGTTTCTTACCTAAACATAAGGGCTGTGAAAGGTGTGAGGGGGGAGGAAGGCCTGCTCAGGTGCCTCTGGCCCAATCACTTAGCCTTGAACTGGTGTGAAGATGGGAGAAAGAAATTGATGATTAGCTCACAATATCCTTGAATGGAGACTGGCCCAAAATAAACCATGCAGTTCCTGTTCAACCTTGCAGGTAAAGCTAAATGTAAAGTCACTAAATAATGTTTTTCGCACACTTAAAAAAAATCTTTTTCCATCCCAAAACATGTGCTAAACACACTCCCGACCACAATTTAATCCACAGAAAATAGACTAAGCAATCTCTTAACACTCAGGTTAGGAGGTTTTGTTTTTTTGCCTTTATTGTACTTTGAGATAGACTTGACTTTTATTAACCTTAGTACTGTTTAGAAAAAAACAAGGCAATAGATGTATGCAATCACACATACACAAAACACAGTAGATTTAGAGCAAAATTGCACGACAGAAAGTGCTTGCTCTTGGCACCTTTACTTAGGCCTAGCTAGAACTGGGCTGCTCAGGGATCAAAGAAACTGGGGGTACAAATGGAGATGATAACTTAGGGGTTTCTTACCCAGACTTAAATGGCTGTGCAAGGTGTGAGGGGAGGAGAAAGGCCAGCTCAAATGACTGTGGTCCAAACACTAAGCCTGGAACTAGTCTACAGGGCGAGGGGAGGGCTGCTGTTCAGCTCGCAATCGCCTGGGATGCAGACTGCCCCAATGCACACTTTCCAGTTCCTGTTTAACCCTGTAGATAAGGCCCAATATAAATCCACTAAATAATGCTTTTTGTATACTTAATCCTTATTTTACCATTCCAAAATGAATTCTAAACACACCCCAAAAACAATTTAAATCATAGAAGACCTGACCTGAGCCAGACTACATTACAAAGAATCAAAAGGTAGAATGGACACTTGTAATCGCGTTACCTTGGTTTCTTAAAAACCCCTCATAAACGCGGTGAAATGATCGTATTAAGCGGTGTATCTTGTTCTCCGCCCCTCACTCGCGTTATGGCATCGTCATTGGGTTTATTAAGTGTGCTGTATGCCTGCCTCAAGCCTGAGGCAACCTCTGGTCCATCGCGATAGTGTCCAGAGATAAATCAGTGCCCACAAAAATAAAGATAAAAAGCAAGCTCACATCAGGGTCGAATATTTAATATGAATGAGATGTCGCTTGTTAGTTAAAAGAGTTTGGGTATACTGGTGGATCGTGTAACTAGATCTTATTATACCACTTGTCAACGTAAGTCAACATGTTTCTGCCCCTCCTTGCCCAGCCGGGTCTATGGAGCATTCGTCAGGACTCAATAAAAATGATTGTTACTCACACCATTTGTGTAGTATTTGAAAGTGGATATTATGTCGTCACTTGGTTTCTTTATCAAGGTTTTGTTGTACCTCTTGGTCAATGAAAGCGGGCGTCTTCGGGGTATGTAGATACTTTGATCTCAGGCTGCATCCGGAAAGTTTCTGCTACTCGTGCTGTCTCTGCCCCCGGACTACATTAGGCAACACCTCTATGGAACATTCAAAAACATAGCATAACTTTACAATATGCCTGTAAAACCACAGTCACAAAGGAACCAAACAAGTGTAGGCAGTGGCGTAACAAAGGCCTCCGCAGTGTGGGGGGCCCCCCAAGCTCCAGGAGGCCCCCTCAGCACATTAACCTGGCCTGAGAGCTCCTGAGCGAGTCTGGAGGGGATCCCCTCCATGTACTTTGTAGGGGGGCCCTAATGTTTCATTACCCCATTGAGTGTAGCCCAGCTGCGGCCTGTGAAGATAAGAGCGGTGGGGCGATGCGGGGGGGATTTCAACAGACGACGACAAGGAAAAATTATGAATTAATCATTTAATTTTCCCTTGTGGTCGTCTGTCGAATCCCCCCCAACCCAGCCCTACCGCTCTTACCTGCACAGGCCACGGCTGGTGTAGCCACACTCACCACAATCTACCAAAACCTTTTTTTACCCTCAAGATACGCCATTCTTGAAGACCCTACTAAGTCTCTGCTCAAATCGCCCTTTTTATACACCACAGCCTCCCTATTTTTTGTGATTCTTCAAATTGTTTTAATGATTGTATAAAGTACCTTGGATATCTGCTCTGTTTTACCTTCCAGAACTGCATTACATCTCTTCATATACCACAAAGGTGAAAGAGAGCCCATCACCTTGAGTCTTACTGTGCACAAATGTCTTCTTAACTCGATATACCACAGAAATACAACAATTGATTTCGCTCCTCCTTTTCAGTGCATTTATACTGACGTGACCACTTCACTTTTAGAAGCACTGAAGTAGACACTCATGTATATCAGTCATGGGTGTATATACCTGCATGTATGAGAACAAAGTGCACTGCTTCCATTTGATGCCATGTGTTGTTTTATTCACTGTTTGCAGTGCTCACTGCATGGACTGCATAATCACAAATAATACTTTTTATTTTATTACCTTTACTTTACCAAGTGATGTCATACTATGGAAAATTCCAGACTTGAGAAAGCCCTAGGCAAACATGCCACATAGGCTGCAACATGTGTTGGCTGAACCATGTATTGTTGCATCACAATAATCTTACCAGAACTAATCCACCTGTACATGTATTATGTTCTGGAAGAAAGGTTTTTTCTGATCAATGTCTTTGGTAGCAATGATCTTTGGGGTGTTTGTACTCAAAAGTCTTCCATTATTCATTGTCTCTGCATGATAAAGGGCCTTATCCAATCTATCTTAAATACATAAGAAGTGGCTAATACAAATCTGGGGTTTACAATTCTAAGGTTCTCCTAATCCCCACCTCTTGCATGGGATTTACTACTTCGTAATCATGCACAGTCTTGCATACAATTGCACAGTAATAGAACCAGCTAGACAGATTAACATGATTGACCAAAGCCCTGCTGTGATCATTGTTCAGCACCACAGTTGACCTTTAAAAAGTACATAAGATATCAACTATACATTATAATTAGGGCTTCTGGTATTATGTTATTTTTTTTTTTGACATTTTCGTCTGTATTAATCCGTATTTCTTTTTGCTAGTTTTATCAGTCTTTAGCCATATTTATTTTTTGCTACTTTTATCTTTATTTATCAATATTTATTTTGGGGTTTGTGAAAAAATGACTCTGAAATTAGTATATATCTACATTTATTTAATTAATAAATATGCACTTGTGCTTGAATGCCCGTCAGGTTTCAATGCTATGAATACCCGCAGAAGATAAAACAATGTACTTATATGAAAATATGTACATTTCAGTATCAACCTTGTGCAAATCTGCTGCTGCTGAATCCTCTTTACTAAAAATCTTTTTATTTTTTAACCCCTTACCTATCAATCCACCCAACTATTGGCCTGGCAGTCAGTATTTAGAATCACTCAAAAAGCAACCCAATTTCCATTTTTTTAACACATTTAAAAATAAATACAAACAAAAAAATTCATGTTTTTCTCTCTTTATCTATCTGTAAAAATCCGTAAAAACGGAAAAGAGAGAGCCTTAATTATAATGTGCCTGTTTCCTGATGTCCTTAAGAAAGGTCCATGGTAAATCAGCCAAAGCAGAACACATATTGATTGTAGTTTGTCACAAAAAATAAACTTACTAATAACATTTATCTCTTGGGATTATAAAAATAAACTTTGACCTAGAAATTTATTTGGATTTGTGTACACCAGGGGTAGTCAAAATGTTATGTCCGCCCACGGAATTGGCGGACTTTTGATCACTCCATGTTGGTCTCCATGTAAATGTAAATGTAAATGTAGTTGAGCTTATATAGCGCACAGCTACCCGCAGTGGGTTTCCCGGCGCTTGCTTAGGGAACCCTTCCTGGTATTCCCCTGTGAGATAGCAGGGTATCCACAAGGTGAAAGTCAGACATCCCTCCGCGAGGGGCCGATGTGGAGATTAAGCAAGCTATTGCCCAGAGTCGCAGAGTGTGAACCCGTGAGTCGAGGAGGCACTGGGGCGAGAATTATCGAGTCTGTGGAATTTTTAGCCCAAGACCCGCCGAGGCGGGAATTGAACCCTGGTCCAGGACCGATCTCAGCTTCCGGGTCTGCTGCCTCTAACCCCTGAGCCACACTTCTCCACACATCACAAAGTTCCGGCCAAAATCTGCCGATCGCAGCGAGGCGGAAGTTTTCTCCCACGAAGCTCCAGAAAATGCAAGCTAGCGAGCGAGATTCCATGTCCCCCAGAGCGATTTTCTAACGTGGGCAGTTGCAGTTAGAAGGCTACCGTTCAAGTAGGTTTGCGACCAGTCGAGTAGATTTTCTACCCGAGCTGCAGGAAAATTAACTCGAATAGCAGCACACTCTTGCACATTGCCATTTGCGCTGATTTTTCAGTGTCGCTTGCACTATCGGCGCTAAATTGCAGCCTGAGCAGCATATTTTCCATCCCAGTTTCACCCACCCACAGTGTGCACACATTACTTTTCTCTCTTCATTTATTGAATACCTCTTAGGCTGCAGGGTACCAGTGGGTCTCATAAAGAACCTATGAATTGCAAGAAATCAAGCTTTGAAAATTCAGGATAGTGCCAGGATAGTCATTTTAGTAAGATGTGGAAAAAGGTGCCGATAAAATACCAAGTAAAATTGTGAGATTTTGATTTTGAAAGAAAATATGAACAACTCAGATTGGCTCAACAACATTTTTTAGAGCTAAATATCACTGGAAGATGAGGGATGCATTGTGCTGAAACGTAACACTGTAACACAAAGTTCATTTTTGTTGGTTTTGAAGCAGTAGCTGTACATTAAATGAACATGTAACAGGTGTGTGGAACACTTTTCATTGCCAAAGCATAAATCATTGTATGGGAGGTGCTCCAAAGAGCCTTTGGTGGAGTGCACACATTAAAGAATGAAGTCTAAGATAAAGGAAAGCAGAAAAAATTACATTTCAGCGGAATCGTGGGAGCTATACAAGGCCCAGAGAGAATAGGTAGGGAAGTGGAGAAAGGGCTAGGATAATAAAACTGACTGATACAATATGGAAGAAAGTGGTCATGGGGGGATTTTGACCAAAAACATAGGGGCTGATTACGATGGCGGACGTACTTCAGTCTGTCCACCATCGGTTCGTATTTGGGACCGCCCGCCTACAAGGTGGCAGTCCAACAGGGTAAATTGGCAGTCACATTGCCCATGTTTTGTATTGCGTCGGGTGCTGCTGTCTGCAGCACCCACCGCAGTACAAAGCAAACACCCCAAGCACATCCTGGCACTATGTGGCAGGCACCATGCGTTGCCTACCACATGGTGTAGAGATATGTAAAGGGGAACCCAGGGCCTATGTTCCTGGCCAAGGGGGTCAGGGTTGCCCGCTATGGGAACCCAAATCAGTTTGCACTGCCATTTTGCAGAGGGTTCACCGCCGCAGAACAACCGGAGGAAAGGGATATCATAATCCCTACGGTGGTGCCTGGCAGGCACCGCAGCAAAGTAGGGACTAGCAGTTGTTCCCGACGGGCGGTCGGATGGATTCTGCCCATCTGGACTGCAGCGGTCGGTCTTTCCGAACGCCACACTTCCGCCCACCATCGTAATATGGCGGGTGGTAACCCTCATTGCGATGTCAGAGGGATCGCCACCAACAGCCTGTCGGTGGCAGTCCCTCCGCCATTATAATCAGCCCCTCCGTTTTTAAGTGTTACTAATAAAGAAGGTCCGTTCATTCAGCCCACGGCTCAAAAAGCTCATCTCTAGTCTAACGTAGCCCATTGTGGAGTTTTTCACCATAGGATATTATGTCCACACATAGGGGAGCTGGTAGTGACACAGGAATGCTGACTATAGGTTTACATACAGTTTTATTCCAACTACCTGCAAGCTTGTGCCCCCTTTACTCTTCTGGACTGTAATACACCCGGATGTGGCTAAAATATAACATGTAGAACTGTTCAAAATTCCTCAATAAATAAGACTATTGATGGTTCAGTGACCTTTAATGACAGCTTTAAGAGTGTGGGACATTTCTTGTTTGGCAGAGGTTCAGCTGTGTGACACTCTTGCTCTGGTTCTGTTTTTCCAGGAATATTCCTCTCCTCTATCTTGGGGTTCTCCAGTGACTCCAATTTCTGGTTTTCATTAGTGTCAGACCCCATGCGGTCTCTAGCAGGTAAAGAGGGATCCTTTCCCACTCAAGAAAAGGCTTCAGAGGAGTACTGCTATTGTCACTTGTATGTCCCTTTAGGAGTAAAGATGTAGGAGAAAAGGGAAATACTGAAAAAAGGAGAGAGTAATAATAAAGCAAGAAAGACAAAGAAGGTACAATAAAAAAAGGGGGGACTAGGAAAGAGGAGAAGTGGGGAAGAAGAGAGTGAAGGAAAAGTGCCACGAAAAGAAAAGAAATGAACCCTTCAAACTCCCCTTGAGGTGGCCATGTGTGCTTTCTTCGCTCACTCCCGCGCCGTAGAATAGGGGATTGCAGGACAAAATTTTCCAATCCAAACCAAAGCTTGTAAATAGGGCGTGAGGGTTATGCATTCCAGTACCAACAGCCATTCTTCTGCTGGTAAACCCAGTGGCGGCTTGCCCTGATCAGGGTGGGGGAAGGGGGTAAATCATTGTTTTAATTAAACTTACCTCCTGTCCGCTTCGCTGCGTCCTCCTCATCCCGTCATTCCATTCCTTCCTCCGGCCGGAACAGGAAGGACTCTGGAAGTACCCAAGCTCCCCTGAGCAAATCACAATGCTGCAATGCAGTGTTGTGATTAGTCTGAGCGCTGTGGTTCGGTGCCTGGGCATGTTCTCCACCCAGGCTGTAATGCAGCTTGGGTGGAGAACATGCTATGTGCGCCTGAATGTTTGGCCGGACTGAGACGGCCGGCCAAACATTCATGCGCACGTAGGGAGGGAAAACCACTCCTTCCCTCCCCTTCTCTTTCAACAGAGCAGCCCCGCCTCACAAAGCTGCAGCACCCGCAACAAGAAAAGAATTAAATGATAATAACATTGAGTTATTATACTTTTATTTTTTCTCACACTGCTGAAAAGCGGAGAAGCGACACTCCTCCGCCTTAGCGGAGAAGCCATCACTTGCCAAACTGCACTCTAATGAATCATCCCAATCGGCGCTAAATTGCAGCCTGAGCAGCATATTTTCCATCCCAGCTTCACCCACCCACAGTGTGCACACATTACTTTTCTCTCTTGATCTATTCAACACCTCTTAGGCTGCAGGGTTACCAGTGGCCCTCATAAAGCACCTATGAATTGCCAGAAATCAAGCTTTGAAAATTCAGGATGGCGCCAACCATTTAGGTAAGTGCAGGACCCTACGGCTACCCAATTGTTTAAGCTCACACTTAATTCAGCTCTCTGGGCCATGGTATATAGGACTTGTATTGTATTGTATTTATATAGCGCTTACTACCTCATACGAGGCATTGAAGCTATTTTCGATTAGTAGCACGCTACTCCGGAACCCACAAAGGAATAGTGGTGGATTAATGTAGTGTAACGGTAGCGGTAGGAAGGGGCAAGAGACGGGTCTTGTTTAACGGTTGCTTTATTTTAGACAACAGAAAGTCGGTGCAAGTAGGGCGAGAGGATACTCTTCTTGGGGAACGACTTCGGTCCGTTCGTCGCCTTCTCCTCGAAGCGTCTTCGGCCTTGGGTGGTCTGGTAGGGCTTCTTCGGTATTTCGTCTCCTGCGACTCCGTGGCGCCCACAGCACGCTCGAGGCGGGGAGAAAAAGGAGAGGACACGTATCAGATCAACCATCCAGAATAAGTAGTGCAAGGGAAGGGAGTGAGGGACCCGCCAATGGTGACAACACGTCTACGAGTGCAAGTGAAGGGCAGGGCAGTGGGGGAACAGTAACACCGTCAGTTCAACCCCGGGCAGCGGTCACATCACAGACCCTCCCTTGCCTCTCACCCAACCCGCTATACGGCCACGTACCTCGCGGAGCCACACGCCTCCTCCAAGCGTGCGGCTGGGCGGCTCGTGATGTCGTTGGCCTCCTGGCTCTCGTAGTGCCGAGGGCTCTCTCCTCCGGTCCGGCGTCCCGTCGATGTTCTTTCGGTTCGCTCCTCAGCTCTCTCCGCACCTTCCAATGCTCCATCTTCCTCTAGTCACACACCACGCGTCCCGTCTCCTTGGTTCTCGCGTCCTCCGGTGAACAAGCACACCTGATCCATATTCTCCTCGGCTTTTGACGTGGTGACAGGCTCCGCCCACTCTCCTGCCGCCGTCCAGTTAAAGGCACCGCACTCCTCATCGTCCTCGGATTCCGGCCACGGCATGTCGGGCCGCCACCACTCCTGCTGCTGCTTGGGAGACTGTGGAGACAAGAGGCGTGAGTCATGGTTGGTATCCCCAATCTGATGTCCGGGGGTCGTTAAGTGATGGGGCGACTGACTCGCCTGGTTACATATAGGAAATGAGGAGTTCATTTGAGCCCTGAACATGCGAGTCTGTTAGTTGGATTGAATAGGATTGGGGCAGATACCAAATTGGATGACATTCACAGATCAGTAGATTGGAACCACTCTTTTTCTGTATATTTCATTGCATGCTGGTTCCTCACACCTCTATGATAGTTGCAAATGTGCTTTTAACACATACATTGAGTCCCCAGCCTCGCCATAAAATGCAGATTTTCCTAATAGTGCTGGAAAGTCCTGATTTTATTAAAGACATACACCCAGATGCATCAACAACCCAATTTGCGATTCCTTAATAGCGAAAAATACCGATTCGCTATTAAGGAGTAGCAACATGAAATGCATCAAGAAATCACTTAAAAAATAGCTTGTGGTTTGTGGTTATATAAATAATAGCCACTCCCTGCTTTTTAAATAGATAGGCTGCACGAAGAAGAAAAATTAAAGGTCGCAAATACGTGCAGTTCCCTATCTCGTCGCATTACACTGTCTGTCTGTTGTTTGTTTTGCACTATTTTTCACTGCACTTTAATTGCACTTACACTTCTATGTTATTTGGACACATTTCTTTAAAGCTTGATGACTGCCGATTATGAGAACAGGGCTTTCCTGGTGAGTACCTACCAGGTTCCCCATTGGTGGTTCGCCCGTGAGGGGTCATCTCGCTTTCTCACATTTTTTCACCTTACACATTGTTGTTTTTTGTCCATTAATCACGACTGTCTCAGAAGGGATGGAGGCCTTTTAAAATTGGCGTGGTAACGATGTACTTTCTACCCCATTGATCTGCAGGGAAGGGGAGATAGTTGTAAATCAGTGCAACACGTAGTACAACAGTTTAAGAAAGTATAAAACACTGCCGAAGCGGACCAGGTCATTGTTGGTTGTATGACTGATTTTATTAAAGACATACCCCCAGATGCATCAACAACCCAATTTGCGATTCCTTAATAGCGAAAAATACCGATTCGCTATTAAGGAATAGCAAAATGGAATGCATCAAGAAATCACTTAAAAAATTGCGATTTCTTAGAATTCCTTAATTGCGACTCGAAAATTGCGAATCGCAATTAAGGAATACCTCCCCATTCATTCCTATGGGCCTAGAGGCCCATAGGAATGAATGGGAAGACAATCTCTATTTGCGAATCGCAATTAGCGATTCGCAAATTGAGATTGCGATTTCAAGGGTGCAGGGGTGTCCAAAGGACACCCTGTTGCACCCCTGAAATTGATATGTGCACATATGTTGCGCACACACATGCCCTTAGGGCATGTGTGTGCGCAACGTGAAACTTTGAAAAATGTACTTTAGTGCATTTTTCAAAGTTTTTTCAAATTACCATGAAGTTGTACTTCATGGTAATTTGCGTGCCCTATTAGCGAATTCGCTATTTTAAAAACTTTCATGCATTGCATTTAAGGAATCTCAATTTGAGATTCCTTAAATGCAAATAATCGCAATTTAGCGATTTCTAAAATTGCGATTTTTGCATTTGGGATGATGCATCCCAAATGCAAAAATACCGCTCGCAAAGGGGCAGATTCTGAGAATCTGCCCCTTTGCGAGAGGATTTTTGTTTGATGAATCTGGGCCATAGTTGTTTGCTTGTTCTGTGTTGCAAGCGACATACAGTTTCTCTCTCCACTGACCACTCTGTATTTTATTTTCAGTTCCTGCATCTGGTGCAACCACAAACATCTCAAGAACAGGACGTTCTGCTTTATTTTGTTGGGAATTTTTCTCCTCATGATCCTGATCCCTCTTGCCAAGTCTTCTTTAAATCGACACTAATTCAAGAAAAAACTTTGCTGTATTTTGGTCTTAAAAATGCCATAAAGTTAGTCATTTTAGTAAGATGTGGAAAAAGGTGTAGTGAGCTTGTGAGATTTTGAAAGAAAATATGAACAACTCAGATTGGCTCAACAACATTTTTTAGAGGTAAATATCACTCGAAGAGGAGTGATGCAATGCACTGAAACTTAACACTGTAACACAAAGTTCATATTTGTTGATTTTTAAGCAGTACATTAAAGGAACATGTAACAGGTGTGTGGTACACTTTTCAGTGCCAAAGCATAAATCATTGCATGGGAGGTGCTCCAAAGAGCCTTTGGTGGAGTGCACACATTAAAGAATGAAGTCTAAGATAAAGGAAAGCAGAAAAAATTACATTTCAGCGGAATCGTGGGAGCTATACAAGGCCCAGAGAGAATAGGTAGGGAAGTGTAGAAGGGGCTGGGATAATAAAACAGACTGATACAATATGGAAGAAAGTGGTCATGGGGGAATTTTGACCAAAAACATAGGGGTTGATTATGATGGCGGACGTACTTCAGTCTGTCCGCCATCGGTTCGTATTTGGGACTGCCCACCTACAAGGCGGCGGTCCAACAGGGCAAATTGGCAGTTACATTACCCATGTTTTGTATTGCGTCGGATGCTGCGCTCTGCAGCACCCACCGCAGTACAAAACAAACACCCCACGCATATTCTGGCACTGTGAGGCAGGCACCATGCGTTGCCTACCACATGATGTAGGCAACGCAATGCTGGTAAACCTAGTGGCTGCCTGCACTGATCAGGTGGGGGAAGGGGGTACATCATTTTTTTATTAAACTTACCTCCTGTCCGCTTTGCTGCGTCCTCCTAGTCCCTCTCTCCACTCCTTCCAGAACAGGAAGGACTCTGGAAGTACCCAAGTTCCCCTGAGCCAATCACAATGCTGCAGCGTGATTGGTCTGAGCGCTGTGGTTCGATGCTCAGACGGGGACTAGGGGCCTGGGCATGATCTCCATCCAGGCTGTAATGCAGCCGGGGTGGAGAACATGCTATGTGCACATGAATGTTTGGCTGGACTGAGACGGCCGGCCAAACATTCATGCGCACATAGGGAGTGAAAACCACTCCTTCCCTCCCCTTCTCTTTCAGCAGAGCAGCCCCGCCTCACACAGCTGTGGCACCCGCATCAAGAAAAAAATAAATGATGATAACATTGAGTTATTATACTTTTATTTTTTCTTACACTGCTGAAAAGTGGTGAAGCGACGCTCCTCCGCCTTAGCGGAGGAGCCACCACTTGCCAAACCGCACTCTAATGAATCATCCCAATAGTCCCCCCGTACATTGGTAGCAATGCCCACACACATTCAGAGATGCACTGTGAAGGAAACTACAAGGGTAAGGAGGAAATATTAGGTAATTCCTACCCTCACCACAGGCTTCTATTATGGTATTTTCGAGGAGTCTGTTATACTTGCTGCTAAGCCAATGTGAGTGCGGTGTAGAATGTTGGTGCGCGACGCTGCTGTGGAATGTTAGATGAGTGAGGTTGGCAGTTGGTGTATGAGCTGAGCAGCAGGAAGGCTGCTCCTCGTGGGGCTCTTTGTACTTTTACTCTTGATCTTACCATCTTGATAAATACTACCTAGGATACTCTGGAGTATCCCACCCTCGTCGCCAAAATGTTGTAATCAAACGAGGACCCAACTCCAGGGTAACTTAAGGTAGTATTTATTAAAATACTAAGTTCAGGATAAAAGGTACAGAGAGCTCCACCAGGAGCAGCCTTCCTGCTGCTCATACCATACTCCAAATGACAGCCTCACTTATCCAACATTCCACAGCATCATCATGCACTAACATTCCACACCACACTCACTGGCTGAGCAGAATGTGAAACAGAGTCCTTCTGCCATGGATGGAACCATGTGTCAGGGGTCAAGGGGAACACAGCTGGATGATACTGCCACATTTTGTGGCTCAGTAGCCCTGTTACGGGAAAGAAATATACACCCCGAGTGTCACTTCACTAGAGAGAAGCCAAAATGCCAACGCTCTGCTTATTGTTTCTATGGTTGGCTTGTCAGTGCAGCTGTTGCCAAACAATTATGTGAGCATCACTAGAAAGGGGCGTTGGCTCTGCCCACACCTTGGGAGCTAGAAATACATGATTCAATTGAGCAGAAGTCGGGAAAGGTAAGAAGGAGAGGAGTTGGTCTAACGGCTAGGGCGTCAGCCTTGAATATGGAGAACCGGGTTCCAGTCTTGACAATGAACATCCTGTGATTCTGGGCAAATCACTTAATCTTCCAGTGCCTAACAAAAATGAATGTGTCCTCATGTAATGCAACTGGTGCTATGTAAAGCGCTCTGATACCCGATACCTTTGGGTCAAGTTGGCGCTATATAAACTCCTTTCGAAAATTGTGCTTGCCCTCCACAAACCTGTGATCATTTTGTTTATTTATACAGCTGCATGAGCTTGAACTTTCGCAGGCACACACATGCCATTGGCATGCTATTAAAGTGTCTTAGATAACTAGATAATTTACAGTGTTTATCTCTGGCAACAGCACAGATTGGAGGACGTCAGTCATTAACCTACGTTGATTTTTAGGTCTAGCTTAGCAGTGCATTTTTATGCCATACCTTTTGGCATTGCCAATGCTTCTTGCTTTATTTAGTATAATCCATTAAGTCACAAGTAATAAATATGCATGTAGAGTAGCACAAAAAAAACATTAAAACTGTGCATAATTTATATATATGTCCACTATATATTTGCCACACAATAATTGCACCCCATCTTTAAGATGTGGTTTTGATGAATAGCCACATAACCGACTGGGCTATTTCACCAGAGTTGGAACTTGTGATCTGCAGGTTATATAAAGGATCTCTACAATTAACTCATTAACTGGCTAATTACCTTGTTGATTTTGATTGTTGAGGTTTGTTGATGTTTTCCCTCTGAGGCGGAAGCCGGAGGTACTCTATGCTCCCTTGCCCTTTGTACTAGATAGAAAACGATTGATTTAATAATCGCTTTTTAAAAATTGTACTATATTTTAATTGTGCTTTTTTAACACATCTGCCCCCCACCTCGAAGCGAGATTAATTCGCCGAGGCTTTTGCACTCTATCTTCACACAGCGCCGTTGTTCCCAGGCGCTGGGAAGCCTTTAGCACAACTTTGGGCGCCATCTTCAATTGGGAAGGCTGGCCGGATTGCTCTGCGCCCCTCCCACCCTCCTCCCGCCCCGCCCTCACCATGCATATCAACAAGAGACCTGCCCGGCCGCGCAGGCGGCGCGCCAAAGGCGCGCCCGTCTGCGCCCGTCCGTGCCTGTCCCGGGCCCAGGGCCACCCCCCCTGTCTCCCATCCTCTGCCCCCACGTACTCACTACTCAGCCGCCCAGCTCCTGCATCTACGCCCACTGGCCTGTCAGACGTGTCTTACACTTAACCTGAATTCTACGCCCACAAGCCCAACCATGTACTGTCCAGGTTCCCACGCTACGATACCTTCCACCCACCCCCAACCTCCCGGTGGTAAGCATCGCCCCAGGAAGACATACACCATCGCACTCGCGAACGTTCGCTCGCTTGGCAAACACAGCCAAGACATTCACGAGCTGATCATGGATCATAAAATAGATCTTCTGTTCATGACAGAAACATGGATGGATCAGGCGTCTGACCCAGATCTAGTTATCGCCGTTCCTGATGGATTTACCACACACAGATTGGATAGGCAAAAAAAGAAAAGAGGCGGTGGCATTGCCATCATTGCCCGTGACATCTTTGCAGTAAGGTCCAAGATGATTACCCAAACATCTTGTGAAGCCTTAGAATTTGCAATCAAATTGTCCCCTTCTTATACCTTCAAAGGGATTCTCCTCTACCGCCCTCCGGGGCTAAGGAACAACTTTATTGTTGACCTCAGGTCCTTTCTGGAAGCATTCGCGCTTGACAACTCCCTCACCTTTTTAGGTGATTTTAATTTTCACTTTGATACTCCTGACAATACTGATACTGCAACGCTCTTAGCTGACATGTCTACCTTTGGTCTTCTTCCCCTGGTTCATTCTTCCATGCATGAAGGAGGTCACACGCTAGATGGCATTTTCACCAATGCCTTAGGCCTTCAAGTGACCCAAATACGTCCCCTAACTTGGTCCGACCACCATCTTATCCTGGCATCTTTGCCAGCGCAGGATTCTCTGGCAGACAAGTCTGATTCCAAACCCCGCCAACCTTATTTGGCTTGGGATGACATAGATGATATCAGGTTAGAAACCCTGCTAAAAGACACCTCCCCCACACTCTCTACCGACCCTAACGCCGCTACTTCCCAATTCTACAAATGGGTGAGCTCTGCCGCCACTGATTTGGCTCAAGTCAAACAACGATCTCGCAACAGATCAACCCCGTCAGCCCCATGGTACTCTGAGGAACTACGCACACAAAAGCAACAGTGCAGAAACAGAGAGAGACATTGGCGGACTGACTATTCAGTCGAAGCCAAAGCTCTATACAAAGAATCAGTGGCAAAATACAAAAATCTTATTTTTCATGCCAAGCAAAAGTATTACTGTGATAAAATAGAAACAGCAAAAAACTCCAATAAATCTCTATACGAGACCACTAAATATTTAGCTGGTCTCTCCGTCGATCTTACACCTTCCCCGTCCCAAGCTCTTTGCGATGCTCTGTCCAAATTCTTCTTTAGCAAGGTTGACGATATCTATCGCGTTTTTGCTAACAACGCCACCCCTTTCCAAAAGCCTTTAATTCACCATCTGGGCCCCATATTATCGGAGTTTAGAGCGGTCACTAGCTCACAGGTACAGAACACGGTATCCTCCATCAAATCGGGCTCGGCCCTAGACCCATGCCCCCTGAAGGTCCTGCGTC
Source organism: Lissotriton helveticus (assembly GCF_964261635.1). NCBI lineage: Eukaryota > Metazoa > Chordata > Amphibia > Caudata > Salamandridae > Lissotriton > Lissotriton helveticus. The sequence goes on from NC_136072.1 coordinate 160,199,159, forward strand.
CGATCATGGAGGCAGTTCTTCCGGCCATGACTGCTATTTGTAACTCCATGTTCTGTACAGGTATTTACCCAGAGATACTAAAGAAAACTCTCATAAAACCACTCCTCAAAAAACCTACCCTTGACAAGGAAGAACTCAAAACTTACCGCCCCATTGCCAGTCTCCCACTACTAGCGAAAATAGTAGAAAAAATCATGAATTCCCAACTATCCTCCTTTATTGAGGAAAACAATCTCTTGGATGAGACTCAGTTTGGCTTCCGCCAATTCCATGGAACTGAGGCCGCCCTGGTCAAAGCGGCGGATGATATAAGATCCATCCGGGATGCGGGAGGAACAGCTATTCTGATCCTTCTGGACCTATCGGCGGCCTTCGACACGGTCGACCATGTCACCTTGGTCGACCGTGTCGAGAGCATAGGTATTCGAGGCAATGCTAAGAATCTTCTAGCCTCCTTCCTGGCGAACAGGACCCAGGTCGTCACTGTTGGACCTTTCAAATCCTCTCCGCTGTCACTGCCATGCCGAGTTCCTCAAGGCTCATCCCTAAGTCCGACACTATTCAACATTTATGTGTCGGACCTTGCCAAAGTCATCAGGGCACATGGGATGAGCCTTACTTCCTACGCAGATGACACTCAATTGGTCCTCGCCGTCAAGAATGACGGGTTTAAAATAGCCAATGATTTCAATCAGGGCATGCTGGCAATTGAGAGCTGGATGGCTCATAATTGCCTGAAGCTTAACTCCGACAAATCGGAGGTTGTAATTTTTGGCAATTTATCCCCGGAGTGGTCCCCCCTTTGGTGGCCTCCATCCATGGGCCAGCCCCCAGACCCGGTCAACAAGGTGAGGAATCTGGGAGTCGTGTTCGACAATCGTCTGAACTTTTTACCACACGCTAACCAGATTTCCTCCTCAGCCATCTACAAACTAAGGCGTATCAAGAAAATCCTGCCTTTCCTACCCGAGAACGCGGGCAAAACATTGGTGAGCTCCCTGGTCTTGTCGACCCTAGACTATTGTAATGCTTTGTTCCTAGGTGCCCAGGAAAGAGTGCTACTGAAAATGCAGGCTATTCAGAACGCAGCCGCCAGGCTCCTATGGCACATCCCCAAATACCAACCGGTGTCACCCACCATAAGACAGCTTCACTGGCTACCGGTGAGAACGAGGATCAAGTTTAAGTCTTTGTGTTTGGTATACAAGGCGCTTCACAATGTCGGACCCTCGTTCCTCACCCAAAACTTGTCCCCTTACTGCCCATCCAGAACACTGCGCTCATCCAGCTCATTTGAACTGACGGTCCCCCGAACCAAATCTGTCACTTGGGGTGACAGAAGATTTCTTGTAGCCGCACCAAAACTGTGGAATACATTACCACACTCAATCAAAACCAGTCCCACCCTTTGGTCCTTCCGTAAGCAACTTAAGCCCTGGCTTTTTAACCAATGAACTCCCACCCCCTTGTTGGCTAAACACTGCAGCAACCTTTTAGCGCCGAGATGCCCAAGGGCCTTCGTTCGCGCTTTATAAATGTTGTTATAAATAAATAAATATAAATAAATAAAGTATGATCTGAAAATTAAAATCGGTGTGCTGCAACTGACATATCAAATTGCTTAGTTATATTTTGATTAAACCCGAAGTCAGGGCCACAGGTATTATGCTATTTTGCCGCAGTGGTATTTTCCGTATAATGGCGTTTTTATTGCAGTTGCCACATAATCCATCTTTGCTGCATCACAAGATAATGACAAAAAAAATGGTTCTCGCTCAAACGAATAAAAATGTATTTAAAACTCGGGAACACGTGTTGTTGCGTAATGGGAGACCCTTCCTTGACTGGCCGCCTTTCGGTCCTTATTGGTGTATTTGGATGTCAGACTGGCACCAATGAGGACGAACCTTTGCCCCGATAGTGTTAAGTGTGAAACATAACAAAATAATAGCGGTAATATTATTACAAACTGCACCTCGTTGCGCCACACAATTTGCATGTGCTTCCCGCATAACTTGATAAACACTGCCATATAATTTGGTCTTCAATTGCCACATAATTACAATGACCCTGCCTGTAATTAATACATTTCAAACATCTCTTTATCCACAGCATTAACTACACTTATGTTACCAATGTTATTCACCAAGACTTGCTCGATACTCAAAGTTTGTCAGAATATGCCTTAACGCGTTAAAGGTCATGTTTGGGACCAATAAAATTAGCCAGAACCGCGCTAGTATCGAATCCTCATTGGGGTTAGAATTGGGGGCGGGGCATTTGTACTGACTGACAATGCTGGTTCGCATTTGTTCTACAAGATTTCTGCCGACCAACCTGATATGTGGAACTTTTATGAGTAAAGTGTGTGTCTCTCGCCAGTTCTGGTCCTAACCCACACCCCACCCAAAACTGGAAGTGGGGGGTCATCATCTAGTTAGGCAGACTGGGTGTGACATCACCATGCATGACATCCCATGAAGAGACATGCATGTGGCAGCAAAACCCGTGACCTCACAAGAAGTGACATAATATCTTAAGACCTTACATATGTTTTGCAGGTCAATCGGGAGTATATCTGGGAACATTACAATATTTAACAAATTAGATTTTGCATTGGGGTTGCGCCAAAATATTGAAGCAACCCTGATGAAAAATCTGGGCCTTGTCTAATACATTTACTCTTTAAAGCCCTGCCACAAGAAAAACTGGCAACAGCAAGAAGGGTGGCAGTAAATCTGTTCTGCTTAATTGGATGTCTTATAGGGTTAAGGCACCTGCTGCAGAGATCTTTGTGAACCAGCTAAAACTCCAGGAATAATAATAAGGTAAGATAGCTTTGGAGGATAACGTATTTGCTGGAGAGATGTGTGTTTTGCCTAGTCCTAGTTTTGAATCAAAGTTGTATAAAGGATTAATATGTCTCCTGCAAAGCACATTATGTAACACACAGATGACAGATGTTTAGTTTATGTAAATGGGGAAATGGGTTATTGCTTTTAGGACAGACATCTTTTTGTTACTTGCAACTCATAAATTGTAATCCTTCTAATCAGATGCGTAACAACGGCCCCACTGCCCCAGCAGTGTGGGGGGGGCCCAGGCTTACACATACTGGAGGGGGCCCCTCAGCCCCTACTGATGTGATTGTGAGGGTCCCCTCCAGCATATCTTGTAGGGGGCCCTCATGTTTTGTTACGCCACTGCTTCTAATATAGCACAGTGAGATATAAAGGGCATGTGACTCATACACCTTGTAACCCTGTCTAATGAAACACATCCTTTATGTTGATATACACACTGATTGTCAAGGTATAATCTGTACATTTGTTATGAAGTGCTCCGACACCCAGCATTGGGATGAGTAGTGCTAAAGTCCTATAAAGGAAATAAAACAACATAGTGGTATTTAAATTGTTATTTGTGTAAATACTGGGGCAACCAACACATCTGAAATTCTTACAGTGCATGCATATCTCTTACATCCAGGGACAGAACAAAGTCAAAAGCTTTTCTCTCTTAAACACCTGTGAAGTGATAAGATGTGAGCCTTTGTTTCCCCTCCACTGCATTTAGGTGTTAAGCTTCCTGTACCTCTCAGACAGAATAGTCTAAAAAACAACAAAAGGGCCTAATCGCCCCTTAACCCCAGCTTTTGTTATGGGTAAAGCTGGAATCTGAGAAGGCCCTTCCTGTCTGCACTTTGCTGCTCCAAACAAAAGCAGCCAACCTGCAGACCAGAAGCTGCTGAAAGTGTCCTGGGGAAGTATTACATAAAGTGCCTCGGGGCGCAACAGGTGTTTGCACCTGCTTTGGGCGACAGATACTTGTGCTGCCCCTTCTGTAATACCAACAGTGCTAGCGTACATTCAACGCGCTAGTGGTTGTAAGTTGCATAGGATAAATAAGCAGCACTACGGCTTGTGTATATAATATTGAAAAAGCATCCATTTAAAGCCCTGGCGGCACCACGACAATGTTGCTGCTCCTGAGTTGTAAAAAGAGAAGGGAAATCCAGAGAGAAAATGACTCTCTTTAAAGGATTTCTCTTCACCTACAAGCTCACCTGGCATGACATTGTGCCGTAACTTCTCCACTAGTGAGAAGTGAGCAGTGTGAGAAGGGCACATCAATGTGCCTGCTGTCACTGCAGTCCGGAAAAAATGGACCGCCTGGGCTCAAAACAGAGCCCGATAGAGACACATTTTGAGGCCTCCTTTAACCCCTTTAGTGCTGCCGTCGGCCAACGGTGGTCGCGAGCACTACCTTGCCAGTGCTGCGTCCGTTGGCTGACGCGGCCGCACCCATTTCTTCGAACGTTAAGCACTGGCGCAGAACGTTCGAAGCAACAAACGGGTTAAAAAACTGCTGGTGCTCAGCACCGGTGAGACCCGGCCCACTTAAAGCCCTGCCCTTGCAGTTTGGGGCTGTCACTGACTGCACCCGCCTGCAAGGGGATCTCTATTCCCCTTTAAAAGTGCAGGTAGGTTGCGCTTGCACAGTAAAACACGGAGCAGCTTCAAAGCAGCCGCTCCGTATTTCACATGAATGTGCCGCCCCGCAGGGAAGCACCAGTTTGCAGCTGCCCTGGGGTCATTGCATTCCCCATAGTGTGGTACATTTTCCTTCATTGCGCCTCGCGCACCTTTTTAAAGGTGAGCACGGCGCAATGAGGGAAAATGCACAGCATGTGTAAAGCAGCCCCGGTATCAGTAAATTTAAAGTCCAGCATATTTCTGTGAATTCTGGGAGAAGTAGGATAGGAACGCAACACTCTGCTGAAAGTGGCCAGCTTTGCAGCAGGGTAGACGGCGTCTACCCTCTGAAAATAATGGGTAGACAGCGTCTTCCAGGTATACCCTCGACTCGAGCCCTGAGTACAAGGTCAGTCGTACAAAAGGGGGTGGTAATGGACGGAGCATCTGAACCAATCAAACACTCACACCCAGTCAACAGATCTGGGTTTAATCCATCACCATTCTTTATAGCCCACTCTGCCACCCCAGTTCAGACATGGCTATATGCAAATCAGTCTGACCCTGTGCCTCATGGGAACAGTCCAGCCCGAACTGCCAAGCCATGCCTTCCCTGGACCGGATTCAAGCGACCGGTTTCTGGCATTACAGTCGTCATCAGCCAGACTTGCTTGAATCCAGTGGCAAAGTGAGCAAGGGACTCACATCTGAGCATACCCTGCCACACTTATGGCGGCCAAAGCGGTACAAAAGGGGGTGGTGATGGACGGAGCATCTGAATCAATCAAACACTCACACCCAGTCAACAGATCTGGGTTTAATCCATCACCGTTCTTTAGCCCACTCTGCCACCCCAGTTCAGACATGGCCATATGCAAATCAGTACAAGGTCAGTCAACATACCTTCCACCACCGACGAGGTGCTTGGAAGTGTGCACAATATGGGCAGGCCGCTCCCTGCCTCTGAGATGCCTAGAGGCTGCAGTACAGGATCACCCAGCATCCCTCCCCACGCGGATGAGGTGCGCGGAATTGTGCACAAGATGGGCAGGCCGCCCCCTCTGCTCACCGGCTGTAGTGTGGGGCCAGGCTCCCCGCTGGTGAGGTGTGCACTGCAGAGCCAGGCTGCCTCGCTCGCCCCTGTTAAGATACACGGAGGCTGGTCACGCCGGACAGGTTCCCTTTGCCAGTGGAGGGGGAGGCCGGGCATTCTGTGGGGCACCAATGAGGTGTTCACAGGTGTGAGCTGTAGGACCTCAGGTGCTCCTTACACTGACGGAGGAGACTCAGGCCGGGCAGGCTTCCCTCCCCAGGTGAGGTGTGAGTGTCGCTAGGAGCAGGGCCTGCCCCTCCCCCCGTGAGGTGCTCACAAGTGTGCACTGCGGACCTCAGGTGCGGTGCTGCTCACACTGAGGGAGGCGGCTCCGGTCGGGCAGCCTTCCCTCCCCAGGTGAGGTGGGTGCTGTGCAGGCCCTGGCTCCCCCGCCCGGCCTGTGAGGTGCTCACAAGTGTGCACTGAGGGACCTCAGGTGTGGTGCTGCTCACACTGAGGGAGGCGGCTCCGGTCGGGCAGCCTTCCTCCCCTCCCTCCCCCAGGTGATGGGCGCGGTCGCAGCGCAGGTCAGCTCTGTTTGTGCTCACTCCCAGACTCGCACAAACCGGTCCGGCCGCTGTGTCTGCATCGCCGTGCCCGCCTGCAGCTCCCTAAGTCGGGCAGACGCCCCCGAAGACGCCGGGCGGAAGGGGCTTCCATCGATCTCCTCCGGGCTGCAGGTATTTATTTAAATATTCATTATTAGCCGGCTAGGCAGCCTCAGACACGAATCTCTCATAAATCACAATTAATGTGAACGTGATCTGAGCAGCACGGGGCGCCTTTGTGAATAAACAATGTAAACAAGCGGTGGAAGTGGTAAATGCATGTTTGTTCACACCGCGCTGACCAGGTGCACGACAATGCTCCAGTGAGTACACGGGCCTAGGCCCTAGAAGGCGACAGAGCTCCCGTTTATTGGGTTATGTCAGGGCTTTAAGTGGGATGAAAAAACTGGGGGGTCTCTCAAAGAGGCATGGTCAATGTAATTGAGGGCGTGGCTTACAAACACGTCAGCTAAAAATCTGTGTTTAACACAGTGTGCCGCCCGACTTGTATTTTGCTTTTCCTGTCATTGCGCCTAGATATATGATACACGTCACATCATACCTACAATTCACGACTATTGGCTTTGTCAATGGTTTCTAGTTGCACAAGAAAAATAAGCAGCAACTATGTGGCTTGTATATAATATTGAAAAAACTTCAACTTAAGGCCCTGGTGACACCACGATAATGTTTCTGCTCCTGAGTTTTAAAAAGACAAGGGAAATCCAGAGAGAAAGTGACTCTCTTTAAAGGATTTCCTTTCTCTACAACGCTCACCACGCACACATGAATGTCACTACAGTCCAGGGAAAAAACGGACCGCCTGTGCTAGGGCACAAAACAGAGCCCGATAGAGACCCGTTTCGAGGCCCCCTGAAAAAAACTGCCGGTGCTCAGACCCCTTGAGACCCGGCCCACTTAAAGCCCTGGGTTATGTGGCATCCACGTGCCCCCCTCACACACTTCACCTGCTTAAGTTTATGTGGAGCGCCGATATCATTGAATGAATGAATATTGATTTTGTAAAGCACAAACTTAGAGCAAAAGGGCGTCAAGGCGCTGAAACAGCCCTCAAATGTTTAAAGGGCAATGGGGTCAGGCCAATACCACTGCATGTGTGCAAGGACTTGCCAGTGTTTCCTTTAAACAGTTGTCAAGGTGAACTGACTGCAGGACGTCTTTAGACCTCATGTGCAGATAATCTGTTCCCCCCCCCACCCCCCATAGAACCTGTGTAGAAGCAATGTCTGGTATGCACGCATTGCTTTTAACACCTGGCTGCAGCCAACAGCTTTTTAGCGCGTTCACTCGAACCTCCATGTTTGTTACATGTTTGTTACATGTTGTATGCTGCTGCTTTCGAAATATATAGATTTTTTTCTGTATCTGGTATACCAGCCAGGGTATTTTTTTATTTCTTTATACCAGGTACAGTAACGGGAATTGAATGTATTTGAGCCTTATACATGTCCACACGCATTGTTCATGTATATCGTGTACCGTATATGCATAGATGTGTAATATGCTGTGTATGATACGTGGAATCTTGCAATCCCTATATAAATCCAATCTTTAATTTCCGTGTTCAAGGCAACTTGTAACTACCTAGTTACAGGGCACAAGTCCTAAAAAAAAGAAGTGGGGGGGACGCTGACGTCACGACAGGAAATGATGTCACGAAAGAGAGGCCAAAGAGTGAATGTGTGGCTCCATTTGCTCCAGTTATCGAGCTCCCGGTAAAATAAGTGGGGGGGGATGCCGTCCACCCGCGTGGTACCCCGCCTCGAGCCCTGCATTACTTACCTGTAATAAAGAAACAAGATGGCTACTCAACTGTAATACCTCACTACAGTTGAGTTTTGACATCCCAATGCTTTCTGCCAGAATGCGCAGCCAAAGTGAAAGGCAGGGCACGGAGCATTATTAAAGCTGTAGTTTAAATAAACGAAACATGACTCTTCCTCCTATTGCTCTATTATACTAGATGAACAGTGACAAGCAGAAAGGAGATATTTATGGCAACATATTTATTTTATTCACATGAAAGGTCATTGAGGAAAATATAAAAACTTTATACATGTTCTACACAATTTAAATCGGACTTGTTTCAAACTGGTTCGAAAATTGTTTTGCAGCAAACATCTAACTGCTTTTTTTGTCATGTCTAATTTTGCACTAGAGATTTTACTGTCATTCTTTGTGTTTAACGACATTCTATCTTCCATATGAAAGAGCAATGCACTAAGGATTTAAGTGGTTTGTGGGAAGGTTGATGGAGTTACCATGTACTATAAGGAATAAAGTACTCCCTGTAGTATATTATGAGGATATTGCAAGTCAACTCCGAGTTCTATAACATTATAAAAGAAATCTGCATCTAGCCACTTTCCTCTATATGGTCATAGAACTCCTCAGAGAATTGCAATATCCTTATAATGCACAGCAAGAGATTCTTTATATCATGTATTTCCATTGCAGAGCATGGGTAGGAGTCGTGACTCGTGTCAAAAAGCCTTCAGTGGGTCACACTTCCCGTCCGCCAACAATTACGTATATTCTACTAACTCTGCCCATATGGTTTATGCTGTTTTTATATCTTCAAGTAATTAGAAATAAGTGTTAATCTGTGACCAGAGGGAAAAAATGGGGTTAGTCTGTTCAGGGAGATGAAATCACAATAACTAGGCCGTGTAGTTTTCTTATACAAAGTGATCGGGGAATAGAATCGGTGACGAGTTTTCTCAGGTGCGTTATTGTGAGTGGTTTGAACACTTTTGCACTTTAGTAATGTGTGAATTCCATATTTTTTTTATTACACGTGTTCCAAATAACCCATAGTATTGAGTGACATTTTCTTTTCACCAACATGGCATAAATCTACACCTCGACAATTGATAAAATACAGCTATAGCACTCCCTTCATTAGTCACATTCAGTTCCATTCGAACATAACATTGATATAGGAAAATATCACGATAAACACTGTCAAAGTTTTGTAATTGTAAGGTGAATATGACGTGTCCAAAAGAGGTTCTCAAGGATTCTCCACAAAAGTTGAAAACAGATCTCCTTTATTTGTATACAGCAATTGATCGAAGCCAACACATGTTTCGTCTGTACAATATAAGTATTTAGACTTTTTCAAGGCAATCTAGAAAGTCGAGTCAGGGTTCCACGTCACACACCGCGTGTTTTATATTGGCGGTATCCAAGTAGAAAAAACAAAGGAATGGCGGTATCCAAGTAGAAAAAACAATGGATTCCGATAAATCTAGACGTAATTGGCAAATAGGCCCAGCTAATACTTACGTCGCACATAACTTGTTTCAAAATGAAGTGTAACGGACATCATCATACGTCGAGGCCCCTAAACGGGACACTGTAATCATATACGTCATACCAGTGCTTAATTTGAGCAGGTGTTTGCAGGTGCTCAGCACCGGCACCTAATCCTCAGCACCGGTGCTTATAGCACCAGTTAAGGGCACACTCTTTTGGAAGGCAGGCTGATTTTCCACGGAATCACAGGATCTTGAGCCACGCTGAGACTCGAACCCGGTTCCCCAGATCCGAAATCGGCAGCTCTAGCCATTAGGCAAAGTCCTCTTCAGAATAATAAGTGCCCAGGCTCTAGTTCGGAGGCAGTTTACGCCAGCACATTTCTCCTGTTAGCGCTGCCTCCTGAGGAAAGCCCCGGCACTTTTTATTTTACAAATTAACTAACCCTGGGCGGGCAACTTCGCTACTCCCACGAAGTGGGCGTAGTGTTGCCTACTTTGCCCTTTGCAAAGTAGGCGAAGCAGGCAACACTACGCCCACACCTTGGGCGTAGCGAAGTTGCCTGCCTCCCTCCCGCCCTCCCGAACATTCCTTATCTAATTTAGTGGGCACAAAAAATAAATAAAATACACTTACCTTGTCCGCGGCCTCCCGGGGCTCCCTCTGCTCGTTCACGGCGCCGTCTGCTAAACAATGCGCATGCGTGGCCGCCCACGTATGCGCATTGGTTAGTAGACGGCGGCGTGAACGAGCAGAGGGAGCCCCGGGACGCTGCGGACAAAGTAAGTGCATTTTATTCATCTTTCTTTGCCCATTTAATTAAATTAGGTATATAGGAGAGGGGGGCATGCGGCATGTAGTGGGGCTACGTGAAGTGCGCAGGTGGGCATAGTTTCTCACCCACTTTGCGAAGCTTCGCGTAGCCCCACTACGCACACTACGCCCAGGGTTTAAATTAACCACTGCGTCGTACCTAGGCAAATTACCACCTATGCGGTACATTGAGTGAATGTCGCGAAGGGTTGCCATACAATGATAAGCTGGTCTCCTAAAACCGTCAGGACTGTGTAGAACCTCGCTCCGTCCGTGTGTCCAGCAGCGCTGGAGTAAAAAAAGCATAAACCTACTCAGTTTAGATACAAGCGGCCACATAACGCAGGGTACAATAGATATCTGTGAAGACGTCTCTTCAGTCTGCAGAGTGTAATTTATTTTTAATATACTGAATTAAGGTTGCAATAAAGGTACTTCTATGAGTTTGAGAGCAGATATTTTGATAAATGACCAGGTTTGCGTTTATTGCCTTGTCTATGTGAGCACAGTGGAGGGTACTGGCGCGCCTGTATATAAGCAATGCACTCTGTTTAGAAGGCACACTGAATATTTTAATGTGTCTATTGTAAGACACTTCTGTTAACAGAAAGTGCACTGGTAACATTTATTTTCTGTGTGTTAGGTTTTCTGTTCTGTATGGGAGTAAGCAAGAGATTTGAAAGTCTTTTATCTAAGTATTGAATTGTGTACATGGAGTTCAAGGGTCTCTCTCCCTCCCTCTCTTTTCCTTTTTTATGTATTGATTTCTCAAGTTGTTTATTAGGGTAGAGTTTTTATTGCCTTTTTGTTTTTGTATTTGCTTTTTTTTTTTTTTTTAGTAAATCAACGAGATAAGTTAGTGGGCTGAAAGGTCACCGCTGAGACATGCAGAAATCGAAAGGTTACAACTTCTGAACCCGAAAAAGTAAACTCTGCACTCCTCTTTGAATACAGTAAACGGAGTACCATAAAATAAGTTATTTATAGTGCTTAGAAAATGGCAGAATTGTGGTATGAGGTGCAGTATAAAACACTACTGTTATTATTCTTTTATGTTGTGAATATAAGTGGAGAGTTAGTGTATCTCAATCCAAACCACAGGTCTGCTGGGGTGCAATTTCTATTCTGAAAATAAAATATACATTTTGCATAGTATTTTTCGTCGATTTATATTGTTTTTTTGTTGTTGTCACTTTTCACTTACCCTCAGAGAAAAAACGACCAATAATATAAGTAAATCGACTTTATAACCATAAACAATATCTCGTACAGTAAAACAAATCTAATAATCTTTAGTATTGTTGGTGAAAAACTTTCCCTGACTCCTAGTCTAGACAAATATTCACATGGGCAAGTGGAAAGTGGGGCTAGAAAAGTCTTATCCATATAACTCTCAGAAATTTCTCCATTTAACATTTTTAAAGGTCTTTGCCTTAGTTCAGGGGCCTATTATACTTTCGGACCAACTAGGCAGTTTCAATTCCGGCCGCCTAATTACAATGTGGGCTGTCAGATTTGAAACCAGCCGGTCATTCCCGCTGGATTCCGACGGGCTCAAGGAGCCCGTCGACCAGTCGGAGAGCTGTCCATAATCCCAATGGATGGTGTTTCCGCCGGTGGGATTACGATGTTCAGTTTCCAACAGGCTTTCCATGCAAGCAAGTATGGGGGCCCCTAGCAGAGCCCCCTTCTCTTTGCGGCCTCTGGTTGGAGGCTGAGGGGACACCTATGGTACCCCCCTGTTGATGCCTGCACCCTTTGGGGGGCGCTGTTGGATGCTTGCCACGCGGTGCATTATGATTTTGTATGAATTGGATGTAATGCTGGATTTTTGTATAGTATGTCTTTTATGATGAAAATTCGAAATAAAGACTTATTGACTTGACTTGATTTTGTAATCCAGATTATTTACGCCAATACAGTTCCATGTTTAAACATAGATTCCAAATATCCCTTGTTGCGTCCTAAAACTGAAATCCCAAAACTGGTGATGATCAAAGTCTTCTGTCTCTTATTCAGAACATTTAATTTTCTCCACTATGTCTGTTCAAGCCTGCCTTTTTTCTTAGACCCAAAATGGTTTTCTCCTGAATATTTTAATGTTGAGATTGGTGCTGTTTAAGCGAATAAGCAAACGTGATTCAGAAAAGCATTACACTCACTTCATAGACAGCTCTAAACATTATTATTAATAATGCAAAACAAGCATTGCCATCAACAATAGTTCAGGGGTTGACTGCCAACCTATTGACTTTGGCAATTCTTGCCTCATTTTATAATTGTTTTTATTAAATCTTATTTTTTTTTTTAACTGTTAAAAAAAAAGGTAGTTACTGTGAGCACATTCATGGGTGGCTACATGGAAATGTTGTTTGTAATGGTTATGCAAACAAAATTCAAATATGGCCGCTTTTGTGTGCCTTTGCGTAAGCATGCACACAAATGGGGTTCGATCTTTGAATGTTTTTTTACTTCTGCAAAACTATTCAAACATGGCAGCCCATCTGTGTGCATGCACACTCCTAAGCAACCACCTTTAACTAGGTTTTGTTAAAATAAAAAATAATAAAAGACTGACACCCGTGTGGAAGCTTGCACACACACGGGCACCCATTGTAGATGAATGATGCATGCACTCACTGCACACATCCGAGATGTAAGCAACCCAGCCATAGTGTTTGGGTTGTGCTGGGCCCTTGCCAATGTAAAGCAAAAAAAAGTATAGGCTAAAAAGTCCACATAGATCACTGGCCTTGAATGGAGCAATGTTTTGAGCGGCTGCATGGTTTTTACAAGAGCAGAATGCTGTCACTCAGTTGAGTTCACCAATGACTGAATTAGGCAACTTATTGCCCCATGCTATATGCTGTAGTGAGTGGAAGAAATATGTGAATTGTGCAACAACAGACCTATAGATGAAGAGGACTGCCGGATGAATCCTTTTCAGGAGCTAGTACCCACATGCCTTTGAAAGAGCATGTGGGTTCAATTATACTACCCTGTTCGATATGGTGAGAACCTAAAATGTACCTCCGTGGAGCAAAACATCCCCCCCTTTCTGCATGTACTTGGTCTTCTAAGCACTCACTGAATAAAATGAACCCCTTCCCTGGCCTTTATCTACCGAGCATGGGTGCACCATATGCGAAACATGGCCCACGCCAAGGTTTAGTGAGGTGGGACAGAGAAGGTAAACTCTACTCGGACCATGTCTTGCCACAACGATGGGTGGGCTTTGCCAAAAAGAGGGCTAAATTACCCACGCCTGCCCCTTGAGTATTCCCTTTGCATCAAGCGGCCACTGCACAACTCCAAGGCTAATCTTCCAGAGGCCACAGACCATGGCCCTGAAGAAACGCTCCCCACAAAGGCTTTGGGGAAGGGGAGGTATGCCAAGCAGCCTGTGACCTTCTGCTCACTGTGGGTGATGCTAAAGGGAGGGGGCAGGCCTTTAAGAGGAACAAAAAAAACTGGGGGGGAGGGGTAGTCTCTTAAAAGGGCGTGGCCAATGTAATTAAGGGTGTGGCTTAAAACGCATAAGCTAAAAATCTGTGCTTAGCATAGTGTGCTACTTCTGTCATTGCATCTAGATATGATACAAGCAACATCATACCTGCAACAAGTCAGGTCTGTTGGCTTTTTCAATGGTTGTTAGTTGCATAAGATAAATAAGCAGCAACTACGGCTTGTGTATATAATATTGAAAAAGCTTCCACTTAAAGCCCTGGTGACACCATGACAATGTTGCTGCTCCCGAGGTTCAAAAAGAGAAGGGAAATCCAGAGAGAAAATGCCTCTCTTTAAAGGATTTCCCTTCCCCCTGCAAGGCACAGCTGGCATGACGTCATGCTGTAACGTCTCCACTAGTGAGAAGTGAGCAGTGTGAGCAGGCGCACAGCCATGTGCCTGCTGTCACTGCAGTCCGGAAAAAAGGGGCACCTGTGCCAAGGCTCAAAACGGAGCCCGATAGAGACCAGTTTCCAGTCCCTCTTTAAAAAAAACTGCCGGTGCTCAGCACCGGTGAGACCCGGCCAACTTAAAGCCCTGGGAGGGGAAGGGGGGGGGGGTTCCTTTTAGTAGCAAGCCATAGAACCAGTAGCGTTGCTAAACCCTTGACCGCCTGTAAGGTAGTGGGGGTGCTGGCAGAATCTCTCCAGGGCCGTAGGATGAGGGGGGGCATTTTTGGGGGGGGGGGGGGGGGGTGGGGGGCGATACTCTCGCATCCACCTGAGCACAGAGTGTCCAGCTTTCTGCAGAAACCCAGGGCTTTATAAACGTGTTCCTTTTTGACAGATTTACAACAAAAAAAATAGTCTCAAAGTTCAGCTGAAGAGTTTCTGTCAAATACTTGGAAAATTGAGAATAATTCTGATCTTTAAACAGACGTGCCTCTATGACTATGAGCCGGTTCAGGATCTGGCTGCGGATTGGGAGGGTCACACAACGGCAACCCCCCTGCTGCCCTCTCCACTGTGCCATAGGAATTTTGCCACGTACGGTCCCCAAACCGATATGGGAAGTAGTCGTGGCGTAGTGTCTGAGCTGCTGACTTTGGAACAGAGATGCAAGGTTCGAGCTCCAGGCATGGCTCGACATCTTATGGTTCTCGGCAGATCACTAACTTTTCCCCATCCCCCTTCTCTCCCCCCCTGATAAAAGCGTTCGAATGGCCTATTATCCGAGTTCGCACTTAATAATAAACCTGCAAACATAAAATGGAATTCCATGAAGGGAGTCCTGTTTGTCCTACTGTTTTTTTTTTCTTGCAGATATATATAGCTCTAACTTAACGCGAATGTATAGGAGCACTTTACATGAGAAAGACATATTCGTTATTTGGTGATTTGCTCCGAATCACGGGATGTCGAGCCGAGGCTCCCCAGCTCCAAGGTCGGCAGCTCTAGCCGTTAGGCTACATACATTCTCTGTCTACATTGCTCAATATGCACACAAAACAGAGGGATTTTTTAATTTACGGCGAGGCCCGCTACATTACTTCGGAAAATGAGGCGGATGTACACATCTCCTGGGTACCACGTGGATACCATAAAAGGCAAAGCATAACATTGTTTTTATTTGTTTTCTAAAGCTTACCACTACCCAGGTACCAAAGCCACAGAGAGAGACCAATATACTAAAGTGACGAGGTGGCAAAAAGTATAATGGGAGGCTTTTAATTCCGTCTATAAATTGTAGTTGTATCCATATACCGCTTATTGTCGTACAGACATTATTTGAGCCAAAATGATGTACTCTGGTTCCTAACACAATATTATCAGCGTTCCTCCCGTTGTGGTGTATGTTTGTCGTTCCAGTTTATCACCTGTGCTCGTTTGCGCTTTGCACGTGCTGGCGCTCTCTTTTATAAGAAGAAAAACCAGTTGAGCACGTGACCTTCACAGAATGTACATAACTCCCGTATCGGGTCATCAGGGGTGTGTTACTTTCCGAGGACCTGCTTTTCAGTCAGCTGGAACGAAGCACTAGTGAAAAACATACATAGTGCCTTTAGAGGAAACACTCCCCACCCTTTGCAAGGTTAGCATGCACAATGGAATAAATAAATACACAACACAATTCTTTGTTGGGTAAAGATTGCTGCAGGTTTATTCCATACAAAAGTATGCAACATGGTGGGTTAACTTACGGGCGATCCAAGGGCAGGTAGCGGTGACTGACCTACGCTGCCCTGCCAGCCTGGAGAGCCAAATTGCACTGTGGCCAATCCAATCGGTGCTACCAGTTATGAGGGGATTACCCCCTCGAATACCGTGCACCACTGGTCCACCACTTTACTCGCGCCCTTTTTAGGGCGGAGCGTTGCAAGGCAAGCCCCCGGTTGCTCAGGCTTCCAACCGCCTGAAGGACTAGCGGGACGCCGACTATTCTTTTGCCGCGGTCCTGCCGTAAAGACTCCTGGGGTTTGGCACAGGCACCCCTATTGTGCTCCTGAAGAGGTACCTTTCTGTACCCTTCCACCTCTGATCGGCCTGTAACTCCGTCTGCAACACAAACAAAAACATTAAATAGTCCTACCTAACCATGCTCCCCAGCCAACACGCCGTGTATGCAGTAGGGCTGGAGACGTCGTGTCCGGCAGCAAAGAGGGCGCCTGAAAGGTGCGGGCAGGTATAAATACCTTCTTCCAACCCTCTGCGCACCGGAAATGATGCGGCCCGAGCGTCGGGCTGTGGGTCTCTTCCCCAGAATCCAACTAAGACTAAAGGGGGTGTTGTTGTGCTTAAGTGGCACTGAGGTGGCAGCTCTTTTAGATGGCTTTTTGCGTGGGCAGCTTCAAATACATTCGTGCAGGGGCCCAACGATTTTCTCAGGAGGGGCCTGCTGTCGAATGCCCAGACTGCCTATTCTTGGTTCCACCTTATGCCTCTTTCTTCCACCACCCTACACTTCAGTTTTATATAGCGCAAACTCGACCTGAAGGTAGCGCTGTACATGAGTACCAGTTACATTACACAAGGACACATTCCTTGGGGAGAGGATGTGGTCACACGGCTAGACTGCCGACTTTGGAGCTGGGAAACCAAGGTTCGAGCCTCTGGGTCGACTCCACATCCTGTTATTTTGGGCAAATCACTTAATCTCCCTGGCCTGTACCCACCCAAAAAAAATACATGTATGCGTCCTTGTATAACGTAACTGGTGCTCATGTGAAGCGCTCCAATACCTTCGGGTCGAGTTCGCGCTATATAACATCTGCACAAAAAAAATCATTTCGAATTTTTTTAGGCACAGAGATTGTGATTTTCCCTGACCAGTGGAGTACTGTGAGAGAGGCTGCATCTGAGCTGTTCCCATGTGAAAAGCAGTGTGTATGGATTTTGTACAAGTTGTACCAGGAGCCCTCTATGTCACTCATGCTGGGAGGACTGTGTGTCTGGCTGAGCCCGGAAGTAAGGCAGAAGTAAGGACACCTGGGTGCATTCTGAGCTGGGTTATGATGGACACTCTGTGTTGGCTATCGGTGGAGAGCTGACATGAGAGAAACTGTGCTCAGCACTCAAGGGTGGGCGTAAGTCGCGTAGGGGGTCTACGCGTAGAGGGACGGAGATTGGTTCAATCTCCGCACTCGACGCATAGCTCCGCTATGCACTGCCCGCCTCCCGCCCACAGTATTAAAACATTACAAAACATTATAATAACAATTTACATCACCTTACCTTATCGGCAGCATCCCCGGGCTTCCCTCCGTCTCCATGGCGTCTTCCTCTGGGAAACTTTGCATGTGCGAGCGCCCGTGCATGCACAGTTTTCTAGAAGAAGTCGAGATGGAGACGGTGGTGGAAAGCCCAGGGACTCCGCCGGTAAGGTAAGGTAAGGTGATTTAAATTCTTATTATAATGTTTTGTAAAGTTTTAATACTGCGGGAGGCGGGCGGGAGGCCAACTCCGTTCCGCCCAAGTGTGCAGAGATTTGCCTGTTTCTCCGCCTACATCGCGTAAGGGGCAAATCTCCGCACATTCTGTGGGTGGAACAGAGTTCTTCACCCACATTGCAAGACCAGCCCATGGCTTCTGGTTGAGTGTGATGCTTGCACCCCCCTCTGTGCCTCCCCCCTAGCGTAGGCCAAGCCAAGCACTGGCTCGGCCCGGATGTCTGGTTCAGTTCTGGTGCACAGGGGGATGGCAAGCCGAAATGGAGCCCGGCACAGCGCCCTTGGCAACGCCACTCCTCTCCTAATGGAGCTATGTTTAGAAACTATCATTTCCCCAACGTGCATCACTCGACACAGTTAGACAATCCAAAGTACTAAATTAAACACATTCTAAATTAATCAACTTTTTTCATCATTACAAAAATCTTAAAGGGGGATTATCCTCGGCGGTCCAAGAGATGGGGGGGGCGGGGAGGGGGCCGTGGCATCTTCAGCGAGTATTTGGTGCAGGAGCTGAGCTCTGCGGCTGTGGTAAAGATTGTTAACCCCTTGACCTCAGCGAAAATTCCGCAGCGGTGCTGGGTTTTTAATGAGTGAGCGGGATTCAGACATCCAGGGGCCGTCCTCCACACACGCCCACCGTGACGGCTACCTGCCGGCACGCACACGCAAGGGGTTAAAGTGTCCCCAAAGGCTCGTCGGGCCTGTGATCTGCACTTCCAGGCCCCTTTCAGACTCCTTTGTAAGGCCTGAAGGGTGCAGGACCCTGGCTGCACCCTACACTGAGCTGCTGACACTCTACCTGAAGCTGGGAAATGCACAAGGGGCCTAGCTACCAGGGGCCCCTCCACTGCAGGCTGTGTGCACCGGAAATTTGAAAAATTCACCAGTTCAGTTGTTTTATTTAGAGATTTGCAAGTGTCCTTCCTCCTACAGAAGGGTGGAGTTTGCATCTGAATTTTACGATTTGTGCTTGGTCACACTCCTGCTGCTCGGGGTGAACCTGGGCAGTAAAGAAAGAATAGACAGGAAGGTATTTGCCACAGGAGAAAGGCTGCCAGATGGCTCTGTGATCTGGCCCTCCGTGTCCCAGTTCTGGACATTCACAACAGTCCAGTGAATTCTGGGAGCTGTAGTCCAGGTTCATCTCACTGCAACCATTTGGACTGATGCTCAAGGTCCTACTGATTTGCAGAAGGAAAAACGCATATGAGATACTCAATTTCATTATGTATACGCTTCTCTTCTAGGTCACTTTAGAGTGTTTGAGCAAACAAGCATTTTCAATGCAATAGGTATTGCATTTTGGAAACTTTGACCTATTGGTATTGTAAATGACAATGCCTTTTATTATTGCGGATTTTTTAAAACCCTAAATAAAAGGCATTGCCATTTACAGTAATGCACACAAAAGGTAACCAGATGGTGTCCTAACCAGAAAGTGAATATGAATGTGCTAACAAAAAAACTAGAAAAGCATTTGGTTTTTAAAGACGAGAATCCTCACTCGCCCTTGGGTGACATGCTTCCTCATTGGGTTCCCTTTAATACACTCCAATGTTTCAAGTGAGTGAGGGGCAGAGTGCAAAAATGTCAAAGTGAATTAAAGCCATCTCATAAGGGAAACAGTTGTTTAATAAGTATCCCCATGGACACAGTCTTACAAAACAGTGTGAACGACGGGGATAAGGATGTTCACTTTCTGGTTAGGACACCATCTGGTTACCTTTTGTGTGCATTAAATAGTAGAATGGTACCGTGGATGGTTATAATTCCTCCGTTAGAGACCTTGTTGTGAGACTAAATTGTCATTTACAGTGCCAATAGCTAAAAATCTTGCAAACGCGAGACCTATTGCATTGCAAATGCTTGTTACGGCTTGCAAGCACTTTAAGAACAAAGCTTTGTCCTTCCATCTATATAAAAACTCTGAACCAGTGCTGTAACAAAGGCCCCAGCAGTGCGGGGGAGGGGGGGGGGGGTGTCCCGAGCTCCAGGGGGCCTCCTCCACGCAGTACCCTGGTCCAAGCACTCCAGAGTAAGTCCAGAAGGGGGCCCCTCCATGCACTTTGCAGGGGCCCCCCTCAAGTTTCATTAATCCACAGCTCTGATATGCTGTGTCCCTGATCTGGATAAATAACACACTTATTCAAATAAATGTGATGTTTTGAGGCATTTCAAAAGGTAGAGTGCATAACTCATTTATAACGCTAATGATGTTAGCTAAAGACTAACTGACAGCTGTTGAAGCAGTGGTGTCCTTTCCTTGTGTGATCTGAAAAACCCACGCCCACCTTCAGAACTGTGGTCCCAATGTGTAACAAACACGATCAAAGATGCTTGAATCTTGACACGAGCAAAATGTGATGGGCTACATATGGAGGTTGATTAGAGGAGAGCGTGAGGATAGAAAAGCTGAGTAAGAAACAAGCATTTTCAATGTAACCGGTCTCGTCTTTGGGACCTTATATGTATTTAGAAATGCAGCAGATTAGCCTGGGTGCTGAAACATCTACTGTTCTTTAACATGGTGGAAAGTAAGCACTAAATTGCGTGACACGCCAGGTATGGGAACACATGGAGAGAAATATTGCCTTTCAGCAGGAAATGGTATAGTCCAAAGCTCTGTTTTTAATATAAAATCCGGGCCTTCGGTGGTCATATCACTAAAAATACAAGATTTGAAAAATGTGTTATCGTCTACGGGTGGTCGTGGAACACGATTTCTCTGAACTGGAATCTAGAGAATGCTAAAGTGATTCTGGTATTTTACTCACCTCTGCTGGTCGTTTTCTATCAAGAAAGTTAAATAGAGGCAGGTGCCAGAAAAATGAAAAAAAATAAAGTCTTAGCAGAAAGCAATTCTGGTATTTTACTGACCTCTGCTGGTCGTTTTCTATCAAGACAGTTAAATAGAGGCAGTTGAACAGAAAAAAAAGTCCCTAAGCGGAAGCAGACAAGTCCTAGGGCTGATCTCCAGAGCCCATATAGTACATACACCTATAAGTATATAATAAGTATGGGGTGTGGCTTGGACGGCAGTGGGAATGGCCGCCTAACCTGGAGCTCCGCAACACAGGAGAGCGACTACGATCTTTTCCCGCTGCACTCGCGACACGATTCGATTGGAAACCGATGAGCCTGATGTCCCAAGTTGTGTGGAGCCCTCCGGATGCCTGAGCGGGTTCTGCGGACCCGTTCTTGTGGACTTCCAGCAAGTTTTCAGCCCTCCACGCGCCGGCATCGGTAGGCTACCAAAATGGCGCCGTGCTGTCGCAAGAAATGAGCCTTACGTGATGCGCTGATTCCGCTCTCCAGTGCCAGCGTTCGAGGCCGGCGTGACCAGGAGGAAAGAACACCTCGCCCAAGCCTGTCAACAACCGCTCTATAAGGTGAGGATTATCACCGAACTTAGCCGCGGCAGCGCTTGATCTGCACGTCCTGCCTGACCTTAAAATGGCGGCTCCTCCTGAAACGCGAGCGCCGATTCTAAACAACTAAATACACAAAGGAAACGAAAAACGATCAATACAAGCTCTTGCTTGGTATAAATCCTCAATTGGCAAAATCCTCACTTGGCAAAATCCTCACTATTACCACCAAAAGGGGGAGTATCTCTGCCCACGAGTCCTCACCACCTTAAACATGAAGAATGCACCAAAAACCCTCGAACCATTATCAAAAAACGGAACCTAAGACAAACTCCTCTGCCAGCATAAGCCTCCGTCCTGCAATAGCCCTCATTACTCCCAGCATGAGGAAAGTTGTGCGAACCTTACTTTTATAATTGTCAGGCACACTGAGAGCTCAGCAATTACCCCGCGTCCGCAGAACATGGGCGCCCACAAGGTTTGATGCGAACACAGTGCTGATCTTCGAGCCACGTGGAGGCGGTCTCCAGCAAAGTAGTCTCCAGCAAAGTAAGATCATATACTACTACTGAAGAGGTCTCTGCCTATCATAAAACCACCGCAAACGGAAAGTGCTCACTTACCCGACGCTCCTGTTTTTCCGTCTCATCCTTGGGTCCCTGGTCGCCAGCTCTTGTCCAGACACCGGTCACTGGCCATTATCTACGTTCGCTCTCTATCTTGAATCAGCCTCTTTCTGTGCAAATCAGCGGTTGCTACTAGCACCAACCCACCCTATTATAATCGCGAACAGGGAAGACAGAAACAACCCAAAGAAGGTGAAACCAGAGCCTCTGATTTACGACTCTCCCATTAAAAGCAAAGCGGACATGGCGGCGACGATGGATATGATCGTAAGGAAATTGGCAGACCTCACTGAGATCTCCAAATCAACCAAGGCTAACACAGACTCAATCCAACTCGAGCTAACAGCGATCAGGGCCGACATGAGTGCTCTAAACTCAGGCTTGGGATCAGCAGAGCAACGCATTAGCGAAGTAGATCTCTCGCACCAGTCGGCATCCAGAATCCAATGCCTGGAAAATGTCACCGACACCCTCAGACGTCACAATGCTGAGTTGGAAGACCGCAACAGACGGGGGAACGTTAGAATTTTCGGCATACCAGAAAACGCAGTAAAAGATGCTGACTCCTGCGTGGCTTTCTTAGAAACATGGATCCCCATGATCACCAAGACTGAATTCCCACATGGCCTCGAATTTGATAGGGCACACAGGATCCCTACATTTATGAGCAATCATACAAAAGGGCCCAGACCGATGATATGCAAACCGCTTAGATTTCAGCAGGTTGATCTGATTCTCCAATTTGCAAGAAAAAAACACTCAATCATCTGGGAAGGTCACAAGATCATCTTCACGCAGGACTTCTCTAAAGATACAGTGGAAGTGCGCAAAGGATTCCTGGACCTCCGTCCCAAACTTAGATCCAAGAACATCCCCTTCTCTTTCGCAGGGCCCGCCAAATTCAAAGTTATGATAAATGGTCGCCCAAGATTCTTCACGGACCCGAGAGACCTAGCACGCCATCTCGAAGACTGCCCAACTCAAGAAATTGACCAATCAATTGGACTGTCCAACAAAAGAAAGACCACATGTCCGAACCAACACGACGAAGTCCGTTAGGTTCATTGTTTTTTGTTATTTCCCCAGCGGAATCGCGGCGGATGCCTCATGATGGACCGTTCATCAAAGAACTTTATCCAGCTCCTGACTTCCGGCCATAAAAACCGACATTCAGTCTCACCGAGTCCTCAGTACCGTGAGTTTATAGTCTAGGCCTCCTGGGCCAAACCAGTGACTTCTTGTAGTGAAAGACTGCTTGTGTTTCTTACTGACTCTTGCTCTGCGAAGCTTGTTACAATTAGTACAACATGCTCACTTCCAGGTAGCTCCCACATTCCTAGATCTAATACTCCACCAACTTCGTCTTTGTTGTGGGTTGGTTAATTCAACAGGTACACTATGTGCGTGATATCGCGCGTTTCAAATGTCGAGTAGGTCGTTACCTACATAGCTCCATTGCCTTACAAAACAGTTCTTTGCCTACTTGTTTTCAAAATTAGGTCAATACCTAAGTATGTCTCGCTTAATGTTTTTTATGTTAACAAAGTTTACTCTGAGACATTTACTTGTTTGATATACTATCCAACTACGTTCAACTTTGGGATTGCTAATATGTAATTGCTACTGTTATTGTTACTCTTGTTTTGCGTAGCACGGTACTGTCGTCGTACTCCCTACGTACGTATTTGGGGGGGGGGAGGGAGGGGGGGAGAGGGAGGGTTCACCTGGGGGAATGGGAAAAGAGATAGTATGTAGGAGCAAAAACATGTCGGAGTTTAAGAACTTTTCACTTCATTTTGTATTGTTTTCTGTTTTTAGTGGTGTTTGATTTACACAGAGATACCATTCACAACCCAGCTCACCAAATCCGCTTGCTTCCTTATTGTTTCCCCTTCCCTGTCTGTAGGCTTGCATCTCAACACACCACCGTTTACAACCTATTATCAAGTTTCACACTAAAACTTGACCTACATTTCCAATGTAATGCGTATGAATCTGTCATGACGACTCGCTCTTCACACGTCTCTCCGCCAGCTCTCCATCTAGCGGTAAAGCGTAATACCAATGTCTAACACCAATTCAATAACAGACGATCTTAACATAATCTCCTTAAACGTCAAAGGACTTAATCATCCTGTGAAAAGGCGGAAAGTGTTTGATTATCTTGCTAAAACAAAAGGGGATATCATCCTTCTGCAGGAAACCAAACTATCAGAGGATGACTTGCGCTTTCTTAACATCCACTGGTCGTCCCATGTCCTGTCCTCTCCTGCGCCACACAAAAAGGGTGGAGTAATCACACTGTTATCGAAAAAAATCCAATCTGACACTATTATCACACACTCACGACACAGAAGGTAGACTATTAGTGACCCATCTACGCAGAAGATGACCCCATACACGTAGTGAACATTTACGGCCCTAATTCCGATGACCCCGCATTCTGGGACTCAGTCTCTCGGTCAATGGAGCATATCCCAAAAGACGACCCTCGTGATAGTGGGGGGCGATTTTAACCTGCCCCTCGACCCCATATTAGACAGACAGTCCAAATGCTCATTCCACACCTCACGTTCGCATGAGGCCCTATTACGTCTCTGTGAGCGTTACTGCCTTAAGGACTCATGGCGGCTCCAGAATCCCGATGGGAGAGACTACACCTTTTACTCTGCTCCTCACAACTCCTATTCGCGTATTGATTTTATCCTGATATCCACCTCATTCACACACCTGATTGAAGAAACTGACATTGCCCCCAAACTGGTTTCCGATCATTCGTGTATCCACACCAAGCTTGCCGGCTCACGCTCGATCCGTCCACCTAGAAGATGGCGCTTTAATGAGGAAACCCTAACCAACCCCAACGACAAACTCATGATAGCAAACGCCATTGAGGAATACTTACTGCTAAATAATACCCCAAATATCGCACCTAACACCCTATGGGACGCTCTTAAAGCCACGATCCGTGGAGTCATTATAAATATCAGAGCCAAAGTCAACAAGGCACTAAACAAAGACCTGGAACAACTGGAACTAGAAATCCGAACCCTAGAAGCCCAACACAAAGCCAACCCCCAAGATCCCAAGCCCCTCGACCTCCTAACCAAAAAGAAATATGAATACAATGCCATCACTAGTAAAAGAGCGGGTGTATGGATCAACCGTTTCAAAGCCTTAAAGTTGTGCGAAGGGAATAAAGCGGATACATTGCTAGCTTCATACCTCAAACACAAACAAAAGCTATCAACCATAACCTCAATAAAAGACTCCGCAAATAACACCCCGCCAACCAGACCAAAATCTTAGACACATTTAAAACCTTCTATGAAGAGCTTTACAAGAATGACAAACCGCTGGACATAGCAGCTTGCACCGACTACCTTGAGTCTCTCGACCTCCCTAGATTATCAGAAACTGACAAACTGCAATTTGGATCCCCCATCAGTAAAACAGAGATCTCAGTGGCCATCAAATCTCTGAAAAGCAACAAAGCCCCCGGCCCGGATGGCTTCTCTGCATCTTTTTATAAAGCCTTTGAAAACCAACTTACCCCTACGCTCCATACTGTTTTCAATTCTACCGCGTCCAGTGGGTGTATTTCACCCTCAATGAGTGAGGCTACAATAATTGTTATCCCTAAAGAAGGGAAAGACCCTCTCCAAACCGAAAACTACCGCCCCATCTCTTTAATAAATCTTGATTGCAAGATATATGCCAAGATCTTAGCAAATTGATTAAACGCTGTTCTCCCCAATCTGATAAGCCCATCGCAAGTTGGCTTCCTGAAACACAGGATGTCGAACGACAATACCAGACTCCTGTGCCATATACTAGAGAAAGCTAACAACTGCCAATCTCCAATGGTCGCGATCACCCTGGACGCTGAAAAAGCCTTCGATGAGGTTTCATGGTCCTTTCTTCTACACTGTATGCACTCATTCAACCTCGGTCACTCCTTCATCACAATGGTGATGGCCCTATACTCCTCCCCCTCAGCTCGAATAGCACTCAACGGAACCCTTTCCAATCCATTTCGCCTCTACCAAGGTACTAGACAAGGCTGCCCACTTTCACCGGCACTCTTCCTTCTGGCCCTTGAACCCCTTCTAACTGACATCAAACGGAATGAAGACATTCAGGGAGTCTCCTTCGGAGATACTCAGATAAAATTAGCAGCATATGCTGACGATATATTGATTGCTACAGAAGATCCGGCCAAATCAATCGAGGGACTCATGACCTCAATCAGCAAATATTCGGCCCTATCTGGGTATAAGTTAAACAAGGACAAATCCGAAGTCAAACCACTAAACATCCTCACCACCAAAGAAGTCCTTGGCAACCCGGGTCTAGCTTGGCAAACAGAAGTTATAAAATACCTAGGGATAGAATTCACCGATAAACTACTGAGTACACTCAAACACAACGAGACAACGACTCTGACAAAATTTAAAAGAATCCTTGATGGCTGGTCCCCACGGTTTATCACATGGTGGGTTAGGGTGGAAACTATAAAAATTATGATATCCCCACTAATCAACTACCTGAGCACAATGCTACCCCTTACCTTCTCCAAAGAATTTCTTTCCAAGCTTGATAAACTGATTTCCTCCTTCCTTTGGCAAGGGAAAAAGGCCAGAATTAGCCTGAAAAAACTACGTCTTGATAAAACCTTGGGAGGCGTCAATCTGGCTGATTTTAAGCTCTATCAAACTGCTTTTTTGGCCAGACAGGGTTCATTCTGGCTAACTCCACACACAGACTACACCCCAGTATGGCTGTCGGTGGAAAAATCCCTTCTTCAGGGCCTTGACCCCTCCGCCCTTCTTACCACCAACCTACAACCCACCTTAAATTCAGGAACCATCTTCAAACACACGAAGGCAGCCCTCCTCCATATAAGCACATTTTTACCTCACCAATTCCGTAAATGGAAGTGGGAATCGTTGTGGCACAATAACAAACTATTATACAAAGGGAAACCACTAAATAACCCTACTTGGATAGGGAAAGGAATATACTTCCCTCACCAACTATTTGAAGGTTCGTCGCCACTCACTTTCTGCGAATTACAAAGTAGATTTCAACTCCAACACATAGAAATCTACTATTTCTTGCACCTCAAGGTGGCACTCACCAAAGCAGATCTGAACGACATCACCCCCTCCCTCCCTGGCTACCTAAACACACTCAATAGACTTGGCCATCAGGTGTCCAGAATATACAAATTGATCCGCCCACAGAGGTCCAACCTGACTAACTCCACGCAGTCATTCTGGGATTCATACTCTTCCACAACAAACTCGGAAGTAGAGTGGGACAGAATATGGGAGTCAACCACACAACACAAAATTAGCCCTACACTATCCCAAACTAAATTCTGGCTACTCCACAAAGCCTTTTGGACCCCCAGGAGACTATTCTTGCACAACATCAAAGACGATGATTTGTAATTGTAATTATGGCAGAGATTACTTCTGTCGTCATTGTTTGCCTTGCCCAGCTCTAGCGATTGAACGAAAAAACTTATTGAGACAGTATGTTAATCAGAATACTATCCATACACGGTGCTTTCAGTGGGCTGATACTGTCTGGTAAGGAGTACCAGCACTTTTTTTATTTTGAGAGGGGGAGTACCGGCACTTCTCAAGACTAATGCAATACTTTTAATTGGAGAGTACCAGCACTTCTCAAGAGAAATGCAATACCTTTAATTGGAGAGTACCGGCACTTTTCAAGAGAAATGCAATACTCTCCTAATACTTTAAAAACATGTTTATAGCACAGGCACTGAAAGCATTTGCAATGTAATCGGTTTCTCATTTGTGGGAGTTTAAGCTATTGGCATTGACAATGACAATGCCTTTTATCTGTTTTGATAATTAACACGTAAATAAAAGGCATTGTCATTTACAATGGCAATAGCTCAAACTCTTGTAAATGCCAGACCCATTGTATTGCAAATGCTCGTTTTTCTTTTCTTTGTCAAAGAGGCACCGCCTACTGGCTGCTCTAATGTGTAACGCTTCGCTGTTATCTGAAACCAAGAATCTTGTTCTGACGTGTGCAGTGACTGCCTGGCTGTGGGACTTTGTGTGGGTCGAGTTTGAGTACCGGCACCAACAGGATCCGATTGAGAAGGCCTTAGCGAGACACCAAATGGAGAATGAGGACTGCGTTCCCCCAGACCATTGAATTGAATTGAATTAGGCTTTTATATAGCGCGGCTGCCACCCTACGGGTATCCTGGCGCCCAGACTTAAATTGATCAACCTAGACACAGACCGGGTCAACAGTAGGGGCAGGCTTAAGGATCAATCCTGGGAAAGAGCCAGGTTTTCAGGCTCTTTCTAAACTCGGCCAGGCTCTTTCTAAACTCGGCCAGAGAATTCTGAGGCAGCTCATTCCATAAGTGGGTGGCTGCCACACTAAAGTATATGGTCTGCTATAGTGTGCCTGGAGGGTGGCGATGCAGACATTGAAGTGCAGGAGGATGAATACCGGGCTACCTTATTGGAAATTCAATCAAGGCCTGGTTAACAAAGGGCTTCTGGTTAGTTCTTTCTGAGCACTGCTATTCGGTAGATGGTACTGGTAAGAGGAGGGACTGCAGATTGGTTTTCAAGGTGAATTTTTTTAATTAGGACCTATTGTTTTGTCTGTCCCTGATTACTGCTTCAGTAAGGCTGATGTCCACCAGGTGGAGACATCTCGTACTTCATTGCGCCCATGTTATGGATACTCCTACTCGGAGCCAACTCCACTTTTACCCGCTGTGAGAGCATCCCCTTGCAAAAAGGCTGTGTCGGAGGAACAGCAAGAACATTACTTTAGCAGGAGAATCACTGCAAACTGGTTCTGACTTCTTAGATACTGGATCCTCTTCAATTGTCCAGAAAATGTGTATAAAGGTGGGATCCAATCATCTTACTTTTGTTCCAGTTCGGTATTACCAAGGAATTGGAGTGCTATGCACAGTACCTGAAGAGCGACTGGGTGACAGGGTTGGGGTCTGCATGAGTCAGCTAGAAATGTGCTCCTGAAGTCTGCACAGTTTGCTGAAGGTATGCTTAGCACATAGAAGCCTGACTGCCTGCTTGGAGAGAAAAGAAAAGTGCGTGGCCCTACAGGAGGAGAGATTGTCCAGGAGGAGAAGCCAACTGTATTCCGGACATGAGGAGAACCCTGATTTTGCTGTCTGTGCTTGGGAGCAAAGAAAGAGCCACCCATGTTGTGAGGAGTCTCTAAGTCTCCAGCCACATCCCACGCAGTGGACCACCTACAGAAATCAAGCCGAGAAGTCATCCTTTGCTTTCTAGAAACTACCATAAGAAGTGCCAATACTGATGAACATGCATTCAACCTTTCATACAAAGATCACATGACATAATCATTCTGATCTGAAAATATATTTTTTATTCTCTTTGCTTTTAATTATTTTAGTTTTTTGATTTCTTCATTTTTAGGAAAAACCTTTTTTGTTCTTTTTTACAACATACATCAATTTTTTAGATATTTGAACATACTTAGAACACAACAACAAAAATGAACAATAAATTAAATGATACCATATATTGTCAATATACAAACATATCACATTACAATAAAATAACATAAACCACATATGTAGCTCTGGGTCTGTACAGGTTCTTTACCCACCGTCACATTAACAACCAATGCCTCTCAATACTATCTCCCTCGGCTGTGTTTTAACTCTTTGTAGAGGTAGTGAGTGACCAAATGGTGACCCTATGCTGTTCGCTCCAATTGTATTAAACCAGAAAGAAACAAAGATGTTTTGTGAGCATGAGAGGTATTGCATCCACCTGAACACCTATTTGGTCAAAAGGAACTGTTGACACGTTTTGAACCCACTTAAATCACTTGAGGGGTTCTCCTCAGGACACAGAAGACTTGAAGAGCTGAGAATTTAAAAAGAGAAGAATGCTCTAGTTTAGGAACTGAATACTAACCACATTGGTTCCTTCTACACTTATGCAAAAACCAACCCAATTCATATACCTCTGTCTTTTGTGAAAGCTTCAATCTCCTTGTTTAATTCACTGTTTACTGTCCAGTGACAATTGGCACCTGTGGCACCACTATAAAGTCAAACGAAATGTCAAAAAGAAATTGTTTAGGCTGGTACTTCATATTGTCTTCAGTGAAGTAAATAAAAGTGTATGAAGTGTAGAAAAGCTTACTTGTGTATAGAAATTCACAACTTCTGACTCGCCTTTCTTCGTTGTAAACTCGATCATCAAATGTATAGAATCTAATGAGGAAACCAAATAAGAGGTATTTTTACATTGGTCCTGCCCATTTCTCAAATGTAGACCACGTGGCTTAGGAATTATCCCTATATATAGAGACAATTTACTGTGAGACCAGTAGCAATGACTCCCAAGAAAAAAAATGTAAGCTTGGTCTCCTCATTACTTTTGGCCAATCAAATGAGTCATGTCTCTGCATTGAGTTGGGTGGTGATCACAAGATTTGTAATTCAGTAAGTTTGTTCAAGCCATTAATTGCGGTGTTGAACTTTACAATAAGGAACGCCTCTCGCTGACTCAGTTTATGGTCCAAGTCGCCTCCTCCGTCATTTGCTGCAATGGATGAAATTAATGTCCATTTAAGTTCAGCCTCTGTGTGATTGCTTCCCAACCAATGGGTGACCTGAGGTGCTATAACAATCTGTTTGCGGATACTCGATTTATGTTGGGAAATTCGTTGTCGTAATTCTTGGTTAGTTTTTACAATGTAACGTTTATTGGATGGGCAGATTATCCCATACATCACATTTTTTGTTTTGCAATATGTGAATGTATTGTGTTT
The DNA here is from genome assembly GCF_964261635.1 of Lissotriton helveticus. Classification (NCBI taxonomy): domain Eukaryota; kingdom Metazoa; phylum Chordata; class Amphibia; order Caudata; family Salamandridae; genus Lissotriton; species Lissotriton helveticus. The sequence goes on from NC_136072.1 coordinate 160,229,595, forward strand.
CCAGTTTCTTTTTACTCAAATGAAAACAGATTGCCTTTTATTGTCTGGTTGCAGCAGACACAGGGCCCACACTAATGATGTCCTTGAATTGGGGGTAAGTTCAAGTACTGGCGCAAATTCATTTTAAGTGATGACTTTGGAAGTGCTGCTCGAACTATTTGGTTGCCCACACCTTTCTCTTTTTTAAATACGAAGAGTGGTTTCTTAAAAGAATTGTCCCAGTTGGTAATCAAATGCCAATTTTGATTGATTTTTTTTTAAATTGATTGTGTTTTGTGCAGAAAGTGGATACGCAAACCAATTGCGGTTTTGTTTTTTTAGATAGTAATTCCTCCTGTGGTATTCACCAGGCTCTTTTCATTGATCTTTTCAAAAGTCGTTTTGGGTAGCCACGGTCTTTAAGTTTTGAGAGCAAGTTGTTCGCGTGGAGCTGGTACTTATTTTTCTCTATGCAATTTCTGCGAATTCTTAAAAACTGGCCATAAGGGAGATTATCTCTTATTCTGCGAGGGTGATGGCTAGTATAGTGTAATGCCTTATTTATGTCAGTTGGCTTTGTGTGCAGTGTAGTTTTGAGTCGTCTTTCTGATGCGTAGACTTTTACGTCCAAGAATGTGATATGGCTGTCATTGTGATGGGCGCTGAAATTGATGTCTGGTGTACGATCATTGTGCCAGCTATGAAACTGCATGAGTATATCCTCTGTGCCTGTCTATACAAAGAATATATTGTCTATGTATCTTGCCCACCTTGAGGTGTGTGTGCAAATGGGTTATTAAACACAAATCTTTCTTCCAATTTAGCCATGTACAGTACAGCAAATTCTGGAGCGAATGGGCAACCCATCGCAGATCCTTTGACTTGGTAGTAAAAATCTTCACCAAACTTGAAATAATTTCTCTTTAGACAAAGTCTTGCCAAATCAATAATTCAGTTGGCACTTGTTCTGGTTTCATCCTTGAGCAGAGGAAGGATTCTATTGCCTCTAGTCCATCTTCTTGAATTTCTGTGTACAGAGAAACCACATTAAACGTAACGAGTCTCTGTGTTGTTTTAGTGAACTCACTCTCCTGGATTGCATTTATAAAATGCATGGTGTCTCTTAAATAAGAGGGGACTTGCTCCAAGAATGGCTTGAGGAAAAAAAATCAACGTATTTCACAATCGGTTCCAGAACTAAATCGCACCCCAAAACTATTGGGCGGCCTGGTGGCTGTTTATCGTCCTTATGTATTTTAGGTAACAAATACAACACAGGAATTCGAGGATATTGTTTTGTCAGGAATTTGAATTCTTTTGGTCCAACATAAATCCTTTGCTTTCTGGCACATGAAGGCTTGGTGATGCTGTCCTATGCCTTCCCTGGCCCCAGAGAATACAGAGGAGAAGCTGACATCACCATTGAACCAGGAGTCTATTACGGTCTGAAAGCCACAACCCATATCTGAACCTGGCCCATAAGCCACAACTACACAATGAGCTGGTCAGATTTAATCTGCGGAGGCTGCTTCTGCCTGAACAGGCACTTGCTGAGCAGTCCTGCTGTGCTGCTCCTTCATCGCAACTCCCGCCCCAAGACAAATGGTTGGTGACGACCTGTGCCATCATAGACGCCACTAAGAATGGCAGCCGTCCCGTTCCAGCCAGCCGCGACAATGTGAGCAGGTAACTGCCCAAAGCACAAGAGACTACAGCAGATGGTCAGACCTGGTCCTACAGCGGATGTTGCCTAAAGAATCCCTTTTAATTTGGGTGCAGACTGCACTAATTGAATGTAGACTTGGTGAGGTGCACCTGTGTTGATCTGTGCCTGGGACTAGACCCATGTATCACTGAAACAATGTGTTGAGTGCCCAGGAGCTGCATGTATTTTATATAGCAGAAACACGTTGGGTGGCAATGGAATGCTGTACACTTGCAGCTGACAATTGCATTATCTTTCAAAATGTTACAATCCTATTACATCAAACACAAATTTACTATTTTACAATTCTCTGGCATCATTTACAATTATAGGCAAACCACAATTTCCTCAAATTTGCCAAATGCCGGAGCTGAGAAAAGAGCCAGCTCCCATATAAGTGCTGCCCTAAGACCACACCCGCTCCCTTGCAGTACTTTGGTACGAGCAGATCCCAGCTGTACAATAGGTGACCCTCTTGGGAAGGAGTCCCTATAATTGGTTGTACATCAAGATTAAAAAAGAGACCGGAGGGTGTCATTGGCATCAATTACCCAAATAATGGAAAATTTACTAGCTGCAAATCCTTCAAATTTTCATTGCAATGAGATGGTCGACTCTCAGTGAAGCGAAGCATGTTGTACACATTCAACTCTAATGCTGTCTGTGACTAATGTCGCGTTATTTGCAGAGGGTGCTGGGCCATCCATGGTGCTTGGAGATCCATACATGGTCATTCCTCTGTTGTGGCGCGTGTTGGATCTTGATCTATTGATTACGGAGGATGTACCAGGCTTTCTACAGTTCATGTGCATATCGATTTCTTCATTAACTTATACATCAACTTGCTTTTATTAGGGGAGGGCAAGAGATTTAATTTGCACCAGTTGCACCTTTAGGCAGCATGCCTCCGTTTTAATGTACAGTTGATCGTAACATGGATACGAGAATCTATTGATAGCGCGCACCGAGTGGTCACAATAATGGACCAATGGAGATGGCCTGTAAACCCAGAAACTATTTTTGTCCATTTTAGAGAAGGTGACAACGAATTTAACTTGGGATCTTAAAATTGTTTATTTGTTGCATACGCTTCTCTGCAAAAGCATAGATTATACAATCTTGTACCAATAAAATTGTTTTTAGAATACCAGAGTGGTGGACTGCATGTGATATGTTTACTACTGATAAAAGCTGATGTCGGGTCAGTACTGTGGTCAACCCCCAGCTGATATCGGATTTAGAAATACTTTATTTCCAAGAAATATATTCTTATAGAAATATTACACACATTTCCGATTAATAAAAATAGACGAATTTAGTAACCTAAAACAACCGTGCATGATATCATTTTTGTGTGGTCACCGGGCATCTGATTGATCAGTTGTGTTGGGAGATCAGAGCGCGGGTAGTTGGTCATGAGCCGCCTGGCAGAAGGAAGGTGGTCTGCTTCCACCAGAGTGAGTCTATATGCCTCGTGTCTTACCTGGGCATACCTACACATTGTCCACAACATGATTGAAGCACCCCTCTGAACCTCACGCACGATATCCAACACTTGCCACATATGCCACGCTGTAAACCCCCACTAGCAACCTCGCATGACAAAAAGCGTAGCCTCTTGAGAGCCAACCAGGAAAGCCTATCATTGCTATGGCACTAGTGTACGCGATATACAATGTTACAGTCAAAGACTGTGCAATATGTTTGTAGGTAGTGTTCATAAAAATAACAATTTCTAACAGAACACTGAGGCCTAGCCTCCAAGAGAACATTCGCTGATGGAATCCAACTCTTGTGGCACAGGCAACCTCATCGACCCCAATAAGGTAGCAAAGACTTGCCTAAAAAATACAAACCCTGGGAGCTCAGCAGGCAAGTGTACCAGCTCCTGAGGTCAGGTGTTTAAGGATGCATGAAGGGAGAGATGTGTGTTATCTGCTTTCCAGTAAAAAAAAAAATTCTGATGTGGTGGTTCTCCACTTTGTAACTTTTTTTAATCTGGTTACGAAAGACCTGTAGTAGGCCATACCAAGGGACTTGGAGCCTTCCCCGTACTTCCATTGGTTGGCTTAGCTGTTCCTCTCACTTGCTCGATTCCTTGTCAATGCCTTCTTTCTTCTTCCTTCCTCTTGTTGTATTTGACCCTCCCCTGGAGCAGAGCCCAAACCCTTGTTTTATTTGACTGACTCGTCTTTCCACTGCTCACGTTTAGGGAATTACTTTTCTCACTAAAATCTCAGTGAGGGTTTGTTTTCTAGCGCTCTCCCATCTGTGCTTCTCCTCCTGCCAAATACTTGCTCCCCACACTCTATGTTGCTCATTCGTCCCACGCTTCTCCCCCGCACTTCAGATTGGGCTCTCCCTTGCGTGCTGCTTTTCCCCTCCCCGGCTCCTCCATGGCTTTCCAGCCCCTCGCAGACATATTTTCTGTTGCATAATGTGGGGTGCCCACCAACTGCTGTTTGCTACTATTCACTCTGCTACACGAAAAGTACTTTCACACGCTTAATATTTCATTTTTTTTCCTTCCCAATCTAAGTTGTCACCATGCTAGATCATTCATGTGCAGCTGTTTGTATTGGGTGCAGATTCTGTACTGCACCAGCTAAAAGCAGTGGCAAATGGGACTGCAAGGTGAGACCTGTTGACTTTGCCAAGGCCTTTCTTTTGTATACCCCTATTAGTTTCTTTCTAATCAGGCTGACCACAGTTAATGCAAACACAGTGAGCACTGCGACGCATGTACGCTACATGACTCCTGGATTTTAAATGGAACTGTTTTTCAGACCAAGGTAGACCGAAACAGACGGTTTTGCAGTCTGTATTTATTTGTGGGCCTAAGAGGCGGCCATTTTGGTTCTCACTGTGCTGCTGCTAGGCTTTCCAGAGCAGTGACTTTGACGATTGACCACATGACGTTTAAAAAAGAGGGAGAAAATATTCCAAATTGTCCCAGTTTGGGATCTTGTTTTGTTGCATCAAGAGAGCAAGCCTAGATGCTAGCCCTAGCGAGGAACCACTAACTTGGACTCACAAAGATATAGACACTAGTTCACCAATTTGGAAGGGGTAAACGATGTGACCTCACGCACCCTTTGACTCATGATGACCTCATGGGTTAGACCCGTTGGCCCACACCTTTACCTCCTCAAGTTTCAGCTTTGCTGCTGTGGGTCTTGGGTTCTGAGTTGAATCTGCAGAAAGTACACAGTACTCCCAAAACCCTAGTACTGGTACTATTTTCATGACCTTGAGGGCAGCGTGTCAAAGGGCAAGCCTGAGACGGCAGCTGCAGCCCATGGTTGCCCCTCATTGACCTCCGGGTTGATCTGGTTCTGGGACTGCTGGCTTGAGGGGTGACGTTTTCCTCATTAGGGCTGTGCTGTGGAACATCCCACATGTCAATGAGAGATCAAGTGATGTCCTCAAATGTAGAAGGACTCCAACACTCTAGGTCTAAACCTAGCATGCCGCTACCACCAATCTCAACTTCTGAAACTAGGTGCCCTCTACGGATGTATGTAGCTCATCCAGTCCCGCTTGTCTCTTGGGGAAAAGTAAAAAAAAAGTGGCAGAATGGGAAATTTGTACAGAGGTGAGAAGCTGGTGAGATGTTACAATTTTTGTAATTTTTTTATTTATTGCGTGCACCATAAAAATAAAATATGTTCCCACCTAAATACCATGGCTTTATGCTTTTAATTAAAGTTTTTAATCACAAAATATTACATTCTCATATTTTTTTAATAGGATATTACTACTGCTTCCAGGCAGATCTATTTAGAACAAACATAGTACGCTTTTTAGTTTTAATGCACACCACAGAAATATGGTTCTTATTGCTGCAAAGAAAAGGTACTATTGGATTGGAATTACTGTAACCTGAAGGCATAATTTAAACATACAAGGGTGATAAATGTGAAAAAAAAGGATTGGCAGTTTAAAGTATTAGCCTTTCAGCCCTGGCACTGAAATGCACTATGTGGATGGGAACATTCAATGAGGCAAACTGCCACCCCTCACAGTGGAAGGGCGCAAACGGCTTATGTGGCCTGACCCGTCGTCGGCCTATGCTGCGGTGGGCGGAAGAAAAATGTGAATGACGCTGAACGGAACTGTGGATGAAGAAGGGTGACCCGATGGCCAAAGATGTATTTGTATGTCTATTTCATTTTTATATATTATTTTAAAATTCTATAAGGCTTCCAAGATCAAAATCTGCATCTAGGCCAAATATTAAAAAGACGTAAGGCTCGATACTCTCCTCAAGCCTGACATGGGACTCCCTGTGAGTTTCCAAACGGAGTAGGCGCCTGAGTAAGGCAAAACGTTTATACACAACCATGCTATGAAGTTTGACCTGCCCCGTGATCCATATGAGTTTCAGGTAAACGGTTGGCTTCAACTAAAGCTTTTATTTTCAGATGTGTAAAGCCTACTTGTTATGTTATGGTAATATGCAGGGCACAAGTCCTAAAAAAAGAAGTGAGGGGACTAACCTAGTTAATTAGTATGCAAGTGGCATCACAGTGCGTGACATCGCGGCATGTGAGGCGCGTGACATCACAGGAAGTGGCATCACAAGAAGTGACATCGGATCTTAAGCCCTCACATACATGTTTAGCAGGTCTATCATAGGTACAATAGGAGCACAGTTTGAGTATACTTGCAAACCCTCCTGATTTAGGCAGAAGATTCACACTTTTGTACGCCACACATAAAACAATGTTGCCTTTTGTCAGCGTAAAGCTTCCTCTAGCCATAGTGCTTTAAAAGAAAAAATAGTGATATTTAAATTAATACAAACCCTCCTTAGGGGAAGTAAGCTCTATATAAATGCTGTTTATTTTGTGTTAAATACTGGAAAAGACCAACACATCTGATATTCTTACAGTGCACGCTTATCTCCTAAACAGAGCCTGAACAATAAGAAAAGCTGCCTCTCAAGTATATGTGAAGTGTTAACAAGATGTGAGCCTTTTTTTCCCCTCTGCTGCATTTGCTTCTAGGTGTGAGGCTCCTGACTGCTGCCAGCCAAGAGACTCCAACAATAGGAGTCCTGATGACCCCTAAAATTCGGCCTTTGTTATGGTCCCAGCATGTGTCTGAACTAAGAAAGCCCCATCCCTGCCTGCATGTTGTTGCAGATCAAAAGCAGACCACAACGTGTAGACACTGCTGAAATTGTCCCAGTGTTTGGAAATTACACCAGGACGAATTCAGCATATTTTTCAGTGTGGCCCAGCTTATTGGCAGGGTGGACGGCGTGCACCCTGTGAAAAAAGTGGGTGGACACCGTCCACCCCTGACTCGTGTCCTGTTCATATGTCTTCTAAAGCGCTTGATTACCAGAGGGTGTCTTCGCGCTGGCTTTAAATAAAGAAAAGAGTAGCCAGGAGATTGAGTGAAGATCTAGCCGGTGCCAAAGAGCCAAGCCTTCAGGAGCTTCCTAAAGGTCATGAGATGAGGTGCACTCTTGGTAAAGCGTCGTAATGCATTTAGAGCCCAAGGGCACCCACATATGAGGGGCCATTTTATTTTAAATTGATGTGGAAAGCTCTTGTTGCAACACAATTGTTAACGAGAAACTATGAACGTGGACTGAAATGTAAATCTTAATTCTAAACACTTATATGTTCACCAAAAAAAGAAATCTTGTGCTAAAATTACCATCTTCCATTCAGGAACAACGTTTTTAAAAAGTCAAAAAGGTTTTATAATAGTTTTTGCATTTTTCTAACTTTTAGTTCATTTTTCCTATTGTAATGTTTATTTTTAACCTACTTGTAGTTGTGGTGAAAGTAGACATGGAAGCTATAAATGTCAGAAAACGAGAACCATTCTGAACTCAGCAAGGTGTCATTTGTGTAGATTGTTCATGGTTTTCTTAAAATAATTGTTGAAATAAAAACATAATGAAAATTCCAAACCAAAATCAAAGACTTCAGGATAGACTGCCTCAAATTGAATCTTGGTGGTAAACAAAATGGCCGTCAATAACTTCACTTAAGGGGGAAACGTTTTACAATGGAATAATTCAAAGAAAGACTAAAATTTAAAAAATGGGACGATACCACCAGAACCGGGCAGAATCTGTTATTTAAATAATTAAATTTCTACAGCCCCGTTTGACTCCTTCATCGGTCAGCAGCACGTGTGGCAAAGTGGAGCGCCATAGCCAAGTGACCCTCTTCTGTGGAACCAGATAACTTTCTGTTCTGGGCTTCTGCACCAGAGAACTTTGGGATTATGACCCATCCAAACTTAATACGTAGCAATCCGGAGGATAGGATTCATGAAATGGCGGACAAGCGTGATAGTGCCTCTTGCCGACCACCTACTGTGTTCAAGCATTTGCAGGGTGGATGTCTGCATTCTTTGGTTGGAGGGCTGCTGCAGCAAATGGCACATCCCTACCTACATCTTCATAGTATCGCAGGCACTTCTGCCCAGAGTAAGCGGGAACTGTAGTGGCCTACATTTATGAATGACCAAGCATGAGGCATTATGGTGGCCTATTGCAACCAGTATGTATTATAAGCCTGACTTTGTGACATTTCAAGTCACCTATAATATTTCATGGCAAGTAGGATCAAAAAGTGTTGCCTCTATCTAATCAAAAAAAATGCCAATCCATGCTCCCAAACGAATATATCTTGATCGCATGCCATTACAACGCGGTCGTTACAATGACCACGTTGTTGGTACGCAATACCATTACATCGCAAGTCATTACAACTACTTGCTGTAGGGGGCATGCTGGACTTAGGAATAGTATTCTCTACTATTCCTACTCCAGTTTGCGCAACAGCAGTGAAAGTGTTGGATTTTAAATCCAATACCAGTGCGCCCCCTACATCTAGTTGTTTTAATGACTTGTGATGTAATAATATTGCATACTAACAACGCAGTCGTTGTAACGGCCGTGTTGTAATGGCATTGTGTTGTGGAGACAGCATTGTATAAGCTGTTTTCCTCCCAAACTAACGGCAACCATATTTGAGAAACTCATCTTATAGCCATCCCGTTCTCACTGGCATTTGAGAAGATGGTGACATTGAACACCTGTAGGTGATATTTGTCTCGGGTGAGATTTTTAAAAACATTTTCTTTGCAGATATGGTAGTTTTTGGCATGAATAATAGACTCACCCAAATATTTATCACAGCATGCAATAAACGACTTGATATTTCACTCTCCTTTGCTCGTGTATGTGGAAAAATGTTCAGCAAATTTAATGTGGCTGTAAATCTGGTGATTTAAGAAAGACACCAGGATATTAATGAGCAACGATAAAACTGTAAAATAGAATACATTCAAGGCAGTTGTGTATTTTAGGAGTACTGGGTGGCTTTATTATTTTTTTTTTTTAAAGATTGCAGTAGTTCCCCATCAAACTGCATATGAAATGATTGGTCTTACCACATGTATTGTATTGCGACTTATATAGCGCACGTATCACCCGAAGGTATCAAGGCGCTTGCTTAGGGAACCCGTCCTGGTATTCCCCTGTGAGATACCCCAGCAGGGTATCCACAAGGTGAAAGCCAGGCATCCCGCCGCGAGGGGCCGTAGTGGAGATTAAGCAAGCTATTGCCCAGAGTCGCAGAGTGTGACCCCGTGAGTCGAGTAGGCACCGGAGCGAGAATTGTCGAGTCGGTGGAATTTTTGAGCCCGAGACCTGCCGAGGCGGGGAACCGAACCCTGGTCCACGGCTGATCTCAGCTTCCGGGTCTGCCGCCTATAACCACTGAGCCACGCTTCTCCACATGGGATAAAGGCACCCAACCACACTTTATAAGGATTTTGCAAGTCACCGAGAAAGTTTGTGTCCATATAGTGGTATGAGGTTGATGGCCCTCTAGGCACCAGGTATTTGTCCAGTTTACTGTTTTATGGCGGACACAGCAAATCCAAGCATGGCTGTAGACACCTCCACCTACCTGCCCTCCTCCTGCGACACAGCAGTATTTCTGTTTCTCTGGGGCTGTTGCATGGATTCTGCTGGGATGACAGGGCATCAGAATGTAGTGACCGAGTCTTTCCACAACATCAGTACCTGTTGGCCCAAATCCTGACTAGTTTACAGTGCCTCAACTGAACCCCTAAGCTTTCTAGAGTAACAGGTGATTTCGGCAACCTCGATCATGACACTCTAGCCCCCAAGGGAACCGCAGGAACAGATCCTGCCCTTGCTGCATGCCCATAGTAAGCATAAGAAAGACACAAAGAAAGTTTACAATACATTTATTGAAACTATCATACTCTATTATAAAGCAGATGTGCTGGGATCATAAGGCAGATGCAACTAAAAAAAGTATTAGCACTACTAATGGAGTGTATAAGACCAACATCCCAACCCCAGTAAATAATCTATCCGAGTAGGTCTCCGTTACTGTGTGAGCACAGGAATATAAGTGTGATCCCTGGGTTTGGCCTCAGACCCCATACCTGCTGTAGGTAGTGAGGTGGTCTGCATCATAAGTGTAAACTTAGTTTACACAGAGCTGCATGTCGGGCACTGTCATTCCAAGAGAATCCTCTCAGCTGGAACGCTCCAATGTGCCCCCAAAGGAACGGGGCACAGTTTATATGATAAGAACTACTGTGTTGGTGGCAGCTGTGAGACTGTATTATGTCCAATACGTTGTGGGCTGTTGCTGAACGAGCAAAGACAACTATACACTATGTTATGTATTCAAGCAACCTTGTACAATCTGCACAGGCTGACTCCCAAAAAGAGTCCCTGAATAACAAACCACATGTACAGCCTATTCCCAGAAGGTTGCAAAACACACATTCTATGTGGCTATGCAGCACAGAGGCAGGCTAAAACATCTAAGATTCAAAACTAAGGGAGAACCAGAGTGGGCCCAGAAAAGGAAATCACTACAGGGCATACAGGAGATATTTATCTCAGTCTGCCCCCAGAGGGCAGAATGCCCGCTAGAACCTCAGGAAATTGTCACGCTTACTGTTTTTGATCTGTGTTGTTACCCTGGGCATTGGCCTGTGCTCATTTCTGGGCACACCATTCTTTCTGCCCTGCCCCCAGAGTCGCCGGGTATTTCCCCCTTGGTGGTCAGCATGCCCACTAGAACACCAGGGAATGTTTATTTACCATTTGATAGTGCCCCCGTGGCAGTGGCCTGTGTTCCACTCCTACCCCCAGAGACACTAGTCTTTCTGCCCATGTGGCAGGCAGATAGGGAATGTTTACCTCCCATCTTCTCCTTCCCAGTGGGGTAGAAAGCCCATTAGACACCAGGGATAATGGCTTACAAAAAGGGCGTTTGAGTTTGTGTAATTCAGAAGCGTTATCCAGTATTCCTTTAGTTGACTGAATACAGCCTTTAATGCCACCCTAAACAAGCAGCAGGATAGGACCAAGTAGATAGATAATGTTCTGTTTTATCATGGCTTTACGTTATTGATTTTAGCTTTGGATGCATCAAATGCCCTAGGTGTTACCTGTTCTTTGAGAAAGTCACTTCAGATACATAAAATGGTGGTTTCCTCAGTACATGCTAAATGAGTAATTTCTCACTTTAATCCTAGATGCAATGTTTGGTATTTAATTATAGAATTTCTAGAGTGTAATGTGATTAAGTGTATCTTTATGTATCCGAATTCTATGTATTGTAGACTAGTAGTGAAAAGTAATGTAAAAAGTCAAATCCAGGACTTTTTAAGGTCAAAATGTCCTTTTGGTAGCAGTTGTTAGGTCGAAGCCTATGTCTGGTTTTCTAACGACATATTGGGGATATTGAGAAAGATGACCGCTTACCATTGGCTTTGTGGTTTGTAACTCCGGTTTTCTGGCTTTCTTTTTGCTGGCTTTTTTTGCTTTACACTGTCCAGCTTGAGTTCATCCCTCCCATTGTCCAACAACTTGTTTTACTGTATTCTTCCATAAATGCTTTCTGTAACCAGGCCTTTAAAACTTGTTTTCATCTTTTAACATTTGCTGTGCATTCAAAGATAGAGGTCAAATGTCAGGCTCTTCGTTCAGGGACCATGATGTTTTTTTCTTTCTCTGTATGTAATGTGAGAGTGTGTGTACCCATGCAAGAGGACCGGGTGTAGGATTTATTTTTCTAGCACACAACAAAAATAATTATCTATGCTGATATTTCAGAATCTATTCGAATTAGTAATAATGAGCATTTTTCTTGTAATTCTGAAGTGTGATGGAAACAAATTTGAATACACTAGATGACGACATTTGCACGTGTCAGTTGTGTGTAGTAAAACCGTATTTCTGTGCAAATGGAATGGTCGTTTTAATTGAAAATGTGTTGTCTGAATGACAGCGCACCACCTCACCAGGCAAACTCCACACTATATGCCATTCCGCACTATGCCCTTCCACTCCATTCTACGACACCCAACTACACCCTACGGCATGCCTCTCCACTCTACATTCTTCCACTCTAAGATGCTCTGCAACACAAACTCTTCGCCACTCCCTCCACACCACTTACCCACTCTACTTCACCCCACGCCACTCTACCTCACTCCAATCTACAACAATGTACCCCAATCTACCCCACCCTACTTCTGTACAATCTATCCTGCTCCAATTTACCCACCCCAATCTACCCACTCTGCCCAATTTCACTTTCCCCAATCCACTCCACTAGAGTCCAGTCTACCCCACTCCAATCTACCCCACCCTACTCCACTCTACCTAAACCAATCAGCCCCACTCCACCCCAGTCTACTGCACTCCACTCAAATCTACTGCACTTGACTCCAGTTTACCCCACTCCTATCCATCTCACTCCAGTCTACCCTACCATAATCCAACCCGTCTAACCCACTCCAATCTACCCCACCCTAATCTGCTCCACTCCAATCTGTTCCACTTCACTCTAATTTACCCTATTCCAAACTATCTCAAACCACTGCACTCCACTCTTCCCCAATTGACTGTACTCCAATCTACACCACTCTAACCCAATCTACCCACACCACTTCTGTCTACTCCAATCACCCCATCCCAATCTACCCCACCACTTCAAGCTACCCCAGTCCCCCAATATACCCTACTACCCCAATCTAGCCCCACTCCATTCCACCCTACTGTTATCCTCCCAAATTACCCCACACCAATCTACCCCACTCCAGTCTATGCAACTCCACTCCAAATGAACTCCATCCACCCCACACTTCCCACAATCTCCTGCACTCCACTTTACCCCAATATATATCACTCCACATTACCTCTATACACCCTTCTCTAATCTACACCTTCCATTCATCCCAATCTTCTCCAACCTACCGCAATTCAATATACCCACTCTAATCTACCATGCTAAACTACCCAACTACTCCACTCCAATTTACCCCACAACGTTCTACTCCCACTTCACTCGACCCCGCTCCAGTCTACCCCTCCCCGCTAACTTTTAGCCATGCTGAACAGCAGCCATACTGGTACACAAAATTGCTAAAACACATTGCCGAAAAGCCAATAGCTCTCGCATAGGTGAGACCGCTTGGCTTTGCCAGTGCTAGTTTCTTTTTGTGATTTTGTGAGGAAGCTGGTGAGTCACTGTGTAAGCTGTTTAAATCCATATTTGCTTTGCAAAATTACCTTTTTGTTTAATTTGATTTTAATTTCAGCAAGGAAAGAGGTTGATAGGTTTATTACCAAGCAACGTGACTTATAGTCCATAGTCCATAGCACAATTCACAAAATGGCGATAAGAATACATTTAAAAAAAAAAAAGTCACAAGCAGAAATATTGTTGAAATTTCCTCGGTGTTATGTGAGCATGTAACCCTCATATGATCTATGTATTTATTTATAGCTATGTCCAGAGTGCAGGCCATTTACACCCCCTTTAAGAATAAGGGATATTGTAAACCACATTCCACTTACTGTTTTGCAGCCCATGGCATACTGTGTGGTGTGGGAAGCTGGGTTTCTGTTGCTGTAACCTCCCCACTTTTTGCCCGATTCCTGATGGACTTTGACTTGATGTGCGCTGGGTCCCTGCTAATCGGGTTCCCAGGGCCAGTGTTCTTTCCCAAAAACTGTACCTTGATACCCCCAAGTGACACCCCTCTGGCCACATGTAAGTCCCTTGTAAAATATACCATGGTACCAGGGCACTGTGACCATGGAAGGCCTCTAAGAACTGCAGCACATATTGCGCCACCCTTGCAGGTCTGTACCTTAACACACACACACACTGCCATTGCAGGCTGCGTGTTTTGGTGAAGAAAAGTGAAGAGTCGACATGGCACACATACCTGTATATGTGAAATGTGCTTCCAATTGAAAATTGGTTACATCCCAGGGGGCACACAGAATAGGCAAATCTTTGTTTGGTTACGTAAAAAGTTCCATAAACGCTTTAAATATCGTTGAATTCAATTTATTTCATTTGCATTTTCATGTTTTCAATTAAAGTTCATCATATGTGTTGCCACTCATTATTTCATTAGGCTCCAATGCATTTCGGGCCACCGCCCTTCATCTGGGAGCATATCTACAATTCAAACAACAAAAATCAACATAGCTCTATGTACATAGTTGACTAATTAACATGACTGTACAATGTTGTTACTTGGTGTTTCAAGAAGTAAATAAACGTACTGGTGTGAACAAGGTGCATAAAAAACGTGCGGGGATAATTGCAGATGTGACTTACTGAAATGGTGGGTAAACGTGGTTGATGTTATCTGCAAAAAGTAAGCGCGAAAAGTAGATAAAATGTCGTTGTCAAAAAAGGAAAGTATTGAAGGAGCGTCAGCGGATACGGACCGCATTCAGAAAGGTATGGGTACTTACGAGTGTTGTAACCTTGTGGCCTGCTTATGAGCACCCACCAACCGGAGGCCCCCATCCCCCTCCATTGGATCACATAACAAAGTTGGTTTGTATGAAACTGTTGAAGTTCGAGATACACAGATGACAGCAGGTAAGTATTCAAATTATTTATTCTTCAAGAATAAATCGGGAATCGAGCAGAAATCATCCTGCCTCAGCAACCGCCTGTCCCAGAATCAAGAGAACCCTAGAACCTTTACGGTTCTGAGAATGACTCCAAGAGTTCTGATGACACGAGACAGACAGATGCATCAGCAACACAACATATCTCCTTTTCTTAAAACAGCAAAAATAAACAAGAATTGACAATAACATATAAGCACTAAAACAAATAAGCTTACAGAAAAACTAAAGAAGTGGAATTAATACATAAGAAAATCTTCATATTTCTTCGGACTACAACATCTACGTACAGAGTTCTGTCGTTTTATTTCCTGAGAAACATTTCCAGAACTTACTTTCTTTACCATCTCACTATTTGTATTACTGACATTAGAACTCTTAGAATATAAAGCAATTGTTCGAAAATTCCAACTCTGCCCATTTTCCAATACCATATGCCACTTGTGAACTTCCTTAACTCTAAGAGGTTCAGAAAATTTATTTATACCATGTTCTTTCCGACCTAACTTAATTTTGATTTAATCCCCAACTTCGACCCTTCCTGTTTTACTTGGATTCACAACAGCACTTGAAGAGACATTCTTCTCAAATAACCATTGTGGAACCAATTTGGTCTTGGGAACTCTACCACGCATGAGCTCAAATGGAATGGCTATGAACAGTGGTATTGTAAGACCAAACCAACTCTTCCACCACCCTCCGAACATCACATTGACCCTGAACAGACATTTGTATGGTACCGTTCACCATTCTATTCATGCGCTCCACAATGCCATTCTCCTGCGGATTATACAAAGAAGTACACATATGTTTAATCCCATGATTGGAAAGAAAGGCACGCATTGACAACGAAGTTAATTGGGTACCATTGTCAGTGAGTAAAATACGTGGAAAGCTCTCCTTTAGGAAAATATACCTGAGTTGTTTGATTACACTTTCAGTAGTAATGTTTTTCATAAATTCCACACTAATCCATCGCGAACAGACATCCACCAAAACCATAGCAAAACGACAATCAATCATTACCCAAGCAATCCATTGGGCCAATGAAATCGAAACAGACTTTATCCCACGGTAAGTCTATCTCACAAACAATAGAACCCTGGGAAGGAGAATCAATCTTCTCTCACTCTCTTTACACAAGGCACAATGCTCGACCCACCCCGCACATAGTCATCCATTCCAGGCCACCAAAAGTTTACTTTAAGGCGTTTAATAGTCATACTCTGGCCAAGATGACCTTCGTGCGCAAGGAAGAAAAGTTTCTTTTTAAGAGGTCTTAGTGGAATAAATCTTTCACCACGCAGCACTAAGTCATTAGAAGAACCAAGACTAAGCTCCTCTTGCAACTTGATATAACTACGCAAAGAAGGCTTCACATCACCCTCACGTTTCCAACCCAGTCGTATAGCATCAACTAGATCAACAAAATCATGATCCTCAATGACTGCCTGATGCCATTCTTCCTTAGAAATGAAGTTAAACCCACCTGAACATGCATCATCAAAACTCGCAACAAAACACACATTATCTTCCTTAAATTCATTAGCATCTCCAGACTGAATAGGCAAACGAGACAAGCAATCTGCTTGCGTATTTCTCCACCCAGAAATATGCTCTACACTATGTGTACTCCCGCAATTTAGAAGCAAATCTCATTAAGCGAGGAGAACCATTACTAGCCCCACCTGGTGACAAAATCCTAATAAGAGGTTTGTGAGCAGGCCTCAAAAAAAAATGCACACCCCACACATAAGTGCGAAAATGAGAGAAACACCCCATACAGCAGCCAATGCTTCACGCTCAATCACCGCGTAATTGCATCCGAGAGCAACTAAGGGAGCGTGAAGCAAAAGCTACCGTTTTTTCCACACCATTTTTCCTTTGAGATAGAACAGCTCCAATGCCATGGGCACTAGCATCAACAGTCACAAAAGTGTCCCTTCCTGGCTGAAAGGTAGTAAGAATACCAGTATTAATAATATCTGCTTTTATTTCCTCAAAAGCTTCAGATTGCTGAGATTCCCATGAAAAATGTACTCCTTTTCTAAGTAACAAACGTTACGGTTCAGTTTTATGTTCAAAATTTGACACAAATTTGGAGTAATACTCCACTAACCCTTAAAAGGATTTTAACTGATCTTTGTTTGAGGGAATAGGTGCACACCTAATAGCTTTCAACAAATCTTCCTTAGGTTTGATACTAGTTTGAGAAATAGTATATCCCAGATCATCTATTTCAGTCAAGAAAAATTTGCATTTGTCTTTCCTCAAAGTGAGGCCACCATTCAACAAAATATGAAGAACTTTAGCCAAGTTAGTGTTATGTTCAAATTCATCTATACCAGTAATTAATATGTCATCTTGAAAATAATGCACATGTTTCAAATCTTTAAGTAATGAATGCATCATGCGCTGGAATACACTGGCCGCAGAGGCCAGCCCGAAAGGCAACCTTTTAAATTGAAAAACACCCTCAATAGTCAAGAACGCAGTAAGCTTCCTAGAATCAGGGTGTAGTACTACTTGATGGTAAGAAGATCTGAGATCAAGCTTACTGAAGAACTTAGCCTTCGAAGTTTGCCATCCTTCTTCTGCGTGACTACAACTGGCGAAAGCCATTCAGAGGCTTCAACCAGTTCAATTATGTCTTGACTTTGCATGTCCTCAAGCATTTCCTTGACCTCTTTTCGAACAGCAATAGGAATCCTCCTGAGAGGATGCCTTACCAGAGTGAAATTTATTTTTAGTTTAATGTCCTGTATATACCCCTCCAATTTACCCAAATTAGAGCTTAAGACATCAGTGTACTTAGATAAAACAGCATCAACATTAAGAAAATCATCAATGACTAAGACTTTGTCCTTAGATCTAGGATCAAGAATAACATGTAAATCATGTTGCTGTATCCAACCCAAAATTGCTGGACCAGCATCAGAAATGTATGCCTTTCCTGTTGAACATCTAACTTTGAATTCAAAAGTGATATCCATGACACCCTTCAAATTGATAACTTCACCACTATACCCTTTAGGTGTTATATCACTTTCAGATAGTAAAGCATGTGGCCAACACACCTTGAACAAATTAAAAGGAATGATTGTGAACATGGAGCCAGGATCAACTAGGAGTGTCACTGAAACCCCATTTAACACAAAAACAGCTTTAGGTCTTTGTAGGACAACATGGGAATCGTCATCAACACACAGAGACATGTCAGTCAGAATAATATCATCTACAAAAGCAACTTTGTTGAAAGAAGCATTTTTGCAAGCTTAGCTAATATGACCCCTTTTCCTACATTTCCTACAGGACTTGTCTCGAGCAAAACACCCTTGAAAATCAGCAGCATGAGGCATGCTTCCACAGCAGTAACACCCAACAAATTTACTTCTTCCCTTTGGAACAAAGTTTTTGAACTTATTCTTGGAAAAAGAAAGTTTAGATCTAACATCAGAATGTTTATCATTAGTCGAAGAGGAATCTTTGTCAGACTTGTTAATAACATTGACTGAATCTTCTTTCTTGGTTTCAAGTAGACGCATTTCTTCCACACATTTGTCTGATTCCTCAACTACTTTGGCAATCGCTATGGCTTCCTTTAACGTTGGATTCTTGGCAGCCCAAAGTTTCTGTTGCATCCTTTTGTTCTTACACTGAACAATCAGTTGGTCTCTGAGTTGATCTTTCATAACGCAAAAATCCCATTTCAAAGAGTTCTCTCAGCCGAGTAACCATTTGATCGACAGTTTCTTTGTCCTTTTGAGGAACCGTGTAAAATTTATGTCTTTGCATGACAATATTCACTTGTTTTCCAAAATATTTTTCTAGTCTTAATTTGGCTTGATTATATGGATTATCCACAGGTTGACCATCTGCACCTAGAAGCTCAAGTAAAAATTTAAAAATATGTTGACCTGTTTTACCCAAAGAATTTAAAAGAATGGCTTTCTTTCTTGAAGATTGAAATCTAAGGCCATCGATGGCCTCTAAATAATTCTCGAAAATGCCCAACCATTCTTCCCATTCAATGGTAGGAATCTCCCCATCAATAAGAAATGCAGGTGGTGGAGCTATGGTTTGATTGGCAGTTGTAGCCATCTTGCGGAATTAGGTTGAGGCAGGAGAAGTTGTAATATAGCAAAACCGAAACAAATGTACACAAAAGTATGTTGGTTGGATAACGTGTCAAAAGTTGTGTACACCAACATACAAATCGTGGTTAGCAAACGTTGGCTGGCAAACAAAGAAAATATCACAAGAAAATGGCTGCTAAACGTCAAAACGTAATGCTCTACTTGGCAACCTAGTAGTCCATGGCAACGCTACTTCCACAAGTACGATAAAATGGCCGTCAAGCGTCAAATGCGAGATGACGTATTGCTGAGCTTGGAAACTTAGGAGTCCATGGCAACGCAACTTAATACCTGCGCGTGCATACACATAAGTGATGCGTCTCGCGACTTGTGGCAAGCACGTGGACAACAGCCAAATATTGAAGAAGAAAAAAAAATTGAAATAATACGGAGAACAGTACCTTGAAGGACCCGGGAAGGATCAAGACAGCACGCAAAGCCACAAAGAGTTCGAAGCTGAAGTGACGAACGCACTGCACCAACAGTTGTCGGGGAACGCTGTCACTGCCAACAGAATTGAAGAAGATGAGTGAACGAGCAGGAAACAGGATCGTCGCCAAAATGTTAAAGTTCGAAATACACAGATGACAGCAGGTAAGTATTCAAATTATTTATTCTTCAAGAATAAATCAGGAATCAAGCAGAAAACATCCTGCCGCCTGTCCCAGAATCAAGAGAACCCTAGAACCTTTACGGTTCTGAGAATGACTCCAAGAGTTCTGATGTTGACACGAGACAGACCAATGCATCAGCAACACAACAGAAACCTTAGACTGTAAATGTATAAAAACTGATTTACTTACCTTTTCTCCAGGAAATGTCCTAGGGTGATATCTAGGCACATCGCACTGAGTAGAAAAAGTAATCTGAAAAGTATTTCAACAGTTTTATAAACTAATGACTTGCCTGTCCACCAATCCAACTGCATTCAAATTGTATTTTACTGCATAATACCTTCAAACTATTATATACTTACCTGTACCAAGCCTGGCTTGGTTCTAGAAAATAAAATATAACTAAATGATATTTTTATGCAAACAAAATCGGTCTGAGTTCAGTCTTTGAGTGTGTGACATCATTTCTTGCCTGAGCGTGTACAATAAATGCTTAACACTACCCTCTGATAAAGCCTTACTGCTCGCCCACACTACCACAAAGAGAGAGTAAGGTATTATCTACTTTTACCTCTGCCTACCTTTGGGGTTCCACTGGATTCTGTGCCGACTACACCTTACTTTGGTATAGTATATACAGAGCCAGCTTCCTACAAGTGGGCACTCTTGACTTCCTCCAGGGGGTCATTTTCTGACCCTGGCAATTTACCCCTTGTTTTATATGTTCTCATCCTCGAGTCTACTTCCTGCCTAGGAAAATCTGATAAAAAAACATTGTTCTTCAGGTCCTTTCTTAACCTGTGAACATGGAACAAGCTGTACCATTGCCTATTGTGTGTAGAATTGGGCAATGGTACAGCTTGTTCCATGTAAATGAGAAGTGATAAATGGGTATTTCATCCAAGCCTCTTTGAGGTCTGGCATAGGTACTGCTTTAGCTGCCTAGAAAGCTCATATAATTACAAATACCAATAATAAGAAAAATACACATACTTACCTAGCGGATCTTAGTGTCAGCCCTCTTTATCCGTTGGTCTAGTCGACTGTCATTCACATTTTGGCTCTCCCACAATTTGAAACTGCTTGGGGCAATGGATTAGACCACTTATGTTGTTGGTTGTTTTGCTCTGCGAAAAACGTCAGTGTACCTGACCACATGTGCACATCCGCCTACAAACACACTTCACTGACCTACATAGCTCGGGCCTTTACCTTACTTTGCTAGCGCTTTTTATTTCAATTGTTTAATCCATTTTAATTTTGTCAGCCCTGTGTGTGTTATATTTACAATAAAATGTTAAATGTTGGAGTACCGTGTAACTCCAAAATTGGTAACCCCGTGCTCCGATATTTTTAAACACAGGGATGCACCGCATTTACAAAAATACGGCGCACCCCTGCATTTCCCCTAGCGCTGGCACAAAAAAAATTGCCCAGTGCCAGCGCAGGCATCCTTGCGCCATGCTGCAAGGTTGCCTGTGCTGAAGGGGCGATTGTTTCTGTGCAGGAAGGTGTCCCTTCCTGCACATAAACAATCTGCAAAGGCGATTTGCTGTTTTGTATGTGTGCTGCAGAATGCAGCAAACACACAGCAAAATACAAGGAGAAATTAATAAATTAATAATTTCACCTCGCATCGCCAACCTAAAACCAGGTTTTACCTGGTCTTAGTTTTTGGCGCTGCCCCACCCTTGCAAATATAGAGTAGCTTCAAAAAGCAAAGGGTGTTGCGGCAGAATGCCCACTGCAACACACATTGCACGTCCCTTTCACGCTAAGTGAAGCAAGAAAAAGTGCCTTATTTACAAGGTAGCTTTTTGCCATATTAAGTGGCTTAACGCCACCTTGTAGTTGAGGAGAAGGAGAGAACGCCACCAGAATGTCACTGAATGTGACTTTCTGGTGGCAATATCCCCTTGTAAATATGCCCCTAAGTATTCAGGTTACAGAAATTCAAAACCACCAGTCCATTTTTCTCCAATAAGAAATTGCTTTTCTTGTGATGTACATTAAAACTAATGATGGTTCCTGAGCCTCTTCAAAGTGCATCAGCCTGTTAAGAAGCACCTCTACTGTTTTATTAAAATTACATGCATTTTGTTGTTGCCATTTTTATTGCATGCATATTGCAAAAATAAAAGTGGCTGCCACATACTTTGATAACAAATTTAAAAAATCACTCAATGATGTGGCCATTTTACTGGTGATGTTTTTTTTAAGTAATAAACCTTTAAGTTGTGCTATGGATTTATTATTGGTATTTGTAAGGGAGAGAAGAACAAATCGCCACATAACCTAGCACTCCAATCACAGGCAGCCATCGAATTGCGCACACAAAGTGCAGGCAAAAGAAATAGTTTGTATTTAAAGTTCATATGCATAAAATACAATCACACTTTAAACCAGCTTTGTCAGTGAAGAGAAGGGAACTATCTTATGTACAGCCCTTGGGCACTCCAAGTGGAAACAAGTATTTACAATGCAATAGGTCTCGGGTTAATTAAGTTTGAGCTATTGGCATTGCTAAATATTGCAACACCAAGTGCAACAAAAGTCTATAAATTGTTGGCAAAAGAAATGTGTATTTATTTTTGTAGCAATGGTGGCATGCTGCACTTTAGATGAATATGTTTAAAAGTAAAGCGTGAGTGAGAACAACAAGGACCCCCTGATTGACCGATTCCAAGTAATTCCTAGGTCAGGGATATAACATGTGAAAATAAAAACCTAGGCCATTAACAGTGTGCTTGTAAAGTATAATAGGAGAGAGGCAGTAAAGACATAAAAATTATAATTGCTTTTTTATTAGTTCAGTGGAATTGATAAACAGAAATTTGGACATTAAAAAATTATACATTGTTAAAATCATAACCTATTCGTAAAATAAGTTGCAATAAACATTAAAATTCACAAGTTTATACAGTTATACCAAATACGAAAATTAATATAAAAAAACAAGTGGCACAGTATTGTCTCGATGCGCGTTTCGGCGACCAGCGCATTCTTCAAGAGTAGCCACGTTCAATCTGTAAATGTAACAAAAATCATTTAAAAACGTATTATGACCATCAATTTAATCAAAAAAGAAAAAGACCATACCTAAATAATACAGCAAATTCTGTTTGACAAAAAGCATTATATTGAATGTCTAACCTCTCATTATACAAGCAAGAAAAAAAGACAACATGATGTACCTCATTGCGAAACATTTCATTGCTCAAAGTATCATCGATCTAGATAAGAGGGGAATGGAGCCAACCAAGAGGAACTCCATATTTGTACAAGTGATGCAAATTCAAATAATTTAAAAGTCGATTGGGCATAAGTATCCTATAGAGGTACATGTAGTTAATAACAGTATTTAATATATAAGGAAGTACTTACTAGGTAGCAGGATAAAAAAAGTTTAATTAGCTTTTTTTCTTTCTCCAAGGGAGGATTGGCGTTTTCTAAAAAAATATATATAATAAATCAAGTTTCGTATTTGCAAGTTCAAATGCATATTTATTTGTGAACAAATTTCCTTTCTCATTTTCAACATATTTACCGTGTTCCTTCGATGGATTTCCAAATCGCTGTTATTAGCTGGAGTAGTTCTTTTTAGCTTGCGCAGATACTATTCATGTCTTCACAAATCTAAGGCTGAATTTATAAATATCAAAAAAGATATCGTTACTATTGTACCTATGTGCCTGGTTCTTATTCTTTTTGGTAAGGGAGCATATTAATCGTCATTACCTTATTTTCTAGTGAATACTAACAGTCGGATCCTGACGTTACATTCTACATACGGCTCTCGTCATGATGTTGTGAGCACCGATCAAGTTAACTAGAAATAAAAAAAACTTGAATACCTGTTATAAAGTGATAGGGTAGATTTAAGATGGATCAATCTTTCATGGTAATTATTACTCTAAGATCTACCTGAGCCAGGAAGTAGGACGAGAAAAGATGCACTTAATAAGACGATCTCAAAAGTATTCAGACAATATACAATCTATAAAATCAGAAAGAGAAATAAACTTCAATGAATAACTGGTCGGAGGGGCATTCGTTTTCACCGAATGTTTTTACTTGCAGGAACGCTCTAATAATACCTGCAAAATGCGATATTTAGAATTGCCGCTTGGTCTGCAATAAAGGATACCGAAGATTCTCCTTTGTGATATTCTAGTATTGTGCTTGGCCCGATGTCCTCCTGATATGGTGGATATTCAGATATTCGCTGTGTTTGAATAGATAGTACACAGTTTTAACCATAAGGTCGATAGCAGTGTAAAGATTTAGTTACTGCGATAAATTTTCTAAGCACCTCTATGCCGTATAAATTCAAAAGTTGCTTCAATTAAGTCTACCGCATACAATTCTCCTGATATGAGAAATTTCGGAATCTATACAAAAAAAGAATATATTAGAACATTAGACTGCTATCGACATTAAAAATGAATGCCCCTCCGACCCGTTATTCATTGAAGTTTATTTCTCTTTCTGATCTGTCTGCACTGATGGCTGGTGGTGTGTGTGCCTGTAGAAATTGTGCACTGATGCTGTGTGGTTGGTTGTGTGTGTGTGTGTGTGTGGTTGTGTGTATATGTGTGGCTGTGGTTGTGTGTGTGTGTGGTTGTGTTTGTGGTTGTGTGTGTGGTTGTGGGTGTGTGTGCTTGTGTGTGCTTGCTTGTGTGGTTGTGGGTGTGGTTGTGGTTGTGTGTGTGGTTGTGGGTGTGTGTGCTTGTGTGTGTGGTTGTGGTTGTGTGTGTGTGGTTGCATGTTTGCTTGCGTGTGTGGTTGTGTGGCTGTGGGTGTGTGTGCTTGCGTGTGGTTGGGTGTGGGTGTGGTTGTGTGTGTGGTTGCATGTGTGCTTGCATGTGTGGTTGTGTGGCTGTGGGTGTGTGTGCTTGTGTGTGTGGTTGTGTGTGTGTGTGCTTGCATGTGTGTGTGTGGTTGTGGGTGTGTGTGCTTGTGTGTGTGGTTGCGTGTGTGGTTGTGGTTTTGTGTGGTTGTGTGTGGTGTGGGTGTGCTTGTGTGTGGTTATGTGTGCTTGCGTGTGTGCTTGTGTGTGTGGCTGTGCTTGTGGTTGCGTGTGCGTATGGCTGTGCGAGTGTGGTTGCTTGTGTGTGTGTGGTTGCTTGTGTGTGTGTGGTTGCTTGTGTGGTTGTGTGTGTGTGTGTGTGTGTGTGTGTGTGTGTGTGTGGTAAACAGTTGTTTATTAATTCAATGTACATTGAAAAAGACTACACCTAACCCAAGCCATTCTTATAGCTTCAGGGGCTGGGAACAGTCTGAATTGTCACGCTTGGCAGCGCTGGCCGAGGCCATGGGTGGTGCAAGCTGCAGTGGCCTCATGACTAAGTCTCTGGCACTTATTTCTTTACAAATTAAGCACTGAGCTAAATATTACCTATCCTGTAATATGATGAACAGGAGCACTGCCTCCAGCCTGAAATTAATACTTCAGTACCAAAAGCGAGCCCCCTGTTGCACACTATAGAAATATTAAATCCTGTGCAGCGATAGCTGGGCCGGCAGGTTTGAAAAGTAAACACTGGTATCTATTCTCTGCAAGACCCCCATGTGGAAGATGGCTCTTGGTTCTAAGAAGTGGAAACCTACCAGAGTGCATGGTGGGTAGATGGGAGGTGTGTGTGCGTAGCGGGTAGATGGGAGGTGTGTGTGTGCGTGCGTTAAGGGTAGATGGGATGAGTGTGTGTGTGTGTGTGTGTGCGTGGCGGGTAGATGGGATGAATGTGTGTGTGGGCCTGGCGGGTAGATGGGATGAATGTGTGTGTGGGCCTGGCGGGTAGATGGGATAAGTGTGTGTGTGTGTGTGTGGCGGGTAGATGGGAGGAGTGTGTGCGTGGCAGGTAGATGAGTGCTATGTTGTAGTTCAGGGAGAAGAGAGTGGTGAGATCTTACGTGAGTGTACGCAGGACGGGACGGCACAAAGGGCTTCAAGCGCAGCATCTCAGCCACTGGTATGGATCATACCTGGACAGGCGCAGCTGTGCTCGCTTTGAGGAAGCTTCATTCACAGAAGTGACGAGCCAGTGCTGCCGCTGACATTTTACGAACTGGTTTAAAGAACTGTGCAGCTATGCGGAAGGAGAAGGAGATAGAAAGAGCTAGGCAAGACCAATGTGAGAGAAAAGGGGATAACAAAAAGCAACTTTCATCAGAAGAGATGTATTAAAAAAGCACATAAATCGACACTAATGATGGACTCATACACTCTACAGGTTGAAAGGAAAAAACGTTATCAGAAGAGAAACAAGCGATTGCGAAAGCGATCCTATTGTAAAAAAAAAATACCCTTGAGTGGTGCGTGCCCGCCACTGCGAAGCATATGTCTTCAATTATCGCGCCCGCGTCTGGCCACGATAATTGAAGACATATGGCCTTTGGTGCGCGTAACAGACACCAATAGGCCATGGGAGGAGTTACGCAACCGCCCATGGTCGATTGCGTGTTCTGTTAAAAAACTACACGCACGCAAAGCCCAATGAAAATGGACCATAGAAAATGAACACGCACTAGCGCTGTCATTTTCTAGGTCCATTTTCAAAACCCCGAGAAAAGGACTCTGGCTGCGCGCTAGGCCGATACCTAAAAAAGCAATGGGGAAGGGCTGAGGAATTGCCCTAAATTATGGTGGACAGTTTAACAGATCAAAGGATGAAGCCCTCTGTCTCAAAGTTCCCCTGAGTAGTTTTTTTTTTTTTTTTTTTTTTTTAGCATTCTTTTTGAAAAGCAATAGCCTAGTTAGACAATTACGGCTGTTTTAGAGATCAGACCAATAAATGAACCTTCATACTAACTTGCCAATGTCAGACCATCAATCAATCGATCAGGATTTATAAAGCGTAGCAAATCACCCGTGAGGGTCTCAAAGCGATGGAGTTGCTAGCCGCTTCGCAGTGCTCTGTTTGAGCAGCCTGGTCTTGAGTGCTTTCCTGAATTCCCGGAGCGATGCGGCATTCCTAACGTGCAGGAGAAGGTCGTCCTAGGCTCTATCTTGCTTGTTTGTTGAATGTTGCAGTCATGAGCCAGTTGGCTATTTCCAGGCTCCAGCTGCAAGGAAGTTGATAGTGGTAAATGGAGGAGGTAAACTATTTCAAGCCCATTGCCCAGTTAACACTGTGAGTTACAGCATCTTTACGGTGCCCCTTGCTTCTAAAGGAAGCTAGAGTAAGGACTGCAGTGGAGGAGTTCTACAAAGGGATCCTTTCATGTCATGGACTTGTCTAAATTGTTACTTCAGTAAAATTTGAAGTTGTTTCATAGACTTCTCGGCAGGCTTATGTATGCCCCTTTTATTCAGGGCTTTCTAATTATCCAGCTTGTTGTTTTAAAACACTGGCCTTAACGGCGAAACCTCTATCACGGTATTAGCAATGAAAAAGATGTATTTAGTAAATATCCCCAAAATGCATTTATAATAATACATGCCGATGGTTTAGCACTTGCACTTTAGCTAATAACAAAAGTGATCCTATCAATATTGCCTGGTTTTAATCACGTATGTAAAGATATATTTTAATTTCTTTGGAAATTTGTAAAGATTTTAGTTAATCTTATCAATAAACTATGACTGGCTGTATGCCCCATTACAGAAGGTCGGTTGGGAGGAGATCAAAACCGGCACCACGACAACCTTCTGATGGATGTTTAGCACTGGTGTGACAGAAAATGCACACTGTTGTTGGTTGCTGCACTCCTCTGTGTGATGAGGAACAACATCAGCCCACAGCATAAGAACGCTACACCCTTGTTGCATGATGCACATCAGGTGTTCAGCAACCACCTGTGTCTTGTGAACTCTTGCTTTTCCAGCTTCTCTGTTAACCATGAACCCCACTTTTCTGAAACTGTCTTGAAGCAGCTCCTTGTGCACGTTATGCAAAGTATCTAAAACACACTGAGTCTAATCGATTGTACGAGGTAGTGTGGCGGAAACCGTTGTTTTTCATTTGTCAAGAAAATTGGTCCAATTTCCAAATGATCAGTAGAAACCACTGCTTGTTTACAAATTCTATGACCAGAACACAATATCCCATAGCTGGATCATCTTGTTGCTAAATCATTGGGGCTACCAGCCCTTGTCGGAGGACATAGCGACACTATTTTTCAGTCAGCCTTTCAGTTCCGTTGAATCAATTTGACTATAACATTTGATAACAAAGATTTGCAAACAGTAAAGGGCAGGCCTGAAAAAATAGCTTGAAGTGACCCAGCGAAACCAGTACGTTTCCCTGTGGAACAAGATCTTGTCGCACGGTCACATTTCTCCCTATCGGTTCTAATCAAATCTATCTGCACCCCAGCATCCTTCCATGGAAATTTATATCTGCGTTGTCCAATATTTTGGTGCCAAATGATTATGCGGAGTTGCTATTCATAATGTTGCTATGGCTAGAGGAGGTTATCGTTCCTGGTTGCTTTTGCTCTCGATTTATTTATATTCTGGAATTGTGGAGTGTTAGTGTAGATGGTGGGGACTGCAACTGTGTGGAAGAACTATCCTCCCTGTACAAGGGATAGTTAGGGTGTCCCCTCTTGTGTAATTAGAGTACATTTTGTAGAATAATCCATGACAAAGAGCCTTCTACTACCTTTATTTACAGAGTAAACCCTGATTCCATGTGCAATCACAGATTAGAGGGCTGGCCGGCTCAGTCCACTCTTATTACAAGGAACTGAAATCTACAGACCCATGAACCAAACTCGTAACTGCTCTGCACAATTGGGCTCCTAATTGTCACATGTTTACTCCAATTATCTTTTGCAATCTAAGCACAAAGTGTGTCAGAAGGAGACCTTTTTAGAAGTCAGACTTGAGGCTTTCAACAAACATAAATATTAGATCAGGTATGCGGCAGTCGTTGGGAGATGTTGACTTCAAACAACTGGCCATTGATCCCGTGGCGGCAAACTTTGGGTGCGGTGGGGCGGGTGTAAGGGTATGTAAAAAAAGATAAATAAACTTACCTTATCGCTGCATCTCACCTTAGTCTCTTCTCCTCGTTGGGCCAGAACATTAAGCACCCAGACTCCCCTAAGCCCATCACAGCACTGTGATTGGTCCTAGTGCCGTGGTTCGGCACTCAGACAGGAACTGGAAGCTTGGTCAAGTTCTCCACCCAGCGTGTAATACAGCCTGGATGGAGACCATGCAAAGTGCGCATGACTTTTTGGTAGGCCGGCTAAACATTCATGCACACTTACAGATTGCCCACCACTCCTCCCCCTGCTCTGTGAGCAGAGCAGACCGGCCAAACCAAGCTGCTGCAGCAGGAAAAAATAAGACAATAACTTAGAGTTATCATTTTATTCTTCCTTTATTTAAACTGTTGAAAAGCAGTGGCGTGATGCTCCCCTGCCTTAGTGGAGGAGCCGGCACTGCATTGATACCAGGCAAGGCCAGGGGGACCACAAACGGCCCTGGCAAAAATGCTCAAACCAGCCCCTTAGTCTCCTTGTGATATCTTTTTAATCTGTTTATCTATCCATCCATCCATCCTCTTTCTTCTTCCTCCCTGATCACTTTACCGCCCCCTTTCCTTTCTCTCAGTGCCTTGT
The DNA here is from genome assembly GCF_964261635.1 of Lissotriton helveticus. NCBI lineage: Eukaryota > Metazoa > Chordata > Amphibia > Caudata > Salamandridae > Lissotriton > Lissotriton helveticus. Next base: position 160,258,566 of record NC_136072.1, read on the forward strand.
GCAATTAATCTCTTGTGAGTAAATGGCACAGACCCCAGGAGCGACAATCTTTCAGAATTGTCCTCGGAGGGCATCGGCCCATCGGGGAAGTGCCTAAAAGACCTGTCTAGCCATGACTGAGAATTGCTGACTGTCATTATTTCCCTACCATGATTGGCCTGGTCTCAAACAGTCATAGAAATGTGATGCTTAGTAAGAGTATCTTTTACTATAGCTCTACAAAGGGTGATTTTGCTGTGTATAAGAAAGGTGCATAAGTGTCATTACCACTCATATTAATAGTAGTCAATGTATCAACTATTAAAAGAATGGAAATTTGGATTGGACTTGATGGATGTATGACGGTACAACGCGTGGTATCACCACGCGTACCATTACCACGCAGGTTTTTCAACCCAAGTCGTTACAACGACTTGCGTTGGGGGGCGCTGGATAGTGAATAGTTTAATTTACTATTCCAACTCCAGACCCCGCGGATAGCAGGGAAGGTGTTGGATAGTAAATTAAACTATTCCCTATCCTAGAGCGCCCTCCAGCGAAAGTCGTTGTAACGACTTTCGGTCTAAAACCTGCGTTGTAATGGTAGTGCGTTGTTAGGGTTTCGTTGTAAAGGTTGTTCACCGACTTGATGGAATATAAGCTTGTCACTTGCATGTTTTAGCAGATTACACAGTAGATGCTAAACCATCAATATGTATGTTACTTTTACTCTTGTGAACAATTGTATTTATTGTTGCTAGTTAACTCATCTCCTTGAATTACAAGAGAAAATTACACCCTGTGTAGATGCGCATGCAAATGTGAGTGGTAAAAAAATAAATTCATTTTGGGCACAGATCCTTTAGGCCGATACAAGCAGGGCACAGGCACATACCTGAAGAAACCACTGTCGAAACATTACTTTTTTTATCCTGAAAGAGGAGGACTTTCTACATTTAAGAAGCCTACTTTTGTAAGTGCAGAGAACCTATCTTTTATAGGTCTGGCTTAACATCACAGCTGTTTGCAAAACCTATATTCTTTAAAATCTGCATAGATGGCTTTGGCTCAGCCCAGTGTAGTATTCTCTCACTTCATGCTAATGGCTCTTTGGTGTATATTTCCGCCTTCTAGCACGGGCTTCCATTGGAATGCAAGAGGGACTATTTTACAACTGAAAAGCTCTTGGTCAAATTCAGTTATTTGCCTCCTGTTTGCATTCTAAGCAGAAATCAATCCTTCTCTGCTACTTATTCCTAGGATTGACAAAACTCCAGTGGTCGAGCTTTAATGTACTAAACAGCATCTGTGCATGCCTGCACTATGCATGTGCTAGCATATGAATGAAAGCTGAGCTTTTGGTTTTGACAGTGCTTGGTTAGTTTGTCATGTTGATTGTGTAAAGGTTAATATTTCTTCCACTTATATGCCTAACAAGATGGATTAAAAATGTCCTATCTTTGGACTTCTCCCATTTTGTACTCGTATTCTTTCAAACTTTAAATGCTGATGTCAAGTGACACGGTGTATATATTTTTTTCACCATTCTGCAAGCACAATGAATTATTCTAGGAGCACCTTTAATATTGTTCATAAAAATTCCCATGATTCATTTAACTGCTTTTTTAGCCTAATAGAATGATTCTTTGCATCAGTGCTGTGACAGCAAATCTTAATGGATCTCTTCTGGACTGCCTCCTGTTTCTGTGGACTTTCAAGAACATCACTTGCATTTATTTATTGAATGATTCAATATACTGTGGAACCACAACTACATAACTAAAGTATATCCTCTACACTGTTTCTTGCAAAGTTTTCTTATGCTGTAAACCATAACCAAGGCACCCAGTTTTCACTCATTTTAACAGAACAATATAAACAACGTGTTTCCTGTCTGCATCTGTTTATAAAACCCGAGAAATGAAGAAAATTGGGCTTCTTTTAAGTGACTTTCCGTGCTGTCTTTCATGCATTCCAGGCCAACAGCTAATCAGATAGTTAGCATGTGGAGTTAAAAAAAAATAATTCGTTAAATAACCGCATATGTCGACTTATATTTGTAGTATAATGATAATATTTACCTGTGAATTTACTGTTATGTTCTTTTTGGCTGCTAGGTTTTCCAAGACACGATTTGCATAAGAGTACAAGTGCACATTTATCAGTTAAATTAATGTGGAAATACACTATTTTATGATATCACAAAATAAACATGGATAAATACCTATGAGATGGCCAAAAATATGGATAAATGCAGATGGAAATGTTAAAAAATGTTTACATTTATTTACAAGGTTACCTGCTACTGTATTGGCAAATAGTTTACGACATTGTTTTCTATGAAGGTTCTAAGTGCATCCACCCTTAAATACTTTATTTTTTTTTTTTTTTTTTTTTTATTTTTTGGGAGTTTTATATAGCGCGAACTAGAACCGAACCGAATCAGTTATCAGAGTGCTTTACACAGCACCAGTTACGCTACACGAGGACATACTTTCATCTTTTTTTTTTTTTAGGCACGGGGAGATTAAGTGATTTGCCCAGAATCACAGGAGTTTTTTTGGCGTCCTCACCGAGACTCGAACCCAGATCCCCAGGTCCGAGGTCGAGCGCCTTAGCCGTTAGTAAAATGTTTCACAAAAAAAGAGAAAAAGAAAACCAAGGGAGGTTGAAAGCCTGACTCTTCTCCAAAGGATAGCCCTCCTCCCACACAGTTAACTGACATGAACCTGTAGTCGAGTGAAACACAGTCTCCAGCCAATGGAACTGGAAGAAATCACCACCAGTCTGCAGACACAGGTCTTACACAATAGATAACCACTATAAAGGCCTCCATAATGCTGTATATCATCATCTAAATGTCGGCAGTAACACAGCTAAGAAGGGAGCTCACAAAGCGCCTGCCATCTTGGGTCACACGCACTCCTTTGTCTCTCCAGCACCCATGACTTCGAACCACACAGACTCAAAGGATGTGGCGTTATGGCAAAAGCTGTCAACCTTGAAACTGTCAGAACCAGGTTCCAGTCTCGGCGTCGGCTGACCATCTTTTGACTCTGGGCAAATCACCCAACCTCACCGTGTCAGGAAAAATAAAGTGACCTCGTGCAATGTACGGTGCTCAGACAAAGCACTTGAATACATTTGGGTGACTTTGCACTACAGGGGGAGTAAAGCTTTATTCAAACAGTATTGTTAGATTTCGAGTTAGTGAAGCCTTTACATGTTGAAGTCCAAAGTTGTGGATTGAGCCTGTCTGTCTCCTAGGAGATTCTGAACAGGAGCAAGCAGCTTCCAACTCCCTGGCCAGCAAACCTTGTCTGAGGTTGCTGGGACCTTATATGGTGTGCTAGTGGTTGGCACATGTGTACTCTGATTGGTGGTTGTATCTGGTGTTTCTATTGGGTAAGGGTTAATGTCCTCATTGGTTGGGTATTTGAGGCTTCAGATTGGTTTCTCGGTCTGTGATTCAATCATTGCAGGGTTGGGACTAGGGCTAGGGTTAGGATTTCTATTGGAAGTAGGGACTAGGGTTTCCTGTGTTATTGGTTGTTGGGAGTAGGGTGGGACTAGTGCTAGGGTTAAACCTTTAATTGGAAGTAGCTATTTAGGGCTTCTGGTGTGATTGGTTGTTCGACCAGTTGTGGTACTAAGAGTAGGGTTAGGCTTTCTATTGGAAGTAGGGACTAGGTCTACCTGTACCATTGGCTGCTTGGAATTGTGTTGGGACTAGTGGTAGGGCTAAGGCATTTATTGGATGTTGAGAGCAGGGTTTTTTGAACTGATTGGGTCCTTGGACTAGGGCTAAGATTGGCTGTAAGGTCCTGGTCTCCTATTGGTTCTAGATGTTAGGGCTAGTGTTGTGATTGGATGGTGTTAGGGCTAGGGTTCCCATTGGCTGAAGAGGTCACCTGATTACTAGGGCTACAAGAAAGGCCAGGCTTAGGGCGTCTCTGCCCGGGCGTCGAGGCTAAGGGTGGAGAGGACAAGGGTAGTTGCCTGTTTGGGCCTGTAAAGGGTGGAGAGGACAAGGGTAGTTGCCTGTTTGGGCCTGTAAAGGGTGGAGAGGACAAGGGTAGTTGCCTGTTTGGGCCTGTTTGAGACTGGTTGGGACTAGGGCCAGAAATGCTGCCCTCTGACTCCTTCCCACTAAAACTCCTTTTTACTCATCCATAAGCCTCTTCCTACTGCTAAGACTTATAAAAAAATAAAATAATCCTTCACTCTTTTATCCCTCCACTATCCTTTTTCAATCAAAATTAACAGACTAACATGTTCACTTCTCAAATTCCATATTCCATATTCAACTATACTAATAACTGAATAACATATCTACTACTCAAATTACCTCCTATTTATACTATACTAATTTTCAACAGAAATCCTTTATGGGTTCCGGAGTGGCGTGCTACTCGCCAGAAAAGCGCTTCAACACCCATCAGGGGTAACAAGTGCTATATGAATGCTAATCTTTCTTACCCTTTTATCTATCCGCTATCCTTCTCACTCCAAGTAACAGACTAATATCCACCACTGAAATTACCTCATATTTTACCATATTAATTCACCACTAATCCTTTATAGGCTCCCTGAATAGCATGCGTCAACAAGCGAGCGATAAATAAATACAAACCTTTATCCTACTCTATCCTTCTGCTATAATTCCAAATCCGAATAACTGACTAACCTATCTACCACTTAAAATGTACTTGCATGTTTCACTATACTAATTCAACACTAATCCTCTGTGGGTCCCGGAGTAGCGTGCTACCCGCCGAAAAAGCGCTTCGACGCCTCGTCAGGGGTAGTAAGCGCTATATAAATGCAATTACAATACAATACAATACAATATAAAGTTCAGTAGCGGCTGCTACCCAACGAGTGTGGGGAGGGTCAGGGGGAGGGGGTACAGAATAAAAATATAAACCCACTTACCTAGATGTGGCTGGGATGGCCGCAGCCTCCCCTCCACACTCTTCTCTTCTCCCAGGCAGCAGGAAGCACGCACCCTCCCTTGACCAATCACAATTCTGGCACACAGCAGTGTTGTGATTGGTCTGAGCAATAGTTCGGTGTTCAGGTAGGGGCTGGGAGGCTGTACATGTTCTCCACCCAGGCTGTAATGCAGCCCTGGGTGGAGAACATGCAAAGTATGCATGACTGCCTGGCCCGCCCGAGACGGCGGGTCAAAACGTCATGCACACTTAGGAAGTGCCTACCACTCCTCCCCAAGCTCTAAACATGCCCAGGCCCGCCCTGCCCCCAACCAACTGAGCCAGTATGGTTAAACAAAATGATAACGTTGAGTTATGATAATTTTATTTTTCCATTTTGAATTGCTCAGTGAGCAGTGGGGCAACACTCCTCTGCCTTAGCGGTGGACCCGCCACTGATAAAATTGGAGGGGAAAAAAAGACATAGTATCAGGCAAGCTGCACACATCTGCATGAACCACACACAATAAATTTGGTTCCGAGACATATGGCAAGGTCCATTATTGCTTTAGAGCTCTCCAGTGGGGTTTACCCATCACAGACACTCTCACGTAGATTTGGGAGAAGGTCACAAATTATTCAGAAAGTACCATTCTCGATTAAAGCATTAATTTCTTGGCTACATAACATTTGGCTCATTTCCAGCTTCTAAAATCTGAATAATTATGACATCATATTATTAGACATATCAATGCTCTCATGCGCCCACAACTAGACATGCTGTCTAAGGTCTATTTGAAATCTAAAATCTTTAGAGTAACCTGCTGGAAATCTAGGCCCACATGCATCAATGTTCCCGTTTGCGAATTCTTAATTGCGAAAATTAAGGAATCGCAATTAAGAATTCGCAAACTGCTATGCATTAAGAAATCGCAATTTTTTTCCGATTTCTTAATTTTCCTTAATTGCGATTCACAATTTGCGAATCGCAATTAAGGAATCCCTTTCCATTGATTATTCCTATGGGCCTAGAGGCCCATAGGAATGAATGTGAAGGCATTCTCATTTTGCGATTCGCAATGAAGGAATCGCAAAACGAGAGTGAAATTTCAAGGGTGCAGGGGGTGCACCCCTGAAATGTACCTTTAAGTAAATTTTTCACACACACATGCCCCAAGGGCATGTGTGTGTGTAAAATGAAACTTTCAAAAATGCACTATTGTGCACTTTTGCAAGTTTCCCAAATTACCATGAAGGTTAATTTCATGGTAATTTACCACTACCTATTTGCGATTTCGCAATTAAAAAAAATCATGCATTGCATTTAAGAAATCGCAAAATTGCGATTTCTTAAATGCAATCGCAATTTAAGAAATCGCAAATAAATTGCGATTTCTTAAATTGCGAAAAAAGCAAAAAAGCTTAATGCATCCCAAAAAACGGATTTGCATTCGCAAAAGGCCGAATTTTGCGATTCGCACCGTTTGCGAATGCAAAAACCCTTGATGCATGTGCCCACTAGTGTTACTATACTGAATCCCCCATTCTTCTCGTGCCCCAGTGTAGTATTGTGGGATGTAGTCTAGTGGTTGGGGGGTGGAGTCAGAGGGAGGAGCAGGAACAGGAGGAGCCGGAGAACAGGAACCAGGGGCAGTTAGAGCAGGGTTAGGGACGAGGATGGATGTGTAACAATAAAGCTCCAGTGATAGCAATCCATGGTGTCTGTGGTTATTGTAACGGGATGCTACAACTGGCGACGAGGATGGGATGGGCCTGAACCCAGCCCACAGAACCACACAAGAGAGCCCTGTCCCTGGCAGCCTCGAGGAGAAGAAAACGCTGCCCCAGAGAAACGAAGTTGCTGCCCGAGACGAGAAGCCAGCAGCAGGTGACCCTGTTCCCCAACAGTTGAGAGGGATCCAAGAGGGAGACGAGGCACTGAGCGTCAAAACGCTCGAAGAAGAAGAGACCCCTTCGCGCCAAAAAGCGCCTCGCGCTGGAAGTGTGTGCCCTGGGTGAAGAGCCCGTGTGCAGGAATCGGGAGCCCACTCCGACCCTGTGGAGTGCCCAGAGAGGTAAAAGAAGTGCCCCAGAGTTGTGGAAGGCGTCCTCAACGTGCCGACAGCAAGCGCTGCTGAGAACACTGAAATCGAAGCTCGAGAGAAATTAGAGGTCGGAAAACCTCACGCCCGATGCGTGAGGTTTGGCACGGTATGGGTGAAGGAGAGCGGGAACTTTAAAAGTGAGGGATCGGGATCCAACCCCGACCCTACCGTGCTGCCCGAGTGTGTGGGGTCCTGTGGAATAAGGCGTGGACATCGCCTGGAGAAGAGCGCTGTCGAGCGCCAAAACAAATACAATCGGGAGCCCTGTGTGCAGAGGTAGGAGCATCCCGTCGGAAGTGCCCAGAAGTGCTCACCGGGAGCCCACCCCGGCGGCAGAAGTCAAGGAAAGCTGCCTCACCTGAAGCATTGACTCTGGCAGTGGATCCTGGCTGCGACCGGCAAGCGGTGAGTGGAAGCGCTGCGAAATACGGTGATTCCGGTGAAGAAACAAAGAGAAACGGCCGAAATCTCGTCAAACGAGATTCCCGCGCGGCCATTTTGAAGTCAGGCAGCGGTGTCCAATCCCCTGCGAGGGATCATCGGCGGCCATTTTGAGGTCAGGCAGAAGACCTGAAAGTACAAATAAACATTGGCAAGTGCCACAGAGCCCGAGAACAAGCACTGGTAAGTGCAAATCAAGCAGTGACAAACACAAAACAAACCAGCACTGGTAAATACAAGAACAAACACTGTCAAATGTAAAAAAGGAAGAAACAAGCACTGGTAAAGACAAGAAAAGAAATTATACAACAAGCATTGGCAAATGCAAGAGCGTACAAACACTGGTGCATGCAAAGACAAGTACTGACTAAGAGTAACCAAACTTTGATACATGCAAAGAGACACAAGCATTGACACATACAGATCAACAAACATTGGACAAATCGTAGCCAAGGAAGAAAACCGGCATTAGCGAAGGCCAAACAAACATTGGCTAAGAAACCAATCAGCAGTGGCGAAAGGATACAAACAAGCATTTGAAAAGCGAACAAACAAACGTTGGTGAGAAACAACAAACCAGCACGAACACCTACAAAGGTAATGCAACAAACACTGGCCAACGCAAATGCAGAAAAGAAACGAGCGCTGATGCATGCAGGAGTCAGATAACTACAACAAGTGGACACTTTGGAACGCACGAACTCCACGGGATTCACTGGCACAGACCGTGATGATCGCAAACATTACCAACGTCCCAACACATGATCAGACCACAAGTTTCGACTAAAGAAAATCAACTACGAAGACGCGAAGACGAGTGAACAGCCCGCGCCCTGCAAATATGGTCCATCAGAATTCTCTTCTCATGGCGAGGGAAGAAGTAGCACAACGATGCAACCCTTGCATCAGAGCACCACCCCCAGGAATGCAGTATGATACCTGGAGTCTATGTCTTGAACAGAACCGATGGCTGGCGACATTGGGTGACTTCCTGGACGCCAATGGTGAACAGAGAGAGAAGAAATGTCTAATGCTGCTCCTCCATTTGGTGGGTCCAGAGGGCCGATGCCCAATCGAAACATTTTCCAAAAAAGACACTGAAATCTATAAAAGACTCCAAGAACAGCTATGTGCCCGTCTCTCCGCACAAGCGGAAGTAGATCAAGAGCGCATCGCTTTCAACACAGCTCGACAGGAACCAGGTGAACCACTGCCAACTTTCATCACTCGGCTGCAAACCCTGGTACAAGGCTGCCACTTCAACACCTTTACGAATGAGGACGCAGTTCGACTCCGGATAATTGAAGGCTGCGTAAACCCAGACACAAAACTCAAGATCTTGCAAGGACAGTGGTCGCTAGAAGAAATCATCAGGAAGGCTGAAATGGGAATGCACGTCACGGCAAGAGACAGATCAAATGACCCGAATCTGAAGGCAACGTCTCAAGGTGCCTGGACAGATGTAACTCGGAAAACAAACAAACCAAAAAAGAGAGAGAGGGAAGGCAGACCCATGGAAAGACAACGAGAGAGACACAGTGACAAGGAGTACTCTGAGTCAATCAGTCGAAGGACAACCTCAAAGAGTTCTTCACCCCCAAGGTGTCATTCAAAGTCTGGCCAACGGGAGAGACATAGTGACAAGGAATACTCCGAGTCAAGCAGTCAGAGGACAACCTCAAGGAGTTCTTCACCCTCAAGGTGTCATTCAAAGGCTGACAAAGGAGGAGTGTCAGGTGGGACAGATCGCACCCCTGAACAAGATGACAACTTACACAACAAGGGAGTAAGGAAGACAAACTATAGAAGGAGAGCTCAAAATGGTCACAACTGGAAGTTAGCGCAAGAACACTCTGCGTCAAGTTGTGAAGACGAGTCTGAGGGAACATCATCCAGCAGGAGAACACATCACACCCACATCATGGGTATCCGAGCATCAAACAAGTGGGAAGAAGAAATAAGTCGCATAAGACGAACTGACTCTCCCCAACAACGAACTGGAAAAGACCAGCGCATCAATGACACCGGGGACAATGAAGAAACTGAAGAGACGTCGTTAACATGTGAGCAAGGCAAAGATGGAAAATCTCAAGAGCAGACACAAAGAACAAGCACGTGGTTGTTGAGCAACTTCTCAAATGAAACAGTGCCAAAGACAAGTCGACGAAGGCGCCCGGAGAATCGCCTTAAAGACCACCCTGAGTCACCAGACAACGTGTCACGGCTCACTCATTTCAGACATCCGCTACCCGATACACCCTCCAAGGGACGCTTCAAAAGGAGTATGGCCAGGAACTCCTCTGATTCAGAGAGCGCGTTCGTTCGATCCTGGAGGTCGACAAAAGACTTCTCTGACCCAGAAAGCATGTCCATGACCAGGAACTCCTCTGGTTCAGAGAGCACGTCTGTCCGATCCTGGAAGTCGACGAGAGACTTCTCTGACCTAGAGTGCTCATCTGTTCAATCCCGTGAGTCGACCGAGTCATGGTCCCGACAACAGTCATGGCGTCAACCACCCAAACGCACCATGGAACCGAAGGACACCCCTCACGTCAAGAGCAACACGTCACACACTAAGGACTCTGAATACTCAGTCATGCCACAAGACAATCTGTCATGTCAGTCACAAGTATATCTGGACACAGATCAGACACCGTCACCCCTGAAGGGGTCCGCGAGGCTGACTCAAAGGACCTACAAAGGGAAAACAGAGACAGTGGACCTTGGTCACCGGACGGGAAGGGACCAGCCAGTCACGCCGCAAGAAAATCCGGGCGTGTCAGTAGAGAGAGATCATCAAGTAAGAGAGAAACATGCCTATGCCCAGACAGCTCACGAGTCCGCCAGACGACCCGAGGCTGTGAATGAGTCATCGAATCAAGCCAAGACAGTCTCATCAGATAGCACCATACTGTCTGATATACATGACCCTGAACTGGAGGACAGTGTTGCCCTCAACCGGGCAAGACGAACGGAAATAAAAGCAGATGCGGGTACTCGGAAGAGGACCGGAACATTATTCACTCATGAAAGAGATCGAGCATCTGAACTAACAGTAGCTACACCACTGGAAGGAGACATGCTGACTGCGGAATGTGAGAGCAGACAGTTCACACGCAACGTGATCAAGAATGCCCCGACTAAGACAACAGGAAGATTGACCAAAGTCAAGCCCACCGCGGATTCAACACTACTGAGGCTTGAAGAACAGGCTGTCCGCCGACCCGTGTGGTGGATTGAAGAACTACGAACACTGAGGACATTAAGTTCATTTTGTTAAGAAAGGGGGAGATGTAGTATTGTGGGATGTAGTCTAGTGGTTGGGGGGGTGGAGTCAGAGGGAGGAGCAGGAACAGGAGGAGCCGGAGAACAGGAACCAGGGGCAGTTAGAGCAGGGTTAGGGACGAGGATGGATGTGTAACAATAAAGCTCCAGTGATAGCAATCCATGGTGTCTGTGGTTATTGTAGTGGGATGCTACACCCAGGACCTGTATTTTATCCTACAATAGGTAAATACCTTCTGGTAATTTATCAGACTCGGGGAATAAATCATGTTATTTGCACAGAAGGAAACCAGACAGGCTTGCTTAGTTTTGATTATAGAAATGTGCATCTGTATCAAATCTATACTTTTAAGATGCTTTGAAACAGGGTAGGTTGGGCAAGGAGCTCGGGTGTACTGTCAGGACGGGATAGTGTTCCTGTGATAGTGCTCCTCCTGTAGAAACCGGTCTGCAAACCTGTTGCATTTCCCTATAATTGGTGCCATTCAAGTATGAATCTGCACCATATTATCAAGAGTAGGACAGTAGATTGCAAGAAGGTTACTGATGGTGTCCTTGTCCTATGGAGAAAGGTCCTGAAGAAGATAGTGTCCCTTAAGTTGAGAGGAATTCTTGAGTCACTGCTATAGTCTCTCCTAATTTTTCAGACACCAGCTCATCAGTGCTGGTAACTAGCCAATTGTAGCAGACGAAACTGAAGCATACAATGCATTACTGATTGGATAACGGGCCTGGTGGATCTTAGCGATTGCAGTCTCCCAGTGACTAGCTGGCATAGAATTTAAATGATATTCTATTCTTTCATCTTCTGTTTAAAAACTCTCTATGATCTGGCTACCAAAGTCTACCCTTCATTTACGTCTGATAATCGTATTCTGCGTTTATCATGCCAACCACTGCTAAGTAAGTTATTGGGTGTAGGCATTTCTCACTTTCTTGAGATATGCAAACAGCCTACCAGTGCCCTTCGAAGTACTTTTGCTAAACTGAACTCATCATAACTTGCTAAGTCGCGAGTCATGGGTTTTGGCAGTGCTTGGACATTGTTGAGCTCAAGCTTTTAAATTCCATCACAGAATAAGTTTACTTTGTTGGTTCATGTTGGGACTGGATCTGGGTCTGCAGCTGGAATCACAAATTGTCCAGTCTTCCATGGCCTTGACACATGCAACCACACAGTGGCTACGTGAAGTAAGACAGTGGTTGAAAGGGAAGACCACAGCAGCAGACTTCATGAACCCCCATTCTGGGGACATATGAAAGAGTTAATACTTTCTATTGACCACAACAACATTCCAGCCATGCTTCTTGCTACTTCCATATGCCTACAGTCAGGCCTAGCTGTGTCATAAGGAAGTGTACCAGGCTTTTTAGTGTATTTTGTGACCTGCAATTATCAAGACACCGATTGCTGCTTGAATGTATAGCAGGAACAAACCCTTGAAGTCAGTCTGTTATACATCTTTTAATTCTTTTCTTGCTTTTGCCTGGGTTATTTTACAGTCTCTCAGCACGTACAAATATAAGCAACCTGACTCTTTACAATTGATAGACTAAGGTTGTATGTTGTCTTTTTCATGCACATTTGTGGTAAATTTTGTCCTAAAGATAAATTATACCGATTTGTACTACATTTTGTCCCTGACACTCTTTATCTTGTGTTTCTATTTGAAGATCTGTATTTCGTTTGTATTTTTAGAACATGCATGTCACTAACCATAATTTTTTTTATTTTTCACAATTCCAGACGGGACTTCTTTGGATGATCAAGAAAACATTCAGAGAAATGTATTGGGAGATGGAAGAAGTTGCAGGTCACTACTGTAGGTTTAACCTGGACTGAGATGCACCTATAAAACGAATAAGGAGGTAAGATCTTTGTTACAAAGCGTGTAAGTGACCCATTGTTGTGGCAATTATAGCTGCTCCATTGTTAGCTTTGTCATTTCTTATCAAATGTTTGAAGTCCCACATCTCTTTGGATTTGTGCAACCAGCATACCGCATACGTCCAACCACTGTTGACCTTGAATTATTCATCAGATGTTTTGTGGTGGGCTTGATGCCCTCATTGCTTCTTCTATAGTCCTTGGGTTTAAGCTTCACTTCACAAGGGTCACTAACCAGAATCTCTCTTCCTGTGGGCCACCTATGAACCCCCAGTCTTGCAAAGGGAGGCAAGCGCGACCAAACTCTGTGGAACAGAGAGGAAACTGAGACCAAACAAACCACAGGTGTTGTCTGTGGTGAGCCCAACAATTCAACTGCCCTGGCACCTCCATGCCTGCCATCCAGGATGGGCTGAGAAGCACAAACTCACACTGAGGCCATGTAGCATAAAAAATAAGGGTATTAGCTGTCCAATGTGACCACATCCTGTCCTCTCCCATGGCCAAGCACAACTACATAAACCCTCCTTTTGACCATTTTGAAAGTCTGGGAGGGGGTGCCATTTGGTGTGCCACCCAAAAATTGGTCTGGCAAGCCACATACCAATGTAAATCTGACTTGCTGCTAGTAGATAAGCAGCCAGTACCTGAGACCGTGAATCACTGCTCCTAATGCAAAACCGTCAATATGCACATTGCCAGTCATCAACCTAAAACGTGATCTGTAATGTTGCCTGCATTTGGAACTTGGGTGCCAAAAGTAAATTTTCGTTAAAAATCAATGCCGGTCAGAGATGTCTTGTTTTAAGGTAACTGGAGTCTCCATGCCATCGTGGACACCGTTAACCAGGCTGGGTCTGCCTCCCACAAACCAGGCTTACTACCAGAATGCTTCAACCTGTTAAGGACTGACTCATCTGATGAACCTAGTATGTTACGGTCATTCCCACAACATTTTCAACTGGCATCGCTATGTCACATATTTGCAAGCAATCAGTTTCTCCTTTTTTATGGCCTTCAGTGTGATTGTAACATCGTGTAACTCTTGATCGCCTCAGCCCACTTCTACTCCACACTACCCAATGACATTAACTGACCATTCATGCATTCATCCACTCATCTAGGTATTCATCCATTCGCTCTCTTCATTCTTGCACTCAACAACTCACCCACACCTATATCTCCCACACTGTACCTTCTCCAGAACATTCCCCTTCCTGTTCTTGCTTCTCTCTCTCTCTTTCTCACACACCCATACTGCTTTTGTCCCCACATACTGTACCAGCACCCTTCCATGCACTCACTCACTTAAACCAGCCATGAATCAATACTCAGTAACCCCACCCACCTATCCATCTAATCAACCATTGGCACCATCTTCTGTCCTTGCACTCACTCATTGACTCTCTACCCCATACACCGCCCCCTTCTCTCATATGGATTCCCCACTGCCTTGACAATTCATTCATTCAAATCAATAATCACTTTAATCAATTTGAATAAAACAAATCTTAAAAGTACATAAAAACACACAAATACACAAAGGGACAGTCCACCCTAATAGGCAAATGGTGCCTTGTGACATCTCATACACATGAATGAACCCCCTCCTCCTAATAAAAACCTATAAACATAAAACCAGACATTGGATGAGTCTAAAAATTGATGATACAATAAAGCTGGTCTAACTTGTGTAAAATGAATTGCCAAAAACAATGGATAAAAACTTAAAAGGTAATCTAGAAAATGTGGCTATATAACAACAACGTGCAAGGTATCTAAATTAGCAGCAGGGTCACAAGTACCAAGCGGAGACTCGGAGGGCTTGTACCAGCCCATTAGTAACTGGGGAAGCAAGTTCAGGTAAAAAAGTTACAATCTGTAGTGAACTGGCATGTCAAGGAACAAGTATGGGTCAGTAAGGTTTGGAGGCTTAATCACAAAATAGTGCACAAGGGAAATTTTAGGCATCACACTTTTCGCTCTTTTTTTTTCCTGAGCTTTGCATAAAAAGGCTTGCTTGACCCAAAGGATGTCTGCCTTGGAAATAGATTGTGGATCTGAGAATTGCTCTGGCTTACCAAGCCTGCTCAAGGTGTATTTAATATAGTTTAACCAAGGTATGTGGAGGGCATGGTCCAAGCCAAGGCAGTCTCTTTAGATCCTTCAATTAAATTCTAATTCCTCATTGATCCAAAGTGATAGCCATAATATCAGCGGCGGACAGGAATGTAATTGCAAATATAGCCAACCTCCAGTTACTCATGCGACCACCTCTATAGGGACACTTCGGGGCAACCTCGGGATCCTTTTTCAGAGATTTATTTTACGCCGCCTAAATAAGGATACAATCCTTGTAGCCCCAAATCTTGGAGCTGAAGCTCGCTGTCTGAATACATTTAGCTTTGTACAGCTCAATAATTGATATAATGTGGGGCCAGCCGAGCTGCCTAGAGAACTGCTCAATTCTCTGTGATACTGTTATTAAGAGACTGTGCCTGAGCATTGAGCAGAAATTGCCAGTTCAACAGGGTGTCTAATAATAAGCCCAGATAACAGAATTTATCATCCCTGCCAATTTGATGACTTTTTAGTGTAGGTTTTTAATTTAGTTTTGGCCAGGTCGAGGGCTATAGTAGAAGACTTAGAAACATTGGTTTTCAAGCCCAGGCTATCTATAAATAAAATAAAACAGCCTGGCAAGTGCTGGAGACGGTCGTGCGCGCTATAAGGACAGTATAGTCTGCACATAGCGAGGCCGGTACTGATCTGACATCTACCTTGGGTACATCCTTACACTGTTTCACTAGGAAGGTATCAAGTTGATTAATTTGTAAAATAAAAAGCAATGGCACAAGAATGAAGCCTTGGTGTCCCCCCCCCCTCCACCCCCACCCCCACCCCCGGGTCACAAAGTGCAGAGTGCACTCCCCATTGGGGCAAAATCTTACAGAGGCCTCAAGCCCTTAGTGCAAATTGTGCAGACAAGTGCACTATCCACCCCCATGGACTCCAGCCGATAATTAGACCCAGTTGCACAAGCAGCCGCTCACATTAAAGTCGCAGGGCCGTAGACTGAGCTGGGCTAAGATAATTCGTGATGATTTCCTAAAGAACCTGGTAACATACTGCTAAATAAACCTTTACATTTGCTTACAGTTAGAGTTCTGATAATGACATCCTGGACTCAGTTGAGCGGATCTGCTTAGATGGGCCTTGTATTGTATTGTATATTGCTCTTGTATAGCGCAAACTGCCACTCTACGGGTATTCTGGCGCTTTTAGAAAACCTAATCAGATGGATACCAAGAAAGGATGCATGCCCATTAACTAGGGTGTCAAGTGGTTTGACAAGGATTGTTCCAGGTCCCATAAGGCACTGCTGGTGGCCCTCCGTCAGAAACCGAGATGTATAGTAGTAATATGGGAGGCAAGCCTAGCGTACTCAGCTTCGTGCAGGCAACGCAAAGATTCCCTTAAAATGGAGGCTTGGGAGGATTCAACGGCGGCTTGTTCACTCAGGGACTGCTCAGAATTATGGTGAGTAGTGAACCGGCCCTTATTTCACACAGATGACCAGCCTGTACTGGCCTTGGTCATTCCCTCCCAAGCCTGGGTATGCCATTTCGGATCTATATATAAAGAGGAAAGTGTATACCACTCCCCTTTCCATCCTAGCAGTCTGGAGGGACTTCATTTGGACTGGAAGGAAGATAAAGACGCTATCCAGGATTTGCCACCTGGGAAAGCTCCTGGACCGGATGGAGTTCACGGAGATCTTTATAAAGCCCATGTGGATCTCTGGGCCCCTATCATCACACAATACCTGAATGTGGTAACTCTGTCATACTTCCTCTCCACCCCCTTTTATTGGCAAAATCGGTAACTGTCCCGGTATATAAAAAAGGTCATAGAGCCGATCCAGCCTAATACTGGCCAATTTCACTAATGGATGCGGAAATTAAAATCCTTGGTCACATCTTGTTTCTTCCTGATAAATCCAAGAATACTCTTCATCACTCGTTCATCAATTCCATTCATCCACCCGTCTTCCCATTCATTCAATCATTGAATCATTCTGTCATCCCCTCACCAGTCCGCACCACCACACACATTCAATCAAGAACCATTTTAACTTACGAGCCAAATTTATTGGTAATGCCAATGCATATTGTTTTACTGTACATGTGTCGATTACTTATAATAATTTGCATTTCAAAAACTTATTGAATGGGATTACCAAGGGTAGTTTCATGTTAATCTTGACTGTTCATCTGCGAATTTCTTGCAGATCTAGATCAAAGGATGATCAAAGGGTAAATGAATGTGAAAAAATATTCAAATATGATTAGACGTATTCTATCCCATTGTCCATTTCTGTACCAGCTGCTCTGCACTCGCCCTGTGGATTTGATTTGCTGACCATGACGGAAAAATGGTGTTGTGGTCACCAGCCTGCATTGAGGAATTCAAAAATATATAGTAATTCTGCATCGCAGATAAAGTTGGTCGGTCTAAGTGATGGCTGAAGCCTCTTTTAACCCCAGTGATGAGTTGAGATGTTAGATGGACCATCGCTGTCCTTGAATAAAATCTGTTTCTCCTCCATCTCCATATGGAGAATCCTTAAATACTGTGGCAGAAATGTTGAGGCCCTCTAGATCCTCATCTATGCGTGTACCTAGCCACGCAATTAAAAAAAAAAGTGGAATATTTATAAGGGGACATTTGAAGTAGCCTTTGACCCTAGAGAGGTTGGGGGGGGGGATAAAAGGTTTTTGTAAGTTTGTAGGATCCATGGTTCCAAACATAGACTACTTAGAACAGTGCTCTTCAAACTTTTATTTTAGGCCGAGCAACCCTGAAGAGAAAGAAATATTGGCCACCCCCTCATCCCAATGTATGCTAGTTCTCAGACCACCCTAGATGTCCTCTGCTAGTCCACATACACCCTTTCCAAACTATCAGTCTTTCAGATCAATATTGTCAGTCAACTGCCTCTAAAGGCCTTCTGCCATTCCACAAGCATCCCTAATTTACCATCACCACGTTCTCGCTGAGGGCAGTTAACGGCCCAAGAGACCGGTCTCTAGTAGAACTGTCCCTCAGTCTCAGAAGCCTTGAACTCACCCTCACATTTTCTGTGAAAATGGCCATCAAACCCTATTTTCCACCAGAGTCCGAGACCTCTTCTACTGACTGTTCGAGTGTATAACCTAGCTCTAAAGATCAACCAATTCTGCACTCAGACACAACGACGCTTAAATATCCGCAGAGCACATCTGCTAGTTGACAGACCCTCACTTAAGTCAAACCATCTCGGTCCCTCGCCTGTGCCGCCCAGCGCCCTTTAGGGGTTCTCTCATTTACACCCTAGCGGAAGCTGCTCTCTGCAAACCTGTCCTAGACCTGCTTCAAAATCCAGCCAGACACTTCACTCGCTAACTTGCGGTTCCTGGCTAAATCTGGTCTTTAAAGCCTTACCTATGAGAAAGTGACACATACCTATTAGGTAACCTCTGTGAAATGCACTTTTTTTCATGTAACTTGTTTCCACAGTCTTGCAGCATAGCAGCAATTTAGATACACCATCCTAGCTTTAAGGGTTTATATTCTTCCAAGGTTGCTCAACTGGCTCACACAGTTGTTACAGTTCTTCCTGTAACCTGGAGATCACAAATTCCTATTCTATTACATAGTCCAGGGGGTTTTCTTCTCGTTTTATCTGCTTTGCCTTCGCATGACTAAAAATGCATGGATAAAAGCATGCCATGAATTGGTTGATAACATTCAGCTTTAAAAAATAAGTAGAGAGGGCACATAAGTAATAAAAAATATATATATATATTTAGCACTTCATGCTATACTGCAATTTATAGGCTCTCTTTATATCGAATGTTTCCATTTTAAATATTTAGTGGTGTTCAATTTACTTTAACAGATTCTTTTGTATTTTGGAAGGATCGAAGGTAGAGTTAGCCTTCTTTCAGATCACCGCATTGAAGCACTGTTAGTGTAAATATACATTTACGTTGTGTGCTTGCACACTTTATCCCTGCATGCACACACCCAAAAATCCTGCCACCAACCTCCCCTCTTGCTGGAATAAGCTGGGGTGATGACAAGCATGTTTCTGTTCCTTGTGTTCAGGTGTGAATGTCCCATGAGTCTCTTTCTCACACCACCTTGGAGCATTCACGGCTGCAGTTTCAGAGAAGGCAGGGGACTCCGGCTTTAGTTTTCCTAATCTTTGCTCTGCAGGAAACGCACCTTGCAAGGCAGCAGGATTAGCTGTTAGTAGCCATCACAGTTTTATTATTTCTGTTGGTGTTGTGCCCCCTTTCCATAGGTCCATGGACCCACTGGGTGGGAGGTGTGTGATCTACAGTTTGAACACCAGTGGCCTAGAGGACCCTGTGCATGTCAGAATGTTATGCACCATCTCTTGGGGGGGGGGCTAACCTGTGCCCAGAGCTCACTGCACATGGTTGAGATACAAAATTTAACAAGCATTTGCAAATCCAATATGTTTCGACTATGCAAGAGCTACTGGCTTTGCTAATGTGTTTTAGCCATGTGGTACACCAGCATGGCTGCTGTTCAGTATTGCAAAAAGTTTGTGGCATGGAGGAGAGTGGTGAGTGGCGAGTGGTGAGTGGAATGGTCTAGAGTGGTGTAGTGAGGTGGAGCGTTGGACCGTGGAGTTGCGGAGTGTGGAGTAAAGAGGCATAAGTTTAGTAGATTGGTGTAGAGTAGAATGTCGTGAAGTGCAGTAGAGCGTTGTGGAGTGAAGGGACATAGAGAAGTGTTGTAGAGTAGAGTAAAGTGTCAGAGTGGAGTGGCATAGTATGTAGTGATGTGGAGTAGCAAAGAGTCGTGGAGTGGTATATAGCATCGTAGATTGGAGCAAAGTGGCCTGGAGTGGTGCTGAGTAGCATAGAGTGGCGTAGAATGGCAAAGAGTGGGGTATGCATGGTATGATAGAACATTGACATTACAAACAACAGTTTTTCAATTGAAATGGCCAATACATTTGCATAGACAGTTTTACTGAGAAAAATATACAGTGCACAAACGATAAGTTGTAGAAATTGCATCATAACGTGTACTGATTTGGTTCGATCATATTAAAATATTTGATTCCAGCACACTTCAGAATGAGAAAAAGTGCTTCATTTGTGCTTTCCTAATTCTGATATATTCTGAAATATTTGTGCAGTCCATTTACAGATGTTTACATTTTGTTGTGTGCTAGAAAAAATAACATCCTCCGACATTGTCTCAGATGGGTACCCAGCAGGATTGTCCCATGAATCCTTTAACTATGAAGTCGGAGAAAGAAAGCTAAACACCAGGCTCCTTCAGAAGAGGAAGCCTGATATTTGACCAATATCTTTGTATGAATAGCCAATGTGACAGGATTAGAATATAAGTTAAAGGCCTGTTTACAGAAAGTGAGCACTCCTGGACGCTTTTGTGGAAGAATACAAGGAGCCCTGGTAAACAAGCTCTGCTCTATGGTATGGACTAAAATAACATTTAAAAAAGCAGCAAATAGAAAGTAAGCAAATCCTGAGCAATGGGCACAATGCGTCCCCAAGGAAGCTTCCCGAATCTCCACAAGATGTCTTTAGCAAACCAGACAGCAGTGCGGTCTGGTAGGCGTTGACCTAAAAATCACTTAAATGTGCCATTTATGGTGAGCAACACAGTCCTAGCTCTCCACAGTGCACTGCTTCTGACCAGATGCCTGCCCCAGTGGTAACATAACATAACTGCAATCCATTCCATCAGTAAAAGTGGTATGGGAGCAGGAGCTGATGTCAAGCTTTGCATACAGAGCACACTGACCTCGGCTAAAGAGCATGTCTGGTTACCTCGAGCTGTAGGGATGTTGAAGGAAGTGTACTTAAATGAAGATGCTCAATGTGCCGCGGGACCAGGCTTTACCCGAATGAATGTGGAGAAGCCGCTCTTGGGTTGCATGTGGTCTGTTTGGAGATGACCTGGTTTGGCAGTTAGCCCGTTCCGTGCTCCCGTCGGCCGACGGGAGCACGCCCTCCCTGGTGCTGCGAACGACCGTTGGCCGTCGCAGCCCCGCCCGCCCTTCAGAACGCCCCCACACCGCGGCGGAATTGCCACCGCGGTTAAGGTGTTAGGGCTGGACTGTTACGATTGGAGAAGGAACAAGGCTAATTTGCATATCCCTGGGGCTAAACTGAAATGACATGGTGTGCCAAAAAACGCTGGGCTGGGATGTGGCCCGAGTAATTACCAGTGGCTGAGATTAATTCAAGCATCCCACCCATTAATTATTTTTAATAACTCAAATAAAGATGTGGGACTCTGATTTGAAGCCCAGGGCTGGCGCCCTTCTTTTCCTCAGGAAATCAGAAATCAAGCCTATGCAACAGAAAGCTTTCTAGCTCATAAGTAATGTTTTGAAATCCAGAGAGGCCAGTACTTAGCGCCAAAAAGCCATTGCAGTCCTGAAAAAGTGTTGCGCTTTTCAGTCGATAACCAGTCTGTCCTTGGAAAATTACTTAGGATAGTAACTTTTGGCAAAAATAAATAAAAGCAAAATTAACCTTCACTAATGGCACGAAAGCATATGGTATTGCATGCCTGCTTCTTGGCTCTGTAGGCCAAAAATAAATGTATTGCTTCTCTATTGTTAACTTGGAACAAAAGATCGGACCAAAGAAAAGCAACCTCATTTTACACCGGAGCAATTCTAAATTTGGTAATGCCACTTACCTTTTCCATGCTTTCTATTATGCAATTGCAGTATGTCTGCCCATGACCCAGGTGCCCCGGTAACAACAATATTTTACCAGCTTATGAGGGACTTGGTGCATTTAATTATTTTTTTTCTCATAAAGTATCTATATTGGCATTAGAGAGTAAAGAAAACCACCAAACTGGCATGCGAATAATGCATTTCTACATCCTTTTGTCGGAGAAAAAGCATATGAGACCCAGGGCCGGACACGCCATTCTTCTGCCGGGCACTTCACCAGTGGGCTGGAGCCCTAGGAAGCTGGGTTCGAAGGTCAAGGGCCGCTCCTGGAGCCTCATTTACTTTCCCCAGCTCCCCTAGGTGATTTGCAGCAGGCACAGGGAGGCTGAAAGAGGGAGGCAATGGCTGGGTGAATGGATCGAAAGAGATGTAGCAAGGAGACAAAGGGAGTTGGACTGGTCTGTGCTTTTTTTGCCAGGGCTGCTTTCAGTTCCCAGTCCAGTGCTGATGAATCCGGCATGTGCTAGTGCATCTGATATGCCTGTATTTCGATCAAAACCAAAGGGGATCACCGGCATAGGTCTTACAGGCTCAGAAAGTCCCCTAAGTAGTTCCCACATTCCCCATATCTTTTGATGGCTTTGAGGTCCACCGCGGGCATTTTGGGAACATTGATCTAAGTGCTAAAACTCAATTTGATATCTAGTGGCCTCCTAATTTGCTTTGGATTTCCAACAGGGCCTTCAGTGGTGTTAGGATGATATTTCTGTTAAGCATTCTGTAGCAGTCCAGAGGGTGGGACTTTCCCACCGCTCCAGGCAGTGGGTTAAGGGTCCATGGTCCATATGCATCAATGTTGGCAATCGTGATTGCCTAATTGCAATTCTCAGCAAATCGCAATTAGGTAATCACGATTCCTTATGTTTGAAAGTTCATGAATTTCATTTAGAAATTCCTAGTGGGTCGCAAATCAACCTACCTCCACAATTTGCAACCCATTAGGAATCGCTATAATCACGGGGATGGTGGCCTGCGGAGCTCAACAGACCACCATGTCCGTGATTGCTTTTAAATTAAGCAATCATTTTTTTAAATGCAGCCAGTTTTCCTTAAAGAAAAACGAGTTGCATTTCAAAAAGAAAAATGAAAAGTTAATCTATTATTTTTAGGTCGAGCCTAGGCAGCGAGCATGTGCTGTCTGCAAGACCTGTTATTTTCTCTATCGGCTTTTGGCATGCCCATGAATTGCCATTTGTTTGTTGTGATGCCATTTAGGAATACAGGGTTTTTATTGGTGCATTGGGTCTGATTCTCCCACCTTTGCATGCTTGGGTCACGCCCATGCGATTTCACTCAGTTTGCTTGCTTTGGCCATCACTACGGCCGCGGTTCCTCCTGGTCATCCTGATCTTCCTTTTTATTTTGTAGGCTATCAACATAGTTTTAGGCTTTCAGGCAGTTTCACGGAGTAATGCTCTGTTCGGCACCTGTAAAGTGACAATTTCTGTCGGCTAGCTGTTGATTCTGTAACATGTTATCGAATCGCAAATTGGAATTCATGCATACCAAAAATCATTTTACCAGTCACAACCAGCCTGATTCTGCAAATCTGGCCATGTGGAACTGGTAAAATGCATGATACATAAGGCCCCATGTTTTCTGTTTGACATGAAGGTGAAGAGCCTCTAAGTATGTGCTGGAGCCGCTGTCCTGTGAAATACTGTGGATCTGAGTAGGAAGCCTATGGACTTGGAAATTGTCAATGTGAAAAATTACTCATTTTGTAAATTTGGAATCTTCCTTCCACCCTGTTACCTCTGAGATGGCGAGGTTCTCCTCTAAGGGGTTAAAACCAGGTAGCGTACGAATGCTAGGGCGTGTCTGAGATCCAGGTAGCTGAAGACCTGGATTTGTAGGTGATTGGGGTGCCCTTGCAGCTTTTTGAATGTGTTCCTTCTGCCCTGGGAGTATATGGCCTAAGTGTGTATATCCCCAGCCTGTCCCACCCCTCTTTTCCCTCAACAGCCGAGACCCCAGGGCAAGCATTTTAATAATTTTTGGTTCTTCTTATGTGAACCTCTAAGTGGAAATCTGTGTGTAAATGAATGGCCCAATTGTTCAATCCAAGGTATGAACTTATATTTACCCCTATATGCAGGGCTTTAAGTGGGATGAAAAAACTGTGGTGTCTCTCACAGGGGTGTGGCCAACGTAATTAAAGGTGTGGCTTAAACGGAAGGTAAAAATCTGTGCTTAGCATTGTGTCGCCAGTCTGGTATTTTACTGTTTGTCATTGCACGAGATATATAATACAACAAGTAACATACCTACAACAAATATTGTATGTAATATTGAAAAAGCTTCCACTTAAAGCCCTTGTGACACCACGCCAATGTTGCTGCTGCTGAGTTTCGAAACGAGAAGGGAAATCCAGAGAGAAAGACTCTTTAAAGAATTTCCTTTCCCCTACGACGCTCACCTGGCATGAAGTCATGCTGTAACTTCTGCACTAGTGAGAAGTGTGAGCAGCGCACATCGATGTGCCTGCTGTCACTGCAGTTTGGGGAAAAACGGACCGCCTGTGCCAGGGCACAAAACAGAGCCCAATAGAAACCCGTTTCGAAGCCCCCTTTAACCCCTCTGCTGCGCCGCCGATTTTGCGGAAGTGCGTACTTCCGCAAAATGGGCGGGGCCGCGTCGGCCGTTGGCTGACGGCAGCACCAGCGAGGTAGTGCAGCCGTCGGCCAATGGCCGACGGCAGCATGGAAGGGGTTAAAAAACTGCCGGTGCTCAGACCCGGTGAGACCGAGCCCACTTGAAGCCCTGCCTATATGTTTGACGTTTAGCAAAGGTCCATACAAGCAAGCATGTAGAGAAAACCGGAAGAGAAGGGTAGGACATTATACCATATTTCCAGAATTGTTGGAATGGTAATCGTCATCCATAATGACCTGAAATGGAGTCATTAAAGTGAACACATTTGAAATTCTACCCTGACTTTCTCCACTTTTGCTTCCAGCTTTATTCAGTTCTTCGGGCTCCCTTAGGGTTTTCTGACTGAATGTCAAGGGCCTTTGTTCAGCCACGTATCTGTTTCGGCAACAAAATAAGCCCGCAAAAATATCCTGTTCTCTTCAGCGAAATGTAGAGGCTAGTAATGCTTGTAAAGATGCTGTACAATAATAGAATAGGCGATTTGATGCCAACATAAGTTAATGTGTGACAGCCTTCTTTTTTATTTTAAAAGTAAATCTTTATTACCAGTTCCTTATTAATGAACGCTTTAGAATGGTCTACCTGCACGTCTGTGCTGCGTTTACCCTTTTTATTTGTTTTGCAAAAGTGTCTGGCGGTTTGTGCGGTATTGAATCCATGTAATGTAATGTAATGTGTATACTTGTAAAGCGCACTGTTGCCAGCCGGCGTCCTGGCGCTGTATACCGCTGGGGAACCCGTCCTGGCTTTCCCTGTGGGATGGTCCCTGCTGGGAATCCCCAAGGTGGAGCCAGGCATCCCCGGCGTTGATGGGGCCGTTGTGCAGATTAGGCAAGCTAATGCCCAGAGTTGCCGAGTGTGACCCCTGGTTAGAGTAGGCACCGAGGCGAGAATTATCGAGTCCGCTGACCCTAGTCCACGACCCTGCCGCGTCGGGAATCGAACCCTGGTCCCGGGCCGACTTCTGCTTCCGGGTCTGCCGCCTCTAACCAGTGAGCCACACCACTCCACTCCATGTAAGAGTTCACTTTCAGTTCGAGAGCCCTACACCGATCTCTGATCTTAATTTGTGCCGGTGGTTGCAGGTGGCGGGCACCAGCGACCCTGTTTGGGACCAGGGATTCATCTTAAGAAAAACCTTGGGCCCTTGCAATTTGTTTAGTTTCTACAAATTAAGCACTGCCTCAACTTCCACATTTTCTTTTACCATTTAGTACACAAAGGTGTACAATGCTGACTTCGCTCAGTGGGCACGTGTTCCCACTACAGAGATCTGTGTTGTCTGATGGTCTCTGGTCTATTTCTTATATTAATAAAATCAGAGCCCGGTCCACTTTTTAAACACTGGGTGACAATACAGTTTGTAGGGAGTGTTGTATAAACGATATACATCATTTTTATGGCACATTGCACTTTGTGATTATAGATTTAAATTGGGAGGCTGTGTAAGTTATTTTATTTTTAACCTTTATTTTTAATGAATTACGGTTTTTATGTAATTGTATGGCTGTTACTTTTATGGTTCTCCTCTGTGAAACCGAATAAAGTTTATTTGATTTGATATATATTGGTATCCTGGTGTTAGCGGAGACCTCTTTTAATGTAGTGATCTTAGCTGGCCATTAGATAAGCGATGCATATGCTAACATTTTATTATGCATTCGATCTATGCAGAAATAATTTGAGAAAGATGTAGCCCTAAATACAGACATTTTAACTTATTACCATTGTATTTTGCCTTTGTTGAAGACTGCCACATATCGCAAAACAATTTCTGTTGAGTCTCAAAGTTCTAATGTTTTCTTCTGAGTTGTGTGGCAATCCTTTTGTGTCTTTTTAGAGAGGGTGAGAAAGTATTAAATGTGCTTTTGCCTCTCAGCTTGTCTCCTGGCTACTTAGCAAGCAGGAATGGCAGTGTGTATCTTTGTTTCTCCTGATCACTTGGGTGCCAAGTACAGCAGGTTCCCAACTTTGCTGCCTTGTTTTCTGACACTGCCCTCCAGGGAACAACTGTGAAAAAGATATGGGTGATTGCCTTTCAGGTATTGTAGTTACTTCCACCTGACTTTGGGACCAAAAATATGGTTTAGTACACACCATACCCTTTCTGAGAATCTGATACCTGAACAATAGCGCCTTTCTGGGGTCAAGTCTGTATGTCCCTCAGCCTTGCTGGTTTCTTTGCCGGCACTGAGCGGTTCAAAAGTAATGTTGTGGTGGAAGACTTAGGGTAAGATTTACGAAAAAGTTGCGCAACACAGCGCAGCCCCCCGCGGGCCTGCGCTGCATTGCGCGACAAGGAGGGAGCGGGAGACCGCCATATCTTCAAAGATATGGCTCTCTCCTCCCCTTTCCCTTTCGCCGGCGCTGATTACGGCTGCCGTGCGCCAATTACAGCCTCCGTGCGCCAATCACACACCTTAGCGCCGCAGCGCTAGGGTGTGTGCATGAGTGTAGCATAGGTTTTGTACAGGAGGGGTACTCTTCCTGTACAAAATACGATGCTCAACACAAGGGAAAGCTTTTCCAACTTTGTATACGTGCTGCACAGTGCAGCACGCGTGCAAAGTCCGAAAAGGAAGGAGAAATTAAAGCATTTCTCCTTCATTGCACCTAGTTGAAAAAGGCGCAGTTTTCTCACGCTAAACCCAATCTACTGTTTTTAGTAAATTGGGTTTAGCATGATAAACCTTGGGTGATGGCATGGGAACGCCCACCCACAACTCTTCGCATGCCCCCATGGCGCTCAGTAACGTGAAGCAGCGCTATGCGCTGCTTCGCATTACTTTTACATCATTTCCAGCGCTAAAAGTTTAGCGCTGGAAAGTAAATTACAAAAAAAAGGTTGTCATTTTGCGTCACTTTTGTGACGCAAACACGGCACAAAAGCTTAGTAAATCCCCCCCCCCCTTAAAGTTTAAGGCATAACCATCTTGTGTTACTTCCAACATCCAACGATCTGAGGCTACCTCAACCAACTCCTGATTTAAAAAAAATAAAATCATTCTTTCAGCCATGCTCCCATTGCCCTGGTCCAATAGTCGGGATATATTTGCTTGCTGAGTGTCATGCACTAGTTGTGATTTAGAGAGGGCACAAACGCCCCCCACCCCAACCCTCGACCTTGATGTTCACCCCAAAAGGCCAGTTTCTTCTCCTGAAAGGTCAGACCCTGCCTTTTCTAGAAAAAACACTGCTTCGCAAAAGGTACACGAAAAGGAAAAAACATAATTCGCTCCTCAGTCGATTGTTTGTTCCCCCCCCCACCCCGACCATTTATTTATTTATTTAGCGCTGGCTAGACCCAGAGGTATCAGAGCGCTTTACATGAGAATCAACAATGTAACAGAAAAACTTCAACAATTACACATTAAATCCCAGAAAAATAGGCAATACAATTAGGAGAGGAGAGAGAGGAGAGAGAAAAGCAGTGGTTTGATCCAGTTGTGCATCGAACAACTTGGCCCAGAGGAGTGGAAAGTCACGTATAGAAGACGTCTCTGACTGATCACTTATTGAAGAGTCGAAGATACTGCCGTTGCCCAGAGGGAGTTGAAAACAGTATTGTATCCTACAAGAACTGTGCTAGAAGTCTAATTTTTCCGAGGACTTGAGTGGGGTCCTTACCCTCTTGTAAGCAATCAAAATGTATCAGTCTTTCAATATATCCAATGAAGTACATACTCTATAAACGTTGGCCATCATCACAAAACACGCAGCTGAATAGCTCCTTCTCAAGGTACTCGCCACCTTTCAGTCCACGGCATCTGAAAGCGAGGACTCCTCGGACACCAAAAAACAAGTGGATGGTGTACTGGCCAAATGCTGTTTGCCTTTGACACCTGATGAAAGATCACAGCCAACTGGTCCAAAGCATGCCTTTTTGTTAGAAATTTGGGAAAACAGGATATTTCCGAAGCCTTCCACTCTTTCTTGGCCCTGGACTGAACTACTACATGGAAAGGTACAGCACCAGCCAGTAGGGCCTCATAATGAGCAAAAAATGCCTCCTGCTGGGGCTTCTCCTGGATCTCCAACAAATGTCTAATATGTGCTGTCACATCCACAAATTCATGCCCTTGAATGTACTTTTCTTTCGGGCCCTCATCCAAGTCCTCGTCCGAGTTCTGCTTCTGCCCTTTGTCTTGGGTTCCCCAACGGTGTGTATCGCATCCTTGATCAGAGAATCTAGTTCTGATCTTGTAGTGGATACCACTTCATCTAGCTGTGTCCTGGTGGTTCCTTTACTGTTCAGATTTCTCACTGCACCTAGCTCACTTTCCTCCTTCATCAGCTCAGAGAGAGACTGCTTTCAGGTGATCGGAACATGTCCGCCAGGTGTAGCCAGCTCACGTATCTAAGGGGATGATAAGAAATCAATGAAAAATTATTTAAATATTAAGCTTGGTTTAAATTGCCAAAGGATGCAGAGCCTTTCTTTCTCTTGGCTCCACCGAGGATTATTCGCTGCAGCCCTACTGCTGCGTTTGTTATATTCAAAGCAGACCCATGACCCTTAAAGCATCAGGAGAGGAGCTCTTAAACGTCGCAGTGAGCCTAAGGTACAATAGACTCGCCGTCAGTGCCTGCAAAGGTGTTAGCCCCTTTGGATTCTGGGTAGGATGCAGGTATTGGTGTAGTTGGTTAAGTGGTACCCTTCTTTGCACTGCATACCTGTGGGCGCAATCAATTTCAACATTCTTTGTGGGGGTTAACAGCTAAAGAACAAACGGCTGACCAGGGTCAAGCACATCCAATCCCCATGTACAGTCTATTTATAGATGGTGCAATTGCTTCCCGCACCCGCCGTCCAGAGATGCAGATAATAACCAAATGTTCAAACCAAATGGAAGGTGCACTCGTTGCGAAGTCAATCAAGCCATTTGTGTCCAAAATACTTCTTTTATTAAGTTGATCATAAAACTGGCACACAGCCAACGCGTTTCGTACCCAGTAGCCAGAGGAAACTTCGTCAGGGCTCATCAATGTCCAACTAAGAAATCGATGTGTTATATAGTGGAAAGGTGTAAACCTCCAAAAACACAATCAACCTCAAATAAGAAGTTGGCATGTGTTGCAGGATCTCCACCCCAAGAATACAGGGTTCTAATTATCCATGATTTATTTAAAATGGACACATGCCAATTGACTGCCTATTCTTCAAGGAACTTA
Source organism: Lissotriton helveticus (assembly GCF_964261635.1). Classification (NCBI taxonomy): domain Eukaryota; kingdom Metazoa; phylum Chordata; class Amphibia; order Caudata; family Salamandridae; genus Lissotriton; species Lissotriton helveticus. The sequence goes on from NC_136072.1 coordinate 160,287,825, forward strand.
TTAGTTAATGGTTCTCAGTGTTAGGCCTGTAAAATACAACGATATCCCGTCACTGCATGATAACCGGCAAGGCTCATGGCCAAGTTGCTGAATTCCAGAGTCCTGTCCACCGCTTTTTGCTCCCAGTGGGCCTTTCTTCTGCTGATACAGACGAGTTCCCTGTGCAGTGTGATCTTCACGAGAGTGCATTGGGCTACTCCCATGGAGAGCACTGGAATGTGTGTTCATAATGTGTAAGAGAAGCAACTTCTGGTGGGGTACTGCATTTGTCACTTTACTGGCAGCATTGTAAAAGAGAAAGTATAAGCAGCAAACTGAGAATGAGGGAAGGAGGAGTAGGAAGTTAATAGAAGGACAACAAAGCAGATGAAATAACGGGTGAAAAGTAGAAAACGGCATAAAGCAGAAATTGAGAAAAAATGGAGAAAAGGAAGATGGGGAGTAGTAGAAATGAAAGCTAAAATAATGAAATTGGAGAAAGTAATGCAGAACAAATGAAATGAACAAAAATGGAGAGACAAAGAAGGAAAAGAGAAGTCTGAAGGAAAAGCACAAAAAAAAAGCTGAAACGAGTATTGGCAAACCTGCTGGTCTGTGTTTGCTAATTCATCCGTGTAAGACTCACCAAAGGGAGTTAATGGAGGAGAGAAAGAGTGCTATAGTTATAAGTAGCACCTCATGCAGTTCTAGATCAGCCCTCGTTGGTGCACGGAAGGATATAGATACAAAGCCAATAGAACCAGACGAGACAAAAGATAAATACTCCAATAGGCTGAGCCAAGACGTGATTGACAAAGTCTCAAGACAATGGCTCATTGGCTGGTCTGAGAAGGACAGTGTCGAAAGGGGTTGGAGCCAAAGCCCAGTCTACGTATATTGTCACCAGTAGCTTTGTCAGGTGCATTATCAAAAGCCAGACCTAAAAAAGAACGCAGCCAAAACATAACCAAAGTTTGTAAAGAAGGACAGGCCGGGGTAAAAGGGTTAACATGGATGAAATAGGGTCCATGTTTAATTTGCATGTTACATTCCACTCCTAGGGCTAGATGTAGGTAAATAGTATGTACCGATTCATAAATACCGAATTTTACCGATTTCGGTATTTACGAATCGGTAAATGCTATGTAGCTAAAAATTCGGTAAAAATTACCGAATCGTCAAGATTCGGTATTTACCGAATCGGTATTTACCGATTCGGTAATTGACATTCATTCCTATGTGCCTCCAGGCCCATAGGAATGAATGTCAATTACCGAATCGGTATTTACTGATTCGGTAAGTGCTATTCATTCCTATGGGCCTCCAGGCCCATAGGAATGAATGTCAATTACCGAATCGGTATTTACTGATTCGGTAAAAGGGGGAAAACATTGAAGGGTGGTGGGGTGTCACTTTTACACCCTGTTGCACCCCTCAATTGTTTATGGGTGCACATGTTACAGACATACATGCCCTAAGGGCATGTATATCTGCAACATGGCACTGAAGTAATTTGCATTAAATTGCTTTTTGGTTTTTTTCTCGTTATTTACCACCAACTTGTAGTTGATGGTAAATAACGAATCCTAACCTAGGATAAGCATTCATTTAAGTGCTCCCTACATTAGGAATTCGGTAATTTACCAAATCGGTATTTAAGAAATTGGTAATTTACCGATTCCTTAAACTACCGATTCGGTAAATTACCGAATCCTTCATTTTGGCCCCCTACATAAGAAAAGCCTATTACCGGTCGGTAACGGATGAAATTCGTTAATTTCGGCCGTTACCGACCGGTAATGGGTCACCTACATCTGGCCCCTAGCCTCTTGTGTGTACTTTGTAGGCAGCTAGTTCCATCTCTGGGGAGATAGCTCAGCGGCCGCTCACTTCATGTACTGCGGAGATTTGTTTGTAAACTGCAGCTCACAGGTTCCAATGGGTCATAACTTACTCATATGGTGTAGATGTGTGCCTAGACTTTGGGTAACTGATTCCAAGGTCTTTGCATTAGATCAGAGAGTATGAAAAACTACTACAGAGGTATGTCACAGGTTATCTACAACATTTGCGACTATCATATATGATACTTATGAAGTCCCTGGTCAAGGGAGGATTGGCCAGTGAATTTCGCTCCACCACGGATTTTCCGTGTTTGGTTTGCAAGTCTTAAGCACAGTAAAGCAGGGGATGTGCAAGATGTTTTTAATGAAAAAAGGCGGTTTTCTCAATATTGTGCATATCACATGAAAACATTTCTCTGGTGTCGCATGCGACCTTCGTTGTGAAGGTTCATAGTGTAGAAGAAAGTCTTGCGAGATACAAGCAAGAGACTGTTTTGAGGAGAAACTGCATTGCTTGAGGAGTAAATGTCAGACACATGTTGTACTCTAACCATTGTCCTGGGGTCAAAATCACATGAAGTTTCATGTTCTATGAAACAAGAAATCTCTCACATTTTGTGTATCAAATTTTCCCTCAGGCCATTTAACTCCAATTGTATTGTCTTTATCAATGCTTGATTTTGTTGGGAAGGAATTAGTACACAGCCATCTTTATATCCTTGCAGTGCAAGTCTGTATAATGAGACTGTATCCCACCAGCCCAGATGTAACTCAATGTCCTCACATCTGCTAATTCAGTGACTTGCGCCTTCTTGACGGACGCCCCTTATAGCTGTCTAGGACTTCCCCGGAATTCTGATGTTCTGTTCAGAGTGGGGCATCTGAAGAGTGGCTGTCACACTGGCATCATAGACCATTGGAGCTCTGACCTCAAGGTCCATGGTGTCACTAGAACCTCCCATTGTGATCCATTCCTGTCCCTGATGAATACAATTCTATACATTGACTCTTGTCTGACTGATGTCTAGCAGATCCAGGGAATGAGGTTTGGTCTATAGGCTTCACAGTCTACACCATCAGTGTGTTTCTTCAATCCTGAAGAGCCTGATTAGCAGGTAGGGAGCTTCAGTAATGTGTAATCTCACCCTTGTTTGAGTTAATACGTTTCCCTGGAACTATGTATGTGTTTCGGCCAGTTATATGGGAATTGTAATTGGACGTGTATATCATCATTATTTCTGTCTTTATTTTGATCGCTTGGATCATAAAAGGTACACATCAAGATTAAAAAAAGACTCCTTAGTAATAAATTTTCGTAAAACAGGAATTAAAAAAGGTAATTACAATTGTCATCTTATTGTACAGATTCAAAGTGCAGGTGCAAAACAGGAATCGGGCAACTAATTACTTATTAAAATAGATTAGTGTTGTGATTAATAAAATCAATTGCAGTCCCTTTCCATTTAAGAGTTTCTGTGCGTTGAATGTTTGTGATGCCTGTGCCAAATCCGGATCAGAGTTCAGAATGTAACGAGTGCGCTTATGCCAAATCGCTGTTAGGAATTTGGCTTTCGCAAACACAGTAGGAGGTGATAGGTCCGTCTTAAATATTCTGTAGGCTGGAAAGAAGTGCCTAAAACCTAAATTTTTAAGAAGAGGGACAAGCCAATACTTTCTAGGTTTTTGATAGGCATTGCAAAAGAATAAGACATGTAGATCATTTTCCAGCTGGTGTAAGCATGCGGGGCATTGCTTAGTGGAGGTGGGCTGGGACCAAGTATTTGTAAATGCTCTAAGGGGAAGGGTGCCACACCTCCACTGTAGAAATAATTTCCTGGTGAAGGCAGGACAAATTCCATCAAAAACATGTTCCAGGTGGTAAGAGTCCTTGGATTGGATAAATTAGATTGTTAAAGTCCCCAACCGCGTATTCCCTAGTAAAGTGTTTAGTTTTGAATCACAATAGTCCTTTGATAAATGCTTGAGTGAGACCTTACTGCAAGCGTTTTCAGGGTCTAGTCATAGTTCTGGCCTTCCTAAACTTTCACAGATCTTTTTATGGGTTTCAACCAGGGGGTGTTCGTTATGTTTGGTAGACTTAAAATCTCTTTCAACTCCATCCTATAAGTCAGGAGCTCTGGAGTAATCCAGAGTCGTCGCCAGAATGTTAGTGGTTTTAAACCCAGTTCTTCTTCTATCGGTCTGAGGCCCAAATCAAGTCTGAGAGGGAGAAGCGGGGTGCTTGAGGGTAGGGCTACCAACTGCCTAATAAACTTGTTTTCTGTTGTCGTCAAGTTTTGGCCAGGTGTGTGCCCCCACAGTTCCCCGCCATATGTAACCGCCCCCCTCGCCTGCATTTTGTAAATTTCGAGCAATGGACCGAGGGGTTTAGAAGTCGATCTATTCATTATCCTGGAGATTCCACCCGTTAACTGGACCAGTTTAAGGTTGGCCTTTATTCGGTGTGTATCCCAGGTCATATTTTGATTAATAGTAACCCCTAAATACTCGAATGTATGGACCCTCTCTAGGCTCGTTGTGCCTATGGTTGGGTTGGGGCGAGTTGTTGAGGGGGGGCTGAAAATCATGTATTTAGTTTTCAGGGTATTAAGCTCCAGCCCCCTCTCACCACAAAATGTCACAAAACCATCCAGGACTCGTTGTATCCCCATCGGGGATTTTGACAGCAGCAGGGTGTCATCCGCAAACATGATTGCGGGCACCCTGATGCCGTTGAGCCTTGGAGCATCTATGTCGTTGATCCCAGTCAGATGGGCGATTACCCCGTTGACAAAGAGGCAGAACAGGGTAGGTGCAAGCACACAACCCTGTCTCACCCCCCTGTCAACGGGGAATCTTGCTGAGAGCATCCCATTCCTGCCACACCTGACCCGTGCAAAATTTTCTTGGTGGAGTCTTATCAATATATTCAGGATGTCAGATGGAATGCCCAACTCCGCCAGCACGGACCACAGTTTAGATCTTGGCACCAAGTCGAAGGCGGCACGCAAGTCTACAAAGACCGAATACAGGCTGCCGCCCTCGATTGTTACAGTTTTCCAGAATAGCAGGGTAAGGCGGAAAATCTGGTCCGTTGTTGAGGTTTTCCTTCTGAATCCTGCCTGGTAGGGGCTCAGAATGGAAAACTCTTCAATCCAATCTTGGAGGCGATCTAATATCAGTCTCCCAAAATGTTTTTGTGGCACATCGATGAGGCTGATGGGCCTGTAGTTGGCTGGAAGCAGAGGTGAACCCTTCTTAAATATAGGGACAATCTCTGCTCCCAACCAAGTACAGGGTACCTCCATGCCCCTCAAGACGGCGTTAAAGATCATCAGCAGGTAAGGTGCCCAAACGTCTGGTTCTTGTTTGAAGAGGTCACCCGGAAGCCCATCCAGACCAGGAGCTTTACCAGCTGCTAGTCTGGAGATAACTGCCCGCACCTCTCCCTCGGTGAAAAGATATATCACTCACTGGTCATACTGATGTTTGGCAAGTAGGCTCAGAGCTGTCAAGTTTTGAATGTCTGTGCATGAGTAACTCACCCGGGCCAAGATTTTGCTTTGTATTCTGGGATTTGTAGTCTTGGTTTCCAATGGGATAAAAAGACTACAAACCCCAGAATACATAGATAAAACCTGGACTGCAAGAATTACTTATGCATGCAACTGGAAATCTTAATAGCTCTGGAAGCTTTGTGTTCTCAGAGACACATAACTGAGTGTAGCGCTTTACTAAAACATCTAACTAAAATTAAATAGTTTTGAAAGTCTATTCAAGTATCTGTGATGATATTAGACCAGGCTCCTATCGCCAATCTGTTAACACTTTTCAGATTATTTTCTATGGTGACATGCATTTATTTCATGTGCAATTTTGGTGATAGCACTCACGCTGTACCAGTAGCTTCAGGGAGCTCGAAGGAAGGGGACACATAATGGGAAAAGGGTAACTTTTTGGCAGTTAACCAAGTAGCAGCCCAAATGCCTGCCAGCCCAGGTGCACGTTTCTGGCTTTTGAGGAATTCTTGTGCTTATCACCACAGTGTCACCCATGCAAACGAGTTGGTGCTCTGAAACCTATCCTATGATAATGTTGTACGGTCTTTGTTCCTATGTTTACCCTTGAACTTGCATTTCATCCCACTTTTCTCCTTTCCCCTTACCCACCTCCTTATGGATTCTTCCTACTCTTCTGCCGCGTGCCGGCCTCGCGAGTTACCAATATTCCATGTGTCAGCGTTGTCATGGTGGCGCCCATGGTGGGGGAGGCTGCCGTGAGAATAAATAAAATTGAGCTTACTTTATCCAGCCTTGCGTCTCACTTTAACAGTTCATTTTATCACTAAATGAGTGCTCACCTGAGATGGTGTAGCGTTGTATAGGTACTGTATATCATAGTGATTGCATTTTGTACTATGTTTAATTTAATTTATTCTTTCTATCCCTCAGTGCAACAGGTGTAGTGGCACCGGAACTCTGTTCCCAGAGGCCCACTGCACCTCAATTATAGCTGGTTGTTTTTAAGTACTAAAGCAAGAGATAGGAGCCCAGTTTCTTTGTCTGGTTCAGGATCCCAGCAACCCTAGCTATGCAATGTATTTCCCTTATAATTTCATCAAATATTGAAACCGAGGCAGAAGGATCCTTATAACCCACTGCTTTAGTAACTCTTGGTGTCCCACACAATGATCTCTCACAAGCAGTGTGTTGTATATTCGATCTTCATGTAACATGGCTGACAGTGGTCATTAGCCCTTCCTTTGTGTTCTTACCTCCTCAGCCTCTCAGAATACCTGTGAGTGATCTAACTTGTACCGGAGTGTTCTACGCTTGTGAGTTGATGGTCTGGTCAGCTGGTGAGGTGTGCGCTCAGCTGTGTCTACAATAAAGCTACCTGTAACTTATCTAGAACTGTCTTGAGATCTATTTATTACAATTTGGAGACGAGGAAGGGATACAAACCCTCTGGTACTGGTCTGTAACCATTGTCCATTGCAGGTTCTCGGACCTTTGTCCCCTCTGGTACTGGCTCTGTAACCATTGTCCATTGCCGGTTCTGGGACCTTTGTCCCCTCTGGTACTGGCTCTGGGACCTATATCCCCTTAGCTGCCAGTTTTTTTTTATTGCATCTACAGCATTTGAATTGTCTTCTTTTGTTACTTCTGCGGCCATATCATCGCTGTCCCAGTTCAGGGCTCACTCTGGGACCTGGTTTCTAGGATGACTTTGTCCCAGTTCATTTTCTGTGGTACTGTTCCGATTCTGGGCTCACTCTAGCTCCTGTTCTGGATTCTCTGCCCACTTTTCTTTCTCTGTTGCCATTTTGGTTTGTGGGCACTCAGACTCACTGCTGATATTCACTCCTCAATATTCCAGGAAATCACATGTTTATTATTAACACTATAGATTTTAGAAAAAATGTAGTTGGCAGACGACGGCAGGAAGAAAACTGTTCTAAAGTTAGCTACACATATCTCTGACTCCCTGTCGATCCCCACACAGCAATCTGGAACTTCTAATTTACTTTATTGTCAATACCTTGGTGTATAGACTGTGTGTGCCTGGGTTAACCATAAATGAAATGGAGGCACGCATAACAAACAGAACCCAAACACTGATAAATCTCACAAGCAGTGTGTTGTATATTAGATCTTCATGTAACATGGCTGACAGTGGTCATTAGCCCTTCCTTTGTGTTCTTACCTCCTCAGCCTCTCAGAATACCTGCAAGTGTTCTAACTTGTACCGGAGTTTTTACGCTTGTAAGTTGATGGTCTGGTCAGCTGGCGAAGTGTGCGCTCAGCTGTGTCTACAATAAAGCTACCTGTAACTTAACTAGAACTGTCTTGAGATCTATTTATTACACAGTGCTTAATTTGAGCCTGTGGTTTCGGGTGCCTGGCACCTGAACTTTAGTTGTCTACACTGGCACTTATTAGTCTGCCTCGTGGTGGCGCTGTTTGTCTAATTTAGAGATTAGCACAACACTAGTTGTTTGTTTATTCAATATACATTATTAATGACTAAACCCTGCCGCCCAATCCATTCTTATGGCTTTGGGGGTTGGAATAGTCGGAACTGTGTCACTTGTAAGAGTCCGGTAATTAGTAGTTATGTTGGTACTGTTATTGGCAGCGTCGGCAGGGGCAATGGGTAGTGCTTGCTGCAGTGGACTCCTGGCGATGGCCCTGGCATTTTTTTTTCTTTTTCAAATTAAGCACTGCTCTCGAGGCGCTTTCCCCAGGCCAGAACGTGACTCCGATAACATCAAAGCAGCTCTTTAACTTCCACCGTTAGGTTACGTTAGGCTGATTTGTAGAGCGCACAACTGCACCAGCAAAGGGGAGTGTCGGCGCTAAAGCAAAAAAAGGCCGCTAGCAGCACAAAGCCCGTCGAGCGAAGAGAGGACCGAGGGCCAAAGGGCCACAGAAACAGATAGGCATGGACAAACCAAACCTAGGGAGATGGAAAAAGGTGAGTTTTCAGTCCTTTCCGGAATGTCAGGAAGTTATCTAAGCTCCGGATGTGAACAGGGAGGGCTTTCCACAGCTTAGCTACCAGAATGTGAAAGGAGCGCCCACCGGCGGGAGCCCTCCTGACTAGGGGGACAACTGTGAGGTGTTGACCTGCTGAGCGAAGGTGACGAGAAGGAGCTTTGGCGGAGAGCAGGCGAGCCAGAATGCCAGGAGCAGGGGAGTTCAGGTTCCTAAATGCGAAGCAGAGAGACCTGAACTCCACCCGTTTTGCCACTGGCAGCCAGTGAAGCTGACGAAAAGGACCTAAAGAAAAGCGTATTACAATATATATCTCTTATGAACTCTAACAACTCATTATGTTGTTAAGTGTGTCATAGAGAAGAAGGCAAGGATAACACAAGAAATAGTGCTCAGGGTCGACTCAGGATAGCTGGTATCCCATCAATACACAATCATGTGCCCAGTGTCATCATCTGGGAATCCAAACGGTTTTCTTCCTGCCTCTCTTAACAATCAGGGAGGACAGAGAAAAAGAACCGTATCCTTCTATGCGATGCTCGTTTCAAGAAGGAAAAACACCAAATATGAATGTGTTTATTGTGAGAGTGTTTATAAAGGTAATCTCGGAGGTGCAGTGCAAATATTCATTTAGTGCATAAAAAAGTGTGTATTTAAAAAGGATGAACTAGTGAGATAATATGCTATTCTTACTACAGATGATCATATCCGTCTCTCATAGTTCTCCTCTTAAAACCAGTGTAAAAGTGCAAAAAAAGAATATTATCTTTTTTATGTATGGTGCAGTTTGAAACTAATTACTGCTTAGACGGTCCTAGCATCTAGGTAGGCTTAGAAGAGTTCTGGCGGCCACATTTTGAACTCTCTGCAGTCTCACAACTTCAGTCTTGTTGGCTTCCAAGTGGAGCGAGCTAGCGTTGTCCAATCTCAACACCACAGATGCCTGGCCAATCATCTGTCTGATGGAAGGGTCGAAAAATCCCAGCAGGGGTCTAAGGCCACGCAGAATGCCAAAACATGTCGCCGCCACCTTCTTAGTCTGGGTTTGGAAACTCAAGGCCGAATCCACCCGGACCCCAAGGTTCTTCACCACCTGTTTGGGGATGGGTGCAAGTCCCAAGGTGGTGGGCCACCACTGTTCACTCCATTGCTCAGGATCTTTCCCGACCAGCAAGACCTCAGACATGCTGGCGTTGAGCTGAAGACAGTTGGCCATCATCCACCCTGCGATGTCTGCAATTTACACAGTCCGTTTCTGCTTACACTAGCATGCAAACATTCAACAAAGCCCAGGCGTATTTTAGCAGCACACGTTGCTTTGGAAAGGTTAATGGCAGACTGTCAAACGCAAACGCTTATCAAACTGTCAATAAAAGCAGCCACCTGCCCTATTTGCGAAAGGCACGTTGGCTTCTCTGATACAAAAAAAAACCAAAGGACGCCAAACTGACTTTTCCCTTCTAATTGTTTTTCACACATTTGTGATTGTTATTGATTTTGGGGTTTTTTTTCCATCTGTTTTTTTCCATTGCGCCTTTACTAGCTTCCTGCTTGCTTTAGGTGCGTCCAGGGACGGACTGGTTACCGGGCAGTTAGGAATGCTGCTGAGCTGGGGGCTGATTTCGTTAATGGGGACCTGCGTGAGCTAAACGAAATTCATTTTGCTTTTCGTATAGCTTGAGGCCTCTGTGAATGTACTGTGCAGAAGTACAACTTTCCACCATAAGAGTGCACAATATACAACCTTGGTGTTGTATTACGTTTCACTAAAGGACACAGTATTCTGGGTAGAAGGATCGCAGCTAAAGGTGCAGAGGGCTCCCAGAGACGACTTGCAGGTGAGATGCAATCTGACCACAGGTGTTATGTCGGGGCATTCCCACACTACAAGTCAGGACCCTGCAGCTAGAGGGAAACATCAGGAGCATATGTCAGAACTGAAAGTGTGGACTAGTTTGGGACCTTTCTGTTTCTATAAATTTCCTTAACTCTGTTAGTCACCGTTCCTTCATCTAGTCTTTGCTGGTAAGCGTAGACCTTCTACTGTCATAAACCATTTTGCTTGTCTTACGGGTCATAAATCATCATATGCAAAAACAACAATTGATGGACGGAATGTTGCACAATGGCAAAACATTCACCCCAGTCACAGATCTGAGTTTAATCCATCGTTATTTTGCTCGCCATACCACCCCAGTTCAGACATGGCCATATGCAAATCAGTCTTGACCCTGTGCCTCATGGGAACAGTCCAGCCCGAACTGCCAAGCCATGTCTTCCCTGGACCGGAATCGAGCATCCTAGGACCGGTTTCTGTCTATCAGCCTTCATCAACCATGATAGCTTGATTCCAGTGGCATGGAGAGCACGGGACTCACGTTTGAGCATACCCGTCCCACTCGGGGTGACAAATGCAAAAACAACAATTGATGGATGGAATGATGCACAATGGCAAAACATGAGGCACAGGGTCAGACTGATTTTCATATGGCCATGTCTGAACTGGGGTGGCAGAGTGGGCTAAAGAACGGTGATGGATTAAACCCAGATCTGTTGACTGGGTGTGATTGTTTGATTGGTTCAGATGCTCCGTCCATCACCACCCCCTTTTGTACCGCATAAATCATCATATGACCGCTCGCTACATCGCTCCTTATGTAGTCCTAAATTATTCCTTCCAGTTTTGGGGTCACAACTTGTTCTGTTGGTTTTACGCTGATTGCGTGTGGAAGGGGTAGCCTCTCCCCGGAGTTAGGCTTCGACTCGCTACCTTGTTTGTCCTTTTTGCCCTGCCATCTGGCGGGTCTCGGTTGAGAGTGCCGTTTCTGTTTGCTACGCCCTTTCCCAGCCTACTCACCCTGCCCTCAGGCATCCCCAAGTAAGGGACCCTCCTCCTACACACCACCCTGCCGGTGTTACTTCATAACCAACCAATGTGCCTTCTGTTATCAGCCTTGCCTGCAGTTTAGCACTGCGACAATGTTTTTGCTTAGGTGTGGGTCTCAAAAACTTAATCGTGCGCACTGCTCCTCCATCTCCATGAGGAGCGGAACCTATATGCCCCTGCTGTCAATCTTGCCGGCGGCATCTTCCCCATTGGGGTGTTAAAAAATATGTCTTCACTTTGTGATTTAATCTAATATTTCATATGACAGCGTTTAGTGTATTGGAAGTGAATCGTGGTTTTAAAAGCAGTATTGATATGTACGTCATTAGATGTTCAAATAAGTAAATTCAACCCAGTTGCTTAGAGATCAAACCCAACGTTGATAGAATAGTGACTTGGCTAAGAGTAATTAACGGTCCATTGCTTCATTAAAAGTGTTGAATCACTCTGGTGAGAGTGAGGTAACTGCAATTCGAGGAAGAAAACTATTGACCGAGTAAGCATGACAACAGACCATTAACTCAGATTCCAGAAGGTTGTATTTAAATTCTGGTTCATAAAAATAAAAAAGGTGAGGTGTGTTAGATGAGGCTTGAAAAAAGGCATATATCTTAATTTAAAATATATGAATCATTAATAGAGAATGCTTAATAGTAAATGGCTCCCTCTCTGAAAAATTCAAACTCTCCAAAGATACTAGGCAAGGATGTCGCCTTTCACCACTCTGCTTTTGGAATTCGCCATAACTCCTTCATCACAGGCTTCCCCTTTGGATCCACACCTACAAAGTAGAAGCGTATACGTACGACGTCCTCATCTTCTCTGAAGATGCAGAAGCAGCTATGCTGGGAATCCTCAAACTAATTCATGCCTAATCCTATGCCTCCGGCTACACACTAAACGAAGATAAAATTGAAATTTTCCTGCTCAACCCCAGTCTGCACTCCTACAATTATCAGTAAAACTGACCTCAAATGGCAAAACCTCCACTTCAAATCCTTGAGCCTACATCTAGGTATGTTCCTGTCTGAATCTCGCACACACATTGAAAACATCTGATTGAAAAAGAGTCAGGACCTGATAGAAATGTGGTCCCCCAAACACATGACACAGTGGGGAATGAATGCACCAAAATGCTAATTGCTCCACAAGTGAACTTTATCATCCGCATGAACCCCCTTTAATTATCAGACATGTTATTCAAAATGCTGAACAAGTACACTACCCAATTCATCTGGTGTAATAAAAAAGCTAGCATTACTTCCAATATCCTATTACCTAATAAAGAGAAAACAGAAGAAGGTCTAATCAACTTCAGTAAGATGCAAATGGCTTTCCTACTTGATCAATCCATTCACTGGTTCAGTCAAAACCCCCTACTCCCACCTCCCCAGAGGACCGAATTGAGAGAGACCTCTTCCCATCATTTACATCTCTTTTAAATATCTCAATGGATCTCTTTAAACCACAACATTCCTAAACATTCTTGGAGAGACAATGCTTGCTGTAAAACTCCTGGACAAGAACTGTTTGATTTAAATCAAACATTCCTCATACCCATCTATCTGGCACAACCCACTAATGAAAATTGATGGGCACTCCCGGTCATCCTGCAATATTCTATACATCAACGATGTGAATAACAGAGACAACCTCCCCACGTTATCTGTACTTCAAGCCTCCTTGGGTATCCCAAACAAGGAATTCTATAACTTCCTAAAACTCAAAGTAGTGATCAGTTGCAACCAACACTTTCGAAACACTTACTTCCCAAGTATCCTTGAGAAACTTACCTCACTCTCCACCCAGACTCCTCAAGCCTCCAAAATTTACAAGATTCTCCAAGAATCGGAATCAAACCCCATCCATAAATATCAAATGAGTGGTCAGACTCTTGCCTTGGGGAAAGTTATTCCCTCCTAGCTGACTGGTCACTAATTTGGAAACATGCCACCAAGCTCAAGACCATTTATACTCCAATGCAAATTTTGGTTACTATACAGACCTTTTGGACCCCAACTTAGCTCTGCAAATTAGGCCTTCTTAACTCAAACAAATGTTGAACTGCTCCTCAGAAGTGGGCGACTTTGACCACATGATTTTTTTTTATTGTCCCTTGCTCAACTCCTCCTAGAAGGAATTAACAAAACTATTAATTATATCTTTCACTGCAGGGTATAGCTGGATCCAGTGTTAATCTCCCTTGGCCCCTGGGCTCTCCCCAACTCCCACCATTCATACCAGTGTAGGATGTCGGAGCACTTTAAATCACACAAACATTGGCACTGAGACAATCATACATGTGTAAATCAGTGTATAGGAAATGTTACATAAGACAGAGGACTCTAAGGTATAGGAGTCACTTGTCATCTATACTGGTAGGCAGTATAGTTTGAGTCCTTGGTCTGGAAAAGCACAAAATCAGAATTTAAAACATGTCATTGGTAGGGTTTTTTTTTTTAACGCCTTACCGTGGCATTTTTTCTGCCGTGGTGCGGGCGTTCTAAAAGGTGGGCGGGGCTTCGTCGGCCGTTGGCCAACAGCAGCACTGGGGAGGGAGCGACGGGAGCACGGAAGGGGTTAATAATAAAAATTGATTGCTTCTACCCAAATGAACCCTTTTTGTAAGTTTAGGATAATGAAAGACCGGGCAAAAGACATATAGCACTAATACATATTGTCTGCATGCAGCTCTTTGATGACAGTTAATAGCTCACTATGATATTTTAGAATTTTAACTTATAAACTGTAGTAAAAGTAATAAAAGCTCCCTGGGACAAAAAGCAGTAACCTATTTACGTTATATGTACTTTGTGATCTGCATGGTACACATTCTTTGCAATAGGCACATTAACCCACTGCACTACCTTACGATGAGTTAACTTCCACTAGACAAACCTAGATCTCTCTCCAGCAGGAACATTAATCACTGGAGTGATTTTGATGTTTTTATTGTTGGCTGAAAATTGCTGGAAGCAAGGAACGTGGCAGCAGGTGCTTAAGAAACCAAAAATATGCTTGCAAACAGGGCGCCCCCTCCCCAAGTCAGCGCCCGGTGTGGTGGCACCGATCGCACCGCCCTAGAGCTAGCCCTGGTGGTCCCTGTCCCCGTTTAAACTGACCCCACTTCTTCAGCTGCAAGTGAAAGGCCTGTGGCTTCAAATAGCCAGTTTGCACATCACGAACGTGCTAGTCAGAGCGCAGGTGCGGGTTCAGGCCTTACACGGAAGCGGTCGACTCTGCGCGTCTTTACCCTGACCGGCTGGAGTGACTTCCGATGAGAGCGCACTCGCTCTACCATCCTTCACACTGATCTCCGGCGGATCCCACTGGCTTTATACTTTAACCCTTTCCATGCTGATGACGGAACCGCTCAGTCATCAGCTGCGGTTGGGCTGTGCTGATGACGGAGCGGTTCCGTCATGGCCCGCCCGCTGCGCCTGCGCGGTGCTGATTTCGCGCCTGCGCGGCGCGTTCTATTGAGCGGGCGGGGCCATGACGGAACCGCTCCATCATGAGCACAGCCCAACCGCGGCTGATGGCGGAGCGGTTCCGTCATCAGCATGCGGCCGCCCCGCCCCCTTAGCGCTGCGGCGGAATAGCCGCCGCAGCAATGCGGTTAAACACGAGCCTTATCAGAGCTCCTTCCTACGCCAAGTTCTAACACCATTATCCTGTCATATCTACACTCCGGATCTGACCTACAATTACCTTCCCAGGCTTTTGACGACGTGCAGTATAACGGACCTAAAGTCTACCCACGCTTCCAATGGTCCTGAGCCCGGCCGGGTTGGAAATATCACCGGCTAAGCGACCTTCTTTTCACTCACTTGAAAGTTACAGCCCTGATGAGTCGCATTGCTATGCGACAAAACACGTGTCGGCTGGATATACAAGAAATTAAAGAAGATTGTCTTTAATATGATGTTTTCTCTGACAGCTTATTTTACAATTATGTGTTCACTTCCTGCTCATGTATGATATGCTTTAGAAAAATTTAATAATATTTACTCTCCGGTTGTGTGCTATGGGCACTTGTTTGACGGGTTCATGCCTGCAGTCTAAGCAGCATATTGACTGTAGAAACCTGCATTGTCCTAGCCTCAGCCTGGTGTAACTAATTATGGGTGTGTTGCGGCACCAGGTGAGACTAACCTAGGGTGACCAGGCGTCACGGATTTGCCAGGACACTCCCAGTTTTTCACCAGCTGTCGGGGCAGATTTTGAGAAATTTAGCTCATGTCCCGGTTTTTGGAGAGGGTCGACTAAAAACGGGGGAAGGTGTTTTTTATGTTTTACAAAGCGGGGATAGTTAGCAGTTGTTCCAAGAACGCAATTTAATTCATAGGCAAGCTACTGGGTTTAAAAAATAGCATCTTTATGTTTGTTCTTACTGCCTGTTTTTTAATTCTCTGCTGAGTAGCGCTGTCATTCTGTGCGCTCGCTTGAAGTAAAATTATAGTCCCTTTTCTATTTTTGTGAAATGTCCCAGTTTTTTGGCTTTAAAATTCTGGTCAAAATACAACCTCAGGTGTTTCCAAAAACTTGGAGACATGAAAACACACGTCTACTAGGTTTCACTGTAAGAGCATTGGTCCACTGAGATAGGGCAATGGCTACATCCTCAGACTAAGGCATCAAATAGTTAAATAGCTCAGTGGGTTAAGGCACATTCCACTGAGATCTGTGTATTTAACAAGTATTTTATAACCACTAGCAAAATAATTCTGTTGATTAATGTAGGCTGCAAAAAACTGCGTGTAACCTGTTAGTAACAGGTTTAAGTCTTCTGAAACTGCTCAGTGAGTCCATGCATTTGTTGCAGAGGTACATGTACAACCTATAGGTCACATATTTCCATCCAATATATGATAGCTGTGTGGATTATGCACTCATTGTAAATATCATCACATAAAATGCACTGACATGTAATTGTCCTTGCCTACCCTAAGGACTCTAATCACAGTTTCAGCAATTTTATTTTTATCTTTATTCTCCGGGGCGTAACCACCTGTAGTGCAGCAGGTACAATGGCGCTGGGACACAGGTTTGAGATGCCCATTACACACCAATTATAGAGGTTTCTTAACTGCTAAACAGGTATACGAGTACATATTTTCCCATGCATTAGGGTTCATGGCAGCCTTGCTACGCCACTGTTTGTTCTGTATCATATTGTTCGGCTTTGTATAGACAAATGTTTATTTTGAGACCGGCGGAGAACTCCTATTGCTTTGGCTTTTAGCTGATTTATAAATTGAGACAGAGTTGTGTGACTGGCTTCCTCTAGGCCAGTGGTTCTTCACCTATTCTATTCTGTGCAACCTTACTGAAAGATTATTGGAATCCAGGGACCCCCACTGAGTCATTACTGGAAGCCGGTGACCCCGGCTTAGGAATTTTGTGATGATTTGAACCACAAAACGCAAAAATTATAGAAACAAGCATTCATCAAACAAATACACAAATGAGGGAATATTTTATTTAATTTATTCAAATATTTTTTAAAAATCAATTTTTATAGAAACTAAATTCTATTGAGGCCTCATTGTCCATACTGTATTCCGTTTAATGCACGTCGGCTGCTCCCACGAGCCAATCTGAGAATACTAACTTAATCTTTAGCTTCCAGTTTCAAATTCCTTCACATTTACAGAACGTCTTAGAAGTTTTGATCGTACATTTTGCTTCTTTATTTATATACAGTTTATTAATCTGTCAACATTATTTAATTTTCCAAGTGTCCGCAGACCCACTGAGTAGGGTTCACGGACCCCCAGGAGTTCCCGGACCACAGGTTAAGAATCACTGCTCTGGACTATCTAATAATACCCAATAACACTGGGCTAGCTACTAACCCTTGGATTCCAGAGCAGTGTGCTGCCTGGAATAAAGTGCTCCAATGCCTCAACGGGGGTAGTAAGTGCTACGTAATTGCAAATACAACACAATGCTTCCATAGAGCTAAATGTGAGAGGAGTAGGGGGCATTGCTTTTTTCTTTACGTTCACTCGCCGGTGGAAAAACTGACTGGCCAACCTCTGCAGAAAGGCAACTCTACCGATGAAACATCGCCCACAACTTTCGCCCTCTCTGACTTCCCCCTGCGAACGGAATAAGTGTTGCAAGGCAACACAGTTATGTCACTTCCTTACCATCAATCTTGTGTGGGTGTATGAAGCTGGACAGTGAGTCGTATAATGTTATACCCAGAGTTAACCCTCAATTTTTGTTGGAAATAGGGCATCTCTATGAAATCTGGCATACTTTCCAACTGGTCCCATCCTCCCCCCGACCCACCCCAACACACTTACTCAGCACCTGAACATGGCGTGAGTAGATGGCACATTGATGGTCTGCATCCTCGTGTGCGTGCTGTACTCTGTCCTGCACAGTGTGCTGTAATGTGGGAGCGGTTGTGGCGACTTGGTGGTTCCTAGTTTGGAAATAGGGAACTAGATTTGAGTTTCTGCGTCGGCTCAACATCCTGTGATTCTGTGCAAATCATTTGATCTTCCTGTGCCTAAAAACAGAATGGAACTGGTGCTTATGTAAAGCACTTCAATACCTTTGGGTATAGTTTGCACTATATAAAACTAAAACAAACAATGCCGATAGATCTGGCTTTCTGGCTTTTAAGGAATGCTGTATGGTAAGGTGAAGTATTAAAAGTAAATAGCATGGGAATAGCCGCTTCCGTGCGTCGGACGGCCCCCGGCCGTCTGACATCACAGTGGGCGTGTGCGGAGGATGGCCGGGGGGCGTCCGAAATGCGCACACGTGAAATTCTTCAGCACCGCTGGAGAATTCCAGCCGCAGCAAAGCGGATATAACTGTATATGTGTGGAAACCATGAACTGTAGGATAATATTGGTGTAGCTGAAAAGGTCCAGTGACAGTTGCACTGTAAAGCCAGACCTAAAACTCCATACAGGTTAATTACTGCCTACATCCCATCTGTGCTGCTGACTGAGAAAAAAACACAAAAATTATCTAGTTATCTAAGACACTTTCTTTACATTCTAAGGCCATGTGTGCCCCTGAAAGTTCAAACTTAAACAGCAGGGTAAATAGACTAAATGATCACAGCATAGTGGAGGGCAGGCACTTTTTTGTGGAAGCGCACATGATCTGCCCAATCAAAACATGTACTACTGCTACCAGTCGGTGCTTAATTTGAGCCAGTGGTTTCCGGTGCTTGGCACCGGCACTTAATTGGTTTCTGGTGCTCGGCACCGGCACTTAATTGTCAACACCACACTTATCACAGTCTGCCACATGGTGGTGCTGCTCATCTAATTTAGAGATGAACAGCACAACAGTTGTTTATAAATACAATATACTTTTTAAAAATTGCTAATACCTGCCTTCCTAGCCGTTCCTTTAGCTTTGGGGACATGGAATAATCTGAGCTGTTGCACTTGCAGGCGAGAGAGATGGTTAGTAGTGTTTTTTGGCAGCAGTGACCGGGGCGATGGGTGGTGCAAGCTGCAGTGGCCTTCTGATCAGGGCCCTGGCATTTATTATTTTTCAAATTAAGCACTGCCTGGCACAGCTCGCAACCTTTATTTTAGGCCTATCATCCTACAACTGGGGACGCGCATTTCAAAGGAAGCAGTTCATCAATTATACACATTGAACTCAGTAAAACAGATGGCCACATTTGGCAAATTTATACAACAGACTCGCATGAAGCTGATGGCCATCTCGGGCTAAACGACCAGAGACTTAGCCGAGGCATGTTGGGCCGTATGACTATGGACACTACTCCTCTCAGCCCACAAGTATTTAGATTTTAATCACACAGACTTTTCTTAAATAATATGACCTCTCTGTCCTTTTAACCTTTGCAATTTTGTACCGTGGTTTAAATGTAATGGTTTTGAGTAACCAAACAATAAACATGTATTCGTTCATTCACTGCCTGTGGGCGGAGCCAAAGTCTCCTCTAGTGATGCTCACATAATTGTCTGGAGACAGCTGTGCTATCAAGTCTGCCCATTAAGCATAAAGTGTGTGCCCACCATGCATGTATGTGGTTGTTTTTTGTTGTTGTTTTTTGGGGGAGGTGGGGGGAGGGGTTTATTACGAAGTTCTATTTTCCCTTTAGATATTTTTAATTTGCTAAACTAGCAAACATATACTTGGGCCTTTTTCTTGTCTTGGGGCATGGAATAGCCTTCTGCACTGGCGGGAAGCTGGCAGGCCGTTAACGTGCTCGGTAGAAGACGTCCTCTCGTGCACAGGTGCTGTGCACAGGTGCTGAGCACATCGCATTGCCCAGATCATTTCCGATTCTGAACTTCATACCACCGCGGCGCTAGGACCCAGCATTTCCCGACCTTTGTGGGAGTGGCCCCTGGTAAACAGAAGTACAGTTCGGATGCTGTTTATCTGAAGCTGCCTTTCCGATTACCAGAGGTGTGAACCGAGACCGGGGAGAATTGGTTTCAGGTACTTGCCTCTGCATATTGGAGAACCAATTTAAATCCACAATCTGTTTGGGGATGAGCGCATTTTTATTGTAAAGTTGATGCCTCGCATTAGCGCGTTTATTCATTGCTTGTATTTGCTACGTTGCATCGTTGTCAAGTGGCACTTTTCGTGTGAAGCTTTCGGCTACTACTGCCTTTTTATCTATCGGCACTTTGCATGTTGTAAGCTTTTTTTTAAAATTTAACTCTCCGGGTGGGAAACCTGGCACTACAAACCGCATAATACATATGATGATGGGTAAAAACAGAATCACTGCCACGAGGAGTCGGATGAGGTGCCTTCGCTGGGCAGCTATGAGTTGTTTTTAAATGATGTGGCTTCTGTCTTTGCAATAATTCTCAAAGACTACCTCACAGAGTCAAATTTTTATTTAAATTGCGAGTTTTAATGGCTTAGACACGCATTGTTTGGATTGGCTGGCTGCCACCGCACACTACAAACATTTTACTGAAGTACTTTTTGGCTCGGTAGAAAAACTGAAACTCCTGGTATCCCACATTAAAGCAGATAAACTGACAAGCAAATAGCTGGTGAATGCGCTCACATGTAGGGTGAACAGATGACACCATGTCCCCGGGACCCAACTTTCCAGTTCCTAGTTTTGATTTAATATATCAGTGCATTCTGGGAGTTGTAGACTTGGTTCGTTGTAATTGTGTTCATTGGATCGACACACCTGATAACGATGATATGTAAAAGCAAAATCCAGGAATGGAAAAGTAGTATTCCAGTATGTTTTAGTGTTTCCCCTCCCTCCATGATGTGCAGACCATTCCTCTGCGATTTAACACTGACACGTGCACTGGGTGTTCCTAAGGCAAGCCCGTATATGCCCGCCCACGCCTCGAATGGGCCTTAGGGCCAGGGAGTCAGCGTCTCTTTCCACTCAGGTAAACAGATCACTTGTTTTGTCTCTCTTGATGCCCCTAAGTATTTTAACGCAAAACAACAAATTTCCTTTTCCAAAATCTTTGGGGGGTGGAGAATCCTTACAGACCGCTAATTTATATAGCGACCTGCCTATGGGTGTGAGAAAAAATCTTTACACAGGTTACCAAATTTACAGAACTACTTTTGTCAAATAACAATTGATGGACAAGGGCATACTTTCACACATGAGCTTCGATATGTATTATTTATTAATAATCTTGTTAAAATATCAGTACAGTACTGAGACAATTTGTTTGTTTGCTAATAAATGTAGTGTTGCAAAGAATTTTTTTTTTTTAAATTGTGAATTTGAAAGTTCTCATCAATTATGTTTTTAAATATTGTGATCATTTGTTTTAAATTATATAAAGTGATCTCAGTACTGTACTGATATTTTAACAAGATTATTAATAAATACATATCGAAGCTCATGTGTGAAAGTGTGCCCTTGTCCAACAATTGTTATTTGACAAAAGTAGTTCTGTAAATTTGGTAACCTTTGTAAATATTTTTTCTCACACCCATAGGCTGGTCGCTATATAAATTAGCGATCTGTAAGGATTCTCCACCCCCCAAAGATTTTGGAAAAGGAAATTTGTTGTTTTGCATTTGTGACCCATTCCTTTTCCAGTAAAAGGGTATCTCACTCTATACTTAGTTACCTAAGTATTTTAACTCCTGCTTACTTGGCCTTGCACCCTCCCACCTGTGAATTACTTACTTTGCACCACCTCTTGTGCACACTTGGGTATTTCTTCCTCCTTCAGCCCGGTCTCGCCATAGCTCCCTTGACTGAGCTTCTTTCTTCACTACGCTGCTTCCGTACTCACCTGAAAAATAACACTCCTATTTATAGCTATGGTCAACTTAAGATTGTTTAGTCTTTAAGCACTATTTTCTTCAATGGGTTTCTCCTACTGCAGGCACTACATGCTATCCAACAACATTTAGTGCGCCATGCATGTTTCTCTTTCCAAGCAGCCCAGGACGATGGCGACCGCCTCTTTGAATAGGTCTCGCATTTACAAGTTTGAGCTATTGGCATTGTAAATGACCATGCTTTTTATTTATGTGTTAATTAGCAAAACAGATAAATAAAAGGCATTGTCATTTACAATGCCAATAGCTTTAACTCTCGCAAATGTGAGACCTATTGCATTGCAAATGCTTGTTTTCAAGGGTGGTTCCAAGCTGTGACATTGACTCACTTCCATTCTGACTTTAAACCCATCCCAATTGGGGTCCTTCATGGCTCCTAACTGACCCCACTCTCTTTAATGTCTATGTGACCACCCTGGTCATTCTTATTTCTTTGTTCAGCCTTCTCTTCTATGCATATGCCAAGAACACTCAACTGATTCTCCACCTTGACCGAGACCTCAATTATCTACAGTACCAATTCAAGGAATGTCTCTGCTCTGCAGCTAACCAGATGTCCTCAAACACTCTCAGGCGTAATACTGACAAGACAGAGGTTCTTGTATTTGGCAGCCATTACATCAGCACCTTCCATTGGTAGGCAGATGTCCTTAGCACAACTCCTGTTCCTTCTTCTAGTATTTGGTACCTTGGAGTAAATTTGACAACTACTTACTTTTGAGACTTATGTTAATAAACTCTCTTCATCGTGTTTCTTTCCTCTAGAGGTGATCTGGAAAACCACCCCATTACTCCCTAGCTCCTCTGGAAATCTCTTCTTCAAACATAGATTATCGCCAAGTTAGATCATTGTAATGCCCTTCTAGGTCTGCCCAACTACTTCCTGTACAAGCTGTGGCTTATTCAAAATTCGGCTTATCCTAGGGCTCAGCAGGAATCTTAGTGTCACTGTCTAGATTTCCCTCTATTGCCTCCCCATACATAAACACTGTCTTTTTAAATCCCCTTATTTCTATCATAAGGCTGTATACAACTTGCCATCCAACATTTACATGGCCTGTTTTCTATTTCTATAGTCCTGGATGCGGTCATTGCTCCAGTACTCAGCTCCCCGTTAACATTCCCAAATTCAGGAAAGCTCGCAGACTGCAGGTCTTTTCCAGTGGTCGCCTCACAGGCTTCGAATGAATGCTCTTTTGCCCATCACCTATGCAGAAAAGTGCTTACACTGTTTCTGCAAACCACTTAAAACTCATAATTTCTTTTAAAACTCTGTTGCTGCACCATTCTTCAGCACCAGGACACCCCTTGTTGGGTATTTGCTCGCTTTATAAAAACAAAAATCAAGCTATCAATCCACTGGTCAGTGTGTTAAAAACAAGTAGGGGAAATGCAAGCACAGAAACAAGTGAGCGATGAGTGTGTGGTGGGGATTACCAACTGATGCGCATCAACCCCAAGCATTCACTGACTAAGGACTACTTGGTGATCATTGGCAAATCCGATCAAGCCATGAGGATTACTAAGTGAAGGTTTGCAAATCTGAGCTAAGTGATAGGTGGCCGAGTTGGGCAAGCCAGCAAATTTCCAGGGAGATCCAAACGATAGCCAAGCTAATAGTCGGGCTTGGCTCGAAGAGTATGAGCTGGTTCATAAATCATGCAAAAAAACCTATAAAAAATGTAAGTCCCCTCAATGTCTTTATTTTTTTTTAAATATACTATTTTATCATATGGAAACGTTATACCTTAGTACATTAGATTATATCAGTGCATTGAGATGCATTTAATGAAAGTAATGCTTTCTAAACACGAACGTAGAAACCTTGATGCCCATTACCCGCTCTCACCTGCCTCCCCCAGATAATGCAGTTAATGAACTAAGCGTTATGTCCCTGTACTCTGTATGTGGGTTACTGAGGTGGGTGGACGAGTCTTGGCTTTTGTGCTACAGTAGTCCGAACCCATTGTTGATAGTGCCACGTGCCTCACAAATGGCTACACCCAAGACCCATGTATGTGGCCTACATTCTTATTACGATTCAGAAAAGGGGGTGGTGATGGACAGAGCATCTGAATTAAGCAGAACACTCATACCCAGTCAAAAGATCAGGGCTTGATCCATCACCGTTTTTTAGCTCACTGCACCATCCCAGTTCAGAACCTGGCTACATGCAAATTAGTCTGTCCCTGGCCCAGTGCATCATGGGAACAGGGCAGACCAAACTACCAAGCCAATTCTTTACTGGAAAGGAAACAAGCTTCCGCGGGCCGGTTTCTGGCATTACAGCCGTCTGCGGCCCGGCTTGCTTGAATGAGTCCCTTTCTCACTGCTCCATCAGGATTCAAGCAAGCCGGGCCGAAGAGGCTGAAATGCCAGAAACCGGTCCCCGGTAGCTTGTCTCCTTTCTGGTGAAGAATTGGCTTGGTAGTTTGGTCTGCCCTGTTCCCATGATGCACTGGGCCAGGGACAGACTAATTTGCATATAGCCAGGTTCTGAGCTGGGATGGGGCAGTGAGATAAATAACGGTGATGGATCAAGCCCTGATCTTTGGACTGGGTAAGAGTGGTCTGCTTAATTCAGACACTCTGTTCATCACCACCCCCTTTTCTACATTCTTATTATGCATAGAGTATCATTTATAGTCAATTTAATCAAACTCGAAGTTTTTGTACAGTGCGCTTCCTGAACGGTCATATTTCAAGATGCTTTCATGATATAATGCAGAAAAGAGGTATGGTGAAATTAAATTTGCCGATCAAACAATTTGGTTAAGTGGGGAATCCGGGATTCATCCTAGGTTTTCAGGTTTCATGTTGTACAGTTCAGCCACCAGATTGGTATCTCTCGCTCTCCTAATTCACATCCAAGGTAAATACATTGTCTTCTTGGTGCATGACGTTAGAGCATGGAAGGCAGGAAGGAGCCACACGAAAGCGCGGCTCGTTTTGGGCTCAAGGGGACCTCAAACGGAGCCCGAACCAGGCCTCTAGCTCTAGCATTCAGTGGCTTGGCTTGCCCACCCCTCATGTGTGGATACTGTGAGCCTGCCTGGCCAATCGTAGCATGACTGAGTGGTGTTCGGCAGACGGAAGCAGTTGCTGGGAGTAAGAAGTTGGTAGGGCACCTATCTGGATAAGTGGTTATGATTATTACTGATTTCACAAAATGGGTACTACAGGACTGTAGTGTAGATCTAGACTTCAAAAATGAATGGGGGAGAAGCTTAGGGGTTACTAGAGAACTTGTCATGAACAAGCATTGGCAATTCAAGCTGATAGAAAGTGACTCATTAGTTGTAGGTGCTCCCAGAAAGTCATCATATATGCATTGTTACTCATCCTTGCACTCATCCACCAAATGACTCTTTTAATCACCCCTTTCTCATACATAAAAGGCGCTTACACAAACTCAACAAGCCGGTGCAAGATAAATCTGAGAAAGATTACACAGTTGATGTGGGCGGAAGCAAGTGGATTTTAGCAGCTAATGATGTTCCGCGCGAGTGCGTGAACTGATGACTAGTGTAACTAGGTTGTATTGTGAGTGTGGTAGCAGTGAGTGATAGAAGTAGCACTGTGCGCGACTAGGAGGGCAATTGGTTGTGCTTGGAATGGTTGCAGGCATGTTGTGAGGGATGTTCCAGTTTGCTGTGAAGAGCTGAGAGCATTGTTGGTAGGGATGCAAGTCTATATGGGGGACTGGTATTGGCAAATGATGTTGGCTAGTGCTGTAAATTTTGAGGTTGAATGATGTTACAATGAAATTTGGTAAGTAATGATTGGTGTGGGCTTTAGTTGGAAGTTTAGGAATAGATGAGTGGTGCAAGTGGCTGAAGCGTAATAGAGGTTTTGGGATGAGATGTAAAAATGGATTTGTGAGTGACTGCGCTAGACTAAATGGGGTTGTGCATGGCATGAGTGACTGGATAGCCCGAGTGACTAGTTACATAGGTGAGTGATGTTTAAAATAATAATACATTTTGTCGAACCGTGTTGCCAGAGTTTGACTGGCTGCCATTGATTGCTCTTGCGATGAAGGATATGGTTATGGGTAGTGTTGCTGGTGAGTGTGTGGTTGGTTATGCATAACTGGTGTTGATGATTAACTGTGGGTGAATGTTGCAAGAAGCTGGAGGTGAACTGTTTCATTAAAAGGTGATTTAAAAATATATATATTATTAAAATGTTTTAAGGACTGCACCAAGAGGTAGAGCGCAAGTGATCAGAGTTGTAGAGAGAGGTGTAGTGATTGAGTAGTAAAGCAACAGAAGTGAGTGAATGCCCAGGACGTTTGTGAATGACTAAGGTTTACATCTGGCGAGTGGTGAAGTTAGTGGCTGTGATAAAGCCTGTGTCATGTAATAACGTGCCTATGATATTGTGTGAGGCATTGGTGCTGAAAGTAAGTGCAGTTGTAACAGCCCGAAGGAGAGTGAAGAGGTAAACCATAAATCGTGCTTTATCTACGTGGACATAGTTGTGTTCTGAGAGGGTGACCAATGAACGTGTGATGTGTTGAGGGTTGTGAGTGAACTGGCGACACAAGTGTTATTGCATGTGGTACGTGTGTTTGGTGTTACAAGTGTTGTAAGAGTATGATGGTGAATGGATGAATGGTGTAATGTAGTCCTTTATGGAAGGACTACAGTGATCTACTTGTGAGAAACATGAGGATTTAAGACGGATGGAATGATTAGGAACCGAAGAGTTACATATATATAAAAAGAAAGTGCTCCATGAGATTGCTATATGCAGAGAAAGTGCTTTTGGATAACACGAAGAGTGCTGGTGAACTGTTGTTTTTTAAGAGAAAGCGCTACACAAAGCTATTATGATTTTCGACATAGAAGCCCTGATGAAGTCAAGAATGCCTTAGACTTGCATGACGAAACACGTGTTGGCTGCGTTTTGGAACTGTATATAGCTGCATTTGGAAGAAAATTTTGTGGAGTTACATATTAACATATTAAGTGTCTACGGCTGTACCAACAACTGGAACATGTGGATTTGCAATGCAAAGAAATAAATTACTGAATGTTGGACTTTACACATTTGAATTCTATTGTTAATTAGTGCTCAGGGAGGAATTGATTTTAGTTTTTGTTGTACGCACTTTTGTGGGTATTAGTGGGGTTGTTGGGTAACCGACCTCTCCCCCTTTTGGAGCACTGCCAATTACAGATTGAATATTTACTTTAGCCCGAACTGTCAGTTGTGCGCCCTAGCTTAAACCTGGTTACCTGGAGTGTTTGTATTAATCAATTAGTATTGGGGTGCTGTCAATTTTTGGTGCTGTGTCCTAACCACCTACAACATGAGAGCATAGGGACCTTTCCCCTCGGGTTGGTGGAGAAGGAAAGGTGGCCTGCAGACCAGCTCTGGCCTTTAGCTGATGCAAGCAGGCGTGTTCCACCCTGTGAGGTCCGTGTGCAGGGGTGAGGCCTCCGAAAATGGAAAACATACAAAGAATGCGGGTTGTTTTCCAGCTCTGCTCTTCGCCTCTCAGTTCTGCCCTGCCCATGAAGATTATAGAGCGGACAGGCCTCAGCCTGCAAGGAAGGGGAGATGACCATCGTTTTGGAGAAAAAAAATGCAAACCGACTGGCCCTGTATTTTGCTGATTGAAAAGGGAGAAAACACATTAAATAAACACAGTATGTGCTAAAAATTATTCTTAGCAAATTAATCATGTACATACTTCAGTTATGCTTTACTGTTTGTTTGTATAAGCTTTATTCGAGACAATTCTCATAAAAGCACATAAAACCAAAACAATTACACAATAATATATAATTACAGAATAAAAATTCATTAAACATGAAGTACAGCTCATACTACATTTACTTATAAAAACCATTTATACCTATGATATTACATAAAACATTATTAAAAGGAATACCTGATTACCTGCTACCCCCCAAGGACCGTCGTCTAATTGCCCAAGCCCAACCCAGGTATTTAGCTACCCCTATGACTATCGAATCCTGGTTTGTTGTACGTAGGATTCTTAGAGCCACTGCACTATCTCGTGTCCCCAGGTTTTTACATACCGGCGAGAGCCATTTTCTCCTCGGATTTGCGTAAGCTTGGCATACGAAGAGGAAATGACCTATGCTCTCCTCGGCATTTTCACATGCTGGACATAAGTTGTTAGTGGGTCTATGCCAGCCAGATGTCAGTTTCTTAAGGGGGATAGAACCTGATCTAAGCTGAAAGACAAGTTTCCTGTCCATAGGTACCGTGATATTATCCCAGTAATTTTCTAGGACTGGAAGGATTTTTGTCTCCAGGTAGCGGCCAGACATAGAGTCAGCCCTAGTGTCTTTCAGCATCTTACCACCCACCCAATCCCAGTATTGTTCTTTGAGGGCTTCTTTACTAGGGAAGATTTCTCCCTCGGGATTGTTCCAAAGATTTGAAAACCCTAAATTCACTAACATGGTCTTCAGATGTTTTAACCATTTAATCTTATGGAAGATATCTTCCTTGATTATCCATAGAAAACCCTCTGCATATTGTCTTATTTCTGGAGTCGTCCAAAGGCGTCTCCAGTAGAGGACTGGGCGCAATCGGGCTCTATCTACAATGGTACGTCTACCCAGCTCCAAAAACAATGGGATTAGAGGGGTGCTCTGTGGGAGTCCTGTAATCCCTCGCATGAACTTGTTCTCGGAAGTCTGGAGAGCCACTAGTCTATCCCAGGCCCATAGCTCCGCACCATATAGAGTGGCACCCAAAACCTTCGCATCATACACTGTTATTACAGGTTTTATAGGCTTAGTTTTGGATTTGTGGTGTTCCCCCCTTAGAGCACCTGAAAGCTGCTTGTGCTTTAAGACCACTTTATCCACATGATGCGTCCAGCCAATACCCTCTGCGATCTGTACACCCAAATACGTGAATTCAGTAACAATATCTAGCCTACTGCTATTTAAGGTTACCTTGGGATAACTCCTGCGTCCTGTGGAAAAGGCCATTAGTTTTGTTTTTCCCACATTTGCCTCTAGCCCATGCTCCATGCAAAAAGCCTCGAAAATGTTTAATGCACGTTGCAGCCCCATGGGAGTCTTAGACAAAATAAGAGTGTCGTCAGCGAACATCAGGATCGGAACCCTGGTGTCCGCTAACGATGGGGCATCTACACTAGCCTTCAACATTCTCTCGACGATACCGTTAATAAATAACGAGAAAAGTAGAGGGGCCATGGAACAGCCTTGTCGGACTCCCCTTTCCACAGGGAAATCCGCTGTTGTCTCCCCACTTCCACCCCACTGGACTCTGGCGAAGTTGGATTCGTGCAGTCGCATGATCAATGTTAGCAGATCAGCAGGAATCCCCAGCTTTTGGAGAACCGACCATAGCTTGTACCGGGGGACTAGGTCGAACGCCGCCCGCAGGTCGACAAACGCGACATACAGGCAGCCCCTTCCCAGTACAACGGTCTTCCACCGCAATATGGTGAAGCGGAAGACCTGATCGATGGTACTGGTAGCTCGCCTGAATCCCGCTTGGTATGGAGAGAGGGCGTTGTTGTCTTCTACCCAGTCCATAAGCTGGTTTGTTACCATTCTCCCAACTACTTTCTGCATGGTGGCTATTAGGCTTATAGGCCTATAATTAGCAGGCAGTGAGCGATCGCCCTTTTTGTGGATTGGGATAATGGTTGCACCCTTCCAGATGTCTGGGACCACTGCCCCCTTCGCTAGGGCATTTGCTACAAGGAGGGTATATCTCGCCCATCTAGTTACGTCGTGCTTAAAAATATCGGGGGGAATACCATCTGGACCTGGCGCCCTCCCACATTTCGCGGAACAAATGGCAATTTCCGCTTCTCTGAGGGAGAATAGGTTATCGGTTGCATATACCAATATTATGCTGTCAGCTGCCACGGTATGGTTACCTTTCGCGTACTGTGGTCTGAAATAATCAACCCAAGCTTCCTCTGCTATGTTATTATCAGGCTTCGCAGGACCTGCTCCACTACCCCACTTGATGATTTTCCAGAATAACGTTGAGTCTTTGTTATCAGAGGCCTCTTTTAATTCGGCCCAGTGGGCTTCGTCCCATTTCTTTTTGGCACGATAGATGGCTAATTTGTACAGTTTCCTATTCTTTATCACTGCAGCGCGGTCCCTATTCCTTATGGCTTGTCCCAGTTCTAATCGTGCTGTTCTACAGTGATTATCAAACCACCTGCCCACTTCCTTAGCTTTCTTCCCTTTCCTTTTTTTGATAAAAAAACATGGTCTCAGGAGGGAGAATAACTTATTGTGGATTTCGGTGATGCCACTGTCCCCTGGAACCACTGGAACCGCAGCTTCCATTGCGGAAATTGCACTATCAACCTCGTTACTGATGTAGGTCATAGTGGCCTCATTTGCCAGTACCTTGGGCCATTTTAACCTGCGCTCATCGTTACTCATTACAGGGGTTTCGTCGTATGTCTCTATAGTATTTCCTGTACAAATATTCCACCACCTATGGGTCACACATAGGGGGTTGTGGTCACTTTCAACCCGGGGCCTAACAGCCATATCGACAACCCCGTTCCACAACTGGAGACTACACAAAATGTAGTCAATTCGGCTCCTATTGATACCATTGTCAAAAGTGTAGCTGCCCTCCTTGTCCCCCGGTGTCCTCCCATTCAGTGCTCTTAAACCATGTTCCATACAAATTCCATTTAGTAATAAGATCTCTTTTGTCCATCGCTTCACAGGTTTTAAGCATAGAGATGGTACTCCCCAGAGATTGTCCTCTTCACTCTCCAGGAGGTCGTTTGTACAGTCCAAAGGTTCAAAAGTCCTGTTTAGGTCCCCAACAATTATCATTACACTTTCCTGGGAGTTGGCCTCTATGGCAGCAGACAACAGCTCAATAGTGGGTGAATTGGTTACATTGTTACCTCTCGCATAGACATTATATAAATCTATTGGTTGGCCCTTAGCTACGGGGATTCTTAATGCTTGCAGATCACTATCTCCCAGGTCCAGCATTTTGATGTTGATATGCAGGTCCTGTCTAACCCAAACAGTTAAGCCTCCCTTGGGCCGCCCTCTTCCCCCTTTTGAAGCTGGTATACAATAATTCAGGTAACCTAGGCAAAAGAGGGGATCACAAGCCCAGGTTTCTTGGAAACAGCAAATGTCAAAACCACTTATAAAATTCACCCAGGATTGGGAATCCAACTTGCTAGCCAACCCGGCGACATTCCAAGATAGAAGCGTACCAATGCCAGCATTTGTCCCGTCTCGAGCATTAATGAATGGAAATACTCGGGCTAACATTGGGCTATCCATAGGACTAGTCAGCCCTTCTAGGTCATCTATTGGATTGATAGTCAAGTCAACTATTGCTGGATATGTTATCATGACATTTGTACTTAGGGTTCCCAGTCTAAAACCACCTTCTTCAGCCAAACCCCCCGTCTCGATATTGTTGACCGATAGGTTAGTAACAATTGTATTACCATAAACGTCAAATGGCCCTTTTGGCTCGTTTATAATCCCACCTATACTATCTGTATTGGTTTGTCAATATCCCCATCCCGGGTCCTGCCATCCTACATGGGGGTTGTGATATGTATACAAGGTATGATGATGACCAACAGGACGAGGTGGTAAAGGATTGACTGGCCATGATACAGTAGGGGGGATTATGGGCTCACTGAGTAGACTAGTCGTTACACTTGTGGGTCGGGGGTAAAAAAAGGTGAGGTCCACAATACCGATACCACCCTTGTTTGTTCCCCATCCCTGCCTTGTTATCCATCCCACCACCCTTGGGTCTTGAAAATTGAGCACAATACAATCCCCCCCCCAAGGTTTTTGGTGTGTATCCCATCCAATCTATTCTCCTTGCCCCTATTATTAGCCCATCGATATCACCAGGCAGAGGACGATGCTTTACATAAAGGAGGACTGTGGCCTGAAGTAAAAGGATGCCTTTTATGAAGGAAAAAAAAATCTAAAGGCTCAATGTAAACGGGAGCACGTGCTTGGACAGAGGGATTCCACAAGCTATTGCTTTACAGCGTGTTCCTACTTTTTTATAATACATTTATTTTTCAGTTAATTAGAACTGTTGCAATACAGAAAGCAGCAATAAACAAACTCAATATTGAAAGACAATGCTACGCGCAAAAGCTAAAACACAAAAGCTAAACATCCGAGTAAAAAAGTGCTCAGGGTAGTAGCGGCCAGACGTCACCACAACTGAAAACGATACATGGCCCCAGGTACAAACTTTGTTTTGAGGGATGTATAAATGGGACAGCCCTGAAATGCGAGCGGGCCAGGGCCCGCGGGCTGCCATGTGAGACTCCCCAGACGGCCTTTGAGCAGTGGAAACCTACGGATAGGAGCTGTCCGGGTCAACCAAAGCTGCCAAAAATTGCTTTTGTACGGCCATCTTAAACTTCAAAAGAAAGACAATAGCCACTCATCCTTGTAATTTAAACAAGTTCATAAAGCCCCGCTGCATGTTCAGTAGCTCCACTGCATATTTGGTAGCCTTGCTGTATGTCCAGTAGCCCCCGCTGCATGTCCAGTAGCCCCCGCTGCATGTCCAGTAGCCCCCGCTGCATGTCCAGTAGCCCCCGCTGTATGTCCAGTAGGCCCAGCTGCATTCTGTGCAGTATCCCGCTCCGCATCATGTTCAGTATCCCGCTCCGCATCTTGTTTAGTAGCCCGCTCCGCATCTTGTTCAGTAGCCCGCTCCGCATCTTGTTCAGTAGCCCGCTCCGCATCTTGTTCAGTAGCCCGCTCCGCATCATGTTCAGTAGCCCGCTCCGCATCATGTTCAGTAGCCCGCTCCGCATCATGTTCTGTAGCCCCCGCTGCAGGTTTCAGTCGCCTTGCTGTATGCCCAGTAGCCCTTGCTGTATGTTCAGTAGCCCCTGTTGCATGCATGGTCTCCATCTCTGGTTTATATAGGTCATTTTTCAATAATTGGCACTAGGCAGGCTGAATCTGTAGGTTTTCTTCTTTTTGAACTTTTGTAGAGTGTTGGAACTTCTTGGGGCATGGTTACCTTCTCTTCCCTCTCACTTATCTCCATAGCACAAAGTAGGATAAGGAGAAATGCAATTTCCAGTAAGTAATAAAAGCATTAGCATGTGTACTCCTGTACCAACAACGAAATATAGTATAGCTGCTGCACCAGCTCGGTGTTGATTAAGAAGGCCGAATCGTAATCTTATCCAGGCCAGGGAGAGAAACCAGGCTCTTCAATAAATTACATTGGACTAGCTTAACCCAACATGATCACCTATTGCCCTGAAAAGTCTGATTGCCATAGTTTAAGGCCTGTAAGAATCCAGCTTTTATATTTTCCAGAATTGGAGCAAGGGAAGGACCAGACAACTCACTTGATGAACGGGACCGTGAAGATGATCGTAATACTGATTTGGGTTCTAAAATGTTTAAGGGCAACCATATTCAAAGATATTTGTATCCTGTGGCCCTAGGAATTGGGAATCCCCTAAATGACCACAATACACTCTTTTACTGAACAAAACAGTATTTCCTTTTGAAATATTTCTTTCATTTATTGTCACAGTAAACCTCCAGAGCCACCAGCAAGCATTGAAGACCAAGACATGTCTAATCTAGCAAGACAGTATCCTCAGCATATTGTGCGATTGACATGGGCATCCTTCGTAATCTTGAGGGACCGACCGGTCATTCCGAAGAGCTATGCCAAGGTCTGCTACATACAAATTAAAGAGTATGGACGAAAATAAGTAACCCATCTTTCGGCCTCTGTTTGCGTTTATTGGGTCTGTAATGGAGTTAGCCTTCCCCCGATTGACACTAATTCAGGTTTCATAATATGTTCTCCATATGGCTTACGGAATAGTGCAGGATGCCCCATTGATGCAGCTGCTACTCAATACTGTCGAAAGGAACTTGAAAATCTATGAAGGAAGCGTATAGAAGGGAGCTGCTGGGAGTGTTGTGTCTCAACCAGCATGGATAGAGGTACTATATTGTCGGTATTCCACAGTATTCTTGAAAGCCGGTCTGATACTGGCCATGTTCTTTAAATCTTCTAATATTGCGGAGGCATTAACTTTGGCCTTTACCATCGATAAGGGCGATCATTCTGTAGCTTTTGGGATTTGTACAACAGCCCTTATAGGGAGATTCATTTTCCATTCTCCCTTTAGATATGGAGGTTGATTTTCTTGAAGAACAGGACTCTTTTTGGGCGTTCCGGTCCAAGCAGACTCGCCTTTTATCAGGCAGTCAAGCGACGATCAGTGTGCCCTAAACTTCCTCCATGGGCTTGTTGTATTAAAGTAGAAGAGTGTTACCATTTTTTAAATGGGAAAGTGTTATACTGTCCCTTCATTTGTTCAAGCGGATTACTGCACTAGCCCCGTTCCGGCCCACCACCTGCTCATTGTTCTGTTATGTGAACACTAAAAAAGAACCTGTTTTTATACACTTCTTCATGCCACACTGCTGACATGTCCAAGTGGTGTAAATAAAATATATGTTATACCAATTTAAAAGGGGGAACAGCCATTACAACACAACTTTTACTACGCGTTGCTATTACATCGCATGCGTTACAATGCATGCGATGTGACAACGCGTAGTAAAAACTACGCATACCATTACATTGCGTGCGCTTTTACCACACATGCGCTGTATTGGCTATCCACGTTGTTGTGAGGAAACTCAGGCTGTTTCCTCACAACGACGTGCATCTCTGACGATGCAGGATCCGGGAGCAGAGATGGCGACGCTGGAACCACGAGGAAAGAGGTAATGCTGATTGTGCTTGGGGTGGGAGTAGTGGTTTAGGGTAGGGTAGTGTTGTAGTGTTTTAGGGTTGGGGTAGTGTAGGGGTGGGAGTAGTCTGGGTAGTATTGTAGTGTTTTAGGGTTTATGGTAGTGCAGGGGTGGGGGTAGTGTTGTAGTCGTAGTGTTTTAGGGTTTAGGGTAGTGTAGAGGTGAGTCGTGTGGGTAGTGGTTTAGGCTAGGGTAGTGTTGTAATGTTTTAGGGTTGGAGTAGTGTAGGGGTGGGAGTAGTGTGTGTAGTGTTGTAGTGTTTTAGGGTTAGGGGTAGTGTAGGGGTGCAAGTAGTGTGGGTGTAGTGTGGGTAGTGTTGTAGTGGTTTAGGGTAGTGTAGGGGTGGTAGTAGTGAGGGTAGTGGTTTAGAGAAGGGTAGCGTTGCAGTGTTTTAGGGGTAGTGTAGCAGTGTGAGTAGTGTGGGTAGTGTTGTAGTGTCATAGTGTTTTAGGCTTAGGGGTAGTGTAGGGGTGGGAGTAGTGTGGGTAGTGATGTAGTGTCGTAGTGTTTTAGGGTTTAGGGTAGTGTAGGGGTAGGAGTAGCGTGGGTAGTGGTTTAGGGTAGTATAGGGTTTTAGGGTTAGGGGTAGTGTAGGGGTGGGAGTAGTGTCGGTAGTGTTGTAGTGTTTTAGGGTTAGGGGTAGTGTAGGGGTTGGAATAGTGTGGGTAGTGTTGTAGTGTCATAGTGTTTTAGGGTTTAGGAGTAGTGTGGGTAGTGGTTTAGGGTAGTGTAGGGTTTTAGGGTTAGGGGTAGTGTAGGGGTGTGGGTAGTGCTGTAGTGTTTTAGGGTTAGGGGTAGTGTAGGGGTGGGAGTAGTGTGGGTAGTGCTGTAGTGTTTTAGGGTTAGGGGTAGTGTAGGGGTGGGAGTAGTGTGGGTAGTGCTGTAGTGTTTTAGGGTTTAGTGTAGGGGTGGGAGTAGTGTGGGTAGTGTTGTAGTGTTTTAGGGTAGTGTAGGGGTGGGAGTAGTGTGTTGTGTAGGGGTAGGGTTGTCACTTACCTTGCAAACGTTAACTATGAGTATAGCTTTAGCACGCATGCCTTTACGTTGTAATGGCATGCGTGGTAAAGGCATACTCGTTATAAAAGTATGCGATGTAATGGCATGTCGTTGTCATTGACATCGCGTTGTAATAATATGTAATGACATGCATTTATTTAAAAGGTACTCCTTTAACTAGCCTTGGAAGTATGGAAGCCCGAGTTGGCCTGGATGAGGCACAAACTTGTGGCCTGCAGCTCACAGCAGATGAGAGGCACCTTGTTGGCATATCTGAGCTGGTGGTAACGAAGTGGGCATAATATTGAACAACAGGCAGAAATGGTGCCAGATTGAAAAGAGTGGGGACAAAAAAAGGAATAGAGACTTGATGAAAGGAATGCGGGCAAGCAAAGCATAGGGAAGATTACAGACGACTGAACCAGTAACCACAAACAAGAAAGCTGGCAAGTGGCAGACAGAGTGAAGGTAGCAATAAAAGGGGAAGTAAACACAGAAGGAGGGAGGGCTGGCTGGAGCGGGGTCCTGTTTCCACAAAGAGGTGAGAGTGAATGAAGTTCTCCGCTGTGCTCGTGTTTCGACTTCATCACGTCTTATGAGTTTAGAACTGAGCCCGACTAAATAAGTCGCCTGCTTTCTGTTTGCCCCATGCCTTCCACAGGGCTACTTATAAGAGCACTTCTGGTGTTGTCAGTTTGGGTGAAGCCATGTGTTTGACGGCTCAGCCCCTCCAGGTAAATTTTGAAGTTGGCTCATCTGTCGGAGTAGTGTTGCAGGTGGCTGTGGGGTGTTCCTAAACTTGCAAGGCTTACCACTCCCTGGTACACCCACTCCCCACCTTGAGCAGGGTTTACGGCAGCTGATTTCTCTGCACTTGTAGTCGGCGCCGGATTTAGACTTGATAAGGCCCTAAGCTATTTGAAATATGGGGCCCTTTATAAGTCCAGATATTCTATGTGACTATGTCAGTGACAAATATGATTATTATTATCTTTTTTGGGGGTCCCCAAGAAAGTGGGGGCCCCAAGCTATAGCTGTGTAGCTTATACGTAAATCCTGCACTGCTTGTAGTATAGAAGTCTGCAGTGGTGAATCAATTTATGTCTGCTAGGAATCTTTTTGTGAAGTTTATTACCATTGTGGAGTTTGAGGAAGGGCCATAATTCAAGAGGTGAAGCTTCAAGTGGCCCACAATACTAATCCCTGCACCAGTAATGGAAACAGATGGCCTATTATTCTGTGGGGATGTGCATATATAGTTAACACTATGCTGTGTCTTGTGTAGAAGTTCTGAACAAAGATGTTCAAACAGAAGCAAGGCACAGATAGGTAAAACCATTCACCCTGATAACATTTCAGTAAAGCGGTTTTATGAGTTTAGGCCTAGTTATTTATCTCTTAACCCTTTCCATGCTCACGGGCGGCGTGTGCTCATGACGGCATGGAGCCGTCATGAAACTGCCGCCCACCTACGCGGAACTAATTCCCCGCCTGTGCGGGCGAATTAGTGAGTGGGCGGGATCATGACGGCTCCACGCCGTCATGAGCACACGCTGCCCGTGAATCATGACGGCGTGGAGCCGTCATGAGTAAGGGAGCGCCACGCCCACCCCCTAGCCCCGTCCGCGCCACGGACGAATTTGCGCAGCTGCGAAAAGGTTAAACTTTATTGTAAAAATACATCTGTGAGGCAATAGGCAGTGACTTCACCAGATTGCCTGCATTAGGTCCAATACACTCAGTTTGTCAACCTTTGATGTGTCAAAGGCGGAGTCAGCACCACCTGGTTTGAACCTATGACAGTTGTTTCAGACAGATCTTGGCAGCTAAGTCTTCCCTCTCTGAGCTATGTGGTATTTTGAATCTACTCAAGTCTTAGCATCTTTTACAACTTGGCTTGAAACATTTGTTCACATTATGCAATCATGCAGCTGTGTGCAATTGGACTACTGCCCAGAAGCATTCCAAGGCAGTGGGTGGGGTGAGCCTGCATCTTTCTCTTATCTTCTACCGAGTACCATCCAGACCGGCACAGGTGTCTTTTCCGTTCACTCCATCTCCTGGGATAGTGTGACTGCAGCCCATTATTCTGGTTCTCTACCGGGGGACCAAAGTTTCCAACTTTTATCATCCCAGAGTTACCACTGTTTAAAACTGGGCCTGGCTGTTATATTTTTTGAGACTCAGTGCACATTTTTATTTCCAGACCTTTGATTCTATGTGGCTTTCCTGATGAAGGCGCTATGTTCACCGAACACGTGTAGACACTATGAAGATTCATCATTGAATTATAAAGCCACCATGCTGTATTGCCAAACTTCATGTTTTTTGTCTGTTTTATTTATATATATATATATATATATATATATATATATATATATATATATATATATATATATATATATACTGTCAAGTTGATAATTGTCTGTATAATTCTGCACATAATTGACCGATCATATCGTTTTTCCTATATCTACCATTTTTATAGGACATACAGCTTTGCCTGTTGTATGAGGTATTGGAAAAACAAATCTCTTTCCAAAACACTTGTTGTTTACTGTGATTTTCTTGTCCATAATATGTTGATATGTACAGAAAAATAAAATCAATTGTAGTTTATAATGATTTTTATATGAATAAAAAGTTTTCTTAATGAGAATTGTGATCCACTGAGTCTTCTCCTATTTTGTGGGAATTATGACCTGTCATACTTAATAGACCCATCGTTGCCTAGGGAATTTTCTTGAACAATTGCTTTTTCACTGCCCTGGGAATATATATCAGTAGTAGGGGGTCCTTATATTTACATTATGTAAAACTTGGCCTGGCACCACAAATTCTTGATCACAGGGTTTGATGTTCTGGGTTTTGCGGGCTCCTGATCGTAACTTATTTTACCTACCTGCACATAAAGACCAATTTGGTCATACCTGTAATAGTTCTGAATTATTGAGTTTGTATTATTTCATATTTCCTGCAGAATCTTAATTTGTAACCCACTGCCACCTCCTACAGTAAGTTTTGATTGCTCGACTTCACTACTGCTTAAGAGTAAAGTGCCCAAAGTATGAACCAGTTTATCTATTTTGACTGCACCAGTGCTTGTTTGCCCGGGGCACCAATGATAAAAGACCGCTCCCACAGATAGGTTGGTGTGACCTCCATCTGCCCTAGCATCCAACAAAACAACCTTACAACAGTCTGTACTTGCAGCTTTCATTTTATGTGATGTAGACAAACTATTTGTACATGGATGGTGGACTGGGCAAGGAGAACCATGCCAAAACCTTGTGAGCGGGGGATCAAAGGTGAAGGAGAACAAGGCGAAACCTTGGGAAAGTGAGATCAAAGGTGGAAGAACAGGGTGAAACCTTGGGAGAGGGGGATCAAAGGTGAAGGAGAACAGGGCAAAACCTTGGGAGAGGGGAATCCAAGGTGAAGGAGAACAGGGCAAAACCTTGGGAGAGGGGGATCCAAGGTGAAGAACAGGGCGAAACCTTGGGAGAGGGGAATCAAAGGTGAAGGATTACAAGGCGAAACCTTGGGAGAGGTTGATCAAAGGTGAAGGAGAACAGGTCGAAACCTTGGGAGAGGGGGATCCAAGGTGAAGAAGAACAGGGCGAAACCTTCGGAGAGGGGGATCAAAGGTGATCATGACTATGCTATCTCAGCATAACTAACAGCAGACCAGCACCTAATGAACTTTGGAAATCTACTTGCATAGAGAAAAACACATAGAAACTCATAAAGTTAAGGCACGTCTAGGGGGAGGGAGAGGGGAGGAGAGGCAGTTGGGTAGTTGATTGTTTAATAGGAATAAGCAGATACCCTACAGGAAGACAGATATAACAGAACTTATGGGTGATTTTGAGGAATAGACAAGACCTTCATATTGGATAACACAGAAGATATAGTAACTAAACAAAGTATGGAGATTCAGTTGGGCATAATTGTATAATTCTATAATTGACTAAGGATATTGTTGTCC
The DNA here is from genome assembly GCF_964261635.1 of Lissotriton helveticus. Lineage (NCBI taxonomy): Eukaryota > Metazoa > Chordata > Amphibia > Caudata > Salamandridae > Lissotriton > Lissotriton helveticus. The sequence goes on from NC_136072.1 coordinate 160,327,124, forward strand.
AGTATACGCGATATTTATGAAAGTTTTGCTAGGCTCAATTGTACAACCAGTAGTAGTAGTAGAAAAGCTTTATTCGATTTTAAAACAAGGTAAAATCATAAAAGCAACAAACAAAATATACGATTTTATACACCGTCATAGGAGCAAATATAAAAGTAGTATTAAAAAATTAAGTACATGCGCCAAATGAAGCCTTTTGTTTTAACTACTATTCTTTAAGAAAAAGTTTGGGTACCGCCAACTAGTTGTGTTGTATCATACATGTGTGCGATAAAAACTATGGATTCCAACTAATAGAATTTTAATAAAACACTGAAGCTATAATTAATCATGGGTTCTCCGAATTTTCAAACAGCTTTTGCAACAAGTATTCTAAGAGAGTATGTAAGAAATTTAATCACATTTGTTTTTTTGTAAAAAATGGATGGTAGACAGGGCAATATTATTCAAAATGGCATTCCTGTTCTTTCATCAAGACGGTCATTCCTTGTTGATAAATAACCTTTTGAATAATATCTATTGATTGTATAGTGTTCGAAAACATTGGTTATACATGCAAGTCTGTGTGTTAACATTAAAGGCTGGTGAAGGTTCACCCTTCACCTGCACAGGTCCGCAACGTCAGGAAACGTGTTCATACTTGCATTCGTACAGCATATTTTGTACCTTTATGTCAGACTTTGCATCTTTTGGTGTGGTTTCCCCCTGTATTTTTAGCCTTTGACCTCCTGTTTTTGATCCTGTGCTGCATTTTGTTTTTGCATGTGCCCAGGGGCTGTTAATCAAATGTTACTAGGGGCTCTGAAGAATGGACTGAGCCACCCACATGAGTAGTCTGGCCAACATGTTTCAGACCTGCCACTGCAGTGTCTGTGTGTGCAGTTTTAAACTGCCATTTCGACCTGGCAGGCCCAAACCTTCTGTTTTACTACGTGTAAGGTACACCTAAATTAGGCCCAAGGTAGCCCCATGGGCAGGATGCAGTGTATTTAAAAGGTAGGGCATATACTGTTGTGTTTCACATGCCCTGTTAGTGAAATACATCTAATTTCGTTTGCACTGCAGCAAGGCCTATCTCTCCCAACTGGTTAGCACTGGAGCTTACTTCTAACATCTTACAAGTGAATCTGTCAATTGGGAGCTGATAGGAAATTGGAGTTTGGCGTCTCTGGACTCTCAATTTAAAAATAACCTATTTTAGTGATGTTTGGTTTTAAATTGCAGGTCTGAAAATGCCACTTTTAGAAAGTTAAAGACACACAGATGATGGGCTGAATGCAAAGCAAACCAAACATTCACCGCCCAGTCAATAGATCTGGGTTAAATCTATCGTTCTTTTGCTCACCATGCCCCCCCTGCCATATGAAAAACAGTCTTGACCCTGTGCTTCATGGGAACAGTCCAGCCCCAACTGTCAAGCCAAGTCCTCCCTGGACTGGAAACAAGCATCCTAGAACCGGTTTCAGGGTATCGCCCCTCAACAGCCAGGCTAGCTTGACTCCGTCGCATGGAGAGCCAAGACCCACGTCTGGGCATACCCGTCCCACTCGGAGTGACAATGCATAAAGAACAATTGATGGGGTGAATGTTTGACATTGATCAGCATTCACTCCATTTGCTCTGCATTCCATCCATCATCTGTGTGTCTTTTGCTTTCTTGCCTTAAGTGTGCTGGGTAAGGGAGTGACTAGAGTTCACATCTGGAATGTCAACCACAGTGATATGTATGTCATAAGGTTAGACTAGGGCCCTCAGCCCTTCTTTTTATGATTCTTTTATCAGCCTAATCTCCTTCCCAAGATGTACCTAGGCCCCTTCCTTGTCACCAATGACTAAATCAAAGAGCATCTTTTGAAGTTTACAGGGAAAGCTTGGCTCTCCTATGTCAAGCATGTCCCCCACCCAACTTACAAGAATGTAGCAATGCCCAAATCTGTTGTTCTCTACCTCCACTCCATGCTGCACCATGCAGGCCTTGGTCTCCCAAAATGGAACCCAGGGCCCTCCATGTATTGTACCATCCACAAGCATGCATACTCCCAGTTCATGTATAGAGCCACACACTTCACAGAACTGTACCCATGTATTCTACCACTCATATGCATACATCCAGCACATACATTAATCATGCATGCACTGGCCAGCACTGTATTATTCCTGTATTGTACCCTTCCTGGGCGCACATACACTCAGCGCAGATACACCACTTCTGCACAGCATTTCACAACAAAGCGATGGAGACCAAGGGTGAATTAGGCACACAGCAGCAGAACTTTAAAAATGAGTGAGCTTGTAGACCTCACTCCAGTGATAGGTTAAAAAGGGTCTGTTCACACCCACTGATAACTACATGGTATGCTGGCACCAACGCACTTGTGCTACTTAATTCCTGGTGAAGACAGTAGCCTTCCACCACTATGACAGTAGCAATTTGGATGCCAGTCTCAGTCCACCAAGGCAACAATCCATGAGACAGGCCTATATTACAGTTCACAAGCATGATCCTTGTTTACTTATGACAACAAAAATTTGCATTAGGGATCCAGACATCAGTACAGTTGGGCACTCTGGGCAGGGGTGCACGTCCATTACCGTGAAGAGGATGTTTCAATCCTAATACTCATGTTAGTGCTTTATTTTCAGACAGCACAGCTCAGAACCAGGGAGCAAGCTTGTCAACATTTTAAAACTGGGACATTTTTATAAAAAATATATGAATAACTTTTTTTTTTCCCATTAACCTATATTGACACATAGGCAATTTGAGGGGGATACAGCTGAAAGAAAGCAATTTTTGGCTTAAAAAAAACAGGAGACTTCCACCTTAATCTGGCCTGTCGGCATGAGAAAGAGGCAAACCCAGCTCACTTTTTCAAAGCTGTACTATCTGAAAATAAAGCACTAGATCAGAGAAATATCAGGTTAAATGAATTCACTTTACGTCCTGTAGGGGTATAAAACAGGCACTTGGCTCTGCACCAGAAAACCCCATCAAGACAAGGCCCTAGTTTGGATGATTCAGCGCAGTTAATGTTGGGCAAAATAAATAGCTCAAACTTTTAAGAAGGTAGTGTTGTAGGACAGTAAAACTTTCTTTGCTTTGCGTGCAACAGTATTCTCCAAGTGGATGGCTCACCAGTGACGCTATTTTTGGTAGAGGGGCTAAGAGGGGTAAGTAAGAGACGCACCATTAGTTATAGGGCACATCTTAACCTACTTAGGGGAAAAGGAACTTGCTGGACTTTGTGCCCTCTTAAGTGAGCATTTATTACTATTAGCTGGAAATAGAACCAACTGGAGCAGCTGGTCCCCTGACATGGATGAGATAGTAGTGGAAGATAAAACAACTAAAAAGAAGCTGATCTTGTTCTTTGAACAAAACATGTGCATATCTAGGACAGGTACACTATTCTGAGAAAATCTCAACAGGTTAATTACTTAAAATCACAGTCCAGTACATGAATACATTTGAACTATATTTTACACGTAGACCCCTAATCAATGCATTAAAAAAACCAAAAAAACATTTTAGCTGAACATTTACAACGTTGCTTTATTGTTAAACTACACACAGCAACACTGAACAAGGAGTACAAATGTTTAGAGTAGGATGTTAGAAATGGGGTCACTATTTGCCAGTGGTTTACACCGTGTCTAAGTAGGGAGCCTTAGTATAGTCAGGGTAAGTATGTTACACACCTAAGTAACCCCTATTCACCCCCTTGGTAGTCTGGCACAGAGCTATCGGGCTTCTCCCAGAGGCAATGTGTAAAGTATTTGTTCACAGTAACACAGTGAAACCACTACAAAAGGACGCCACACCAGTTTAGAAAAATAATCAATATTTATCTGAACCTCAAGACCAGGAGCTTTGACTGAACGGCAGACCCCACCACCCCACCCTACTCAGCGCCTTGAGATCATCACGGGTGAGTAGTTGCACTTTATAAGATTACTGATTGATTGATCTGAATCAAAAAAGACCAAAAGAGCAGCAATCCAACATACACAAGTCAAGATATGAATTTCCCGATTAAATAAAGTTGTAGTTATTAAAAACCAATGGTTGCACTTTATCAGGACAAAGTACCTTAAATGTGTCAAAAATCCAAGACCATGCATGGCGCAGGGAGGGGAGGCGTCGAAAAAAACAGGTGATGCGTCTGTTCCTTACTGCCACAGGGGAGGTAGTGGGGAGTCCCACCTGCTGTGACAGACTGCTTTTCAAGAGGAGGAAGAAGCAAGGAGTTGACATAAAACATCAAAGACCATAAATCACTTTTGGTGTCTGGAAAAGGATTATAAGAAGAAAATGTTGAGAACCAAGGGGCATATCAGCAACAGCCGGCGATAATTATCGCTAAGCGTGCGGATAATTATCGCCAGCTATCGCTGGTTTATATCGCCGAGATAGCGTGCTATCAGCAACGCTTATCTCAGATGCGATATATAAACCAGCGATAGTTGAAAAAAGGTGCGATTATCGCTTGAAATCCAGCGATAAATGCACAGCAACAGGCGATGCCTTGCTGATAGGGCTGGGTGGTCTCAGCCCTATAATCCACCACCCATAGGCTAACATGGTTTACTCAAAAGAAAATCAGGCGTAAAGAATCCTGAGAAAAGCGCGGTTAGCGCTCCTTTTATCATCGCTGCACAGGTTAGCGTGCACATTGATATTAGGAGTAATGTTGCTTAGCAAAATTTTCCTGATAATATCTGTGTTACGCCCACTTTGCCTCTCATTAGCGATGCAAGACTGGGCGTTGATGTAACGCTTATCTCAGATGCGATATATAAACCAGCGATAGTTGAAAAAAGGTGCGATTATCGCTTGAAATCCAGCGATAAATGCACAGCAACAGGCGATGCCTTGCTGATAGGGCTGGGTGGTCTCAGCCCTATAATCCACCACCCATAGGCTAACATGGTTTACTCAAAAGAAAATCAGGCGTAAAGAATCCTGAGAAAAGCGCGGTTAGCGCTCCTTTTATCATCGCTGCACAGGTTAGCGTGCACATTGATATTAGGAGTAATGTTGCTTAGCAAAATTTTCCTGGTAATATCTGTGTTACGCCCACTTTGCCTCTCATTAGCGATGCAAGACTGGGCGTTGATGTAACGGGCGCTAAGTCAGCAAAACATGCAATAGCGTGTCTTTGCTGATAAGGTGATAAAATTATCGAGTCTTTTCGCCCGAAAACGGACACAAAAGCGGCAATAATTTTGCTGCGCCGCCTTGATAATATGCGCCCAAAATTTTTCATCTGTTAAGCAGTCAGACTGGCTGTAACTAGGACTGAGGGCTGTGGCCTTCTACTCACCCTGCTGGTTGAGGAGGCATCACCTAGGGAATCCACGACTACCTGCCCTAGAGCACTAGTGCCTTTCTGCTTGCCAGTACCAGTGTGTCCTATGAGGAACAGGACAGTGCTGGAGGGAGTGAGGTCCAGTTGGGAGCCCTGTTGAGTAGATACCCTCCCGAGGTGTGAAAAAACTGCTGTGTACCGATAGTTGTTGCCCTTGCGCAGGACAAAGTTGTTGACCCCTGTATGCTGGGTTAGGGCTGCAGTGAAGTGAGCCATGTGCCCATCGGGCTAGAGCCTGTGCGTAGTGCCGAGTCGGCACAATCTTATTCCTAGAGGGTTCGCCGTGAAAGAATGCCCTGCTGCAAGGGCTGTAGCCTTCTGCAATAGTGAGCCATGACCCTGAATACCAGCAGGGGCCGCCGCTGAAAATTTCACCATGCCAGGCAGGAGCCTATGTGCTCTGAGATACAGTGATCCATATGCCAGAGAGGGTCACCTGCAGCACCAAGAACTGCAACCAGGTCTGCCATTCCCCTTCAGAGAAGTGAGGATGCTCTGGAAGCACCCATATATCATCACAAAAGCAAGGGTCCTGGGACAGGATCATCTCGCCCATCCCCCACCGGTAGACAAACCGGATACTTACCACACAAGAGAAGTTGCAGATAATCCCTTGATCGCTTCAGGAGCTTGACCGTGAGTGCAGGACTCTGCGCCTGCTGAGTGCTGCCACCTGAACTGCACGCAGCAGACTCAGCTGCTTGGATTGCCCATGGATGGGGTGCACTCAAGAACTCCAGACGATCTACACCTGGTGGTGCAGGTAAAGCTGATTTTTGGCCCTATCGGCGCCGGGGGAAATTGATACTAGTAGCACTGTGGCACTGGAACCCTGTTGACTTTAACTTAGAGTCAAAGTGGACTCTTCAGATTCGGACTGCTAGTGGGGCATACCCTGGATGTTACCAATAGTGAATGGAGAATAACCACTAAAGCTAATGAAAGGAGGGTGTGGGACAAGGAATCACCAAAGAAACTCTAGTGCCCCCACTTCAGGGAAGATAGAGTGATTCTTTTTTTTTTTTTTTTTTCTTCAAAACCTTAATTGAGGAAATTCAAGTCGCACATTACACTGTGCTACGCAGCAGCTCAAATGGACCCAATACAATCCCAGCCAAGCGTTCGGAAACGAGTCGACTACACCTGGCAAGAAGCATAAATACATTAAGGCAGAATCACTACATCATTTCACAGGAATCCCTCCCCTCATGGGGGGTCACATACTCGGCCAGGACAACAGTAATGAGTGCCAGAGGGCGGGGACTCTATGTGGAAGCAGGAGGCAGTCACCGACCAGCGTCGGCGGCCACCGCGGACTCGGGCCGGAGAGGAGCGTGGGAGAGGCAGCGCCACTGGAATGGATGTGGGCGAGGAGGTAAGTTACCAAAGGGCCCCAGATGTCAACCAGACAGGACCTGGCAGGTAGCAAGTCCCAGAACTCAGATAAGAGTCTGACACAGAGAAGCATCCTCCAGCCAGCTCCAGACTCTAGGAGCAGGTCTGCGACCCCAACACATGGCCACCCTACGCCTGGCTAGTACTAGCATCATTGCAATCCGGCGTTGAGAGGCGTCTGGGCAGAATTTTACAAAACCAAGATGACACGGGGGTCAGGCTGCACCGTGGTACTAGTGATGTCAGAAATCGTGTACTCACTACCTGCCAGAATTCGGAGACCTTGGAGCATAGCCACTCTAAGTGTGAGGTCCTGAGGTCCACGGCGGGGGCAGCGCAGTGCATGCTAGCGTCACTTGGTATTAGTCTGAGCTTGTGGAGCTGAGCAGGGACAGCCTGTGCAAAAATTTGAAATGTATCAGACGGAGCCGATAATTTGGTGACAGCTTCTTCGCCTGATTCTAGCAGTATAGCCAGTCAGCCTGCGCAATGTCTATACCCAGATCGGCGCCCCACGCCTCCCGCGCCCGGCAGCAGAAATTGAGGTGGACGTTAGAGTGAGACCGTAGAGTTTGGTGACTAATTTGTGTGGGGACGGGACAGTATACACGAAGTCCAGGGCCGGCATAGTGGTTGGGGGCTGAGGAAATGTAGAGTGAAGCTTCCGGCACACAGCTCACAGCTGGTAGAATAGAAGCGTGTCCAGGGGGCTTGAGGAATCGGGTAGGGAGTAAAAAGTATTCCCTGGGTAGGAGAGATAGTGTGATTCTTGCTGGATGTTGTATTATTTTTGTTGGTTGCGGTAGAAAATAAATTAGTTAAAGTGAGTATTTGGCTGGACAATAATTTATTGGTGCTGCTTCGTGCCTTTTGATTTGTGAAGCATGTGCTCAATATCCTGTAAATACCACACCTCCCTACTTCTCCCACAAAGATATCTTTGGATTGTTCAGACCACGCACACCTAGGTCAAGTGCAGAACGGGTACTTGGCCCAGTCACTCCGAAAGCATAGTAATCAATGCCCCGGGACATCAGAGGTAAAAGCCCTCAATTCACGCGGTTTGACCCATTAACCACTGCTTGCTCCATAGCCTTCTGAAAGTGGTTCCAACAAAGAGGAATATTTTGTTAAATTAATTCACTTCACACCCTGCAAGCACACAAAATTGGAACTGGGCTCTGCGTTGCACCAGAAAACCCATTCAGATGCTGCAAAATTCTCCTCCCTGAAATAAAATTACTCAATTAGTTAACATCCTATTCAACCTGAAATGCATTTTATATTATCCAGATATAGCATTATCTCTTGTTGGTCCAGGTAAGGCATGCGCACTCATTAGCCCAGGTGAGACGTACCCGCTCACTGGCCCTGGTGAGCATGCAGCACTGAGCAGGGGTTGCTGCATTTCCGATTGTGACTACTGCGTGCACAGTCTGCACCTCTGCTTCATCTTCGTCTATGTCCTCTGGGTCTTGGGGTCTGTGCCTTTTGATTGGCAGGCTTTTGTAAAATGATTATACTCATCGAAAGCGCACACCTCCTTCCTTTCGCGGGACATTCACTCGTCCTATATGGAGCCCCTCCACAGTATCTTCCTTTTTGGAATGCCTCTCATGCCATTTGTTGTCTTTCTGGGTGTTTCTCAGGCAGTACCGCATTGACAGGCTCTATTTTGATTTTTTGAAGGGCGGCCTCCATGTGGGATGCTCTGGCCTTCAATAGCTCTTTTGATCGCCCCATGGAGAGAATATCCTGGAGGGGCTTGCCTGCCTCTTGGAGTATGCTCTGAGTTTGCAGGAGGTACAGCCCTGTAAAATCTGTCCAATGACTTCTGCATTGTCCATTGGCGAATGCACAAGTACTGGCCAGTTCTCTCAGCCTTGTGTGGAACCCGTCCAAGGACTCCGCTGGCACGGGGAGTTGAGCTGCCCTCACTGCGACTTGTGTGTAGCCGATCCATCCCACCTTCATCACCAGTGTAGCGGTTGCAAAACCCAAGGAGCCCGCAACAGGAATACCATGAGACCCAGGACAGCGAGCGTGCACGCTCGCGTGGCGTGGTAAAATATATAGAGACTTGCGTAGATGTGCATGGTAATTGCTGGTGTGCAGGACTGCCATGCCCTTCACAACGCTCTGCTTTTATTAACGTCCCCCCCACATGACTCCCGGGCGCTACTATCTCACCCAGAGACATGGGGAAGCAACTTCTGCCAGTGTGACAGTGTCACTGTGAACACTACATCAAGCTCTGCTATCAGTGAAGCACTTTCTCTTACAAAATAGCCAGGCCTTTTGGTTTTGTCAATGCTTGTTTCGCAGTGCCCGGTCAAATTACATTGTTAACTTTGCTGAAACTGTTACCGATCCACAATCAGATTCCCTTTAACTGTATCAGTGTAGCAGCCCTCCAAGTACCACGCATCAGGGGTTAAACTAACTACACGTTTTGGTGTGGGGGCCAAGTTACTGCACTAAAAGTGTGAGTCACACATTATTAGCACCTTAACACCACCTGTGCACTGCGAGGGAGAAGCTGGGAGACCCCTCAACCATCAGATGCTGCATTAGCAGCATGGCGAGTGCTAGGCACACCGTGCTGGAGAGAAGACTGCTCCTGGTCTCAGTGGTATCTGTCTAACAAGAGTCACTGAACATAAAACCGGAAGGAAAACGTGGGAGGCATTACACAGTCCAACTCTACGTTCTGGTTTCATTTTGCACCAATCCAAGATGACTGGAGCCCTGAGCCTGGCGACCCACACGCTAGTTCCCGTCAACTTTCCAGTGACGTACGTGTCTTACACTAAAGGAGTTTCAGAAATGTATTTTTTTATTTAACTTAATAGTGTGCTGTGCCTCAGTCTTGAAGCTGGAGCGCCTCCTGCTGTATTAATACATTGCAATATACACACTTGTTAAATGGTTGTGGTTTTGCCCTACTTTAGTTTTTTTTTCCTCATTTGAAACGTTGGGTAAGAAAGAGTCTGTGTTGTACGTGGGCTCGCATTTATGCAACTTCCGTTTACGAGGAACTTGTTTTTTTTAAACACATTACCACATTCCCTCGTCACACGTGATAATTAACTTTTTGCAACTTTTTGCAACTTCCTATTCGATGTTGGTGCTGTGCACATTGAGTGCACGGCCTAACTGCACGGCGAGGCGCTCAAGAATTGTTTGGCTGCTTTAACTTGAAGACTGTGCACTAGCGTAAGTTTTTAATACCTTGCTACGTTTGTTTTACGCTACATCTGCTCGTTTACTTGAGAGGCTATGGCTTGTACAAACTGGGATACTTGTTTTCATAGGTTACTTTTAAAATCGATACATGTTTAGTTGCATAAATGCTGATTTTGTGTGTTTGTACACGTGCAAAATGGATTTTTTTACCAATCTGGAACAAACTGCTTGGCAGTATCCGACATTCCATAGATATTAGGACGGGTCTTGCTTTTTTATTTCTTAAGTTTTATGAACGCCACAAATGTACCAGCGTTTGCTAACTCCTTTTTGTGATCATAGGAATAGTGGAGGTGCTTGTACTATTTTGTGACTTGGCACTGATATGTCTGCATGCTTGCCACTCCCAGGCCACCTGCAACTAACTAACTGCTCCATAGGCAAGTCCTAGTGTGAAGATTTATTACATGCATCCCAATGTTTTTCAAGGAAACCTTGCCGTTTCCTGAGGTTGACCTATATGAACACACCAAACAAAATATTTCAGTCTCTGATCTACAATATAAAAATGACTGCATGCTCACTTCTCATCTTTCGCTATTACTTTTTTAAATGGTTCACAAAAATCACGTGTACAGAGCCCAGTAAATAAAGTACATCAAATTGTAACTTAAGACGCACATCTTTGCGGTAACCAGTACTTTAGCATATCCTTTAAGTGTGATTTGGGGCTGTACTTGTTCATGATCGGTTGACTTTCTTCTCTACTCAATTCTCTGCTCCTGCTAGGATGGTTTGACTCCCTATTCTTATGTTTTTTACATTTCATCTTGCCTTTTGAGCTTTTGAGTTTATTCTTCCATTGCTGATGTCTGGGAACTATTCTTCATTTTACATTTTTCTGAGAAATCTCAGCTTTTGCACTTGATGGGACTGCATGTCCTAGTCTCTCCTCTCTCCTTTCTTTCGCACCCTATTCTCTCTCTCTCTTTTTGCCTTAATCATTTTGTTCTCCCTTTCCCCCGCACACCTCCAGTCATCCTCAGTATTTCTATTCCCCATCTTACACTCTGTGCCACTCTCTCCCCTCTTACATTGCAGACACTGAACACTACTTTTGGTTTGTGTGTCTCTCTCTCTCCCATCTCCATAGTCTTACTTCTACTTCGCCTGCTGATTCCAGGACTGTGGATATTGGTTTTACTAGTACATACAGAATTTGTGGTGCAAGCATAACAGTGGTGAGCTGCAAACCTAAAACGTTATTTTGTATATTTCCACTTTGACCATCTTGGAATTCAAAATAATGTTCCTAGATGGCCATCATGTATATTGTCACAACATGGCGATGAATTTGGGGCTGTATAAAAATGTTATTTTGTCATATTATTCCAAGATGGCCACCAAGTTGCGTACCGACACCACATGACTGCCATCTTGGAAGTACACACAATATCGATCTGAGATGACTGCACACTTCTGTTGTTTTTGCCAATGCTTGCAACTTAGTTGTAAATGTATTTATATAGTGCTTATGACCCCTGATGAGGCACTGAAGCCCTTCTTTCGGCAAGTAGTACACTACTGCGGAACCTAAGAATACTAGTTAGTAGGTTAGTCCAATTTTTTGTTTTGGTTTTCCATTTGCATTAGTTGTTAGGATTGTGCTTTTGATTTCTTGTGTTCAGTAGTGTTTGGGGGTAGTAAAATAATAATATAAGCAGATTTGAAAGGGGAAGAAGTAAGTTGTTTAAGTAATTGTCAAGTGTGATTGTTAGCTAGGTGACATGGCTTGAAAGGAGAAGTGAAATATTGAGAAAGATGTTTGAGAGTTCATGGTCCGGTTTGGGATGAGTCGCAGGGAGTAGGGATGGGAATGACACATTTTTTTTAATATAGTGGCAATGGCAAAAGTTAGATTTTTTTTATACACGCACACACACACACACACACACACTGACTGCTCAGTAAAGTTGTATTTGCCTCATCAACCCCCTCTGTATAAATACCCATATGTACATTGAAGAAATATCTACATGGTCTGTTGTCCACATTTATTGTGTGATACATTGCCAGTGTTAGTCTGCTGTTCATATTGCCTTTTTCAATCTGTGCAGCAAAGTCACATCCATTGGCTTTGTCAATGCTTGTTTGTTTTGAACTGAAAGTACTTGAAGAGCAGAGAACACTTTAAAGCAGCAAAATAGAAACATGTTACTTCACCTACATCACAAAGAGTATAACTGTTTTTCCCATCCATGTGCCTAGTTGGCAAGTGGCCTCTTCTATGTGAGACTCCTCTAGCCTCTGACCGTTCATGTGCTCTTGCTTGCAAGAGATATTGTATACAACAAAGGGCTTGCAGCCTGCTCATTGCTTAACATTTGTGGGCTTCATTGTCACACTTATTTTTTGCCTTTTTATTGGCCAGCGTGTGGTGGCTTCACTTCCTCTTCTTTCGACTGGAGCATGGACAAAGTATCAATTGCTGTCCTTCTGCTGACCACACTACAATTGAGGTACTACTTTTTAGGTTTTGCCTGCACAGTGCTTGTGAAATCTCTTGTATTTAATATATCTTAGAAGGGGGCTCTTAGCAGTTCCCACTGCCGAATTACTTTATTCATTCGCTTTTGTGTGGAACTTTTTTTGTTAACTTTCACTGGCTAAAGGCATTTACGATAGTTCCACAAAAGCTGTTCACACTGTTTAAGCCCCGTTCACTGTCGAGATAAGATCTCTTCCTACTGAAAAGGCATACAGCTTTAAACAGTATGCTGGAATGCTTGCTTGTTATTTCTTAGTTGTGTAAAGGAGGTGTTTTTTAGCCTTCGAACGTTAGTGTCATTTCCTATTCATGCCTCCGTGCCTTTCTTTGCACTTAGTAGGGATTATCGGATTGCTTTTTTCAACATAATTTGGTCATTATAATCAAATTCTAAATGTTGTAAAAACATTGCACGTTGAAAATAAAGTTAATATGCAAGAACCATGCTATATTTTACTACTAAACAGGCAGACAGTTACCTTGCAGACGACAGGATCATGATTTGAATGGTGCAGCAGGTGCAGTAGCACTGGACCCACAAGTGGTCAGAACTCCTCCAAACACAAAATAATGCTCAATTTGACTACTAAGCAGGTAGTCACAATTGCAGTTAAAAGGGACTTGATTTGAGTGGTGCCGCAGGTGCAGTGGAACTGGGGCCAAAAGCTCTAGGGACCCCACTAAACCCAGATTATTGCTAACATTTTAAACTAAACAGGCAGTCACAAGTGCAATTACCTTGCAGACAACATGGTCATGATTTGAATGTTGCAGCAGGTGCAGTGGCACTGGGCCCAAACGTAGTTGGAATTCCCCGAAACACCTAATATTGCTATATTTTATTCCTAAAGGGGAAACCACAAGTGCAGTTACCTTGCAGAAAACAGTCCTGATTTGAATGGTGCAGCAGGTGCAGTGGCACCGGGCCAAAAAGTTGTCAAAACTCCTCTAAACATATAATATTGCTATGTTATGTTATTGTGGATTTATAGAGCGCATTATCACCCAGAGGTCTCTAAGCGCTGTCAGCGGTAGCCCTGTACCCGGTGAAATGATAAGTGGCCTGCTCAGAGAGTCCCCCTTGCCTCTAAGTAAAGCACCCTCTTCAACTTCATTCTGAATGGAAGGAGATTCGTCTCCTTGCGTAGATTTTCCGGAAGGCTGTTCCATGCCTGAGGAATTGTGGTAGAAAAATCTCTTCCACCCATGGATGAGAGATTAAACCGGGGGCAAACCAAGCGACCTGCATCTACTGACTGAAGCATCCTGCTCGAAGTATACTTGGTCACTCGGTCCTTGATGTAACTGGGGGCTAAATCATAAATGGCTTTATGCGCAATACAGAGGCTTTCAAATTTGATTATCTGTGGATCGGGAGCCAATGTAGATCCTGAAGTAATGGCGTGGCATGTGCATGTCTAGGCTTTTTGAAAATTAATCTGGCCGCATCATTCATGACAACCTGGACCCTGGCCAATAGTTTTTTTGGTAGACCATAGTACAGAGGGTTGCCATAATCCAGAGGCGACAGAATCAACGCTGAAACCGCCAGTCTAAGAGTAGCAAAGGACAACAGAGGAGACCGTTTTCGCAGCTGTCGCATTAGACCAACGCTCGTTCCTACCACAGCCGACACCTGTTTTGTCAAAGATAGCAAGTCATAAATTTTGATGCCAAGACTTTTTACAGCAGCGACTGGTTCAGGAAAAGGCCCAAGTTCTAAAGGCCAAAACAGATCATTTCAGGGGTTTGAGGCTGTGGTAACCGCCAAAACCTCAGTTTTGTCAGGGTTTATTTTTAACGGATTGACCGACATCCAGTTGATGGTAAATTTGAGTATATCCTGCATTCTTAAGGGAGCCGTAGGTGAATGGTCAATCTGGATAAGAATTTGAGTGTCGTCTGCATAGTTGTAAACCTTGCACTCCATCTGGTTCAGTGCTGCGATCAAGGGCTGCAGATAAGCATTGAAAAGCAAAGGTGATAATGCTGAACCCTGAGGCACTCCACATGCCAAAGTGGCTGGATGGGATGGGCTATTACATCAATTAATTCTATTTCCCTCTTTTATTTCTTTTTTCAAAATGTTGCTATTACTTACCCATACTATACCACTAGTAACAGTAAAATATATTGCCTTTCTGTACATAAACCAGTCCTAACAATAACACTTAACAGACTTTCTCTAACTTATATTGTACGACTACTCAACAAGATTCAACTGACAACAAAAAAATAGCTTATTAATCACATCGGCGAAACCTAATACATTTACCAATGCTTGTGACTTTCTATTCTTCTCCTTTTTAAACATCGTGCCATTTATAGCTGTTTTCCTATGCCACACGCACGTTAAAGAGGCCGATTTGTCGTGTGCAATGGCTGTGTACTGTTTCAATAGAAGTTATCTGCTTTTATTTTGGCACCAGATGTGATCTGCTTCCAAGTGCATTTTCACTAAGGCATGGACATGGCACAGTTGCTTTCTTTATGTGATAGGATTTTTTGCCAAATGTCTTATTTTGTTTCCACGCATGGGGAGATGAACGTATTTGCTCAGAATCACAGGGTTGCT
Source organism: Lissotriton helveticus (assembly GCF_964261635.1). NCBI lineage: Eukaryota > Metazoa > Chordata > Amphibia > Caudata > Salamandridae > Lissotriton > Lissotriton helveticus. The sequence continues at coordinate 160,342,197 of NC_136072.1, forward strand.
GTGCTGAGACCTGCTCCCCTTTGAGACCGTTGGCTATGCTTTTGCCTTTTATCCATGCTCTACTGCATGGGCATTGCTGACTTTGGCAATGATTGTAGCCGTGCCGCACTGAAGCGTTGCTGCTGTGCATCAGGGCTAAAAATATCAATAAACAAAAGCACTGTGATGCATCCAATGCTAATACACATATATTTTTTTAGGAAGCGTATTAGACCTGGTTGCAACTGAGCCCTTTTTAAAATTAGTTTTAGCCACACTGCAAAGCAACTGCACTGCTGTATAGCAGATCTACAAAACATTTAAAAAAGGCTGTAGCTCTCATAGGTAAGACTTATTGGCTTTGCCAATGTTTGCTGACTTTATCTTTTCAGCCAACAAAACTTAGTATTCTGAGTTTTATTTCACATTTGGAAGTATACAGTTTAAAAGTGTGTGTGGTTCACTGATTGCATTTGTGTTCCTATGCCCCATATCGCAGCAGGCATTGGCTGTGCCAGTGTTTCTCTGGCTAGCTCTCAGCTAGAGCTAATACAGTGAAAAAAAAGTACAGGTATTAACCCCTTGGCCGCGGCGGTAATTCTGCCGCGGTGCTGGGGGGGGGAGGAGCCGGGTGGCACCGCCATGCTCGTGACGAAACCACTCCGTCACAAGCGCGCTGTGCTTGTGACGGAGTGGTTCCGTCACGTCCCCGCCCGCTCAATAGAACGCCCCGCGCAGGCGCGGAATTCCTGCAGCGTGGGCAGGGCGGCCGCGCAGTGACGGAACCACTCCATCACCAGCACAGCACGTTCGTGGCTCGTGACGGAGTGGTTCCGTCACGAGCACGGAAGGGGTTAAACAATTGGCTCACAGTACATCGTGGATGGGCGCATGTTGCTGGTTTCTTGTAGTACATTCCAACAAGGGTAACAGTTCACAATCACATGTGCAGGCTTACTAGGGCTAGCCTGGCTCTCTGCCTGGTGCAGTAATGTTTGAGAGAACCAGGCTTGTGGTGTTTGTGCGCAGGATGTTTGCATTTCTACTATCCTTTTCCGGAATAAGAAACTTTGTACTCTTCTGTTGCAAGAGAAACCCACATAAACTATTTTAGGAGCCCCCCCCCTCTCCCCCCCCACTGCAGTAACAGAGTGTGAAAACAAAATATTTCAACCCACAGTGGATTGTGGGTATGTTACTGACTTATTTAAGCTCTGCACTATCACAATAGGAAAGCGAGCATTCAAAATATTTATTTTTACCTGCAACAGCTTAAGGCTATGATAAAATCTGCCTTAAGTCTCTGTTTATACCCCTATTTGTCAAAGGACTCGCCCTCCGTTTTCATAGTTCATGCCACCGATTATTCTTAATGTTCACATTACGGGCCCGATTCACAGAACTAACTTAAGACAAAATCCTAAACTTACTTCTTTTGGTATTCACAGAAGTTAGGATTTTGTCTTAAGTTTCCTTAAGTCTCTGTTTATACCCCTATTTGTCAAAGGACTCGCCCTCCGTTTTCATAGTTCATGCCACCGATTTATTCTTAATGGTCTCATTACGGGCCCGATTCACAGAACTAACTTAAGACAAAATCCTAAACTTACTACTTTTGGTATTCACAGAAGTTAGGATTTTGTCTTAAGTTTGTCTTAAGACAGACTTTAGACAGACTTTAGACAGACTTTAGACAGACTTTAGACAGACTTTAGACAGACTTTAGACAGACTTTAGACAGACTTTAGACAGACTTTAGACAGACTTTAGACAGACTTTAGACAGACTTTAGACAGGATTTTGTCTTAAGACAAAATCCTAACTTCTGTGAATACCAAAAGTAGTAAGTTTAGGATTTTGTCTTAAGTTAGTTCTGTGAATCGGCCCCTACGTGCCCATGTGAACTTCACATCCAGTTACGTCGTTCTTAATGCAACATATGCACAGGTTGAAGAACTCACATTACACATGACATGAGGCAAGCTGGTGTCAGTCGCCACATTACCCCTGGCTTTTCTGTGTGCAAGGAGGGCAAACTCGAACACGCTATCATTTTCCACATACTTTAGTTAAGGGCGAATCTTTGAAACGGACACAAATTTTGCGTGTGTGTGTGTGTGTGTATGTATGTGTATATATATATATATATATATATATATATATATATATATATATATATATATATATATATATATATATTAGATGTGTGTGTATTTCATAGTGGTGGTCGCCACTAGGTAGTTATAGTTGGGTGTGCTGTTCATAGGAAAAGCATTTTTTGTGTTCCTAATAACTTTAACACTGTTTGACAAATCTCCACGAAACTTTCCAAAGAGGTGCTACTTGCCAAAGGTCCTGCGCAGTGTGGGGATGGCTGCCTTTATGGGGATGGTCACAGGGCCTGGCCACCGGCCAAGCCTTGTGGCCAACCCCAACTGCTCATGGTCAAAAGTCGTGCGCAGCATCAGGTTAGCTGCATGTGGGGGGTTGGTCATGGGGGAGGGTGTTGGATTTATGCATCCTAATCAAATATTACCTTGTTTAAAAAAAAAAACTAGATATTCACTTAAAAAAACAAAGCCAGGTTACTGTAACGTTAGTTAGGTATGATAAAAAGATGTGTTTTTATTTTGAAAAAACCTTACAAAATTCACTGAAAAAAACCTAAGGTTAAAGTAACGTTATAGTTGGGTGAATTTGTCAGTGACATTACCGCTTTGAACTAAAAAGAAAACACAGATAATTTGCTTTTCCAATGCTTGTTTTTCTGTGTTAATAAGATACAGGCATACACAAGAATGGCAGGCGAAGTCTGAAAAGGATCATAGGTATGCAGATGTTTGCGCAAGGATATTTGTACTCCACATTCCTAAAGGCATTATCTAGGGCGGTGCATGGTCAGTTGAACTGTAGAGTAAATAAGAAGGGTAATGATGCCTCTGTAGATTTGTTTAAAGTCAAGCTTATAATTACTTGGGACTAGCAATTTGATGTGGGCGGGCCTTCACTTTTGTCTTCAGCAGATCTGGAATGTCAGCAAAGATCTTTAGCTTGTGTGCCAAGGTAAGGAAGAGAATACATTTACCAGCCTTAGAGCCTTCTGCTCGCAAAGTGCCAATACTACCTTCCATGTACCTCAATACTACCCACCATCTACCTCAATACTACCCACCATCTACCTCATCCCCAAGGAAGTCTCGTTCTTCCGGTTTCTTTCTTAAAGGGGACATCTGGTCAATTATGTCTCAAAACCCAAGCAGACTCTGTCAAACAAGACCGCATTCTAAAATGCCAGTAATTGATGATTCTTAGTTAGACAAGACGGTAAAGAGAATTGTTAATTTATTCTCTTCACTTGATAGTCCCTTTCAAATCCTTTTTCAGATTACACTTAGGGAGGGCACAATACAAAATTTGTGAGTAGTGCATGCGGATGGCGCATACCTGAAATTCCACTATCCCCAAGACGAAAGCTACAGCCTTCCTACAACACAACTGCATTCCCCACTTCAATTTAAAGCAAAGAGGCACGTCTTACAATTGGCTAATTCCTGCGTCTGCCACGTCACTATGTCTTGCACGGTGCTGCCTCTAAGACTCATTCAAATTCCGCAAACCTTCCAGAGCATTTCCTTGGGCCAGGCTTCTCCAGGTGACTGTCCAGGAACTGAAGAACATGAGCAGTGGTAGTCAAGACTCATCACTTGCAGAACAGTTCTGGAACTCTAGAATAAATGAACTGAAGAATAAAACCATTGGCTGTCTGTGTACATTCTGACATACACTTAAATGTAGGCACAGGTGCTGGTATGTTTAGTTAAGTAGGAATTACTGTATTAAGGTGTAGCCTGAGCTCCACGACGCCTCCATTGTGATAACGATTGCACAGTCATTATTTTGTGGGACCAAAACTGGGCATCCTCTGCAGGCCACACATTACAGCCCAAGACCTTCATGCCTGTTGGAAAATTGTCCCCGGATGCCTTCCATCTTTCCAGCCCCACAGGTGTGACTGTGACAACCAGTGGTTCATTGTATTGAGGATTGTGTATAGGCAATGCATGATAAGAGTAGAGATACAGTTGCTAAACGGGCACATTCTTTTATAGGATTTGATACTACCTTGCTTTCCAAGGTGGTCTGATGCGCAGACACTTTCACTGACATCATTTTGAATTTTGTGCTGGCCCACGCCATAGCCTCCACCCAATTATTTTAGCTTCACAACGCGGCTCCACATATCTTCCTATTTCCAGGACTTGTTTCAGAACTTCAGGATGGGAGAGAAGTTAAGCAGTCATCAAAGTGGGTATAGGACGGGCTATGGTTGACTGTTCAGTAGTCCTCTCTCTGCCCCAACAGACCAGACATGCCCTTTCATTGTAGGGAGTAAACACCCACTTTCTCTGGTTTCATCTGATTTCATCTGATTTTAATTTCAACCGTAGAGTGATTTTGTTTTGTTTGAACCTAGGGCTTAGACTTTGAAAGATGTACTGTTTTCTCCGCCCGTAGTCTTGGCCTCGATAGTCTTTTAATCACTTTTGGAATGGTTTAAGTTCAAGATATTTTGAGAAGGGCCACAGTGACAACTTGGTAGAAAAAAAAACAAGAGAACCCAGATGTGATGGTTGGCTGTAGGCGGATCTCCAACCTCCCACATCCAACTAACTGCACTTGAGCTAGTCTTTGAAGCATATCACTTGCTATACATGTTCTAATGCGGCTTCAGACCATGCTGGTTATTAGTTATAGTTAGTTTTTCATGACATATACCTTTAGTTATAGGCTGGTTATTAGTTCATCCTCAATATGAGAACCTAAGTGGACAACAACATTGTTGGGCCCCTGATTTTACTTCTCGGTCAACATCTTTTGACACCCTTGATGACGATATCCTACTTGCTAGATTTGTTGACTTTGAGTTTTGGAGTTTCTGTATTGGATCTGGTCCAGATACTATCTAACTAATCAATCACACAAAGACTATGCCTGGATCTTCAAGAGCTGTTGTAGTTTCTCCTGATTAAATGCTGCCCACTTTCTCTCACCAATGTAGGTTTCTTTTAGCCAGAGTAAATGCCAGACAAAGGATTGCGTTACAAAGGTGAAAAAACAGGGGAAGAGATGCAGCCACCTGTTCTTGGGGAAGGGTGTGACAATTATGAGTCGCTAGTCAAATGATCAAATAAGAAGCAGCAGACTCAGTAATAGCAGTCGGGACCCCACCCATCTCACACTCGACTATGCTGGTGTCCATCTTAGAAGGGATCAATGTTCCTCCGATGGACCCACAGGCATAGTATTGGTGCTGTGTAACATTGTTTTCTTTATTTATCCAATCATAGAGGCCATGGCGCTTATTTAGGACACGTGGGAGGGCTGAAACATGTCGACCGAATGGGAAGGGTAGAACAAGCTCCCTTCTGTGTTGCTTTTTAATCCTACACACTAGAAAGCCAAATAAAAACGTTAGTTCACCAGTAGGTAGTTTTGATACTCCTCTCTGCACAAATCACACCACTCCTCGTGGTGTGAGTGACTATCCAATAACCCCGAGGATCATAGGGTCCTGAGAGGGCATGCCTTATAATCAGTATCTCCCCGCCCCTCTCACAAGACGATTACCTGCAGCCTGCCTGTCTATTCCTCCGTGTCCACATCTGCATAGTCCCCCTTAACCCACTGATTTGTTCTTAGGGTATTAGTGTTAGTATAATACTGATTATGCTAATCTGTTATTCAGAAGAGGAAATGTCTCTGACCTGGACATGAAATTTAGTTTACATTTGTTATAAACATTAACAAATAAATGCTTCACAGTTCTCTGAAAGTGAGGCAAACCGAAATATGTGTCCTTGAGTCTGAATATGTGTTCAAATGTAAGGTTACACAGCTGAAAATAACCCAGTCACTATTGATTAAATAAGACCTGACCCTTGAACCACATATCTTACTAGTGTTTAAGGCCTGTTTCTGTCATGGGATCCAGGCAACAATTACCTGGGTCTTTTCAAAGATAGACCTATAGGGGTTCACAGAGTACATGGTGATCCACTCTGTGCGAGAACTGAGCACATCCTCCCATATTGTCAACTGAAACATGTGAGACAGGAAATGAAGGCAATATGTTGCCTTCTTGCTAGTGAAGAAATTTGCTTTGTCACTATCTGCCCCACTGAGCTATTAGTCAACATGCTTCCTCTTTTGGTGCAATTTGGAGATTCGCTGGCGGTCATCACAAAATCTATGTATGGACACTAGAAGCATCAATAAGTACCGTACATTAATAAGGCAAGAGGTGGCAGTGAAGCGTTTTCAATCCAGACGTCAAGGCTTTAGAACATTCTTCCAAACTATCGCCGACATTGAAGATCACCTTACATGTTGACATACCTACCTGTTTTGTACGAAAAGTTGAGGGAAAAAAAACACACCTGGTTCAATTTACCTCTGGTTTTAGTGCCGAAAGGTCACTTGTGGTATATGATACACTGTATAACAATTTCCTAGCATAATAGAATAGAGTTGATGTAATAGCTCGCTAGAAACTCTCATGTAACATGCTGTATTGTTCACTTGTCAAAATAGGCCTGCAAGGTTAGCCTTGTATTGGAACAGACGGCATTTTCAAATTTCAAGTTTTTTTCATGGTTTATTTATTGGCTATACAGAAAACAAGCCAAAACCTTGTTCTGGGTGAGGTCAGCGGCTCACGCTATGCCAGTTGTATCCCTTCAGATTATAGCATTACAACTCAGAAGTACATCCTCTGCACATTAGCAATTGTTCTCCACATCAAGAAGCTTGACATAGTGAGGATTGAGACGGGCAACTGAGATGCTGATCCTCCGGCATAGGGATAGAGAACGCAAATCTTCTGTGACCTTTTGATAGGAATGAGGAACGCAGTTGCCCCTTGAGGCGACGGCTACATGTAGTGAGGAGCCGCGAGCAGCAACATATAACCATGATTGTTGATATCCACTGTTTGCAACATGATGGAATTCCTTTATCTCTTTGTAGTGATACTACTTGGTATGCTGAAATTGAATAAAAATCGGTTTACAAAAAAAAAAAATCAAGAAGCTTGACATATCTCTGTCAGGTTCTATGCCTGATAAGTGAACACTCATACCCCCAGCCTAAAAATGAGAAAGGACCCCCTGGATGCCATTTTCAGATTCCAAGAGGCTAAAGCATAGGGGAGATTTTAAGATGCAAATCTCTGAAAATATCCCCCACCATCCACAGAGCTGCAGTCAGACTATCTCCATATTAACCAAGAACTCTTAATCCAATCCTATTACTCTGATCCCATGAACAGGAATATTAAAAAATGTATGGTTGGAACCCTTCTCTATGCGGCCCAAGCTATGTAGCCAACAGTCTGTCAAAGCAAACCCCTTCTCTCGCTCACCGATATCCCCTCTACTAAAGACCCCGTTTCCTGTAAACTGGCACACGTTACATGAAATCATCAGCTGAAAAATGGTTATAGCGTTTTATTGTCGCAGATTCTATACTTGGGTTATGTTAGTGTAGTGTAGCGTCACCCAAATAAAGTGATCACCTTTGTATGCTTCGCTCTTCTAAGTAGCTGAGAGGTGGCAAGTTCCTGTTGTAGGCAACTTCGAAATAAATAAATAATGGCTCGATTTAGGTCAATATAGTTCAGTGACACTTCCTAACTCTGCACACTGTTTTCCTTAAGAAACGATTTCCAGCTCTCCTGTAATAGAGTTTTTTGAGTTCTTCAGCATTTTTTATGGTGCCTTGATTTGTATATGATAACCATTCTGATATATTTTCTTAAGAAAGCTGGCAACTTGTTAAAGTGACAACAATGAGTGTCGACAAAAACGTCCACATATTCTTTAGAGCTTAAAAGTGAAGCAAAGACTAAATTTGGAATTTGTTTATTTCAGAAATAAAACAATTTTGCATGTTTCCTGTTGTCGTTTTGTTAATTTTATTTTTACTTGATATTTCAATGGTTTTTCTGTCCTATAAATTGCAGTAGAAAAGAGGTGTCAGTTACAAATTGGCTTGCACAACTGCTACGTTTCTGCCTCCTTCCCTTGTCCTCTTACCTTGTCCCTCTCTCCTCACTTGCCCTTCTCACCTGTTCCTCTACTCGCTTTATCTCCCTTTGTGGGCCTTGGGCATATTTCTGGTCTGACAAGTTTAAGCTTCCAATTTGTGTTCCATTTTTTGGTTTGACGTTAGCCAAGACATTTTAATTTGACTAAAATGATATGTATAACCTACTTCTAGTGGCTTTCAGTCATCCTTCAGCATTTAGCCTCCTGTTTCATTCACATTTGAATTCCACCCACTACACTGCAGCACACAGCATGGAACCGTGGTCAGTCCACTTCAGCCATCGGTAAACCTCACAGCGAGTGGCCGCATTCTTCACTTTCATAAGGAGACTATCCACACCCAACGTAGTTCCCTTCAGTGCCAGTGACTATTATGGGCAATATGTGGGTTTAAGACCAAGAAGTATTTTATTTTCTTGATTGACAAGTGTCCGGCAGCTTACGGAGAAATAAAGTTTGCAAAAAGTATAACAAAACAAAGCCAAAATGATGGCAGCCAATGCTGGACCAGTTGGTTTTGCCAATGTTTTTATTTTGTTTATATATTTTACCTCCTTTGCACTGGACACCATGCTGGAGAATGTGCGAGCAGGCCAATGTGAACATGCTCCTGCTTTTCCCAGCTCCTTCCATCCCTTGGGTGTGGTCTTCTCTTCTGTTTCTGGGTACCTTACTTCCTTGGTATCTTCTCTCGCCTGCTGTTGGCTCCATCTAATTCACTCTTCACATGTGTATTTCATCTTCCATACGATGTAGTAGCAGAAGCAATGCAAAATAGGTTTAATTATGTTTTCATCCTTAAAATAAATGAATGGATGATGGCCGCCATGAAGCCCACCCAGTCTTCCCATGCCCATACTTGCTTCTAAACTCACTGATCCAACTTGTATCCAAGCAGGCAGATTACAATGCAAGCATGACATATTTGACTAGGCAAGCATTCATCACAAGATTTATATTTTGCATGTTTTTATATAAACCCCAAAATGATATGTATGTCTGTATATGAAAATTGCATACACATTTTTCAATAGATTTGTTTCCTTAACCAGTGTTAAGTTAATTGAACATTGTAATGCAAAGGCCATGTTTTAAGTTTACTACAGTTAGTTGTTTTTGCTCACTCTTTTAGGCATGGAAAGAAATGTTCAACAATTGTGATATCTGGACCGCACGAAGGATCCATTGGTAAAGGAACGGTGTGGCTACTACCAGAGGTACTACCGGTCCCCGGAGTTGTTTACAAATACTAATGTGTGCCCACTCCAAACTCAAAGGACCTCTTGTTGGGGCAAGAGAGTTAAATCCACGCATGTGAAGATGTGCCAGAACTAACTCTTAGCAGGTAACTGAATTTCCTTTGATATGATTGCACAACACTTTGATATGTTGTAACTGGGATGGTGCCATAGTACATGCACATACTCTGTGGCTACAAACAACATAATCTCAACAGGTAATATTTGAAGGGCAATTTAAACAAATGTAAACAAATACATAAGGAAAACAACAAGGGAGAGACACCAAAATTGAGTATCACGATTTGTATTCGATGTTGCGGAAAAGCATCAATTTTGGACAGCAATACTCTTCTTCAAAAGATGTAATCACAGAGGTGTTATGGTGACCGCGCCAAAGGTGTGATTAAAAATGGTACATAACATGAGCGATGGGGTCACATTCAATATGAAACATGATATGAACCAAGGATGCCATAGGAACGCTGTACTCTGTTGACCGCGTTTCGACCTGGGCGATTTCAGGTCATCATCAGGACGAAATTACCCGCATTATTTGAAGACTGCTAGGAAAAGGAAAGGAGAAGGAAATTAGTATGGTGGTACTGCTGTGGTAAATATTTTAGTAATTTACCTTGATCTGAATTTCTAGACGATATCAATAAGTTCAAAGTATGAAGAGCAGAGTCCGTGGTGGTTCGAATTCAGGGTCTTTATTCAGTAACTCGAGTTAAGGGAGAGCTCCGTCACCTGAGGAGGATCGGAAGGATCTCTAACTTTATTATCTGAACACACAGTATTTATAGAAAGAAAAGAGGAAGGAGCTTCCCTTCAATGCATGCCCGGATCATACGTTAACATAAAACAGAAGTCATGTAGGCCCGGATCATATGTTGCAATAGAACAGAAGTCATGACCATAAAAGGAGGCAGCGTCATAAAAGAGTGAAGACATGGTAGGGGAGATAAGGCTGAGTCATGATTTAGAATGAGGAAGCAGAAGAGAGGCGAAGGTGTGGAGAAATAACACTAGGCTGGTTCCTTAGATAAGGGAGAGGCGGTCGTGACAGGATGTCTGTTTGTCGTGTTTCAGCATTCGGGGGCTCTTCTCGGAATTGGTTATCGTGGTTTAACAGAATGGGGCCTATTTCTCGGAATTGGCCTGATTATAGGGAAATGGTTACAGATGGGGGGGGGGGGGGTCTTGTTCTCGGCATCGGCTTAACCACAGTAATGCACGGTTTGAGGGAGGCAGTTGGTTCTCGGAGTCGCTTTGACCATAAGGATGAGCGTTTGACTTTTTGGGGAAGGAGAGCGCGTGTGTGACTACATGAGGCGCATGATCAGCGCGTGATCGGTTCGTGCTCGTGTTCTTGGGTGTTCGTGTGCTCGTGTTTCGGCATGATGGGCTCGGGACGTGACGGAAGAGGGTGTATGATGGGACATAACTGTACGATAAATAATCATTTTCCACATTCCCTCCTTGTCCCATAATATACCCTTCTAAAATTCTTTGCTTTTTCTAGTCCACCTCTATACTCATTAGGTTGTTTACTTGTTCCTGTAACATGATTCTTTCTCTTTCTTTCTTTCTGGTCTGGGTTCTGGGAATGCAGGTAGTGATACAGAAACTATAGAGTGCTGGACCGCACTGAATACAGAGGCAGCAGGTGAAGAGAATAGCTAGAGCAAGACCTAGGACTACAAGCACCTTCCATCCCCATGAGGACAGGAGGCTCCAGAGCCAACCCGTCAGGGACCAGGCACCAGTGTCTGCATCTAGTTTTCTGGAAAGTATATGAAGGCGGGAAATAGTGGCATACACCGAGGGTGCATTATCTGGGATAAATATACAGCAGCTGGACCCGATCAGTTCACATACACCACCACGGTCAGCCAATATGATGTCTAGGACCATACGGTTTTGTAACGTCATGAGTCTGTCGGCAGCCATCTCAGCGGTGATGTTACTTAATGCACCGGCTGTTTCGTTTATGGCTCCCTGGACTACACGAGTCAGTTGTCTTATGTGGCGGCTGTTGATCATAGGCCCCCAGAATGGGATGACTCCTTTAAAGAAATCGCCAGCCTCTTGGCCTGCTGTATCTTCAGCATCTATGGCCCCCCTTCGCCGTCTATTAATTATGGTCGGGGGTCACTGAGATGATAATCTGCTGGGGCGGTGTAGGTTGGGGGAAGGAGAAATGCAATGTAGCATTTTCCAGACCAGCCTTGAGGTAACCAAGTCCGTGCGTGAGGTCCACAGATAAAGTAGGTGTTGGGGGCAGTGGCCATCGTTGGGAAATTTGGATCAGGTAGGGTGTAGGTCTTGTTACATTCACTATCTCCCATTTTCTGACCCTTGCCCTTTCCTCTTACGCAGAATAGGCCCTGGTGGGGCACGGCCCATCCTCCCTGGCCTGTCTGTCTTTTCTGGACTGAAAATGTCTCCCTAAAGGAGGTGGTGTCATTAAAGAGGGAGTAACTGGTGTTTTCACTAATGTCTGCTCGTCCCCATGTTGCTGTGAAAGTTACCATCCTTGCGACGGCTCGCACTGTTTTTGCTTTTATCTCATTCCAGGTACTAGCGTTTTTGATCGGGGTCTCAGGAATGTTCCTAACTGAGGCGGAAAATATCATAGAGAGTGCATAGGTAGATCCGGCATAGCCAAAAGGGAGAGGAATAAAAGGCATTCCTCCGTGCACAGAATGTGGCATTAAACCACAGACCCAACAATTTGTTTTGTTAATCACTAATTGATGTTGGTGGAGTGTGGAGATGAATGTGTTATTGAAGAACTCTTTTCTTCTGTTCATGAGATGTGGAGGAAGATCTACGTGTGAATGCATAGCAGTATTGTTCAAGGGCGCGGGGGAAGACGGTGGGAAAACTAGATGAAGGAACCAACCTAGACAAGCCATGATGCAGAAAATAAGAATCATGATAGAAAGGAAAAGGGGAACTTTGTCATGTAACAGCTTCGCACAATGAGTCTTTATCTTCATAATTTTGGCTGCTTAGTCTTTGAGAGGAAAAACATGCACCAGTAACCGGACTCTTCCCAGCAACCGCTTCACCAAGCGTCCGTCTTGGGCTTAAATAGCCACTGGCAGGCCGGATTCAGATGCAAATGTCTCAAGTCTGTTTGGGGTAGGATCGCAGCCGCGATTTGTACTTCTCTTGGGGTAAAAGTTCTGGGAGGGGTGTCGTTTCAGTGTCTTTAAAGTCTGGTTTTTCAGTGTCTCTGGTCTCAGGATTAGCAACAGTGTCCGGAGTTGGTCCGTAGAAGGGTTTGCAATGCGACACGTGCAACCACCCTTTTCGTCCCTCGATCTTGATGGCGGTCCTCGTCGTCAGCAGCACCAGCTTGGGCGACGTCCACCTTTTCTCCAGAGGGCTGGTTCGATCAAAATTTCTGACGAGTACCCATTGACCAGGCTGAAGGGGGTGCTCATCTGGCGCGGTCTTGTCTGGGAAGGCTGCAGCCACCTGTGAACGGCAAGAACGTAGTGCAGACATCAAAGAAGCCAAGTAATCTGTCAGTACATTTGCATCAATGTCAATGAGCTTTTTAGGAGATGGGACACCCCAGATATTCGGAGGCCTCCCAAATGTAATTTCATAGGGGGACAGACCCGTCCGGGAATGTGCCACCATTCTCATATAGAAGAGGGCAACTGGAAGAGCTGTAACCCAATCTATTTGTTTGTCAGCGCATATTTTTGCTAATTTTGTTTTTATGTCTGGTTATGTCGTTCGACTAGGCCTGCTGCTTGGGGATGCCTAACACAGTGAAACTTCCAGGTGTATCCTAGCAGTAAGGAGACAGCTTCCATCAATTTAGAGGAGAATGGTTGTCCGTTGTCAGAGTAAATGACTCTTGGCAACCCGTAGCGAGGGAAGAATTCCCTCACCAATTGCTTGGCAGTCATCTGGGCACCATAGTCTGGGACGGGGTATGCTTCAGTCCATCGAGTTAAGGTACAGACTACTACGAGGACATACTTATATCCCCGACATCTCTCCATCTGTATGTAGTCCATTTGTAGGACTTCGAAGGGGTGATCTGGAGGATGGAACCCTCCTTGTTCAATGGATACACTTTTCCCTGGATTGAACTGACAGCAAATCATACAGGTTCGTACTTTTTGTTTGGCTGCTGCACGCAGATGCTTGTTGTGCCATATCAGATTCAGACTGTCTAACATTCCTTTCTCTCCTAGATGTGCGGGACCATGAGCAGTTTCTATCATTATGGGAACCATTAGGTCAGGGAGAAACCATTTGGACTTGTCCTGTGTTACCCAACCTTGATCTGTGTGTGAACCTCCCTCCTCTTCCCATTTTCTCTTTTCGGTTTCTGTGGCTTGATTTTGGATGTCTACTACATCCTTGGTCGGATCAATAACTGGACAGATAGTACTAATGGTGGTTTCGGTGTTTAGTGATTCTGTCTGAGCAGCATGTTTAGCTGTGGCGTCAGCCAGAGCATTACCTCTGGTGATAGAGTCTACAACTTTGGTGTGTGCTTTACATTTTAGTATGGCTATTTCTGTGGGTTTGTGTATTGACTCTAGTAGCTGGAGGATAAGGTCTCCATGTTGGAACTTGGTTCCATGAGAGGTCAGGAAACCTCTCTCTTTCCAAAGGATGCCGAAATTATGAACTACCCCGAATGCATATTGTGAGTCGGTGTAGATGTTGACTCGTTTTCCTTTGGACCATTCACATGCTTGGGTGAGAGCTATTAGTTCTGCTGCTTGTGCAGAATGTACGGGTATTCTGGCTGCTAGAAGGACGGTATTTTCTGTAGTGACAGCATAGGCTGCTGAGAGTTCGCCTGATTGGAGGCGCATACAGGAACCGTCTACAACCAGTGTGTGTTCTGGTGTACTTAGAGGGACATCTGTAAGATCAGACCGGCGTTTTGTAACTAGTTCGACCACCTCTAAGCAGTCATGAACCTGGTTGTCAACTGGGACCGTAGGCAGTAGCGTAGCCGGGTTGAGGATATTGCACCTTTTGATGATAATATGGGGTTGGAACAGAGTGACTTCATAACCTGTGAGGCGAGCTATGGTTAAGTGTTGTGTCTGTGTCCTATTCAAAAGCAATTCTACTGCATGTGGAACTTGTACTTCAAGAGAGTGTCCTAGTACTATGGAATCACTTTGTCGTATTGCTAGAGCTGTAGCTGCAACAGATTTCAGGCAGGCCGGCAAACCTTGTGCAACAGGGTCAAGAGTGCTAGAAAAATAAGCACAGGGACGGTGTTTGTTAGCTTGTGTTTGTGTGAGTACTGACAAGGCTGTACCTTCCCGTTCTGTGACAAAGAGGACAAAAGGTTTGGCATAATCAGGTGTGGCTAGGACAGGTGCAGAGCATAATGTCTGTTTGAGGGTGTCAAAAGCAAAAGTGTGCTCAGGTGTCCATGGCAATGGGGAAGAGGTTGTGCTTGTTAGCTGTATCAGGGGTTTGGCCAGGTATGCAAACTGGGGAATCCACTGTCTACAGTAAGACGTGAGACCAATAAAAGCACGGACTTCTTTCTGTGTCTTGGGGACAGGAATGTTAAAAATGAGTTGAATTCTTTCAGGTGTGAGTGCCCTACCCTCCTTTGACAGCAGGTGTCCTAGGTAGGCCACCTGCTGTAAACATAATTGTAATTTCGACGGTGACACCTTGTGGCCATGTTGTGCAAGGAACATTAGGACAATTCGTGAAGCTTGTTCACATTCTGATTGGGAGCGTGCGGTGATCAGCAAGTCGTCGACATATTGTAACAATGTCGTTTTTGCGGGCAGAACAATGTCATCTGGCTGTCTTTTAAGTGCCTGACTGTAGATACTGGGACTTTCTGTATATTCTTGGGGAGCTCTTGTGAAACAGAAACTACGACCTTGTAGGGAGAATCCGAATAGGTACTGACTGTCTTGGTGGATGGGTATACTGAAGAAAGCATTCTTCAGGTCGATTACAGTAAAATGTGTAGCTTCAGGATCTATGGCTGTTAACAGAGTACTGATATCTGAGACCACAGGGTATTGTGGTACTACACATTTATTGAGTTCACGTAAGTCAACCACGAGTCTGTAGACCGGTGGCGCACCATCATCAGTTTTCTTTCTGACTGGCAGGACTGGCGAGTTACATGTGTTGGAAGGTACTTCTCTGACTACTCCTTTTGTTATCAAATCATCGATAATCTGAAGAAGGGCTTGTTCTGCATCTGGAGGTAATTTGTATTGACGGATACGAGGTAGGACAACGCCTTCTTTCAGTGTCACTAAGTGCGGGGTAATATCCATGAATCCTACATCTGTTGGGTCAGTAGCCCATAGTGTAACAGGAATGTCTCTTAGTCTGACATCTAGTTCTCGTGTGGTGAAATGACCTTTAAAATCTCGGAGGAATAGTCGGACTCCTTCTGGGGAACAACATATTATAGCACCTAGTTCTTTTAGTGTCTGGATGCCAAGGAGATTTTCGGGACAGGACTTTGTAAGCACTAAATCGGTGGAAGTTGTAAGAGGACCAACTTTAAGTGGAATTGGTTCAGAAACTTTGTTGATGGCGGGTGTACCAGAAAAACCCAAGGAAATACTATTTGAGCCAGAGAGGGGTACCTTGGGAACTTCGTTGTGCTGTACTGTCGTCCTACTAGCCCCGGTGTCAATCAGAAATTTTGCTTCCTTACCTAGGAGCTTAGCATGTACATAGGGACCGTCTTGGTCAACCGGGACCGGTATTAGTGGACGATTATCGTGTTCCTCCCAGCTGTTTAATGAGATCGTGGGGAATTCAGGATAGGATGACACTGGGTACTGATAGAGTTGGGTGGTAGGTTTAGCATCAGTTGGAGGAGCAGAAGGGCGAGGGGGATAGTTACGAGGTTGTGTCTTCCCAGTGGCAATATTATGTTGTAATACTGGACAGTCACGCACGAAATGTCCTGGCTTTTTACAGTAATTACAAGTAACTTTTTCTTGTGATACTTGGGGTTGTTTAGGGGTCTGTTGCATCGTATTAGTTTGTGCTACTAATACCTTCATTTTAGTATCTTTTGTTCTCTTCTTTTCTTGTTCTTGTTCGTCTCTAATTCTATTTTGGTGATATTGGAGCATCTGAAGTGCTTGTGAGGGGGAGCTTGCTTGCCAAGTACTTTCTACCTTCAGTACTCTATTTTTGATCGTGGGCAAGGCATTTTCTACGAGTTTGGAAACAAATAATCGACTATAGGCATCTCCACCGGAGGAGAGGCCGCTTCCCAGTGGCAATATTATGTTGTAATACTGGACAGTCACGCCCGAAATGTCCTGGCTTTTTACAGTAATTACAAGTAACTTTTTCTTGTGATACTTGGGGTTGTTTAGGGGTCTGTTGCATCGTATTAGTTTGTGCTACTAATACCTTCATTTTAGTATCTTTTGTTCTCTTCTTTTCTTGTTCTTGTTCGTCTCTAATTCTATTTTGGTGATATTGGAGCATCTGAAGTGCTTGTGAGGGGGAGCTTGCTTGCCAAGTACTTTCTACCTTCAGTACTCTATTTTTGATCGTGGGCAAGGCATTTTCTACGAGTTTGGAAACAAATAATCGACTATAGGCATCTCCACCGGAGGAGAGGCCGCTGTTGATGAGGAAGCATTTTTCTAACCTGGAATATTAGTCTCCTATATCCTCATCTGGTTTCTGTTTACATGCAGAGATAGCATCCCAATCTTCTTTCTTAGTGGTCAGCAACTGGGACAGTATTTTAGGGAGACAGCGAGGGAGTTCCTGAACTAGAGGTCCCAAACCTTGTCCGGGATTACGAGTGGCATCTTCTTTTTCTAAGTCTGCCCATATTACCTTTTTCCCTTCAATCTCCCAATCTTTTCCCTTTAGCTTATCGTACGTTCCTTGAGGTAACAGGACTTTAAGGAGAATATTGAGGTCTTTGTAAGTAAAGGAACCCATTTGAAGAATGTCTTTAAGTTCCCTATGGAAACCCGAAGGGTCTCTTTCGTGGGAAGGGACCATTTTCTTCATCTCGAGTATTTCTAGTTTTGTCAAAGGAGTGTACACAAATGTTTGTTGCAACTTTCCATCGGAATCTGCAACGGGGTGTACTTCTCGGAGAGGGAACTGTCCTTGGTCATAGGGATGGGGATTTGTATCATAACTGTCTGTAAAATATTGGATATATCGCTGTCGTAGTTCAAGGAAGATATTAAGGAATTCTTGTCCCCTAGCCACCCACCTCCCTTCTAAACAGTCTCGTAAGAGAGAATGTAATCTTTTTGGTGGGCAACCAGTATCTTCGTACATTGTAATGAGGTGTTGAACCATATAGATGCTAGCTAGTCTTTGAGAAGCTAGAGGGATCGATAAAAACATTTGAGCAACTATATCAGAGCCATATATGGAGTATTGAGATACCCAATGGGTGCTTGATCTAGCGAGTTCTTTTTCTTGTGTGGTGAGTGGAGGCTCGTCGTCCATCCAATCATCGAGAGCTTCTTGCGTTCGTTGGAACAACCTATCTGTGGGGGCGGACAATTTCTTAGTTCTAAGTTTGAATTGTCCGTTATTCTGAGAACGAGGGATACGGGAACGTGCTGCACCCTGAAAAGCAGTTCCTTCGTCTCTATCCTCGCTCGTACTCTCATTCTCAGTTCCCTGGGTAGGGGCATCTTTTCGATGGGAATCGGAAACCTTGCTTATGAAGAGCGGAATAAAAAGATCTATTTATTTTATTTTATTGTAATTCCCTGCGACTACTGCTTGGTCTAGTTGTTGTGAATCGTCAGGAACTCTTTTTCCTGCACTAGCTATCATTCTAATAAAACAAGTGATCATGAATCGTGAGAGGCATTTTCTATGTGCTATGGGTCTATTTTTTATAGCCTCCTGTAGTGTTTCTAAATTTTCTCCTGTTCGAAGCGCTTCATAAATTTTGTTTAGGCAATTTGTGATATTCTGTACCTCTCGTATACCTTCTAGAGCTTGTCGTAAGCGAAGGGAAATATCTGCTTGTGAACCTTCCCCTGGGGTTGGATCATAATCACATTCTAACAGGGGTAGAACACCACCCGAAGTGTCAGGGATGGGTTTCGTCTGAGTAACTACTCGTCTGGCTGTTACCTGATTCGTATAAGCAGAAGGAGGCTCCATTAAATAAGTAGTAATAAAATCGTCGGGTACAGAAGGAACCTTAGGGTGTGGAGGTGCCGTAGGGCTACTAGAATCTGAGTTAATCTCGGACCCTGTTTTTGGTGAGAGGACAGGATATATACCCGTTACTGAGGCTGAGACCTCCCTTTTCTTTTGTTCAGAACAAATATCGTCATCCTGATTCTGTAACTTTTTCATCTTACTTTCTTCCGACATTCTCTTTGCTTTCTCAACTTTCCCTTGCTCTTTCTGTTCCCTTCGATGTGCTTCCTTTCGCCATATATCAACACTTTCTAACATCGAGGGTCTCGCTTTCTTTTCCCAACATCTTTTCTCAACTGCCATGATACAATTCAAATCCCATGTGCCACTCTTTGGCCATCTGATCGCGATGTCTAAATCCTTAGTATAGCTTTCCCAAAGATCCAAATACAAGATGGCACCAATCCCATACTTTGTGTACATAAAATAACCAGGAGTATCCTTCGGGGGGACTGGTACAGACTGTTCCAGTAACCCCTTCCGGGTACCCAGTTTACACAGCTTAGAGAACAAAGGCATTGTATCAAATACAAAAAACTTTACACTTGAAAAAACTTGATATATTCTGAGTATCAGAATACAAACATACCGTTTTCTAGAAACCTAGAACCCGTCTTTACCGTGCTCTGAATAACTCAGAACCCGTCTTTACCGTGCTCTGAAAATTCAGAACCCGTCTTTACCGTGCTCTGAAAATTCAGAACCCGTCTTTACCATGCTCTGAAAATTCAGAACCCGTCTTTACTGTGCTCTGAAAATTCAGAACCCGTCTTTATACACTCCCAGCAGTACTCACCGAGGTGCAGAGAACTTGAAGACCTTAAAGATCTGGACACTTGATTACGCAGCGCTCGTGGACAGGGACTGGTCGGGTTTCAGACGACCTCGGACTCGGCAATCTTCACAGGTTTTCGGGCTCTGGGTCGAGACTTCCGCTGTCGTCCTCACCGCCTCGTATGGATGACTAGGACGTGGCTCGGCCCCTCTTCGACACGAAGGAGTTCATGCAGGAATACCCTGCAGTGTGCACGTGGAAGTCCGTCGATGTCTTGAAGAGACCGGTCTAGGTCCGCATCACCGGCGTGTGGGGAGAATGGGAAGTCCCTGTTCAGGCGCCAATTTGCTGTGGTAAATATTTTAGTAATTTACCTTGATCTGAATTTCTAGACGATATCAATAAGTTCAAAGTATGAAGAGCAGAGTCCGTGGTGGTTCGAATTCAGGGTCTTTATTCAGTAACTCGAGTTAAGGGAGAGCTCCGTCACCTGAGGAGGATCGGAAGGATCTCTAACTTTATTATCTGAACACACAGTATTTATAGAAAGAAAAGAGGAAGAAGCTTCCCTTCAATGCATGCCCGGATCATACGTTAACATAAAACAGAAGTCATGTAGGCCCGGATCATATGTTGCAATAGAACAGAAGTCATGACCATAAAAGGAGGCAGCGTCATAAAAGAGTGAAGACATGGTAGGGGAGATAAGGCTGAGTCATGATTTAGAATGAGGAAGCAGAAGAGAGGCGAAGGTGTGGAGAAATAACACTAGGCTGGTTCCTTAGATAAGGGAGAGGCGGTCGTGACAGGATGTCTGTTTGTCGTGTTTCAGCATTCGGGGGCTCTTCTTCTCGGAATTGGTTTTCGTGGTTTAACAGAATGGGGCCTATTTCTCGGAATTGGCCCGATTATAGGGAAATGGTTACAGATGGGGGGGGGGGTCTTGTTCTCGGCATCGGCTTAACCACAGTAATGCACGGTTTGAGTGAGGCAGTTGGTTCTCGGAGTCGCTTTGACCATAAGGATGAGCGTTTGACTTTTTGGGGAAGGAGAGCGCGTGTGTGACTACATGAGGCGCATGATCAGCGCGTGATCGGTTCGTGCTCGTGTTCTTTGGTGTTCGTGTGCTCGTGTTTCGGCATGATGGGCTCGGGGACGTGACGGAAGAGGGTGTATGATGGGACATAACTGTACGATAAATAATCATTTTCCACAGTACCCGGCGGGAAGGGGAAGTAAAACTTGTCACTTGTCATTAGGATAACTACCTGATGTGGTAGCATACTCTGTGGCTGACACGTGCTAAGAAGCATGAGTGCATCCCCACAAATGACGAAGTTTCTATACCCTTTTATCACAAAATCCAGCTCTTGTACAGAACCATTTGTCAGTGGCAGTTCGGTAGTTTAAGAATTAGATATTGGGATCATAGATGATACAGTGAAATGACATTTTCTGACATGCCTCTTATAGCTTAGTAAATTGGCGTAGAGGGCAAGGACACAGTGTTTCTACTCCAATATTCTCCCTTTCCTCTAGACTCCCTTTTTCCTTCAACTCCCATTGGACTGCAGTACACTCTGAGACTGGGTGTGCTACAATAAGTGTAGCTTTCATATAGATATTATGGACCAATTATTTTCCCTGCAAAATGTCAACCATAGAATGATCAAAGTAAATTAATTATGCTAAAATATATAACGTTGTGGAACACTATAACTAATACTTCTTGAATATATCTGACCGGATACAGGTAGTGTAAAGTGTTTTTTAAAGATTTCTGTATAGTTTCTATTTGAACATTGACTATATTAGAACAAACTTTACAGGTGCCACCAATAAGGCCCAATGGGCCTTTCTGATTCCTTATTGGTACCACTCAGGCAATGTTGAATGCTATGTAAATAACTGAGACAGAAAATTAAATTGACTTGGCATCCCACATGTTATCACATGTCTCCCACATTGATATGCTATTTGTGTCAGTCATACTAAGGACTTATTGCCCTCCAGAGCAACTTCTGTCCAGAAGCAATGTTAAAAAATGTAAGCTTTAAATGTCATTGCGGTTACTGTCATAATAGATTTACACAACTGTTTAAACCGTCTCCAAACTGGTCTTGGAGGGCCGGATCCATGCCAGATTTTGTGCATATCCCCATTTAGATACATTTAGTTGTTTTAAAAATCTGGCATGGAACCGGCCCTCCAGGACCGGTTTGGAGACCCCATGGGTCATTTTGTCTGGTATTTTATGTATATGACTTTTGGGCCAGTCTGAATGTGATAAAAAGCTAAATAAATGTAAAGTAAAATTAAGGCTGAAAAGAAACAAAAGCTTCATCTTCCAGTCTTAGGCGCATACTCCATCGTATTGAAGATATTCTCAAACAAAGCCATGCTCATCTGTGCAGTTTGATCTCGTCATGCAAAAAGGTACTATTTTCTCATGAAACTTATAAGAACATGCTGGCCTTGGTTGCACATTGGGCTAGAGGCTCTAGCAGCTGATATTGGACTATTCATTATTGGTACTGGTCTTTGTTGGGACGGGAATGCCCCCCCCTCATGTTCAACAGGCATGTACCCGTGCCCTGAGTGCCAGACTGCATGTGAAACTGGTATCCTGACTTTTATTATAGGGTGTGTGCAGAAGCTTTGGTCTGTTCAGGACAATGTAAAGTCCACGATCTGTCATGCCCTGGAGGGGGCGCACCAAGCTCGCTCTCATAAAATCTGTGGACTACTGTCCTGGGTGTACCACGTAAGGTGGTGGTGACGGGGAAAGGAGTCTTCCTGGATGTGGAATATGAGAATGTCAACTAGCAGCCCAGCTTGAGAAACAAATAGAGAAGAATGGACTACTTGAGAGAGGAAAGACAGGAATAACTTGTGCTGTGGTTCTGCCACAAACTGGTGAAGAAACCGCATTGTTACTGATGTTGAGCCAGTCAGCCTGGTAAGGCTACAGATGCTTGCGGAGCATCCCGGTTGACCAGTCGTCCGGGTGTCGGTTGCAGCTCTCTCTGACACCGTTCCTACAAAACCAGGATCAATGGTGCTGCACTCATCTGGCAAAGCCTGCCCTGAAAAGAAGCTGTTATGCACACCAAAGACATGGGCTGCCCATGCTTTTTCCCCATGACGGTTACAGAAACAACAAACATAATATAGGCTTACTGTTGGAACAGAGGGTCTGTAATGCGTACTGAGGGCTCAAGAACAAGGGCTTTAGATTTTTCTGCCTAATAAATATTTGGGATAAAAATGAGATGAACCGATAGCACATCTTGACCTGTGGGGTCAGCATAAAGTAATCTGCACATGTGCCTAATTTGGACACAATTCATGCCTCACACAACAGAATATTGGGGGATGTAATTGATAGGGTTGCCCGGTTGGAAGAGAATAACGGGGTGGGGGTTGTGCTCATGTGAGAATGGTATACCATCCTGTATTTGCTAATTGGACTGCATTGTGTACTATGTAGTTTTGCTGTGTGATTAAAGTAATTTCTTTTACATAAAGACTAGCAATGGACTGAACATTAAGGACTCTTAAAAGAAAAGTAAGCATTTATTTTAAAACAAAGTCCTGTTTCCTTTAAGGGAAACATGCTGCATTAAAAATAAATAAATATGCTTTATTTTTTTTTAAAGTTTTCATTACAGACGTATGGTGGTCTGCTGACACCAGCAAGCCACCATCTATATTGATGGCCTGTAGTCATGATGAGTCCCAATTTGCAACATACCTCATTAATGTTCATGCTGTAGGTCGGTTTGCGACCCACTAAGATTCAGGTTTTAAGAACCAACTTATTAGTACATGCTCGCAGTTGCTGGTTGCAAAAAAGTCTGGTCCCAATGTGCGACCTGTGTTTTGCAACCACACATCTGTACATGTGGTCCAATGTTATTGTGTCTGAGTTCTGAGCTCCTGCCCCCAACTCTACCTTCCCTCCCACCCTAGGAGTCAAATGCAGAAAGGGTTATACTTGTCCAGGAAATATGATTCAGGGTGCCATTTGAACTGCTAGAAGGTCAGGTAGACCCAGCAAGGCCCTATACATTGATTAAGAGCAGGCTAGAAGGAAACCCAGTGGTACTGGGCAGTATTGCTCCCCAAATGTTGACCAGGCTGGCTTTCTGGAGACTTTATTAAAAACGTTAGCACCAAGGTTGAATACTCTGCAGTCCTCAGATGCAACTTCAATAGAGTCATCAACACACACTTGGGACCACTTTCACCCTCCTCTCCTACGCGCTCCCACGTCTGCTGGGCTAAAACTGTAGGCAAGTGGCTGACAGTCTGGGGAGTATCTGACATTAGTGTCTTGCAAACAAGAGCCTCAGAGAATATGCCTTCTACTCAATCCTACACAAGCTCCATGCAAGACTAAATCATGTGGTGTGTGCAGAAACACACCAGTCAGCCATAAATAGCACATGTTTGTGTAAAACCCTATCCGATCACAACCAACAGGAGTTAGATCTGAAATGGGGTAGGATGCCCATCCCGGCCTGGAAACTACAGCCAGCATGGTTGGAGAACTAAGTGATAAAAGACGAGAGATAGGCCATCCAAAATTATTTTGATGACGAAGAGGGCACAGCTTCCTCTCCGATAATGGAATGGGAAGCCTTCAAAGTCACTGCAGGTGGGGGCATGTATTGGAACCACGGCGACTATGATTAGAACATTGAAGAAAAAACGGAAAAAACACTAACAAAATTGGAGAAGGACAAAGTAGTAAACCCCTTGAAAGGTGAGGCGCTTAGGCAAGAAAACAGCTAACATGCAGATCTGCTGGAACTGGCCAGAATAAATAGAGTTAAATTGATGCACAAAGAGGATAGAGCAGGGCAACTATTAGCATGGATAATTAGGCTATAACCCTTACCTATTATGATACTGGCCCTTTCATAATCGCAAGGGCGAACCAGTCCTGCACAAGAAGAAATCAATGCAGTATTCAGGAACTATTACACTGACCTGTACAACAATACCACAGCCCAAAATAAGGATGTCCTGGGTAGGTTCCTAAAACAGACAACCCTCCCCAAGCTCACAAACCGGCAATAGGCTGCTTGGCAAAAGGAAAGACACTGAGGATAGATGGGCTACTGATTGAATTTTATGCGACTTATCCGTCAATGTTGGTACCCATATTGCTGAAATTGTACAATGCAGCTGAAGTTTACTGGATGCGACTAAGGAGGTAGTAGTATCCTCCACATTGTAACCAGGCAGTGACCCAGTGGCCTTCTATAGTCCTTTGTCTACATCAAACACAGACTATAAAATATTAAATCCTAGCCGAGAGGCTTATCCCGCTGATGACAGATCTACTACATGTCAACCAAAATGAATTTGTCCTGCATGGAAGCACCTCCCTTAATTTGAAGCAACCTAACCTAATTCAGGAAATGTCTCTTGATAGATGCCCTAACTCAGCCTGCCTGTCTATCAAACTTGAGCACGCGATTGATACTGTCTAATGGAACTACATAATATGGTGTTGCATCGCTTCGACATTGGTGCATCAGATTTCCTGTATTAAACTCCTTTACGCAGCTAGAGTAAAATCTTCCCACCATATCTCATATACCTTCAATATAGTGATGGGGACAAGACGGGTGACCACTGCTGCCCATCCTTTTTGCCCTGTTGATGGAGCCATTTGCTTATACAATAAAAAGACAGAACTCAACCTGGGCAGTGCCATAACATAATGTCACGCATATAATATCCTTCTCTGCTGACTATATGTTACTATACATGAGGGACATGAACGCAGATTGAACATCTATAGCTCTCTTCATGTAAGAATATGGCAACATCTCAGGACTGAAGATAAACTACAGTAAAACATGTATGTTCCTTGCATCATACTCAACCGCAACGATCCATAACACTGGCAGGGTGAGCATTCTGAACTTTTTACTACTTAGGCATACACGTGACCATAAGGCAGAGGTTATATTAGAATTCAATATCTGCAGATCCATTAGATCCCTGCGAGCGCAAGCAGCGTTCTGGATGACCCTATCGCTGTCTGTGGTAAGTCCTATAGTGGTGGTCAAATTGATTTTGCTACTGCGATCGATATCCTGCTTTTCCGATATCCCATATGTCCTGCCGGATGACATTTTTAAGGAATTTGACACATTGTGGGTGACCTAACATTTCTGACAGATAGAGATGGTATTGATGCCCCAGACTTTAGTGGCTATCACTTGTTGGCCCAGATACTGTGGACAGGACTGTGGCTAGTGGAACACCACTTAATTGAAAAGGGCTACGCAAGCAGTCAAAAAAAAAGGCAATACAATTGGGACCACCATAGGGGCCACATGATGTCCACTACCAGTCAAAAAGGCGAGAGCACACTTGAATCCAGCTCTTGTCTAGACTAGTGCTGTCTTGTGTGCCAGCCATACCTTTAGTGGGCATTCCAGCCACTAAGGGATACATTACATACCAGGACTTGCTATGCTGGGGCAGGGTAAGACTAAGTCCTGTCGGCCATCTCTTTCACAATAATGCCCTGATAGACTACTAAACTTTGGGTGATGAATGGAAATTCCCAGTCAGCCAATTCCTGCTCCACAATAGAATAACTAAATGCCCTTAAGCAACTATTTGTATTAAAAAAAGTGGACACCCCAATAGACACTTGGAGGCTTGGGCAATGCAAGTATTATCAGGAGCGTATGCCTACAAGGGATTCATTTAACCATAAATTCATATTCATTTCTGCTTTCAAATGTTAATAAGATCTGTCCAGTAGCTTATAATTAGATTTTTTCTAATATAATTTCAGTTATTTCCATATGTACAAATCTTCAAAGACATTTTTAAACATGGGTATATGTATTCAACAAATAAATTTATATTGGCAAAATAATTTGCAACGGGTACAAAAACAAGTATAAAAGTCAATCAAACACAATGTAACTTGAAGTTTACAGTGATTTTGACGTTAAAAAACACTTCTTAGTTACAATCGTGAACACCTTTTCAAAACAATCAAAGGGAAATGTGACTGACTACATAGATAACGTCCTTCAATTCAATAGTATCAAGAAATAGGTGTGAAAGTCAACGTTTCAGTCAAATGTTGTGTACATCAACTAGACCATCCTCAAGACATTAAGTAGAATGATGAATGACCCTTGAGAAGTGATGTGGATAAAGTTAATTCTGTGTTCCACAATCAGAACGAGTGGTGGCTCAATCGCCTTCCACTTGAAACAGCATTAAATCCTGGCAATAGTAGAGCCGAACCCTTAGATACGGTTATTTGTCAGCTCTCTCGTCCACAATATGTATAAATCTATAATGTGGCGAGGATCGTTTCAACCAGGGACCGCTAAACAGTTCAGCAACTATGGCACGTTGAATCGCAAAACCTCTGACCCATATATTAATAAAGGCACTATACACTATGGTCGGAGGATGACTAATAGTATCCTGGATCTACAAGTCCATCTCTGAGCATATAGGAATAGGAGTACAACCATTGAGAGATAAATGGGAGGATCTCGGTGACCAAACAGTCCGTGATCAGGAATGTCAAGGGTCCCTAGATTTCCCGATGAGAGTATCTCGTAACACTCTCCTCCGGAACATCCAGTTTAATACTTTTACCAAAAGCATACCTCACCCCATGCAAGATAGGTCAAGATAGGATGAAGGCACCCTTGGGATTCCGAGCTCTTCCCCAGGTGTAGAGTGAAGAAGCCAGTTTTCAGCATATGTTCTGGTCTTGCCCGGTATTGGAAAATATTGGTAGACAATACTCACTATTGGGATGAAAAGGCATGAGGAATATAGAGATTTGCCTCCTTGTTACATCCAGGATTGCCAAAGTAATAAGGTAGCTGTGAAAGTTGCGAACTTAGCACTATTGTTGACTAAATGGGCTATTTCGATGAAATGGAAGCAACCACCCACCACATTGGACAGCTGGAAATGTCTTGTGTGATATCGGGCAGGACAGAAGGCAGAGCTCTTCAAAAACACCGCAAGGGTCCGCATAAAAAGCCCACAGCAGAGCTCTGGAACAAGGTAATCCAGAGGTTCAAAGCGAGTAGGAGCAACGACTACAAGGGCCGGATCAACATTTCATTGAGAATTGATGCAGAGTCCGATACATCTATGGCTTGAGGCAAGCAACTCTGAGGGGGGCATAGTCCTGCAAACTATTCAGTTGTGCAAGAATGGTGATAAATCATTGAGAACATAATATGACTGTAATTCCCCAGGAATGAGTTGGAGCACTGCCCGCTAAAATGACCCCGCAACAGAAATAATCAACTTGCATCTGTAAGATTTCATGACACTGACGTGTTACCAAATAAATGTGAAAAACAGGGACCTCCTGAACAGTAAATTGTTCAATTCCTAGGACAGGGAAAATAAATTCAGGTAAGAAATAACTCCTAGGCAATTTTAATCAATCGTAGAAACAAGTATAACAGGGAGAATTAAGGGAACAGAAATTATGTAAAAAAACGTTCACTTTTAATGATTTAGTTAAAAAACTTTTGTTAAAAATTGTGTTCACACAATATGTAATACATTTCAAACATTACAATCATAACATATAATTAATCAAAAAATAAAAATGAATTAAAATAGTGGCAAAATCTATAATCTTTATCAACTTTATCGACGCGCGTTTCGGCGTACTCGACGCCTTCTTCAGGAGTAGCCACAGAATTACTTTATATGTTATGTAATTCAAGACCAAGTTCAAGAATAATGTATAAGACTTTAGGTTCCTATTAGATCCCTCTGTATATATATTCAACTTTTGTGGGG
Organism: Lissotriton helveticus; assembly: GCF_964261635.1. Taxonomy (NCBI): domain Eukaryota; kingdom Metazoa; phylum Chordata; class Amphibia; order Caudata; family Salamandridae; genus Lissotriton; species Lissotriton helveticus. The sequence goes on from NC_136072.1 coordinate 160,370,318, forward strand.
ACGATAATCCTTTATAATCGTAGAGGCATAAATGATATAACTGAAAATAGATGTAGATGTACTCCTCTCATGGAATTAAGTGTCCTCCTTCGTGACGTCAGACGCCGACGGCCATCTTCTGCCCCATTTCGTGATGAAAGTAGAAGCTAAACCAGAATAGTTTCTTGTCACTTTTTAAACTCGAAAAAGCCGAATTATTGGAACACTGCCCTTCATATTCCGGCTCCTGATTATCATTCAGACCGTCTCCACATGGATATCGTATTCTGATGTGGATTTCACAATAACGCAGGAGTTTCCAAACGGACACTTTTAATTCCATGAGAGGAGTATTTTAACTAAATCATTAAAAGTGAACGTTTTTTTACATAATTTCTGTTTCCTTAATTCTCCCTGATATACTTGTTTCCATGATTGATTAAAATTGCCTAGGAGTTATTTCTTACCTGAACTGATGTGTTACCTGCATAGATACTCTCCAGGGACGGGAAGAGACATTTTTATTGTGTACATGCTTTGGTATTGTCTGCTTAGGTTTACTAATCTTTATGCACCCTGTAATGCTGGAAAGAGTTAGGTCACTCATGTGAGGTTACAAATGCAATGATTTAACAAAACAAAATGTCAATAATATGTGTTTAAAAAAATAAAACCACTGCATTCAGGAGCAGGTGGGGGCTCCATGGTTGGAAGAAGTGAGTATGCTGAATGGTTTCCACAACTCGGTTTTGGGTGAGGGTGTGCGAAGTGCTTAATTTGAGCTAGTGTTTGCAGGTGAGGCCCACCAACACTCATTTTTGGAGACCAGGACTTATTTTTGTATCATTAATTACAAAGGGGGAGGACAGGGAGCTAGAGGAAAAACAGGTCCAGTACCCACGGTCCCAAGGCTAACGTGATAATCAATCAAGGGTAACTATTCCTAAGGAAAAGGAGAAGCTGGCCAATGCGGTTGCTAGAAGAGGTAATGAGTGAAACTTAACTCACCAGAACGGTTGGAAACTAAACACTGTGGAGGTGGGGGAATTTTCCTTTTTGATAAAAGTGCCCTCACACACCGATGCGGGTGTCCTGCTTAAACATTTGGCGTTGCTTCTCATGGGGGCGGCGCTGCAGTCACCCACGGACCCCACGAGAGGGCTCTTTGTTGGAGTTCTTTTGGGAGAAACGCCGCAGTTGTGAGTGCGGGTGTGTGGGGGGGAGGTTTTGGTGAGTGGATTCAAATTACCACGCTGGAACCCTAAAAACCTTTATTCAAGGGTCCGAGTAATAAGGTTAAAATGGATGACCAGGAAGGCCTCTAGAGAAATTATATCAGAGGGGTGAGTATTTTCCTTCTGTTCTCTTGTCAGTGAGTGAAAGTGATAGTAAAAATGTTAGGTTGACATGTTTCGCGCCTTACATGGGCCCCTAGTGGATCCCGTGGCGCTTCATCAGGACCATGCTCAAAGTGAAAAAAGGATTAAAAATAAGAATCTGAGACGGCGACACTCAGTATTCCTATAATACCTATATTCAGGTTAATTGGCGTCCGTGCGCCTAAAAGAACGTCCACTCGGCGTTCCTAGATCCAACCTATAGAGAGAGAAGACATGAAGGGCAAAACTGTAATAGGGAGATAATAATCATATAATTATGTTCAAGTGGTGCATAGGACTAAAACATTCCTTGTTTGTCATGATTAGGGCAAGGGGGCATGCTGTAACATTCATTCCCCTGTCGTCAGAAAGTGTCCGTGCAGTATTTTGTATCATCAGACTTTGATCCAGAAATAGAGAAAGGCAGCAAAGTGGGGAAAGAAAGGAGAAAGAGAAAGCCAGGATAAGGAACCTAAAAAGGTGATATAAAGGAGCAGAGCGGGTACGGTGGTGGAAGAAAGGCAGTGGGTGGAATCGAGATGAGACCGCCTTTATATGCCGTAGCCCTGGAATTCGGTTGCATCGATTGAGGACTTTTGAGATTACTTTGGGCCCTGACACTTATTCTTGCACAAATTAAGCACTACGCATGTCATGGTTTTGCTTTGGCGGGTCGTCTTTGACATAGCTGAGCGTGATGTGGTACCTGGGCAGGATGGTGTATGATATCTAGCACCGTCATACTGTACATTAACTTCACTGCCATAATGTGTCATTGTACAATGTTCAATGGACTATGTGTCTCAGTTTATCTCCACTCACACTGTGTGATAGAAATGGGGCACATGCTGATATCCACATCTGAACCGTATCATGATCTGCAAAACTCTGACACTACAAATTAGTAAGTGCTACATAGCAAATGCTCTAAAGCTTTCCATAACATTCCCTCGATAGGCATCAAGGTTACATTTTGAATGTTTGCAACCAATATATAATATAAGCATAGCCCTCTTCAAGTTTAGAAGATTATTAATGCTGATTTTAAATTTCATGGGTGTTAAAGCAATCTGCAAAGTACGTATATTTTATAAGCATCCAAAGACCTATTCTTCTACCCATTTACACTGCATTGATTGATTTTTTTCCTTCATATTTATTTCAGGAGGAGGCTTTTCCTGTTAACATTGGTATGGAGAATTGTGGTATGGTATATTGACACTGGGAAAATTCTCTCCTCGCTTACGGAAAGAAATCATGGAAGCCGTAAGAGCATTACAGCAAAATGCAACCATGTTCACCGACCAAGACAGCCAACATATAGAGCCTAGCTTCATGCTGCTCCTAACTTTGATAGGGAAAGTGTTACTCAATCTCTTTGTTTTTGGATCAGAGAGAAGGAGCGTGAAAGGAAGTTTTCTGAGATACTTCAGTGTCTCCATAGCTCTTGCAGACTTCGTGCTCCTGCTAACAATATCCTTCATCGCCTACTTTCAAGATCTGGCCATTTGGGGCATTAGGTTTACCAAATATCACATTTGCCTGTTCACTCAGATCGTATCCTTCGCCTACGGGGTGATGCATTATCCTGCTTTCCTTGTGGCCGGTCTGGATTACTTCATCGTTACCCCTCCAAATTCTAAAGTTTCAGGTGTTCTCCGGAGATTGCTCTACTTTGCTGCAGTGGTGGTCCTCTGGATGGTAACGCTCTACTATGTTCTTACTAGCCCAGCCATCTACTCCAGTTTGGAAATCAAGTCTTATTTTTCATATCAATGCCCCTTTTACATTAGCATTCAGAGCTACAGGCTGTCTTTGATGATCCTCTTCTGCATAGGTTTGGTTCTGGTGATCTGCTGGTTTGAAGTTATAACTTTACTCCAGTCTTTGAGAATGATTTCCTACATCAATGAGAATGTCATGCTTTTTTCGTTTGCGCCCAGCTGCCTCCAAACCACGCACTGCAAGAAAAGGCTGGTGACCAGCTACATGATGTGCTTTCTTGGCGCGTGGTTGCCATTTGTTGTGCTTCAGCTGCTGCTCGTGGTCCTAAACGCCCAGATCCCGGCTTACATGGACATGAACGTCCCCTGGCTTTACTTTCTCAACAGCTTCCTGATTGGTGCAGCAAACTGGCTCCGTCAAAGTGACCAGGACTCTACTGACCTTTTCTCCTCTGACCCATTTGTCAATTGGCAATTTAGTTTCAACTCACTGCTGATCGATGAACACTCGAAACAGGCCAATAAGCTGCTTGAAAAGTCAGTAACAATAACTATTGTTTAAGAGGGGTTTACAGTACATGTCATTTTTTCTGTTGTGTAAATGTTATTGTAAATTATGTTTGTACATTAATTAAATAAATGGTTGCCAATGATTAATCATTGATGGTTGTTATTGATGTCTTATGATCGATTAATCACTTTACTGATTTCCGTACGTTGTGCACGAATTGAAAATGCTTACAGCGCTTCGACGTGAATAAAAAATAGGGTACATTTATGGGTGACACATGGAACAAGAAGACAGTGCTATGTTCCTTTACATATATATGTTCCTTACTCTTTGCTGCTGCTCAAAAAAGAATAGACTCCATGAGGCACAATTAGAAATGTGATTGCTAGCCTCAAAATGTAGCAGATTCCATAGCCAGTGCTGCTGGATATAGGGCTGCAAGGACCAGAGTGCTGAAAGCCTCACATAACCCTGATGGAGGCCTGAAGGGGAATTAAAAGGCTTTTATTTATCAATCTTAAAGTATTTACTGTGCTTTCAAGTCCAAACTGGCTCATGACAGGCAGCTTATTGTGACCATGAACTGCTAGTTATTTTAATAGGACATCTGTGTTTACTGTTCCTCTCCCTGACTGTTTGTTTGGGGTATTTTGTCATTTCAACTAGTAACGCTGCTGCTGGGATACAGGCCTAAGGAGTAGGCCTCAGTGTCCAGAGGTTTATTGACACATTTTTAAATAAAGACATGTGCTTGGTTTACAAAGTAAAGCACAAATCTTTCAAAATAGTGATCACCAGCAGGCCAAGTACAATCAGGGCACTCATGCCAGGTGATGTTGATGACAACCACCAGCAACCCCCCCCTCTGACAATTATTTCTGCACCACTGTACATACAAGTCCATGTAAATATGTATTAACCTTCAGGCATGTTCTGAAGATCATGCTGTTCAGGCAAGCTTTTGAATACTAGGCTCACCCTCCGCTCAGCTTGCAGGTTTTTCATTGGTGAAAGAAATGCTGGCTCGTCATTGGGTTAGCGCCTCTAGGTGTGGTAATGCCAAGACATCCAGATGCACATTTTTACTTTGCAATAGCCTTTTTATTGGGCTGGGTCTACGAAGAGAACTACAGAGATGCTAATTATTCAGTGGTTTTCCCATGCAACATCCATGGATTTTGACTCTACACCAAATTTACTTAATCACGTAAATTTGGGGCAGCACCAAATCATTACACCTGCCCAAAGTTGGTGTAACGAGGAGAAATATTTGTTTTTCTCATATTTCCATCTTTCCATGTATACTGCATTCTGCAGCACACATACATAGCAAGAGGAAAACATCTTGCGAGATGTTTTGTGCAGGAAGGTACTCCTTTCTGCACAAAATATATTGTGCATGCAAAGCAGACACACTGGCACCATGGTACAAGGGTGCCTGCATTGGTACTAGGCAGCCAATTGTGCGCTAGTGCAGGAGGAATGGCAACAATGCACCATATTTCAGAAATATGGTGCACTCCTGCCCTTTCACATTGGTGTAAGGCGACCTGCAAGAAAACTTGTGGCGCTGCCCTACACCTGTTCCCCATAAATGAGGCCCAGGGTTTCTAACCTACGAAGTGAAAGGGCTTAGAGGTTGCTATTTTGACTTCATAGATAGGACGAGGCAGACTGAGACTTCCTCCCGGGTTAGTCCCCATAATTGGGAGGAGGTTAGCCAGCTTAATGCTTAATGGGTGGATCAAGGCATCTTGGGTTAGCTTGGGCTAGAGAGGCTTGGTTTAAAGCCAGGACCGTTATTGCAACAACTTGGTGATCAACCTCACCCCCTCACATCAGGAAGCAAAACACTTATGCAAACTGAGCTGGTTCATTAAATATAACAACCTATAGGGTTGGGACAATAGAAGATGTAGGGTTTAGTTATTATCATTTAAAAGCGAGTCGTGTGCATTTTAGTGACATTTCTTTTTTCTGTTAGTATGATGAATGTATTAGTTGGTCATTATGTGATATGAATTTGATTCTGCCATGATTTTGGATTCATTTTTACTTTGTGTATATTCTGAGGCAAAAAATAAAAAGAATGTGCTGGCTCAGGGCAGCACTAGTTCACGGATGCCTTGGGCACATCACATTATTTACAATAGGGCACACTGTCCCCTTTTGCGTCCGGAGCACCCGTTCAATGGTGCGCCATGGTGTAAATAGTGAGAGTGCTTCCTTTCAATTATACAGCCCCTGATTCGCTAATGGGTGGCAACTTTAATCTTCATATCTGTGCCTATTGTCTGTCCCAATCTAACCCTGGCTGTATTGGGGGGGGGGGAAGGGGGGGGGAAGGGGGGGGGAAGGGGGGGGGGGGGTAGCTTGATGGAATAAATCAATGGACACAATATCAACCATGGAAATGTCTTAGACCAATATCAACCATGGAAATGTGTTAGACCGGGCAGCAATTTCAACGGCAGCAGAATTTTTCGTGTCATCTCTGCCTTTAGAGGTATGGCGTGTGCACCACAGGAGAAACACAGAAAGCTTAGGCTGAAGATGATTAAACCTAAAGATGTATATAACTGTGTTCATCAGTGTATAATTTAAAAAGTAGTTTTATTATCTTGCTAAATGATACCTTGTATGACCCAAGACTTATATTTGAAGCTATATGGCGTTAGTTGCCTTGTACCCTCTAGTGTGAAGATTCATAGACCATGCACGGTCAGACCCTGTCAATTCCCTAATTAAATGTTCCATTACTTCTAGATTTAATTGATTAATTGTTTGCTTTATCAGCTGAAAAAGAAGATTCTTCCACGAATGATCACTTGATGGCAATGATTTACTCAAGTATGGTTGTTCTGCAGTTGCCCAGTTTTCCCACTCCACGCATCAGGTAAACAATTATGCCAGGATCATGCAAAGATAAAACTAACATCAGCACTCGTGCCTTGAAGGTGTACAGTTCGTGAATCAACCAGGCTTCTCATTATGGCAGCCAAGGATAGGTGGAAAAATTGCATTGGCAACTCAAGTGTCCCTAAGAAGTGATGCGTGCTTTAGATGGCACGCAATTCGCTTTGTAAAAAAAAAAATAATGTTTTCAGACAAGCGACCCCGGCAACAATTAAGTTTTGCATGCTCAACAACTAGGCACGAATAGTCTGATTATAGACGAGGGCTGTTGCCAGCATGGCTCGGCAAGTTAAGTGCTTATTGTGTCCGTTGCGATCAATAGGTTTACGAGCTCTAATCCCTGCAATCTAAATTAAGCCCATCGTCCTAAATTCAAAGTGGTCCTTAACGGATCCAGCCTAGCTTTGGGTAATCCTACAAGAGTAGCACTCCCATAATCAAATCCTTCTAAATTCAATAAATGGAGTACCATTAAACTGGATAATGGCACCTAGTATTTACATAACTTAAAAATTGCAAAAATGCTGGTTTCAGCGCTGCTGCGTGAAACACCTAATTATAAAACCACTGTTCTGTCCCCCTGCATTTACCGGTCCTACCGCAGATTGTTTCGACTGCTGCTGCTTTATATCTTCTCGCTCAGTGGTTCCCAAACTTTTGACTCCTGAGGACCCCCATTGAGTCACCACTGGAAGCCGGGGACCCCCAAGCAATTTGTTTGAGTTAAATTTCAAATATTAAAACAGTAATTCGAGAGAAAAAAAACACGTGTGCACACAAAACAAATACTCAAAGTACTAAGGATTTTGGGGCCAGATGTACGACCATTTCATTTAGCGCCTCACAATTGGCGACACATTGTGAGTGGCAAATTGCGAGTCGCTAAATGAAATGTACAACAGTGTGTTTAACACTTGTTTGGGACTCCCAGTGGGGTCGCAAATTGCGAGGCTCATTAATATCAATGAGCCTCTCGCAATTTGAGAGCCCGTTGGGAATGCCAGCCCTCCCAGGGATGGTGGACTGGTGGGCTCAGCAGGCCACCATGTCTGGAACTGCTTTTAAATAAAGCAGTTTTAAAAAAATGCAGCCCGTTTACCATGCATTTAAAAAAAAAAAGAAAATTAAACGTTTTTGTTTAATTTTTTAAGGGCAGGCAGAGGTCCCTGGGACCAATGCCTGTCCTTAAAAAATAATTTTGCATGCATTTGCAAAGGGGAAGGGGTCCCCCCCCATTTGCGAATGCATTACCATCTACTTGAAGTAGGTGGTAATTGCGAGTGTTTTGCGACCGCAAAACATTTGTACATGGTTTTTAGACTCGCTATTTGGAAGGGAATGCCCCAAATAGCAAGTTGCAAAACCTATTCAGCGAGTCGCAAACAAATTGCGAATCGCGAAATAGGCTATGTACAAGGCCCAATAGGTTTTTGCATGCACAAACGGGTTCGCGAACCTGTTCATGCATATAAAAACGGATCATACATCTGGCCCTTAGAATTTGATATTGAAGGAATAGCCCCTCTGTCACATGTATTTCATTTGTTTTATAGCATCTCTCAAAGCATTGTAGGATGTCAGAGCACTTTACATCAAACACATATAGAGACATTGAATCATACATGTAAATCAGTGTGTTTATAAAATATTTAAAGAGTGCTTGACCTGGAAAAGCACAAACTCAGGATTCAGAACATAACACAGTGGCTAGCACTGACTTTAACATTAAAAATGTATTTCCACCCAAATAAATCTTTTTTAGCAGCATCAGTATAATGAATAACTGGGAAAAAAACATAAGTTACTAACTGGTACCATGCAGTTTGCAAGCAGCTCTTTGATGACAGTTTATAGGTCCCTCTGCTAGATTACGATTGTCACTTATGAAGTGCACAGTAACGAAAGAATCTCTGTGACAAAAGCTGTAACCACGAACCTATGCACATAAAATAATGCTTTTTAAAATGCATGTTACACGTTCTTTGCAGTAGGCACGTTAACCCTCTGTGCTACATTAGTTACGTCAAAGCTGCCACTGAACAAAACTCTCCTCACTCTCCAGCAGGTACATTATTCACTGGCATTATCTTGACACTTTTACTGTTGTTTGAAAACTGCTAATTATACAAGATACTTTCAAGTGCTTTTATAACTGCTGCCTACGGACCACCTGGGAATGTGTCACGGACACCTGGGGGTCTGTGGACCCCAATTTGGGAAACACTATTCTAGCTAGTAAAGCCAAAACTCTAGAGTAAGAGCTTTGTCTAGAGCTCTTCTGAATGTGGCTTAGATCTTTCAGGTTATTCCTCATGAATGAAGTTTGGGCAGGCCACTCCTCTCAAAGGCGAAGGGGTAAGTGAGTCTCTGAAAAATGTTCTACTTGGACAGTCCATAGCTTCAATTATGGCACATTGGTTTGTGGCACTATGTTTGCCCTCCTACATTTATGTTGGAATCTTGTGCACTAAGGACGATTTGAATCTTTTGAGGCCCCAGTGTCTTTTCTGTCATCTAATTCGGTCAATGGAATGGCTTCATTGAACTTCTCTAAAACTGTGTTGCATGAACATTGTCACACAAAATGTTGTCTAATGGTCAGGTAGTTAGTTGGCTGTGTAACCTGGTGACCTGCATTTTTCTGGCTTACCCAAGTGACCAAATGTTTTGATCCTTACCTGATAACTTTATATTTCTGTAACTCGGTTTAGGAGTAGTAAGAAACACTAATCCCCATTATATGTAAAACTGTGCATGATGCTGGCACTGTGACACTAGTGCGGCTAGGAGAATACGCAAAGACATTCTCTTGCATAGCTCCTTTTTGGGCTTCCCTAAAAGTAAGTCCACATTATTGGCTCAGACTTTGCTTCTGACTTCTTGCTTGGTTGGATGGTTAGTACTATGATTGAGCTTTGTAACTCCACAGAAGCCTAAGCCTCAGGAGGGTATAGCGCTGCTGTCCATGTTTACAAAGTTTTGTCTAATTATCTAAATCACTTTCTTGTATTTATGTGTTCTGACACCATTCCTAGGACACTATAAAATAGGACAAAAATAAAAAAAACTTTAAAAAAAACTCGTATTTATTCTAAGATGACCAGCATCTGTTTTTCTTAGAAGCAGCATTTCTAAGGGCACGACTGAAAGAGAACATCTTTAGCAAACAGAAGGTGACTGTGAAGGCTGGGTAGTTGGTCGTTGCTAACGTTTGGATGCAAATTGATGTTGTCTACCTGTGATTGACTGTTTTACTATTATTGACCACAACCGTGTTAGATTTCTTTTGTGGGGCCCAGGTCAAAAGTTGTATGTTAGGCCCTACCTAGTACAGGCACCTGTTTAGAAGTTCAAATAAAAATATTATCAAGAGGAGGAGAAAGGGCGGCTGTATCTGAATCAGCCACCGATAGTGGGGTGTGGGTTTTAGCTGTCTCATTCTTAGTAAAAATGGGCAGGCTTGTGTCTAAATCTATACATGAATTTTGCAGCATCAAACCCTGAAAAAAACATGAAGAACAAGTAACTTAACTTTGCTATCGCTCTTTTTGGTACAGACACAATTTTTCATGTTTTGAATACAGACACGAAACCAATCAGATTAGCCATGATCAGTGAGCAGATTTCTTCATTAGGATGTTTTTATGTGAGGAGACCAGTTCACAGAATGAAGAGGTGCGAGGTGAAGGTTTGGAATTGACATAAGTTGTGGGAGGAAGTTAATATATTGAATTTTAGTGTGTTGAGAGGGGCCAATTGGCGTTGAATGCTATTCTTTAGTAATGGTTGTTATATAGAACCCCATCTTTTTTAACACAAATCAACCCCAGTCTTCCAGGCCACTGTTTTCGATACATTGAAGGGTTGGTCACCAGTTGGGTGCATGTAATTGGTCAAGATTCATATATTGAGGGATTCTGTAACAAAATATTCCAGTATCTAGAGACTGAATGGCAGGTCAGTCTAGCTCCAACTACCTGGCTTAAAGTTTTAGAGTATGATCCAACACTCGGCCTATTTAATAAATGGATAAAGTTATTGTACCTAGCAACAGCTGTAGCTTGGTCCCTTATACTTCAAATGTAGCGAACTCAGTTGGTCCCCACAATGAGTGACTGGCTACGAAAAATGGGGCTAGTTAGAAATATCAAGCAATTATACGCAATAAGAAACGGGGGCGAAGAGATGTGAAAAACGTTGGCAGCTGTATTCATCGTTTTTATTGCTATTTTAATCTCTTTACTGGTAGCTATTTGTTGAGGTGTGTTATCACCATTTTTACCTCTTTAACTTACCCTGCGCATACTAGGTTATGAAATATTTATTTAAAATCACGTTCTTTATGGTTGGCACAAGATTAATATCGCTTTGAATGTATGTATTGGTACTGCAAAATTTGGATCCAAATACAATAAACAATAAATAATAACAATGAAGAGGTGCTGGGGCCGTTGAGGAATTTGTGGTGGATTGAGTCTTCCAAAAGAGTGTTACCGAAGGTAAGTAACTTCTCTTCAGATTCATCAACTTTTGAATAGAAACTCCAGCAATACCTTCTAGGTGGGGGTGGTCCATGAACTGACTCAAACCAAAAAGTCCTGAAAGACTGAGCAGGGAAAGTGCTCTTCCTAGTAGACCGGATTGTCTAGTCAGTAGTGCTTTATGAACATATATAGCGACACCCACGTAGCAACCTGGCAAATTTTGAGAATTGGCACCCTGCGTGCCATCACAGTGGTAGCAGCTTGGCACTGGTTGAGTGAGTTTGCAAGCAATCATGGGCCTGCTTCTTGGCCAGTGAGTAACTGATCTTAAAGCAAAGTGTACGATCCAGTGCAAGATTGCAACTGCGGAAGAGCTCAAAAGGCGCACCCATTAGGAATGGGAGTATCACGTTTGAATCCCATTGGGATATGAACATAGAAGGAGGGGATACATATGTTGTACCCTTGTGAGGAAACTTATCACAATAGGTTTAACTACTTTTGGCTAGCCTGGCAATCGTAAGAAGGATGAAAGAGTTGACGGGTACCCTTTAAAAGTGCCCAAAAGAAAGGCCTTGCTGGGCGACAGACAACACAAACAACATAACTTTGACATTTTGGCTTGATCTGTTTAGCTGAGCACCAGGCCACAAAGGTATCCCAATGGCAGGCGTACACAGAATTGATTGTGGGACACCCAGCTGTCAAAATGACATCAAGTACTTTGGGAGGAAGGTCGAAAGTTCTCCGTTGTCACAGCTCAATCTCCAAGCATGGCGGTGTAGGTTGTGCAGGTGCAGAACCCTGACCTGCTTCTGCAACAGGAGATCTCCAACAACCTGATCAAAGGACACATGATCATGTTTGGGATACCATGTGTACAGGAGTCTCAAGTTACACTCTTTGCAGAACTCGTCTTTGAATAAGCGACTCCTTAGAAACTGTGCAAAAGTGCTGACATTGCACGTTCTCAGCAGTGGTGAAAAGATCAAGCCAGGGCTCGCTCCATTTGCTAAAAAGGCCCTGCACCATCTCTATGTACCTTCCATTTCTGATCCGTAAGATGGTAACTTCCTGACTCAGCTGCTCTGGTGTTCAGTGAACCCTCCAGGTTGTCTCACCAGAAAAATTCCTTGGCCATCTAGCTACTTTACGAGATGCAAATCCTCTTGGCACAAGTTCCACGAACCCACCCCACGTGTTGCAGTACCACATAGCAGTGGTGTTATTTGTGAGCACCTGCACCATCTTCCTTTTGATAGTGGGAAGGAAGGCTTTTAATGCCAAGCGAAGGTTTCCCGTTCCACAAGGTTGATATGGGGTTTGGCTCCTGCTGGAGACCAGAGACCTCCCCCTTTCCCAGATGGCCTCCCCAGCCCAGAAGCGATGCATCGGTCAACACTGAGAACTGGGTTGGGTAAGGAGAGGGATCTACCGCTGGCCCAATTACTGTCCTGCAGCTACCAGTGCAGATCTTTCGCAGTCCCCTCTGAAATCTGGACCAGATTGAAAGGATCCTTCTTGATGCTGTCTTCTAGGTCTCCAGATCCCACTGTAGGGCCCACTAATGCTTTCTGGCATGCTTGACCATCAGGATACAGGGGTCCATCAGTCCCAGCAGCCTCCAAATCATACTTACTGAGATCCAGGACAGAAGTTGAAACATTAGGATTGTAGCACAAATGTCTTGAACTCTCTTGCCGCGGAATAGGTGTGAAATTGCATTGTTCAGAATGGCTTAGATGAAGGGGAGTGCATGCGAAGGAATCCAGGTGTGACGTAAGCATATTGATAGTGAACCCAAAGAATGTGAGATGTAGCCTGGAGGTGGTGGGCGACACCTGAGGCGAGCCTGCCTTTAACAATGAGGCAGGGTAGGGGTGGGCTGGAACCCATGACCTCCAAATATGTGCTCCCACTACCACCATCACTTTTGTGAATACCAGAGGGGCGCTGACAAGGCTAAATGGGAGCCCAATCAACTAAAAATGCTTGTGGCCTACTGTGAGCATCAGGTAATGACTGTGGGTCTACAGAATGTGGAAATAAGCGTCCTGCAGGTCCAGTGCTGCCATTCAGCCTCCAGGGTCAAAAGCAGAAAGACCTGTTCCAGGGCGAGCAGCATGAACCTGCCTTTCTACAGAAAGGCACTGAGAGGAATTAGGTATACAATGGGTGGATTACCCGTTCTTTTTTGGCACCATGAAATAGCAGGAATAACCACCATTGCCTACTTCAGGCACTGGTACCCTCTCCAAGGCTCCCTTGGCCAAAACAGCCTACACTTCCTGTTGCAAGAGGGACAGGTGCACCTCCGTTAGACAAACGGGGTATATTGAAAGGAGAGGCATGTTCTCGAGAAATGGTAAAGCATAATCCCGCTGAACAATTGAAGGACTCGCTTGTCCAAACTTATCGCTTGCACCCTGACTGAAAATGTTGAATCCTGCCTCCAACGGATGGCTGAGTGGCATCAAGGGCATGCTAAAAAGGCTGGGAGTAGGGGTAGTAGAAGACTGGGTTGCACGCTGTTCTGGTTTTGCTCTACTGTGGGTACCACTGCCACAAAAAGGCTGGGGTGTTTTTTGAACCTGCAAGGGCTGTTGACTTAACTGGAAGCCCATACCATAGCCACCGGGGCGGCTGCTGGAGTGGAAGAGCAGAAAGGCCCAGGGACCGTTCTTTGAAGCTCACCACAGCCGAATCTGCTTTATCTCCAGTCAAGTTTCATCAAACTGCACGTCCATAATACTGGCCTGAATGACTTCCGAAAAGCAAGTGGGTCACACCCAGGTGTGCCTGACAGTGGCCACACTTTTCATAATAGCACAGCCAAGGAAATCCGTGGTATCCAGTTCACAGTGGATGGTGAACTAGACTGCATCATGACCATCTTGCATGGCCTGGGAAAGTATGACCTAGGCTTCTTACGGGACTGTGGACAATACTTGTGCCAGAGTCCTACAGGTGTGAGGGTAATGACCTAAGAGGCAGCTGGCTTTTACTGAGAGAAGGGCCTAGCTTGTAGAGGAAAAAGCATGTTACCAAAAGACCGTCCCCTTCAACGACCTGTCCGGGGAAGTAGTGGGAAGTGAGTTTAGCTTTACTTTACTGGCCGAAGCCTGCACTACAGAGCTTTTGGGAGTGGAGTGCTGTGTGAAGGAATTGTGTATTGCCCGAAAAAGGATGACGGCGTATGGCAATTCACAGGAAGCCTAATGAGGTTTTGGCCCCAGTACCTAATATTGGATCAGTAGGAGCCTCACTGAATGGGCAAGCCTGCAACACAGTCGTCAGAACATTAGTTTCAACTTCCGGAGTCAGAAGTTGAAGGTAAAGAGCCTTTGCTGCCCTTCGCATAACCATATCAAAGAAGGCCCTGTCTGTCATTGCAGGTCCTGGGAAGGAAATAAGTTTAGTTCTAGGGGAGGTATCCAGGCCAAGAACATATTGAAGGTCCCTCGTACCAATTGTCCTCTACGTACGGCTGGGCAATCTCATCCCAACATCATAGTCCCTATGTCGAAGTCTGTGTTGAATAACTCATGAAGGCCATGAGCATTCTTGAAGGCACTGTTTCAAAATCAAAACGTTGGTAAAGAGGTTGTGACTCAGATAAAGGAGAGCGCAGACTTGGTTGAGATTGGAGCAGCGCTGTCACGGCATCAGACAACACTATGGGTTAGCTGTTGTCAGAGCAGATGGGACCGGTGGATCCCAGTACCAAAGTCGGCCTGGAGCCCTGAGTGGATCCAGAGGGCCCAACTGATGACACGGGGTTAGTCACTCACTTCTGCAATTGGCAGAAAAGGTCAGTGGTTTTGGCAGGACCTATTCCTCCCCCGTATCCCAGAGAACAAGCTTGCACGGGGACAGAGGCAGGGAGGGTCTGCCAGAAGCCCAATTAGAGGCCTTTGCTGCCCATTAGAGCCCGAAAGCTAACTAGAGAGAGCTGGCAGCGTCTGAAAAAGTTGCAGGATGGCCTCCTTGAGAGCTGCTATTTGCTCCGGTGACAACGATGGCCCGGGAAATTCTGGGCACGCCAGAACCAAATGAGGGACTAACTCAAGATTGAGATTGGAGATGTCAGGCTTAGAGTGGCAGAATCGGGAATAGCCCACTTGGCTTTGTTGCTCATATGGTATGCTTTCAAGTTTGACTTTCACACTTTCCGCATGACCGACTGCGTAACTGTGACCGAAAATGTCCCTGTGACTTGTTCGAACAAAACCTCTTACAATACTCTGTGACATAGAGCTTTGCCTCCCGCTCTCTTATCTTCTCAGTGTGCAAGAAGGCTAATTTATCTCAT
Source organism: Lissotriton helveticus (assembly GCF_964261635.1). Lineage (NCBI taxonomy): Eukaryota > Metazoa > Chordata > Amphibia > Caudata > Salamandridae > Lissotriton > Lissotriton helveticus. The sequence continues at coordinate 160,385,623 of NC_136072.1, forward strand.
TATAACAACAGTGGATCATGTTGTGAGGGTTTGTGAGCAACAAAGGTTTCTAGCAGCCTTGGTATGGCTTAAATCCTGCCCTTTTTCGGTTAGACCGCTTTCATGGCACACTGGATAACTTTGGAGTTGTTGAAACCAACAGAGTTGGGAGTTGAGCTCCAACTCATTGTCAGAGGGCATGGAGATAGATGAACAGGCAACAGAGTGTGTAGAAGTGGCATTTGAGGGCGTCTTGCTCTGTCACTTCTGAGGCGGTGTGAAGTATCCATAGAGCCATCAGGGAGCACTGCTAGAAAAAATCTTTGGATTCAGTTTAGCGATTATTGGGATGATTTTAAATGTGAAGAATCTGTGTTTAAAAGTATCCATCAGAATCATGTTTTAGAGGTAGGCTTAATGTGTGCAGCAATTTTCAAATTAATAGAGGTTTGTCATCAAATAAAGAAGTATGTTTTCTATTCAGTGATTTCACAGTAACACTGATCTCACAAAATAGTATTAGATGCACAGCATTTTCTCATTATTTCGGGTTTAGCCTTCTCCTTGAACTCTTCTTTCCTTCTACATACATAAACTACATGGAAATATGCTATTTTTTAAAATGACAAATAACGCACACTTTTAAGACAGACAATGTTCACTTGGCAAACGTGTTTTGTTTTGTATAATAATCTTACATTGGTTATAGCCAATGTTTACCAATAACAAATCAATGTATGTTATGCACACCTTTCCATAATCCCAAATAACGCATTTGGAGTAGTTCAAAACATGGGTATGAAAGCAGCCCACATTAGAATTATTCCAAATGTGGACAGCAATTAAGGATACACATGATTTCAGGGAAAGGTCTAAAGCAGCACATAGCCCGTTTGATTTGGATGCAGTTGGCACAATATTTTAAGAATTAAAGTGCCCTATCAAATTATATTTTATCTAATCAGTATAACACTACAATAATCACTCAATTATTAGCGACTTTTGCTCATGTAACCATTGTAAAAGCACGTGGTTTTTCTTTGCCAATCTGTGATCTGGCTTTCCAGGATATGCATGGTCCAACGAGCAGCATAATAGCAGAGTCACACCGCACATGTGATTGTAAAACAAGCCTCCATAACTGTGCGTTAATTGGTTGGCAACCCTGAACCAAAGCCCTGAGCAGCGTCAGTATGAGGTCAGTGCTTACTTAACTTCTGTAAAAGGAGCCAAGCATTGCAAATGTTTTCGAGGGGCCCAGATCAAAAATGTAATGCGGGCCCCACAAGGCACTTGTTTCTAAGATTCTTTTTTTTTTTTTTAAATCCTCCAAAGAAAGCAAGCCCAGTAGTGTCACCATATGGCGTCATCCAGTGGTATAGCGGTGTTTGCTATTTCATCATTAAAGGGCAGGCTTGCTTCAAAACCTATAAATACATTTTGATTATATTCTTATTGCAGCAGCGTCTAAACCCTTTCCCATATGACTGGGTCCAAACTGAGGTGGTGTGTGCGCAAAATAATGATAGACTGGGATGTGGCGGCAAGTAATTACCAGTGGCTGAGATTAATTCACGCATTCAATCCATCACTTTTTGTATACTTCAGTGCGACACCTTAAGTGGGATGGATATGCCCAGACGTGGAACCCATGCACACTGTGCCGCTAAAACCAAGCTATATCTGATTGATGAGGGGCAAAACTGGTCTTTGGTTGTTCATTGTCCAGTTCAGGGATGACCAAGCCTGGCAGCCCGGCTTGACTGTTCCTATTGGTGCATAGTCAGGATTGATGGGCGTGTGACTGGGTCAAAACTGAGGTGGCATGGTGTGGAAAATAATGATGGAATAGGATGCAGCCTAGAGTAATTGCCAGTGGCTGAGATTAATTCATGCAGTTCATCACTTTATGTATAAAGAAATACATTTTATAGCACAAGTGCAGGGCCTGGAGAATGACCCCTCTTTCTGCTCCTCTTCTGACAGCCCTGCAAGGAGTTCTGTATTATTCAGAATTACAAATATTTTTTGTGTGTAAAGGACAGCAGGCTTGGTTTATTTAAAAAGAATAATACAAGTAAATTGTAATACACAAAAAAAGTCACATGTCCAGTAGCTAGATGGATGACCTTATACTTGGATCATCAATGTCTGCCTTTGCTAGGGATGTGTGGCATTGGGATATGGGTGGAATGTCTTAATACAAATCTCTAGATCTCAGGATTTCACCTCATTACTACCAGTTTAACAACCACATGCAGAAATAAACAACTGAAAGATGACTGGGTAACCTTTGAAAAAGGCCTTCCATTGCATGCGGACACGTCGCCATATTTATGATAACTTAGAAAATATTTTAAAATGTTAAACTTAAACACGTTTAATTTGAATTCAACTCACGTTTATTTTTGAAAAATTGTAGTTGTAATATTAACATTATGTACAACATTCGAAGAGATGGAAAAACATACCTTTAAAATATTTAAAGACACTTGGGACAAAAATAGTAAAAGGATATTATAACAAAAGCACATTCTGTAGCAGATAAGAATAATGGTTTGTACCGTACTTAGTTCATGTTGACTCTTAACCAGAATGAGAATTTGAGTGCCAGGTGCTCATGAAAATGGAGATTTACCATTAAGTGTATCAAGAAATATATAATGGTGTCATAACCAGAAATGATGACGGCCCTGGAAAAGCATTAAACATGAAGCGTTATCACGGAAATTGGGCATTTACCCGCATAAACTCAATTGTCAGCGTATTGGCCCTATCAGAATGGTGATAGTCCTGCTCATACACTAGCAATTAAGCCATACTGACAACAATGGATATTTGCCAAGCATACCACACTATACCTGCACTGACGTCATCGAAGGTGGCAACACGAGCAATACAGAGAAAAGTGTGGTATCAAGCAAACTCGTACATAAGCACAAGCAAAGGTAAAAATGCAATAATACGAAATACTGCTTGCCAATGAGTAATATCATGCCACTGTTTATCCAAATGTTCAGAAATGTTTTCTTTTAATACACGGATACCAACTGTAGGTGCCATTTGAAGGGTAACATTTGATTAGGATTCCTTCAATGAGTTAATCTGCGCACATATTTTCAAAGCAGGTCCCAACTTGATGTTCATGGCACTCATGAGATGATCTTCCTTTAATAATAGAAGAGCTTGCCCATCAATTTCCTGTATCCTGAATTCATCTGCAATATCTTGACACCCTGAAAAGTAAAATAAAGCAACAATAAAAACCTATTTTGTGTAAAAAAAAATGTCTCTATTCTAGAACAGGAAATAAAGGCTGGATTCTGCAAGGTGTATCCAGAGAAGAAAAAAAACAGTTTGTATTATTTTTTGTTATATCTTATGCTTTGTGTGTCTCTCCAATATGTCATTTGTTTAGCACTTGTGTGTGATAGCAAATTGGGTTACTGGAATTAGGAAGGCATCTTTAGCGAAGCATAGAGATTCATATGTCTTAGTCATACTAATGAGTGATAGATTTTGTCAGAAGTAATGCCTTCTCCTAACTTTTGACAGAAATCTAAATCTAAGACACTCAAGAGCATAAAGCAATTACGTTTCTAACACATTTCAGTTGCGCATCTTGTCAACAATACACGGGTAGGCGTATTTCAAATAGTAAATGACACGTAAATTAATTTATTTGGCCTCTTCCCTGTTATTTTGTAAGATCTCAAAGGTGATATCCATTAACAATAACCTAAAATGATTAGGGTAGACATTTGCGTTAAAAAAAAAGTAGGTAGAACACTTACTTGCCTTTAAAAAGGGATTGGAGTTTTTTATCGTGAATTCAGGGGTGGGCAGAGATTTGCAAGGCTCCAAGATGGCCACAAGCATGTGAGCCATCTGAGCTTCTTTTGTCCTATAGCCGTCCTCCACACGTCCGAGCGGTTGGTGTAATGGAGCGCTGGTAGGGTTGAGCTTTTGCTGAAAGCGGCACCTGTAGGGGAACTTGGAGCACCTTCTACTCTGCCAGTGATCCACAGACAGGGAAGGCAATTCGGTCCTCTGTACAGGCAAAGTGGTGGCAAGGACAGCCTGCATCGCAGCAGGCCTGGATGTGCGGTAAGTAACACCCAAGGGTTGTAATTTAATGAGACCAAAGATTTGTATCAGTCCACCTTCGCCCCCACTAAAACTGAAATCCAAGGTGGATGGGAGCTTTTGTTGGTGGAGGCGGTGTTGGTGGCGGCACTGAGGTGCAGTGTGAAGACATAGGAGGAGTTGAATGGGTGTTGTTCTTGGAATCCTCTCACCACAGTTACACTTCACAGGTGGGAATTCTGCCCAAGTAGAGCAGGGATTTGCGAGGAACAGGGGTGACTTTTTTGCCTTGAGGTCCACAGAGCAGACGCTGGGAGAAACAGTTGATGAAGGGTGAACAGCTAATTATGGCTACCCTGGGGAACTTAAGACAACCACAGCAAGCATTGAAAGGAAGGGCCTTTTAAGGTGCCATAGAAGTGGCTCTGTAGGAATTGAAGGGTTGAATCCCTGGGGCTGGGTGTGATGTTCGGTCCCTGCAACACTCGGCTGATGAGATGGGAAAGGAGTAAATGAACACAGCAAAACACTGCAGCAGTTATATCGAGTGGATGATTGTGCATATGTGTTGATCGCCTGTCTGGAAACGAAGGCCAAGTGTCTAGACAACAAGACCTGCTGGGGTTGTCAGTGTAGTGAAATCAGAGGTGCAACGAGCACTGCATAATGTGGCCCTGGATGGTGAAACCGAGCTTCCACTGGTGTTGATCAAAGCCACATCTCTATCTACCATCCCTAATGCTGCCCAACATGGACTTCTGGTTCATGCTGAACCTAAGAAGAAAGAAATGGCTGTGAGAGCTTCAGGTTCCATCTATTCCTAGTGATAAACCTTGTGGTGTGGCAAGTCAAGCAGACTGGTATATACTGGACATTGTAAGGCGACAGTGGAAAGTATTACAATCTTGTGCATCTAGAGATAAAGTGGTGACACAAGTTAGGTGGTTGTTCCCCCTTCTCACGTGAGGCTATAAGTGTGTCCCTTGTTATTCCCAGGTCTTTTGTATGCATTTCTTATTGCTTTATTTAGGAAGACTTGCTCTCTTGATTTGCCTCCAGTTTAAAAGATTCCTTATCAAAGAATTACTTATTAAAAAGTTTCTCCTCAGTCCCAAGTACTGTCCAACAGGTAGGTTTTCACAAAGAGACCTAGGATGGTAACTTCCAAAAGTCAATAATAAATTCTGGTCTGGTGGTTTGGAATATGTTTTAGTAATGAGGCAGCCATCTGCAGCTATAAATGGGAGGTCCAGAAAACCAATACTGTTTTTGTGTGTTGTTGCGATTCTCATCTACATTTATCCAATGGATGAAGTACTCAGTAGATTCCTTGTAATCAACCCAAATGATGAGGATGTTGTCTATATATCTCTTCCGCAAACAGATGTTATTGTTCAGGGTATCAGCCTTAGGGCAGATTCAGGTTTGTTCAATGTTATGTATGCAGAGGTATGCCAGCCTGGAGGCGAAGGCACACCCTATGCTAGTTCCACCAATCAGTAAATGGAAATGTCCGTCAAATTGAAAGACATGTCTTGTGATTACAATTCCAGTGTATTTGACGATGAAACTGATAAGACTTTCATATTCCCATTTTGTCTGGTACAATAATTCTGTTGGTCTCATAATGGCTTCTTGTGGTATACTGGTGTAAAGTGCCTCAATGTTAGGTTCATTGAGGGTATTATATGGTTGCATCAAGTGTCACATCTCTTATCATTTTAAGTGAGTCCTTTAGATCAGATACCATTTTCTTAAGTTGTGGGGGGAGAGTTTTTACACAGGAATAACTGAAATTGTTTGTTGGACTCTAAAATCCATCTCTTGTGTAGATATTAAGTGCCTGGCATTACACAGTAGTATACTATTATTCTGTTTCCCAACTGGAAGGAGACTCATGAATGAATTAAAATAGTAAAACTCGTCTTTGAGCCCATATAGGTTTGCATACACTTACGAGCGATTACCTCCAACGGTACTCTGACTCTGTGATGATTGATGTACCTTATCAGTGCACTACGGGCTACATACCAAGCCTGTGCCTAAGATTCACTTCCTTGAAATAAGTGTGGTTCTACGCTAGGGGTTCCGATTCAGAAAATGTATCCCTCTTCTAATAAAGAGCTTCCAATTGGAGTTGTCTTAAAGCTGAGGGTGCCCAGCAAGCATTGTACAGCCACTCAAGAACCTAATAGGACTTCCTAATATCACCACGGCTTGTGAACACGAATGTGTGCTTGTACTGTATTTGTATTATGATTTCCCACCTATGCAGCACCTGTAACATTGCATGGGGTGGGTGCTGAACTCCCCCCACCAGTCTACGGAATAGTGGTTGATTACAGGGTTGGTTTTATGAGCATCTACAATACTAAGCATGCCACGTTTTGTGTGCTATGTCACACAAGTGTGGTGATATTCTGGTGGATGTAAGGCATCAATGTATACTTTTTTTATGCTGACATATAATTTGTTGTGTTAATGTGATCTCTACATGGGAGATAAGGGTTTCCTAATAGAAAAATATAAAGGTGGGCTTTTCCCTTACAATGAATAGAATAAGAGGATCTATGATAGTTGTCAATATAGGCAGCTCTTATGGTCCTGAATAATGCCTCCAGATGGTTTATTCACCATATTGGGGTTGAAAAATGAAAACCCTTAGGGGCAGATTTACAAGCCTCCTGCGCCACCAGTACGTCACTTTTCGTGACTTACTGGTGGCACAGGAGGCTCCTCCATATTTACAAGGAGAGGAAAAGTCACCCTGCGTGACTTTTCCTCTCCTTGTAAATACGGCCCCTTCACACACAGCACTTTGCGGTGATGGGGCGTTCCATGGGCGTTGCTGTGAGTGTTCCCACGCAACACCTATTGAACAAGACACATCTAAAGATTTACGAGAAATCGTAAATCTGGAGATGCGTCTGAATACTACGCCACCGTAGAGGTGGCATAGCGAGGCGCAACAAGGAGAAAGGTTTTCATTTATCCTCGTTTTTCCTTTTCAATGCGTGCTGCATTCTACAGCGCGCATTGAAAGAGGAAAAAGCCTTTAGTGATTTGTTTAGTGCAGGAAGGTGCCACTTCATGCACAAAAACAATCTCCCCATGGCGCAGGCATCCTTGCACCATGGTGCAAGGGTGCCTGTGCCGGCGCTTGGCAGCTGTTTCTGCGCCAGCGCAGGTTAGAGCACAGGAATGCGACATATCATTGTAGATATGTCGCATTCCTGTGCTCTGAAAGTGCCGCAGTGTGGCGCAGCCAAAGGGCTTGCGGTGCCACGCTGCGGCACTTTCTTGTAGATCTGTCCCTTAATACTTTGAAGAATGTGTCGTAATAATTATCTAGTTCTGCTGATCCTATTTCCATTCAACAAGAGTTTATTGGATATAATTCACAAAAGAATCAACCACACAACATGTCTAACACTATTAGGGAATCAGAACTTGGGTGATTCATACATTTATGATCCCCAACCCCAAAAGATACTTCTTTGCCAACCCCACTTTCCCCAAGTAGAGCTTACACAAACTACAATAAAATTGGCCAATCGCAATTCACCTTTAAGATCTCCCTGGCGCTATTAACTTTTGCTTAATTGGTTCATGCTAAAGCAACCTAATTAGCAAATTGGTAGTGATACTGAGCATAGTGATCTCAATGTTTTGGGCATGCACCTAATATGTCCTTGTTCGCTAGGTAGTCCAGAAATGGGTACCATAATTTCTCAGATGTCTCCCCCCTTTCATTTATCCCATGAGTTAGTTTTTCCATGGCTGAAGAACCCAGGGTGTAGGGTCCAGTGTCAAAGTTGGAAGTAACCCATGGATTCTATTGCTTTTAAACGGAATCCTGTTTGCATTGCTCAAAATATTTTATTTCATCTTCCTTGAAAAAATCCATCAGCATTTTACAGTCTCCTTTACCCCACACCTCAATCAGATCGGGTACCCAAGTAAGTCGAGATTGTCCAGTAGCAGGGTAAAGAGAAAAGGAAGGGATGTCGCAGCAGAATGCCCAACAAAAGGGAGTCTTATTCGTTAATTCATCTAAACTTATTGTCAGGAGGTCTACATTTAGCATCTCGAATGTGGCCCTGAAACTCTGCCTTATTGACCTAATCCATACTACCTGTAACAGAGAGCTGAGGGTCAGTCAGCGTTAGTACGATGGATTTAGGCCAAGATCTCTGTACTGGGGTGAATGTATGGCATTGTTCTGCATTCTGCCCATCAATTGTTCTTTTTTCTATCAGCGTTAGTAAAACCTCATCAGCAATGAGTGTATTTTGTGGCATTCTTTCCCAAAAGTAATTCCCCTAATGTTCTGGTGCTGTCGTATCATTGCTGCCAGTGGTTCAAAGATCAAACTAAATGGCAATAGAGGGAGGGTACAACCTTGCTATGTTCCATTTGACAGTATGATTCTTTCCGACCTCTCACCATTGACCAAGACCTCTGCAGTCACCTGTTCATAACTTGCTTCAATTCAAGTTCGCATATTGGAGTCCAGGCTTATTGAATCAAATGCTCAGGAAAGAAACACCCAACTATCCCTATTGAATCCTTTTCCAGCATCCAGAGACAGGATCACCATGGGCATCCTACTTGCAGTGTCCTTCTCTAAAATATGAAATACCCTCCTAATGTGGTCTCCCACATGGACCTGTGGAATGAAACAATATTGAGCAGGCTCTCTTAAAAAAAGGCAAGTGAGGCATCATTCTATTAGCTAATACTTTTGTTAAAAAATAGGGCTATCGGTCAGTTTTTATTATCTGGTTTATCCAGTTTACAGATTGAAGAGCCTGTTTAAGAGGTGGTTTGCGTCCCTCTTGCATCATGGTGCAGGAGCAACGAAAACCTGTAGTCTAATTAATGAAGCCACGCGAGGCCACTTTGCATGGCTCTGAGTGACTCCATAAAAATGGAGTAAGGCAACACAGTGCAAGTTGCCACATTGCCTTACTCTGCCCTGGGAAGGCATTCCATGGGCGTTGCATGGGTGTTCCCATGACACTCCCATGGTTTTTGCTGCATTCCTAGATTTATCAGAACTGGTAAACCTGGCAATGCGCCAAAAAGATATGCCCTCCGAGGAGAGGCGTAACGAGGAGAAATATATTTTTCTCCTCATTACTTCCTCTTTCTATGTGCTGCATTCTGCAGAACACACAGAGGAATATGCCTCTCGATTGTTTTTGTGCAGGAAGGTGGCCCTTCCTGCACAAAAACAATCCTGCATACAACGCAGGCACCCTTGCACCATGGTACAAGGCTGTCTGCATTGGAGGTAGGTTGTCAAAAGTGCACCACTGCAGAGGAAAAGGCAGATATGCGCTCTCTTCACTGTTTGTATCCATAGACATCTGTCCAGGAGTGTTTCATATATATTTGCAAGTTCATAGAATTGCTGTTGAAGACAGTAGAACGCTTTTTCATATTTCATCGTGGCCAGAAGACCGATTTGTCCCCCTAGGGGCTGTAATCTGTCGCAAGCCTTTTAAGAATGCTGTGGCTCTAAGTTATTCCTCCAGAATTTTTAGCTTGCTTTCAAGGGATTCTATATGAAGAGTGGTATTCCATCTTTTAGACGAAGCATTTTCTAAGTATCTGTCATAGGCGTGCCTATCCATGGAGGCCACAAGATTAAAATCGCCAATTTATATAGGATTTGGCTCCCATTTCTTGATTCTATCCCGCATGTTAAACAAAAATTGCTCCGATTAGGCGCGTGTGTTTTTAGGATTGCAATTGGAAGTCCCTGATTTTTCCCTTACAAATAAACAAGCCTACCATGCACTATATCTGGCTCTACTTTTACCTCTTCGAAGTTAAAGTCTTTAAGTATACCCGGCATTTCTTCATCTTGGTCACAGCATAATACTGTGTAGGGTAATGTAGCCTGCTCATCATTAAATGAGTTTCGCTCATTTTTAGGTGCATCACATGTTGGCAGAGCACATCGGGGAGAGTCCGCCAGACCTCCCTCCAGATTTTATGGCGCTTAATTGGGGGATTCAGACCTCTGATGTTAGATATCATTCTGACCAAGAGTCAAAACCCTTATTATTAAGTATTATTATTAGAGAGATGAAAGTTAACATACAATGTCTTAACAGTGGAAGGCATAATAATCATTAGACGTGCTGTATTAGGGGAACTTTTACCCACCCCCGCCCAAGTCCGTCCATCCCCCATCCTATATGAACCCTTTGTGCAAAAGGGATAAAATTCATCTCAAATGTAATGGTGAACAGCCTTGTAACCTGTACTTACACCCTCCCACACGACTCTCCTGCCTGCCCATTTATCAAAGCTGGTAGGAGAAATCCTCCCATTGATTAAACAATTTTAGCCAGTTATTCTAAATAAGTATATAGTATAAAAAAAAATAAACCGAGAGCAGTTTGCTACTTATGGCTAAGCCCCGTGAAGATATGACGATCTTCTTTCACAACTCAAAATCCAACAGTTCCTGCATTGCACTTGGCACGGTAACAGCGTTTAGCAAGAGAATGAATGGACAACTGAAGCACAAGTTACTACTTGTGTAATGATATATCTGTAAGAGACATTAGTTAGTATTAGATTCCTTACCTTAGAATATCCCCAGGTGTCAGACTGGATCCGGAATTTTTTTGCGTAGCAGTACCTTTGCGCGTCGGTAGGCGTCGTCTGCGGCTCCGCGTCCGTCGTGGGCGCCGTGATGATGTCGTCGGAGTACTTAGACGCCGCTTCCGCGTGCTGACGTCAGTTCAGACACAGCTTTTCCGCGCCAGAAGCGCTGAGCCATGTTAAAAACCAACACTGGTGCCATTGAAACTAGGACCCTGAAAGGGGATAACCCTAACCCTAGATATCGGTTCGCAGAACGGGGAGGATGGTGGGTCCGTAAGGAATCTAATACTAACTAATGTCTCTTACAGATATATCGTTACACAAGTAGTAACTTGTGCATCTGAAAGAGACACGTTAGTATTAGATTCCTTACCTTAGAATGGATACCCCAGCAATACCAACCCCGGTGGTGGGTCTGCGAACCAATAATCACACCAGAAAGTCCTGGAGGACGGAACGGCCAAAGAAGCCATCCCTCCGCACTTGGCTGTCCAGGCAGTAGTGTCGTGCAAACGTGTGCAGCGATGCCCACGTAGCTGCCTGACAGATGTCTTGTAAGGGCACTCCCCGGCCCAGGGCAGTTGTAGTCGCCGTGGCTCGGGTGGAATAAGCCCGCAATCCAACAGGGGGCTCCTTCTTAGCCAAGGAGTAACATGCCTGAATACACAAGATGATCCACTGGGAGATGGTCCTCTTGTGCACCGCTTTCCCCTTCTTAGCGCCCACGTAACCAACAAAGAGTTGGTCATCCACCCGGAACTGGCGTCTGCGATCTAAATAGAACGAGAGCGCACGTTTTGGATCCAGACGGTGGAGCCGCTCTTCCTCTTTAGAGGGAGGCGGAAAGAAGGTTGGCAAGGTGATAGACTGCCCGATGTGGAAGGCCGTAACAACCTTGGGCAGGAAAGATGGCTTAGTACGCAACACAACCTTGTCCGGATGGACAGAAAGAAAAGGAGGAGTACAAGAAAGAGCCTGGAGCTCACTCACTCTCCTGGCAGAGGTGATTGCAACCAGGAAAGCAGTCTTCAGAGTTAGAAGGCGGAGAGGACAGTTGTGAAGTGGCTCAAAGGGAGCGCACATCAGAAATGTAAGAACAAGGTTCAAGTCCCACTGAGGCATCACAAACGGAACAGGAGGAAACGTGTGTGTGATGCCCTTTAGAAATCTATGCACAATAGGGGACTTGAACAAAGAAGGTTGATCAGGCAGCCTCAGAAAGGCTGAAAGGGCAGAAAGGTAGCCCTTGATAGTGCCCAGAGCAGAGCCCTGCTGGGCAAGAGAAAGAAGGAAGAGAAGAACCTCAGAAAGAGGGGCAGCAAGAGGATCCACAGCCTTTGCTGTGCACCATGCCACAAATCTGTTCCACCTACAGGCATATACCGTTTTTGTGGAGGGACGCCTGGCTGCCAGAATGACGTTACAGACTTCAGGAGGCAAGTCAAATGGCCTCAACTGTCGCCGTTCAATCTCCAAGAATGGAGGTGGAGACTGGACAGGTTTGGGTGGAGGACCGTCCCCTGTTGCTGCGACAGAAGGTCCTCCTGAAGAGGCAGACGAACCGGGGGATCGACTGACATACTGAGTAGCTCTGGATACCAGTACCTTCGTGCCCAGTGCGGAGCCACAAGGATGACTTGGGCCCGGTCACGCTTGATCTTTTTCAGCACTTTGGGCAGAAGTGGTATAGGCGGAAAGGCGTACAATAGACCGCAACTCCACTCGCGACGAAAGGCGTCTCCAAGCGAGTGCCGCCTTGGAAATTCCAACGTGCAAAACTGATGACATTGCGCGTTCTCTTCGGTGGCGCATAGATCTAACCAAGGCTCTCCCCATTGCTGAAAGAGGCCTTGTCCCACGTCCGAGTTCAGACGCCATTCGTGATCCATCATGCACAGACGGCTGAGCTCGTCCGCCCTGGCGTTCAGAGAACCTGCCAGGTGATGAGCCACCAGGGTCACGCCCTGGCGTTCCAGCCATTGTCAGAGGCGCAGAGCCTCCTGGCAAAAGGTCCACGACCCCACCTCGCCCTGTTTATTGCAGTACCACATGGCGGTGTTGTAGTCTGTAAACACCTGCACTACACTCCCCCGGACAGAGGGGAGGATTGCCTTCAGTGCTAGACGAATCGCCCGTAACTCCAACAGGTTGATGTGGAGCCGGGCCTCCGCCGGAGACCAGAGGCCTCTGATCTCCGCCTCTCCCATGTGGCCACCTCAGCCCTGGAGGGACGTGTCCGTCACAACTACGTGCTCCGGTTGGGGAAGGGAGAGGGATCTGCCGCTGACCCAATCGCGGTCCGTGAGCCACCACTGCAGCTGTCTCGCAGTGCCCTCTGAGATCAGGACGTGGTCGGACAGGTTGCCCTGATGCTGGGCCCACTTAAACTTCAGGTCCCACTGCAGAGCCCGCATCCGCCACCTGGCGTGATGCACCAGTAGGATGCAGGAGGCCATCAGCCCCAGAAGCCGCAGCGTCAACCTGACCGAGACCCGGGATAACGGCTGAAAGATGGGAATCAGAGCCTGAATATCCCGGACCCGCTGTTCGGGTGGATAAACCCGAAACCGCGCCGAGTCAAGAACCGCTCCGATGAAAAGGAGCTTCTGAGAGGGGCACAGGTGTGACTTTGGCACATTGATGGAGAACCCCAGTCGGTGCAGGAGATCTGCCGTTGTCTGGAGGTGGCTGATGACTGTCTGGGGCGAGCCCGCCTTCAACAACCAGACGTCGAGGTAGGGGAAGACTGAAACCCCTAACCTGCGCAGATGAGCTGCGACCACCGCCATCACCTTTGTGAACACCTGTGGGGCGCTGGTAAGGCCGAAGGGGAGCACGGTATACTGAAAGTGCTCTTGGCCAATCGTGAACCGCAGGTAGCGCCGGCGGGCCGGCAGGACGGGTATGTGGAAATAAGCGGCCTACAAGTCCAACGCTACCATCCAGTCTCCTGGGTCCAGGGCAGCTTGAACCTGAGCCAGTGTCAGCATTTTGAACTTCTCCTTCAGGAGGAAGCCGTTGACGTTCCTTAGGTCCAAGATAGGGCGTAGGCCCCCTTTGCCCTTCTTGGGTACCAGAAAGTAGTGGGAGTAGCAACCACACCCTACTTCTGGCCCAGGAACGCGCTCGATGGCCCCCTTGGCCAAGAGGGCCGTAACTTCCTCCTGCAGAAGTCGCAAATGATCCCCCGATACACGGTGGTTCTGCGGTGGCATGGCTGGAGGGGTCGCCTCGAAGGGGAGGGAGTAGCCCCTTCAGACGATCTGCAGCACCCACCTGTCCGATGTGACAGTGCGCCAGTGGAGGTGGTGATGGCGAACCCTGCCCCCCACTGGCGTCACATGGGCCTGAAAGCACAGACTAGGAGGGTTTTGAGGCGGATGCTGCGGGGGAAGGTGTGGACTGACTTCGCCGTTGTCCCCGACCGCCAGGACGGCGGTTCACACGGCCACCACCGTGTTGGGTATTACCTTGCGGAGCGTGGCTGGCAGCACGTGTGGGTACACCCCTTCCGTGGCCACGAAAGGAGTGAAAGGCAGCCGATTGCTGGCGCGGGGCCGAGAGGCCCAAGGACTTGGCCGTAGCCCTGGAGTCCTTAAAGCGCTCAAGCGCATGGCCTGCCTTGTCGCCAAAGAGGCGACGGCCATCAAACGGCATGTCCAACAGTGTGTTTTGGACATCGGCCGAAAAGTTGGCGGACCTCAACCAGGCGTGGCGCCTGACCGCCACAGTCGTTGCCATCGCTCTACCTAGGGAGTCGGTGGTATCCAGCCCACAACGGATAGAATATTTGGCTGTATCCCGGCCCTCCACAAGGGCTTGGCCGAGTTTGGCCCGTACCTCCAACTGACACTCTGGCAGCAATTCCGCAACCATATCCCACAGAGAGTGGGTGTAGCGGCCCAAGAGGCATGCGGTATTGGAAGACCGCAGTCCCAGACTAAGGGACGAGAAGATCTTTTTACCGTACTGCTCGTACCTCTTGGATTCCCTGTCTGGCGGCGCCGATGGGAATGCGGTCTGGGAATTGGAGGCCTGGATGACCAGGCTCTCGGGGGTAGGATGGGTGGACAGGAAACATGGGTCGCCCGGGGCCGGGCGGTGGCGTCTGGCCACGCTCCTATCTACGGGCGAACCCGTAGCGGGCTTGGACCAAGTGCCCAAAAGAACGTCAGTTAAGGCCTCGTTAAACGGCAGCAAGTGCTCGGCTGAGCATGACTGCGGCTTAAGGACCTCAGTGAGGAGGTAAGTCCTCACGGTCGCGACGGGGAGCTCAAGGCCCAAGGCCTTGGCTGCCCTCATCAACACCACACTATAGGTTGCCCCCTCCTCCGTACCCACGGTAGGAGGCGAGACAAATCCAGTGTCAGGCGAAGTGTCTATACCACTGGCCTCCCCAAGTTCACCTGCCCAGTCCTCATGAGACTGGCATTCACGTGTCAGAGGGTCCTCAGACCCCTCCCAATCCTCCCCATCACCTGGTACTCGGGGTTATCAAAAGATGGGGCCAGTTCATGGAAAACGAAGTCTCCGAACGGCGTCGGATGCGGCACCCAGCGGTGCCGGGTCGAGGGAGGTGTCGGGGACAGCGCTGCCCAAAGACGGCGCCGGTGGTGACACCTGAGGGGTTGGCGTTTGGGAGGTTGTTAAATAAACGACCCGGATCCGGAACCGGATCCAGCGGGGCCCTGCGGCTCCGGGCCCGAAGCACCCGACGGCGTTGGGGCCGGAGCGCCCGACCTGCTAGGGCCCCCAGACGGTTCCGCTGGGCCCGAAGGCGCCGCGGAGCCCGTCGGAGGAGAGAGGGACCTCATGGCCATGAGGAACCGCTCGATCTCCTCCGGCATCGCGTTAGGCCCAGGGACCGAAGGGTATGAAGCCGGACGCCGCGCCTGCGACGGAGCCGCGTGGGCGGTGCCACCCGAACCCCCGGCCGCGTTAGCGTCGGGGGGGGAGTCGGAAGAGCGATGACGTCTCTTCGACTTCTTGTGCTTACCTGACAACTTCGACCCTGAGGAGTGATGTCGACTCCCGGAGCTATGATGGCTTCGCTCCCGCGACCGGTCCCTCGACCTCCGTCCGGACCGGGACCTCTCTTGGCGCGGGGCCGACTGCCGGAGTTCGAGCCGCTTATGGGACCGCTCCCGTCTAGCTTTCGAAGTGAGGGCCTGGCAGTCGGAACAGGCCTTGTTGTCGTGCTCGACGCAGAGACCGTGGAGACACCGACGGTGAGGGTCCGTTACCGACATCAGTCGGTCGCAATCCTCACAGGGCTTGAAACCAGGCATCCCTACCGGCTCCGAGTCTGAGTCGAAGACTCGAAAAATGAGATCAAAAAGATCAAAAAGATTTAGTCAAAAAGTGACTAAGGTACCACTTTTTCCGGACCTGCGCTGCTGGCGCGGAAAAAAGAAGAACTGACGTCAGCACGCGGAGGCGGCGTCTAAGTACTCCGATGACGTCATCACGGCGCCCACGACGCAGACGACGGACGCGGAGCCGCAGACGACGCCTACCGACGCGCAAGGGTACTGCTACGCAAAAAAATTCCGGATCCAGTCTGATGCCTGGGGATATTCTAAGGTAAGGAATCTAATACTAACGTGTGTCTTTCAGATGTGGCCATCCCAGCGGATTAAAACTTGGACTCGTTGATCGGCATCACTGCATACATAAGCACAAGCATTTGCAATGTAATAGGTCTCGCATTTTTTAAACTTTGACCTATTGGTATTGCAAATGACAATATATTTTATTATTGCAGGTTTTTTTAAACACATACGTAAAAGGCATTGTCATTTACAATGCCAATACCTCAAAATCTCGCCATTGCAAGACATATTGCATTGCAACTGCTTGTTTTTCCTTTCTGTGGCCTTGCAGCACGTTGGGGAAAGCTGAAAAGGAGCCACTGAAGTGAGCACCGCACTGCGCATTAAAGTTAAAAATGTTTTTTACAAAAATGCTGAAACATAGAGCGCGGTGTCCCTGTAGTGGGAGCTGCACTCCGCACTAAAGTGAAAAAAATGCTGAATCGGAGAGCGTGGTGTCCTTGAAATGTGCGCAGCGCTGCTGGCACAGAAAGGGCTGTGTCCCTGAAGTTGGTGCAGCACTTGGCTTTAAAGTTTAAAAAATAAAACAAAGCGCAGTGTCCTTGAAGTGGGCGTTGGGCTCAGCTGGAAAAGTTTAAAAAAACAAGAAGCAGCCGCCCTTGTCCCACAAGTGCTGTGTGGGGGCAGACACTACTAAAGTTAAAGCACGCTAGCGCGATGCATATACATGAAGCATCCGCCATTGTCCCATGAGTGCTGTGTGGGCGTGCTGAAAATACAAGAAGCGCACACCATTGTCCCACGTTATTCATTAAAGAAAATAGTGCTCACTGACTTATAAAGCAGACCATGTAACAACACATGTAAAAGGTCCAGTCGTTATGGGAGGCTACAAATGCAGACAAGGCGGTACCAAGGAGGGACTAGTAAGCCTATTCACAAATCAAAAGCAACAATTTCGCAAGGACAGTAACAGGAACCAATTGAAAAGATGGGAGGAGAAATGGGTGGAGCTTGTATGCCATGTCTTAATACAGTATGCCTCGCAGAGGTGCGCATGCGGTGCCCAGGCTCAACCTAAAAAACTCTATTTGTGTGTTGATCATGCTGGCTTACCAACTTTTCTCATTTTCATTTCGATCGGCTGCCTCGCTTAGGTGAGGATGCGGCCCGCTACTGGGGCAGTCCCAAGATTTTCTGAGCTTTTAAAAGATCGGGCCATGTAGGATTTTGAGCCTAGTTGAAACCAGAGAGCAAAGGAAAATGCCCACCTATAGCAAATCTATCTTCAGCATAACTCTGCTGTTACCGATACTAGCAACTTTAGCTTATTCAACATTATTTGGGACAGCCTCTGGTAGAGTTCAACTGTCTGTTTCTAAAACGTTATAGTAGCTAACTTTCAGGCACCCTACATTATCCTATCTTTCAACTCGGAGGATCCCAGTTTGGCTATTATGACCTTTGATCAAGCACCCACTCTGATTCTCCGAACACTCCACCAAATGTACACGAGCTATGGGTGATGGTGAACATTGAATCCTCCTTTAAGACATGGAAAAACAGGACTTTGCTGTAATGAGCTACATCATCTTCCCCAGACCCTCACATTGCAGATTCTGATGTATCTTCGCGATTTATCTTTCAAGTTTTTTCTCCCATAACATCTTGATACCTTCCTCCATTTTGGCTTGCGTGCCATGCATTTTTTCCTAATCTTTGCTCAGTGCTGCAATATCTTTGTTGGTCGACAATCGATCTCTCAAGGTTTGAATTTCTTTTGTTACATCAGAAAAACCAGTTGCTAGACCTACTTTTAATGCCTGCATTTATTTTAATTTTATTTATAGTTTTATTTAGCGCGGTCTTGACCAGAGGGCATCAGAGCGCTTCACAGAGATTCACACAAGCTGCAAATACCTGAGAGACGTTTGGAGTAGATACATATACTTAGTGACAGAAAATGATGCTTGGTATGCATCAAGGTATATACATTTTGAGGTAGTTTACAGGTACATATAATAATATATAGTGCTTTACAGTGCATTGCATCAATTGTACGACCTTGCCGGGAGGGTAGTTAAATAGAAAAGTACATAGTAACATTAAAGAAAAAAACAGCACAGCAAAAATGATCAGTCTTTGGGATGGACAATGTAGTTCTGAGGTAGCTGGGGTAAGGACTTGTGCAGGCAAGGGAGATTAGAGGCACAGGTTTCCCTGCAATGGTGTTGCACCAATTTACTTAGAGGGTGTGAAGCCAGTGCCTGCAGGCTGGTGCGGTGTTCAAAGGGGTGGATTTAGGTATTTGTTGGAGAGTTAAAGCTTTAGTTTCTTCTTGAAATTCAGGAAGGACTGGTTTTCCTGCAGGTCCTGAGGCAGGGAGTTCCAGATTCTAGGAGCGTTCCCAGAGAAGAAGCGGGTGCGAGATTTCTCTCTTAAATTTTAGTGGACCAGGAGTAGACTGTTTGAGCTTCGTAGATGTTTCTTTTGACCGGGTTTTGAAAATTTGTGAGGTAGATTGGTTTTTCAGTGTAGAGCACTTTATGAGTTATGCAGGCAATTTTTAAAACAGCCCTTGCTTCTACTGGCAGCCAGTATAGTTGCTTGAGGGTGGAAGTGAGGTGGTCAAAGTGTTTTTCCACTGATATCTGGCTGCAACATGTAGAGTACCTTTCAATGGGGTTAAGTAACATTTTGGGGCATCCTTGACCATTTTGCTTCCATAGTCTAGCTTAGATAGTACTCGAGATTTTACAACTGTCTTTAAGTCTTCAATGGGATGAAGGCTTTAACTTTTACAAGGTTTCAGCTTGTAGAAAGCGTTATTTTGCAGAGGCATTGATATGGTCTTTCACATGCGTAGGTGGCAGTCAAGGGATGTGACAGAGCTGGACATGCTCAGCTTGCAGTTCAATTCTGTGAGGTTGTAGAGCCAGGGGTCTATGGGAAAGGTTTTTCCTTTGGGGTGGATGAGAAAGAGTTCAGTTTTGCTGGGGTTGAGTCTGGGGTGCTTGTTTGTCAGCCAGGCTTGAACTGTGGCGAGAGTGTTATTTAGGTGCTGGATGTATTTGACTGACTAGACTTTCATATAAAGTTGGGTGTTGTTGGCATATAGATGGTAATCTATTTTGTCATATAATGGTTGAATAAGGTAGGAGATAGGATTGACCCTTGGGGGACTCCTTGTGATATTGGAGTTGTGTTTGAGGTTGAGTTGTTGAGCTTGATAAGCTGCGAGCGTTGGCTTAAAAAGGAAATGAACCATTGGAGGACAGTCCAGTTGATGCTTGCACGCTGCAAAAGGGTGTTTAGGAGGATGTTGTGGTTTACAGTGTCAGAAGCAGCCGAGGGGGTCTAGGAGGCTGGCCTGGCTTCATCCAAAGATCTGTGGAGATAGTCTTTGATGTCTAGTAAAGCTGTCTCTGTACTGCAGCCTTTCCTGAATCTGGACTGGAAGGTGCCAAGTAGGTTGTATTTTTCGATGCGGCTGCTGAGTTGAGCAAGCACAAGTTTTTCAATCGTTTTAGCGAGGAGGGGGAGGTTGATTATAGGTCTGTAGTTATTGAAGTCGTTCTGGAGGGCGTCTGTTTATTTGATGAGGGGTGTGACTTAAACTAGTTTAAGGGGAGCCGGTATGGAGCCACTCGATAGGGAGGAGTTGAGGATTTTGTTCCAAATGGGAGATGACGTGCTTGAGGTTTTTCACAACAGCGTGAGGGAGGGGGTCGGAGATGTGAGATGCAGGCTTAATGCTGGAGAGAACGTTGAGGACTTCTCCTTCAGAGGTAAAGATAAATTCAGACGAGGATGCGTTATTTTTCAGTCGCATTTGCGTAGTGACCATATTTGCTATTTTGTGAAAAAAATACTGTGTGCACATCTGCGGATCTTCCATAATTTCCAAAGCCATTTCTTATTTTTCTTTTTAGAACATATTTTATTGATTTTTGACTTAATAAAAGAATAACAAAACAAAGACCATTAAAGCAGCCATGTTTACAATCCCAGCGGCATGGCTGCAGCACACACAGAATATCAATGGGGAAAATATACAGCAGAACCATGTCCGTGTTCCAGGGAATCAGCAGCAATACACAGTCCTAAGAGTGTCCTATGAGCTCCGTTTTGAGGCACAAATTAAGAGACAGGGGAGTGGGAATTTGTGGTTTGCACCAACCCAATGGATGGGGTAACCCAATGGATGGGGTAGTCCCTCCAGGTCACCAGGAGAACATCTAATCAGACCCAGTGGCACTGCCCCTGCCCCTCCAATGCGCCCCTATACGTTCATACTTGCGCGGACTCCGTATGCTTTGTACACCAACTTTTCCATAATAGCACAATGGTCCATTCACCCCTCCCACTCATGAAAGGGAAGGGGCAGATTCATCTCTCCAAAGGCAGGCAAGCTCCCTTTTAGCTACCAGGTATACTACAGTTACAAGAGTGCGCATGGCCGGAAGCTCTCCAATTCATCCATGATCCCCAGTAATTTCACTTAGGGGTTCAGCTGGATCTGAGCACCAGCCCTATCCTATAGTTTATTCCTTCCCAGTACCTCCGTGCCACACGGCAATCCCACAGCAGTTATAGGGAGCTGGGGGAGTGGTGATAACGCAGGCATTCCAGTCTGGGGCTCGTCCAATGTGCCAGAGCATTTCAGGGGAGTGATGAATCTAGTGTAAAATTCTAAATTGGATTAGGCGGAGGCGCATGGACATCGCTAGCTCACGCAGGGCATCCTCTTCCCTAACCATTCTTCATCCTTGAAGACACCAACATCCCCTTCCCATCTAGCCTTGAGTGTCAGCAAGGGATTGGGGTGTCAACCACAAGCATTCTATATAGATACAAAATACCATGTGCCTCCAATTAATCAGTAACCAGATTACAGTCAAGAGGGCTAAACCAAGGGGAAGCAATGAGCTGTTCCTTGTATTTATTAAGGGTATGTGCCACAGCTGCAAATATTTGCAAAATTGGGAGCTGTGTAATCCAAATCCTCCGCCAGCTCCTGGAACAATTTCACGAGTCCACCAAGCCAGATGTCTCCAAGCATGGAGATGCTGATAAGATACCATGTGCCGAAACCGGACAATTTGGCCAACTTGGACAGCCAGGTGCCATGTCACAGAGGAGTTGCTCCTGTGAGCCTGCCATACCACTTCATATGACGGAGGGCCAAATACCAACACTGCAACTGAACGTGGCTGACCGGTGGCAAGAAGTGGGAGGGGTCCTGCTATACAGTAATGAGAGGAACCCATAGGTACAGTTTGAGCCTATGAGCTGGGTCATCCCTGCCAGCCAACCAATAGTTAATGTTAATAAGTTGAGACGCCCAGTAATCCAATTTCACATCAGCTCCGCCCAGACCCACCTCATATGGGGAGGATTGTCATTTAACAAATGCCACCCTAGGAGTCTTGCCTGCCCACAAGAAGCTAGAGACCTGAGCCAGGAGGTCGGTGAAAAAGGCTGGCAGCAACATGTAGGGGTAGTGCTAAAGGACATACAGGAGCCTGTGAAGTGCCAACATTTTAAAGAGGACTTCCCTGCCTGCAATTATGAGGGGGAGTTTCGGCCATTCTCCCATGTCTATCAGAGTTCTGTTCACCAATGGGGCAACATTGAGCTCCCAATAGCCGCGTTTAGTGAGAACCACCATCATGCTCAGCTATCGAAAGTGGTCAGTCACCACTTGCAGCTGGGGTCTTAGTTCCCCTCCCCGAGGAGTCTACTGCAGGGGCACCAGGACCGATTTCCCCCAGTTTACTTTAAGCTGGAGGCATTGCCATAAATCTCAAGTATTTCCATCAGCTGTGGCAGTCTCGCTAGGACTTTGCAGGAAAAAAAGCATGTCATTTGGCGTATAGTAACACATGGTCCTCAGTACCCTCTCACCCATCAAAACAACTGAGCATTGCATCCAGTTGCACATATTCTGTGAGTGGCTCTATCATGATGGCAAACGAGGGGGGGGATGAGGCATCCTTGCCTCGTGCCACGGTCGACAGGGAACCTGTGCATTAGGGCTCCATTCACCCTGACCCAAACCCATAGGTCAGTATAGAGGAAGGAGGCCCAGCCTCCAAAACGCGGGCCGGATTGCATCTTCTCAAGCTCCGCCCGAAAGAAATTCCAGTGCCTGGAGTCGAATGCTTGCTCGCGGTCAACCAGGAGCAATGCAGTTCCCTCCCAAAGTTCATCCAGGCGGGCCAGCACCATGTGAAGGTGCCAGAGGCCATGCCTGGTGCTCCTCCCAGGCATAAAACCATCTGGTCTGGGAAGACCAATGAGTGGATCAAGATGGCAAGTCGTGTGCTCAGGACTTTAGCCAAAATCTTCACCTCTAAATTAATGAGAGAAATGGGTCGATATGAACCACACTCATCGGTGGGCTTGCCAGGCTTCAATATGACCACAACAGTCGCCTCACGGAGGTCTCATGGGAGTTCCCTCTTGTCGTAGGCATTTCCATACAGTGCCAGAAGGTGGGAAATCAGTAAGGATGAGTAATGTTTATATAGTTCCACTGGAAAGCGATTTGGGCTCAGGGTCCATGGCTCCAATATCATCTTACAATTGCAACAGCTCCGCATCCCTGCACCTATTATGTTTGACAATAAGGGCAAAGGCCTTGCCCCTAAGGACCATTTTAAATGCCTCCCCCGGTGTGGTAAGTGAGGAGACCATGCCCTTGTTTACTTCAAAGTAGTCTGTTATCAAACCACAGATGTCCACCAGGCGTTCATTCGAACTACACCCCGCTTACCTCTCTGGGGGTTCCCTACTGTCAGTAGCATCGGGAAAAGGGTCTGAGAGCCCCGTAGGCAAAATTTGAGGTTGTGCTGCATATCCCACCTCTGATGAGGACAGTAGGAAATAATCCAGCGGGAAGATGTACCGTGGGGAGAGGAATGAAAGATGTACTAATTTTGAGTCCGGTGCTGCCATCGCCACACATCTACCATACCCAACACTAAGGTCAAGTCCCTCAGGCGTTTGGAGTGGGTCGCCCTTCGGGGAGAGGTGGTATTACACTCGAGGTCCATCACGGCATTCAAATCACCCCCCACTAAGGTAAAGCCAGGGGCAGCCTCAGTCAATAGGACCGAGACTCCCTCCAGGATGTCACCAAAAAATCTAGCACGCGCACAGAAGCTCCCTAGCACCCAGGGTAGACCCCCCAACATTCCCTGCATGCCCACAAACTGGACCCACTGGTCCATGTGTACCATGTGCACTATTAATGGGAAGGACAGTTCACGCCCAATAGATGAGTTTCCTGGAACAGGAGCTCAGCAGGGTAATGGGGTTTGGCATATGCCAATCCTGCTCCCATTTAATACTGCCATTGAGACCATTTACATTCCAACAAAGTATAGTGTGTTCCCCTGGATGGACCGCTGCTACGGGTTCACCTATTGCAACAGTTGTGAAAGCATGAGGTGCCCATCGGGGGCCCAATAAGGGCTCAGTGATACATTTGCATCAAGGCCAGCAGTGTAACCAAAAATCAAGAACCAATAAACCACATAATCCGTAACCAGCGGAGTATGTGTCTCACTTGCAACCCCACCCTCCTCTCTACACTTCTCTCCCCTCCTCCCTGCACCCCCTGAAGCATCTGTCGCCCAAATGAGTACAAAAGGCCAAACTTCCCAATCAGAACTTAACAGAACAATAATTACCCAGTCACCCGTATTACGGGTAACACTGCATGACAGCGGTCTCCAACGGAGGGAGTGTAAACATACAACGTGGTGCTACTGGAATGAGGTAAGAACAAAAGACCCAGAGAGACAACCCGGACATTCTTCCCCCGCCAACTAGGTCAACCATCAAGCACATCCACCCCCAGCCTCTGGGCCCAACGCAATGAGCATGGCACATGCAATAATCAGTGCAGCATACCCAAAATCAGTAGGGGAGTAGGCAGATCAAAAGTTAGGCAGAGTATCAGAAGATCCGACAAGGGTAGGTGTATCAGAGAGGCCCACCTCCCCTCCCTCTGCAGTTGGATGGGCTTGCGGAGGTGCGCCTTCCATTGCATCTGGACTGAGACCTCCGGGATCAGTGTGACTCCTCCGGGGTGTAAGAGCAGGGTGATGTGGAAGCAGCTACCTGTTCTCTTGATCTGCCCGCCCGTGGATCCCTTCAGACGCAGCGGACGCTGCTCTTTCACTCATTCCCAGGTCTAGTCAGGAGTGTCAAAAAATGCATCGATAAGCCAAAGATAACCTTAAAGCGGGCCGGGAAAAGCAGTGCGGAGCTGATAAGTGCCTGGAGTTTTTGTTTGACATCCTGGAAGGAGTGGCGATGCTGTCGAACCGCTTTTGTATAGTCTGGGAAGATTGGAATCTTTGCATTGCGATAGCGCAGGTACAGCTGATTCAAAGCCACACGAAAAATCAGGTCTCTGTCCTAGTGATTGAGGACTTGTGCTATCACCGGGCGGGGGATCCCGGCGGAGGCCTCTTTGTCAAGGCTCGGTGTGCCTGGACCACCACAAAACAATGGGACAGTTTATCCACTGGGACCCAGGACTTGAACCCCGGAAGGCTGATGAGGCATAGGTTGTTTCACTTGGAGCGATTCTCTGCTTCCTCCACCCTCTCATCTAGTACAGCAACTGTAGACTGTAACTTAGAGATCTGGCGTTTAAGCATTGGCACGTCGTATTTGGGCATGAAAATCCATGCCTCTGTCTCGGTCACTCTCTCCACAACCTTGCGCAAATCCTGGTGGAGAAGGGAGATGTCGATGTGGATGCTATCCACCTTAGATCCTACCACCTCCCTAGAATCCTGAAATGCGCAAAGGATAGCTGTCAGGTCTAAAGGGGGCTGGCCCAGAGCCACCTGAGGGGGAGGGGGCAAACACTGCCCCCAGATGCATCCCCCCTCTTCTCCCCACTGGATATCGGTTGCCGGTGTAGAGAACTGGTCTATTTTAGTCTAGGCGGTCTTCCGCTGATGCAGTCTATCACGTTACATGGCAGGTAGGAGATAGCAGAGCGTAGAAGGATTCAGTACCCTGGGAGCTGGCCCACTTACCTTGGGCAGCACGAGCAGCCCACTCCTGGGTCTTCAGTCTACCTAGGAGAACATCACCGATATCTGTAGTTTAGTTCCAAAGTGAGAGTTGGTGTGGTACCGAACCCGCTTGCTACAGGGCACATGCAGTCAATGACGGTGGGTCCAAGCCCTCAACAAGTGGCACGTAACCAGTGCCAACCCATCGAATGATGAGGGAGACAGGGCCGCCCGCAGACAACCAGAATGGTCCCCCCTCTGACAACAACAACAGCAGTCCGCCTGAGGTGCTCCAGGTGCGCCCCACCCCCAAAAGACAGTCAACAACCGGAATCCTTTGGGGCACCAGCACTGGCGCTGCCACAGGGTCTTGTCAAGGAAGTCAGGGGGAAATCGGCTCAGGGTCCTGCCATCCCACACTGTACTGAGTCACCGCCCACGTGTGAGCCAGCAAGGAATCAGTTGAGTGTCTCTGCAGCAGCCAGGAGGTGCAGGTAACAAGAATGTCAGGCATGGGGGAGGCTTCATTCAGAGAACTAAGCAGGCAGGCACCAGCGCTGAGCCTTGCTCCTCCCACTAGGGACCCACGGTGGCACACCCTCACTCAGTCCGGGACCCACTTGGGCCCCTGCGGCTTCTCACCTGGTTGCAGGCCCAGCTGCCTCACTCCTGCGCCCCTGGTTGCCTGCAAAGGAGCCACAAAGCAGATGATCACCAGGTGCCACTGCACGTTCTTCAGTCACTGATGAGGGGTGCCGGCTCTAGGCAGAGGGTACCACAATCCACAGCAACCCCCCTGAGGGGCCCACAGACACGGTTTTGGTCGCGCTCTGCAACAAGAACATATTTAAGGTGCGACGCGGCTACTTGCCATCAGCCTTGCTGACGCCATCTTGGGCCCAGTGGGGTTCGACAGTTGACTCGAAGGAGGCATAATCTCCATGAGAGGATCAATAGGATGCCCCTAGATAGTCGCCTCAGGATCTCCACAGATCAGGGAGACATGTGCAGGGTTTGATGGAGCCGCTGTCAGGTAGGATGTTACCAGATATAATCCGGGAATCAGGAGCAGTGCTAAGGCTTGACCGCTATCTTGGCCTCATTGGCCACGCCCCCTCCCAATTTCTCCTTTTAGGTCTCGCCTGTCGATGCGCATGCGCATCGAGCAAGCGAGACTATAGGGGCTCATCCAGACTTTATCTAACTTGCAAGGAATCGTGGCGATTCCTTGCAGTGCCCGTGACTTTTAAGCTCAATGCGCATGTGCATTGAGCTTAAAAGCGCGTGCACATGCCCCCAGCCGCCTGCCTTGCCTACTCTCTCTCACAGCCTCCCCCAGCTCCGCCCCCTCACTACTTGATTGCACGGCCGCTAGGCCGTGCCTCCCCTACTCTCCTCCCCCCTCCTCCTCTCCTCCCCTGCCTGCCTGCCGCTAGGCCGTGCCTCCCCTACTCTCCTCCCCCCTCCTCCTCCTACTGCCGTGTCGCACCTCTCCCCTCTCCGCCCCCTCCCCTGCCAGCCGTGTTACGGTGAAAGGCTTGTATTCTCTCCCTGCTCGTCATTTCTAGCATGTTTCCGTCCCCACCGCCATATGTTCACCTCCTCTCCCCCCTCTCCATCCGCCCTTCTCATCTCTTTCTGGCCTCACCTCGCACCTTATTTTCTTCAGGACAGTCTGGATGCTTCACAGCTCCTCTGGCCTCCCTGCCCCCTCCCCCCATTTGCTCCCGAGCCGCATTTCCTTCAGGACAGTCTGGATGCTTCACAGCTCCTCTGGCCTCCCTGCCCCCTCCCCCCATTTGCTCCCGAGCCGCATTTCTCCGCCCCCCCCTAATCACAGCAATGCCAAGAGCTTGTTGTTTACAGGAATCCTCTCTACAAACCAGCACATTTATTGCAGCCAAAGCAAGTATCTTTACTTTCCAGGAGGTTCGTAATGTTCATGTTTGTAATCGTACTCCTTGCTCTACTGAAAATACTTGACGGCAGAGAGCAAAACAAACTGGACTCCAGGAATTTTACAATTCCTAAAGCGGACTTCATTTACTTATTTATTTAATGCGCTTTTATATAGCGCAAACATTACCCGAAGGTGTCCTTCCCCTCCCTTGTTCCTCCCCTCCTTCCCGCGTGCACCATGCAGTCCTTCCGCGGCTCACTTCTTTCCCCACATTTCTACCTGGGCTGCTTCTAATCCTGTGACCACCCTCTCCACTTTGCTGTCTCTTACTCCACGTGGCCTGTCTCTTTTCACTTGTTCTCTGACTGCCTTTGTCCCAGTGCCTCCTGATGCACACCACCACACACGTCACTCTCTTGACCTCTCTGCGCAGTCTCTCGTGCTCCTTCACTCCTTCCGCTATGCCACTTCCCCTCACCATTCCATTGCACCTACTCCTCCCCCCCTCCTCCTCTCCTCCCCTGCCTGCCTGCCGCTAGGCCGTGCCTCCCCTACTCTCCTCCCCCCTCCTCCTCCTACTGCCGTGTCGCACCTCTCCCCTCTCCGCCCCCTCCCCTGCCAGCCGTGTTACGGTGAAAGGCTTGTATTCTCTCCCTGCTCGTCATTTCTAGCATGTTTCCGTCCCCACCGCCATATGTTCACCTCCTCTCCCCCCTCTCCATCCGCCCTTCTCATCTCTTTCTGGCCTCACCTCGACCTCGCACCTTATTTTCTTCAGGACAGTCTGGATGCTTCACAGCTCCTCTGGCCTCCCTGCCCCCTCCCCCCATTTGCTCCCGAGCCGCATTTCTCCGCCCCCCCCTAATCACAGCAATGCCAAGAGCTTGTTGTTTACAGGAATCCTCTCTACAAACCAGCACATTTATTGCAGCCAAAGCAAGTATCTTTACTTTCCAGGAGGTTCGTAATGTTCATGTTTGTAATCGTACTCCTTGCTCTACTGAAAATACTTGACGGCAGAGAGCAAAACAAACTGGACTCCAGGAATTTTACAATTCCTAAAGCGGACTTCATTTACTTATTTATTTAATGCGCTTTTATATAGCGCAAACATTACCCGAAGGTGTCCTTCCCCTCCCTTGTTCCTCCCCTCCTTCCCGCGTGCACCATGCAGTCCTTCCGCGGCTCACTTCTTTCCCCACATTTCTACCTGGGCTGCTTCTAATCCTGTGACCACCCTCTCCACTTTGCTGTCTCTTACTCCACGTGGCCTGTCTCTTTTCACTTGTTCTCTGACTGCCTTTGTACCAGTGCCTCCTGATGCACACCACCACACACGTCACTCTCTTGACCTCTCTGCGCAGTCTCTCGTGCTCCTTCACTCCTTCCGCTATGCCACTTCCCCTCACCATTCCATTGCACCTACTCCTCTACCCCCCCCCCCCCCCGCCCCCAATCTCTGGCTACGCCTCACTTCTTCCACATCATTATTTCCCCAGCCCTCCCTTTGCTCCCTCTCACCATCTGTAAGCATCTTCAGGTGCATTCTTTGCATGCCCTGTCCTCACTCTCCTCGTGTACCCTCTAGAGCAGCACTCTCTTTTATAATGTTCTCTCATCCATTTTCTTCACATCACTTCTCTTTGCCTCCCATTTCTTACAATATTCCACCCTAGAGTCCTCACCCGTCACTCTTTCTTTCCTACCCTTCTTACGCATCCACATTTCATTCTTGTCTCTCTTCCCTCTGCTTCTCCTTTCTCTTCTCCCCTCCACTATTCCCTCAGAATCTTTTTCCCTCCTCCTTCCTATGCTCGCTCCCTCACCCTTCTCCCGCCCTCCATGCCCTTCACTTCTCCAGCCTCCTTCCCATCCTCTCATCCTTATCTCATTGTTTTCGTCCCCTCCGCCATCGTCTCTTCTGTATCTCGTTATCTTCTCCACTCTTGCCTCATTTTCTTTATTTTCTCTCCCTATGCTTATCCGTCCTCATCTCCTTCTGTTCTCCCCACCCCTCTTTCTCATCTTACGATGTTCTTTCCTCGCCTTGCAGCGTCCTACTTCCCCTCTTCCTGCGTAAACCCCTTCTCTTCCCCACATCTGTTTTATTCTCTCCCTGCTCGTCATTTCTAGCATGTTTCCGTTCCCACCGCCATATGTTCACCTCCTCTCTCCCCTCTCCATCCGCCCTTCTCATCTCTTTCTGGCCTCACCTCGACCTCGCACCTTATTTTCTTCAGGACAGTCTGGATGCTTCACAGCTCCTCTGGCCTCCCTGCCCCCTCCCCCCTGATCTCTTTCTTGCTCCTCTCCTCTCCAGCCTCCTTTTCCTCTATAGTCTCTTTCCACTCCCATCTCTTTTGAGTCTGTCTCTTCCACCTACATCCTCGCCCTTATCTCATCCACCCTCCTTTCACCACCTTCCATCCTTTTCTCCTGGTCCTTCTATCCAACTCTTTATCCTCTCACCCCCATCTCTTTCCTGCCCACTCCCCATGCTTCTCCATTTCTTCTATTTTTTGTGCCTTCTTCTCCTCTGATTGTACTCGTTTTTCGTGCCTTCTGCTCCTCTGAAGGCACTCATTTTCTTGCCTTCTGCTCCCCTGATTGCACTCGTTTTTTTCTTGCCTTCGGCTCCCCCACTCCATCCATCCATCCATCCATCCCCCCCACTCCATCCATCCATCCCCCCCATTTCATCCACCCCCCCACTCCATCCATCCCACTCCACCCATCCATCCCACTCCATCCATCCACCCCCCACTCCATCCATCATCCATCCATCCCCCCACTCCATCCATCCATCCCCCCACTCTATCCATCCATCCCCCCACTCTATCCATCCATCCATCCATCCATCCCCCCACTCCATCCATCCATCCCCCCACTCCACTCTATCCATCCATCCCCCCACTCTATCCATCCATCCATCCATCCATCCCCCCACTCCATCCATCCATCCCCCCACTCCATCTATCCATCCCACTCCATCCATCCATCCCCCACTCCATCCATCCATCCACCCCCCCCACTCCATCCATCCATCCACCCCCCCACTCCATCCATCCATCCATCCCCCCACTCCAACCATCCATCATCCATCCCACTCCATCCATCCATCCATCCATCCATCCATCTCACTCCATCCATCCATCCCACTCCACCCATCCATCCATCCCACTCTATCCATCCATCTATCCACCCCACTCCATCCATCCATCCATCCCCCCAATCCATCCATCCATCCATCCCCCCACTCCATCCATCCATCCCCCCACTCCATCCATCCATCTCACTCCATCCATCCATCCCCCCACTCCATCCATCCATCCATCCATCCCACCCCATCCATCCATCCACCCCACTCCATCCATCCATCCATCCCACTCCATCCATCCATCCCCCCCACTCCATCCATCCATCTCACTCCATCCATCCATCCCCCCACTCCATCCATCCATCCATCCCCCCACTCCATCCATCCATACCCCCACTCCATCCATCCATCCCCCCACTCCATCCATCCATCCCCCGACTCCATCCATCCCTCCCCGCCCCACACTCCATCCCTCCCCCGCCCCACACTCCATCCCTCCCCCGCCCCACACCCCATCCCTCCTCCGCCCCACACTCCATCCCTCCCCCGCCCCACACTCCATCCCTCCCCCGCCCCACACTCCATCCCTCCCCTGCCCCACACTCCTTCCCTCCCCCGCCCCACACTGCATCCCTCGCCCACACTCCATCCCTCACCCACTATGCGCTACCACAGCATCACTGAACGCCACAGCATCACTCGTCGCCGCCACAACATCATTCAGAGCCACCACAGCATCAATCTGTGCAACCATTCAACAACAACTGATTCAAATATGTTCTCTCAATGTTTCAAACTTTATTACAAATGTCACAAAAAAATGTTAATATTTCACTTCTGTTCTTGTATTTTCATCACAATAAAATACACTAAACATAATCTTCCAAAAAGTTATTTGCAAAAGTTTAAGCTATTGCAATTAGAAATGACAATAACTTTTATTTAAGTATTAAATATTGGAAAAAATACAACCCATTGTTATTTTTAATATTAATACATCTAAGTCATGTAAATACAACACATATTGCATTACAAATGCTATAGGTGTCACGTTTGCAAAAGTTAACACTATTGGCATTGTAAATGACAAAGTTATTAATTTCGTTATTTTCAAAACAAAAACATAAATAAAAAATTTGTCATTTACAATACTAATACCCCTAACTTTACTAATGCGAGCCCTATTGCATTGCAAACGTATTATTTATAACATTTTTAAAAGATTGTGATTTGTCAGATCAATACATGTAAGACAGGGGAAAACTAAACATGTACCTTTACTAATGCCATAGATGTAACATTTGCTAAATGTATAGCTATTGGCATTTCAAATAACAAAATTAATACTTTTATAATTTGTAAAACATAAACAAAAATTAAAAAATATTTACATTTACCACACCAAAATCTTAAACTTTTCTATTGCGAGACCTATTGCATTTTCAATGCTTGTTTCAATTAGCATGTGGGCTTATGACTTCACCGTCTGTCCCCCTCAAAGTCCATTGAGACCTTTCTGCACTTAGGATTGTTTGAGCATGAGGCATCATAGGATATGGCAATATCCCTCTTTGATGGAGATACATATTGCCCAGCAGACGGCAAACACATAGTCCTCCAATATTTTAGCACTACTGCATGCCCAATGAGGATCAGGTGTACAATAAACTGCGTCTTGGTTGGTATGCAGGCAACATCTTCTTTGCAGTCACTATCAGCCTGATTCATCAAGGGGCCGTTTTGCGAGCCCCTAATAGCGAATCATAGCGATTCGCTATTGAGGACTCGCAAAACGGTATTCATGTAGGAATTGCTAAATAAATAGCGATTCCTACATGTTCTCTATTTGCGAGTAGCAATTTGCTACTCGCAAAAAAAGGAATACCTCCCCATTCATTCCTATGGGCCAAAAGGCCCATAGGAATGAATGGGGAGTATCCCTTATTTGCGAGTAGCAATTTGCTACTCGCAAATCAGATAGCGATTTTAAGGGTACCAGGGGTGTCCAAAGGACACCCTGTAGCACCCCTAAAATGCACATTTGAACAGGTGTTGCGCACACACATGTCCAAAGGACATGTGTGTGTGTAACATGCAAAAGAAAAAAATGCACTAAAGTGCTTTTTACACTATTTACGCAATTTACCACCAAGTCAGACCTGGTGGTAAATTGAGACCAAATATTGCGATTTCGCTATTTCTATTTGGTTGATGAATTGCATTTAAGGAATCTCTATTAGAGATTCCTCAAATCCAATTCCTCGCAAATATGCGATTTCGGTAATAGAGATTTTTGCATTTGGGATGATGAATCCCAAATGCAAAAATCGCACTCGCAAAGGGCCAGATTCTCAGAATCTGGCCCTTTGCGAGCGCAAATCAGCTTGATGAATCAGGCTGTATGAGTCTTGTAAAATAGCCATTCCATACACTCCTAATGAGTAAAGGACATACTCTATAGTTGTTCAGGCTCACAGTCTCACTGAAGTCAAGGAGGGGAAGCAATACATGCCCCTACCAATTTAGATAGGGGGTCTGGCGCATACCACTGCAGAGACTGGCCAAAAGCAGCTGAATTAGAGAAAGTGGGTGGTCTTTAGATGAAGCTCACCAGGGAAACATCTTGCCCATCTGTCTGAAGGCAACCCCCATTTTTTTTTTTAACCTTGTATAGGATAGGATTTCAAAAGCATTAATAAAGTAACTTATATTTTACCTATCCTAATGCAATGTTAACTGTTTATACGGAGACCTTGCATTTGTGTCCACATAACTTCCATACAAAAAAGACGGATGAACCTGTCCAGCATCAAGACAGTGCTGGCAAGGAGCAGCCACAGTGATGAAACATGCAACTTTAGTCGGTGAAGGTTTGCTTCGTTTTCTGAAAAGAATTTAGTCACTCAAACAATTCCTCCATTAATTAAGTTCTTCTATATAGCAAACACATATTTTGATTAATAACATCACATACAAAGTCGGGCTCTTAGCACACAGTGCTTTTTCAAGTGAATCAGAGCCTACAAGTTGTTTTCTTTTTATTATGTTTTAATTGGGAGGCAGTACTGTTAGGCTTATTCCTTTTATTCCCTTGTTTGTATCTCCTTATGTCATTTACACTGATGTTAACCTTTATATGCGAGTTTCTTATCTGATACTCGGATGGTTTTAAGTGGAAACCTTCTCTTGAAACCATCTGGGAGTTGCCAAACATGGCACTTGTCTAAAGATGCAGACTCTAAAATATCTGGCCAAATGGCTATGGTATTAAACAAATGGGAAAAGTCATCATGCTTCCGGCCTCATTAGTTATATTATGCCTCTGTCGGGTATCAGTAACAGACACTAACAAAGATTGAACAAAAAGGACAAGAAACCGGTCAGACCATCCTGTGGGGAGCTGGAGATACATTAAGAGGGAGTCCGTCTGGGCAGTGAAGATTAGATCTCAGTGTAGTGTGCACCTAGACCTTCAAGCATGCTTTAAGGTATTAGGGGCAATATGTTAAAATATCCCAACACTGTGAGCAATGTTAGTTCCACAGTACTGTGGCAAAATATCTGCAAAATGGTCTACAAGAGTGCAGCCCCATGGAGGTAGGTGGCGCACCAGCACAAATCCTCTGTTTTGGCTCACCGTAGTGCAGCACACATAATTAAGCTTAATCAGAAAGGCTTCTAAGCATAACACCAAACAAGAGGACATGATCGATGTCTATTACCAAATGATTAGCATTCTAGTCAAATCTGTGAATATTCTATGCAGCAAGCAACTTTTCGAAACAGGCCACTTTCTACATTTTTAATCTACACGTCTTTGTGAATATGTCCCCAGTACTAAATGGTCCATGTCTCTACTAGACCGAATACCAGTTTAAAATATATATGGAAATAATTTAGATGGCACTTTCCAGCAATTGCAAAGTAAAAGAACTAAAAATGCAGATAATATATTTTGGTATTGCTTTTTACATAGCAACCCTGAAATTAAAGAATTATCAACTGTCATTTTAGCTAGGGCCAGCATGGTGGTATGATGAACTTTTCAGTTGAAATGGTTAAAATTGTTTGACGGAGAGGCAGAACATTGAACGCATACATGAGGCACATAATAAGAATATGTGTAATGTTTGAACGGTACACATCAGAAAGTGGATTAATAATTTGTAAATGGGGGACCTTTACCAACTTAATACATGCCCCGACTGACTCTGAATGAATGCACCCTGGTTTGGTATCAACACAGTTCCTTCTGAAGCTCTGCTAATCCCCTGGGAGAACAAGTGACAGGCAATTTGATGAAGTCAAGAAATCAACACAACACTCCTTAACCAATTTCTATAAATAGCAAAAAGGAGTCTTAAACATGTTTAAACTTTAAGGAAAAAAGCGACAAGCAAAAGTAAAGCACCACTGAAAAATACCAAACCTTGGTTTACCTGGACCTAGGCACAATTTCATGTCAGCCGTCCAGGAGCTGTGGATGGATACACAAAGGAGGTAGCTCCGAACAAAGTTTTCACCTTCGCAGTTGGTCACTTTTTTGTAGTTCAAAGCCTTCCATTGGAACAAGATCCAAGGCAGAAGCCAGCAAGGGTCCCTTAATGTTGCATTCCTTATCGTTGGGCTCCCGCTGATGCTGTTGGTGCCACAAGTATGCCACGCTGGATTTTGGATCCGCCAAGGTCATTTTACTGCTGGGATAGATTTGCCACCTTGGCCAGGTCGAAGTTTTTTCCTTTAAATGTAGATACTTTTTTGTTTCTCAAAATCCTCCAGCAGAAAATAACTGAAAGCTGCAGTAGGGCATAGCTCCATGAGGCCACATACTTTTACAATGAGGTCCCACTGAACCCATTTTCATCAGAGCAAAAACTATCTGAGAGGGAAGAACTTAGGGCGAGGTCACGCAGCGTAGCGAGTCACCTTGCTGCACTGAGTAAATGGGAGGAATTGCCATATTTAGGTCAATACAGCACATTTTTGCCTTTTTCCCCTGGGCTGGCTCCCTTTAGGCTGCCTAGCACCGACGCAGGCAAGCCTGCACCATGGTGCAAGCATGCCTGCATTGTAAGCATAGCTGCCAAGTTTTCAGATTGCTGGGTGTAATATTTTCATAATTTCAGTGTAATTAGGCGTTACATTTCAACGACTATGAGTGACACTTTCTCACGAGCAAAATCAAACAATGAAGACAACGGAAAAATATAAATATCAGAAATTACACCCATTTGAGCAACAAGAAACTATAAGCAGATCTTAAAACTGCTGCAAAGCACCAGACATGGAAGGGCACACACATAGCTAGGGGTCACAACCCGGCCACAGAGTGTAATGTATTTCAAAAAGACACATTGAGCAATTTAGTAAAAAATCAATTAGCTGATTACAGCACTGCGTGCAGCGCCACCCACTATTATCAACCTGAGGCTGAGAGTAAGGTGCATGGCTAGTCTGAGCAATTAACATTACCATACAATGAGGCATGATCGGGGGCAAGCCTCAGGAGAAGAGGTTGACTGAGGTACATATAGCCTAGCTATGTAGGTTGTATTATTTAAAAAGACACTTTGAGACACTGAGCAGTAACAATCCTAAAGCTGAGCGTCCAACCGCCCTGGCCGGGGTCCGGTGTGTCACCTGCGCTATAACTAAAGAGTACTTGTACCAGTGTATGTCATGCAGCAGGCTGTAAGAGTAGTCTAAAAACCCATATGCCACAGAATTGTTTACTTTAAGACATACCAACTATTTAGCAAAAACATGCCCAACCCCCACTATAGCCTGGGCCAGTCACCCACGCTACCGGCTGGAAGGGCATCCTTACTACCGTTGGAGCACTCCCTGGGAGCACCTATGCCTGTACAAGCTGCGTTGTCTGTTGCTTTGCTAGGGAATATGCTTGTGTCCTGAAACTGCTTGCTTCTTGTACTTGTAAAGCGCACTTATACCCCAACTGGGGTGTCCTGGCGCTGTTCGCATACCGCTGTGAAACCCTTCCTGGCTTTTCCCTGTGAAATGTCCACTCCTGGGCACCCCCAAGGTGAAGCAAGGCATCCCAGCGCTGTTGGTGCCCGTTGTGGAGATTAAGCAAGCTATTGCCCAGAGTTGCAGAGTGGGACCCATGATTAGAATAGGCACCGAGGCGAGAATTATCAGGTCCGAGGAAATTGAGCCCAAGACCCCCCCTAGGCGGGAATTGAACCCTAGTCCCGGGCCAGACCTCTGCATCAGGGTCTGCCGCTCTAGCCATTGAGCCACACTTCTCCACATGCGGTTTGCAGGGCTCTTTTTGAGCTTGCCTTGCCACCTGAGCCCCTGGCAAGACTCATAGACTTGCCCTGGTTGCGCTGTAGTGCTACTCTTCATCTTTACCACTAAGTACCACAATTAAATATGCCTGTTATGATCCCCAGCCAGATTCCCTCTTTTCATCTGGCTGTATCCCTGGCTGGGAATAACCCCCAAAGTCATGCTCTACACTGCCCCCACTACTGACTGTGCACTACTGAATGCTGCTGATGCCTCTACTGGAGAGCTGCACCCGAATGCTGCTGTCCTCCTTGTTCGGCCCCATGGGAGCCATAATGAATGCACCGCCTGCTGCAGCAGTACTAGATTAAATATGTTGGGCGCTCTCTTAAAATTAAATTAATTTGATTGTGATATTGTGACTGACAACTAGTGGCGGATTAATTTACAGTTCCTGTTCTTCTTTCCCCAGGCTGATGCAGCGTGACTCTCTACCGGTGAAGACCGGCCCACAGCCTCACTGCTGTCTCTTGACTGCATGATGTGGCACTCTCCTTCACCCAGTGGCCTGGGTTGCTCGGAAATAATTTACTAGCAGCAGGGTGACCATTTAGCTCCTGGGCCGGTCCCACAACACGGGCGGCCTGGCTGGGCAGGCCAGGTCTGAATGAGGTGCGAACAGCAGTGTGCTGCGAGGCAAACACCATAATTCCTCAGCCGCCCGCAAACCAGTGAGTGAGGTCGGCGGAGCTCACGCCACGGACCGCGAGGAAAAAAAGGGGAGACCTGCAACCAACTAGCAGAACTACGAGCTGAACTCCGGATTTAGTGATCTGCAGGAGGTTCGCAGAGCGGAGGGGAGCCGAGAGAAAAGCGGAGAGCCCATAAATACTCACGGAGAAGAAAGAAGTGTGCGGTAAGCGAAGAGAGCGGGTGGGGCCGCTGGGGGAGGGGGGGGGGCGATTAAAACTAGCCAGTTTTGCTGCCGTTCCTTGAGTGCCCCACTCGCGCCCCCCCCCCCCCCCCTTCCCGCCTCACACTTTCCCTGCTCCGCTCTGATGCATGCTCTGCCCAATCTGGGCACCACCCCGGCAGCCATACAGATTGTCACACAAACCAGGATTTAGGCACCAGAACATAGCGCAGATCAGAGAGCAGCGAACAGCGCACAGCAAGCTGCAAGTAGTGTGCCGAGGTTCCAAGGACAGCTCAAACATCAGCGGCACTCCTCAGGCATTGAAACACAAGCTGTGCAGTGGTACTTCTGTCAAGGACTGTGGCTCTAGGCACAAAAACCATCTAGTGATAAAAGCGGAAAGTGGAAGAGGAGGATAGAGCCAGACCCCTGCCTGAACCTGGGAAGCGGGAAGTGGGAAAATGACTAAGGGAATTTTGATTAAATCAAGGAGGCTGGGCCCTGATGAAGACACACCCAAAAATTATACAAGGGTTACAAGAAGCGCAGCCCAGCACTCTAGACAAGAATCTCACTCAGTGAGCCCCCCTCCGCAACCCCCCCACCAAGGGCTCATTACTCACTACTTCCAGACGCCGGGCAATTCACCACTGCCACTGCCTCTGCCAGGAATGCCAGTGGGGGGAGGGGCAGTAGAGTACCCTGAGACCACGGAGCGCAATCCTCGGTCACCGCGGCACGATCAAGGGACAATTGAGCCCCCCGTCTGCAAAAATCCCTCATCTGGAGGAGGAAGTCATTTGAGGCCCGAAGAAGGAGATCAGGATCGGGTGCAAGTGCAGGAACCAGGGGCTCAGGGAGGCCCCCCAAGCGGGCGCAATGAGGGGCACAGCAAAACACAAAATGAATGGAACAGCGACATCGACTCAATGAGGGATACTGCAGACAAACTAGAGCAGCACATAGCAGCGGCAGGGATCTCAAGGAGGCCCGCTGAAGTGACACAAAGCCCACTTTCAACGAAAGCCCTGATCCACTGGCACCAGGAGGAGGAAACACCTGTCAAGCCAAAAGTCATCGAGGATAAACATGCGCGGTATACACCTGTTACAACGCATTTTTTACTCCGCACTACCATTACAACGCGACTTTTACTCCGCATACCATTACAACGCATTGCGCTGGGGGGCGCTCTAGGATAGGGAATAAGTATAATTTACTATCCAACACCTTCCCTAGGGTCCACGGGGACTGGAGTTAGAATAGTAAATTATACTTACCACTATCCAGCGCCCCAAGGCGCTATGCGTTGTAACGGTATGCGGTGTAAAAGTCGCGTTGTAATGGTCTGCGGAGTAAAAGTATGCGTTATAACGTCATACATCCAACATGCGCACTGCACCAGCCAGAAATCCTTTCTAGGAACAAGTACAACGGTCACTGCAAAGGAGCTTCAGAAATTTGAGTCGCCAGAGACAGGAGATCTCACCGACTCCTTCCTAGAAAAACTAGAGCGAACAATTGAAAGAACCTTGGACCTCACCCCCAATCTCATCGGCAGAGGGGTTGCGGCAGACAATCATGCCACAGATCGATCAGGAATACTCTCACCATCAGGCCAGAAGGACCCAGTTGAACAAGAAGACACCTCCCAATTGATAACCATCAGAGAAGCGCAAAAGTCAATCGCCAAGGCCCTGATATGGCAGGCAACCAAAATGGAGGTCCAAGTTGATCTACTTCAAACAATACCCCAATGCTTGGGGAATCAGGGCCGCAAGCTGGAAGAACTGGAGGCAACCATCAAGCATAATCAGGCCATCATAGCTCGCACAAGCACATGTGCCAAGATAATAGAGAAGTGGGCAGAACTGCCGGTAATACTGGGGGACATAGTGGCCCTAACCAAAAGTAGAGGTACATCACCAAAGATCAAAAAAATGAATGAACAAACAGCAGAGGGCAATCATGAAGAGGTGACCAATGGAGCACGCAGCCAAAAGCGGGAATTGGAAATCAAATCCAGAGAAAATGAATCCAATAACCCGGAGTTTCCGGCCGCCCCAGGAAACATGGAGGCAAAAGAACTCTCAGCAAGTCCAGCCATGAAGGGAATCGAAGGGCCGAAAACGCCCACGGAAGGGGAAACAGGAGCTAAAACAGAAGCCCCTTTAACACGAAGGGAGAAGAAAAAACTTAAGAAACAGCA
This sequence comes from Lissotriton helveticus, assembly GCF_964261635.1. NCBI lineage: Eukaryota > Metazoa > Chordata > Amphibia > Caudata > Salamandridae > Lissotriton > Lissotriton helveticus. Next base: position 160,425,279 of record NC_136072.1, read on the forward strand.
GAAGAGAGCAAAGCAGAAACGCAGATCCATTTTGCCAATAGCGCAGAATAGTCATAGAGCTAATGAGACAAGAAACTTATTGCCATCCTATCCGATTTTTAATTTCAAACGGAAGCCTAAGAATAAATGCTCACTGATAGAAAAAGAAATGGACAAAGAAAGGGCAAGAGACGGCATCCCGCAACAAGACTGTTCAAGAGGATCAGGAGAACCAGGCGGTTCAGGAGTCACCACCATACCCAGCAGGGTTACCATCAACCGCCGCACAGGTAACACCCAACAGGGCTGGAAGGGGCAAGGAGGACGCATCCACACAAATAAGGCCCGATGACCCTTTGGAACAAGAGGACCACAAGGGCAACACGGAACAAATTACATCATGGCCATTGGAGCAAAAACGCTCAGCGAGTAGGCTGGGAACCAACAACATGGCAGAAATCGAACAACATTGGCGATCACCGAATAACCCCCCCCCACAGCTTGAGAGTATGCAACCAGTGTAACGAGGGGTCCACACAAATGAAAAACCTCGAGGAAACACCCACATTTTATGAGGTCTTGCTAACTCCCAGGTACCACATGGAAGGCACCCATGACATCTTAAACAGAAATAACACTCTCCGGCTTTTTGCCCACATCAATTCCTTGTGTCAGATAACATCGGAAAACATAGAGTGGGTAAAGTTCAAAAGATTACCAGGTGACAGTCACGGGGACTCAACGTTACTGGGCTTCAAGGATCAAGCACTCCAACGGGCTGTTCTGGGAGAAGCGCAACAACTCGCAAGCTGGGGCATTGATACATCAGAACCTAAACAACCCAACTATCCCTTTGTGCTTAAACCCCAAAATAGGGGCCGGGAGCCACATCAATTCTGAAAGGCACCAGCAATAATAGAAAACATGGGGAACACATCAATGAACGCCTTATCACTCCCATAATCATTTCTGTCCTTCAAAGCAACAATCTGCGTCGAGTACTAATTGGCCAACCAAAACATGCTGTAAGTGGGGCCAATTGGCTTCAGCAACCCTAGCCAAACTCTAGTACTCAACAATGAAGGAAGGGTAAAGCTGGTGCAGGCAGACCAATACAAAGGGCAAAAACCTAACTCTCCTCAGGAATTAACCCTCATATCATGGAATATAGCAGGGTTAAACAAAAAAGTAGGGAACAAGGAAGTACAGGACTACCTCGCTAAAGGGGATATAATATGTTGCCAAGAAACCTGGTCAATGACATCAACCCCCCTAGAGGGCTTCCACGAACATCGGAAAAATGCAACAAAAAAAAACATCTTTGGACGCCCATCTGGGGGTCTTTCCATCTTCATAAGTCATGCGCACAAACTTAGAACGACGTAAATAAGCGTAAATTCCTCAGACATGCAAGCAATGACGATCACCGGTTTAAGGGAAGGTCACCGACCGCTCAACCTGCTGCTCATAAACTGTTATATCAATCCAGCAATGACAGCCGCCAGCATAGAATCTTTCACCAACATGCTGGAAGATTTAATCCTAAAATATGAACATTTCCATGTAATCGTCGCAGGTGATTTCAACCTGAGAAGTCTGGAAGGAGCTTCCAGCACACCAAAGAAAGGGCACAAGGCGTGTCCACTGCGCTGCCTTCTCAAAAATGTCAAATTCAAATCAACCCACTTCACGATGAAATCACGCTCACCCTCTTGGTGCCCAAAACCATCATTTCGAAACATATCTACCATCGACTACATCTTAACCAACGAGAAATTGGCTGACAAATTGAAAGATTTTCAGGTCGATGAAAGAGGAGAAAGCGATCATAGGCCTTTACGTGCCACATTCGATATAGGAATGGAAACAGCAGAGCTCCAGAAATTGATGGGAGAAACCACAGGGGAGGAACAATATAGAGCCATCAAAAGAATAAAATGGACAATCAAACTTGAGGGGCAAATGCAGGAGTGGGCAGCAACGCAGGAAGTCAGAGGACCGAGGGAGATTAACCACAACACTCTTGGGCACTGGGAAGCACTTACGGAAGACCTGTGGCAGAAACTGGGTAAAGAGCAAGTCAGAAAAAGACCTTCCTGCAAGGCAAAACAGATACCAAAAAGCACAAGACAACGCAAAGGCACCCTAATGAAGGCACTAAGGAAAAGGAAAAATAAAGGCTCACCGGAAGAGGGGGCCAACATCAGCAAACTGAGAGCTGCCTACAGGAGGGAAGTAGGCGCACACAAGAGGACAGAAATGGAACAAAAATGGCTGACAGTATTTGCCCTGTTAAAGGAAAAGAACAACGCCAAATTATGGAGGTACATAAACCATCTGAGCTCTCAGCCCATAGGCAAGGCGAACAACATTGGAAGCTACGAATGGGAAGAGTATGTAAGGGGCTTATATAATAAAGAAACACCAACCTCAGAGCAAACCCCTCCTAAGAACACCTGGGAAACAAAGATCGACACAGACACTCTCCCCGGGAATATAGACGAAGCAGGATCAATGATACCTGGGAGCAAAGGCTTCACAGAGACTGAAATAACAAGGGAAATAAAGAACATGAGGAATGACGGGGCGCCAGGCCCAAACGGCATACCAGCCCTGGTATTTAAAACAGCTCAATCATTCTTCTCCTCAATTCTCACCCCTCTTTATAATTACACATACTCAACAGCATTAATCCCACAAACATGGAAAGGTTCAATCCTTTTTCCAATCCACAAGAAAGGCGACCACTGCAATCCCGCCAATTACAGGTTAGTGGCCCTGCTGGATGTAGAAGCCAAAGCCTATGCTAAACTATTATTGAGGGAATTAGAAGACTGGGCCAACAACAACGAAATACTACCATTCTATCAGACCGGCTTCAGGGCTAACAGTGCAACCATTGACAACATCATGACCCTGTCCTACCTCTCGAAACGTGCAGTGAAAGACAGGCATATGCCACTGTTTTGCTGTTTCATTGACTACAGCACAGCTTTTGAGAGAGTGGACAGGGGCAAACTCTGGGGAAAACTGTTAGGTTGGGGAGTTCCATCAAAGCTACTGAAAGCCATCATATCCCTCTACGAGGGGACCTGGGTACAAGTTAAGCCAAGCCCCACAGCGTTATCTGCACGAGTGCAAACCAACAACGGTCTGAAGCAGGGCTGTGTTTTAGCCCCTCTACTATTCAATCTTTACACTGCCGACATGGGGGGAGCCCTGAAAGAGGCAAGCCTAGTTCCACCTAAAGTGGGAACGGTAAGACTGGCAATCCTTCAGTATGCAGACGACACCGTAGTGATGGATCACACAAGGGTGGGCCTCCAAAGAGCACTAAAAGAGCTGGGGAAGTACAATAAGGAAAATCATTTAACAGTCAACCAAAGCAAAACAAAGATAATGGTATTCGGCAGATACCCTCACAAAAAGCAGGCGCGCTGGACCTTGGGTGATCTTCAAATTGGCACTACCACAGCCTATAACTATCTTGGGGTTTGGCTGCATGAGAGGGCAACATCGTCAACTCAAGCTAAACATCTAAATGTCAAAACCAAGAGCGTACTCTTATCAATGAGACGCCTCAGCCAACGTCTAACTAGCCCTACAGCGGAACCCATGCTGAAGGTTCTTAAGGCTAAACTAATCCCGGCCATCAATTACGGGCATCTGGCATTCCCAGGAGACCTTGACAAACTCATATCAGCAGCGCAGGTCAAAGCACACAAAATCGTGCTGCAAACACCAAGGTATGCAAGGAACATTAGATTACGGCGGGAACTAGGGCTCAGCAGACCAGAGCTGGCACTACAGGGGGACCTAATTAAGTACTAAATTAGAGTCCTGAAAGCACCCCAAGACTCCCTTAAACATCATTTGGAACCAATCTTTATAGAAAAGGACTCCCCCTGGGACATCAAGCTGGGTATAGCAATAGAGACCCTTAACATTGAACCACAAAGCCTGTGCCTAACAGAAATCCCGCATAAGACCTGGTCAAACATCATGAGACGGCAGGTTCGCTCTAATTGGTTCGAACTGGATCTAAACGCTCTTCGCCAGAACACCCTTACTAAGGCACTGAACGAATCTTATATTATGGGGAACGCCCAACCATATCTAAATGAAGCACTAGGGACTCAGGCCCGTCGGAAAATTCTTTTCATGAGACTAGTGGCCTTAAGAACAGCGGACCTCAATCCTGAATGGGCACGCATAGCTGGTGCTTCCTCTTGTCGCCTCTGCAATTACCAAATGGAATCCTGGTTCCACTTACTATGTTGCTGCCCCAAATTAATCAACGAGCGACAAAGGATGCTTCGCCCTATCTTCAGAAACCTTGGCATTAGGACATGCAGGGAGGCATCAGACTGGTGCTTCTCAGAAACAACAACCCACTCCCTCGCCAGAGCAGCAAAATTCATTCATCACATCAGACTGGCCCTAGGTGCGAGTGCCTCACCATAAGTACGAACAATATAGAGCCAGAAACAGGCAAATGATGTGCTTCAGCAATAATGCAAAGTCACTGAGGAGCCAGCCCGATGATCTTCGGCCGAAGCAAAATCAAGCTCCAAGAGCTTAAGGCAAAAAGGGACCTGGCAATACAGGACCGGACTGCCAGAAACAGGGTTTGAAAGGCACGCAGTTCGGTGGGGGTGGGAGGCGACAGGGGAGGGCAAAATATTGGGGGGGTGGGTGGGAGCCAACTTTTTTTTTTTTTATTACTTTATTTTATTTTATTTTTTTAGCATTTTACTTTATTTTTACTGTAATGATTTTAAATAATTGAACAGTCAACAATAAAAACTGTCAGTGAGTGAGATGGAGCAGCTGGCCCAGTGCATAGCAGAGTCCTCACAAAATGTAATAACTCCCCGCGCTCTCTGGAAGCAGGACGTGAAGTCACATCCTCCTGCGGTGCTATGGGCAATTTGACACTGCGTCACTCACTGAACCTGGGCCGGGCTATGACATCACTCAGGCTCTCCAGTGGCTCAGAGCCCTGCTGCGTGCCCTGTGGGAATTATACTAGCAACACTGGGTGCCACTCTGTGAGGCTGAACCTGAGCAGCTAGGAGGGCGCCGAAGCCTACGGAGCTGTCTGCTGAGGCACTGACGCTTGCTGCCAGCTGCCACACATTGTTTGCAGCGTGCCTTCTGTGACAGCTCTGAGGCTGTGCATTTTGCATGACAATGTATTTCAGTGTGGTGATGCGGAGCACCACACTGAAATGCGTTAGTCTAACGCCTGATGTGTGGTACTTGGCAGGACTGTGCAGGAAGGGGCACCTTACTGCACAAAAACAATCCCCTGAGACTTTTTCCTTAGTAAAACATTCCCCTGAGGCTTTTTCCTTAGAAAGAGGAAAAAACAAGGAGAAAAACATTTCTCCTTGTTACGCCTCACCTGGGAAGGAGTAGGTTATTAGCCCATTCCCAGGTCTACCACTTCTGGTAAAGCATCAAAATCTATGGCTGTTGCGTGGGAACACCATGCAACGCCAAGCAAGTGCCTCCCTGGCACAGAGTGATGCAATGCTGCAATTTGCGCTGTGTTGCATTGCTAGAGATTCATGAAGCCGCTCAGGACTATGCTAGGTGGACTTGCTTTGCTTCAGAAATCTCATTTTAAATTTGTATTGCTCTTGTAGCCTATTTTATACTGTAAGTAATGCAAGCTTAAAATAATGACTTACATGTTCACAGTGCTTTGTGTAACAGACTGGGACCTCGCAGCACTAAACACACACATGCTACTATTTTCCACTGCAGCAACTAGGATTCAATTCTATGGCTCTCTGATGCAGTGTATTAACTAATGTACAAGAGTACATTTCCCACTGATTAATATAACTTGCATTTAAATTTCATTTAATCTGGGCATTATTTTATATGTAGTTTACAGAAGATGAAAGACTGAGAAAAGTTACAAAATAAAGTTTTTTTAGCCACTCCTTTGACCACATCTCCACGCTCACTCACCTTGCCCGTACTGTGTGCAGCATCAAAGTGTCATTTTTTTTAATGTGGTTTGACCACTGCGCAAGTCACACTTTTCTCCTTATCTCCAGTCAGGGTCCACTCCTTGTTAGTCAGCAGGGCCTTGTTGACGTCAGGAGTCCTCATGTGCTTTGTGTCCATGGAAGAGGCAAATGAAAGCTCAAACACTTGACTATAGGGGAGCAGCTGCAGGCCATGTGTGCTATAAGCGGTACAAAAGGGGGTGGTGATGGACGGAGCATCTGAACCAATCAAACACTCACACACAGTCAAAAGATATGGGTTTGATCCATCACCGTTCTTTAGCCCACTCTGCCACCCCAGTTCAGACATGGCTATATGCAAATCAGTCTGACCCTGTGCGTCATGGGAACAGTCCAGCCCGAACTGCCAAGCAATGCCTTCCCTGGACCGGAAACAAGACGGCTGTAATGCCAGAAAGCGGTCCTCTGAAGTTTGTTTCCGGTCCAGGGAAGGCATGGCTTGGCAGTTCGGGCTGGACTGTTCCCATGATTCGCAAATTTTGCGGCAAAAAACAAACATTTTGATCTCAAACCACCAAGTTTCTGGTGTTTTTGAAACATGCAGAAAAAGTATGTGTCCTAAAAATACCGCCCGGTCCTCGGTCTGTCTCGCCTGGACGTTCTGCCAAGTCAGAGTCTGACCTGGGAGAGTGTCAAGCAGCACCCCATCGCACCGCATTATAGTAGGTTGTCTGGTGCAACTGAGTGGAGGTTTAATTGTGGAAACTTTGCTTTCTCTGGCATTCGACAGCCTCCATTCCAAAATGCATAGGGAAGCAGGTAAATGGGAAGGACACAGGAGACTTGTTGGGCATGGGAGAGCTAGGTGAGAGTCCTGGTTGAAGGAGGTCAGGGAGGCGGGGTGGTGAGGAAGAGGGATTTCTGCCAAAAAAGAAGTTATGGGGGAGAGAAGCAAAGGAGGGGGTTAAGGATGCACAATAGCTATTTGGCGGCAGGGGATGTGGGTACGAGACAATTGGAAGACGATAAGGGAGAGACCTGGGGATATATGCTGGGAGCTAGGCCACAGCTTTCTAGCACTGAAGGGCCCTGTGCATTTGCAAGTTGATAGCAGGCAGGTGACAGAGGAACTTAACAACTCTGCTGCCAGCTATACTGTTGCTCACCCTCCTTTTATTTGGCTCAGAGGCAGGGCAGAGCACTAAAAGGGAGACCTGCCTATTTGTTTTTATGACACTTTTTTATTTTGCGAGTACTTTTGTAAAAATCACAGGACTTTTACAAAAGTGCTGATATTGTGTTTTTTTTTTTTGCATATCGCAAAATTGTCTATGCGGTCTACTTTCTTGCCCTAAGACTACCTACTTTGGCAGCACTTTTTACTTCAATATAAAAATTCCTAGGAACCCTAAATCAACAAGCATTAGAAATGCAATAGGTCTCGCAGCATTAGAATTAGTGCTTTTAGAATTGTTAATGGGTTTAGCATGAGGGTGAGGGTGAGTGAGGGTGAGGGTGAGTGAGTGTGAGTGTGGGTGAGTGGGGGTGAGTGTGAGTGGGGGTGAGTGTGGGTGAGTGTGGGTGAGGGTGAGGGATTGAGGGTGAGGGGTTGAGGGTGAGTGAGGGTGAGGGGTTGAGGGTGAGTGAGGGTGAGGGGTTGAGGGTGAATGAGGGTGAGGGAGGGTGAGGGGTTGAGGGGTTGAGGGTGAGTGGGGGTGAGTGAGGGTGAGGGGTTGAAGGTGAGTGAGGGTGAAGGTGAGTGAGGGTGAGTGATAAATGTTGAATCTGAAACTGAGATGTCAAGAGGGTGTGCAATGCTAATTTAATGTCTGTGATAGAAGTAGGGGGTGAGGGCGGAACTCGCAGAGTTTCACTCCGTGGAATTCTTTGGAGTTACATAAAATGTCCACAGAGTTCAGCAAGCGGGTAGAAATCGGTATATTGTGCTGCTCGTGATGATTTATAGCGCAGGAGCCTGTTCTGTGCTGCAAAATCAGCACAAACGGCATCACGTGGCGCGTTGGAGGGCTGAGCAGCAGCTTTCTCACAGCGAACGGTCGCAACCACCCACATTGAGAAAGTCTCGCTGAGTACCATTCTATCGCCCGAAAATCACGCTTGGGGATGCCAAGTCGCACTTTCGCTTGCCTACCGCGTGCGAGAAAATCCTCCAGCATGAGGCTTTTGGCGTAGCTTTGCCGGGACTCAGTGTTACAAACATTATGCGGAGTGGCAAAACTCTGCTAAATCTGCCAGCGAGCAGAATTGATCGCCCACCCCTAGATAGAGGAGATTTGAAGGCATGAACATTTCATTTCCATTTTCTAATAAGCAGTTGATCTACAAGTCCCAGAATGCAGTGCTGCAAATGACACTTGGCACTTTGAGGCACCAATTCTTGTGGGAATTAGCATTTGGTTGCAGTGCTGCAAATGACACTTGGCACTTTGAGGCACCAATTCTTGTGGGAATTAGCATTTGGTTTAGGTGACGGGAACCCGATCCCGCGGCCTCTCCAGACACCCGGAAGAGGAAGCCCCCATTTGCGGCAGCACCTGGCAACGGCATCATCAGGCAATACTCTGACTGGCTGCTTCCTGGCGGTTATATTGACTCTCAGCTTATTAAATTCCGAGCCATCCATCAAGGCTGCAGACATGATCTTGTCAGCAGCACCTGTGTGGCGAGGAGAGAGCGGGCGTGATGCGCAAACGGCAAAGCTAAACAGGAGGTTGGCTCTCTATGCACTTTCTGCTCCTCCCACGTTAAAGAGCAGCAGCGTCCTTCATGAACACCTCGTACAGCACCGCACACTGCACAGCTTAAGTGGTGAACTGTTCACGGTGTGTCTGTCTAGTGCTGACCACACAAGTTGCACTGCTAAGCTTTTAAAGGAAGCAAAAGGGTTAAGTGTTTAATGTTAATAAATTACCACATTCACCAAGGATGCAGGATTCTAGTCCTGGATTTTCAATTAGGTGCCTAAGGCATTCTGGGAGTTGAAGTCCTGGGTCACTGACCCGGTTGAAACGGCACACCTGAAAACAATCGTGTGTATAAGGAAAGCAAGGAATGGATCATTATATGCTTGTGGCCATGGGGGTCAGGTGGTAACTTTAAAAGGGAAGCAAGGGTCTATCGTGAACTGGCAGAACACAGGCAGTCTCACCGGGGCCCAGAAGTGCGTGTCCGAGGCGCACTTGTGGCACCTTCAGACAGTTGTGGATTTTGACCCGCACTTGAACGCAGTGACTTAAAGGCTGAAACTTGTGTAGGAAATGGGACAGGTCAGGACCCTGCACGCACGAGATGCTGCCAGATAACCAGGACAGGGCGAGGCTGTCACGACATGGGTCGGATCGGCAGCTGTGTCAGTGTACGAATAAAACAACATTTGACCTCTGCGCCGTCACAGACAAAAATATCCCTGGCGGAGAGAGAGAGAGAGAGAAAGGGAAAGCTCCCGACTGCAAACAGGAAGCTCTGGAATGGGACTGCTCACCATCTACAGAGGTAGGGTAAGAGACAGTCTGCTTACCTACTGCAGAAGAAAGGGACAGACCGCTCCCCAGCCACACAGGAAAGAACAAGCCTTTCACCGTAACACGGCGGGCAGGGGAGGGGGCGGGCAGGGGAGGGGGCTGAGAGGGGAGAGGTGCGACACGGCAGGCAGGCAGGGGAGGAGAGTAGGAGGAGGAGGGGGGAGGAGAGTAGGGGAGGCACGGCCTAGCGGCAGGCAGGCAGGGGAGGAGAGTAGGAGGAGGAGGGGGGAGGAGAGTAGGGGAGGCACGGCCTAGCGGCCGTGCAATCAAGTAGTGAGGGGCGGAGCTGGGGGAGGCTGTGAGAGAGAGTAGGCGGCTGGGGGCATGTGCACGCGCATTTAAGCTCAATGCGCATGCGCATTGAGCTTAAATTTCTCGTGCACTGCAAGGAATCGCCACGATTCCTTGCAGTGTGGATAAAGAGCGGATAAGTGCCAATACTCTCGCCTTGCTCGATGCGCATGCGCATCGACAGGCGAGACCTAAAAATGGCTAACCCATACTTTCATCTTGAGTAGCTCTCCCCTATTTAGATAAGATATCCTCCCCCTGTGAGAGTTAAAAAGTTGGCTCTACTGGGGTAAATGTCAGAAAGTCTGGGTGGGTTGTGATAATGAATAGATGCAGATCGGCATCTCCATATCAAAAGAGGAAGGGCTGTTCTTTGTTCTGACAAGTGTTCCTGCCCACCTCCCAGATGACTAATTCCTGTAATGTGGCCAGTGGTTAAAAACACCCCTGCCTTCTTGACAGCAGAGGCAAAACCGCTGCCCTCTGGGAGCTGGGTCATGCACCAGTTTGGCTCGGGCACCACAAAATACACTATTTTAAGGTTACATTTTCGCTGAAGTTACCAAAAATCTACTTTCACTATTAAATGTGATTTTTGAAATGAAGTGAAAAATAACTTTGAATACTTTTTTTACTATATTCACAGGCAAAGACGAGAAGAACAATAGTTACTTACCTGTAATCTGTGGTTCTCCAGTATTGGTGTCTTTCATAGCTTCACATGCCTGAATCATTCCCCGTCGTCGGAGTGGGAGTCCCACGGTACATAAAAAAGCAATAATATGCATATAATAACCAAAAAACCTTGGTAATAACCAACCAGGAAGTAAAGTAGCCCTAAGCTACAAAGGCAAACTGCCACACTCATGACTATCCTAGTCATTTTGTATAGACCAAACTGCAGCCAATCAGGCGACAGCACCCACCAGAATGTTCTACCCAGAGGCTCAGGCTCTCAGATTTTCTCGCACACGAGTGAAGCCAACATAATCACCTGAGGAGCCTCTGAGGGGAGTTGGGCAGGTGCATGTGAATCTATGAAAGACACCAATACTGGAGAACCACAGGTAAGTAACTATTGTTCTTCTCCAGTATTGGGGTGTCTTTCATATATTAACATGCCTGAATCAGAGTAGATAGCAGTACAAATCATAATCCTCATAGACACTCCTTGTATTATAGTACATACTCATACTTTGCAAAGAGAATAACATTTAAAATAAGCATCTAAAAGAGCATAGAGGAGGAGGGAGAACAGAGGTTCACCTTATTTGAAAAGTTTGCAAAGAACTGCTCGTCCCACTGAAGTATCTGCATCACTTGCAGCATCCAAACAGTAATGCCTGGTGAACGTATGCCTGCTGGACCAAGTTGCCGCTATGCAGATCTGATGGAGAGGCACACCAGCGAAAAGAGCTGTGGAAGAAGAGACTGCTCTTGTAGAATGTGCCCTTGGCAAAGACTGTAGAGGTCTTCCCGCTTGTTGATGACACACTGATTGCTGAGGACACCCAGCGGGCTATTGTCTGCTTGGATACAGCGTATCCTTGATGTAGCCTTCTGTATGCTACAAATAACTGATCTGTCTTTCGCAATGTTGCAGTTCGTTGAAGATAGAATTTAAGACATCTCCTGATGTCTAGGGAATGCAAAGCCTTTTCTGCCGCTGTTTGCGGATTAGGAAAAAATTTCTTTAGAAGCACTGGCTCATTAAGATGAAAGTCAGAGGGAACTTTAGGCATGTAACTTGGATTGGTACGAAGCACCACTGAATTTGAAGTGAATTGTAAAAAAGGAGACTTGATGGTGAATGCCTGAATGTCGCTGACCCTACGAGCCGACGTCAGTGCCAGAAGTAGAGAAACTTTCCATGAAAGGAACTTGAGATCCACTTTGTGAATAGGTTCAAAGGGGTGACACATGAGCTGGGCAAGCACCACATTTAAATACCAGGATGGAGGTGGACGTCGAATAGGAGGAAACATTCGGAATAGACCTTTAAAGAATTGTTGGATTATTCTAGCAGAATAAAGAGAATTAGAGCCATCTTGACGGAATCTGGAAATGGCTGCCAAAAACACCTTCAGTGTGGAATGAGATAAGTCTGATCTAGCCAAAAGAAGAAAGGACGGCAAGATCTGTTCTGGTTGAGCATGAATTGGGTGTAGATTGGCAGAGTGACACCAAGTACAGAACCTTTTCCATTTAAGTTTGTATGTCTTAATAGTGGCAGGCGCTCTAGCATTGGCAAAACCTCTTGGCAATCCTCAGGGATATCTAGATGGGAAAATTCAACGTGTTGAGGAGTCAAGCTGCTAACTTCAAGGAAGCTGGGTCCAGGTGACAAATTTGGCCCCCTTGCATTGTCAGAAGATTCGGTATTGATGGAAGCTGAATGGGATCGCACTCCGAGAGGAGTAAAAGCTCGGTGAACGAATATTGGCAGGGCCATCTGGGCGCAATGAGAATGAGGCGACACGGCTGCCTCTTCATTTTCCGGATGACTCTGGGAACCAAAGGAATCGGAGGAAAGGCGTATGCATATATCTGAGACCAGGTCATCGAAAGCGCATCCCCGCATGAGTCCCTGTGGGGAATCCAGCTTGCAAAGTGAGGGCATTTCCGGTTCTGGATTGTTGCAAATAAGTCCAGGTCAGGTTGTCCCCAGTCTCGGAAGACTTGGTCCAGAGTCGGTTGAAGGATCTCCCATTCGTGATTGGATATTGCAGATCTGCTGAGAGAATCCGCTAGCACATTGGACATCCCTGGGACGTGAACTGCTGAAAGGTTTATCTTGTGATCCAGAGCCCAATCCCAAATCTCCTGGGCTTGCTGAGAAAGAAGGGCCGATTTTGTACCCCTTTGCTTGTTTAAGTAATGCATACTTGTTGTATTGTCTGCTCTGACTAGAACTGTGGACCCCTTTATTACTGTTCAAAAGGACTTCAAGGCCAGAAAAATAGCTGTCAGCTCTAGCAGATTTATGTGTTATTTCGTTTGCTGTGTATTCCACTTTCTGCTGACAGTCATTCCCTGAAGGTGTGCTCCCCCATCCCTCAAGGGAAGCATCCATGGTGATGGTATAACTTGGCACTTCCGTCAGGAATGTACATCCTTCTTGCAAGCTTTTCTTTTGAATCCACCAGTGAAAGGCTTCTCTCATACGGTAAGTTATGCTGATCCTGTCGTCGAACGACCCCGAAACCTGCACCCATTGGAGGCTGAGTTCCTCTTGTAAAGGTCTCATTCGGAGACGACAATTAGGTATCAGGGGGATGCAGGATGAGATCAACCCTAGAAAGGATTTGAACATTCGAACTGAAACGTACTCTCTTCGTTGTAAGAGGACAGCCATCTTGCAAATCTTGAGCTGCCTTTCTTTTGAAACGAAAGGCTGAGTGAGCTGAGTGTGTAGTGCGGTATACACCTGTTACAACGCATTTTTTACTCCGCACTACCATTACAACGCGACCATTACTCCGCATACCATTACAACGCATTGCGCTGGGGGGCGCTCTAGGATAGGTAATAAGTATAATTTACTATCCAACACCTTCCCTAGGGTCCACGGGGACTGGAGTTAGAATAGTAAATTATACTTACCACTATCCAGCGCCCCAAGGCGCTATGCGTTGTAACGGTATGCGGAGTAAAAGTCGCGTTGTAATGGTCTGCGGAGTAAAAGTATGCGTTGTAACGTCATACATCCGTGTAGTGCGGCTCCCAGAAACGATTTTCTTTGTGACGGTGTTAGATGGGATTTTTTTAGATTGGTTGAGAGACCCAGAGATTGGAATAGAGTCAGGCATCTTTGAACATGTACTCTTGCTGCTCCTAAAGAATTGGCAGAACGGAAAAATTTGAATGGCTTTCAGGCGAAGATGCGCCGTTACTGGGGCTAACATTTTTGTGAACACACGGGGCGCTGAACGAAGTCCAAATGGGAGAACCCTGAATTGAAAATCCCTGCCAGCCACCCTGAATCTTAAGAACTTCCTGTGCCTGGGAAGGATCGGTACATGAAAATAAGCATCCTGAAGGTTGAGGGTGGCCATGTGATCCCCTTTGGAAAGAAGTGTTAACATCCGGAAGGAGAGAATTTTTTGAGGTATTTGTTGAAGGCACGCAGGTCGAAGATAGGGCGCCATTCTCCTGACTTCTTGCATATGAGGAAGAATCTCAAATAGAACCCTCTTCCTTTTTGAAATTGGGGAGCTTTTTCAATTGCTCCTTTCCGAATCATGCGACACAAAAGGGGATGATGGACGGAGCGTTTGAGCAAATCAAACACTCACCCCCAGTCAACTGATCTGGGTTTAATCCATCACCATTCTTTAGCCCACTCAGCCACCCCATTTCAGACATGGCTATATGCAAATCAGTCTGACCCTGTGCCTCATGGGAACAGTCCAGCCCGAACTGCCAAGCCATGTCTTCCATGGACCGGAAACAAGCTTCCTGGGACCGGTTTCGGATTCATAATCCTCATCAGCCAGGCTATCTTGAATCCAGTGGCCAAGTGAGCAAGGGACTCACGTCTGAGCATACCCTGCCACACTTAGGGCGAACAAAGCGATACAAAAGGGGATGATGGACGGAGCGTTTGAGCAAATCAAACACTCACCCCCAGTCAACTGATCTGGGTTTAATCCATCACCATTCTTTAGCCCACTCAGCCACCCCATTTCAGACATGGCTAAATGCAAATCAGTCTGACCCTGTGCCTCATGGGAACAGTCCAGCCCGAACTGCCAAGCCATGTCTTCCATGGACCGGAAACAAGCATCCTGGCACCGGTTTCGGATTCATAATCCTCATCAGCCAGGCTATCTTGAATCCAGTGGCCAAGTGAGCAAGGGACTCACGTCAGAGCATACCCTGCCACACTTAGGGCGAACAAAGCGATACAAAAGGGGATGATGGACGGAGCGTTTGAGCAAATCAAACACTCACCCCTAGTCAACTGATCTGGGTTTAATCCATCACCATTCTTTAGCCCACTCAGCCACCCCATTTCAGACATGGCTATATGCAACTCAGTCTGACCCTGTGCCTCATGGGAACAGTCCAGCCCGAACTGCCAAGCCATGTCTTCCATGGACCGGAAACAAGCATCCTGGGACCGGTTTCGGATTCATAATCCTCATCAGCCAGGCTATCTTGAATCCAGAGGCCAAGTGAGCAAGGGACTCACGTCTGAGCATACCCTGCCACACTTAGGGCGAACAAAGCGATACAAAAGGGGATGATGGACGGAGCGTTTGAGCAAATCAAACACTCACCCCCAGTCAACTGATCTGGGTTTAATCCATCACCATTTTTTAGCCCACTCAGCCACCCCATTTCAGACATGGCTAAATGCAAATCAGTCTGACCCTGTGCCTCATGGGAACAGTCCAGCCCGAACTAACAAGCCATGTCTTCCATGGACCGGAAACAAGCATCCTGGGACCGGTTTCGGATTCATAATCCTCATCAGCCAGGCTATCTTGAATCCAGTGGCCAAGTGAGCAAGGGACTCACGTCAGAGCATACCCTGCCACACTTAGGGCGAACAAAGCGATACAAAAGGGGATGATGGACGGAGCGTTTGAGCAAATCAAACACTCACCCCTAGTCAACTGATCTGGGTTTAATCCATCACCATTCTTTAGCCCACTCAGCCACCCCATTTCAGACATGGCTATATGCAAATCAGTCTGACCCTGTGCCTCATGGGAACAGTCCAGCCCGAACTGCCAAGCCATGTCTTCCATGGACCGGAAACAAGCATCCTGGGACCGGTTTCGGATTCATAATCCTCATCAGCCAGGCTATCTTGAATCCAGAGGCCAAGTGAGCAAGGGACTCACGTCTGAGCATACCCTGCCACACTTAGGGCGAACAAAGCGATACAAAAGGGGATGATGGACGGAGCGTTTGAGCAAATCAAACACTCACCCCCAGTCAACTGATCTGGGTTTAATCCATCACCATTCTTTAGCCCACTCAGCCACCCCATTTCAGACATGGCTATATGCAAATCAGTCTGACCCTGTGCCTCATGGGAACAGTCCAGCCCGAACTGCCAAGCCATGTCTTCCATGGACCGGAAACAAGCATCCTTTGACCGGTTTCGGATTCATAATCCTCATCAGCCAGGCTATCTTGAATCCAGTGGCCAAGTGAGCAAGGGACTCACGTCTGAGCATACCCTGCCACACTTAGGGCGAACAAAGCGATACAAAAGGGGATGATGGACGGAGCGTTTGAGCAAATCAAACACTCACCCCCAGTCAACTGATCTGGGTTTAATCCATCACCATTCTTTAGCCCACTCAGCCACCCCATTTCAGACATGGCTATATGCAAATCAGTCTGACCCTGTGCCTCATGGGAACAGTCCAGCCCGAACTGCCAAGCCATGTCTTCCATGGACCGGAAACAAGCATCCTGGGACCGGTTTCGGATTCATAATCCTCATCAGCCAGGCTATCTTGAATCCAGTGGCCAAGTGAGCAAGGGACTCACGTCTGAGCATACCCTGCCACACTTAGGGCGAACAAAGCGATACAAAAGGGGATGATGGACAGAGCGTTTGAGCAAATCAAACACTCACCCCCAGTCAACTGATCTGGGTTTAATCCATCACCATTCTTTAGCCCACTCAGCGACCCCATTTCAGATATGGCTATATGCAAATCAGTCTGACCCTGTGCCTCATGGGAACAGTCCAGCCCGAACTGCCAAGCCATGTCTTCCATGGACCGGAAACAAGCATCCTGGGACCGGTTTCGGATTCATAATCCTCATCAGCCAGGCTATCTTGAATCCAGTGGCCAAGTGAGCAAGGGACTCACGTCTGAGCATACCCTGCCACACTTAGGGCGAACAAAGCGATACAAAAGGGGATGATGGACGGGCTGAACTGTTCCCATGAGGCACAGGGTCAGACTGATTTGCATATAGCCATGTCTGAACTGGGGTGGCAGAGTGGGCTAAAGAACGGTGATGGATCAAACCCAGATCTTTTGACTGGGTGTGAGTGTTTGATTGGTTCAGATGCTCCGTCCATCACCACCCCCCTTTTGTACCGCTTTGGCCGCCATAAGTGTGGCAGGGTATGCTCAGACGTGAGTCCCTTGCTCACTTTGCCACTGGATTCAAGCAAGCCGGGCTGAAGACGGCTGTAATGCCAGAAACCGGTCCTCGGAAGCTTGTTTCCCGTCCAGGGAAGGCATGGCTTGGCAGTTCGGGCTGGCCTGTTCCCATGAGGCACAGGGTCAGACTGATTTGCATATAGCCATGTCTGAACTGGGGTGGCAGAGTGGGCTAAAGAACGGTGATGGATCAAACCCAAATCTTTTGACTGGGTGTGAGTGTTTGATTGGTTCAGATGCTCCGTCCATCACCACCGCCCTTTTGAACCGCTTTGGGCGCCATAAGTGTGGCAGGGTATGCTCAGACGCGAGTCCCTTGCTCACTTTGCCACTGGATTCAAGCAAGCCGGGCTGAAGACGGCTGTAATGCCAGAAACCGGTCCTCTGAAGCTTGTTTCCGGTCCAGGGAAGGCATGGCTTGGCAGTTCGGGCTGGACTGTTCCCATGAGGCACAGGGTCAGACTGATTTGCATATAGTTATGTCTGAACTGGGGTGGCAGAGTGGGCTAAAGAACGGTGACGGATCAAACCCAGATCTTTTGACTGGGTGTGAGTGTTTGATTGGTTCAGATGCTCCGTCCATCACCACCCCCGTTTTGTACCGCTTTGGCCGCCATAAGTGTGGCAGGGTATGCTCAGACGTGAGTCCCTTGCTCACTTTGCCACTGGATTCAAGCAAGCCGGGCTGGAAACGACTGTAATGCCAGAAACCGGTCCTCGGAAGCTTGTTTCCGATCCAGGGAAGGCATGGCTTGGCAGTTCGGGTTGGACTGTTCCCATGAGGCACAGGGTCAGACGGATTTGCATATAGCCATGTCTGAACTGGGGTGGCAGAGTGGGCTAAAGCACGGTGATGGATCAAGCCCAGATCTTTTGACTGGGTGTGAGTGTTTGATTGGTTCAGATGCTCCGTCCATCACCACCCCCCTTTTGTACCGCTTTGGCCCCCATAAGTGTGGCAGGGTATGCTCAGACGTGAGTCCCTTGCACACTTTGCCACTGGATTCAAGCAAGCCGGGCTGAAGACGGCTGTAATGCCAGAAACCGGTCCTCTGAAGCTTGTTTCGGTCCAGGGAAGGCATGGCTTGGCAGTTCGGGCTGGACTGTTCCCATGAGGCATAGGGTCAGACTGATTTGCATATAGCCATGTCTGAACTGGGGTGGCAGAGTGGGCTAAAGAACGGTGATGGATCAAACCCAGATCTTTTGACTGGTGTGAGTGTTTGATTGGTTCAGATGCTCCGTCCATCACCACCCCCCTTTTGTACCGCTTTGGCCGCCATAAGTGTGGCAGGGTATGCTCAGACGTCAGTCCCTTGCTCACTTTGCCACTGGATTCAAGCAAGCCGGGCTGAAGACGGCTGTAATGCCAGAAACTGGTCCTCGGAAGCTTGTTTCCGGTCCAGGGAAGGCATGGCTTGGCAGTTCGGGCTGGACTGTTCCCATGAGGCACAGGGTCAGACTGATTTGCATATAGCCATGTCTGAACTGGGGTGGCAGAGTGGGCTAAAGAACGGTGATGGATCAAAGCCAGATCTTTTGACTGGGTGTGAGTGTTTGATTGGTTCAGATGCACCGTCCATCACCACCCCCCTTTTGTACCGCTTTGGCCGCCATAAGTGTGGCAGGGTATGCTCAGACGTCCGTCCCTTGCTCACTTTGCCACTGGATTCAAGCAAGCCGGGCTGAAGACGGCTGTAATGCCAGAAACCGGTCCTCGGAAGCTTGTTTCCGGTCCAGGGAAGGCATGGCTTGGCAGTTCGGGCTGGACTGTTCCCATGAGGCACAGGGTCAGACTGATTTGCATATAGCCATGTCTGAACTGGGGTGGCAGAGTGGGCTAAAGAACGGTGATGGATCAAACCCAAATCTTTTGACTGGGTGTGAGTGTTTGATTGGTTCAGATGCTCCGTCCATCACCACCCCCCTTTTGTACCGCTTTGGCCGCCATAAGTGTGGCAGGGTATGCTCAGACGTGAGTCCCTTGCTCACTTTGCCACTGGATTCAAGCAAGCCGGGCGGAAGACGGCTGTAATGCCAGAAACCGGTCCCCTGAAGCTTGTTTCCGGTCCAGGGAAGGCATGGCTTGGCAGTTCGGGCTGGACTGTTCCCATGAGGCACAGGGTCAGACTGATTTGCATATAGCCATGTCTGAACTGGGGTGGCAGAGTGGGCTAAAGCACGGTGATGGATCAAACCCAGATCTTTTGTCTGGGTGTGAGTGTTTGATTGGTTCAGATGCTCCGTCCATCACCACCCCCCTTTTGTACCGCTTTGGCCGCCATAAGTGTGGCAGGGTATGCTCAGATGTGAGTCCCTTGCTCACTTTGCCACTGGATTCAAGCAAGCCGGGCAGAGGACGGCTGTAATGCCAGAAACCGGTCCTCTGAAGCTTGTTTCCGGTCCAGGGAAGGCATGGCTTGGCAGTTCGGGCTGGACTGTTCCCATGAGGCACAGGGTCAGACTGATTTGCATATAGCCATGTCTGAACTGGGGTGGCAGAGTGGGCTAAAGAACGGTGATGGATCAAACCCAGATCTTTTGTCTGGGTGTGAGTGTTTGATTGGTTCAGATGCTCCGTCCATCACCACCCCCCTTTTGTACCGCTTTGGCCGCCATAAGTGTGGCAGGGTATGCTCAGATGTGAGTCCCTTGCTCACTTTGCCACTGGATTCAAGCAAGCCGGGCAGAGGACGGCTGTAATGCCAGAAACCGGTCCTCGGAAGCTTGTTTCCGGTCCAGGGAAGGCATGGCTTGGCAGTTCGGGCTGGACTGTTCCCATGAGGCACAGGGTCAGACTGATTTGCATATAGCCATGTCTGAACTGGGGTGGCAGAGTGGGCTAAAGAACGGTGATGGATCAAACCCAGATCTTTTGACTGGGTGTGAGTGTTTGATTGGTTCAGATGCTCCGTCCATCACCACCCCCCTTTTGTACCGCTTTGGCCCCCATAAGTGTGGCAGGGTATGCTCAGACGTGAGTCCCTTGCTCACTTTGCCACTGGATTCAAGCAAGCCGGGCTGAAGACGGCTGTAATGCCAGAAACCGGTCCTCGGAAGCTTGTTTCCGGTCCAGGGAAGGCATGGCTTGGCAGTTCGGGCTGGACTGTTCCCATGAGGCACAGGGTCAGACTGATTTGCATATAGCCATGTCTGAACTGGGGTGGCAGAGTGGGCTAAAGAACGGTGATGGATCAAACCCAGATCTTTTGACTGGGTGTGAGTGTTTGATTTGTTCAGATGCTCCGTCCATCACCACCCCCCTTTTGTACCGCTTTGGCCGCCATAAGTGTGGCAGGGTATGCTCAGACGTGAGTCCCATGCTCACTTTGCCACTGGATTCAAGCAAGCCGGGCTGAAGACGGCTGTAATGCCAGAAACCGGTCCTCGGAAGCTCGTTTCCGGTCCAGGGAAGGCATGGCTTGGCAGTTCGGGCTGGACTGTTCCCATGAGGCACAGGGTCAGACTGATTTGCATATAGCCATGTCTGAACTGGGTTGGCAGAGTGGGCTAAAGAACGGTGATGGATCAAACCCAGATCTTTTGACTGGGTGTGAGTGTTTGATTGGTTCAGATGCTCCGTCCATCACCACCCCCGTTTTGTACCTCTTTGGCCGCCATAAGTGTGGCAGGGTATGCTCAGACGTGAGTCCCTTGCTCACTTTGCCACTGGATTCAAGCAAGCCGGGCTGAAGACGGCTGTAATGCCAGAAACCAGTCCTCGGAAGCTTGTTTCCGGTCCAGGGAAGGCATGGTTTGGCAGTTCGGGTTGGACTGTTCCCATGAGGCACAGGGTCAGACTGATTTGCATATAGCCATGTCTGAACTGGGGTGGCAGAGTGGGCTAAAGAACGGTGATGGATCAAAGCCAGATCTTTTGACTGGGTGTGAGTGTTTGATTGGTTCAGATGCTCCGTCCATCACCACCCCCCTTTTGTACCGCTTTGGCCGCCATAGGTGTGGCAGGGTATGCTCAGACGTGAGTCCCTTGCTCACTTTGCCACTGGATTCAAGCAAGCCGGGCTGAAGACGGCTGTAATGCCAGAAACCGGTCCTCGGAAGCTTGTTTCCGGTCCAGGGAAGGCATGGCTTGGCAGTTCGGGCTGGACTGTTCCCATGAGGCACAGGGTCAGACTGATTTGCATATAGCCATGTCTGAACTGGGGTGGCAGAGTGGGCTAAAGAACGGTGATGGATCAAACCCAGATCTTTTGACTGGGTGTGAGTGTTTGATTGGTTCAGATGCTCCGTCCATCACCACCCCCCTTTTGTACCGCTTTGGCTGCCATAAGTGTGGCAGGGTATGCTCAGACGTGAGTCCCTTGCTCACTTTGCCACTGGATTCAAGCAAGCCGGGCTGAAGACGGCTGTAATGCCAGAAACCGGTCCTCGGAAGCTTGGTTCCGGTCCAGGGAAGGCATGGCTTGGCAGTTCGGGCTGGACTGTTCCCATGAGGCACAGGGTCAGACTGATTTGCATATAGCCATGTCTGAACTGGGGTGGCAGAGTGGGCTAAAGAACGGTGATGGATCAAACCCAAATCTTTTGACTGGGTGTGAGTGTTTGATTGGTTCAGATGCTCCGTCCATCACCACCCCCCTTTTGTACCGCTTTGGCCGCCATAAGTGTGGCAGGGTATGCTCAGACGTGAGTCCCTTGCTCACTTTGCCACTGGATTCAAGCAAGCCGGGCTGAAGACGGCTGTAATGCCAGAAACCGGTCCTCTGAAGCTTGTTTCCGGTCCAGGGAAGGCATGGCTTGGCAGTTCGGGCTGGACTGTTCCCATGAGGCACAGGGTGAGGCTGATTTGCATAAAGCCATGTCTGAACTGGGGTGGCAGAGTGGGCTAAAGAACGGTGATGGATCAAACCCAGATCTTTTGACTGGGTGTGAGTGTTTGATTGGTTCAGATGCTCCGTCCATCACCACCCCCCTTTTGTACCGCTTTGGCCGCCATAAGTGTGGCAGGGTATGCTCAGACGTGAGTCCCTTGCTCACTTTGCCACTGGATTCAAGCAAGCCGGGCTGAAGACGGCTGTAATGCCAGAAAACGGTCCTCGGAAGCTTGTTTCCGGTCCAGGGAAGGCATGGCTTGGCAGTTCCCATGAGGCACAGGGTCAGACTGATTTGCATATAGCCATGTCTGAACTGGGGTGGCAGAGAGGGCTAAAGAACGGTGATGGATAAAACCCATATCTTTTGACTGGGTGTGAGTGTTTGATTTGTTCAGATGCTCCGTCCATCACCACCCCCCTTTTGTACCGCTTTGGCCGCCATAAGTGTGGCAGGGTATGCACAGACGTGAGTCCCTTGCTCACTTTGCCACTGGATTCAAGCAAGCCGGGCTGAAGACGGCTGTAATGCCAGAAACCGGTCCTCGGAAGCTTGTTTCCGGTCCAGGGAAGGCATGGCTTGGCAGTTCGGGCTGGACTGTTCCCATGAGGCACAGGGTCAGACTGATTTGCATAGAGCCATGTCTGAACTGGGGTGGCAGAGTGGGCTAAAGAACGGTGATGGATCAAACCCAGATCTTTTGACTGGGTGTGAGTGTTTGATTGGTTCAGATGCTCCATCCATCACCACCCCCCTTTTGTACCGCTTTGGCCGCCATAAGTGTGGCAGGGTATGCTCAGACGTGAGTGTTAGGATTCCCGCGTGGTCCTCTTTCTCTTACCATGTTTGGGAGCCCATGTGACCCGCTGGGTGGAGATAAAAGTCCCTTTCCCCCTGTCCTCAGTGCTTGTTATCTATTCGTGTGGTTCCTGGTCTTGGGCTAGGGGCTGATTTTGTATATTGGGAATTGTGCAGTTGATTACGGGCTCGTGATCTGGCAATTACATTTTCTGGCTCTTAGGAATTCCTGCCCTTCCCTTCCCTTCATTTGTGTCTGTGTTTGGCGATCCTTGGATTGCTTGGGACCCTATTTACCTTGTGTGTTTTGTGTCGTCCATTTGTCTTTGTCTGTGTGTTTGTTTATTTTCGTGAGGTATTTTAACCCGGCTGGGAACAAGGAGTAGCTGGGGCTCCAGCGCTTCTTGAGGGGATTAGTGGTCCGGCTGGATTACTGTTGAATTCCCCTGTTGTAAGGTGACGCTTCGAAACAAGCACTTCCGCCTTATTCTCCATTCTGTCCACATCGTTGTGTGGAGGCGGAGTGCTGTTTCGGGCGTATCCGGATTGTGACGGTGAAGCCGGTGTGCACAGCGTTTTTTCCCCTGCTTCTGCCCCCTTTTATGTATGATTGGAGCATTTTCCTGTTCATAGGAAACGGAGGTTTTTTCAGTCGTTCTCACGACTTTTTCCTCCATATTCCCTTTGGCTCCGTTAACTTTGGAGTGTATTTCCCGGCGCCAAAGTTCCCTTTCCCCTGCCCCCTCTCTGCCTGCTTTGACCTTACTGAATCCCTCCTCGACGGAGATCTCCACCCAGCCATCGACCACAGCATTGTGGGTAAGGAGGTGTGAAGGGGTTTATGTGGGGCATGATAAGAGAAAGGGGTGCTGCATTGTTTATGTTTTCACCTTGTGTGTTAGACAGTGATTTATTCTGTTCCCTGTAGGTGAAGTACGTGGAGAACATTGGTCCTAGCAGTGAGTCCCTAGACCGAACATCTGGGATCCCTTATCTGTCTATCCCTTTTTGTCCCGCCCCCTGTCCATTGCCACTCTGTTGACCCATTGTAATATTTATTCTGTGGGTCGCTTAGGGGCAGAGGAACGGGGTAATCGTCGCTCCTGCATTGTATGGGCACAGTTGGGAAGGAACCAACAGAATAACAAGCCCACGTTAAATCTACATTGCCTGAGCGACGATGGATGAGTCAGGGGGGGCTACGGGAGGAACGGCTGTGGTTCCCACTCTACAGGATGTTATGGGTGCTTTATCTGCCCTACAGGAGCAGATACATGACTTAAGACAGGAGAACGTTGCTTTGAAACAGGAGGTTGGGGCATTGGTTAGCAGGGAGAAGGGGCAGCATAGGACTCAGGTTCCAGTTCTGCAACCAGCCACCTTTCAATATGGTAGCGGGCAGGGCTCGGGTGGTGTGGTACCGGTAGCGGTTACTGTGAATACTCCTGTTCCAGTGCCATTGGCTCCGCCAGAGAGGTTTACAGGGGATAGCGCTAAGTTTGGCACTTTCATGAATCAGTGCCACTTGCACTTTATGTGTAAACCAACTGCTTTCCCTAATGATTCGGCAAAAGTAGCCTTCACAATATCATATTTGGCTGGTACTGCGGCCCAATGGGCTATCCCCCTGGTAGAGAGAGACGATCAGGTGTTGACTAACTATCCTGCGTTTAAGGATTTGATGCATGGATTGTTTGCAAAACATGCCTTCATGCAGGCGAGTGACGCTGAACTATTGAAGTTAAGGCAGGGCAGACAGGATTTGCTGACGTACATTTCCACCTTCAATCGTCTAGTGTCTGAAACCCATTGGCCCGAGGATAAGAGAACCTCCTTATTCTATCAGGGACTTTCCGAGGATTTGAAGGATGTGGTGTCACAAGTGGTGGATCCCCCGGTCGATTGTGCAGCCTTTATAGACCTTGTGGTCAAGTTGAATCATCGTTTGTCAGAGAGACGGGGGGAGAAAAGTCGTTATCAGGGGTCACGGGGGGGGGGGGTTCGTGAGGCCAGACAATAAGACAACTGGAGCAGGGGAGACAAGAACTGTGTCTGAACCTATGGAAATAGGTGGCGTAAGAGGGCCATTGTCTACTGATGAGAAGAAACGACGTAGAGATTTGAACCTGTGTTTGTATTGTGGTCAAGGTGGGCACTTTGCAAGGGAATGCCCAGTGAAGCCCTCTGGAGCTTCTTATAGTAAGAAGGTGGCCTGTTTGTACCATGTGACGCCGGAGAGACAGTATGAGGTGCTTGGAGCCATAGACAGGGCTCCTAGGCACTTCATCATAAATGCTCATTTGTTACTCTGCGGGGATAACAGAGTGCCAGTATCGGTGTTATTGGATTCCGGGGCAACAGGGAATTTCCTTGACATCGCGCTGGCAGAAAAGTTGAGGATCCCTTGTTGTGTAAAGGATCCCCCAGAACCCGTGAGGGCAATAGATGGTACCGAATTGACATCTGGGTCCATCACTAGGAGGACAGTGCCTTTGTGTTTGGTGTGTGAGAACGGTCACTCGGAGATGGTGTGTTTCGATCTGATAGACGCTCCTTCTTTTGGGATGGTGTTGGGTGTGCCATGGTTGCAGGAGCACAACTCCTTCCAAAAATGGGAAACAAACTGAGCCCCCCGGTCCGTCACCACTGCAGATGGCAACCCATGTATCCGTTCTATGGAGGACATAAACACTAAAGCCATCTCTCTAGCCGTGGGAATCTTGGGAAGCGGAATAAAGTGAGACATCTTTGTGAACAAATCAACCACAACCAGAATGGCGGTGAATCCGGAAACAGAAGGAAGCTCAGTCACAAAATCCATGCTAATGGTATGCCATGGAGCGGGAGGGACCTCCAAGGGATGCAACAGCCCTGATGGCTTACAGTGAGGAGGCTAACTGATGGCGCAAACCGGACAAGCCGTCACATACCCCTGAACATCCTGTGCCAGTGTTTCCCACCAAAACCACCTCATGCACATCTCCTTTGTCTTTGGTATCCCAGGATGTGCCGCCAAGGCAGACGAATGACACCACGCCAGATGCATTGGGTTCTTTTCTTTAATGAATTTGATTTCATTATCACGTACAGGCCCGCAGCACAGCAGGCTAAATCTGATGCCTTGTCCCGCATTCATGTCGACACTAGAGAGTTGGGACAGGGTAGGGAGGATAGGCCTATGATTCCCGGTGACAGAATCATAGGGGCGGTGGATGGTGAGGACTTTATGTCTCTAGTGAGGGAACAACTGCGTAAGGTGGATCTCGCCCCATGGTTGTCATTACCCCAAGTATCGGTCCAGGACGGTCTGTTGTATAGGGAGGATAGGTTGTTTGTTCCCCCTACCTTGAGAGAACAGGTCTTGGAGTGGTGTCATTCGTCTGCCTTGGCGGCACATCCTGGGATACCAAAGACAAAGGAGATGTGCATGAGGTGGTTTTGGTGGGAAACACTGGCACAGGATGTTCAGGGGTATGTGACAGCTTGTCCGGTTTGCGCCATCAGTAAGCCTCCTCACTGTAAGCCATCAGGGCTGTTGCGTCCCTTGGAGGTCCCTCCCGCTCCATGGCATACCATTAGCATGGATTTTGTGACTGAGCTTCCTTCTGTTTCTGGATTCACCGCCATTCTGGTTGTGGTTGATTTGTTCACAAAGATGTCTCACTTTATTCCGCTTCCCAAGATTCCCACGGCTAGAGAGATGGCTTTAGTGTTTATGTCCTCCATAGTACGGATACATGGGTTGCCATCTGCAGTGGTGACGGACCGGGGGGCTCAGTTTGTTTCCCATTTTTGGAAGGAGTTGTGCTCGGTGTTACGGGTGGAGGTCAGATTGTCTTCGGCTTATCATCCACAATCTGATGGCCAGACCGAGCGAACTAATCAAACCATGGAGCAGTACCTCAGGTGCTTAATATCTTCCCTGGCATGTGATTGGGTTACGGCTCTGCCCATTGCGGAGTTTGCATATAACAACAGTTTGCATTCCGCTCTGGGTATGACTCCCTTCTTTTGCTCCTTGGGTTACCATCCTAGGGCATTGGCCATCCAACCTACAGGGCGAGTACAAGCCATAGATGATGTGTGTAGGCGGCTGAGTGAGATATGGGGCAGTGCCCGGATGCAGTTGCTGGCTGCTAAGGCCAGTATGAAGGTACAGGCTGATAAACACCGAGCTCCTGCTCCTGATTATCAAGTGGGTGATCAGGTGTGGTTGGCTACAAAGAATCTTAGGCTTGGTGGGTCTCGCAAACTACAGCCTAGATATGTGGGTCCGTTCCCGATAGTGCAGGTAATCAATCCCGTGGCCATGAAACTTGATCTGCCCGGTGATTATCGGGTTCACCCTGTGTTTCATACGTCCCTGTTGAAGCCCTATATGCCATCTTCACAGGCGCTACCACCTCCTCCACCTATAATTGTGGATGGACAAGAGGAGTTCGAGGTCCGGGCCATACTGGATTCAGAGAGAAGGAAGGGCCATTTATTTTATTTGGTCGACTGGAAGGGGTATACCCCCGAGGATCGTACCTGGGAACCGGCTGGGGGGGTTCACTCACCCCGATTGGTTCGTTTATTTCATCGACAACATCCTTCCAAGCCACGTCCGGTGGGGAGGATTGTTGGGCGGGGGTACTGTTAGAATTCCCGCGTGGTCCTCTTTCTCTTACCATGTTTGGGAGCCCATGTGACCCGCTGGGTGGAGATAAAAGTCCCTTTCCCCCTGTCCTCAGTGCTTGTTATCTATTCGTGTGGTTCCTGGTCTTGGGCTAGGGGCTGATTTTGTATATTGGGAATTGTGCAGTTGATTACGGGCTCGTGATCTGGCAATTACATTTTCTGGCTCTTAGGAATTCCTGCCCTTCCCTTCCCTTCCCTTCATTTGTGTCTGTGTTTGGCGATGCTTGGATTGCTTGGGACCCTATTTACCTTGTGTGTATTGTGTCGTCCATTTGTCTTTGTCTGTGTGTTTGTTTATTTTCGTGAGCCATTTTAACCCGGCTGGGAACAAGGAGTAGCTGGGGCTCCAGCGCTTCTTGAGGGGATTAGTGGTCCGGCTGGATTACTGTTGAATTCCCCTGTTGTAAGGTGACGCTTCGAAACAAGCACTTCCGCCTTATTCTCCATTCTGTCCACATCGTTGTGTGGAGGCGGAGTGCTGTTTCGGGCGTATCCGGGTTGTGACGGTGAAGCCGGTGTGCACAGCGTTTTTTCCCCTGCTTCTGCCCCCTTTTGTGTATGATTGGAGCATTTTCCTGTTCATAGGAAACTGAGGTTTTTTCAGTCGTTCTCACGACTTTTTCCTCCATATTCCCTTTGGCTCCGTTAACTTTGGAGTGTATTTCCCGGTGCCAAAGTTCCCTTTCCCCTGCCCCCTCTCTGCCTGCTTTGACCTTACTGAATCCCTCCTCGACGGAGATCTCCACCCAGCCATCGACCACAGCATTGTGGGTAAGGAGGTGTGAAGGGGTTTATGTGGGGCATGATAAGAGAAAGGGGTGCTGCATTGTTTATGTTTTCACCTTGTGTGTTAGACAGTGATTTATTCTGTTCCCTGTAGGTGAAGTACGTGGAGAACATTGGTCCTAGCAGTGAGTCCCTAGACCGAACATCTGGGATCCCTTATCTGTCTATCCCTTTTTGTCCCGCCCCCTGTCCATTGCCACTCTGTTGACCCATTGTAATATTTATTCTGTGGGTCGCTTAGGGGCAGGGGCAGAGGAACGGGGTAATCGTCGCTCCTGCATTGTATGGGCACAGTTGGGAAGGAACCAACAGTGAGTCCCTTGCTCACTTTGCCACTGGATTCAAGCAAGCCGGGCTGAAGACGGCTGTAATGCCAGAAACCGGTCCTCGGAAGCTTGTTTCCGGTCCAGGGAAGGCATGGCTTGGCAGTTCGGGCTGGACTGTTCCCATGAGGCACAGGGTCAGACTGATTTGCATATAGCCATGTCTGAACTGGGGTGGCAGAGTGGGCTAAAGAACGGTGATGGATCAAACCCAAATCTTTTGACTGGGTGTGAGTGTTTGATTGGTTCAGATGCTCCGTCCATCACCACCCCCCATTTGTACCGCTTTGGCCGCCATAAGTGTGGCAGGGTATGCTCAGACGTGAGTCCCTTGCTCACTTTGCCACTGGATTCAAGCAAGCCGGGCTGAAGACGGCTGTAATGCCAGAAACCGGTCCTCGGAAGCTTGTTTCCGGTCCAGGGAAGGCATGGCTTGGCAGTTCGGGTTGGACTGTTCCCATGAGGCACAGGGTCAGGCTGATTTGCATATAGCCATGTCTGAACTGGGGTGGCAGAGTGGGTTAAAGCACGGTGATGGATCAAACCCAGATCTTTTGACTGGGTGTGAGTGTTTGATTGGTTCAGATGCTCCGTCCATCACCACCCCCCTTTTGTACCGCTTTGGCCGCCATAAGTGTGGCAGGGTATGCTCAGACGTGAGTCCCTTGCTCACTTTGCCACTGGATTCAAGCAAGCCGGGCTGAAGACTGCTGTAATGCCAGAAACCGGTCCTCTGAAGCTTGTTTCGGTCCAGGGAAGGCATGGCTTGGCAGTTCGGGCTGGACTGTTCCCATGAGGCACAGGGTCAGACTGATTTGCATATAGCCATGTCTGAACTGGGGTGGCAGAGTGGGCTAAAGAACGGTGATGGATCAAACCCATATCTTTTGACTGGTGTGAGTGTTTGATTGGTTCAGATGCTCCGTCCATCACCACCCCCCTTTTGTACCGCTTTGGCCGCCATAAGTGTGGCAGGGTATGCTCAGACGTCAGTCCCTTGCTCACTTTGCCACTGGATTCAAGCAAGCCGGGCTGAAGACGGCTGTAATGCCAGAAACCGGTCCTCGGAAGCTTGTTTCCGGTCCAGGGAAGGCATGGCTTGGCAGTTCGGGCTGGACTGTTCCCATGAGGCACAGGGTCAGACTGATTTGCATATAGCCATGTCTGAACTGGGGTGGCAGAGTGGGCTAAAGAACGGTGATGGATCAAACCCAGATCATTTGACTGGGTGTGAGTGTTTGATTGGTTCAGATGCTCCGTCCATCACCACCCCCCTTTTGTACCGCTTTGGCCGCCATAAGTGTGGCAGGGTATGCTCAGACGTGAGTCCCTTGCTCACTTTGCCACTGGATTCAAGCAAGCCGGGCTGAAGACGGCTGTAATGCCAGAAAGCGGTCCTCGGAAGCTTGTTTCCGGTCCAGGGAAGGCATGGCTTGGCAGTTCGGGCTGGACTGTTCCCATGAGGCACAGGGTCAGTCTGATTTGCATATAGCCATGTCTGAACTGGGGTGGCAGAGTGGGCTAAAGAACGGTGATGGATCAAACCCAGATCATTTGACTGGGTGTGAGTGTTTGATTGGTTCAGATGCTCCGTCCATCACCACCCCCCTTTTGTACCGCTTTGGCCGCCATAAGTGTGGCAGGGTATGCTCAGACGTGAGTCCCTTGCTCACTTTGCCACTGGATTCAAGCAAGCCGGGCTGAAGACGGCTGTAATGCCAGAAAGCGGTCCTCGGAAGCTTGTTTCCGGTCCAGGGAAGGCATGGCTTGGCAGTTCGGGCTGGACTGTTCCCATGAGGCACAGGGTCAGTCTGATTTGCATATAGCCATGTCTGAACTGGGGTGGCAGAGTGGGCTAAAGAACGGTGATGGATCAAACCCAGATCTTTTGACTGGGTGTGAGTGTTTGATTGGTTCAGATGCTCCGTCCATCACCACCCCCCTTTTGTACCGCTTTGGCCGCCATAAGTGTGGCAGGGTATGCTCAGACGTGAGTCCCTTGCTCACTTTGCCACTGGATTCAAGCAAGCCGGGCTGAAGACGGCTGTAATGCCAGAAACCGGTCCTCGGAAGCTTGTTTCCGGTCCAGGGAAGGCATGGCTTGGCAGTTCGGGCTGGACTGTTCCCATGAGGCACAGGGTCAGACTGATTTGCATATAGCCATGTCTGAACTGGGGTGGCAGAGTGGGCTAAAGAACGGTGATGGATCAAACCCAGATCTTTTGACTGGGTGTGAGTGTTTGATTGGTTCAGATGCTCCGTCCATCACCACCCCCCTTTTGTACCGCTTTGGCCGCCATAAGTGTGGCAGGGTATGCTCAGACGTGAGTCCCTTGCTCACTTTGCCACTGGATTCAAGCAAGCCGGGCTGAAGACGGCTGTAATGCCAGAAACCGGTCCTCGAAGCTTGTTTCCGGTCCAGGGAAGGCATGGCTTGGCAGTTCGGGCTGGACTGTTCCCATGAGGCACAGGGTCAGACTGATTTGCATATAGCCATGTCTGAACTGGGGTGGCAGAGTGGGCTAAAGAATGGTGATGGATCAAACCCAGATCTTTTGACTGGGTGTGAGTGTTTGATTGGTTCAGATGCTCCGTCCATCACCACCCCCCTTTTGTACTGCTTTGGCCGCCATAAGTGTGGCAGGGTATGCTCAGACGTGAGTCCCTTGCTCACTTTGCCACTGGATTCAAGCAAGCCGGGCTGAAGACGGCTGTAATGCCAGAAACCGTTCCTCGGAAGCTTGTTTCCGGTCCAGGGAAGGCATGGCTTGGCAGTTCGGGCTGGACTGTTCCCATGAGGCACAGGGTCAGACTGATTTGCATATAGCCATGTCTGAACTGGGGTGGCAGAGTGGGCTAAAGAACGGTGATGGATCAAACCCAGATCTTTTGACTGGGTGTGAGTGTTTGATTGGTTCAGATGCTCCGTCCATCACCACCCCCCTTTTGTACCGCTTTGGCCGCCATAAGTGTGGCAGGGTATGCTCAGACGTCAGTCCCTTGCTCACTTTGCCACTGGATTCAAGCAAGCCGGGCTGAAGACGGCTGTAATGCCAGAAACCGGTCCTCGGAAGCTTGTTTCCGGTCCAGGGAAGGCATGGCTTGGCAGTTCGGGCTGGACTGTTCCCATGAGGCACAGGGTCAGACTGATTTGCATATAGCCATGTCTGAACTGGGGTGGCAGAGTGGGCTAAAGAACGGTGATGGACCAAACCCAGATCCTTTGACTGGGTGTGAGTGTTTGATTGGTTCAGATGCTCCGTCCATCACCACCCCCCTTTTGTACCCCTTTCCGAATCATAACATTTATGTGGGAGAACAGCTTCTTGAGGTGAGCTGGTGGTGGACCCTTTGGAGGAGAATTTGGAGGGGTTTTGACGAATTCTAGAGCGTGGCCCCTGGCCACTACATTCAGGACTCACCTGTCCGTAGTAATTTTGGACCTATTCGAGAAGAAATGAGATATTCTCCCTCCAACTTTTGACCTTGGGATGGGCAGAGGTGGCAGCAGGTGGTACGTCTCATAGCTTTCTGGAGGAATCTCGTCCTCGGTAAGAAGACTTCCTTTTTCCTTGCAAGTAATTGTTACCTCGCTGTCCGTATGTTTGTTGTTTAGGACTGGAATGAGGGCTGCTGAGAGAAGCCCGCTCTATTGGAAAAAGATCCTCTTCCTTTGGCACCACAAAAGGACGATTTACGTAATTGAAGGTTTCCCAGCGATCTTGCAGTTTCTGTATCCTTCTTTATAGCCTTTATGGCCTCACAAATATCCTGGCCAAAGAGAAACTCCCCATCATAAGGCATATCAATGATTATTGCTTGGACCCCCTGGCGAAAGGATGTTGACTTTAGCCAACCATGCCTTCTCAGCACTGCTGCCACTGCCAACTGCCGAAAGCCTGTAGATGCAACTTCCACTGCTGCGTCAATCATCTCTGCAGACGTGTACTTTCCTTCATCCAATATTTTCCTAGCCTCTGATCTTTCAGGCTCTGGAAGCTTTTCAATATATGGCGATATATCCGACCACATCGGTCTATCATATCTCCCCAATATTGCTAGGGAGTTCGCAGCACGGACTGTAGTTGCAGCTATTGTGGAAACTTTTTTGCCAATGGAGTCCAGGCATCTGCCATCCCTGGCAGGCGGAGCGGTTACTTGAGAAGATGGATTTCTAGCCCTTCTCTGAGCCGCTTGGGTGACAACTGACTCTGTCTTTGATTGCCCTATAAGGCATGCAGGTGAGGTGAGAGGTGCCTTATATTTCTTGTCTACACATGGTAAAACTGCAGGTAAAGAATTTGGAGTTGACATGATTTTAAGTCCCTCCTTCCAGAGAAAGTCTATTATTGGAATCGTCTTCACCTGTCTTTGTGGCTGATCTTTAAAATCATATAAGAAACATTCGTCCTGTTTCGTTTCCATAGAGATGAAGAACCTCTTTGTTGCTCTTTCCATTACGAGGTGGGATCCTCGAATATCTACAGGCGGAGAGTCCCTGGTATGAGGAGCAATTGGTGATGGGGTTTGCGTCTGGTAGTCATCCCACTCCGACAGTACAGATTAATCATCCACGTCTCCTTCTTCTCTGTCGTCAACAGTTGTTACAGCCTCCTGAGTATGGTGGGATTGTGACGGAGAAGGTGGAACTGTGGAACGTACTACAGGTGTCGGAAAAGATTGCCTTGGGGTTCTCAACGTTGATGCAGGTACTTGAGTCATGGGCGTTGAAGGGAGCGACTCTGCCGATTCAGATGGAGGAAACCGGCGATAGTAGTCGTCCAACATCTACTGCAAGTTGTTGAGGAGAGCTAACCGCATCGGTGCTGTAGGCACCGTGGCAGGAGCCTGACCTGTTGGCTCAGGAAACTGCTCTTCCTCATGATCTTCTTCTTCTTGACACTTTATAAGCAGCTCAGATGGATTTCTGGCTGCACGGAACCTCTCATCCACATCAGACTGTTCTTCATCCTCTTCTGAGTCTAAAAGTTGTTCAGGCAACTTCAGTGGGGAGAGAGCCGTTAAAGAACAGCCTTGTCATTCCAATAAAGAAGCCGCCGTAGACAGTGAGGCAAGGGAGGCAGCAGATGGAGCAGTAGACCAAACCTGGAGTTCTCTGCATGATGAAAGAAGAGGCGTCGACGGACGAACCATCGACGGAGATGGTGTATGGACTGTGGCCACCAACGAAACAGTGAACTTCATCGACAGGGCAATCATCGTCGACGATGCTTTCGCTGACGAGGCAATCTTCGACGATGTCTTCGACGACAAGGCAGTCTTCGTCGACGATTTGGCAGTCGACGACGATGGAATTCTCGTCGACGGTGAGGTCGTCGACGGCAAGGTGATCTTCGTCGACGAGGAATCCGTCGACGGGGTGACTTTCGTCAACAGGCTAGGCGCCGTCGAGGTGTTCTTCGTCGACGATGCGCTCGTCGACGGGACCTTTTTACTCTTCATCGATGAAGGCGCATCGACGAGATGGGTCCTATTGAAACTGAGACCACCGTCGACGGGGAAGAAGCCGAAGACATTATCATCTAAGATCTTGGTGATGAAAAAGTGACTGTTGACGTAGAGGAAGCGTCAGACGGCAACAAGGTCGTTTTCTGAGGTAAAACTTTGTGTGATAGTCTTTTTGAAGGTAAAGACTTTCCAGACTTTCTCGGGGGCGTACTAAGTCCAGATTTTGGGGGTGGAGAAGCCTTTTTTGCGGTAGAGGAGGAAGGCAAGCTAGAATCCTTGGTGGATTGAGCTTTTCTCGGCACCTTAGTCCCAGGAGAAGATACCTCTTCCTCAATCTTCCTCTTTCTAGAGGGCATAGTTGACCCCAAAGCCACACTTCCTACCTCAGATAGGGGTTGTCCTGGTCCTTGTTCTTCTGCAGCCACAGGACAAGACGACCTTCCCTGTCTTGAGGGTCTTCTGAGGAAAGATTCTGCAGATCTTACAATCCTTTACTTCATGGTCTGGATACAGGCAATAAATGCATTTCTTGTGGGGATCTTCCTAAAAAGCCTAAGCTTCCCACAAGATTCACACGGCCTGAAGAGGGATTTAGAAGATGACATCTTTAAAGTAGGTAAAAACCAGCCAAGTTGAGAAGTACTGAGCAGAGCTCAGGGAGACTCCCTTCACACGAACTGCGGTAGAAAATCTGAGAGCCTGAGCCTCTGGGGAGAACATTCTGGTGGGTGCTGTCGTCTGATTGGCTGCAGTTTGGACTATACAAAATGACTAGGATATGGTCTATACAAAATGACTAAGATAGTCATGAGTGTGGAAGTTTGCCTTTGTAGCTTAGGGCTACTTTACTTCCTGGTTGGTTATTACCAAGGTTTTTTGGTTATTATATGCATATTATTGCTTTTTTATGTACCGTGGGACTCCCACTCCGACGACGGGGAATGATTCAGGCATGTGAATCTATGAAAGAAACCCCAATACTGGAGAAATAAAGATGTTAATCATACCTAGGCACGTTCATGGAAAACCTAGAAAGATTAAACAGTTTTGAGCTATTTAGTCCCTGTAAGGATATACGACTCCCAATATGCAGGGTGCCACTTTTTTATAGGATGCTATTGTTATTTCGCAGTTATTATATCAGGAGTCATTACATTGCAGTTTTTACAAAGGGAGTTACTATATCACATGACCACACTTTATTCCTTTACATTGGGAATGGTTTAATCTCAGGTATGCCAATTTCAATTAATAATTTTTTCCTCAATGTATTAAAAGATGTATACATATTTATATAAAGCAAAAACAAGGAGATGATGGACGGAGCACAAACTTTTCAGACACTCGCCCCTGGTCACTATTAGATCTGGGTTGAATCCATCATTGTTCTTTAGCACACTTCGCCACCCCATTTCAGACCCTGCCATATGCAAATCAGTCCTGACCCTGTTCCTTGTGGGAATAGTCCAGCCCGGACTGCTAAGCCAGGTCTTCCCTTACCTAGAAACAAGCATCATGGGACTGGTTTCAGGGTAAAACCCCTCATCAGCCAAGCTAGCTTGAATATAGTGGCAAAGTGAGCAAGTGACCCACGTCTGAGCATACCCTGCCAACTTAGGGCGGACAAAGCAAACATAATGATGCTTGTTTTCTGGGCCAGGGAGGACCAAGCCTGGCAGTTTGGGCTAGACTGTTCCTATGGGGAACAGGGTCAAGGCTGATTTCCATATGGCTGGGTCCAAACTGGAATGGCATAGCGAGCTAAATAGCGATGTATTAAACCTAGAACTGGGACTTGGGTGAAATGTTTGCCAATGTTCAACATTCCGTCCATCTTTCTGTGTTTCATTTTCAACCTAATTGGGAAGGATATATATATATATATATATATATATATATATATATATATATATATATATATATATATATATATATATATATATATATATATATATATATATATATATATATATATATAATATAATATATATGATCTGGGGGTCCCTAGTTGGCATGGGTAAGTACCTTTGTCCAAATAGGGACCCTAACATCTAGTCAGGGTAAGGGGGTACACACTGTTGATAAGAAATGTGTTACTTACCTGTAACTGCAGTTATCCAGTATTGGTATCTTTCATAGATTCACATGCCTGAATCATTCCCCGTCATCAGAGTGGGAGTCCCCGGTATATAAATAGAGTAATGTCATATAGACATATACATAGTAATAGGCCAGAGGCCTCTCATTAGTAACCTATCCATGTCCTTTTGTAAAAAAGGACCAAACTTTGGCTGAGAGCCAATCAGCTATCATCACCCTCTAGAACCTTCCTGGAAGGAGCCCTAGTCCCTCAGATTTTTGTAAGCACAGTGCTAAGTAGTACCTACTGAGAGAACCAAGGTGAGCCCTTCCAGGGGAGGTGGGTGGGTTGCATGTGAATCTATGAAAGATACCAATACTGGATAACTGCAGTTACAGGTAAGTAACGCATTTCTTATCCAGTATTAGGGGTATCTTTCATAGATTCACATGCCTGAATCAGAGTAGCAAGCAATCACCAGCACATTTCGAATGGTACAACATGTAAAATCACTCGATAATAACATATCAATTGTGAAATATAAAAAGTACCAAAATACCATATAAAAGAGAAATGTGCAAGTAAACAGTAGGAAGGTGGGATGAAAGAGAGAAGGCTCACCTCTAGTGAAATAGATGACGGAGCACAGCTTGTCCTACTGATGCATCTTTCATAAGTTCAGTATCCAAGCAGTAGTGCCTGGTGAACGTATGCTGCGTCTTCCATGTCGCCGCTCTGCATATGTCAATGACGGGTACTCCCGCAAAGAGCGCCATTGAGGTTGAGATCGCTCTAGTGGAATGAGCCAAACCTTGGAATGTAGAGGATGTCCTGCTTGTTGATGGCAGAAAGCAATAGCTGCAGAGATCCAACGTGAAATGCTCTGCTTAGTCAATGGAAGACCAATTCTAGGTCTGCTAAAGGCAACAAAGAGTTCATTGGATTTCCTAAATTGTTCTGTTCTGTGGATGTAGAACTTCAGACAACGTTTGAGGTCTAGAGAGTGGAGAGACCTCTCTGCTGCGGAAAGTGGATTTGGGAAGAAAGTCCGCAAGACTATAGGTTCATTAAGGTGGAAGTTAGATGGGACCTTAGGAATGAACTTAGGGTTAGTCCTTAGAATCACTCTGTCCTGTTTGAACTGTAGGAAAGGGTCTTGAATGGAGAAGGCATGAAGTTCACTCACTCGCCTTGCCGATGTAAGCGCTAGTAGGATAGCGGTTTTCCAGGAAAGTTATTTGATGTCAGCTCTGTGTATTGGCTCGAAGGGATGTTTCATCAATTGAGCAAGCACAATGTTCAGCTGCCAGGTAGGTGGTAAAGTCCTCACCGGAGAGAACACCCTGAACAGGCCTTTCAGAAATTGTTTAACAAGTCTGACGAGGAATGTCTGAAACGAGATATGGCCGCCAGGTGAACTTTTATTGAAGCATGGGCCAGCCCTGAGTTTGCCAAATGAAGAAGGTAAGGCAGAATTTGTGCAGGTGACGAAGAAAAAGGGTGTATGTTGTGTGCTTTACACCATATACAGAACCTTTTCCATTTCAGGGAATACGTCTTGTTGGTACTGTCGGCCCGAGCCCGGGCTAAGACCACTCTGCATTCCTGAGGAATGTCTAAGTTTTGGAATTCTCTGAACTCAGGAGCCAAGCCGATAATTTGAGAGATGCTGGATCCGGATGCTGGACTTGCCCGTGGTTCATCGTGAGGAGAGTTGGGCACGGTTTGAATGGGATCGGCGGTTTCAGCAATAGGAGATGAAGCTCTGTAAACCAGTGTTGGCGCGGCCACGCTGGGGTTATCATGATCAGGGTGCAATGCTCCACCTTCAGTTTCCGGAGGACCCTGGGAATCAGGGGAAATGGAGGAAATGCGTATGCATAGACGTTGCACCATGCGATCGAAAATGCATTCCTTAGAGATCCCCCCTGGGAATGTCAGCTTGCGTAATGTTGGCATTTTGCATTGTGTTTGGTCGCGAACAGGTCCAGGTGAGGCCTGCCCCATCGGGAGAATATGGAGTTGAGAAGTTGTTGGTCTAACTCCCACTCGTGGCATACAGAGCGTTGTCTGATCAGTGAGTCTGCCAGGACATTGTCCATTCCTGGGACATATTCTGCCCGAAGAGAAATGTTGTTTAGAAGTAGCCAGTTCCAAATCTTTTGAGATTCTTGAGACAACGTCAGAGAGCGAGCCCCCCCTTGCTTGTTTATATAGTGCATTGTGGTGGTGTCTGTTCTCACAAGCACTGGGGAATCTTTGATCCGTGGCAGGAAACTCGAAGCACCAGGTAAACTGCTCTTAACTCGAGAAGGTTTATGTGCAGTTGTCTCTCTGCAGGGTACCACTGACGGTGATCTGGAGTTCCTGAACAAACGCACCCCATCCTTCTAAGGACGCATCTGTGGTTATCACATGTGGCGAAACTGGAAGTAGGAAAGGTAGACCCTGCATAAGATTCTGTGGGCGAATCCACCAGTGTAGAGCTTGGACCATGGGAGGAGTCACTCTAATTACATCGTCGAATGATCCTGTACATTGGATCCATTGAGCGGATAGCGCCTCCTGAAGGGGACGCATATGAAGGCGGAAGTGTGGAACTAACAGGATGTTCGAGGACATCATCCCTAGCAGGGACTTGTACAGGCGCACCGTGATGGTCTTTTTGGCTTATATACGGGTGGCCAAAGACGTCAGCTTGGATTGACGTTCCTGTGAAGGGAATGCCTTCTTCTGAGCTGTATCTAGGACAGCGCCTAGGAAAGTGAGACGCCGGGAAGGCTGAAGGACGGATTTCTCTTGATTGAGAGTAAGGCCCAGGTCGTTGAAAAGTTGAAGACAGGCGTTGGAGGACTTGGTCACGCCTGCGAAAGTAGGTGCCTTGATGAGCCAGTCGTCTAAGTACGGGAAGACTTGGTGATGTTGTTGCCGGAGGTACGCTGCTACTGGAGACAGGCATTTTGTAAAAATGCGTGGTGCCGACTTCAGGCCGAAAGGCAATACCCGAAACTGGTACTGTTTGCTAGCCATAGCGAACCTGAGGTATTGCTTGTGGTTCCTGTGGATCTGTATATGAAAGTAAGCATCTTGAAGGTCTAAAGACACCATGAAGTCGTTCACATTGAGGAGTTGCAGTACCTCCTGGATGGACACCATACGGAATAACTGTTTTTTGAGGTATTTGTTGAGATCTCTTAAGTCCAATATAGGTCTCCATTTTTTCTCCTTCTTTCGAATTAAGAAGAATCGGGAGTAGAACCCCTTGCCTTTCTGACCACGGGGGACTCTTTCTATCGCTCCTTTCTGGAGCATTAGTGAGAGCTCTAAATGCAGCAGGTGTAGATTCTTGTGTAGCATTGGGCGTGGAGGATTTTGAGGCGGAGTTTCCACAAACTCTAAAGAGTGTCCGAATTGAACAAGTTGGAGGACCCACCGATCCGTTGTAATCTGTTTCCAATTTTGTAGGAAGGATGAAATTCTTCCTCCAACTTTGCAAGGCGGAGAAGAAGCAGAGACCTGTGGCAGAGAGAAGTCATTGTCTTCTGGCTGTGTCCTCCTTTCCTCCTCAACCACGAAAGGAAGACTTATTGTAGGACGACTGTTGTTGTTGTTGTCTCTGTTGATACTGGGGTTTGTACTGCTGATTTGAGCTGTACGAGGATCTGTACCCTTGAAAGTCACCTCTTGTTGATTGACCTCTCCCTCTGGAGCCCCGAAAGGGAGGATTTTTATACTGGAGGGTACCCAATGCCTTTGCTGTATCAGTATCTTTTTTGATACCTTGAAGCATTTCATCAATGTGTTGTCCAAACAGAAGTTGGTCATCATACGGCATGTCTAGCACTTTAGTCTGCACTTCAGGACGGAAAGACGTTGCTTTGAGCCAACCTTATCGCCTCAGGACAGCAGCTCCCGCTAGCTGGCGGAACCCCGTGGATGCGATATCCATCGCAATATCAATCATCTCAGAGGCTGAACGTTCTAAGAGAATCTTTTTTGCTTCTTCCTTCTGTTCTTCCGACAGTGATTCCAAATATGGGGCGATAATAGCCCACATTTGACGGTTGTAGCGTCCTAACAGTGCCATAGAGTTTGAAGCATGCACTGTTAGTGCTGACATCGATGAAAACCGCTTTCCAATGTTGGCGAGTTTTCGTCCTTCTTTATCTGGTGGCGCAGTCAGCGCAGCAGATGGATTTTTAGATTTGCGCTGCGCTGCCTGAGTAATGACCGAGTCCGGCTTGGGATGGCCAGTAAGGCAAGATGGAGCCGTGTTTGGAGCCCTATATTTTTTGTCCAGTCTGGGCAGAACTGGGGGCAAAGATCAAGGGTTTTGCATGATTTTAACCCCTTGGTCCCAAATGTATTCAATGATAGGAATGGACTGTACAGTCTTTTTGAATGGTTCCTTAAAATCGTAAAGGAAGCAGTCCTGTTGTTCTGTAGTCATTTGAATTTTAAAACGCAACGCCGCCCTTTTCCAAGATATTATGGAATCCTCCAATGTCTTCTGGGGGCGAGTCCGCTTGCGTTGGTACAGGGGATGCTGGACATGGAATGACGTAGTCATCCCATTCGTCATGTGAGTCCTGGAGTTCCCCTTCCTCTTGCTGTTGCTCATCTTCTTCTTCTTCTTCATCATCTGGAGGACGCGAAGGAGCAGGATGTGGCTGAAGCACTAGAGGTGGAGGCCGAGGTCTAGGTGGAGGTGACACTACTGGCGGTGGAGGAGGAGTGGAGGTAAACCTTTGTTTGTAGTCCGCAATCAAGAACTGCAGATCTGTCACTATGGATGCGGGCAGTCACACCATAGGTCGTGGAGGAGGAAGAGGCTGGTATTCCTCCTGGCATTCCACTTCGTCCTGTTCTTGGTCTTCACACTCTGAACTTTCATGATATTTTAGGTGCAGTTGTGATGGGCTGGTTGCTGCTTGGAACATAGAGCCCTCATCAGAGTCTTCAGTGTCCAGTAGATGAGCAGGTGGTAGTGCCTAGACTCTGCTCGGAGAAGTCAATTCCGGCATCAGAGTACGCTTAGTAACCTTAAAGTGCGTGTATGTGTACTTCAAGGTAGGAGACTCTATCGTCGTCGAGCTCGTCGACGGGGTGGTCGTCGACGGAGGAATGTCGAAAATCAATCCAGATGCCGTCGTCGACGATGTCGTCGTTGATGACGATGTCGTCGACGGTTGCGTCGTCGACGATGATTCCTTCGTCGACATTGGTATCGACGCCAATGGTCTCGTCTACGACTTCGTCGACGATATAGTTGTCGACGTCGATGGAGCCTTTGACGTCGTCGATGAGGTTTTTGGCGACGACGATGATGATTTTGTCGACGTCGTCGTCGTTGATCATAATGATAGAAGAAACAGACCTACCCGTCGACGACAAGGATGTAGTGGATGTCGACGTGGATGACAAGGATGATGCCACCGACGTGGAGATAGTTGCTGTCGGCGTTGTCACTGGCAGAGCTGAAGACGTCGTGAAAGGTCTCTTGAAGGTAGGAGTAGAATCCTGAAGAGAAACCTTCACAGCCACGGCCTTTGAATGAACCTCTGAAGACTTGGGCGTCTTCTTTTGAGGTGGCTCCAAAGATGGTCCTGGGGATGTCATTCTAGGCCTTTTAGGAGAGGAATGTGCACTCCTGATGGAACACTCACTCTCACCTGAAGAGACTGCTTGGTCCTTATCTTTCAGTCTCTGAAGCCATATCAACAGGCGTCCCTCTCTGTCTTTGACAGTTTTAGCAGAAAAAGTGCGGCAGACTTTACAATCCTTAGCGGAGTGGTCTGGGTAGAGACAAAAAAGGCAGTCCTTATGCATGTCATCTACGTGAAGCCTCTTTTTGCCACAAGAGGCACAAGGTCTAAAAAGCCCCTTTTTTGGAGTATCAGCCATGGTGAACTGAAAACCCCCTCACAGAGAATACATTCTGAGAGAAAATTTGTGGAAAAATGCAGAAATACAGGAAAGCTGAGCAGAGCTCAGTGGAGACTCCCTTAGCACGACATGCAGTAGAAAATCCAAGGGACTAGGGCTCCTTCCAGGAAGGTTCTAGAGGGTGGTGATAGCTGATTGGCTCTTAGCCAATGTTTGGTCCTTTTTTACAAAAGGACATGGATATGTTACTAATGAGAGGCCTCTGGCCTATTACTATGTATATGTCTATATGACAATACTCTTTTTATATACCGGGGACTCCCACCCCGACGACGGGGAATGATTCAGGCATGTGAATCTATGAAACATACCCCTAATACTGGATAACCCCTGCTCACCCCCTTGGTAGCTTGGCACAAGTAGACAGGCTTATCCCCAAGGCAAAGTGTAAAGTATTTGCACTAACGCGCACAGTAAGACAGTGAAACACCACAAATGTACACCACACAGGTTGTTATAAAAATAAAGTTATCTTTATATAGGTTAGTTCAGATAAAAAACGCCCAAAAATGCACATACATAAATTACTCCTTCTTTAGAAATGGTCTCTTAAAAAACGTTCACTTTGGTAATGTTCTCTTAATCGGTTTCCTTAGTAAAACAAACTGGTAGGTTTCTGTAGTCAAAAGTTCACCTCCGTAGCACTCTTTGCTATCAGCCCAATTCCCTTCAGAATAATGAAACTGGTGCTTTGTAACCACAAAGTAAGGCTGCCTTCTCAGCACGAGATGTGCGCCGCTGGTTGACTCAGGGGTAAACAATGCGGAAATCACCAACTCCCCCCATGTCACAAAGGCGCGGGTGCATGCTGGTGCTACCAGTTCAAGACTCAGATCACCCCCGTGTCACCAATGCGCGAGTTACCTTCGTTATGGCGGAGGGAACAGGGTTCGGCAGTCCCCACGGCCTCTCACAGGGGCAGCCTCCTCTGTAAGTGGTTCTCCCAGCTTCCGAGGCCGTTCTGTCGATGTTAGAGCAGCGGGGAAGCCTCGTTGCTAGGAGACGTCCCGCGCCTCCTCCAGACCTTGCGCCGCTCTAATCAGACGAGCCCCTCGGTTGCTAGGAGACGCCTCACTCAATCTTCGTTCCCCAGCACGGCGCCGCAAGACCAAGTCTCCGAGTCACTGGGAGGCTCGCACCGCAGGAACCAATCCCAGCGCTGCCTTGGCGGTGACGCTACGGAGCGGGAACCAATCCAAGTGCGGCGCCGCCAGGCCAAGTCTCTGAGTCACTGGGAGGCTCGCACCACGGGAACCAATCCCAGCGTGGCCTTGCTGATGACGCTACGGACCCCTCGGCCAGTGGCGGTGAATGCAGGGACTTCCGCGGCTCTTCTCTTCGGCGAAGCAGGCCTCAGGCGCACAGCTCGAGGTGCAGCGGTGATTCTCTGTTAAAGGGGGTGTTAGAAATGGGATCTCTGGTTGGCTAAGGCTTACGCCAAAGCCAGGCAGAGACCACCACTCTAGTCAGGGCAAGGGAGTTAGACGCCAAGATAACCCCTGCTCACCCCCTTGGTAGCTTGACACGAGCAGCTAGGCTTATCCCGGAGGCAATGTGTAAAGCGTTTGCGCAACACACACACACACACAGCAGCAACACACTAGGCACACCACAAAAAGGAACTCCCCACAAGGTTATATATAAAAATAGCCTTTGTATTACCATAAACACATTAGATCATAATCAC
The DNA here is from genome assembly GCF_964261635.1 of Lissotriton helveticus. NCBI lineage: Eukaryota > Metazoa > Chordata > Amphibia > Caudata > Salamandridae > Lissotriton > Lissotriton helveticus. The sequence continues at coordinate 160,468,816 of NC_136072.1, forward strand.
ACATGGTACACTGTGCCAACTGGCACTGGGCGGTATTTACAGGGGATTATATACACCTGACAGGGCCAATTGGACCACTGTCAGAACAATCACAAATCACCAACTGTAAATGTAGCACAGATAATAAATGTAGAACACAACCAGTAACTACTAGTAAAAGGTAGGAACACACTACGCAATACTAATCACCATAGGCATAGGTCACGCAGTGGAACATGAACTTACTAGTATAAACCATACTAGGTAAAACAACCTCCTAACCATAAAACACACGTAGAGGTCTAACACAGGGTGCATACATACATTATGCCAGAATCACATTAGGCATAGACAGTGTACCCCAAGGGAGGGCACAACACCTGAAGACTGTACCCCAGGTCAACTGGCCTTCCATGGGGCTCAAACGCCCTTAGTTCAACAGTCAGGGCTAGCTGCACAGCGACAGCAAAGGTGAGCAAGAGTTTGGGGCCTAAACGTGGCAGCTGCCCACTAAGTGCTGGGCAGCTGTAAAATGAGCCCTGGCACCACTGTGCCCTCTGAGCCCCTCTTTGGGACTCTGGAAATATATTTTGCCCAAGACGTGGCAGTGGCCCGCAACTGCGGCACCACTGTGTAGTCAAAAATGTCAGAGCACTCTCTGTGCTCTAAAGGCAGCACAACAAACGACAGTGTGGGTATGGCGTTTTACCTGGAGAAATCAGTCTCTGAGTGTGGGCTGCTCCTGGGGTGATCATCTGTCTGGAGCCTCTCTTCTTTTTTCGGGCACCACCATGGAGGAAATGGATGCGGTGTCCCGGGGTCCGAAGCAGCTTCCCTCGCTGCCGGAAGGCCGACGTCCTGCTGGGCAGCTCCCACCACGACGGCCGTACGTCACAGGCTGGTCCAGGTTGCCGGGCAACGCCGGATCTCCGCACGGCGTCCTTGCCAACACCTTTGAAGTAGATTCAGGGCCCGCGGCGGTGATTTCAGGGGCAGAGTTGATAGTGCCTCACATTTAGACCCAGGGCCCGCTGAGGGGGCCGCCTAACAGTGCGTCCCTTCAGCAGCACTCTCGGGTCCCCGGGCTGACAGCGGTGCAATCGGCATATGTAGCGCTCTTTCCTGCAGCGCTCTCTCGTCCCCGGGCCGGGCGCCTCCTTCAGTGTACAGGAGCGTGGGGTGGGCTTCCGTCCGCTTCCTGTTTCTCCCTTTTACTTCCGGGTCACCACGGGCAGAGCGGCGGCCCTCAGGGTTTAAAGGCTTGGTGGCTGCAGGTGGTAACACGGGGTAGGCTCCCGTTTTTCAAGACACAGTCCCTGGCAGGGTAGGCACCCGCTAGGGTTATTTAAAGTGGCACAAGGTCCCTGGTAGGGTGGGCACCTGCTAGGGATATACAAAAATGGCAAATATGCGAGGTAGGCACCAGCGCCGCAAATTAGCACAATTGCGGGGGAATCTCCACACCGGGGATTCCCCCACCCCAAAATGATCGCAGCCTCGCGCTGTAAGCCCTCAGCAGTACTCCTGGGCCAAAATACAGCTCTCCCAAGGCCAGCAGTGAAGAATGGACCGCTCTGGCCAGCACTAAAGAGCCAACCGCTCTTTTCAAGAAAAGCAAAGTTCAGGGAAAGTATCTTTAAGAATGCAGGGGGGGGGGCAAAGGCTGGGCCCAGGGGCCAGCTCACAGGGCCCTCCAGCAGGGAGGCAGTCCCCAGTGGCGGTTCCTCCTGGTGTCCAGCAGCAGCAGCAGGCCCCCCTCAAGGTAGGATCAGAGAGAACCTTTTTCATGGGGTCACAGCCCTTTTTTATACACACATTTCCTTTGTCCCCTAGCACAGGGTTTAGGGAAAACCAGATGCAACTGGTTTGGGAGCACTTGAGCACTTTGTTTGCTCAGCTCCTCTTCTTCCATTCACAGGATGGGCCAAGGACATCAGACGCACCACAGGGGGCGGAGCCAGCATTGAGGAGGGAAGGCACAGCCCTATTCAGGTCTCAGGTGAAACTCCTCCCTCCCATCTACATGCAGATCTCCCTATTCACCACCGGGCAGACCCATCTTGGCTCCTGGAGCCAGGCCACCAGCCAGCCCCTGGCACTCACAAGCCAGACAGGCAATTCACATTCACTGCACACAGAAATGCCAACTTCTAAAAGTGGCACTTCTACACTAGTCACATTAAATCTGTGCACACCGTCACGCAGCATTTAATCTCACGAGTTCGCACATGCACTCCTCTCACATCAGGAACTACCATGGACACTCATCTCCCCCATGCATTCCAATGGGAGGGCAGGCCAATCTCACCACACGCACTCAGGCTGCGCACCCACTTTACACTGGGACACAGGGCTAAAGTGTGCAGAAGCCCAAAACAACTAACATCAGGTCACATTTAAAAGAAAAAAAGTTTAGGGGTGAACTTATCAAAAGGGCCAAGTCCAACAGGGGGCAATAATCTTTGGCTATCGGGGGCCGGTGGGAAAGAGACACCGGTCCTCGCTACTTCGTTCTGCTCACGGGTTGGCAGCGGTGATGGACGCGGCACTCTCATTACTGATGGAGAGAAGCCAAGCACATTCACAGGCCGGGCAGCAGGTGCACTGTTCTGGGGACACGCAATTAGCCTCAGGACCCAGCAGAAAACAGCAGAACACGATATAAGGCAGATTACAGCAGTCCTAGGCAAACTTTTATATCCCTGAGTCGCAAACAGGAGGCCAACTCTCCTCTGGCACTTGGATACTATGAGGACCCAGAAAAGTCCTTGGTTATCAAGTAGTGGGGGACACAGCAAAGTCCTTCAGCCTCACCCTAAGCAGAATCAGCAAACTGCAGGCCAGCCCCAGAGCACACAGCAAGGGCAGTACTTCTCCTCAGTTTCTTCCGTTGATCTCCCTGGGCAGAGGTTCCTCTTGATTGTAGAAGTCTAATTTTACTGGTGTTTCAGCACAGCTACGTATACCCCAAAAGTCATTGTTCTTACATGTGTGAGGGGTCCAGGATCCAGTCTAAACCAGCTCTGGGTGCCCTCTGCTAGGGCATGTCTTCTTTCTTTGTGAGGGGAGGCCAGGGCCATCAGACACACCGCAGGAGGTGGAGCCAGCATTGTGAAAGGCAGGCACAGCCCTATTCAGGCCCAGATACAACTCCTCCCACCACTCTAAGTGCAGATAGGTCTATTCAGCCTAGTGCTGACTCGCCCAGCCTCCTGCAGCCACCCCCAGCCTCTGTCACTCACAAACCAGACAGTCAATACACAAACAGGCAGAGGCACACAGAAAGGTTGAACAGGAAAATAGCCACTTTCTAAAAGTGCTATTTTCACACACATAATTTAAAAAACATCTTTCCTAAAAGATGCGTTATCAAATTCTGAGTTCAGGGATACCAAACTCCATATATCTATCTTGCCGCTATGGGAAGATATGTAGGTAACTATGATATACAGCATTCCCCATTCTAACCTATGGGCAAGATAGCCTTTCAATAGTGAAAAACGAAATTGGCAGTATTTCACTATCAGGACATGTTACCCACACTAGTACATGTCCCACCTTTCACCTACACTGCACCCTGCCCAGGGGGTACCTTGGGTCTACCATAGGGGTGTCAATGTGCAAGAAAAGGGAAGGGTCAGGCCTGATCAGTGTGTACACTGGCCAGGACAACATGGCAGTTCCCAGACTGCACACAGGCACTGCGGTGGCAGGCCTGAGACACCATTTTAGAGGTACTCATGTGGGTGGCTCAATCAGTGCTGCAGGCCCACTAGTAGCATTTGAATCACCCGCCCTGGCACACTCTGTGTACTTTACTAGGGACCTATTGGTAAAACAAATATGCCAATCATGGATAAACAATCACAGTAATAATTTAACCAGGGAGCACTCGCACTTTGGCACTGATCACAGTGGCAAAGTGCCCAAAGCATCTAAACCAGCAAAACAAAATCCGTCACAGTGTCAAAAATGTAGGAGGTAGAGGCAAAAAGTCAGGGGAAACCACACCAAGGATGCCAGGTCTAACAATATATTATAGGTGAATGTATGAAATGTAATTGTAAAAAAATAATATAAACAGAACTTAATATTAATTAATTTAAAAGTAAGAAACTTTTTTTTCAAACAAAATTGATTAGAATTAAGATGTAAATTAATTAAAGGATATCTGTAAATATAATGGAAATTAATGTTAAGTTAATATTAAGAACTAAAAGAATGCATTCCATTTTAATGAAAATATAAAAGATTGTGAATTAGAAAATGTATTAATTATATTCACTATTTAAATATATATACACATACACACAAACACACACATTTCCCATGAGGCCTATATAGAATGGTATCGAGGCTCATGGGATAAATATATTGAGGAACTGCACGCCAGCTGGCGTGGGTAATTCGATCTTGCAAAGATCTCTCATTCTGACTCGTTACGGCAGTACAGGTCTTTCCTGTGTTTTCTGCCCTTCCTTCTGGAATGTTTCTGGTTTCATGGGCGGGGAGAGATTGTAAACCTTGGAAAATAATCTCCCTATCAGAGATTGTGAGCATTCGTGTTTCTGCGGTAAGGAACTGTCCTGACCGTATCTTCATTTCAAGTGTCCTGGCAGCGGGAGTACTGCTCGGATTTCAGCGGGAGAAAGGCTGTCTCAACCGCATCTTTAATCCGAGTGCCCGGGCAATGGGCGATGTTGCTCGGAGTTCAGCAGGAGGCAGGCAGTCTTGACCGCTCATGATCGCAAAGTCTGGCAATACGTATCTGGTTCTGGAAGCAGCAGTAAGACAGGTCTTCTTTACCGCATGTTATTCCTCCATTTCTCTATCATGACACAGCGGAACCAAGCTACTTCCAGGTAGGAAGTCTCTGTGGATAAAAGACAGTGTTCAGACTCATGACTTTAACACTGAACCCTCTGGTCTCGGATAATATATTGGTATGATTAGTCAGTCCTCATCAGGAATAGAGGAACTTGATTCTACCTTTGTGTTTATAGATTCTTTTGCACTCTTTGATACTAGAAGAAGAGGAAACATTTTTTCATAAATACTAAATAAGGAAGGAATTTGACAGGTACAATACTTTTGAATGTTAAGAGGTGGCATCAGTCTTTTCCATCAATATTATTTTTTTGCTCTATTTTCTTTTGGGTACATGCAGGGAAATAGGTACCGGGTAGCCCAGTTCAGACTCTGAAATGTGGTTGATGTAGTGGCTACTTATTGAAGGATTTCCTTTTCCCTGCTGTCCTTTTCCCTAATTCGCTTTCCATCACTTCATCGCCCTAATACTCTGTGGTGTTATAGATATCAGAGTTGGGGATGTCAAGAAGTGGACAACTTGGAACCCGAGGAGTTCCTTATCTCATATGCATAAAAACCTTACAGAATTAAGCACCCAAGAAAATAAACTCCTCCCGATTGAGGTGATTCATAAATGTGGCTACCATGGATGAAGTGCTTCAAGCATTAGCAGTAGTACAACAGGTGCTAGTTACTTCTTGTGCCGAAACCACAGACAAGATAGAGACACTAACAAGAAATCCCTTTGATGCTTCTACCTCAGCCTCACAGATTCAGGTTAATGTACCCCCCTATACCTTTGGCCACCCCAGAGAGTTATTCAGGGCATCCTCATAAAATACAAGTGCTTCTAACACAGATCATGTTGCATTTCATCTGCAAACCTGCTTCCTTTCCAAACGACCATTCAAGAGTAGCTTTTGCAGTTTCCTATTTAGGAGGCGATGCCACGAATTGGGCGGTACCTTTAGTAAAAAAATAATGATCCTGTGCGCTCTGATTGGAATGCTTTTCATTGTGAGTTTGAAAGAGTATTCGATAGAAGAGCCACCACCTTTAGTGCAGACAAAGAATTGTTGGAATAGAAACAAGGAAAAGAAGATTTGGTGTCCTATTTAACCACTTTCAATCGTTTGGTAGCAGAAACGGCATAGCCTGAAGAAATAGCATGTATCTATACTATCAAGGGCTTCATTAAGAAATGAAGGATATAATTGCTCTAATTGACCCACAACCCATCAATTGTATGGAATGGATTAATCTTGCCTTACGATTAGATCATCGTTTGACAGAAAGAGTGGGTGAGAGAAAGAAAGGAAGTAGAGCCTATACTCGATTCAACAGAGTTCTTAGAAGACCTTTGATAGGGAACGAAAGCAGTGTAGAACCTATAGAACTAGGGGCTATTAGATCTCCTTCGTCGAATGAAGAAAGAGACTTGCAGAATACATGGACATCGCATGTATTGTGGAAAAAAAAGGAAATTTTGTGAGAGAATGTCCTGTAAAACCGAAATCACAAAACACCTTTTTTTTCGAGTAAAAAGGTGGCAGTTTCTGTCCTGCGGGCAGATCAAGAACAGTTAGACGCCAAAGGGCTCTTACCCTTAGGAGCCCCAGAAGAAAAGGATTGGAGGGTTCCTTCTCTGTCTGTATCTGAAATTAAAGAAACAGAGTTGCATATTTTGATTCCTATGAGACTACAAGGCACTAACCAACAACATCAGGTGGTGGTCATGATAGATTCGGGGTCCACAGGTAATTTTATTGATCATGGTTTATTTCAAGGTATAGCTTTAAATCCGATTCCTAGAGAAATTCCAGAAAAAATGCTAGCAGTTGATGGCAAACCTTTGAAATCTGGTCCTATCACAGAACAAACGGAACCAGTTTGTTTAACAGTAGCAGATGAAGCTGTGTCATGTGGAGACTATCTTGTTGAACATTATTGATGCTCCTTAATACAAGATCATATTGGGTATGCCTTGGCTATGGCAACTAACCCTACAATCGCCTGGAAGCATAAAACTGTAAACTTCTTGTCAGAGGAATGTAGAAAGATGCTTGCAGTGCACTTTTACTCACGTGGAAGGTTTAGCACATCCTTTTCATGTTGTCACAGCAGCAGAGAAAGATATCATATTGCCTTCTGTTTATGGTCAATGCAAATATGTATTTAGTGAAGTACAGCTGAAATGCTCCCTCCACACAGAGAGCATGACTGCCAGATTAAGTTGGTTGTAGGGGCCACCATTCCATCCTGTAGAGCAGGGTTCTCCAAACCGGTCCTGGAGGCCCGGATCCATGCCAGATTTTTAAAATAACTACATGTATCTAAATGGGGATATGCAAAAAATCTGGCATGGATCCGGCCCTCCAGGAACGGTTTGGGGAACCCTGTTGTAGAGTCTATGCTCTGTCCGATCCCGAATCAAAACATCTGAGGGAATATTTAGACTATTTCCTGGAAATTGGATTTATAAGACCTTACCCTGCTGCATCCCCTCTTTTCTTTATCTCCAAGGCTAATGGCAATTTATAAACATGTATTGATTATCGCATGTTGAATAAGAATAGTTAGAAATCGATATCCTCTCCCACTCATTTCTGTTCTTTTGGATCAGGTAAAGGAGTTCACCATATACACAAAGTTGGATCTGAGAGGGGCATATCATTTGGTGCGAATGAGAGAGGGTGATGAGTGGAAGACGGCATTCAAGGCATGTTATGGACTGTTTGAATATACTGTGATGCCGTTTGGGTTATGTAATGCCCCTGCGGCATTTCAGTATTTCTTGAACAATGTGCTCAAAGAATATGTGGATACATTTGTAGTGGTGTATACAGATGACATATTGATCTATTTGGAACACAAGGAAGCACACGAGCAACATGTTATTTTGATACTACAAAAGCTAAGGGAACATAATTTGTTCTGTAAATTGAGCAAATGCGAGTTTCAGGTGTGTGAAGTGGAATTCCTAGGAGTGAAACAGAGTCCCCCAGATTTGAGTATGACTGAAAGAAAAGTGAAAGCTGTACAGGCATGGCCGGTTTCAAATAACGTACGAGATGTGCAATGCTTTTGCCAATTACTACCGCAGGTTCATTTTACATTTTTCACACGTAGTGGCCTTATCACGAGACTATTAAGAAAGAGTTCCAAGTGTCTGGACCAGACATGCTATCGAAGCCTATTTGTTTCTAAAAAAAAGCATTTACCATTGCACCAGTCTTGAAACATCCTCAAACAGAAAACACTTTCATTGTGGAAGCTGATGATTCTGATGTGACAATTGGAGCTGTCCTTTCACATAGAGACAGCCAAACAGGACAACTACATCCTGTGGCGTATTTGTCAAAGAAAATGTATGTAGCAGAAATGAACTATACTATAGCGGAAAAAGATCTGTTGGCCATTAAAAAAGGTTACCAAGAATGGAGGCAATCATTGTGGGGGTCAAAACACCCAGTTATGGTGTACACTGATCACAGGAACCTTCATTATATGAAAACAGCTAGACAACTATCACAGAGGCAGATGAGATGGATGTTGTTCTTTGTGGAGTCCAATTTTGTGGTCACATTTCGACCTGGAACAGAACACAGGAAAGCAGATACCTTGTCTCAACAAGACACAGATAGTGAGCCAAAAAGGGTTGTTACTGATGCCATCAATAGTCCTACCAAAGTGTCATGTGTGATAAAAGTTGAAAACTTTTTGAAAGATGTAAAAAGATATACGTTGACACCATTTTGGGAAAAGTGGGTGGATCTAAATGTTCATCTGAGGCGCTTCAACAAGGTTTTCTTTCAATAAAAGCAAGTTATACTTGCCATCTCAAGAAATCCGGATAAAAGGTATTTAACTGGTGTCATGAGTCAACCCTCGCCGGACATCCAGGTGTTTTAAAAACCACGCACTTAATAAGACGTAATTTTGGTGGGATTCCCTGGTGAATTATGTGAAATTGTGGGTGGTCAGGTGTGAGGTATGTGCGGGAGCTAAAGGAGAGCAGGTAAAGGCAGAGGGAAAACTAATGCCGAAGCCAACCCCGACTCAACCATGGCAAAACATTAGTGTGGATTTTATTACAGATTTACCAGTGGATCAAGGCTATACTGCCATTCTGGTAGTGGTAGATAGCCTGGGACATTTTATACCTTGTAAAACTCTACAGACAGCAGGTCAGACTGCTCAGTTGTTGCTGAATAAAGTATTCAAATTACATGGACTCCCAAAAGCCATTGTGTCAGATAGGGAGCCGCAATTCATAGTTCGTTTCTGGCAAATGTGGTGCAAGGCATTACAGGTTACAATGGCTCTGTTCATCAGTTTCCATCCACAGACGGATGGATAAACAGAAAGATTGAACCAAACTCTGAAGAAATACCAACGTTGCTATGCTAAAGAAGCCAATGATTCATGGGTGTCTTCATTGTGGCTTGCAGAACTGTGGTTCAGCAACTCATTGCATAGTACAATTGGTGTGTCCCCTTTTCTTGCTAACCATGGTTTTCATGCTAAGGTATTACCAATAGCTATACCTGAAGCAGTGATGAAACAAATAAAACACAACCGGGCATTGCAGAAGAAAGTTCAAGTTCATCTGTATCATGCCAAACAGCAATACAAAAGATGGGCAGATTAGCATCGTAGGTATGTTCCACGATACAAACCAGGAGATAAAGTATGGCTGTCAACTGGGAGGATTTGTTTTAGGATACGCAGTGTGTTTCACCCTAAGTACATTGGCCCGTATACTGTGATCAGACAAATGAATCTTGTAACCTGGAATATAAGGTGTGTCGCATTTTGGACAGCAAGTACCGGAGGGGTCAGCTCTGGTATCTGATCTCATGGAAAGGCTAATCATCAGAGGATGACTCATGGGAATCCAGTACAAATGTCCATGCCCCTTCAGCAGTGCGTACATTTCATTTGAAAAATCCGGCTAATCCTGGATATAAGAGGCGCCAGGGAGGGAGGCGTACTGTCCGGATTCGGAAACAGTAGCCCTTTCCTAATCCATACTTGTCTTTCTTTTCAACAAAAAACTACATTTCCCATGATGTCTATGTAGAATGGTATTGAGGCTCATGGGATATATTGAGGAACTGCAAGCCAGTCGTCGTGCGTAATTCGATCTTGAAAGGCTCTCTTGTTCTGACTCATTACGGCTGTATGGGTCTTTCCTGTGTTTTCTGCCCTTCCTTCTGGAGTGTTCCTGGTTTCATGGGCGGTGAGATATTGGAAACCTTGGACATAGGAAAATAATCTCCCTATCGGAGATTGTGAGTATTAGTGTTTCCGCTGTAAGAAACTGTCCTGACTGCATCTTAATTAAGTGTGTCCTGGCAGCGGGAATATTGCTCAGAGTTCAGCGGGAGACATGCTCTCTCGACCACGTCTTCAATCCGAGTGCCCGGGAAACGGGAGATGTTGATCGGAGTTCATCGGAAGACAGGAAGTCTTGACCGCTCGTGATTGTGAAGTCTGGCAATAAGTATCTGGTTCTGGAAGCAGCAATACAGCGGGTCGTCTTTACGGCTTGTTATTTCTCCATTTCTCTGTCATGACGCAGCAGCACCAAGCTACATACAGGTAGGAAGTCTTTGTGGATGAAAGACAGTGTTCAGATTCTTGACTTTGACATTGAACCCTCTGGTCTCGGATAATATATTGGTATGATCAATCAATCCTCATTAGGGATAGAGGAACTTGATTCTACCTTCGTGTTTATAGATTCTTTTGGACTCTTTGATACTAGAAGAAGAGAATACCTTTTTTCCTATAAATACTAAATGAAGATGGAATTTGACGAGTGCAATACTTTTAAATGTTAAGAGGTGTCCATCAGTCTTTTCCATCAATACCATTTATTTTCCTCTGTTTTCTTTTGGGTACATGCAGGGAAATAGATACCTTGTAGCCCAGTCCAGAGACTGAAATGTGGTTTATGTAGCAGCTACTTATTGAAGGATGTCCTTTTCCCTGCTGTTCCTTTCCTAAACCCCTTTCCCTCACTTCATCGCCCTAATACTCTGTGGTGTTAAAGATATCAGAGTTGGGGCTGTCAAGAGGTGGACTTGTGCATCACTCGGATCCTGAGGAGTTACTTATCTCATATTCATGATAACCTTACTTTTATACTCACCCAAAAATATATATATATATATATATATATATATATATATATATATATATCCATACACACACATACACAAACATAGTGCTGCAGGCTCCCCACTCCCCAAAAATTCCTGAATAAATTGGAATATTTCAAAAAAATAGCAAAAGGGAGGTTGAAGTGTATATCCCCAAAAAAGAAAATAATGTAATAATTAAAGGAGGATATATTGGGGTGAGGGGGGGCTACCGCACAATGCACTAAACAGTCAGTAATATTACAATTATTTTTAAAATATAACAACTTCAACATTACGCTTAAAATAAAAATACATGTACATTTTTATATTAATTAAAAAATACACTTACCTGAAAAGATGTGAAGAACTCACAATGTAAAAACACTCCAGGTGTGACGCCTAATATAATAACTGCAATGTAGCGAATCACAATCTAAATGTATGTGAAGTAACATCTGACGTACCTCTTCTTTATATTAAGCACCCCACCCTATGGGCTGAGCTTAGAAGAGACACTTTAGGGACGATCTATTAATGTATACTTATTAATATATAAAACATAGGTTTCGCTACATGGCAAGGGCACTTTTCCTTTCCATCTGTCACTGCATCACTGCAGTGCTTAACAAACTGTCACCCAGCCAGAGAACAGCGATGCTTCTGGCAGCCACACATGTTTTTGTCATACATGCAAGGTGGTTAAATACATCAATTGGGTGGGTGAACTCTATTTCATAGTACCATTTTGAGGCAGAGTACAAGCACTGTGGCACTGAATGATAGTATCACTGTGCACAGAGTCCCAACACCTGCACAAATAGGGCTAAGAAAAAGGCAAAAATCCATGGATGATTATGCACAAAATACAGATTTTCTACAGTGCACATTTTGAAATCTCTGCACAATAAATTCTTTTGTGTGAGTTGCTGCAGGAAAAAACACCAACGGTGGCATGGCCCTTAACCACATGGCTGCTAGAGCTATTCCCCTGCTGTGCTGGACAGCAACCAAAATGGGTGTGGTCATGACGAGCTGAGCCCGTCATGAGCACCTGAGAGGTATATGCCATGCACTGAAGGGGTTAAGGGCTGGATTTCAAGTTATGAGAGTGAACTTTAACGTTAAGCAATTTAAAGGGACTCTAGCAAAACATGGCTTTACCAGACAATGCTGAAAGTGATGAGATGATACGGTTCCACCTAGAATTCGTTGAAAAAATATTCGCTATATCTTTTGATTTAACTCTTGACAAAGGAGACAACAATTATATCCCTGAGGATCTCAAAATAAAAATAACACCTACAAGCTCACTAAACGTATTATCTTTTTGGAGAATCCCTCTTGCACAGCTAGATCGAGCAAACATTAGCAGTTTTCAAAAGTAACAATCAACCTATATAGCATGGTAGTGAGACATTTTTCTCTCATGTCTTATTTTATGGAAATTGGTGAAAAGAAGAATAGAAGTTTAAATATTCAGATGAAGGCTTAGGTACTGTGACACTAAATTTAGTCAATTTATTTTTAGATGGCCAGAATACATGGAGGCACACTGCAGGTCGGAGCTCCGACACTGCACCTCCGCGTACCTTCGTTCTCATTTTGATCCTTCTAACTAAACGAACACAAAATCAAGTCTTTCCGAGCATCACCAGACAGTACCTGGATAATACCTAGCGTACCGAGTATATTCTCTCACTCGCTAGGAACACAAAATCAAGTCTTTCCGAGCATCACCGGACAGTACGGATTAGTTACTTACCTGTAATCCTAGTTCTCTTCCAGGGGTATCCTCATCAAAGTCATAAGCATTAGAATATTCCCGCCCATGCGCGGGACCCCGGAAACAATATATTATATGTGCCCCACATATATTATAGACATATATATAAATATATATATATATAAAAATAAGCAATTGCAGCCAAATAAACAAAAGAGCTGGAATATGCAGTGAAGAATTTCCACAATACAGTGAATTCTGTATTAGAAACATGAGAAACAACACCAATGCTTGTTTAGAAACTGTTTTAATGTACAGAAAACAGTAGAAATTCTCATAACACACTGTAAGCATATACAGCTCCCAGGCTGCATTGCAAAATCCCAGTCTAAAAAGACTGAAAAGCTAACCTGTAGCTGAATGCACTAAAACTGACGCTGTACCTTTAAGGCACCTCTGCCCCTAGCTTCCCATCATGCCTCAGGGGTTACAGTTAGGTCAGTTGTTCTTTTCGGAGACTGAAAAACCAAACCATGGTAATAACAGGTTAAAAAACATCTCCTATTTAATAAACAAAGTCCTTTGCCCGGGGAGGCGGGAGGGGTGCTTATGACTTTGATGAGGATACCCCTGGAAGAGAACTAGGATTACAGGTAAGTAACTAATCCTTCTCTTCCAGGGGATCCTCATCAATAGTCATAAGCATTAGAATAGAGTAGCGAGCCTCACCTCATCCCTGCGGGCAAAGGAATCAACAGATAACATTTATATCCGTAGGCCCAAAAATAGGCCTTTTTCTACCCAAATAGGTTTCTCAAGGAGGCTTGCCCTACTTGAGAATCCGCTCTGGAATCAGACTCTAGGCAATAATGCCTTGTAAAGGTATGGACTGATTTCCATGTCGCAGCCTTGCATATTTCTGACATAGGAATGTCATGCAAAAAAGCTATTGTGGCTGCTTTCCCTCTAGTGGAATGAGCTTTGGGTGATTGCAATAAAGGTTTGCCAGCCAGCTGGTATGCTAGTTTGATACAAGAGACAATCCATCTGGAGATGGATCTTTTGGCTGCTGCAAACCCGGACCTCATTGCACCATAATTGACAAAGAGTTGGTCTGTCTTTCTGGTGTCCTTTGTTCTTTCTAGGTAAAACTTTAGCACCCGTTTAAGATCTAACGAGTGCAACGACCTCTCAGCTGGGGTCGATGGGTTAGGAAAGAACGAAGGAAGGGTAATCGTTTGATTTATATGAAAATCCGATACCACTTTTGGAAGAAAAGAAGGGTGAGCCCTCATTACTACTCTGTTGTGGTGAAACACAGTGTAAGGTTCCTTGGTGCAGAGTGCTTGAATCTCGCTAACCCTGCGCGCAGAGGTTATTGCCACCAAGAAGGCCGCCTTCCAAGTGAGATGCTGCAAGGAGGCCTTGTGTATAGGCTCAAACGGTGTAGACATCAGTCTGGAGAGAACCAGGTTCAACTCCCAGGGAGGAGAAGGATTTCTCACAGGGGGATAGACCTTCTTTAATCCCTGAAGGAAATCTTTCACCACCGGGACCTGAAAAAACGATGTTTGTGTAGGTGATTTTCTGTACGCTACTATGGCAGATAGATGAACCCTAATAGAAGCGTATTTCAACCCTGATGTCGCTAAGTATAGGAGGTATGGTAGGACTACCTCTTCTTGCCCTTTGGTGGGATCAAAGCCATGGTCCTTACACCAAATGAAAAATCTTTTCCACTTGAACGCATAAGACGTCCTTGTGGAAGGTCTCTTTGCCTCTCTTAAAATATTCATACATTCCGGAGGCAGATTTAAGTGTCCATATTGCAAGACCTCAGGAGCCATGCAGTCAGGTTCAGCGACTGGAGGTTGGGATGCAGGATCCTCCCGTCCATTTTGCTCAGCAGGTCTGGCTTGCACGGCAGCCGTCTGTGTGGACACCGCGACAGATGTAACAGATCTGGATACCACCATTGTCGCGGCCAATCCGGAGCAATTAGGATCATGTCCATGCTCGATCTGATGAGCTTGGCCACCACCTTCGGAATCAGTGCCAGAGGGGGAAAAGCATAAGCGAACATTCCTGTCCACTCCAGCAGGAGAGCGTTCCCTTGCGTCCCTGGCCGGTGGAACCTGGACGCGAAGGCGTGGCATTTGGCGTTTTCGTCGTCCGCAAATAAGTCTATGTCTGGACGACCCCAGCAACGGAAGAGTTCTTCGACCACTTCGTCGTTTAGCACCCAGTCTGGCTGATCTTCGAAGTGCCTGCTGAGTGCGTCTGCTATTGTGTTTAGCTCGCCTGGAAGGTGCACTGCCACCACCGACAGTCCCCGAGCCAGAAGCCAGTGCCAGATCGCCTGGGCTTCCAGAGACAGAGGGCGAGATCGAGTTCCTCCCTGCTTGTTCAGATAGAACATAGTTGTAGTGTTGTCCGTCTGAACCAGGACTTTGTCCGTTGTTATTGCTGGAAGGAACGCTTTGAGCGCCAGATGAACTGCTCGAAGTTCCAGCATGTTGATGTGGTATGTCTGAAGGTTGGTCGACCAGCGACCCTGAATCTGAAGATGACCCATGTGAGCACCCCAGCCTTCTAGAGATGCGTCCGTTACCACAGACAGAGAAGGCAGAGGTTGCTGAAAAGGAACTCCCTGCAGGACATTCCGAGGGCAAGTCCACCACTGTATTGAGGTCAGCGCTGCTTGAGACAGGATGATTCGATCCTCCCAATCTCCAGACGCTTGGTCCCACTGATCCTCCACCGACTCTTGAAGAGGCCGCATCCTCAACCTGGCGTTCGGTATTAGGAAGATGCAGGACGCCATGGAGCCCAACAGAGACGCTACGTCTCGCACCTTTGGACGAGGAATCTGAAGTAACCTTTTGCATTTTTGTCCCATGGAAGAAAGTCTCTCTTGCGAAGGAAACGCTCTTCCTAACTTTGTGTCTAGAACTGCTCCCAGATAGTGGATAGTTTGTGTGGGCTGCAGGATCGATTTTTCTGAGTTTACATGGAGGCCGAGCCTGTGTAGCTGTTGGAGACACAGGTGACAGTCTTTGGTGGCTTGTCGAGGCGACGGACTCTTCAGGAGCCAGTCGTCTAGATATGGGTACACAAAGAGACCTTTTTTGTGTAGACACGCCGCTACCACTGCCATGCACTTGGTGAAGACCCTTGGTGCGGATTTGAGTCCGAAAGGGAGCACTTTGAACTGGTAATGCCTGGACCCTACCAGGAACCTCAAGTACTTTCGATGACCTGGTGTAATAGGAATGTGGAAGTACGCGTCTTGTAAATCCACCGAACACATCCAATCTCCGATCTGTAGATGAGGACATATTTGATGGAGTGCCAACATGCGAAACTTCTCTTTGACCACCACTTTGTTGAGGAGTCGAAGATCCAAAATTGGTCTGAATTTGCCTTCTTGGTCCTTTTTGGGAACAAGGAAATATCTTGAGTACACTCCTTTCCCCCTTTGGGATAGGGGTACCACTTCGATTGCGTTTTTCTTTAAGAGGACGCTCACCTCCTTTTTGAGGAGCTCTAGTTGGTACGAGCGAGACTTTTTTGGAGGAGCCGGTTGTGGTTTCTTCCTGAAACGTAGCGCATATCCATTGCGCAGTATATTCAGCACCCACCGATCTTTCGTGATGCTGACCCACTCTGCCAGATGTTGTGCAGCACTTCCTCCCACTGGAGTGGGTAACGGCGACAGAGGAAGCCACTGCTCAGGCCTTGCCTCCTCTAGGTGTGGTAGAGGATTGATTATGTCCGCCTCTACCTCTGCTTGACCTTCCTCCTCTGTATTGTGGCTTTCCTTGCGGCTTGTTTTGAGACCATTGAGGGGTTTGAACCCTCTGTTGGCCTCCCCGGTTCTTGTTGGTCTTGAAGCGTTGTTTGAACGGTGCTTTCTGTTTCTCCAGACCTACTGCCTTTACTGTGTCTAACTCGGTCTTCATCCGGGCCATTTCCTGATCGGCATGCTCCCCGAAGAGTGAAGATCCGGAAAAAGGCAGATTGAGTATGCGCTGCTGGGCATCTGGCTTGAGCCCAGTTAAACGCAGCCAAGAGGATCTCCTCGCACATACTCCATGTGAGTAGTTATGTCCAGCTAGAAGGGCGTTATCTGCTGATGAACAAATCATTTGGTTTGCCACCAAACAGCCCTCCGTCACGGTCTCCTCAAAGTCCTTCTGGTCCTCCTTGGGCAATTTCTCTTTGAATCGTTCCATGGAGTCCCATAGGGCTCTATCGTACCTTCCCAGAAGGGCTGATGCACTAGAGACTTTTAGGGATGAAGCTGCTGTGTTGCATACCTTGCGTCCCCAAGAATCTTGCGTCTTGCTGTCTTTGTCAGGAGGAACTGACGAAGAAGGAGCGACCGTGTGATTCTTCCTAGCTGAGGCTACAATAACTGAGTCCGCTGCAGGCTCACCTTTAACGAAGATAGGATCTGAGTCAGCCGGCCTATATTTTTTCTGGATACGTGCCGGGACTGCTCTGATCGTTGCTGGCGTGAGGAAAACCTCTTTGATTGGGTCCATTATTCCTGGGGCTAATGGAAGCAACGGCCGTGCATATGATTTGTGATGAAGAGTCTCAAAAATCACAGTAGTGGACACCTCTGGAGTGGTCATTTCTATATTCAGCTTGTGAGCACCCCTTTGCAAAACGTCCAAATACGTGTTGACGTCGTCCAGAGGGGAAGCTCTTGAGCGAGGGCTGTCTGCCAGCGTCGGAGAGTAGTCCCCTTTAGAAGATCTAGGCGAAGTTGGAGGGGAGGATGAAGGAGTTCTTCTTCTCCTGTGGTGAAAATGCTCCTTCCTCACCGGAGATCTCCTAGGTCGTTCCTCCCTTCGAGGAGAACGTGATACCCTCTGATGTACTGGAGATCTCGATCTCTCATCTCGTACCTCCTTTCTCGGTGTTCGAGATTTGGGTTGCTCCCTCCTTGGTGATCGGGAGACCCTAGGGGCATGTGACCTGTCCGCTCTTCTCTCTCGTGAGCGTGATCGCTCTGTCTCTTCTGCTTGCTGAAGAGGAGACCTGTGGATTGGACTCAAGTCCCTTTGAAGTCTCTCTGGTGCCTTAGAATCCTTCCAATTACTCAAAGGAGCATACCATCTTGGCGAAAGTCTTATATGTGAAGTGTAACCCCGCTGGGGATTCTTCTGAACCGGACTCCTACTCCTCGAAGATGACCCGGTTGACCCCGAGGCACTTGAGGAGGAATGGAGTGAAGCAGATTGTGTCACTAGGACTGTCGAAGGCACTGAAGGTGATCTCCGTCTCACCGGTGTTGGAGGACGTCTCAAAAGCCTTTCCCTCGACGTCGAACGCCTCTGTGGCGTCGACGGGGCGATAACTTTCGGCGTTGAATGCCTCGACGATGATCTGTGGTCCCTCGACGTCGATCGGTGATGATGCGCCGACGACAGAGTCATCTCCCTCGACGTCGAACGGCGTTGTCCTGCCGTCGACGGAGGTCTCGACGTCGAACGGCGTTGTCCTGCCGTCGACGGAGGTCTCGACGTCGAACGGCCTAGTCCTGCCGTCGACGGAGGTCTCGACGTCGAACGGTCTAGTCCTGCCGTCGACGGAGCTCTCGACGTCGACCGACGTTGATCTGTCGGCGACGGAGATGTCCTCGACCTGGCATGTGGCGACGGCGGAGGATCGGACATCCTCGACGACGAGCGCCGACGTGCCTTAGATGATCCCTTCCTCGACGACGATCGTCCGAGGGGGCTCTTGCTCCTCGACGCCGAGCGCCTCCGTGGAGACGTCGACGGAGGTGTTACACTCTTCGAAGCCTGTCGACGTCGAGACGACGGCGAGTGTGATCTGTCTCTCGACGCCGACCGTCGCCTGGTTGACGGCGGCGGAGTTGACTTATGTCTTGAAGCCGAACCTCTCGTCGACGGCGATCTCGTGGCTTCTCTCGACGCCGATCGTCGCCTGGTTGACGACGGCGGAGCTTTCCTCGACGACGGCGAACCTCTTTTCGACGACGATTTCCTCATCGACGCCGATCTCGACGCCGACGGAGCTTTTTCTCTTGAACTGTCCATCAGATGTCGTTTTTTCAGCGCCGAGCCCGGTGCTGAGGTTGATGGACGTTCTGACTTGCCTTTGGAGGGAGTTCTGGGTCTCTTTGAACTCTTTCTCTCCGCAGATCTTCCTCTCATGGATTTCTGGGCCAGACTATAGAGTCTGTTCCTCTCTCTGTCTTTAAGTGTTCTGTCAGACAGCTTTTTACAATGAGAACAGTCTTTAGGATCATGATCCTCTGGCAAGCATAAAATACAGACCTCATGAGAGTCTGTTTTTGCCTTCTTGTGGCCACAAGAAGGGCAATCATCAAATAGAGAGGGCATCCTGAAAGGAAAAACCTCACAAAAAATTGACTGCTAAGCAGTTATTTACTTGACTATGATGTGAAAAGTCAAAGTAAATCAAAAAAATTGTTCTTTAGAAGATTTTCTGACTGAAAAAGGCAGAAAAGTGTGGAGCTGTGTATCCAGGGTCCTTCCTGAAGGAGCCGGAAAGAACAACTGACCTAACTGTAACCCCTGAGGCATGATGGGAAGCTAGGGGCAGAGGTGCCTTAAAGGCACAGCGTCAGTTTTAGTGCATTCAGCTACAGGTTAGCTTTTCAGTCTTTTTAGACTGGGATTTTGCAATGCAGCCTGGGAGCTGTATATGCTTACAGTGTGTTATGAGAATTTCTACTGTTTTCTGTACATTAAAACAGTTTCTAAACAAGCATTGGTGTTGTTTCTCATGTTTCTAATACAGAATTCACTGTATTGTGGAAATTCTTCACTGCATATTCCAGCTCTTTTGTTTATTTGGCTGCAATTGCTTATTTTTATATATATATATATTTATATATATGTCTACAATATATGTGGGGCACATATAATATATTGTTTCCGGGGTCCCGTGCATGGGCGGGAATATTCTAATGCTTATGACTATTGATGAGGATCCCCTGGAAGAGAACTGGATAGTACAGAGTGTACTGCTCATTGCCCACATCACTTTCCAAATTGGCAACCCGGTCCTGAAGAAGATCCTGACTTGATAGGATTGAAACGCCGTCGACCCAACGTACAGCGTGACTCACGGCGCACTTTCAACTTTGGTTCACAAACGACTATCTGTTCTCCATTCATTGATGACGAACCATTACTTTTGTACATACTGTTTTTTACCTTGTCAACTTGCGTCCTTCGCTGTGTTTTCCCATCTGTCACTCGCGCCGTCACTCTTTGTTTCACGAGCACCAAGTGCACAAAGCCCCCTTGGGTTGCCATCGCATTTTATGCCAACAGTGCTGTTACAACTGTCCTGTATAAAGTGTAATTTTAATATATGATGCTACATGCACTTTCTAAAAATGATACCGAGAGTTTTTCCTTCTTTCGCTACCTTGTAATGTCTTGTACATGCACGTATTTTTGCCTTTCTCATTGAATCCGGTTGAGATATTGTTGCTTAAAACACACTAATAGTAGGAGAGCAGCATGGGGATTGGCTTGAGTGGGCTGAAAAGCCACGGAGTTTGTGGGTTTCTCCAGCCCGACTGTTCAATGCAGACGGGTTGGAGAAACCTAAGTGCACATGTGTGTTTGGCTGGCCTGAGACGGCCGGCCAAACACACGTGTCCACTTAGAAGTGCACATAGCACTCTTCCTCCCCCTCCCAAGGCTCTTCCCTGCTGCACACTGGCTCAGCTACCAAACGAAAAATAAAACGATGAAATGATATTGTTTTATTTTGCAGTTGCCAAATGTAAATCAGTGGGGAGATACTCCTCCGCTATTGCGGAGGAGCTGGCCCTGGTTCTCTCCCCCAAAAGCTTCTCCCCTTTGAAGAGAGAGCTCCAGAGAGCCCTCTGGAGCCTATTAAGGTATGTGTATGGATTAGCTGAAAGTTTAAAATCTGCAGCCATCAGGGCCGGACTGGGAACCAAAAACGGCCCTGGCAAAGTGCTCGGCTGGCCCCCCCCCTCCCCCTCGGGGGGTTGAGGTGCCGCCGAGCTCTTTGCTGGGGCCGTTTTTTGGCCGATTAACAAAAACGGCCCCCAGGGGCCCCAAACCGGCCCCCACCCGTGCGGCGCACCGGGGGATTGCCCGGTGCCCGCTACGGCCAGTCTGGCCCTGGCAGCCACCATCTTTCTTCCTCTTTGGTATTCAATGACACATTTCGAGTGGAAAAGAGTCCCATGGTACATTGTTAGTTTATGTGGATGAATTGACATGGAAAACAAAATCACAAAAGTAATAAAGTATCATGTACCTACCTTTGTTCTAGCACTAATGAGTCATAGAATAGAAACGGGAAGGAAGGAGGGATAATGGTGGCAATTGATACTGGTCCTCGTTAGAGTTGAAAAAAAGTGGAGAGAGTTATACTGGAGGAAGTATGACTGGACAGTAAGAATTGGTATTGCGGGCCATTCAAATCCCCAAAAATGTATTTGGTACAACTTACTGTTTATGGTTATTGTAGTTCTTGTGATTTTAGTAGGTAAGTGCATTCAAATGCTTCAAATATTTACCCTTCAGACTCATTTGATAAGGTTTGAAATCGTTTGGGGCAAATTTTGATGTGCAACTAGGTACACAGTGGATTTTACTGTGATCTTTAACACAATATTATCATAATCAACAAAATGGAAGAGAGAAGTTATGATTCATTCGGCTTCCGGCCATGTAAGGTATGATCAAGGGAGATTGAATCACTTATCCTGTGTATTACCAGGGTCAGGGTTCCTGATAGCCTTAAAAACCCTCATTCACGAATTAACCATATGTGCGGTATATCTTGGTTCTCTGCAGAGATTGTTCCGTGAAAAGCATCCTCATTGGATCTTAATTATGCTTTCCTCCACCTGGAGGAGGACCAACTGGTATTGACAGTAGTGTTTACGGAAAGTGAATGTGGAGTGGAGTGAAGCTAAAATTGCCTACATCTATTGACCCAGTGTTTATTTTCTCGTAGATGGGGCAAAAGTTAAAAATAAAGTGATGGTGTGGTGCTAGAAGGGTTATTGTTCTATCCCACCTGTCTGTGAGTGGTCGACATGTTTCAGCCCTTCTGTGCCCAATCGGGACTATGGGCTTTCTTAAGGACCAAGGGACACATGTTGGATTAAGATTACGTGCAGGGGCAAGTATTGCACTCACCCTTCTTAAGTGAACACATTTGGACACTTACCAGTTGTAGATGTGACTGTGTCTACAACTGGAAAGAAAAGAGCATGAAGACAAAATAAAGAGAACCAAGATATACCGCACATATGGTTAATTAGTGAATGAGGGTTTTTTTAAGACAATCAGGAACCCTGACCCTGGTAATACACAGGACAAGTGATTCATTCTCACTTGATCATACCCTATAGCACAATATGTCATTATTTTCCAAAACATTTTGTGTTGTTGAGTTAACTAATGTGTAAGACAGTTGTGCCTCTATGCAGATGGAAGATTAATGTAATAGGCAAATTGTACTTGTAAATATATGGATAAAAGAGCTGAAATTGGATGACGGAGCGAAATAAGGACATCTGAAAAAACAGACAGTACTGCTGTCTTCAAATGGCAACGAGTTGAACAGCTATTGGATTGTGGTTCAATCCATAGATACTATAATTTACTGAAAGGAAATGTTTTTTCCTTGTCCTTAAATCCCTAAACTGGGTATAGGAACACAATATATTCCACCTACAATATACCCAAATACTCATCATATATAGTATGAAAAAAAGAATAATGCTACTATCTTGATTAAAAACAAGTACCTGGCAAAGATTGTACGAAGACCCAAACTTCCTCAACTGTCCAAAGAGAGGGACACCTTTGTTTATGCTGTGGTGGATCTAACCGTTCTGAATTTTTCCTTTTTCTTTTCCCCCGCAACTCTCGTTCCCTCTCAGCTTGTCTTCTGAGACGTGTTGTCATGGCAGTTGGCTTAGGGTCCTCATGCGGAGGCAATAATGCATCGTCACCAGGTGGATAAGGATTTGGAAGCTGGAATAAGCAATACCAGGTTTTACATCCTGCTCTATGTATATTAATCAGCAAAGAACTTGCAAATGAAACCATGTCCAATCGTAACATCAATCCAATAAATTGAAATTGAACAACAGGGTCTCAGCAGATAATATGAAAAATATAAACAAAGAAGGCCCAGTTCACAAAGGGATTTGGGTTCAGGTATGCAAATACAATGATTTACGGATGCAAGTTCAAGTCCACTACTCTCTAAACTTTAATTTACAGTTGAGAATGGATTTCTGTACAAGCAAAATTTGCACCAGTAACGTATAACATTACTTGTGAGCAAACCTACATAAAATGGCATGTTGTGAGCATTTTCTAGGATAAACAAAAACAATTTTCAAAGAGCAAACACCCTTGTGTGGCATATTTAACCATATATATGTATACTTGGCGCATTATTTCATTCAAAAAAATCTGATGTATAATGCAATTCACAGAGAACTCCAGAACTTCTCCTGGGAACATGTGACTATGACAGAATCCTAAGAGGAGTAATGAAATCGTCTTAAATTTCAAGATAGCCTGAAATGTATTTAAGATGTAGGCACAAGCTTAGGGTTTTAAATTTCAAAATATGTTTGTGATATGGGTACAGATGATTAGTTACTTACCAGTTATCGTAATAACACCAAGTTACTTCCTTGTCTCAGTACTTAATGATTGAGCATATCCCACTATATAGACAGGCTTCCCATTGGTCCCTTATTAATGTGGACCATCAATATCACTGATTTAGACAAACACACATTCATTTTATGCCTTTTAGGCACCTCCCACCATTTTATCTACCTGGTCAGATGACTGGGATTTGACAAGCACTACCACAACTTGATGCATCCTATTTGCCAAAAGAGAAACAACTGTAGGGTTAGCAGTGGATTCCTTCTAATAAGGTATAACATTTCCCCATTTGTGCCCATGGAACTTATTTTCTTTTGGGATTCTGTCTGGGGCTTGATCTAAAGG
Organism: Lissotriton helveticus; assembly: GCF_964261635.1. Lineage (NCBI taxonomy): Eukaryota > Metazoa > Chordata > Amphibia > Caudata > Salamandridae > Lissotriton > Lissotriton helveticus. The sequence continues at coordinate 160,492,515 of NC_136072.1, forward strand.
ATGCTCTTGATCCTTTTATTAAGCTTGTGCCCCAGCTATATCATTCAAGGTGTTCCTTTCAGTCTCAGACTATTATTAGTCTTTAATTCCTTGAAATATCTTGACCTGAACAGACACAGCACAGCAAACCAATCAGCCTTGGAAGAGATTACTTCTTAAAGGTGACTTGCAGAAACAAACATTGCTCAATAACTTACAGAAGATCATCTGAGCCTGTGAAGGACAATCACCACAGGTAAAGGGTGCTTCTCGCCTGTACCGGGGGACACACTTCTTCATGTCCTGCGAACCCAGTAAGTAGTGCTACAACACAGAACACCCGTTCAAGCAGGGAATTCTGTATGGAAATGAGTGCAGGAATCTGGCACTTCACCCAATGCTCGTTGAAGCAGAGCACAGGGAGACCCCCAACTGTTCAGATTAAGTATTTTAATCAGGAGGGTATAGGTTCTTACATTGGCAAAGAGCATGTACGGGGGCACACCTATCCTTGATGAGACAGGAAAAAAACAGCGATAGAGGGAACTACTTCAAACAGAATACAGTGGAAGTGTTAGTTTCATGTTTGTGTTTGTACCAAAATCATTGATATTGGTGGCCCACAATAAACGGGAGATGTGTGGAAGCCTGTCTATGGAGTGGGAACATTTTCCTCTAGAAACATGTTGGCTCGCTGTACTCCTTGTAAATCTAAAATTAAAGAGCACAACCAAATGTTGGGTGGATTGGGGATGGTGTTAACCTCGAATCATGAAGTTATTAGTTGCAGAAACTAGGTTCAAAACAACATTTAAAAAATACAGTCAATAAGGAATAACTCAATAAGAGATTTTTAGAGTTAGAAAAACAAAGAAGGTTTATTTCAAAATTCAAAGGTACAATACAGAATTAGAAAAATTAAGTGGCAGTATCTAATTTAAACGCATATATTCATTGCCATGAAGACTCTCCGTAACTATACGGCATAATAGGCAAAATCAGAAATAGGTGAGGTCTCAAAATGTGTAGCAAAATCAGTAAGAACCCAAATAGTATCCCTAGTAAAAACCAAAAGGATCTGGCACACCCTTGAATAAAAGTGCTTATTTAGAGGTTTACATTCCTATGAAAGTACAAAATCTGCGAAGTTAGCAAGGTCCAATCATTGCTCCAACAAATCAGTTTTATGAATGGAAACATCACATTACCCTATTACTTTAGCACTAACCCATCAAATTAATATTGATTCGGCCCTTCTGACCGAATGTCCTACAGAGGTGTAAGAACAAACTAGTTACCTAAACATAAGAGAGCCACTGTGAATGAATGTTATACCGCATGCAAGCTGAAGGTCCTTGGAAAACTTTCAGAAAGCTTACGCAAGTGGACACTCTTCGAGATCGAGAACAGCGTCATTCGAAATAAACAATTTGTATCTTGCTGCTCATCTTGTCGGGCGTAAATATGAACGGAGAAAAAACATGATGATATACTCAATTTCATTAAAGTAGCGTTGTGGCCTAATCAAGGTTTAGTTAGTATAAACCAGAAAGAAATCACTTTTACGTGCCATCGCAAGTTTGTTTTAACTGTAATAGCTTCTTGTTAGTATACATATGTACATTCAAGTGTAGATTAATTACTCTGTACACTAATAATAATGTACATTTTGATTTGAAGCACACTTGGGGACATATGAATGAACATATTTTCCCATAGACCCAGAATGAGTAAACCCCTTTGATACATCTGGCCCAAAAGCTCTAACAAATGTGATGCCTAAATCTTGAGGTTGGTATGCCCCTTGATGGTGTGTGAACTGTAGTATTAAAATGGCGCTGTAATGTTAATGTTTCTCTCTACTATTGATCAGATTCAGTGAGAATCTCACAGGCAGGACTGTTAAATGAAAATTGGAAACCTCCAAAAAGTACAGTAAGCGGAAACACTCTTAACCCCTCCCATGCTCATGACGAGCTCAGCTCGTCATGAGCCACGGTGGCCGTATGCTCGTCATAACGGCCGCAACGCTCGCACGCGGGGCTAATTCCCCCGCTGTGCTGAACGTTCTAAAGTAACGGGTGTGGCCGTGACGGGCTCAGCTCGTCATGAGCACACGGCCACCGTGGCTCATGACGAGCTGAGCTCGTCATGAGCATTGGGGCGCTGTGCGCGCCCCCCCGCCCCACCGCCCCCAGCACAGCAGGTGAATTAGCCCCTCAGGCAAGGGGTTAAGCAAAGCTGTGATCTATTACAGAAACACTCTTAAGCAATACTGTGATAGATTAATATTGTCTCCAGACAGGGTGCTTTAGTACACTGATCATATGGCTGGGGTCCACATGCAGCAGACATACCACACTGTGAGGCACATAGACTGCTGGAGTACATGTTCCGCTGTTGCTTTTGGCTTCTTTCATTCTGGGGTTTTCCAAGCTGCCACTGTGAACAGGCAGTCGGTGGTGCAAACCAAGAGACTCAGTGTCTCTTCTTTTTAGGTCGAGCCTGGGCAGCACATGTGGTGCTCTGTGAGGCATGCTGTATTGAAGTAGGGACTTAAAGCTCCGCCCACATTTTTCATTGGCCTGTGTCATTGTCCACTGTAAACTGTGGCTGTTCATTGGTCAAAAGGCTTAGTAGTCCCTCCTTAGTACCGCCTTGTCTCATTTTGCATCCTCCTATGGCGACACCCCCTGTTACGTGTGTTGTTGCTTGGGAGGCTTTAAATACAGCCGCCGAGCACTATTTTCTCAAATAGCTTTGTCCTGCAAGCCGCTGCCGGCAGGACACCCTCTCTCCTAATGCTTTTTAAAAATGTTATAGCACGCATTTGCAATGCAATAGGTCTCGCAATTGCGAGAGTTTAAGCAATTGACATTGTAAATAACAAAGCCTTTTAATTATCTGTTTTAAAAACAACACTTAAATAAAAGGCATTTTCATTTACAATGCCAATAGCTCAAACTCTCATAAATGCGAGACCTATAGCATTTCAAATGCTTGTTTTAATTAGCAGAGTGGGCATGCACCTTAGGATTATTTTACATAACAAGCCTTGCAAATTGCCAGCGGAGAGGAGCGTATGAAAAGACCTTAGTTCTGCTCTACTGATCAGCCAATGGGTGTGAACAAACTGTTAGGTTGGGAAAGCATCATATGAGGTGGAGTGATGGCTGATAGCTGTAAAGGGGGTTGAGCTCAGAGGTGTGGATTGTTGAGACCTGAGGGTAAGTAAACAAGGCAAAGGTAAATGAAAATGAAGGCAGGTTAACATGAGTGGAACAAGTTTTTTGTTTATAAAATATCAGCCGTCCCTACATAGCAGTGATGGCTACTCCCTGAGTCCTATGAAGCACATCTGCTTCTAAAAGATGTGGCTCAAAGGGACTGATACCTCAGTAGAGATGTGTGATTATTTTAACCACAACCAATAACTTGTATCTTTCTTAGGTTCCAGGAGTAGCCTACGGAAATGAGTGTCACCACAGCTCTCAAGTGAGTACTAATTAGCATAAATGAATTTATCAGAAGTTAAGTCATATGATCAGTGAGCCTAAGAAGTCACAGGAAGGGACATCACAGGAAGTAATCTTACAAACATTAAATACAACCTTCGCCACGCTTTATATTGTTACTCAGTTGTGGCTGGTGACATTTGAAAGTGGTAGGGTAAAAGTTGGGCATGACTTATGTTGCGAACTAAGTGAGCAAGCTTAATGGACAAACATGGGGTCCAGGTTGGGTGCTCCTCCCAAGACCTAAGAAAAAAAATCAAATAGATTGGCATATGGTGCATTCGAAAGCAGATGAATTTAGTGAGAAGGCAAGATTTATAAAGCAGTGGGAACGTACATTTTTGAAATATCAACCACATACAAAATTGCCCCTTATCTTATTGCATTACTATGTTCAACAGTTACTGTAATGTGCAAATTATACAGCGCAACAACTTCAGTCCTTTAAAGTGTGTGCTGGCCTAGTGTCTTGCAGTGCAGAGAAAATGCCCTAACCAGGCTTAGGGAAGCACCCACAGCTGCTGGCTGCAATTAGTCATATTGAATTATGTGCAGAAAGGTCTTTTAGCGGGATTGAAAAAGTTGGGGCTCTTTAAAAAGAAAATATTTTCTCCTGTCTAAAAGTCTTTTCGTCTTTTCTTTTTATTCACTTGAGTAGAAATAGGCATTAGGATTGCCACCGAAAGCAAGCATAAATGGCTTTGAACAAGAGATTCTGGTTGGCGTGGTGTTAAAAGTCGAACAACTTAAATTTATGCCACAGCTTACGGGAAGGAAAGATTAATGGGACTCAATTAGGTTCCAGGCTCATGACAAGCAAGCGTTCTAGAAGAGAGCTTCTGCAGGAAGACCAGAGGTCTACGCAAGCGCAGGCAGACGCTGCCGGCTTGTAAGAAAAAAAACATTCAGGCAACAGAAAGAAAAAATATACAATTTGAATTTTAATAGTGACGATTATGAGGGCATTAAGAATCTGCCTTAGACGTCTTCCAAGTGCAAACTTGGGAATGATTCCAAATCATTGTCTGGCCTTCAAACTTTGCCTTGCAGTTTTTTCGTACTTGCTTGTTATCTGACGTACCAAATTATCCCATACCTTTTCGCACCACTCTAATTTTGTGCGTACCTCATGTGACAGGAAAATACATGTTGATCTAACAATAATACCAGCTCCTTATGCTGCCTTTTAAATATTCGAGTTATGCATTACGGTGAAATAGGCCAAGAGTCCAGGGAAGCATTGAAGTTGAATTCCTCTGTTTGCAAGCAATTTTTAGCACTGTAAAAAAAAAATGCAGGAACCCGCGAGGAGAAGTAATTTACAATTTGGAATCTGAACTACGATTACAATTATGGAGTATCAAAATGTAGGAAACTGGCTGTTTACATAATGTACCAAAAAGAGGTACACTATGTAGAAAGTCCACATAAACCTTACTGACTTACAGGGCTTAAATGAATAATCCTAAATGCTCTCTTTTGGTGTAGTGAGGGTGAGCAGTTTAGGCTTATCAGAGGGTAGCATTTGTTGAACACACAGTGTCAATAAATGAGACACACACTCAAGAAGAAACTCTAGACCAATTTAGAAAAAGAACAGGTATTTTTAGATCTATTTTAACACAGAGAACGTTGTTATTGGGTAAGTATTTTTCAAGATATATATTTTTACGTGCAAGTAAAATTGTCATACAAATGCGTATTTACGATGTAATGCTTTACTATAGAGAAAGAGACATATTCTGTATACAGGTACTTGCAATCGTATTTAAGGGTACCTTTAGGACTAAAGGTGCTAGGGTGCTAAGGTCCAAAGAACCACCAGCAGTTTGGGATTTACCTGCCCAGGAGTGTCCAGGTGCAGAGGTTCTGGATGGGATGGTAGACTTCTGCGCTACACCGTAGGCAAAGAGGGGGACTTGGGGACAAGTCCGGGAGCTCTTAACGAGGTGCGCAGTTCATGAGGGTCCTGGGAGTATGGGCGGGCACCGTCGGTTGTCGTAGACCTGGGCCGGGGAGCTCGGGTGCAGAGGGTTTTGGTCGGCAGGGCCCATGCGTCAAAGGCACTCACCGTTAACGGTCAGACCTGCAAAGGGGGAAAAAACAGGACAGCTGGGTCACTCCCTGGGCTGGCCTCTGGAATGCTGATGTCCCTTGTTGGCTGGTCAGTCTTTGCAGCGTTGGAGTCCGAATTGGACTTCAAAGAGGCTTTGGTTGCTGCAAGGGGTCTGGTACCACGGGTATTGGTTCCTGGCGTCTTCACACTTGGCAGGGAGGTGGATATGACCTCTGGGAGCATGGTGACCTCCTCTTGGGTGGCTGCTACATCGGTGGACCTGGTGGTCAGCATAACAGTGAACCAGATGTTGCAATTGGTGCCTGCAGGTTGAAGAGAACTGGCTCCTCTACATTGAGGGAGATACTGACAGCTTGGCTATCCAAGGCTTTTGGAGGATGCACAGCTGCAGGACAAGTCGGGTTGTCATGATTATTGGGAAAGGAGCAGTTAGGCATGGTTTGGCATCAAAGTTCACCGGTAGTCCACAGTTCTCACTTCTTCGACTCTTCTTGGTCTTTCTACTTTTGTAAGGTGAATCTTTCTTTTGGGGAGCACATCAGGCAGCCCACTTTAGGGGTGTGACTGGCCTGGCAGTGTACCACGTCTCATTGCATAGCTGATTTCCCACCTGTCCTGGTGCAAAATAGGCCTCAAGACAGGGTTCAGGCATCTCCCAGGTCTGGGGGAAGCTGGGGTCGCATATCAAAGGCGGCAGATTCACTAGTCATCGGACTGGAGGAGGTGTAAACACCTCCTGCCAGAGCAGGCATTGTTTCTGACCTCTGAGAGCACAGGCTCTCACCTCCAGGGGTCAGAAACTCATTTGTGGAGGCATGCTGGACAATCCCAGTCAGACAGCACACTAAGAGGTTGGTAGCATTTCAGCGGGCACCTCTAATGGGCCCTCTGGATGCATATCTTTATAAATCCACTACTGACATCAGTATGAATTCATTATGACAAGGTGTTTGATATCAAATGCCATAGGTTTCAGTGAAGCCATCATGTAGCTGGGGAACTCATAATGACCAGTGCCCAGTACATGTTTTAAGATGGCTCCGCTGTTCACTTGTACTATCTAGCAATTGAACTAGACAACACAGTGGCATATCAGCTTGTGCAGATATTTCCTCACATGTGCTATAATGAACCCTGTCTAAGGGCTATTAGGCTTGCTGTAGGGGTGAATTACATATAATGCATGCAGTGTCTGTGGGCGTGGTACACAGGGGGTGTGCTGTGTTTTGTTTTCACATTTGCCTGCACCATTTCATGCAGCTTGCAATGTCAGTCTGCATGAGTTTGGTGGTGGGTCCCTAAGGGTTACAATACATGCTGCAGTCCTTAGGGGCCCTCTTTAGTACCCATGTCCTAACTACCAGGGGGTACTATTTACCAGGGACTTACAGAGGGGCTAAAGGTTTTGTCAGTTGGGGAACAACTGAACAGTAACCTTGTTTTAGGGGGACAAGCCCTGGCACAGGGAACCTGGTTAGCAGGAACCCAGTGCACTTCAGTCCAAATTGCATCAAGTACCAGGCGAAAAGTGGGGGTGACCATGTCAAGAGGGGCATTATCCTACCCTAAAGATTACTGGCCTGCTTCTGGCCGCCACCTCAGTGCTCTTCTCCTCCTGTCCAGGCAGTCCATGAGGGCATACATGCTCCCAGACTCCCCTACGCCAAACCAGACTCTGCTCTCTTGCTGGTAACACTATTACTCAACATGAGAGAAGCACAGGGATTGATCTAAGCCTGGGACTGGGAACCTGTGCCCCACCCGGATGAGCAAAACAGATCGGGTTGAAGAGATCTAAGGGCACATGTCGGTTTGGCCATCCTAAGACAGCCGGCCAAACCGACATGCACACTTGTGGTGCCCACCGCACCACTACTACTGCCTGCTGCAGCTGCTGTCCATCAGGATGGCCCCGTCCTAAGACTAGTGCAAAAACACAGTGGAATTGACTGACTGCCTGCACGACCAAAAATACAATTATGATAAAACTGTTTTATCATTTTATTTTTCATGCGTGAATTGGCTGGCTCTCAGCAGTGGGGTGTCGTTACAGACTTTTTTGTCCAATGTTGTCAAGAAATACACGCATTTGCAATGCAATAGGTCTCGCATTAGGAAAGTTTTAGCTATTGGTGTTGTTAATGACAAATATTTATTTATGTGTTGGTTTTGAAAATAGCTAAATTAATAGCGTTGTCATTTACAATGCTAATAGTTTTAACTTTTGCAAATGTGACACCTATAGCATTTGTAATGCAAAATGTGTTGTATTTATGTGACTTAGATGTATTGATATTACACATATCAATGGCTTTTAATTGTTTTTAATACTTAATGCTGAAATAAAACTTATTGTAATGTATAATGGCAATAGCTTGAAGTTTTATAAATAACTTTTGTGAAGACTATGTTCAGTGTATGTTATTGTGCTGAAAATTCAAGAACAGAAGTGAAATATTAACATATTTTTGTTACATTTGTAATAAAGCTTGAAATATTGAGAGAACATATTTGAACCAGTTGTTGTTGAATGGTAGCACAGATTGATGCTGTGGTAGCGACGAGTGATGCTGTGGTGGCGACGAGTGATGCTGTGGCGTTCAGTGATGCTGTGGTAGCACATAGTGATGTTGTGGTGCGATAGATAGAGTGAGTGCGATAGATAGACAGAGGGAGGGCAATAGATAGATAGAGTGAGGGTGATCCATAGAGGGAGGGCGATAGATAGAGGGAGAGCGATAGATAGACAGATAGAATGAGGGAGACAGATAGGTAGATAGCAAGATAGAGTGAGGGTGATAGATAGATAGATAGATAGATAGATAGATAGATAGATAGATAGATAGATAGATAGAGGGCAATAGATAGAGGGAGGGCGATAGATAGATAGAGGGAGGGCGATAGATAGAGTGAGTGAGGGCGATAGATAGATCGATAGATAGAGTGAGTGAGGGTGATAGATAGACAGATAGCGTGAGGGTGATAGATAGACAGATAGTGTGAGGGAGATAGATAGATAGAGTGAGGGCGATAGATAGATAGAGGGAGGGCGATAGATAGATAGAGGGAGGGTGATAGAGTGAGGGCGATAGATGGATAGATGGATAGATAGATAGATAAATAGATAGAGTGAGGATGATAGAGTGAGATAGATAGAGTGAGGGTGATAGATAGAGTGAGGTAGACAGATGGATAGATAGATAGATAGATAGATAGATAGATAGATAGATAGATAGATAGATAGATAGATAGATAGATAGAGTGAGGGCAATAGATAATGAGGGCGATAGATAGAGTGAGGGCGATAGATAGATAGAGTGAGGGCGATAGAAAGATAGATAGATAGAGTGAGGGCGATAGATAGCTAGAGTGAGGGTGATAGATAGATAGATAGGTAGAGTGAGGGCGATAGAAAGATAGATAGATAGAGTGAGGGCGATAAATAGAGTGAGGACGATAGAGTGAGGAGAGATCATATATTAAAAAAGCAAGACTCCTGGTGACCAAACAGGAGCTTGAATGTTATATTTTTGGCTGTAGCACTTAAATTAAAATGCAGTTAATTTAACTAAGATTACCTCTTACTAGAGGGTGAGTGCCCTGCTGTGGCGTTTTACTGGGTTCCAAATATAATGTAAGCATGTAAAAACATTGAAGAGGCCTTCAGTGTGGCAAATACTAATTGCAAAGCATGTGGTACCCCTTAAAAAACCATATGATTAATGTGGTTTTAGGTGGCCAAACTTCATCTTGTAAATTACTCTTCTTTTAGAATAGAGCAGTCTCTTTGGCGCCAGAAGCCTTGCAGACTCCCCTTTGGGGAACTGTACTATAATGTAAGAGAAGCGTAAACTATTTCATGAATCACTGATTGCGATCTCCCGTGTCTCTTCCACAACGTCTTGGGGTGTGCTGGAAGCTAACTCTGTGAATCCAACATGACAATCAACGGCCGCAGTGGCTTTGCAATAACCACTTATTGTGAATTACGCTGTGGTTACTAAAGAGGTTTGGTAACTCCCTGCACCCGTGTGTGTCCACCTCATAAAACTAGTACTATCCTGAAGGAAGGTGAGTTTTGGATGTGATTTCTAACAATTTTAAAAAGAAAAGAACTATGGAAAAAGTAACCATGAGCCTCTCTCCCTCTAACAATATACAGCGCTATTACAATTAAAAAGCAGGACTTCTCTTCTCTTATTTTTTAGTAACACAAAAATGTGTCAGCATTAAGTGTTTTGTCAGTTGTTTTTATGGCGGGGTATGCATCCCTTTAATTAATTTACCACTTGTAGGTACCCTATTTGTGCAATTTCTCACCAACGTGACAACTGGGATGTTACAGGAAAGAACTGATACAGGAACCGCTCTGGCAGGGGTGCATATTATTTATTAGGAGATTTAAATCTCCATCCTGACACAAAGGAAGCCACTCACCCGTGTCTGGCACCTCTGCAGAGGCCAGTATAAGGCTATCGGCTGGGAATAGGGGGGTGCAGGAGTATCTGAGTCCGTCCATACAATGGGTTTAGGACCTGGACTCAGAATGCCGGCAGCTTGCTGAAGATTGGCTGGGCAGCGCAGCTATGCACACTGCTGCAAGCAGACGAACCCTTAACACCAGCTGTAGCTAACAGATGCTGTCTGTAAAACATGCAGCGTTAGTTAATATAGTGGCACACATGCTGGGTCTCCTGCGTGGGTGGGCAGTATTGTATTATCGCGTTGTTTTAGTTTTGAAAGGTGAACAGCATTTGTCTCCATTTCGCTATCCTCTTCCTATCACCCTCATGTAAATGTACAGACGTGCGTGTTTGTGGGGCATGCACATGTGTGCACTGATTCCAGAATTAATGAAACACTTTCAATGAACTACATGTGATGTTTTAAAGGAGCTTCGCTCTACGGCATGTCGGAAAGAGCACGAAAACAAACACGAAGATCAAAGGTCACCCACGCCTTTCACAGCCTCCCCTGGGGCGGGACATCCGCCTTCTGCGGGAAGCCCGTGCCCACAAAGTGCCTGGATGAGAGGAGCAGAAGGCGGAAGTCCCGCCCCAGGGGAGGCTGTGAAATGCTGTAGAGACGTAGGAGGAAGGACGCGGTGGCTGCACACATAAGGAGGAGTGGCGGCGGAGATGACACCAGGGGAGTCCTGAGCGTGATGGACCTTGTAGCCTGGTGAGTGAAGGGGGGGGGGGGAGTGTGTGTGAGCGCGCGTTCATGAGTTGCTTGCCTAAGCTGGGGGGGGCGACGAGAGTCCCCTGTGTGTGTGTGTGTGTGTGTGTGTGTGATTGCAGGAGGCTGACTTGCTCTGGAACTGGGACAGGAGATGTGCACGGCGCAGGGCTGTATGTGCGAGCACAGCATCGGGGGGAGGCCTGCCGGTCTAGAGTCACATTCCACCGGTGCAGCCGGTAAGTCCTTCCCCCGCAGGCTGCTCGCTACGCTCTCCACCAAAGGCCCCAGCTCCTCCGCCGCAGCCTCCCCAGCGCTGCCGCGGAGCTGTAAGAGTCCAAAGCCTCCGACACGCGTCCAGCTCGGGCCAGTGCCTCTCCCCGCCACAGGCACAGGCTCCGCTCGGGCCTCGGAAGCTCCGACATCTCAGAGGCGTCGATCTCGGCTGCCAACCCATAGTCCTCAGCATCTCCGAGGAGACCCCCGCCTCCATGGTGGGGCGAAAGTGGCAGGTCCCACAGCTCCCCTTAGTCATGCATGATGGCTGGACAGCGAAATCCGCTCTCCCTCCCCTATCTTCCCATTGCAGACAGAGCCCGCCGAGGGGAGTAACTCCTGCAGAATGCCCCGGCCTTGACAGCTATCTCACAGTCTACAAATTCTTCTTCTGCGGGGGCATTATAACCCGTAATTATTACGAGCTTTACTGGGCGCAGGGACAATATGTAACACACACAGGAGACTTCAACCTTTCAGGGAGGCGGAGACATTCCTGGAGTGTCGGACGGAGTATGATGCCCTGGCATTGGTTGGCGGACGTCTTGTCGTAGGATTGGCTGATGTACCTTCTGTCAGTGGTTCGCTGGCATTGGAGCTTTGTTGGAAGGTGTTATGTATGCAGATATGGTATCTTCGCCACATAGCTCATAGCGAGAGTTAACACAGTTCAGGTTATTTTTGCACACTGTCTGAAGCTAGTCTGGAGGTCTGTAGATGTTACTGCAACTAACGAGCTCTCTGGAGACCTGGGAGTATTCCGTCGGTGCCTCATGTTATCCCATTGACGTGGTGGCCCTTGTGGGGTCGCTCATCCTTATACTCCGACTTGGCAATAAAACAGGCTGATGATGCGCCAGGTCCCTTACCCCACTGATGAAAAATGTCAGGGAAACTACACCTTTCCCGAGGGACACACCAAACTAGCTGTGAACTCCTGCGTTTTAAGAAAATAAATGAATGTTTTTGTATTCATTAAGTATTTCACATTCTATAATTGCTATCTAATATCATCAGCTCCAACTTCTTATTGGACTATAATTTCATAAGTGGTGACAATAAAGTCTCCTTTCCTCTTGTCCGTCTCGCATTTTTGACAAGAGCAAATTCCTCTCTAATAGGGCCGCTGCGTTCGCCAGAGATGCCTGCTTTCTCTCAGCGGCCGACCCGTTGTTTACATTACAGTCTTACATAAGTTATGTTCGCTGTACTTCAACGAATAACACGCCATCAGATATTGTTGCGTACAAATTTCGCTGGACGTCTTCAGTCGTTCTCACTCTGCTCCAGTGGTCGAAGTGGGGAAAACAAGCGCCCGATCTAGTATGCATGCAGTGGCTGGGGGCGGCTGGTGCGTGTGCGCGCGCACGTTCAAAATGCAAGCGCATCTTACAAGCGCGGCGCGTAACAGACCACAATCTGCTCGTGAACCGGCCTGTACCACTTGGGAGGCTATACAACAACAATAAGTCTCGCTGGCGACAGCGCTTCGTGCTGCAACGCCAGGCGAGACCTAAAAAGGGTTACCTAAGAAGGTATTCATTCACTAGCAGAATAGCACAATGTGTAACCATGAAAATTAGGTTTACATCCGTACTTTCTCAATCAACTTAATTGTGTTTTCTTACACAAATTACTTTACTTCACTCTGCCTCCTTTTAAGTGAGCATCCAAGATTACCTTCTAGAAATTCAGTTCAGGGTATGTGCTAAATAAAAACCTGACTCATAAGCAAAGCATTTCTCTGCATACCATGATTATTTTGACTACATGTGCAATGCAAATTACAAAATGAAAGCTCTTGCTTCACTCGTGGCATCACTGCCGGAAATTGTAATGGAGAAGGGAGCATGTTTAAAAAAAATAAGAATGGCAAAGCAATGATACAATCTATTGTATCAAAGTGAAATACCTGTTACAAAAATAACATTTTTAACTCCCTGGCTCTGCTCTCCCTATGAATTTCTTGACTTGCCCATCTCTAGCAACTTCTCCATGTAGCATCCACCCACACAACTCCATGTTCATTATACCTGCTCGTAAGGAAGGCTGGGTAGTCAGAAGGCAGATTAACCTCTTAACTGTTGAGGCTTTTTCACCCAGGTGCTGAGCCCTTTTATGGCTATTTGGGGTACTTTTAATTTTTTTTCCAAATAAGGATTCCACTCCTCAACGATTTTCCAAATAAACTAACTGTTGAAATAAAAAATATGAAAAATTAGTTTTCAAAACCAGCCATTTGTGGGAATGTTTTCATCTGTTAACTTCTTGTCACAATGGCCGATTTACATAAGCAATACATTATTATGTCTGCGTATGAGAAAATGGATTTTCGCAAGGAGAAACGCGGTAATGAGCAAGGGGGCAAGTTCTCATGGAGGAGGAGAAGTCTGGCCAAAGACGAATGAAGTAGCAACTTATCGATGTAAGAAAGGTGGTGCCAGTTACCAATTTGTGGAATCCTGGAAACTTACTGGAGGAGCATATGACTTACCTTGATTGGAACTAATGTATTATGCTGTACCGTAGTGAGGGTCAGAGAGACATCTTAGGACTTCATGATGTACAGACCACTGCTTCTGCTTTAAGTGGCTTCTTGCTACACAACCCTTGGTTGGAGTTCCTTCTACTGAAGACTCTGACAGCTCACACCTTCCAAATGTAATTCTTATTCAATATTTCTTAGTTTAGGGTTGTCACTTTTAAGGTAGTGTATGGAGAGACGGCATGCTCATGCTTACCTTTGAGAACCATGTAATGCAATTTAATGCTCAATTCTTTTTTCCTAATTACTAGCATTGTCATTATAGAACTAGTTATCTATTTTTTATTATATAGGGTAGATCTCTTTAGAAGATTTGGACTAATTTTGCTTGTTCTGTATTTCTATCTGATAATACTGAGGTTGATTTATATCGATCTGTTTCTAAATTTATAATTAAATCTTACTAACTGATTTAGTTGTCGAGTGGATTATTGTGTGACCCACTTTGTTACACTGTATTCAAATTTAATTGTTCTTTCTTTCTCCCTCGTACCTCACAAGTTGCTAAAAAGACCATCTGGTTGAGTAGGGATGTTTGAGACCTGATCTCTCATCTGGTAGAAGAGGATGGTTAGCTCTTGAATTAGAGTGAGATAGAATCACACCTAGAACAGTCTAGACCACAACCCTAGGGGCTCTAGTCCAGAATCCAGTATCGAGACGTGGTCAATAGACGGGAGTTCTAGTGGCGTGCATTGAAACAGGTTGGTACAAAAGGGGGTGCTGATGGACGGAGCATCTGAACCAATCAAACACTCACACCCAGCCAACAGATCTGGGTTTAATCCATCACCGTTCTTTAGCCCACTCTGCCACCCCAGTTCAGACATGACCATATGGCTGATGACGGCTGAAATGCCAGAAACCGGTCCTCTGAAGCTTGTTTCCAGTCCAGGGAAGGCATGGCTTGGCAGTTCGGGCTGGACTGTTCCATGAGGCACAGGGTCAGACTGATTTGCATATGGCCATGTCTGAACTGGGGTGGCAGAGTGGGCTAAAGAACGGTGATGGATTAAACCGAGATCTGTTGACTGGGTGTGAGTGTTTGATTGGTTCAGATGCTCCGTCCATCACCACCCCCTTTTGTACCACTTTGTTCGCCATAAGTTGGCAGGGTTTGCTCAGACGCGAGTCCCTTGCTCACTTTGCCACTGGATTCAAGCAACCTGGGCTGAAGACGGCTGAAATGCCAGAAACCGGTCCTCAGAAGCTTGTTTCCGGTCCAGGGAAGGCATGGCTTGGCAGTTCGGGCTGGACTGTTCCCATGAGGCACAGGGTCAGACTGATTTGCATATGGCCATGTCTGAACTGGGATGGCAGAGTGGGCTAAAGAACGGTGATGGATTAAACCCAGATCTGTTGACTGGGTGTGAGTGTTTGATTGGTTCAGATGCTCCGTCCATCACCACCCCCTTTTGTACCACAGTGCATTGAAACAGGGGCAGCAGAGGAGTGAGTATTAGTATGGTTATGTGTGTGAGGACTATGCTTAGCTTGCCGTGAAATATTGACTGTGTGGTGTCTTGATGAATTGTTTTAAGAGTTGTGTGGATGTGGTGTTAAGTTGCTGAAGTAGTTGTTGAAGTTATCGGGTGCGACGGGACCTAAGATCCTGGGATATATAATAAAGATGCAGAAGACACTGTGTTGTCATTGTCTGCTAAGGTTTTGTGGGGTTTGTAGTGAGGCGTCGTCGACAGCCCATTTGAGATAGGGATCTTAAATGCGCACGGTACGGTTAGGATTAGTGTGGTGGATTTTTTTTGTGTACGAGGGAAACTATACTGATCAAAGTGATTCTCCGCTGGTTGAGGTTTCATTCTTGAATGTGTGTGTTCTTCGGCTGCTCAAATGCTATTTGTTGTTTTTTGTATGATTAGTGTGAAAAAGAGAACGTGAGGAGTTGTGAAGGAGGGTGAACTGCTGCAAGAAGTGAGAGTGCCGCGCTGTGATAGGAAAGTTGGTTTAATGCCATGATGTGATTGGTTATACTTGTGATTTGGTGTCGCACTGTTATTGGTGGTCGCGTTGTTATGGACCTTGGACTTATTGAGCTGGAATTGATTTGTAATTGTTCAGATACAGGTTTGAAAATGAGATGCTTTAGAGCAATAAGGGATATGAAACGAGGAGCTGTGGATGTACCTACTAGATTAAGTGAAGAGGAGCCACCAGAAGACACGCCAGCTCATTACATGGCAACGAATGTAAGGCTCCAAACTAGTATTTGGATAAAAAATTGCCACAAGATCACATAGAAGGAAGGAGCTTTAGCATTCTCACGCTAAGGTACATTTAATTTCAGGATATTTGACAATTTGAGAGGAATATTGTTTACAATACACAGTTTGAAGTGCTTAATGCATGGCTTCTCTCAGCGCATGCAATGCAAAGAAACAAATATCAAGGGAAAATGAAGAAAGCGATGCGTACATATGCAGATGCGAGATGGGATGATCAACAAAGGATATGGAGGGTAGAAATGATTGAGGAAGCAAGATTGTACCCTGCAATAACGAGTAAGGGAAGTGATACTGGAAGAGAAAGGAAGAGTAGAGAAAAGAATAAAACGGGAGATGGGTATGAAGACAGTGACAGCCTTAAGTGACCGTAAGCAGAACATCCACCCCTATATAATCAGTCACACCTTGGAGATAGGGGATGTATAGATGGTCCTAACAGTTTTGGAGATGCTTCATCTCAGGTAGTTTCCAGCTCTGGTGTTGTTTGAGTCATATCAACAGGTATAACACAAACTGTAGAGGGACGAGATATGGGTGCATGTGCTCCTGGTCCTTCGGGAATGTGCAATTCACATTCGGCTTCAAGGATTCCGGATGCTCCTACAGTACCGGTTACCATTGGTCATATAGTCCCCATGTATGAACTTAGGGCCAGATGTAGGACACCAAATACCGGTCGGTAACGGCCGATTTCGGACGTTACCGACCGGTATTTGGTTTTTGAGATGTAGGGGGCCCAAATTTTAACGATTCTGTAAATTTACCGATTCAGTAAATTTACAGATCTGGTAAAATACTGAATCGGTAAATTTACCAAATCGGTAAATCTAGATTTAGGTGGCACTTAAAATAGTGCCACAGGCCCTTAAGAATTCGTTATTTACCATGAAATACTATTTCATGGTAAATAACGAATTCCTGTGTACATGCACATCTGTGCATGTACACCTGTGCCATGTGACACACATACATGCCCTTAGGGCCCTAAGGGCATGTATGTGTGTCACATGGCACACAAGCCAGAATCAGGGGTGCAACAGGGTGTCAAAGGGACACCCTGTCCCCATTGACAATTCGGTATTTTTACTGAATGGGTATTTAGCGATTCGGTAATTGCCATTGATTCCTATGGGCCTCAAGGCCCATAGGAATCAATGGTAAATACTGATTTGGTAATTACCGATTCTTAACGATTCGGTATTATTTAAAGAATATTTACCTACATAGCATTTACCGATTTGTAAATACCGAATCGGTAAAATTCGGTATTTACGAATCGGTAAATGCCATTTACCTACATCTAGCCCTTAGTACGGCTCTGAATGAAAGACAGAAAAGGCCTGTTCCTACAGAAACGAGGCCCTCATAGAAAAGAATAGATTGCCCAAATACAAGATTTGTTCTATTAACTCTGATGATTGAGAGTTCACTTTGTGCTGCGAGTGCAGAACCCTCTGAAGTACAGAATATATATGGACCCATAGGTCCTTTCCTGGATTGGCAGGTACGCATTTGCCTGCATGGGAAACACTCCCAAATGTATGTAACAGTATGCCTCAAGTACTACCCGAAAAAGAACATCTGAATGCCAACATATATTTGATGTTAAAGATTTAGAGCAATGGGTGAAGGCGCGCAATAATAATTCAAATGAGAATAAGAGTATAGAGACGAGCCATGGAACTTTAAAAACGTCTGTAAAGGTGGATTTGATTGATGTTGTCAAATTAAAAACAGAATTAGATGAAATGATAAGAGTCTAGATTTTGATCGAACAGATACTTACCAACAAAATTAATTGCTATTCATGGGTAAAGATGTTATTAGGAGAGTGAGACAGGCTCACAAGAATTTATCCGAATTGGCTCAAAGATATAATGTTGACATAGAACGAACAAAGGCTTTACAGAATAACCCCAAACTTGCATTCAGTTACCAGGATATAGAGAATCTGAGGATACCAGAGTTGAAGACACAAATCCAAGAGCTCATTTTGTGCATTCAAATTTGGAGCACATTAGACAAATGGGAGGAAAGATGGGCAAAAAGAAAGGCCTCTAAAAGAGCAGTGGGAGAACTACTTCCCTTAGAGGAAAGGGGAACAGGTGTCCGGGCGATCTCTTTGCGAGAAGTACAAAGCGGAGGTTATGCACAAGTTTCTTTGGCATAAAGGTGATCTTGTGGCATTTACCAATAATTTCCAGAGATTGAGAGAAACGCCTGTAGAGTAGTACAAACAGGTCGATCGATGTGTGAAAATATCGAAAGTGCAGTGGATTGATTTAAATACACTGTTTGAGATTGTAGTCTCTAGTGATCTGTGGTTTGCATGTAAAATAGCTACAGAATGGCCTGAAGGTAAGCCTGAGAGAGACCCAGTGATGAATGGTTTATCATCTATAGTGATGAATGGTCTATTATCTATAGTGATGAAGATATATGAGCAGGTGATTACTTGTTTGAAAGCTAACGTACCACCGCAGGATAATGATTGGGGAAAGATTCCTAAGGAAACAATTCAGGCATTTTATGAAAGGTTGTTGCTGGCTTTCAAACAGTATAGTGGGATGGACACCATTGAACCCAAGGATATGCAAAAGTTTGTGTCCCAATTTGTGAGTGGGCTGAGACCTGAAATTAGTATAATGATTCAACAACATTTTATTTGTTGGCAGAATAAGTCAGTGGACAAAATTCTGTGTTATGCTAAATACTATTCTGATGAGATTGAGATAAAGCACAAGAAGTTGAAGGAAAAGGCTGCTCAAAGAGGAGGTCAAATTCAGCCTTTTGTAGGGAATACTGTCCCTATGCAGGAAATCTACCAGTCAGGGGCAAAAAGGTGGAGGATTTTAGGGACCGGGAAGAAGACAAGATGCTCCTATAAATCCACAGACTGGAATTGATGTTCCCACCTTAAAGAGATCTATTCCATGTCACTATTGTACTAAATTGGGGCATTGGAAGCGCGAATATCCTCTTAATCCTGCAAATCAGGAGCAGAATGGAGGTGTAGGAAGCCGGCTCAGTATATACTATACCAAGAAGGGGTATAGTGTGCACGGATTTCAGGAAGTCCCCAAAGGTATGGCAGAGGTTAAAGTAGATAATACCTTAGTCTCAATTAAGTGGTAGCTGGGCTGAGCAGTTCAGTTTATCAGAAGATAGTGTAAATTAATTTGGTGTACATACTCATACAAGGTATAAACACACACTCAATGACTGACTCCAGGCCAATGTTTGTAGAAAAATATTACGTTAGTTTCTTTTATTTCCAGGAACCAAGTCAAACTCAGTTACAAATAAGTACTTTTCAGTTGCAATACTTTCAGATTACTAGCAATAGGTAGGTATAATATCAATCAATAATTTGCATGTGCAAGACATGCTTTTTTGTCTTGGAAACACGTTAGGGCTTGTCAATCAGAAACAGTAACACTGGGTACTTGAAACAGGTAGACAGTCTGATGCCATAGTTAGAAGGCAATGCAATACTAAGGAAGTAAAAGCAGGGTTATGCATCAGCAGGTAAGTAAACAACTTATTTTTCCAGTCTCCAGGGGTTTAGGCTGGCACTAGGCAAGGGTTAGTTTAAGGGAGGTGAGCACCAGCAGCAGCACTGGGGCGGCCAGGTGCAGGGTTTGCTGAGCCCAAAGCTAGTCAATGGAGACTGGGGGCACCTGAAGAGGTGCAGGGTTCAGTATCTACACCGCGGTGGTCAACTCCGGCAATAACTGTCGCTTTCGCAGTCGGCGGTAAGCAACGTTAGTGAATGAGGTTCAGTAGACCGCCAACACTGGTACCGTCGCAGTCATTGTCAGCTGGAGATCGAAGGGTGGCACCACCAGCCCAGAGGTCGTGGAGATGGAGATGTGTAGGGGACAGAGGAGTTCTGCAGATGTTGGACCGTCATGGAGAGGCCGCGGTCGTGCAAGCAGGGCAGGAAGAGGCTGACATGGCCACTTGCAGGAGGGTACAGGCTCTCGGGAACTGGGCTGTGAACAGCTTGGGTCATTGGGCCGAAAGGATCCCTCTAGGTCGTGGAAGCTGTCCAGCTGCAGTGCTTTCTCCTGGCAGGACAGAGTCAAGTAGACACAAGTGTCCGTCCTCTTCCGCTGCGGTTCTGGGGTTCTTTTGCAGTAGTGAGTTGCGTTAACACAAGTGTAGGTCCTCACCTACTACCGTTTGTTGTGCTGACAGGCACCAGGGACTAAAGCCTCTAGTTCAAAGGGAGGTTTTTGGAGATTGGTTGAAGGCTGGAAGGTCTTCAGGGTTTTGTGGAGCCCTTGCAGTGTTTCTGGAAGGGCAGCAGGTCCAGTTGTCGAGGCGGCTACAGGTGGCGTGGTTCTTGCTGGGTTCTGTCTGCAGCAGTACAGTTCCTGGTCTGGCGGCGGTCTTCTTCTATCATCTTCTTTGGTCCATCAAATCTGAGGAACAAGGTACATGGGAGCCCTTAAATAAAGGGCGTTACTGAGGTCGGGCAGTAGTCAATGGCTACTGTTCCCTAGAGTGACTACACCCTTTGGGTGCCCTCTCCCTTTGAGGAGAAGGGCACATCCCTGTTCCTACTGGCTCTAATTCTCCAATTCAAGACGCAGAATTTCTAAAGGAGGGGTTCACCTCAGTTCCAGGCGACCCTAGTGGTGTGCTAGGCTAAGGTGGACACTCCTACTCTACTTACTAATTTTCCCACTTGTGGGGCCGCCAAAATTGGGGCCTGTACAGGAGAGTGGGCAGGCATCTCCACTAGTTGGTGCTGCCCAAATCAGCACATCACAAGGTGAAAGCCTTTGATGCTCACCACCAAGTGTTGCTGTTCCTGCCAGGGGGAGGTGTGACGCACCTCCACCCACAGCAGGCTTAGTTTCTAACCTCCATGTGCACAAAAGCTCTCAACCTAGAAACCTATCTGGTGGTGGCTGGCTGGGGGAGACCAGTCAGCCAATACACTAGACATTGGTCGTTTTTCAGGGGTATCTCTAAGATGCCCAGAGTGCATTTTATAATAAATCCAACACTGGCATCAGTTTGGGTTTATTATTCTGAGACTGTTGGTACCAAACTTCTCAGTTTTCAGTAAAGCCATCATGGAGCCGTGGAGTTCATAGAGACAAACTCCCAGCCCATGTACCCAAAATGCCTTCACTGCACTTACAATGTATGTGAATGGGACGGACACTGTAGGGGCATATTGCTCATGCAGCTATGCCCTCACCCGTGGTATGGTGCACTCTGTCTTAGGTCTGTAAGGCCTGCCAAGAGGGGTGGCTTACCCATGCCACAGGAAGTGTTGGGGGGTCTGGCACATAGAGATGTGTAAAAGTAATAGCTTGCGCACAACCTTGGGTTAGTACGTGAATTGTGTGTTTCCTTCTTGGCGTTTCTAAATTCTTTCGGGGTGCTACCTGGGGTGACGTATCCACCCTTGTAGTCTGTCTTTTTACAATACTTTAGTTAGAGCTTCCAATAGAATTTGGTACACATTGGGGATGCAACCAAAATCTATTGGAAGCACTAACATAGAGCTGTGTTCCATGTCGACTCTTCAGTTTGGTCTGCACCAAAATACGCAGCCTCCAATGGCACTTTGTGGGTGTTAAGGTGAGTGGTCTCTGAGGGTGGCATAATACATGCTGCAGCCCTCAGAGGCCCTCTCTGATCACAAGGCCCTTGGTACCAGGGGTACCTTTTGCAAGGCGACTTACATGTGGAACAGAGGTATGCCAATAGTGGAAGCAAAGGTACGTTTTTGGGAAAGAATACAGGTGCAGGGGCCTGGTCCGCAGGGTCCCAGCACACACTCGGTCACGTTGGCATCAGGTGTCTGGCAAAATGTTAAGGGGTAACCATGCAAAAAGGGTCACTTTCCTACAAAATGTCATCTTAAACCTGCACATCAGGAGCAGAATGGAGGCCTTAACCAATCAGAGGGTAATGTTATGCAACCTCAAAATGCACCAAGGCCAAGATCTCAAAGTTCAGTTGGTCCCGTAATGCAAGCACCACAATTCCCAATGCCACAGCAAGCTGTAAATATCATTCGATTTAACCAGAATACAGACATGAGTGGGAAGAAACAAGTTACTTACCTGTAACTTTAGTTCTCCAGTATTGGTAACTTTCATAGATTCCCATTGCTTGTATCATTCCCCGTCGTCGGACTGGGAGCCTCGGTAATAATAAATATATATATATATAAATATATACTTAGGTAAATACACCCTAATAGGTGTAAAAAGTAAAAAATTAGGCCTAGGCCTCATTATATTTTGTAGCCTATAGGTGTCCTTATGTAAAAGGACCCAAACTCACATTAGCAACCAATCAGATTAGCCTCACCCTGTGGAACCTTCCTGAGAAAGCTCAGAGCCTCAGATTTTCGTAGCCGTTGCTTTGCCACATAATCACCTAGCCCAGAAGTGAGCTTTCCCAGGGGAGGCGGGTGGGCGCATGGGAATCTATGAAAGTTACCAATACTGGAGAACTAAAGTTACAGGTAAGTAACTTGTTTCTTACTCCAGTATTGGAACTTTCATAGATTCCCATTGCTTGTATCAGAGTAGATAGCAGTTAGCATACCTCAAACATTTTGTGCATAGTTATAGAACCATTATAAACCAATGATATTATACATCATAACAACAATAAATCAGTAACCATATCATAATAAACGAAATGTTTGAAAAAACAGGAGGAGGGAAGAGAGGAAAGCTCACCTCTTACTGGAAGAGATTTCTCAGGACTGCTTGTCCAACAGCCGAATCCCCCTTTGCAGCCGCCTCCAGGCAGTAGTGCCTCGTGAATGAGTGAGTACTGCTCCAGGTGGCCGCTCTGCAAATATCCTTTATCGATACTCCAGCAAACAGCGCTGTTGACGATGAGATCGATCTTGTGGAGTGCGCCTTCACCTGTCCTTCCAACGGTTTGCCTGCCGCCTGGTGGCAGAAACGGATCGCACTCGATATCCATCTGGAAATTCCCTGCTTTGACAAAGGAAATCCTTTTCTTGGGGCCCCGAAAGCCACAAACAGCTGGGGCGTCTTCCGAAATCCAGCTGTGCGTTGCAGATAAAATTTCAGACATCTCTGAACGTCCAGAGAATGAAGTGTCCTCTCAGCCTGAGTGGAAGGCCGAGGAAAAAAAGAATTCAGAACCACCGGTTCATTAAGATGAAAGTCTGTCGGTACCTTCGGAATGAACTTGGGGTTCATTCGTAGGATCAATGTATCATTCTTGAACTGCAAGAAAGGTTCTTTGATAGTTAAAGCCTGAAGTTCTCCTACTCTCCTTGCAGATGTGAGTGCCAGAAGAAGCGCCACTTTCCATGATAGGAACTTCAGGTCTGCCCTATGTATTGGCTCAAATGGCGATCTCATCAGTTGAGCCAGGACCACATTCAAGTGCCAAACCGGAGGTGGGGGCCTAACTGGCGGAAAAACTCTAAACAGCCCTTTCAGGAATTGCTTTATTATCCTTGTTGATAGTAGAGAAGGGCCCGATCTTGTCCTTCTGTACCTGGAAATAGCTGCCAAGTGGACCTTGATGGAAGCATGAGCCAGACCTGCCTGTGCCAAAGATAGAATGTATGGCAAGAGCTGATGCGGAGCTGATGAGAATGGATGCACTCCATCTCTCTGGCACCATAAATAGAACCTTTTCCATTTCGCTCTATATGTCTTATTAGTGCTAGGAGCTCGTGCCTGTGACAAAATGTTCCTGCATTCTTCTGAAATGTCTAAATCCTTAAACTCTCTGTGTTCAGGAGCCAAGCTGTCAACTGAAGCGAGCTCGGGTTCGGGTGGAGAACCTGGCCGTTGTACATTGATAGAAGGGTCTGGTTGGGGTGCAGATGAATGGGCCGCTTTTCCGATAGAAGAAGCAACTCCGTGTACCAGAACTGGCGAGCCCAGGCAGGCGCTATTAGTATCATCCTGCACTTGTCCAGCTTGAGCTTCTTGAGGACACGAGGAATCAGGGGAAATGGCGGAAAGGCGTAAACAAATGCGCCGGACCAAGACATCAAAAGGGCATTCCCCAGTGACCCTCGATGGTGTTCCCTGCTCGCATAACACCGGCATTTCTTGTTCCTCGGTGTTGCAAACAGGTCGATCGCTGGGGTTCCCCAACGGGAGAAGATGTCCTTGACCACTGTGTTGTCCAGTTCCCACTCGTGTGAGACTGCCCTCAAGCGGCTTAGCGTATCTGCCTTCGTGTTGCATACTCCTGGAAGGTGTTCCACCACGAGCGTGATGTTCTGTGAGATCACCCACTCCCACAGCAGCTGGGCTTCCTGAGAAAGCAGTTGCGATCTTGTGCCGCCCTGCTTGTTGACGTAATGCATTGCGGTGGTGTTGTCCGTACGCACCAGGATGGCCGAATTTGAAATCCTTGGAAGGAACGCCAACATCGCCAACCGAATAGCCCTTAGCTCCAGAACGTTGATATGCAAGCGACGTTCTACTGGTGTCCAGTGGCCACTGACCTGGAGATCTTGCATGACCGCTCCCCAACCCTGAAGGGAGGCGTCTGTGGTAATGACGCGAGGAGCCGGTGCCGCTCTGAAACTGAGACCCACTGCGAGATGAGATTTCTTCATCCACCATGAAACCGTCCGTTTCATCTGCTGGGTGACCGTTACTTTGTCGTCGAACGACCCTTCCACTTGTCTCCACTGAAGGTCCAGTTCCTCCTGCAAGGGGCGCATTCGCAGCCTGCAGTGCGGAATCAATTGAATACAGGATGAAATCGACCCTAGAAGAGATTTGTACATCCTGACTGTCATCCAAGTTTTCCTCTGCAGCCGAGCGGCTGAAGACATGAGTTTCATCTGTCTCTCTTCCGATGGGAAGGCTTTGCACAACTGAGTATCGAGTATCGCTCCCAAGAACTTCACCATACCTGACAGTTGAAGAACCGATTTCTCTCTGTTGAGTTGCAAGCCCAGATGAATGAAGAGGCTCAAGCATGTGTCCACTGCTTCTGTTGCCTCTTGGAAGCTTGGTGCCTTCAGCAGCCAGTCGTCTAAGTACGGGAATACTTCCAGCGACTGTCTTCTCAGAAAAGCTGCTACCGGGGCCAGCACCTTTGTGAATATCCGAGGAGCGGATTTTAATCCAAATGGGAGCACCATGAACTGGAAGTGACTCTTGCCCACTGTGAAGCGAAGAAAACGTCTGTGAGCCGGATGGATCGGGATATGAAAATAGGCATCTTCCAGGTCTAGTGTAGCCATGAAATCGCCTGGATTCAAGAGGCGCAATATGTCCTGGAGTGAAATCATCCGAAACTACAGCTTTACGAGATAGGTATTGAGCTCCCTTAAGTCCAGGATCGGACGCCACTTTAGTTTCGTTTTTCGGATCAGAAAAAATCTTGAATAGAAACCTTCTCCTCTTTGTGATAGGGGAACACGTTGGATCGCCCTCTTCTGAAGCATTTGTTGAACTTCCAATTGCAGAAGGTTTAGATGTTTTGAAGTAGTGGCGTGGGGAGCTCTTGTAGGTGGAAACTCCTGGAATTCTAGCGTATGCCCATGTCGGATGATGTTCAATACCCACTGATCCGATGTTATTTCTTCCCAGCTGCTCAGATGTTGAGATATCCTGCCGCCCACTGGAGATACCAGAGGCGGAGGAACAGTTGGCAGAGTCAGGAGGCCGCTATTGACGCTTGCCAGCGTCTTTGCCCTGACGCCCTTGACGTCCACGAGCGTTCTGACGAGAGAACGATTGAGACTGTGACTGTCGCTGATAATATTGATTGCCGTACTGTGGTCTGTACGACTGCGACTGCTGCGAGTATCGCTGTTGCTGATAACCACCTCTTGGCGAAGTGAAGCCTCTTCCTCTCGCTCCACGGAATGGTGTCTTTCTATATTGTAGGTTCCCCAGAGCCCTTGCTGTCTCTGTGTCCTTCTTTATTCCCTGTAGGGTGTCATCGACATGTTTCCCAAATAACATGTCCCCATCAAAGGGCAAGTCCAGAATCTTATTTTGGACCTCTGGTCGAAAGTAAGTCGCTCATAGCCACCCCTGCCGTCGAAGAACAGCCGCGCTGCCCAGAGCACGGAAAGAAATGGTGGCGATGTCCATCGCACAATCAATCATTTCCGAAGAAGACCGTTGTCCTTCTTCCAGAAGTTTCTGTGCTTCGGCTCTAGGGTCATCCGCCAGCAATTCCACATAGTGTGCCACATCACTCCACATCTGGTGGTCGTATCTTGCTAGAATCGCCAAGGCATTGGCCGCCCTGACCAGCAAGCTAGCCATAGACGAAAATCGCTTTCCAGCGTTGTCTAACCTTCTACCCTCCTTGTCCGGTGGAGTTGTGAGGGTGGCCGAAGGATTCCGTGATTTCTTCTGCGCCGCCTGCGATATGACTGAGTCTGGTCTAGGTTGTCCAATCAAGCAGGCGGGACTGTCATCCGGAGCTTTATACTTTTTCTCCAAGCGTGGAAGTGTTGGAATGACTGTCGCTGGAGACTGCATCACCTTCTTTCCTTCATCCCAAATGTGCTCTACAATGGGAATCGAACGCACTGTCTTACGGTATGCCTCTTTAAAATCATACAAAAAACAATCCGTAGATGTTGCCGGCATGGCTAGCTTAAAGCGTGCCGTGGCTCTTTCCATCAAGCTGAAGAAACCTCCCACATCCGCCGGAGGTGAATCTACCGGGTCCGGCACCGGAGAAGCCGGATCCTGTGCTATATACTGGTTCCATTCGTTATCAGGATTCTGATCCTGGTTGTGTTCATCCTCATCCGAGGTATCATCTTGGACCTGTGTCTGCCGAGGATATTCCCTCTCTTCTTCCCCCTGTGAAGGGGCCACAGACTGAACTGCCATCACCTGTGGCTGAACATGCGCCTGACCTTCCACTGGTCGCGACCCTTGCCTGCTTCTATACTCCTCCAGCATTGCTCTCAAGTCCGTCAAAAGACTCATAGGCATTGTAACCGTGCCCTGTTGTGCCTGAGTTTCCTGGTATGCGACCTGTTTTTGTTGTCGCTGCTCCTGCCCATAATAGTACTCATCATCCTGGTCAGAATCGTGGTATTTCAGATGCAACTGAGATGGGCTATATGCATCCCCATACATCTCATTCTCCGAGTACTCATCCTCGTCCAACAACAGGGCTGGGGGTAATGATGACACCTTTCTAGGTGAAGTCATATCCGGAGTTATTCTCCTCTTCCTGGCGCCTCTATCACCTGCCGTCGACGGCATCTCCATAGTCTGAACCGTCGTCGACGGGACTGTCGACGAGATAAACTTCACCGTCGACGGGATCGCCATCGTCGACGGGCTCGTCATCGTCGACGGGTTCGTCATCGTCGACGGAACTGCCATCGTCGACGGGCTCACCCTCGTCGACGAGATCGTCGTCGTCGACGAGATTGCCACCGTCGACGGGATAGTCATCGTCGACGGAATTGTCTTCGTCGACGAGGTGGTAACCGTCGACGTAGTCATCGTCGTCGACGCTGTCGTCGACCCAGTCTTCGTCGACGGCATCGTCGTCGAGGTCCTCGTCGACGCCGTCGTCGTCATCCTCGTCGTCGATGGATGGCTCGTCGACGTATGAGGAGACAAAGTCACCACAGAGGCTTTAGAGCCTTTTTTGACCACTGTTGAAGCCTCTACAGTTGGTTTCTTGAAGGACTTAGAAACTTTCTCCTGATGTGAAGGCCCAGCCGAGCCCTCATCCAGTTTTGCCTTCTGCACCTGAGGTGCTAGCCTTTCCCTCTCCTTTACACTCTCGTGAGGAGATTCGCTAGGCCCGGGCTTGCCAGACCTATCAGAGGTCCCACGCATAGCCTTTGAGGGGGGTTCAGATGAAACTTCCTCAGATGGTACACCCCTCTTCAAAGATGTCTTGGAAGATGATGATCTGGCATCTTCATCATCACTAGAAACCACTTCTTCCTTCTTTTCCAACTTTCTAAGCCAAAGAAGTAACCTTCCTTCACGATCACGAAGGGTCTTAACAGACATCATCCTGCATATCTTACAACCCTCTGGCTTGTGGTCAGGGTATAAACAGTATATACAATCCTTGTGTTTATCCTCAGTATAAAGTCGTTTTTTGCCACAAGTGGCACAAGGCCTGAAAAGGCTCTTCTTTTCCTTATCAGCCATAGTAAGAATTCAAAGGAATCCTGTCAAAAAACAGCTTAAATAGTACCTCAAAGTAGAAGTTAGAGCAGAGCTCTAAGGAGACTCCCTGTCATCAACGATGCGGTAGAAAATCTGAGGCTCTGAGCTTTCTCAGGAAGGTTCCACAGGGTGAGGCTAATCTGATTGGTTGCTAATGTGAGTTTGGGTCCTTTTACATAAGGACACCTATAGGCTACAAAATATAATGAGGCCTAGGCCTAATTTTTTACTTTTTACACCTATTAGGGTGTATTTACCTAAGTATATATTTATATATATATATATTTATTATTACCGAGGCTCCCAGTCCGACGACGGGGAATGATACAAGCAATGGGAATCTATGAAAGTTCCAATACTGGAGTAACCAGAATACGACCCTTGGTAACAATCCATTCCATCAATACC
Source organism: Lissotriton helveticus (assembly GCF_964261635.1). Lineage (NCBI taxonomy): Eukaryota > Metazoa > Chordata > Amphibia > Caudata > Salamandridae > Lissotriton > Lissotriton helveticus. The sequence goes on from NC_136072.1 coordinate 160,520,894, forward strand.
CCATGTTTGAGACTCCTAATGAATATGGTTCAGATCAGTCCTTACGACAGTGCCTGAGGGGGGAGGAAGACTGTACACTTGATGCAGTCTTAGAGGTAAACCAGAGTGGACCATATATTGATGCTGATGAAGATGGCCACAACATCACTTTCTTGATCAACACTGGTGCTACCTGCTTTACTGTGGGAACAGCAGAGGTTCTAAATCTACCCCTCTTGGGAAAAACAATCTAAGTTGTAGGAGTTGTAAATAAAAGATTGTCAAACCCCCTTAGCCAAGAAGTGCCTATGAAGATAGGGACATTTGAAGATCATCATTAATGTGTGGTGTATGATTCTAGTCCTATGTGTCTGTTAGGATGTGATTTGCTGTGCAAGTTAAATTGCACTATCTATTGAACACCAAAAGGGAATTGGGCTTCAGATGAACAATGAAGACCTTACCTTTCAAACTAAAGAACCAGAACTTGTGTGTCTCATTGTTCCCAATGAGGACTGTAGAAGATGTACTGTTGGATCTCAGAGACACAGTGAGAGACCCAGTTTGGGTCTTCTCGGGAAAGGACATTGGACTCATCTAATGAGTTGAGCGAGCCCACATCCAAGTTAAGCCAAATGCTGAATACCAGGGAACTCCACAGTATAATCTGATGCCCAAGACAGTTGCTGAAATTACAACTGTGATCGAGATTATGATTGAGCAAGGTATTCTGAAAGAAATCCTGGGGACTCCATGTAACTCCCCAATTATGGGCTTGCAAAAGCAAAGTGGTAAGTACCTCATAGTACAGGATTGCCATAAAATTAACAACATAGTGGTTCCTTGCTGTCCAGTGGTACCAAATCCATCTTTCAGATACCATGTGAGGCTGAATGGTTCACTGGCATTGAACTTTGCCATGCCTTTTTCTACATTTCGCTGCACGAAGAAAGGATGAGGAATATTGTTCTAATATGGTGCAGTGTCCTACAAGGGTATATGAAGAGTCTTTCCATCATCAACCAGATCTTAATGAAGAATCTGGAGGCTTTGGTCATGCCCTGCAATTCTGTTCTAGTACAATAAATTGAAGACCTCTTGGCTGCATCAAACGCTTGAGGAGCATTTAAAACTGATACCATTGCATTGTTGAACCATTTGGCTGAGAATTAACATAGTGTCCCCAAGCACTTTGCAGTACTGTATGACGGAAGTCCTCTACTTCAGACATCACATCGTTAAGGTGTCGCAAGAAAGAATCTCGGCGTTCTTGCAAATGACTCGCAAGCAAAAGTAAGTCAGGATGTTAATGAGAATAGTGGCTACTGTCGCCAGTTGATACCCAGCTTTTCTCTTGTGGCCAAACCCCTGCAAAGGTTGACACACAAGGATGTGTCTGATCTTGCGCTCTAGGACAATGATTGTTTGAATCCATTCCTGGAGTTGAGAGAGAGTTTCTGTTGTACTCCGGCACTGGGAATGCCTGATTACAATAATGCGTTTTCACTTTTCTGTAATGAAAGAGAAGGTTGTGATCTCTCAGTGTTGACTCAGAATCATGGAGGTACCTGTAGACCAGTTGCCGATTTCTCAGCTACTTTAGATCTGTAGTGTCAGCCCAGATATTTCAAATCCGTTGCTGCAACAGGTGTCAACATAGAGAGATGTGAGCATCGTAAGGGTTCTCTTTTGACTGTTTGTGCTAAACTTTTGAAATATTGTTGACTAGAACACATACTCAGCACTTGACAAATAGTAGGCTCACTAGGTATGAGAAGACAATCTTGGCTGCTGAGAATGTAACACTGAAGAGATGTTCAATTCTGAACCCTGCTACTTTGCTTCCATTACTTGATTGTGATGCGGATGAGATCGAAGTAGAACATGACTCTCTCAATGTCACTGAACTGTGCACCTAGCCACATCCAGACATAGTGATTATACCCTGTTTGTGGATGGCTCCTGTCTAAGGGACAATGAGGGAAATTTGAGGGCTGCCTATGCTGTCTGTACTGTCACTGGAGTGGTGGTGGTAGCTGCCTGCTTTCAAGGAGTATTCTCTGCACAGGTGGCCAAATTGATCGCTCTTACATGAGCATGCTGTGTTTCAGGCCAGCTTAGATGACAATATTCACTATTAGCCATTATGGCGTTGGTGTTGTTCACGACAGTCGACATTTATGGTCTCAACAGGGATTCATGACCTCATCAGGGTCTCCCATCCGCAATGAAGAAAATGGAAGAAAATGTAGAGGCTTTACAAATGCCTAACCAGATTGCAGTTGTTAAATGTTCTGCCCATTGTAAGGGAAACAATTTTGTTACAGTTGGAAATCATTCTGCAGATGAGGTCAATCAATCAGGGTTTTTGCGAAGCGTGACTAATCACCCGTAAGGGACTCAAGGCACTGGGGGGTGGGGTTTCATGATCCTTATGGTGTCGTAAGCGGTGAGGGTGGTCCAGTTGAGCAGTATAGGCTGCGATCTGGAACATTCAGGTGTGGTGGTTGCGGTTGGGGTGGGTGGGTCCTGGATTGCGAAAGTTGTCGTACATATCTAAGATCTTGCAGTATAAAAAGGTGGCGAGGTTGTTGCAGAGATCTTGCGAGGGGGGAATGCCTGTGGTGTCCGTGCAGTGTTTGGCAAATTCTTTGATCACGGTGAAGAGTTCTTTGCTGGTGTGTGTGTTGCCGCTGATGCGTTCCTGTATGGTAGTTTTCTTTGTGGTTCTGATGAGGTGGTGGTGATGGCGGTCTTGAAGGATGTGTGCCCTGTTGAGGTCTTTTGAGCTGTCTGGAGGTGAGCCTGGACTCTTGGCGGGCGGGGGAGAACCAGCTGGTTTTCCTGGCGGGCTGCTTACTGGAGGGTTTCATAAGGGGGAGGCCTTGTGTCGGCACAGTCAGAGATCCATCGGTGGAGGTTGCGTGCTGCAGCGTTGGTCAGCAGAAGGACTTTGCTGAGGGAAGTGGGGAGTTGGATCGCAGTGGTGTTCGTTGGGTTTGATGCAGGAGATGTGGACGCAGTGGTGGTCTGTCCAATGTAGTTCGGAGGTGTGGCTGACGGAGATGTTGTTGCCTGTGGAGAAGATGGGGTCAAGTGAGTGTCCTACTGAGTGGGTTGGGGAGGAGACCAGTTTTTTCAGTCAGATGGTGGCAAGGTTTTCTAGTAGGGATGAGGTGTTGTGGTCATCGAGGTTGTCCAGGTGGACATTGAGGTCGCTGAGGAGGATGTAGTCCATTGAGGCAAGAGCGTGAGGGCTGATGAAGTCGGCTATGTATTCACTAAAGGGGAACGGGGTCCGGGAAGTCTGTAGACAAGGGTGACATTTGGATCTGGAAGAGGCGGTGTTCCATTTTGGGTGAGTGGTCATCGGAGCTAGTTGTGAGGTGCAGGGTGTTTTTGTGTACAGTGGTGATGCCTCCTCCCAGCCGGTTGGTGTAGTCCTTGTGAATGATTTTGTAACCATTGGGATGGCAGGTGAGATGTCCGAGGCGGAGGTGGGGTCCATCCAGGTTTCTGTGAAGAAGGCGACGTCGGCGGAGATGGAGTGGAGCAGGTCCTAGATCTCCACAGGGTGTTTGTTGAGGGATCAGGTGTTGAGTAGGATGCGGCTGAGGTGGTGGGGTCTGGTTCTTGTGGGGCGTGCGGTTGGTGGGTCTGGTGTGCGTAGGCAGGAGAAGATGCAGCTGTGGCAGTTGAACGGGCCTTGGGTGTCCTTCAGTGAAAGCCGGTGGCAGGCGGTGGAACGTCTGGTGTTAAGTGCGTGGAGGGTGCTGGCATCGTATCGGTGAAGGTCTCTGGGACCGGAATCCATGGTTCTGGGCGCAGCCTAGGCGCGGACGGGCGCAGAGGGGCTTGACTTTGGCGCACCTCCGGCGCGGTCGCACAGTAGCTGCTATTAAGTAGTGTTGGGGAGCTGGTCAGCTGAGAGCTGGAAATATGTGCAGGAAGGGGGTGGGCCGCGGGGAGTTAGCAGTGGTAGGGCAGGAAGAGGGACACGGAGTAAGGAGAAAGGGAAAACAAGCGAAACCAGAGCAAAAATGTAAACAACAGAAAAAGGTAATAAGACAGAACAGAAAATAAGAGACCGAAAAAAGCTATATAAAAAAAAAGGACAGAAACAAGAGAAGGGAGGAAACAGGAGAGCAGAGACAGGCTCATCACTGGGCCACCAAGGATGAGGTGCAGGCAGGAGCCTGCGGGTGGAGGAGGGCCTCGACCACTAAACCTGGAGTGCACAGGGCAGGCAGTTGCCATGTGGAGCTGCACAGAGGGGGAACAATGCATGCTGTCAAGGTCAGTGAGGTTGCAAGTTACTGTGCCCTATTGCATGTTCAGTGGTGAATACACAAATGAGAGAAGAGATTAAACCAATTTCAACCTTTTGATGACCATACATGGGACGAAGTGAAGATATTGCAAGAGGGGTTACTGAGGAAGAACAGCAGAGTTAGATTAGAACAGGATGTGTGAAATGAGATGATGGCATTTGGGTTTCAGGAGACAGGAGGCCAGTACTGATTTGTTGCCACCAATGGTGAGACATCATTATGGGTCAACGCATGTAAAAAGAGATGTCATGGTGAGATTGGTTAGCCAAACCTGGTTTAAGCCAAAGTTTCGAGTGATGGTTGAGGCGTTGGGTTATAGATGTGTGACCTGTCAAAAAAATGAATGTGGGGGAAATGACTGCAGTTACTTTAGTCACATAGGGAAATCTGGAGGTCCTTTCAACAGGAAGCAGTTGAAGTTCATTGAAATCCAGTGTGCAATGGATTGAGATACATTATAGTAGTGATGTGCATTTTCATACATTGGATGAAATTTTATCTGACAAGGAGATGTGATTGCCTTACGGTAGCTAAGCTGTTATTGAGAGAACTCATTCCAAGATTTGGCTTTCCAACCTCTTTAGAATCAATCTGAGGAACTCATTTTAATAATGAAGTTCTGAGAATGTTATGTGCAGCATTGCAGATGGATCAGAGACTGCATTGCAGTTATCGGCCAGAAGCCTCAGGCATCGTGGAACAGGTCAATGGCACTCTGAAATCCATGTTGGCTTAAGTGTGTGCTTTGCCACCTCTGAAATGGCCTGATGCTTTGCCTCTTGTGCTAATGAGTCTTTGCAGTGTACCCGATCGAAGAGCAAGATTGTCGCCCCATGAGATCATCATGGGAAGGGCTAGGAGATTGTGTGCTGTACCTGTGAATATGCTTGTAAACATCACAGAAAATTTGGTGCTCGACTAGTGAAAAGGATTGGCTGATGTGGCTTGTTCTGTATCTCACCAGGTTGAACGGGCTCCAGCCCCGCCACACCAGGAGCAATATCATGAACTTAATACTGGAGAATGGGTCATTGTTAAAAAGCATGTGAGGAAGAACTGCTTAGAGCCCCGTTGGTGTAGTCTCTCATGGTCACTATGACTCCGGTGAAGTGTGGTGGCCTTCCTGATTGGGTGCACGCTCTCACACTCATAGAGTTTCATGTCCCCTTGACAACATAACTGCACCTCTCCCAGAAGAGATGCCAGGGGTGATCGAAAGTCCACAGGAAGAGGTCAGCCAAGGTGTGGGGTACCAGACAGAGCCTAAGACAGCACTAGAACGATTTGAGGCGGGTTCAAACGAACCGCTGGAGAATCTGAGCTGAGTGAAGGTGAGAGGGAAGGGCCTGATTAAAGAAGGTCCAAAAAGATTGAGGTTGCCTTCCCCTGAGTAGGCTTATGAGGCTATGGATGACTTTTTGAGATTCTGGAATAATAGTGGAGATTCATCTGAAACTTTCGAAACTTGATCTGAACTTTCTTCTTACTTTTGAACTGCCTTACCCAACCAGACTGAGGAGCAGCTTTTCAAAGAAGTCACCCAGTCTCACAGGCCTTATGCGACTCTCTGGCAGCCGCCTTTGAGGACAAGATCGCCACTATCCTGAGCGGACTTGCTGGATCGGCCCCGCCTATGTCAGCTTCATCGGATAATCTATTTAGTCGGGGTGCTCCAGAGGATCCTCCATGCTGTTCCCAGTTGGGAGCTCTGGATGAATCTTCCAGTCGACCCCAGCTGAGTTGTTTTTCTCTCAGTATGGGAGCTCCGGAAGCACCTTCCAGTCGTCCCCAGCTGAGTTGTTATGTTATGTTATGTTATAACAATTTATTATGCGCACAGCGACCCCAGCGAAGGAGCATCCCGGCGCAGAGACAACGGAGCAACATAACATAACAGGGAGACAGTACCACGGAGAGGAGGCTAAAACAAGAAAGTCTTGATGGCTCTACGGAAGGACAACAGGTCCTCGAGCAGCCGAATTTCGACTGGAAGGGTGTTCCAGACTAACGCTGCTTTCACCCTGAAAGAGCGACCTCCCATCCTGCTGAGCCTAAACCTAGGAACAACAGCAAGGGCCTGACCTTGAGACCGGAGGTTGCGGGTGGGGACATAGAAGGAGATAGATTTGGCCAGAATCTCAGGACCTATGCCTCTTAGAATTTTAAAGGTCAAACACAGTACCTTGAACAGAATACGCTTCCTGACCGGGAGCCAGTGCAGGGAGCGGAGGACATTGGTCACCGGGCAGAACCTAGGTAGGCCAACAATAGCTCTCGCCGCGGCGTTTTGCACCCGCTGCAGGCGGGTTAACTCAGCCTGGTTAGCCCCAACCAGCAGAGAGCTAGCGTAGTCCAGACGAGAGATGATAGTTGCCTGGACTACAAGCTGTCTGGTAGGGGCATCGAAGAACCTAAGCACTGGCCTTAAGCCTCTTAAGAGTCCAAAGCAGCAGGCTGTGATTTTTTTCGTGTGTCCTATGAATGTGAGACCGGCGTCTAACCAGACCCCTAGATTCTTCACCTCCGACACCGGGGTCGGAGTGGGGCCCAGCTCCGAAGGCCACCACTGATCGCCCCAAAGCTCCACTCCCTTCCCGACAACCATGACCTCTGTTTTTGTGGCATTGAGCTGGAGGCAGTTGCCTGTCAGCCAGCTAGCCACCGCCTTCAGTCCGGACTGGAACCTGGGGGCGTCCTGTTCTGCGTCCCCGCTGAGAGTAACCGCCAGCTGTGTGTCGTCGGCATATGAGACCAAAGTTAGGCCCCACTGCCTTGCGACATCAGCCAGCGGTCTCACGTAGAGGTTAAACAACGTGGGACTCAGCGAGGAACCCTGCGGAACCCCCAAGGCCAGCGGCTGGAACCTGGACTTGAAGGGAGGGATGGCAACACAGAAGGAGCGGTTGTCTAGGAAGGAGCGGAACCATTGCAGCACCTGGCCACCGATACCAATCTCCTCGAGCCGCTGGAGGAGGATGCTGTGTGATACAGTATCGAAGGCGGCGCTGAGATCTAACAAAATCAGCGCCGCCGTCTGACCAGCATCCAACCTCGCACGGAGATGTTCCACCATCACCAGTAAGGCAGTCTCCGTGCTGTGGCCAGCACGGAAGCCATTCTGTGTGGGGTCGAGGACGTTGGATCGGGCTAGGTGTTTAGACAGGGCCAGGTTGACATGGGCCTCTGTCAACTTGGCTGGCCAGGGTAGCAGCGAGATGGGACGGTAGTTTTCCGGTTTAGACGGGTCAAGAGTAGATTTTTTAATGATCGGAGACACCACCGCCTGCTTCCAGCTAGTGGGGACTACCCCCGTCTCAAGGGAGAGATTGACCAGGGAACGTATAACCGTACGTCCCAGAAAAGTCTGGTCACGGAAGAGGGCCCGCCTCACTGGATCAGATGGGGACCCAGTTTTAACTTGCGCGGCAAGTTTGTCAAACCCTTCCTGAGTGAGGGGGGGGAATGAAAGCAGGGTAGTCTGGGGTAGTGTCTCCTTAGGGCTACCCAGCACATTACCCGTACTCGGGAATGTCCGATATATAGTCTGGACTTTTCCCACGAAATAAGAGGCGAGGGATTCACAGTGTGTGACAGAGCTCTCAGCCATAACAGTTGACCGCTTAGACATAAGATCTTTAACCGCCCTAAAGATGGCCCTCGACGGGTTCGTGCTGTTCCGGAATTCCTCAGCGTAAAAAGCCGCTCGGGCACGACAGATAGCCCGGTGGTAGAGCTTGACGGACATGGCATATGCAGCTTTTAGCTCAGCCCCATATGTCTTCCGCCAAGCCCTCTCCGCCCGTCTACAGGCTCCCTTCAGGGCGCGCAAAGCGTCATTATACCAGGGGCTCGATACACGAGGATTGATCTTCGTCGTTACAACTGGTATCAAGATGTCCAAAGCCCTAGTGAGCCAGGAGCAGAAGAGAGCGTACCCTTCTTCTACGTTGTTTAAAGGGCCCAAAGGTGCCAAAGACAAAAGATGGTAAAAGTCTTCCAGCTTAAGTTTGCCCCAGGGTCTCCTGGGTACCCGTTTGGCTGGAGCAGTAGAAGTCGTGGCTGACATAGGGCAATAAATAGATACCAGAGAATGGTCAGACCACTCTACAGGAGCAATCGACGTGACTATGGCCTCTGTCAGATTAGTAAAGACAGGGTCGAGAATATGTCCCCCGGAATGAGTAGGCTGGGAGATCAACTGAGATCATTGGAAGGCCTCTAAGTCCGTAAGAATACTACGTGCTGTCAGACAGGATGGGTCGTCAAAATGCAGATTTAAATCGCCCAGAATGGAGAAATTGGCGCAGTCAGTGACCAAAGTGGCGACAGTGTCCGGGAAAGCATTCCTGAACGCCACGTCACTGCCCGGCGGACGATACACCACCATCCCAGAGAGTGTAAATTCTGGGCTGACAGAGACTTTAAAGGAGGAGCTTTCACAGCCCGCAGTCTTAAGGACAGTCCATACACAGGCAAAGCTAGATCTCACTATCAAGGCTATACCCCCCCCTCTGGATGGCCTATTCGCAACATACATCGAATAACCAGGAGGGCATACAAGATTTGGGATGGCAGTGTCGGCTGCCTGAAGCCATGTTTCGGTTAAGGCGAAAATATCCGGGGCTTCATTCTCAATCAGATCGTACACATTCTGCTGATGTTTCAGAAGCGACCTGACATTGAGATGCAAAATCCGCAATGATGATGGCAAGCTTCTACTGCGCAGAGCGGCAGAAGGACTACGCCGGAAGAGAGGCAGCGGGGGACCGAGCACCAAACCATTGCAAGGGCAACGGTAAGGACCACATAGGGGTAAAACGGGCTGTAGAGTGCAGTGACAACTCACCTTGCCGATGGAATACAGCCGTTCCCTCGAGTATGTTATCATGGCGGTGGTGTAGGGCAAAGGTGAGCCAGAGCCCGCCACGTCCAGCGCGTCCTTAGCGCGGACGGGCGCAGACGGGCAGGACTCTGGCACGACTCCGGCCACGCGAGGACACGCCCGCTGCGCGATCCCGCTGCGCTGGGGGAGGAGCTTTAAATACGTGATCCCCGGCTGGCGCATGCGCAGTGAAGCGCTGTCCGATGTGATGGCCCACTCACCCCAAAGCAAGATGTCCGCCACCCCGGGAACCAACCCGCCAAGCGGCGGTGCGGGACACAGATTAAGGTGCAGGTAAGGGGTAGGAAGAGCGAGGGTCTAAGCGACCTAAAAGCAATCAAAAACACAAATTAAGCAGTTAAAAAGCAGAACAGCAAGCGCCGTCACGCTCCTGTCTGCATGCGCTCCGTGTCAGGGGAGAGAGAACGGGGACTCGCGTTAAATACGCGATCCCCGGCTGGCGCATGCGCAGTGAAGCGCTGTCCGATGTGATGGCCCACTCACCCCAAAGCAAGATGTCTGCCACCCGGGAACCAACCCGCCAAGCGGCGGTGCGGGACACAGATTAAGGTGCAGGTAAGGGGTAGGAAGAGCGAGGGTCTAAGCGACCTAAAAGCAATCAAAAACACAAATTAAGCAGTTAAAAAGCAGAACAGCAAGCGCCGTCACGCTCCTGTCTGCATGCGCTCCATGTCAGGGGAGAGAGAACGGGGACTCGCGTTAAATACGCGATCCCCGGCTGGCGCATGCGCAGTGAAGCGCTGTCCGATGTGATGGCCCACTCACCCCAAAGCAAGATGTCCGCCACCCCGGGAACCAACCCGCCAAGCGGCGGTGCGGGACACAGATTAAGGTGCAGGTAAGGGGTAGGAAGAGCGAGGGTCTAAGCGACCTAAAAGCAATCAAAAACACAAATTAAGCAGTTAAAAAGCAGAACAGCAAGTGCCGTCACGCTCCTGTCTGCATGCGCTCCGTGTCAGGGGAGAGAGAACGGGGACTCGCGTTAAATACGCGATCCCCGGCTGGCGCATGCGCAGTGAAGCGCTGTCCGATGTGATGGCCCACTCACCCCAAAGCAAGATGTCCGCCACCCCGGGAACCAACCCGCCAAGCGGCGGTGCGGGACACAGATTAAGGTGCAGGTAAGGGGTAGGAAGAGCGAGGGTCTAAGCGACCTAAAAGCAATCAAAAACACAAATTAAGCAGTTAAAAAGCAGAACAGCAAGCGCCGTCACGCTCCTGTCTGCATGCGCTCCGTGTCCCAGTTGCTCCCCTCCCAGTCTGGGAGCTCCGGAAGCACCTTCCAGTCGACCCCAGCTGAGTTGCTCTCCTCTCAGTTTGGGAGCTCCGGAAGAATCTTCCAGTCGACCCCAGTTGAGTTGTTCCCCCCATAGTCTGGGAGCTCTGGAAGAAGCTTCCAGTCGACCCCAGTTGAGTCGCTCCCACCTCAGTCTGGGAGCTCAGGGTGAACCTCCCAGTCGACCCCAGCTGAGTCGTTTTTCTCTACCTCCTTTTGATGAGTTTTGCAAACTGGCGCAGACTGTGTCATCAGGCTCCCCGCTGGATCCACTCCCGCATAAATTCTGGAAACTGTTCCAGAAAGAACTTTTTCATCCATTGTATTCCATCTGCCATCAGTCGTTTGTCACCGCGACTGTCCCGGAGAGTTGGAAGTTGGCAGCGGTCTCACCCCTCCTGAAGAAACCCACACTCGATCCCACCTGCTTGTCAAACTACAGGCCCATTTCCTTGCTCCCTTTCCCGGTTAAGATCATGGAGAAGCTGGTTACCCGATCTCTATCCAGATTCTTAGAGGATAACACTTGGTTGGATGTGGCCCAGTTTGGTTTCCAGCCAGCGCATGGGACGGAGTCTGCGCTGGTGGTCGTGCTGGATAATCTTCGTTCGCGGGTCGACACGGGTCGGGCAGCCTTTCTAGTGCTGCTCGACATGTCGGCCGTGTTCGACACGGTCAGCCACTCCACCCTTATCGGGAGGCTGGAGGAGATCGGGGTCACGGGGTTGGCAAGGGACTGGTTAGTCTCGTATCTCAACAACAGGCAGCAGGTGGTGGCATTGCCGCCTTTTAGGTCGGATGTGTGGAAAGTTGGGCAGGGGGTGCCCCAGGGCTCGGCCATCAGTCCTATATTATTCAATCTGTACCTCCGCCCTCTGATCCAATTGATAAGTTCCTTCGGTATTTCGGTGTTTAACTACCCCGATGATACCCAATTGGTCTTTTCTCTGGAGGGCAAAGACTCTGTCTCCTTAGAGACATTTCACCGCTGTATGACAGCTGCAGCGGATTGGCTTCGTTCCAACTCCCTCCAGTTTAATGGGTCAAAAACGGAGGTGCTGCACTGCTCCAATGATCGTGTCCCGCGCTCACTGCCAGATGATTTCTGGCCTTCCTCCTTTTCTGGGGCAGTGACTGCAGCAGAGTCTGCTCGTAATTTGGGGGTCATGTTTGGCCCCAATCTGCAACTGGACATTTTCGTTAATAAAACCGTAGCCACCTGTATGATGCTGCTTCGGATGCTACGTAAAGTCCTACCATTGCTCCCAGCGCAGGCTAGGCCAGAGGTAGTGCGGGGTATCATCCTAAGCAGACTGGATTATTGCAACGCACTGCTTCTGGAGGCGCCTAGAACGCTGGTGGGCAAGTTTCAGCGAGTACAGAATATGGCGGCCAAGCTGGCAATGTCTCGCCCATGCACAGCCTCTTCCACCACGGCACTATTGGATCTATACTCGTTGCCTGTTCATCAACGGATCCTTTTTAAAGCATCCTGTCTGGTTTTTAGAGCCTTGCATGGACAGGGTCCAGTTTTGCTGCAGAACTTATTTTCATGGTACTCTACCTCTCGGAGCCTACGCTCTTCCTCTGCGTGTATGGTGACGGTTCCCAGAGTCCAGAGGGTAGGGATGGGAGGTCGGTAGTTTAGTTTTGCGGCTGCTAGACTTTGAAATTCTCTCCCGATATTGCTGAGGAGTCAGGGTGAATTTCTACCCTTTAAGAGAGGGTTGAAAACCCACCTGTTTCCAAGAGCAGTGTGATTTCTGCATCGGTGGTTTCGGCCATGCTGAGTCAAAGCGCCAGGATACCCTCGGGGTGACAGTGTAGCGCTATATAAGTATGCAAATACATACCCAATGCAGTGCATCAGTCAAAAATGCTGTGCTGCGTTGCGTGATAGGAAGGGAGAGTTACATATCTACAGAGATATGGCTCTCTCCTCTCCGCTCCCTAGCACCGGCACTGATTTCAGCTGCAGTGCGCCAGGCACACACCTTAGCACCATAGTGCTCAGGTGCATGCCTGAGTCTACCATAAGTTTTGAACAGGACGGTTACCCTTCCTGTACAAAATACTATGCCTAGACAAGTAAAAACCCTTTTACCACTTTGTATGTGTGCTGCACAGTGCAGTATGCATGCAAAGTAGGAAAAGAAATGAGAAATTAAAATATTTCTCCTTTTAGCACCATCTTTCAGATGGCGTTAAGATTTAGCGCTAAACTCAGTCTACAATTGTTTGTAGATAGTGTTTTGCGTCAAAAGGCATGGGTGGTTGCATGTGAACACCCATGTAACACCCCCTTGGTGCTAAGTAATGCAAAGCAATGCTTTGTGTTAATTATAGAGTACTTTCCAACGCAAAACAAGTTTTGTGCTGCAAAGTAAATCGGTAAAAAACATTTTATGGTGGTTCGTGTCACTTCTGTGACACTAACCCAGCGCAAAAGGTTTGAAAATCTACCCCGGGTGCCTTGAGATACCTAGTACTGAACAAAGCTGAATTTCTCTTATCCGGATTCAGGGGAATTTCCTGTGCTTATGATTGGACTAAAAATAATGATATTAGAAATGCTTACTAATGAACTTGGTCCCTTTAAGAGCAGAGATGTTGAATGGACTGTGTTAAGTTGCTTAAGATTACAGAGGCCCGAGTGGAAGAAGAATAAAAAAAATTAGAGTTGCCATCTAGAAGAACACAAATTCGGGCTAGGGAAACCTCAAGATGATTGTACATACATTTGTAAAAAAAAAAGTGAAATGGATAAAGACCGGCTTTGATGTTTGCACAGGTGGAGACCGACAGAATAGATTCTGTTCCTGCTATTTCTCTATCCACTTGGTCTAAGTTTAAATAGTATGGAGACTAATAAATCTAATAGTAGATGCAGATACATAATACATGCAATAATAACAACTATAGAATTGGCCCTTATAATACTGTGTGTAGGATTATATTCAGATTCCACTAGAGCTGTAGGAGAGAAGCATACACCTGAGCAGAAATCATCACATGAAGTAGATGGAGGTTTATACTCATTAACAGAGCAGGATTTACAAGTGGACTTATCTAGAGGAGATTACACCTTAAACGCTTAAACTAGGTTGCTTTATGAATATGTCGATACAATGGAAGCCAGAGATTGCTATGCTTGCATGCAGTTACTTGCTGCAGTAGCAGAAGGCACTGCTTATCATCACTTACCCCTGACGAACAAGTTACTTACCTTTGATAACACTTTTTCTGGGGGATACAGTATCTGCCTGTGGATTCCTCACCTTGTGAATATCCCCTGCTTCAGCAACGTTCGGAAAATTCTTTTGTAGCACGCCGGTGTGGACGACGTCATAGGAGCACGGCATCGCGTGCGACTCCGACTGACGTCACTGACTCCTTATTAGGCCTACGTCGGCGTGATGACATCAGTTCTGCCTTTTTTTCCGTGCCTTCGAGGCACCCGGACGGACCATTGATAGTAGACATATACATATACAATGTACCCAGTACATAATTTCCAAAAATACACACATAGTGTGAAGATAATGCATGAAAACACCATATATAACATATATATATATAAATAACCACATCAATGCATCTAAACATTGTCATACACTCAGATATAGAAGAGTGGACAACGGGGAGGCGGGTGGGCATGTGAGGAATCCACAGGCAGATACTGTATCCACCAGAAAAAGCGTTACCGAAGGTAAGTAACTTGTTCTTCTGGTGGACACATCTGCCAGTGGATTCCTCACCTTGTGAATAGATTCCCACAGCAGTCCCCACTCCCGGAGGAGGGTGTCCACTCTTGTATACCAGAAAATCTTGAAGGACAGAGCGTGCAAAATGGCCATCCCTCCTCACCTTGCTATCCAAGCAGTAATGCTTTGCAAAAGTGTGGAGGGAGGCCCATGTCGCTGCTCTACAAATGTCCTCTACAGGTACACCTCTAGACAAAGCAGATGTTGATGACTTTGCTCTAGTAGAATGAGCCCATATACCCTCTGGAGGTTCCTTACCAGCCAGGGCGTAGGAGATTTTGATGCATAGTATGATCCATCTTGAGAGTGTGCGCTTGTGCACAGCTCTTCCTTTTTTGCAGCCAGCAAATCCAACAAACAGCTGGTCATCCACTCGATAGTCCTATCAAGATAAAAGCTCACCGCCCTCTTAGGGTCCAGACGGTGAAGTCGCTCCTCCTCCTTGGAAGGATGAGGGGAAGGATAGAAGGTAGGAAGGGTAATGGACTGTCCTAGATGGAAGGGAGTTACCACCTTAGGCAGAAAAGCAGCCCTGGTCCTAAGAACCATTCGTTCAGCATGAATAGTCAAGAACGGGGGCTTCGAACTAAGAGTTTGAAGCTCACTTACCCTCCTTGCCGAGGTAATTGCGACAAGAAAAACAGTCTTAAAAGACAAAAGTCTCAAAGGACACCTGTGAAGAGGCTCAAACGGAGAACCCATCAAATATGTAAGAACCAAATTCAAATCCCATTGAGGTACAATAAAGGGAGTAGGAGGAAACTTATTTGTTAAACCCTTTAAAAATCTCAATACAACAGGAGATTTAAACAAAGATGGTTGATGTGGTAAACAGATAAAAGCCGATAAAGCTGATAGATATCCCTTTATCGTAGCCACAGCAAAACCTTGCTGCGCCAATGAAAGAGCAAATTGAAATATTTCTGACAAACAAGCTCTCAAAGGATCAACAGAATTCTCCCCACACCAGGATACAAATTTAGACCACCTATAAGAATAGATGGACTTGGTGGAGTCACGCCTAGCCGATAGAATGACATCCACCACATCAGGTGGGAGAGAAAAGGAATTCAGGTTGCCCCGTTCAATCTCCAGGCATGAAGGTGTAAGGTCTGGAGGTAGGGGTGTAGAACCTGCCCCTGAGACTGCGAGAGGAGGTCTGCCCTGAGAGGGAGAAGGAGCGGAGGGCACGAGGAGAGGTGGAGAAGATCTGTGTACCACACCCTTCTTGGCCAATCCGGGGTGACCAATATAACTTGGGCCCGGTCTTGGCGAATCTTCCTCAGAACTCGAGGAATCAAGGGTATGGGAGGAAACGCGTAAAGGAGTTGTGAGTCCCAACTCAACTGAAACGCGTCCCCCAAGGCTCCCTGCATCGGAAACTGGAGGCTGCAGAATGACGGGCAGTGAGCATTCTCGCGAGTGGCGAACAGGTCCACCTGAGGAGTCCCCCACGTCCGAAAGACATGACGAACTACCTCTGGATGAAGCCTCAACTCGTGGTCGGCTGAGAACTGCCGACTGAGAGTGTCTGCACGCACGTTCAGTACTCCGGCCAGATGATTTGCCACCAGACAAATCTGATGTATCTGAACCCAGGACCAGAGACGCAGAGCCTCTCTGCAGAGACACTGCTACGCCACACCTCCCTGTTTGTTTATATACCACATCGCGGTGGTGTTGTCCGTCAGGACCTGAACCGACCGACCGCGAAGGGAAGGGAGGAAGGCCTTGAGTGCCAGACGTATCGCCCGCAATTCCAGAAGGTTGATATGAAGCAACCTTTCCTCTGGAGACCAAAGAACCTTGATCTCCAGATCTCACAGATGAGCATCCCACCCTAGAGTGGATGCATCCGTTATCACTGTGGCCACCGAGGGAGGAGTTTGAATAGGCTTTCCTTGAGACAGATTGCCTTCCACTCCCCACCATGACAGATCCGCCGCAGCTTCTCTGGAGATCCTCACTGACTCCCCGAGATCCCCTTGGTGTTGATACCACTGCCTTGCGGAGGCACCACTGGAGTGCCCTCATGTGCCAGCGTGCATGGTTGACCAACAGAATGCAAGAAGCCATCAGTCCGAGCAGACGAAGGACCTTCAGGACTGGAACAACCACTCCATTGTAAAATAAAGGAATCATTTCCTGTATTTCGAGAATCCCTTGAGGAGGAGGAAATGCACGACATACAGTTGTGTCCAGTACCGCACCTATGAACAGGTTGCGCTGGGAGGGCACCAGGTGAGATTTGGGTACATTTATCGAAAAATCCAACCTGTGCAACAACTGAGTTGTCTCTTGCAGATGATGGAGCACTATCTCTGGAGATTCTGCTTTGATCAGCCAATCGTCCAGATAAGGGAAAACTGGAATCCATGACCTTCTGAGATGTGCAGCCACCACAGCCATCACCTTGGTGAAGACTCGAGGCGCAGTAGTAAGACCAAACGGTAGAACCGCAAACTGGCAGTGTTGCGATCCCACCGTGAAGCGGAGATACTTTCTGTGCGACTTCAGAATGGGTATATGGAAATAAGCATCCTGCAAGTCGATCGACACCATCCAGTTCTCTTCCAGCAGCGCTTGAAGAACCTGCGCAAGGGTGAGCATCTTGAACTTCTCCTGCTTCAGAAAAAGGTTCAAGATCCTGAGATCCAGGATTAGACAAAGTCTGCCATCCTTTTTGGGGATCAGGAAATACCGGGAGTAGCATCCCTGACCCCTTTTCTGCTCCGGAACCACCTCTATCGCACCCTTTTTGAACAATGTCTGTACCTCTTCCTGTAGGAGCAACAGGTGGTCCTCCGAGCAAAAACCTTGGCAAGGAGGGTAATTTGGGGGAACTCCCGAAAGGGAAGAGCATACCCATTCTCTACGAGATTGAGAACCCAAAGATCTGATGTAACCGATTCCCAATCCCGTAGAAAATAAGTAAGCCGACACACCACAGGACCCGCATGATCCGGAATGGTGGATCTAGGGCTGCTTTGCTGTTGTAGGTGGGGGGTGGGTAGAAGAGGAGGAAGTGGAGGAGGAGGAGGCTTGACCTCCTCGAGAACGACCCCTTTGTCTGCCTCTGTAGGACCTGTATAAAGGATTTTGCTGCTGCTGCTGGGTCTGCTTATAGGTACGAAAATTAGACCTTCCAAAACCCTTGTATCTTTTGGCAAAAGAGCCTCTAGTTTGCAAACCCAAAGATCTTGCCGTTGCTCTGCTATCCTTAAACCTTTCCAAGGCAGCATCAGCTTTCTTTCCGAAAAGGCCTGTGCCATCAAAAGGCAAATCCATCAGAGCAGCCTGAACATCCGCAGAAAACTCAGAAGTCTTTAGCCAAGCAGCCCTTCTGGTGGTGATTGAAGATCCCATGATCCTAGCCACTGAATCTGCTGTGTCCATACCACTTTGGATGACCTGACGAGCTGCGGCCTGCGTGTCAGATACCACTTCATTAAAGTTCTTTCTATCCTCCTCAGGAAGCTTTGGAGATAGCTCTTTCACCGTATCCATCAAAGCATGGATATATCTGCCCAGCAAACAAGTAGTATTAGTCGACTTTAGGGCCATACTGCTTGACGAAAACACTTTTTTTGCATTCTGATCTTGCTTCTTAGAGTCTTTATCTCCAGGAACCTGGGGAAACGCACCTTCAGATCTTTTCGAGCAAGCAGCTTGAACCAACAAACTCTCTGGCAAAGAATGAGAGGCTAAGAATTCAGGATCTCCAGGCACAACTCTGTAGCGCCTTGCCACGGACTTTGAAACTGCAGGAGCAGTAAGAGGTTTACTCCATACCTCCAATATGGGATCAGTAAGAGCCTCAGTAAACAGAAGAAGTGGCTCAACCACAGAAGATGGAGAATGGAGAACTTCAGTAAGAATGTTCGATTTGTACTCCACAGATGGCAAAGTCAAATTTAAGAGTTCTGCAGCCTTCTTAATTACCACATGGTAAGGCGCCACATCCTTAGAAGGAGCATCAGATACCGTGGGCAACCCTCATTCTGGTGAAAATTCTAAACCACTTGCATCATGCAACTCTTCAAAATAATCCTCCTGATCCTGAAGCTCGCCCTCTTCAATTTCAGCTTCTGCATATTTTATCTCCTCCAAAAGGCGCTGCGCTCTACGCCTCGACCACTCCATTCGAACCGACGTCGTCGGATCCTGTAACGACTCCGATGGAGCCGGAGCTGGAGTCGAATGAGGAGCTGGAGATGGAGCCGCCTTCTAATGTGAAGCTGGAACCGGCGTCGAACCTCGATTTGAATCTCGAGGTCGCCCCGGAGCCGGTGAAGCAGTGCACGGACTCGATGACCTCGGAGGCGCCGATAGAAGCCATGGTGAAGTCGGCTTTGGCATAAATGGCAGGAAAGGAGCCGGAGCAT
Source organism: Lissotriton helveticus (assembly GCF_964261635.1). Classification (NCBI taxonomy): domain Eukaryota; kingdom Metazoa; phylum Chordata; class Amphibia; order Caudata; family Salamandridae; genus Lissotriton; species Lissotriton helveticus. Next base: position 160,539,532 of record NC_136072.1, read on the forward strand.
AAGCCTGCGGCACACTCAGATTATAAGCTAATGGACCCATGGGACCAGCCAGCGCACCAGTGGGGTACATTCCTCTCGCATATACGCCATACATGGCGTTCAGAAAATGCGATGGGTCCTGACCAGGACCAGGAAATTGAGGGTACAAGCCCACCGACTGCTCCTGAGGAGGCTGCACCGGATTGGACTCCTCCTGTACCTCTTGTTCTTCGGGGTGATGTACCGGAGTCATCGAACCCTGAGGAACTTCTTCTCCTTCATGCTCCGAAGACTGATATTGATCCGGAGCCGGATTCGATTCCGGAGCCAGAGTAGGCTCACGAGATTGTAAAGGCATGGCCTCACCTTCAGAATTACGAACTGGAGAGGGAGATATCATGCCCTTACGATGTTTTCGTGAAGTTCGTGAAGTTGACTTCTTTTTTGAGTCTGACTCCCTGCTGGAATGATGTCTCGAACTTTGGTTCTTTCTCCTATGCTTCTTTTTCGATGAACCGGAAGCATGACCCGAAGCCGACTTCGAAGCCGACCTTGACCGGGACCTCGACTTCGACTTCGACCTCGAGCGTCTCGATCTTGACCTCGAAGCTCTCTCGGTATCCTTACCCTTCAATTTGGCAAAAAGCAGTTTTGCCTCTCGTTTGCGAAGAGCCTTTGGGTTCATTTTAAAACAGGATCGACAACCTTTGACGTCGTGATCCAAACCCAGACACCATAAACAGTCACCAAGAGGATCGGTAATGGACATCATCCTTTCACATGTATCGCATGGTTTAAATCCCGTCTTCCTCGATGACATCTCGACAGAAACACCAAACAGATACAGAAACCAGAAATCCACAAAAGTAACAAAGTTACTATCCGTACAACAGAAGATGCCAAGAAACCGTTAGCGTCGACGACGCGGAAAAAGGGAACTGATGTCATCACGCCGACATAGGCCTAATAAGGAGTCAGTGACGTCAGTCGGAGTCGCGCGCGATGCCGTGCTCCTGTGACGTCGTCCACGCCGGTGTGCTACAAAAGAATTTTCCGAACGTTGCTGACGCAGGGGGATATTCACAAGGTGAGGAATCCAGTGGCAGATGTATCCATCAGAAATATGGCGTCACTTGTAGCTTACTACTGAGTCTTTTCTATGGAAAGGGTCATTTCAGGTATTACTATTTTAACTAAGATTTAGTTCTTTCAGAAGTTCCTTTATTCAAACACTTGAATAGGCATTCATATGCTCAGATACATAAACTGCCAGTACAAATTTTACCACGATTAAAACATTAGATACTACTTTTGAACATCGACACAATTTAACCTGTGTTCTTACTGACATTAAAAATAAGTTTTTAAACCAAGTAGCGAAAGGTATAGAGAAGTGAAGACTAATGCAACTGTAGACACACATTTTCCCATCTGGTCACAAGAAGAAAGGGGTAATCAGGCAGCAGGGAAGATTGGAGCATTGACATTAGATTGGCAAAACCCACGGAAGCTGTGTATACGAATGCAACATAAGTTTGCCCTGTTGGGGCTTGTATTAGCGAAACGCTGCATTGCAATACACTGGACGCGTCCCATCCCCTCCCCTCCGACCGGATAACTGGAGGGCAGACCTGAGTGAATGGGGAGTCGCTGACGAGTGACGGCTCCACCCGGTCCACACAGATGAGAATGCGGAGCACGATTTGGAGATTTGAGGGGACATGCTTTGCAAACTGATGACGGATAAAGAGCTAAGGCCGGCGTCATCTACTTACCCTAAGACTGTGGAACCCACTACATACCAGATGCCCCATGGGGTTGATACCCCGAATGATTGAATGATAAATAGCAGAGCCTGTAGGGGTTGGAATGCATGGAGGGGACGGATCGCCTGTGGGATTTATGGAGGAAGATTCACCTACGCTCCCCTGGTGGGGGCTCATGGGGTACTCACACAAAATTAGAAGGCTTTCTGGGGTGGCGGGACCTACGTAGCACTGGGCGAGTGGGCACTGTACCTCCTGCCCTGCTGTCCCCCAACCCGATTACTCCCCATGTAGGTGGGATTGTTGACTCTCTTTTGAAGATTCGGGGACTCAACTCCTGTCTTTCTTTCATCCGGGCTAGCTCCGTGGATGTTCCAGACCCACAATGTTTGCTTCCACCACTGTTGATAATTCATTAGTTTTCCCTGGGTGGTTCAATCCTGAACATAATGCACCATGTGTGGCTATGAGACACTGTGCATGTTATATTGTGACATTATTGAGATGGGATCTTTGACTTGTGATATTGGTCCAAAAGCATGATGCTTATGCACTCTATTGCTCACTGTGAGATGCCACATGCCCTTTTCACCCATAGTTACCTATGCCGTGGCATGTAATGTACCATACTGTGGAAAGTCTTAATAAAAACAAGTTTAAAAAAATGGAATGTGTATGCATAGACTAACGTTTAAAAATGTATACAAATAACAATAAATTATGTTCATGTTGGTGCATTTGACACAACATTTTTGTAATTCTTTACAATTTATTCTTGCATTAAAATGCTGCTAATACTAATTGATATATGTATAGAAATGTGTGTGTATTTGTAACCCTGTGCACTGTTAAATGGACATAAGTTTGGGCCCCGAGAACCATTTCAGTATAAGCTCACGTTTAAAGTCTAAAATGAAAATTGCATTTAACCTTCAACATAGTATGTATTTGCTTGTATTTTTGTTTCCAATGCACGTGCGGATAAAGCCTTATTAGGTAGAAAAGGAGGGTTTTTGTTTTAGTGAGATAGCAAGCAATAAGAAGATGGATTTTGGCAAGGAGAAATGCGGTAATGAGCAAGGAGGGGAGTTCTCATGGAGTAGGAGAAGAATGGAATAGGGCGAATGAAGTAGCAACTTATCAATGTGGAAAAGGTGGTGCCAGTAACCAATTTGCGAATTATGGAAAGTTACTGGAGGAGCACATGACTTACCTTGATTGCAACTAATGCTGTAACGTAGTAAGGGTCAGAGAGACATCTTAGGAATTCATGAGGTACAGACCTCTGCTACTGCTTTGAGTGGCTTCATGCTACTTGACCCTTGGTCGGAGTGCTATTATCTCGGAATACTGAATACTGACTACTGACACCTTTCAAAATGATATCCTTATTTAATACTTCTTAGTGAAGGGCTTTCCCTTTTAAGGCAGTGTAGGGAGAAATAGCATGCTCATGCTTACCTCTGAGAATCATTTGCAAAAATTGAATGCGCACTTATTATTCCTCACTACTTGCATTATGATTACAGAACTAGTTATCTGCTTTTTGTTATATAGGGTAAATCTCTTTGGAAGATTTGGACTCATTTTGTTCGTTCTGTATTTCAATATGATAATACTGAGGTTGGTTTATATCGATTGGTTTCTAAATTGATAATTAAATCTTATTAATTCTTTGATTTAGTTGTTAAGTGGATTATTGTGTGACCCAATTGGTTACACTGTATTGAAGTGTAATTGTGATTGCTTTCTCCCTCGTAACTCTCAAGCTGCATAAAAGACCATCTGGTTGATTAGGTATGTTTGAGTGGGCCCAGCTCTCCATTATCCCTAATTTGTTCACTTTCAATCCCTCTGGATCCAGACAACCTCCTCTTCCTGAATCCTCTGGAAATAAACCATAAATACTATATTAAAATCTTATCTATGAGAGAGGGATGCCTGAGTATATTACACGGGAGAAGGCGGAGAATAAAGTGAGGGTAAAGTAGGCAACGTTTAGCAGAGAGCAGGGGTTAAAGTTCTGATAGCTTATACGCTGGACTTGGAATTAAAGTGAAAAACTTTCTGAGATAACACTCCTTATATGACACTGTACTCCATAATTCAGACATTCCTCTCCATCAAACTCCATCCAGTGTTTGTCCATAGAATCATCAGCCAGAGCAGAGTGCAAGAACTCCAGATCCAAAAATAAGGATTCTTGCAAATGTACTCACTAAGCAGACATCAACAAAATAAATGCCTTTGTCAACAAGGTAGCTCTCATCAATGATGATGAGTGAGTTGGCACTGAGCGTATTCTGATCGTTATTGTCATTAACAACTGGCTAATCGTTGGTATGCTCTTATTGTTGACAGGTTGTTCATCTTTGGCAGCATCATCAACTGGTGATTCATCTTCAAAAGCATATGGCGCCTATGAAGGCTTTATCATAAACGAGATTTTTGTTGCTGATGGGGAATGTTTTTTCTTCAGGTGGCTTGTACCAGAGGCGAAGTTTAAAGGAAGAAGGTCAAGAGTCTTTAAAAGTTTTGGAACCTACAAGACCTTACATATAAAAACATGGTCATAGAAGAATCTTTAACAATTTTTACTCCTTAGAAGGAATATCCCCATTTGGAGTGAGATTTTTCTTTGATCCAATGACACATTTTGAAGGGAGATGGATAATCTTGAAGCAAAAGTGGATGTACCTTTAGCTCGCTCTTCATAGTAACGATATTTCACGTCTGAGAATAAAGTTGACTTCTAATAATAGCTTCTTAGTTTTGGCTGAGAAACCATCAACATATGATAACTTTCTCAGCACGATCTGGATGCAAACAACATATGCATTTTTCATGTGGAAGGCACGGCATTTGGATTGTGACACTAGATGTCGAAAGCCTTTATTCAAACATTCCTTATCTGGGCGCTATTGACGCGACAAAATGGTTCATTGAAACTTACAACATTGACTGCAATATCGGTTTCATTCTAGACTGTCTCAAAATCGTTTTGGAAGACAATCTTTTCGAATTCAGAGGTACCCTCTACCGACAAACAAAGGGGGTCAGTATGGGCACGGCTTGCGCCCCTACTATCGCGAATATTTACGTGGCACATTTTGAAACCCGTAACATATTCAACGAAATAGCCCCGTTTTTCGAATCTGTGTTTTACTGGTCACGCTATATTGACGACGTCATTTTCATATGGGACGACACAGACGAGACCCTGAAGGAATTTATTCTGTGGCTCAATGCGTGCGACATAAATCTGAAATTCACCGCACACATAAGCAATACAGAGATGGAATTCCTGGATGTTACCATAAAACATGATCAAGGCCATCTATACACGGACCTTTTTGTTAAACCATCAGCCCGGAATACTATTCTTCATTATGACAGTTTTCACCCGGCCACACAAAAAACAGCATCCCCTTCAGTCAGTTTTTACGACTGAGGAGAAACTGTACGAAGCTTAAGGACTATGATGTAAGAGCAACAGCAATGGTAAAAAAAATTTGAAGATCGCGGCTACCCTCATAGATTAGTACGAGAGTCTCTCAAGAGGGCGAGGTACTATGACCGTCAACACCTACTTCATGGTACTAAGTCTAAGCAAATGACAAACATGGTATTTGTCTCTAGACATTCCCTTCTCAACAATCAGGTACGCCAAATAATATATGCAAATTGGCATATCTTGAATGTCAATAAAATAAACCAAGAAAAACTGCCTAAACCACTCTTTGCATATCGGAAAAACAAAAATATCAAAGATTTGGTGGTGAGATTGCGAATGTCTACATCTGCTGAGTGCACCCAAATGAGCTTAACCAGCATGAATCCTGTGACTGGTAACTATAGATGTGGTTCGTGCAAAGAATGCCCCCAAGCTATTGAAACGAATGAACTGGTTCACAATGGCGTTAAAAATTCAGATAGAGGGCATGACTAACTGCAAAACGAAAAACATTGTATATTTACTACTATGCCCCTGCAACATGGGCTATGTCGGTGAGACATCCAGATCCCTCTATACTAGGGTGACAGAACACAAATCCGCTATAAGGACACAGAAGATGCATGCTCAAATGGTAGACCATTTCATGGAATGTAACCATCAACCAGACGATATCCGATGGTTAATCCTGGAAAGAATTCAGACTAGAGCTGGCTTATGTCCTGATAAGATCCGTAAAAAACGTGGGGTTTATTGGATTTTCTCACTTGACACTGTTGACAAGGGGTTTAACTTTGATATCCCATGGGAGCAGGCGATCATATAAGCAATAACAAGCTGCTTATATGACAATATATGATAATATATTACAACTACCACTCTGGAATACAAAGGCTATCTGTAATACGTTACCTTGGTTTCATGACACATTGTAACGGAATCAGCACTATTAAAAAACAGTACAGTTTAAAAGTGTTAGTTATATATTTTTTCGAGGACAATTAAAAACATCAGACATAAGTCCGGTATCTAAAGCGTGTCTGAAACTTGGTGTTCATAACATATTAATATGCAGTGAAAATGGTCTGATATATAACTATAAACCATTTAAACTCTCTAATGGTGTGAACCTTGATCGGAGAGTCTGCTCTCTATTTCTACACAAATATATGGTAGAGCCTGCTTTCTATTTCCACACTAAACATAGCGCAGAGCGATGACATCATTGAAAAGACGCTCGGAGCTAGCCAGGTGTGTGTCATTAGATACCGAGTAGGCGGGAACCACTCTAGTATATATAGTGGCCATAAGTCATTCTCCCCTTGCCATCGGCGTGTGCATGCCGCACGTTTGTTATCCTTACGAGATTTGACCGCGGTCCGTTTTAGGAGCTCGCGAAGGTAAGACACTCCCCTAACAAGCAGGGCGTACCATTCATTACTGCCCTGAGATTTTAATGGTCATTACTAGCTTAACCGTTCCTTCTCATATTTTGTATTCTAGGGCTGCCATATACCGTATATCGTCGTGCATATGCCGCACGCTGTTTCCTTACTAGATTTGATCTATGTCCGTTTAGGAGTTTACGTAGGTAAGGAATTTTGCTTACCAACATAGCATACTATCCACCATCACCTTTAGAATATAATGGCAGTTACTAGTTCTATCTTTTTCCGTTTGTTTTCTACTCTAGAACTATTACAAAACGCGTATCATTAAGGCTTCAAAACGTTGACCTGGCTGAGTCCATCACAAGCAACCCTCTATCATTTAAGGTAGCGCTAATTTTATTTATCGCTAGGGCGTTTGTTACATATAGTAGTTGATAATTTACTACAAATTGCCTCTATAATTTTTATACTCTGACAGGAGGTTCGCCGCTTAAAGAAAATATATAAATTGTCCAGCACCTCTTCTATCCCTGATTAAAGAATCAACACAACCTAGTCTTATTTTCTTTAAGGTACAGTATTACGATAGAAAGTTTGATGCATTGGATTAAATAACCAGCTAGTTCTGTGCCAATACTTATACTCGCTCTGCTTTCATTTATGTAGGCCTATGACAACTATTGTCCATTCAGGATTCGTGATGATGTCGATTGTTTGAGTACTGCTATCTGTGATCCTAACTAGTAGGATTTGGCCCATACACTCAATATGGTAAATATTCATGTGCCTGAGATAATAAATAATATAGTAGAATAACAGATTTGGCATTAACTTAATGCATCCTATGGGAACTCCCTACAGATGTAATAAGTGAGCTTTTTGTAGGTGACCTCATATAAAGAAATAATTGGCGAACTTAAAATAGGTAAAAAATAAATACTAAATGAGCTTTGTCTTTATCCACTCTGATTATATCCAGGGTCGACTTAATGGTTTATTAATATAAACAGAAGCCAAACGTCTATGCCACAGAAAACACATGAATAACTATTGATCCTTATCAGCCCGATATTTTATCTATGTAGGTATACCTAATCTGTGATTATCCTCATTTTATGAGGCAACAAGATACAGCTGACATAAGTTAGATTTAACATTAGATAATATCAAAAATGTTGTTAGACTGTCTCTCCATTCCATCCTAAGATTCAGGACATAATACTTCCTACGACATTTGAGAAGTTCCACCCTATGTCAGTTTGGTCTTATATAGCTTACTAAAACGACCAAGTTTTGTTTTGTTTATATGAGACACATAGGTCTGATAGTACTTTGTTAGAAAATATGTAAATATACGAGTTGATATGTACTGGATCCAGATTATTGTCTAAGCCATCTGTTGATGTATAACAATAGATACTAGGAGTTGCATTTGTATATATAATGTATAAATTTGTATATATTGTTTGTAAATAATGACCAGATCTCTCTTATTAATAGCTGTATATAGGAATGTAACGTATCAATTTGCGACCGTCCATGTATCTCTTTTCTGTTTCCCCCCTTTTAATAACATGTACATATATATATATTTTTGTATCCCCTTTTTCCCTAGTTTTTGTTCTGTCCAGTCTGTTGTGCGAATGACGGTCACCTGATGAAGGCAACCTGCCGAAACGCGTGTAGTCAAAATCAACCGCTTTGCCTACTACTATAGAAAATTGACCGGTCCAGTGTGACTTCTTGTAATTATGTTTATGGTTTTTATGTTGTTTTGCTTTGTGAATTGTGTATTATGAATTTATTTTCATTCAAATTGTTACTAAAACTGTAAATGAATGTGTCTAATGAAATAAGATTACTTGATGTAACTATCCAATGAAACAAATTAATAAATAAAAACATTTTTTTTTTACATCAATGCTAAAATGTGTCATTACATTAGAAAATAGTACACTTAAGGTCTCAGTAGTTTGTGTCTAGACTACTCAAAAACTTATTTTGTAAGAGAGTTGGCATTGATTAATTTATTGTTTGCTATATGGTTACTTTTTCAAAAATGTTTTTCATGTGGATTACCATGAATAGAATTTTGCTTCACAAGATCGGCAGTTCTTGAAAAGGCCAGATTTCTTTGTAGTTACATAATGGGATAGAGTGGATTTCACAGGGGCCCGTGTCTAAATTTAATGGGGCCATTCTTTGTCAGTAAACAAGTCTAGCTGCCTGTCACAGCCTTAAAACAAAGAGTTTTAAGCATGAGCTATTTTTAAATAAAATGAAAAACAAAGAAAACAAAACCCATCACTGCCTCAATCACTGTGTAGTCATATATCTGACATGCTCCTGAACAGAAGTGTTTAGTGTTTATAAACCCATTAACAGAGCAGAGGAAAAAGTACCCAAAGGAGGGCAGAGGCCATCATTACTATACACCATTCAAAGCACAAAAATGTCACTTGTTCTACATGGCAGTGTTTTAATCTATCATCATTTGAAACCTAATGACAAGCCAGTTTTAATGTTTTGCTAAACAGCATTTACCTTGAAAAATCTTTTATTATACTTTAATCTTAATAACGGGATATTCAAAAAATGGGATTACAGGAGAAGGATTTGGCTACTGCAGGTTTGGAAAAACACAGACCTGTCTTAGAAAGTACTCCCCTGGTGCCCTTTCAGGGCCACTTGGTCGACGGACGCATTGGTTTAATTTCTTTTCTTGCTTTCTGTTCCAATGACTGTTCTTGTTGCCTTTAAGGAGGCCACGTCTCTTTGTGGAATTAGCACTGTACCTGGAAAAAAATCAATACATGGTTTCAGTCGTCTACCCTTTCTGCAGAACATATACATTGTCAGAAACCATGCAATATTATAGTAGTTTTGTCCGATTCTGTTTTATATATCACTAATTATGCACATTTTATAAAGTTATTCAAAAGATTGTGGGCGGTTGTGGTGTTACTGCCAGAGCTTCAGTCTTTGGAACTCGGGAACCAGGTTAGAGTCCCTGTGTCAGCTCAACATCCTGTGATTCTGGTCAAATCACTTACTTTTCCAGGGCCTAATAAATTAACGTTACCTTGTGTAATGTGACTGGTGTTCCAGTAAAGTGCCCCAATACCTTCGGTCGAGTTTGCTCTATATAAAACTGCAAACACATTCTAACCATAAGACAGGGTAAGCACAAATAAAGACTATGTAGTGAGGGTAAATGAAAAGTGTCAAAAATGCTGCACAAAAGACTTCAGTCCTTTTACAAGCCATAAAGACTAAACTCAGAGGGGCGAACAAGACTAGTAAATACTTTTGGTACAGAGAAGTCCCATGATTTATCAGCACTCTGAAAGGAGGAAATATTTCATCTCTAAAAGTGACTAGAAAACGAGAAAAGTCTCCAGCTCCTTTAGTGAATTTTAAAAAACAAAAAGAAGCCTGATGGTGGCAACGCTGGGAACTCAAAACAGTTTCTAGTAAAGAATAGTGTTTACATGGAGCTAAGATTCAATTCAGTTTCCTGGTGTCACGCTGACTCATTCTCTCTGTCATTCATCTAGTCAATTGCTCACTTGCTTATTCCCTCACACTAATTTACTTATTCCTTCACGCTCACCTGCTCACTCCTTTGCATAACAAGCATTTGCAATGCAATAGGTCTTGCATTTGTGAAAACTAGAGCTCTTGGTGTTGAAAATGACAATGTTTTTCACTTTTGTTTTTTTGTATACAGTGGAGTGATAATAGTTGCATGGCGCTATTGCCATTTCGGTGGAGAACCAGAAAATGGGAAACAGGTTATGAGGGGAGGAGATTTGAGCAATATGCTGGCTGGATACAAAAATTCCTCCTGGAAATAACACACTCATAGGGCATGCAATATTAAGTAAAACATGTGAAATGTAACCAGGAACAACATAGTTATCTTAACACTGGTTGTGAATAAAACCAATCTGGCCACTTTGCGACCACTATGTCTTGCTTGTCTTGCTTTATTTAGCGTTTTTTTTCTAATCTTGATCCCTTTTTTTTCCCCCTCCGGTGAAAAATGTCTCAAAAAGACGACATTTGCAGCCAAAGGTTTTGGATCCATGTCACAGGGGAACAAATCAAGGAAAAGAGAGGGTAAGAATGGTTTTCAGCAAGACGAAGAGGAAGAAAGAGAGAGGGATAGCAGCAGAGCAGGAGAAGTGAACACTGACTAGAAGAAAAAAAACGAAAGAGAGGAATGCCATGTTAACCGGATGAAGTTGACAGTCCTTGGTTTCAACACACCGTTATTTTCAAGCGCAGATTTCAATAACACGCAGCAGGCCACGAAGATTTGCCTCTGCCAAATCCTGCTAGATATTTGAAGAGCAAAGTCAATTGTAAACTCACACAACGTTCACCATGAGAATCCAGTAAATAAGACGCAGTGCTACACTATACAAAGCAGCACCAATGCGGTTTTAATCATAAACAGCGAGGCCTGCGGTTTTAATCATAAACAAGCAGGCCTTTGATCGGATTCATCACTGTCTTTCATGCAACAAGCAGTCAGTTGTAGTCAAGGGCACAGAGGCTGCCAGCAGACCCTCACTCCATGAAGCAAGGGGCACTAAACCAGCTCTGCTTGCTAGTGTCTGAAGGTTCTCCTCACTCACTACATTTGGGCAGCCAGACAACGATGCTGAGCCACTCAGTGGGACCCAAAACCATTAATAACTGGGGATGCGGGGCACTCCAGAACCCACGTAGAGCCACATCTTGTAGAGCTTAAAAAGCAAAACAATCCCCACGGATAGGTCAAAGCAAGTCGACAAATGGCCTCTACGATTTAAACACCCAGGTCTACCAAGTCAGGAGGAGGAGTGAGACAGATACAAAGAGGGATTAAGAGGAAGAAAGAAAGGGGGAGGGGCAGCGTCAGAGCAGGAGAAGTGATCACTGACAGCTGTTCAATGAAAGAAGAGAAAACCAAAGTTGCGCTTCACTGGCAAACTCTGTAAAGTGGCAGAAAGAGCCGTTTGTTGAAGTCATGGTTTGCGGCAAGTGAGCCGAGGAGCAACGTACAGCGAACTGCTACTTTGGAAATGGAGAACTGGTGCTCACATAAAGTGCTCCAAAACCTTTTGGTCAGGTGTGCGCTACAACTGAAGAACAAGCGGTTGCAGGAGAGTGTGTCCGAAGAAGACATTTGCAGCCAAAGTGTGTCTTTCTTTTTTGGATCCATTTCACAGAGGAACAAATCGAGCAAAGAGAGGGTAGAACAAGTTGAACAATAGTTACTTACCTGTAATCTGTGGTTCTCCAGTATTGCATGAAATGGGTGCACCCCAGCAGATTGACACCAAATGCAGAATCTTTTCCATTTAAGTCTGTATGTCTTTATTGTAGCAGGTGCTCGCGAGTTAGCCAGTACCTCCTTTAAATCCGCAGAGATATTCAGATGAGCGAATTCAAGGTGCTCATGCGCCAAGTTGTTATTTTTAGAGAAACCGGATCCGGATGGCAAATTTGACCATTCTGAATGGAGAGGAGATTCGGTATTGGTCGAAACTGTATTGGATCGCACTCTGAGAGGAGAAGAAGTTCGGTGAACCAGTACTGGCAAGGCCACCCGGGGGCGATTAGAATCAAGCGACACGGCTCTTTATTCATCTTCCGGAGAACTCTGGGGGCCAACGGTATCGGAGGAAAGGCGTAAGCATATATTTGAGACCAGTCAATCGAAAACTCATTCCCCTGAGAGTCCCTGTGGGGATGCCAGTTTGTAAAGAACAGGCATTAGCTGTTCTTCTTGGTTGCAAAAAGGTCCAGATCAGGATGACCCCACTGCTGGAAGATTCGATACGCCATTGGCTTTTGCAGTTCCCATTTGTGGTTGGACACCGTTGACCTGCTGAGGGTGTCCACCAGCACATTTGTTACTCCCGGCACATGAACAGCCAAGAGATTGACCCTGTGTCATATCGCCCAAACCCATGTCTCTTGGGCTTCCTGAGATAGAAGAACCGGCCTCGTTCCTCCCTGTTTGTTTAAGTAATGCATACTTGTAGTATTGTCTGTGCGAACCAATACTGTGGCCCCTTGAAGGATTGCACTAAAGGATTTGAGGGCTAAGAAGATGGCACTTAGCTCTAGCAGATTGATGTGCCAAGCCTTTTCTTGAGGGCTCCATTTCCCGCTGACCTTCAGCCCTTGAAGATGTGTTCCCCAACCCTCGAGGGATGCGTCTGTGGAGATTGTGTAATTTGGAGCCTCTTGAAGGAACGCACACCCCTCCTACAAATTTCTTTCTTGGACCCATCAAATAAAAGGCCTCCCGCATCCGAGGAGTGATTTGAATGAGATCTTCCAATGAACTGGAGACCTGCAACCACTGCTTGTCTAGCTCCTCTAGCAGTTTTCTAATGTGTAATCTGTAGTTGGGAACCAACGGGATGCAGGTGGAGGCCGGGGCCAGGAATGACTGAGGATCTACTGAAACGGACTTTTTTGTACGTAGAAAAACCACCAAGTGGGAGCTGTAGCCCCGTCGTTCGTGTGAGACAAACACTTTTGTTAGGTTTGTATTGATTGATGCTCCGAGAAATGTTCATATCGGAGCTAGTACTGGTTGGGACTTCTCATGATTTATTGAAAAACAGGTTTTGAAACAGTGACTGACAAGTCTGGGTGTGCTGGACTGCTTGTAAATAAGAGCGAGCCCTTATTATACAGTTCTCTCAGTAATGATAAATTTGTATGCCTTGCAGATGTAGATAGGCTGCCACTGGTGCCAGGATCTACGTAAAGACACGTGAAGCGGCCCTAAGTACAAAAGGTAGGACTTTAATTGAAAATGTTTTTTACCTATTGTAAAGCGTAGCCACTTCCTGTGATTAGGAAGGATTGGCACATGAAATTAGACATCCTGGAGGTTGAGTGTAGTTATGAAGTCGTTCTGGCATAAGAACTTTAGGACTTTCTTGAGGTACAACATTTGTAAAGTTTGCGCAAAGATCTAAAATCAGGCGCTACTTTCCTGATTTGCTTGTTTATGAGGAACTGAGAGTAAACCCTAACTCTGTTGGAGATTCGGAACCACTCCGACGGTCCCTGTTTGTATCCATATAGACACTTGTGCAAACAACTCCCGTAGATGAGGAGGTGGAGGTCCCTTTGTAGGTGTAGAAAGAGGGAAATTTGACAAATTCTAGAGTGTGCCCTGGGGCACGACGTTTAAAAACCCAACGGTCCTCTGTCACCTTTGACCAATTGAAATAAAAGTGAGAGATTAGACCTCCGACGTTTTTGGAGGGAATAAAGGTGGGTTCAAGGTAATCCATTGCTTCTTAGAAGAGTTGCCTCGGCTGTACGATGATTTTCTATGTAGGACCTGTTGGTACTTTGCCTATGTGACTGCATTTGATTTGAGTAATGCAGTTGAATCTGATTGTAGGAGCCAATACTGGATGGAACTCCCTTGAAAAAAGGACGTGGAGCTACGTCCTCGGCACCACGAAAAGGCTGCGATTCTATACTGGAGAGTCCCAAGGGTGCGGGCAATATCTGTGTCCTTTAAGATGGTCTGCAGTACCTCATCAACATGTTGGCCAGAAGGGATCCTCTATCAAAAGGCAAGTGAAGTATTGAAGTCTGAACTTCCTTGCGAAAGACGTAGCATTGAAGCAAAATTCTCTCTGCCAGACTGCCCCTATTGCGAGCTGTCGAAAACCTGTACATGCAATGTCCGCTGCACAGTGTATTAATTCTGATGCACTTCTCTCTCTATCTCTCTCTCTCCTGCAGGATCTTCAAAGCGTAAGGCTTGGAGGATTCTGGAATAAGTTCTATTAGCGCCAACATGTCAGAGCACATCTGGCGGCATACCTGCCCAACTGGATTGCAAGATAATCGCTGTGCCGCCTGAGTAATGACTGAGTCAGGGTAGGCTGAGAGACTAGAAAAGCAGGTGAATAGTCTGGAGCGTCACATTTCTTGTTGAGGCGTGGAAAAAAAACGACGCCACATAGTTTGGCCTCTGCATGAGTTTAACACCTTCTTGCTAAATAAAGTCCATGATAGGAACTGAACAAACTTGTTTCTGTTTTTTTTTTAAATCATAGAGAAAAAGCAGACCTCTTTCCCAGGACGAGGGGAAAGGGGAAAACGATTTGCCGCTCTCCTCATGAGGGAAAAAACCTCCAATATTCACCGGAGGTGAATGCAATAGAACTCCAGTTGTAAGAAAATACATAATCCCGCCATGGTACAGGCTGTGGCAGCCTTGCTGTCAGAAAAACATAATTCTGATCTGAAGAAAATACATGCTCATACGGCCATGTGCTGTCCAAGAAGAACAATGGCGGAAGTAAAAAGCCATCACGCCATCACCTGGATGTAGCGGAAAGCTGCCGTTGACGAAATAAATCGTCTACAAAAGCACTGTGCATAAAAGTCAACAGTGCGTGAAACCAACTGTCAACAGGCTCAACCGTCGACGAATCCAACAGTTGACAAGGTCATCCGTCAACGAAGCCAACTGGCGTCGAAGTTGAATGTTGACGAAGCTCACCGTCTACGGAGCGCACCGTCTACGGAGCTCATCGTTTACACAGAGCTCACCATCTCAGAGCTCACCGTCTACGGAGCTCACCGTTTACGGAGCTCACCGTCTACGGAGCTCACCGTCTACGGAGCTCACCGTCTACGGAGCTCACCGTCTACGGAGCTCACCGTCTACGGAGCTCACCGTCTACGGAGCTCACAGTCTACAGAGCTCACTGTCTACAGAGCTCACCGTCTACAGAGCTCACCGTCTACAGAGCTCACCGTCTACAGAGCCCACCGTCTACAGAGCCCACCATCTACAGAGTCCACCGTCTACAGAGTCCACAGTCTACGGAGCTCACAGTCTACGGAGCCACAGTCTACGGAGCCCACAGTCTACGGAGCTCACAGTCTACGGAGCCCACCGTCTACGGAGCCCACCGTCTACGGAGCCCACCGTCTACGGAGCTCACCGTCTACGGAGCTCACCGTCTACGGAGTTCACCGTCTACGGAACTCACTGTCAACGAGCCTACCGTCTACAGAGCTCACCGTCGACGAGCCTACCGTCGACGAGCCTACCGTCGACGAGGCCACCGTCGACGAGGCCACCGTCGACGAGCCTACCATCGACAAGGCTATCGTCGACGAGACTACCGTCAACGAGGCCAACTGTCGACTAAATTTACCATCGACGAAACTCCCAGTGGTCGACAAGCCTGCAGTTGACAAGAGGGCACTGCCCTCACTGTCGTCGACGAATGCCTGGAGGCGTTGTCGTTGCAGAGCACCAGTGACGGCAGAGATTGTCGTCAGATAGTACATCAACCGTATCATCGACAAGCTGGCACATTTTCACATAGAAAAGTGCGCAGAGCGAGTCTAGACGCCTGAGAGTAAATCTCGTGGGCGTAGATGTGGGAGGCAGACTCAAAGAAGGCCAGAGACCCCTTAATTGTGATGTTACTTCAGCTGGTGAAGTAGAGGAGAAGCATCACTTAAAACCTTAATGTGCAGGATAAACAAAAAAATCCTCCCACATCAGAAGGGGATATAGTCTAAGCACAAGAACAACCCCTTCTCCTCCTACCATGTCAGAGACAGGCAGAGTGCTGGACCATATACTCTTCATGAGGGTTCACAGGAAAAGGTCTCAGCTTACCACAAGTGACGCAGGGTCTGAAGGTAGACTTCGTGTAAGAAGACATTACGAAGCTGCGATAATATGAAGAAAAAAATGAAGAAAACTGAGCAGAGCTCAGGGAGACTCCCTTCACACGACGTGCAGTAGAAAATCTGAGAGCCTGAGCCTCTGGTGAGAACATTCTGGTGGGTGCTGTCGCCTGATTGGCTGCAGTTTGGACTATACAAAATGACTAGGATAGTCATGAGTGTGGAAGTTTTTACTCTTGTAGCTTGGGCTACCTTACTTCCTGGTTGGTTATTACCAAGTTTTTTCATGGATATTATGGCATATTATTGCTTTTTTATGTACCGTGGGACTCCCACTCCGACAACGGGGAATGATTCAGGCATGTGAATCTATGAAAGACACCCTAATACTGGAGAAACTTACCTTCGGTAATTCATTATCTGGTATAGATTCTATCTAGCTGCAGATTCCTTACCTTTAAATCTCTAGGCGTCAGGCTGGATCTGTAAACTTTTGCGGAGCAAAACCCCTTGCGAGCGACATCAGGTGGCTCCATTCGACTCCGTGTGATGTCGTTGGCGTCTTTAACGTTGGTTATGACGTTGAGTTGTCTATATAGGAGCCACTCCGGCACGCAGACAACAGTACTTTTTGTTTTTTCCATGCCAGAAGCACACATCCACAAAGTAACCGAAGTAGTCATGTGCAAAACTAGGGCCTTAAAAGGGGGAACAATCCTAGCCCTACAATATCAGTCCGCAAACCGGGGAGGCATGGGTGGGGCTGAAAGGAAACTGCAGCTAGCTAGAGTCCCTACCAGATAATGCGCTCCCAAAGGTAAGTAACTTGTTCATCAGATAGAGACATCTATCTACAGCTTCCTTACCTATGAATTAGATACTCAAGCAATACCATCCTGGCGGTGTGTTGCAGACTCATAAACTAAACTACAAAGTCTTGCAGGACAGAATGGGAAAAATGTCCATCCCTGCGTACTTGCCCAAGAAAGGCAGTAATGTTTTATGAACGTGTGCAAAGAAGCCGACGTCGCTGCCTGACAGATGTCTTGGACTGGGACACCCTGAGCCAAGACTGTAGTCGCAGCCTTTCCCCTGGTGGAATGGGATCTTAATCCCTCAGTGGGCTACTTCCCTGCCAAGTCATAACAAGGCTTGATGCAGAGAACGACCCAGCAAGAGATGGTCCTTTTCTGCACTGCCCTTCCTTTCTTTGGTCCCAAGTACCCCACAAAGAGTTGGTCATCCACCCGGAACTCTTTTGTGCGTTCAAGGTAGAATGACAACGCTCTTTTGGGGTTCAGTCGGTGGAGACGTTCCTCTTCCTTAGAGGGATGCGGGGGAGCAAGAAGGTGGGCAAAGTGATGGACTGAACCAGATGGAATGTAGTCACAGCCTTTGGCAAAAAAGATGCCCTGGTGCGAAGCACGACCTTGTCCGGAAAGGTCATACAATATGGATGCAAGCAAGAAAATGCCTGCAACTCACTCACCCTTTGGGCAGATGTAAAAGCCACTAAGAAGGCTGTTTTAATGGTCAACAGCCGGAGGGGACATTTGTGCAAAGGTTCAAAGGGTGTACACATTAGATGGGTAAGGACCAAATTAAGGTCCCTCTGTGGCATAGCAAAGGGCGTGGGTGGAAATAAGTGAGCCAGCCCTTTTAGAAATCTATTCACAATAGGGGATCTGAAGAGAGAGGGCTGGTCTGGCAGCCACAAAAAAGCAGACAGAGCAGAGAGACAACTCTTGAGAGTACCCAAGGCAGAGCCCTGCTGGGCACGGGTTAGAATGAATAAAAGAACAGTAGAAAGAGGAGCAGAAAGTGGGTCAATGGACCTTTCTGTACAGTATTATACAAATTTCTGCGAACGGCAGGCGTATACTGTCTTAGTGGCGGGCCGCCTAGCTGCCAAAATAACGTTACAGACTGCAGGAGGAAGGTCAAAAGCTATCAACTGTTGCCGCTCAATCTCCACGCAAGGAGGTGCAGAGTTGACAGGTTCGGGTGGAGAACCCTCCCCTGCTGGTGTGACAGAAGATCCTTCCGAAGGGGCAGCCTGATCGGAGAATCAATACTCATTCTCAGAAGCTCTGGATACCAGACTCTCATAGCCCAGTCCAGAGTCAGAAGAATTACTTGGGCCCGGTTGCTCCTGATCTTCCTCAGAACCCTGGGCAGGAGTGGTATGGGCGGAAAGAGGTACAACAGGCCTGAGCTCCACTCGTGATGGAAAGCATCACCGAGCGATAGCCACCTTGGAAACTCCAGCACGCAGTACTGATGACACTGTGTGTTCTCTTCAGGGTTGAACCAATCTAACCAAGGTTCTCCCCACTGATGAAAGAGACCTTGCACCACCTCTGACTGGAGACACCACTCTTCATCCACTAGGCATCGAAGGCTGAGTTAGTCCACCCTGGCATTTAGAAAACCTGCCAGGAATTGAACCACCAGGGTTATGCCCTGCTGTTCCAGCCATGTCCAGAGATGCATGGCCTCTCGACAAGGGGTCCATGACCCCACACACCCTGCTTGTTGAAATACCACATGGCGGTGGTGGTGTCTGTGAACAACTGCACTAACTTCCCATTGACAGAGGGAAGGAATGCTTTAAATGCCGACCGAATCGCTCGGAGCTCCAACAAATTTATGTGGAGCCCCATCTCCGCCGGAGACCAGTGTCCCCTGATCACCCCTTCTCGCAGGTGGCTGCCCCATCACATAAGTGCCGGATCAGTCATGACCATGAGATCTGGTTGGTGAAGGGAGAGGGGTCTGCCATTGATCCAATGGTGGTTTGTTAACCACCACTGCAGATCTTTTGCAGTTCCCTCCGAGATCTAGACCAAGTCGGTAAGATTTCCCCGATGCTGTGCCCATTGGAACTTCAAGATCCCACTGCAGAGCCGGCACACGTCATCTTGAGTGTCTTACCAACAGGATGCAGGAGGCCATGAGGCCCAACAGCCTCAGAGTCAGTCTCATCGAAATCCATGATAGAGGCTGAAATATCAGAATCATAGCCTGAATATCCTGGACTCGCTGCTTGGGAGAATAAACCTGAAACTGCACTGTGTCCAGAACAGCTCCAATGACAGGGAGCATCTGAGAAGGAGTTAGGTGTGACTTCCGCACATTTGTAGACAACCCTAGTGAATGCAGGAGGTTCACCGTAGCTTGATGGTGGGAGACGATAACCTGGGGCGATGACGCCTTCAACAGCCAGCCGTCGAGGTAGGGAAAGACTGACACCCCTAACCGGCACAGATGAGCTGCAACCACTGCCATCACCTTTGTGGACACCCGAGGGGCACAGGTAAGGCCAAAGGGGAGCACGGTAAACTGAAAGTGCTCGTGGCCTACTTTGAACCACAGGTAACGTCTGAGGCCTGGCAGGATGGGAATATGAAAGTATGCGTCCCGCAGGTCCAACGCCACCATCCAGTCTTCTTGATCTAGGGCAGACAAGAACTGAGCCAGAGTAAGCATTTTAAATTTCTCCTTTTTGAGGAAGAGATTGACGGTCCGAAGATCTAAAATGGGCCGTAGCCCCTTGTTCTTCTTCGGAATCAGAAAGTAGCGGGACTAACAGCCACGGTCTACGTCTGAAACTGGGACCATTTCTATATCTCCCTTGGCCAAGAGAGCTGGAACTTCCTCTTGGAGCAACTTTAAATGATCCTCCGTCAGCCATTCTTGATTTGGTAGAATAGGAGGAGGAAAAGAAACAAAAGGTAGGAAATAGCCCTCCTAAACTATCTGCAAGACCCACTTGTCCGATATTCTCCAGTGGAGGAGATGATGATGACTTCTCCCACCAACTACAGTAGTGTGGTCCTGCAGAATCAGCCTAGGAGTGCTTGGAGGCTGCAACTGCTGGGGGCAGTGTAGTCTACGACTTCTGGCCTCCATTCCGAGATCGGAATGCACAGCGTCCTCGCCTCGCTTGGGCAGTCTGTGCGGGATGGTGGTTGGGATATGGCTGACATGGGTGTAAACCCCTTCGGTTGCCACGAAAGGGGCGAAAAGGAAGGCTGGCCACGGGGGTGGAGGAGAGGCCCAAGGATCTGGCCGTAGCTCGAGAGTCCTTGAATCTGACCACGGCTGAGTCGGCTTTTTCTCCAAAAAGGCGAGTTCCGTCAAAGGCCATGTCCATCAAATTGGCTTGTACATTGCTTGAGAAGCCAGTTGTACGGAGCCAGGCGTGGCACCTCAAGGTCACCGTTGTTGAAATTGATCTGCCCAGCAAATCGGTTGTATCTAGGGCTACATCTCTCCCACCCTTAACAGACAGTACAGCATGGGCCTCCTCTGGGAATTGCTGCAGCACTTGCACAACCGTCTCCTAAAGGGGATGGGAGAAATGGGCCAATAAGCATGCGGTATTCACCGACCGCAATGCCAGGCTGGAAGAAGAAAACATTTTCTTCCAACATGAATCCAGCCTCTTGGATTCCCTATCCGGAGGAGTAGAAGGGAACGTGTCCTGGGACGTAGAGGCCTGCACCACCGAACTCTCCGAGGTGGGGTGCTGGGTAAGAATTTGGGTAACAAGGAGCTGGGCGATGGCGGCGTGCAATCGTTCTATTCACAGGAGCCCCGGTGCTAGGTTTGGACCATGTTCCTAGAAGGACGTTTGTAAGTGCCTCATTAAAGGGCAACAGGAGTTCGGATGTGGAAGCCCCAGGTTGAAGCACCTTAGTCAGGAGGTTAGTCCTGACCTTTATTGAGGGCAGCTACAGTTCAAGGATCTCGGCTGCCCTCTTAACCACCATGGCATAGAATGCCCCCTGATCCATAGCCACTATCAGTGGAGAGAGCATGCCAGTATCTGTAGAAGTATCTAGTCCACTGGCCTCCCCAAGTTTCCCAATCCAGTCCAAATTCTCCTCAGAGACTTCCTGGGTATCGAGAGGGTTCCCAGTCCCCTCCCATTCCTCTGCTGAGCCTAGCATACCTTTAAGGTGCTCAGGCATCAGCAAAGAACCTCTGAGTTCTGTCGGAATCGGCGTTGATCTACGTAGTTCCGGCTCCGTGTCATCAGGATGAGGATGGGGCTTGCGCCACCGACGGGCATCAGTGACGTCGCAGGCACGGCTTCAGATTTGACATCAGGGAAGGTTGCGTTGGCACAACTGGCATCAAACCGGATCTACGATCGGATCCCTGGAGCCCACCGGCTTCGTGGCCGGAGCCGACAGCTTCGAACCCAATGGGGCCCCTTCTGACCCTGCAGGGCCCCAAGGCTCTCCAGCATGGTTGTTCCGCTCAAATATGCAGTGCATGGCCTCCTAAAACTCTTTAATCTGAGCGGGAGTTGCTCTAGCTCCCAGAAAAGGGGGGAGGAGACGCAAAGTTGACTGGCTCCGGCTCTGCGGAACCGGGCTTATAGCACTGGTGCTGCTTACCTCTCTCGGCGACAGACACCAGTTGAGGTGAAAACGAAGGCCACTTGGAATTCATCTTCTTCTTATACCGCTTCCCCAAGTGTCCAGAGGACCACGAATTGGAGAAAGAGGACCAAAGGCTCTCTGAGCAGTCCAGCGATATCTTCTTTGATCAGGACCGTGACCTCCTCGGAGTGTCGCTTGATGGTGTCTACTGCTGGGCCATGAGGAACTTCATCGCCCGCTCCCTCAAGGTCTTCGGAGCTATCGTCCCACAGTACAAACATGACTTCGTATTGTGGGCGAGCTCGAGACACCACAGACATACGTGGTGGGGATCGGTAACCGACATCATGCGGTAACAAGTCCCGAATGGATTGAAACCTGTCTTTCTCGAAGACATCCCTCGCACACGAAGTCAGAAATCCCAATTTTTTTTTACTAAGGTCAAGAAAAAGCCTGCCAAAAAGCGGAAGAGGGGTTGATCTTCCCAGATCGGTGCTTAACTGGCGCAGAAAGGAAAGAACTGATGTCTGCGCAAATGGTTGGGTGGTGCCTATACAGGCACCGTGATAGGCACCGTGATGTCAGAACTGACAATGACGCTGACGTCACGCGGAGCCAAATGCAGCCACCGGACGTCGCGCTAAAGGGGTATTGATCAGCAAAAGTCTCCGGATCCAGCCTGATGCCTGGGAAATTCAAAGGTAAGGAATCTGCAACAAGAAATCTCTTTCAGATAGAGCCATTTGTTGAAGTCACGATTTTAGCAAGTGAGCTGAAGAGCAAACCTAATGCTGTCCAATGTCCTTGCTGGAAAATTTTATCGCAACAAGCTGTACTTTGGGACTGAAGAACTGGTGCTCATGAAAAGCACTCCAATACCTTCCAGTTGGGTTTGCACTACAACTGAAAAACAAGCAGTTGCGGGAGAGCAGAAAGTCCTTTAAGAAAATAGCGCTCACAGACTGTAAATAAAACATAGCGAGTAACAACACAAGTAAAAGGGCCAGTTCACATGTGAGGTTACAAATGTAGACAAGGCAGTACTGAGGAGGACTACTAAGCCTATCCATGAATCAAATGCAACAGTTTAGAAAGGACAGTAACAGGATCCAATTGAAAAGATGGGTGGAGCTTAACGTCCATACTTGAATGCAAAATGTCTCAAAGGGACAGTGCAAGCACTGCCTAGGTGAGACCTAAAAATGGTCTCCGCCTGAAACCTGGTAAAAAGGGTTGCACCTATTTGGGTAGCAATTTTCTGGATCTCATGCAGTCTCAAAATACTGCACTCAGGGAGATCCCAACACAAAATCCTATCTGCTCAAGTCAAAAGTAAAAAGTCATAATGAGCATCATGACAGGGCCTGGGTAACCAAAAAATGGATGTTAGTTCTGAAATATCTGCACTAGAAAAAAGTTGCTTTCCCATACTGATCTGAAACTTGGTTAACAGCAAGTGCCACAAAAGCCAGAAGTGACAATGGGAATAGGTTACAGAAGTAGTGTAAAGGTTGTCCCCCACATTCACATGGCATGCTATGGGATGACAATGATATATGAAGTATTGTTACCACATGTTGGGAGCAGGACATGACTCTGCTTTTGGCTAATGGAGTTGCAGAATAGCACTTCGCATGGTTAACAACAAGTGCCACAAAAGCCAGATGTGACAAACGGGATAAGTTACAGTAGTAGTGTAAAGGTTGTCCCCAACATCCACATGACATGCTTTGGGTTGACAATGATAAATGAGGTATTGTTACAACATGTTGGGAGCAGGACATGACTCTGCTTTTGGCTAATGGAGTTGCAGAATAGATTTAGCATGAGCCATGGCAACATATATAGTCAATTTAAGGAAGTCAATGGACTGCAAGATGAACACATAATTGAAAGCGTCTGCAGTGGAGCCTTCAAAGACAATGTGTCTTATCACGTACCTTACTTGGGATCAAAAGCGTTCCTGAAAGAGAGCAATCAGTAAAGAGCGAGGATTCTAATTTGCACACAATATCCCACTAACGTAAAAGGATTGGTCACTGGGTCAGTGCACTCAGTCACCTAAATGAGCTGTAAAATAGATCTCACTTTAAAGTGTCATGCAGAGCGAATTTCATGGTGCCAAGCCTTGCACTCACATGTATTTCTGGGTCACTAAGCTGACATGCAGTCAGAACAAATGAGAGTGGTACCATTCAATATCCGCTGTGCTGGAAGTCTGTCGAGCCTCTTAAACCACTGTAGGCAAATCCAGCCCACACTTGCTAATCAGGTCCACCGACTACCCTTCAGACCCAGAAGATATGACTGTATGCCTCTTACCCAGACTTGCCAGTCTTGGAAACATTTCATACTGGCATCCCTTTATCAGATTTGCAGGACGCAATGGGGGGCCATTGAGGCACAGGTAGCAAACTATCAGGTTTTTTGCAGCATTTTTGAGGCACATTGCTTTACTGCCAGTCATTATTTTTTGCATAGTTTTCCCGGTAATTAAGTCAGATGCAGTAAAGTAGTTTGAAATTCCTAATAATTAATTTTTTCTGTAATGTTGCAAACCAAAAGAGTTCACAGATGCCAGTTTCTGCATGCATATTCAAGTAGGAATATTAGGCAAAATCTCACAATCATGTTGTAGTTTTAAATATGACCGCCTTAACACCCCTTTTCTTGGCTGTTCTGTAGTCGCAGACACGTTTCACCATGTTTGTAACGCATCAACCTGATGTAGGTGGCATTCTTAAAAATAACAAGATACGGAAAAAAAAACAGGAATACAAATTGGAATTCAGTGGCAGCCCAATGGAGGAGGTGTAAGTGCTGAGTGAGCAGATGATTCCACATCAATAGGGGCGCAATGCACTATTGATCAATCTTGTGCATTCTGGAAGTTGTGGTTCGCATCAAATTAATCAACCAGACAAAACTAAAAAAATTAAAAAGGCGTTCATAAAGGGTAGTCTGGAACTGGTGGTGTGTACTCCCACTGATATCATAGTATATGCCACCCTTACCTTAAAAATCACAAAAATAAGTTACGCCAAGCGAGTGAATAATCTCAAAATTTAAGAACAAGCTATAATTTTCAGTAGAAAACCTACACTTCTCCAAACAAGTTACAGCCCACACAGTAACCCATGAGGCATCCCACACATACAGATTAATGGTGGTGTCCAATGGGTAAACTTTCTTGGGTGAAAATCCGTAAAGTAGGTAAAACCAGTGAATTTTAAAGCCCGCAGGAAAGCAAAGCACTTATCCCTAATATACAATCAAAAGTTGGCGTCTAAAACTATGTAAAAGTGGCCTCGTATAAAGTTTGATGGAAATAAATCTAGCAGGCAATTGGCTCTCAAACGTTTGATGGTGTTGGGGTAGAACCAGGTGTATTGTTTGAAAGATGGCCCATCTCTCCTACAGTTCGATTGGTTTTCATCGTTCCTGGCCTCTTAGAAACTCTCCACATTTTAGAGGTGGGCAAGCTAGAGCCAGATGCCTGGCTCTGGCTCAGCTTGAGGTCTTCTTTGAACCTCTAACCCAAAACGATTCGAGTTTTCAAGGGAGGCGAAATGCCTAATGGCTACAGCTGCCGGCCATGTATCATTAGAGAACTGGGATTCCAGGCAAATCTATTCTGAGCTGAAAACAAAAAACATGAAGCAGCATGAAGTCCTTGGGCAAAGTTTGCGCTAGGTAAAAGTGCAAAATTAAAATGTGGATTCAGACTGTCACCCAGTGCTCTAATCTCAGCCTCCAAGAAATAAAGTCAAAGCATGATCTTTGATGTCAGAAAGTGATACCCATGAGGTAGTGCTGAATTGCACAATGTGAAACTGGAAAATCTGGGATTAATCATGGCGTGACCAAATTGTGTGATCCTAGGAAAATACTTGATGTGCACTGTACAAAAACATCTTCCGTGCTTGATTTAATAGCCTATGAAGTTGCTCCATAGTTTATAAGAATCTAGACCACATACATGACACCCACGACAGCTGAATTAAAACACTCACCATTAATAAAAAAAACCTCAATGCAGAGATACTGATGTACTAATGAGAAACCATTTGGCATGTTAAAAGAAATACACACTTTATTTTTTTTTAAGACAGCTTATATCGAAATATGCCATCTGTTGCATGATTTACATGCCCAATATTTTCTTGGCTTGTTGCGCACGGGCACTTAGTTTCAGAGCTGACCCTGGACTTGGCTTGTTTTTGTTAATTCGTTGGCTCGCCTACCTCACTACATTGACTAACAGGCCCGCCTGTCTCTCCGTCAGGTTGTTATATACAAGAAGTGCTCACGCACGCACTCAGTCCTTCCAAACATCTTCAACACTCAGCCTCAGGAACAAAATGCAACCAGCTGCAGCAGGCTGCTCCACTTTCCTTTGGGAAGAAGCCCCCTAAGGCACTGAAGATGTCCGTGCGCCTCTTTGTCTGTTTTAGCCTTGTTAGCTACGGATTAGTAAAAGGCAACCAGACGATAAATGAGGGGGTAATGACAGGGAACAGACCTCTTGCCCGTCTGTTGGCCCCTCAGGCAGGCCGATTGGTAAATTAGCATAGGTAAAGGAAAATCAGATATGCTATCCAGCCTGCACCAAGGCTTCAACATGCAGAGGCTCGTTATGCCGTGCTGCATGTACAGACAATGGCAAGGCGGATTTTCTCCAACCATGGAATCATGGAACACAGCAACAAAGGTCAGGGGAGAACGTGGGACCTTTTCCAATTTTTCACGGTCGTATAGATGAAATAAGCAGGCATTACAGAAATTCACATATAGTGTGGGAATTTTGCAACTCATGATATCGTGAAATGCTGGAGGGTCTGCGAAGCACTTCTCTTTGCAGCCTTTCCAGCAGGTTCTCGGCCAACTATGAGTAGAATTCTGAGTAAAGCTTTTGTTGTCTTCAAATGCCTTGCATGGACTGAGGTTGCACTTCCACATTCACCAGACGCCGATCCTGCATTTCGACAGAGGCACACGTACCACGCACAAGCAGTTTGCTGGACCGCGGCATGCTCTCTGGAACAGCACTGTCAATCTTGGGGTTACTTATCCCCTATCTCGTCGCCAGTTGTAGCATCCTCCCCAGCCCGGGTACTCACCAATGACTATTCCACACATGGATTTAGTACAGCACATCTTTATTTTTCTGCATGTAACCGCAAACTGAACATTCTAAACCTGCACTAAGCTCTCATTGCTTACTTCACAGTTCTACAGAGTATGTCAGGAACCACAAGGGTTCTGTCATTACAAACTCACACAACACTACAAAAGCCCATGGATTTGTTCAGATGCAGGACTGAGCTAGATTTGCACTGTACTCAGTGGGGTTCTGACCCTTTTGGAGGGAAAGGTGTCTTTGAAGACTCTTATTGCATTTTTGTTCTTGAAAGCACCTAGATGTGTTTGATTTCTCTGATCTGGGTGCAATCGATTCCAAAGCTTTGCTCTTAACACCCGAATTGAACTGCCTCAGTGACACCTCCATCTGGCCAGAGTTAAGCAGTTTGCTTGATAGACTCCATGGATAAGCTTGGTGTATGGTTCTGGAAAAGGGCTTCATGTACTTTAGATGGTGGCCCACTTGTACTTTCCAAACAGTGCAAAGAATGTTGAACCTAATTCTTTGTACCTCAAGGAGCAGCTGAAGGGCATTAACTACTGAGGTATGGTAAGTTGACTTTTTAAATTAAGACAGAGTTGAAGCTCCATGCAGGGGCGGCTTATCCATAGGAATGCAGACCCCCCTACTGCGCGCCACTACACCCTAGACAGACTCCATATCTCCGTGCATTTGGTCCCTCTAGGGTAGGGGTGGGGCTATGGAGCAATCTAGCGAGGACTGATTGAGGATGCGTTGTGATAATGAACTGCGCATGTCGGATTGGCCGGTGTTTTCACTGCAGCCAGCCTGACATACGCAGTTCAGACTTCCATAATCAACGTTACCTGAGAGCTGGAAGAGCTTTGACACAGCCCCATCAGTCTATAATGGAGCGTTGTGTTTCCCTGACCCAACCAATCCTAGCACTTCTCTTTTAACTGTTTGGTATTAAAAAAGCAGCATGACAGCAGTGCTTGGACTGGCTGGGTGCTATTACCCAGAATGCACATCTTTGACTGGCAGGGGGAAGATCAGATCATCATGCCAGCTCAAGGTAGAAATATGTTTCTTCATGTTTATTCAATACCAGTACACCCAATATGCTGCAAATTGAAATTTGTATTGCAGAGGTGATCGGTGCACATTCTATATAAATGAAACATACCTTTAAATAGAATCTTCCCCAATCACCTCTGCAATACTAATTTAAGCATGTCCATCCTTTACAAAATGATTTAATTTTTACGTGCTACACATACCCCACCACTTTCAAAGGCTGCAGCTGGCTCCATGTCTTTGCAAACTCTGTAAGTTCACAAGCTCATTCTTTGGTCTTAGTGGTGCATTTCACAGTCTATATTCCACTATTTTACCTGCAAAGTATTATGCAAATATCCCAATTCTTTCCAGGCTGTGACACACTAACCATGTGCATTATTTGTCCACAGCAGCCGTTATGTATGTACCAAGAGGAAAAAAGATGTCCACTGTGTGAGCCCATACCTTGGGCATGGAGCCTCATTCATATGGGGATAGGTGAGAGTACCGGCCTCCTCCAAAGGTGTCATGGTGTTTCTCCCATTGGGCTCAAAGTGTTTCCACAGGCCCACTCCCAATATTTCTCTGAGACCTCATTCATGTGGAGTCCTGCCTCATAAGATGCAAACCAAGCCTAAATATCCTCCCCCTTCTGGAACTTCTGCATAAGATTTTTAAGAATGTAGACCTTTCCCTCAGACTGCACTGTACGCTGCCACCATTTGAGCTGGACTCCTTCTGCTTGGTCTTAATGTCCACCTCTATTAAGCTTAGCTCATGTGCCAAAAGCAACTTCTTATCTTCCAAGGCACAAGCTTTCTCAGCCTCAATCTCCAGGTTCTTTATTTGGAGCTTCATAGCGTCCAACTCATGATTTCTGACCCTCTGCCTTTCCTCCATTTCCTCTGGAGAAAAATTTCTGGAAGACATACCGCTGACAGCCACAGAGGCTGCTCTTCCTACAGGCAAATCCTGGGACCTAAATCCCCCTTCTGGAAAATCCAGATCCACAACTGCATCACCTGTCTCCCCAGCTTCTCTGGCCTCCCACCAGGCACTCAAGGCCTTCTGCAGCTCCTCTTTCCTTGAGGCGCTCTTTATGGGGCATCCAAAGCTTTAGCAAAAATGTCTGAGTTGATCAACTTTGTATGTATGCAACATTCCAAGATCAAATGCCAATTCTGCAACCTCACTTGCTGGTTTACCATTTAGAGACATGGGGGAGATTTACGAAAATGTCACGCAATGCAGCGCAGCCCCCCACGAGGCTGCGCTGCTTTGCGCGACAGGAAGGGAGCAGGAGAGTGCTATATTTTCAGATATGGCTCTCTCCACCCCTTTCCCTTGCGCCGGCGCCGATTACAGCTGCAGTGCGCCATGCACACACCTTAGCACCGCAGCGCTAGGGTGTGTGCATGATTCCAGCATAGGTTTTGTACAGGAAGGGTACCCTTCCTGTACAAAATACTATGCTCGAAACAATGGAAAGCTTTCCCCATTTTGTATACATACTGCTCAGTGCAGCACACATGCAAAGTCGGAAAAGGAAGGAGAAATTAAAGCATTTCTCCTTCCTTGCGCCTAGTTGAAAAGGACTATCGTCGACGAGGCTACCGTCGACGAGGCCAACTGTCGACGAAATTTACCATTGACGAAACTCCCAGTGGTCGACGAGCCTGCAGTCGACAAGAGGGCACTGTCCTCACTGTCGTCGACGAATGCCTGGAGGCGTTGTCGTTGTCATTGCAGAGCACCAGTGACGGCAGAGATTGTCGTCAGATAGTACATCGACCGTATCGTCGACAAGCTGGCACATTTTCACGTAGAAAAGTGCGCAGAGTGATTCTAGACGCCTGAGAATAAATCTCGTGGGCGTAGATGTGGGAGGCAGACTCAAAGAAGGCCAGAGACCCCTTAATTGTGATGTTTCTTCAGCTGGTGAAGTAGAGGAGAAGCATCACTTAAAACCTTAATGTGCAGGACAAACAAAAAAATCCTCCCACATCAGAAGGGGGTATAGTCTAAGCACAAGAACAACCCCTTCTCCTCCTACCATGTCAGAGACAGGCAAAGTGCTGGACCATATACTCTTCATGAGGGTTCACAGGAAAAGGTCTCAGCTTACCACAAGTGACGCAGGGTCTGAAGGTAGACTTCGTGTAAGAAGACATTACAAAACTGCGATAATATGAAGAAAAAACTGAAGAAAAATGAAGAAAATTGAAGAAAACTGAGCAGAGCTCAGGGAGACTCCCTTCACACGACGTGCGGTAGAAAATCTGAGAGCCTTTGCCTCTGGGGAGAACATTCTGGTGGGTGCTGCTGCCTGATTGGCTGCAGTTTGGACTATACAAAATGACTAGGATAGTCATGAGTGTGGAAGTTTTTATTCTTGTTGCTTGGGCTACATTACTTCCTGGTTGGTTATTACCAAGTTTTTTCAAGGATATTATGGCATATTATTGCTTTTTTTATGTACCGTGGGACTCCCACTCCGACAACGGGGAATGATTCAGGCATGTGAATCTATGAAAGACACCCTAATACTGGAGAAACTTACCTTCGGTAATTCATTATCTGGTATAGATTCTATCTAGCTGCAGATTCCTTACCTTTAAATCTCTAGGCGTCAGGCTGGATCTGGAAACTTTTGCGGAGCAAAACCCCTTGCGAGCGACATCAGGTGGCTCCATTCGGCTCCGTGTGATGTCGTTGGCGTCTTTAACGTTGGTTATGACGTTGAGTTGTCTATATAGGAGCCACCCCGGCACGCAGATGACAGTACATTTTTTGTTTTTTCCAAGCCAGAAGCACACATCCACGAAGTAACCGAAGTAGTCATGTGCAAAACTAGGGCCTTAAAAAGGGGAACAATCCTAGCCCTACATATCAGTCCGGAAAGTGGGGAGGCATGGGTGGGGCTGAAAGGAAACTGCAGCTAGATAGAGTCGCTACCAGATAATGCGCTCCCGAAGGTAAGTAACTTGTTCATCGGATAGAGACATCTAGCTACAGATTCCTTACCTATGATTTAGATACCCAAGCAATACCATCCTGGCGGTGGGTTGCAGACTCATAAACTAAACTACAAAGTCTTGCAGGACAGAATGGGAAAAATGTCCATCCCTGCGTACTTGCCCAAGAAAGGCAGTAATGTTTTATGAATGTGGGCAAAGAAGCTGACGTCGCTGCCCGACAGATGTCTTGGACTGGGACACCCTGAGCCAAGACTGTAGTCGCAGCCTTTCCCCTGGTGGAATGGGATCTTAATCCCTCAATGGGCTACTTCCTTGCCAAGTCATAACAAGGCTTGATGCAGAGAACAACCCAGCAAGAGATGGTCCTTTTCAGCACTGCCCTTCCTTTCCTTGGTCCCAAGTACCCCACAAAGAGTTGGTCATCCACCAGGAACTCTTTTGTGCGTTCAAGGTAGAATGACCACGCTCTTTTGGGGTTCAGTCAGTGGAGATGCTCCTCTTCCTTAGAGGGATGCGGGGGAGCAAGAAGGTGGGCAAAGTGATGGACTGAACCAGATGGAATGTAGTCACAGCCTTTGGCAAAAAAGATGCCCTGGTGCGAAGCACGACCTTGTACGGAAAGGCCATAAAATATGGATGCAAGCAAGAAAATGCCTGCAACTCACTCACCCTTCGGGCAGATGTAATCGCCACTAAGAAGGCTGTTTTAATGGTCAACAGCTGGAGGGGACATTTGTGCATTTGTGCAAAGGTTCAAAGGGTGCACACATTAGATGGGTAAGGACCAAATTAAGGTCCCTCTGTGGCATAGCAAAGGGCGTGGGTGGAAATAAGTGAGCCAGCCCTTTTAGAAATCTATTCACAATAGGGGATCTGAAGAGAGAGGGCTGGTCTGGCAGCCCCAAAAAAGCAGATAGAGCAGAGAGATAACCCTTAAGAGTACCCAAGGCAGAGCCCTGCTGGGCACGGGTTAGAATGAATAAAAGAACAGTAGAAAGAGGAGCAGAAAGTGGGTCAATGGACTTTTCTGTACAGTATTATACAAATTTCTGCCAACGGCAGGCGTATACTGTCTTAGTGGAGGGCCACCTAGCTGCCAAAATAACGTTACAGACTGCAGGAGGAAGGTCAAAAGCTATCAACTGTTGCCGCTCAATCTCCACGCAATGAGGTGCAGAGTTGACAGGTTCGGGTGGAGAACCCTCCCCTGCTGCTGTGACAGAAGATCCTTCCAAAGGGGCAGCCTGATCGGAGAATCAATACTCATTCTCAGAAGCTCTGGATACCAGACTCTCATAGCCCAGTCCAGAGTCAGAAGAATGACTTGGGCCCGGTTGCTCCTGATCTTCCTCAGAACTCTGGGCAGGAGTGGTATGGGCGAAAAGAGGTACAACAGGCCTGAGCTCCACTCGTGATGGAAAGCATCACCGAGAGATAGCCACCTTGGAAACTCCAGCACGCAGTACTGCTGACACTGCGTGTTCTCTTCAGAGGTGAACCAATCTAACCAGGGTTCTCCCCACTGATGAAAGAGACATTGCACCACCTCCGACTGGAGACACCAATCTTGAACCACTAGGCATCGAAGGCTGAGTTGGTCCACCCTGGCATTTAGAAAACCTGCCAGGAATTGAACCACCAGGGTTATGCCCGGCTGTTCCAGCCATGTCCAGAGATGCATGGCCTCTCGACAAGGGGTCCATGACCCCACACACCCTGCTTGTTGAAATACCACATGGCGGTGGTGGTGTCTGTGAACAACTGCACTAACTTCCCCTTGACAGAGGGAAGGAATGCTTTCAATGCCGACCGAATCGCTCGGAGCTCCAACACATTTAGGTGGAGCCCCATCTCCGCCGGAGACCAGTGTCCCCTGATCTCCCCTTCTCCCAGGTGGATGCCCCATCCCATAAGTGCCGGATCAGTCATGACCATGAGACCTGGTTGGGAAAGGGAGAGGGGTCTGCCATTGATTCAATGGTGGTTCGTTAACCACCACTGCAGATCTTTTGCAGTTCCCTCCGAGATCCAAACCAAGTTGGTGAGATTTCCCCAATGCTGTGCCCATTGGAACTTCAAGTCCCACTGCAGAGCCGGCACACGCCATCTTGAGTGTCTTACCAACAGGATGCAGGAGGCCATTAGGCCCAACCGCCTCAGAGTCAGTCTCATCGAAATCCATGATAGAGGCTGAGATATCAGAATCATAGCTTGAATATCCTGGACTCGCTGCTTGGGAGAATAAACCTGAAACTGCACTGTGTCCAGAACAGCTCCAATGACAGGGAGCATCTGAGGAGTTGGCTGTGATTTCCGCACAATTATAGAGAACCCTAGTGAATGCAGGAGGCTCACTGTAGCATGATGGTGGGAAACGATAGCCTGGGGCAATGACGCCTTCAACAGCCAGCCGTCGAGGT
Source organism: Lissotriton helveticus (assembly GCF_964261635.1). Classification (NCBI taxonomy): domain Eukaryota; kingdom Metazoa; phylum Chordata; class Amphibia; order Caudata; family Salamandridae; genus Lissotriton; species Lissotriton helveticus. The sequence goes on from NC_136072.1 coordinate 160,572,763, forward strand.
AGGGGAAGACTGACACCGCTAACCGGCGTAGATGAGCTGCAACCACTGCCATCACCTTTGTGAACACCCGAGGGTCACAGGTAAGGCCAAAGGGGAGCACGGTAAACTGAAAGTGCTCGTGGCCTACTTTGAACCACAGGTAACGTCTGAGCCTGGCAGGATGGGAATATGAAAGTATGCGTCCTGCAGGTCCAACGCCACCATCCTGTCTTCTTGGTCTAGGGCAGACGAGAACTGAGCCAGAGTAAGCATTTTAAATTTCTCCTTTTTAAGGAAGAGATTGACGGTCCGAAGATCTAAAATGGGCCGTAGCCCCTTGTTCTTCTTCGGAATCAGAAAGTAGCGGGACTAACAGCCACTGTCTACATCTGAAACTGGGACCATTTCTATATCTCCCTTGGCCAAGAGAGCTGGAACTTCCTCTTGGAGCAACTTTAAATGATCCTCCGTCAGCCATTCTTGATTTGGCAGAATAGGAGGAGGAAAAGAAAGAAAAGGTAGGGAATAGCCCTCCTAAACTATCTGCAAGACCCACTTGTCCAATATTCTCCAGTGGGGGAGATGATGATGACTTCTCCCACCAACTACAGTAGTGTGGTCCTGCAGAATCAGCCTAGGATTGCTTGGAGGCTGCAGCTGCTGGGGCAGTGTAGTCTACGACTTCTGGCCTCCATTCCGAGATCGGAATGCACAGCGTCCTCGCCTCGCTTGGGCAGTCTGTGCGGGATGGTGGCTGGGATATGGCTGACATGGGTGTAAACCCCTTCGGTTGCCACGAAAGGGGCGAAAAGGAAGGCTAGCCACGGGGTGGAGGAGAGGCCCAAGGATCTGGCCGTAGCTCGAGAGTCCTTGAACCTGACCACGGCTGAGCCAGCTTTTTCCCCAAAAAGACGAGTTCCGTCAAAGGCCATGTCCATCAAATTGGCTTGTACATTGCTTGAGAAGCCAGTTGTACGGAGCCAGGCGTGGCACCTCAAGGTCACCGTTGTTGAAATCGATCAGCCCAGCAAATCGGTTGTATCTAGGGCTACGTCTCTCCCACCCTTAACAGACAGTACAGCATGGGCGTCCTCTTGGAATTGCCGCAGCACTTGCACAACCGTCTCCCAAAGGGGATGGGAGAAATGGGCCAATAAGCATGCGGTATTCACCGACCGCAATGCCAGGCTGGAAGAAGAAAACATTTACTTCCTACATGAATCCAGCCTCTTGGATTCCCTATCCGGAGGAGTAGAAGGGAACGTGCCCTGGGACGTAGAGGCCTGCACCACCGAACTCTCCGAGGTGGGGTGCTGGGTAAGAATTTGGGTTACAAGGAGCTGGGCGATGGCGGCGTGCAATCGTTCTATTCACAGGATCCCCGGTGCTAGGTTTGGACCATGTTCCTAGAAGTATGTTTGTAAGTGCCTCATTAAAGGGCAACAGGAGTTCGGATGTGGAAGCCCCAGGTTGAAGCACCTTAGACAGGAGGTTAGTCCTGACCTTTATTGAGGGCAGCTACAGTTCAAGGATCTCGGCTGCCCTCTTAACCACCATGGCATAGAATGCCCCCTGATCCATAGCCACTATCAGTGGAGAGAGCATGCCAGTATCTGTAGAAGTATCTAGTTTCCTGGCCTCCCCAAGTTTCCCATTCCAGTCCAAATTCTCCTCAGAGACTTCCTGGGTTTCAAGAGGGTTCCCAGACCCCTCCCATTCCTCTGCTGAGCCTAGCATATCTTCAAGAGGCTCAGGCATCAGCAAAGAACCTCTGAGTTCTGACGGAATCGGCGTCGATCTACGTAGTTCCGGCTCCGTGTCGTCAGGATGAGGATGGGGCTTGCGCCACCGACGGGCATCAGTGACGTCGCAGGCACGGCTTCAGATTTGACATCAGGGAAGGTTGCGTTGGCACAACTGGCATCAAACCGGATCTACGATCGGATCCCTGGAGCCCACCGGCTTCGTGGCCGGAGCCGACAGCGTCGAACCCAATGGGGCCCCTTCTGACCCTGCAGGGCATCAAAGGCTCTCCAGCATGGTTTTCCGCTCAAATATGCCGTGCATGGCCTCCTAAAACTCTTTAATCTGAGCGGGAGTTGCTCTAGCTCCCAGAAAAGGGGGAGGGGGGAGACGCAAAATTGACTTTGGCTCCGGCTCTGCGGAACCGGGCTTATAGCACTGGTGCTGCTTACCTCTCTCGGTGACGGACGCCAGTTGAGGTGAAAACGAAGTCCACTTGGACTTCATCTTCTTCTTATACCGCTTCCCCAAGACCTAAGGCTCTCTGAGCAGTCCCGCGATCTCTTCTTTGATCAGGACCGTGACCTCCTCGGAGTGTCGCTTGATGGTGTCTACTGCTGGGCCATGAGGAACTTCATTGCCCGCTCCCTCAAGGTCTTCGGAGGTATCGTCCCACAGTACGAACACGACTTCGTATTGTGGTCGAGCTCGAGACACCACAGACATACGCGGTGGGGATCGGTAACCGACATCATGCGGTAACAAGTCCCGAATGGATTGAAACCTGTCTTTCTCGAAGACATCCCTTGCACACGAAGTCAGAAATCCCAATTTATTTTGACTAAGGTCAAGAAAAAGCCTGCAAAAAGCGGAAGAGGGGTTGATCTTCCCAGATCGGTGCTTAACTGGTGCGGAAAGAAAAGAACTGATGTCTGCGCGAATGATTGGGTGGTGCCTATATAGGCACCGTGATGTCATAACTGACGTTAATGACGCTGACGTTACGCGGAGTCGAATGCAGCCACCGGACGTCGCGCTAAAGGGGTATTGATCAGCAAAAGTTTCCGGATCCAGCCTGATGCCTGGGAAATTCAAAGGTAAGGAATCTGCAACAAGAAGTCTCTTTCAGATAGAGCCATTTGTTGAAGTCACGGTTTTAGCAAGTGAGCTGAAGAGCAAACCTAATGCTGTCCAATGTCCTTGCTGGAAAATGTTATCGCAACGAGCTGTACTTTGGGACTGAAGAAGAACTGGTGCTCATGAAAAGCACTCCAATACCTTCCAGTTGGGTTTGCACTACAACTGAAAAACAAGCAGTTGCGGGAGAGCAGAAAGTCCTTTAAGAAAATAGCGCTCAAAGACTGTAAATAAAACATACCGAATAACAACACAAGTAACAGGGCCAGTCCACATGGGAGGTTACAAATGTAGAAAAGGCAGTACTGAGGAGGACTACTAAGCCTATCCATGAATCAAATGCAATAGTTTAGAAAGGACAGTAACAGGAGCCAATTGAAAAGATGGGTGGAGCTTAAAGTCCATACCTGAATGCAGTATGTCTCAAAGGGAGAGTGCAAGCACTGCCTAGGTGAGACCTAAAAATGGGCTCCGCCTGAAACCTGGTAAAAAGGGTTGCACCTATTTGGGTAGCAATTTTCTGGATCTCATGAAGTCTCAAAATGCTGCACTCAGGGAGATCCCAACGCAAAATCCTATCTGCTCAAGTCAAAAGTAAAAAGTCATAATGAGCATCATGACGGGGCCTGGGTAACCAAAAAATGGATGTTAGTTCTGAAATATCTGCACTAGAAAAAAGTTACTTTCCCATACTGATCTGAAACTTGGTTAACAGCAAGTGCCACAAAAGCCAGAAGTGACAATGGGAATAGGTTACAGAAGTAGTGTAAAGGTTGTCCCCCCACATTCACATGGCATGCTATGGGATGACAATGATATATGAAGTATTGTTACCACATGTTGGGAGCAGGACATGACTCTGCTTTTGGCTAATGGAGTTGCAGAATAGATTTAGCATGAGCCATGGCAACATATATAGTCAATTTAAGGAAGTCAATGGACTGCAAGATGAACACATAATTGAAAGCGTCTGCAGTGGAGCCTTCAAAGACAATGTGTCTTATCACGTACCTTACTTGGGATCAAAAGCGTTCCTGAAAGGGGGCGTGGCTTGGCGCCGTGGGTGATGGCGGCGCCTGAGTGAAGCTCCGCCGAGACACCGGGAGTCTTCCCTCACTCTCCGCTATGTTCCTGTGCTAAAAGCCTCCTATTGACGTCGGAACATCTCTGCATGGCTGCGGCACTCTTGGCGGCCTTTCTACAGCGACGGAGAAGGAGATAATCGCTGCTTCGCAGCCACGAACGTTCCGGTGAGCGCAGCCGCCATTTTAGACACCCAGTCCCGGAACGGCTCTATCGCGGAGACGACTTTAAGTCTCCGTCCTGCCTTCAAGTGTGCGCTCTTCATCATCCGGACCACACATGCATCTCCTCATGACCCAGTCTCGTTGCTGTCTTTTTTTCGGCGCTCCATACATGAGGTAAAATTGTTCTTTTTTTTTTTTTTTTTTTTCCTCATACAGTGCGTCCGCCATCTTAAGAGCTCCACAATCTCTTTTCCCACATGTTGGACTATTTTTCTTTATACCTCAAAATCTGGCTTTCCACGCCCAATATTTTACATGGTCCTTTCTGGAGCGGCTTTCTGCATACATTCTCGCTCCATTGTAAGTAGGGATGGTAGAATGTGTACTATCCTTACTAGCTAACCTATTTTTGTGGGAATTGCCTCAATGACGCACCAGCTTCCTTTTTACCTCTTTTTCTGCCCAGTCATGTCTTGGTGATTTCTCCTTATTATTGGTCTGGCTGATCCTCTTTTTTGTTAAGGAATCATATGACTTTCAACGCAGTTTGTGAATACGCTGTGTGAGGCACTTGGTTGCACATCTCCGCCATCTTGCTCTTTGCTCTACTTGATTGGCTCTTCATTACTGAGGTCGCTTTCAGCTTTTTCCTGGCTAAATCCCAATTGACATTTATTTTTTGCTTTTCTGCATATTTCCATGGGAAAACAGCAACTCATGTCTCGCTCTTCTTTTAAAGCTTCTTCAAAGGTGGCTTTTATCAAGAACTCGAAAGTCTTTTCTGCTCTCTCCAACTTAGAGGACTCTCGTTCACCTTCAGGTTCGGAGGAACTAATGGACACGCCGTCCCCTACCACATTGGGGAAAACGGCCACCAAGCGGTTAAAGAAAAATCCTCTTTCTCCGCCCAAGTCACCATCCCCGGTATCCATGGAGCTGCTACTGGAAGAAATACGCTCCTTTCGTCCTTTTCTCGAGGAAATTGGATCACTCCGCCCTTTTATGGAGGAGACTAATGCCAAACTTCAGGTCCTCACGGACAATTGGTCTCAACTTGACACAAGAGTCTCTTCGGTGGAACACTCTGTTGCATCCTTTCAGGAATCACAAGCCAAAGTTGCACATCTGTCCTCACAAGTCGGATCTCTGCAAAAGCAGGTGGAGGAGTTGGAAAATAGAGGCAGGCGTAATAATCTTCGCATTTACGGCCTTGCGGAAAATCTTGAAGGGTCAGACCCGATTGCTTTTTTCAAATCCTTCCTTCCTAAATTGCTCCATCTACCGCAGGATACATCTCTCAACATCCAACGTGCACACCGCTTGGGACGCCTACCTACATCCCTCTCCATGTCTCAAAGGCCTAGAGGTGTCATCCTCTACTTCCTGGAGTATACTGATCTTTTGAAAGTTCTTGCAGCGGCAAAGGCTCTTCCCAAATTGACATGGCTTGAATCCCCGCTATACTTCGCTCAGGATTATGCCAAAGCCACTGCCAACCGTAGGAAAGCTTTCCTTAGCATGAGAGAGGTCCTTCGCGGCATGGGCGCCAGATATGGCTTATATCATCCATGTTTGTTTAAGGTTACCTATAACAACAAAACCACCACCTATGAAGATCCGGTGAGATTGCAGAGTTTCATCAATGCTCATCGTACTTCTACTATGGATACCTCCGGTCCTTCATCGTCTTCTCCTGGTTGATTCTTCATAATGTTGCCGGTCTGGAGACTTACGCTCTTCTATTGCTGTTTTGTTGTTCGCCTCAGGTTTTAGGCTAATTACTTGATTCTGTTAGTCTTTTCAAGTCTTACTCACACGTTCTGTTGTTATGGCTTCCCCTTGTTTTTGACGTTTCATGTTTACTTGCTTGTTTTTCTCCCTTCTCCATATTTTGATGTTCCCCATTGTGTCCTTTCCCTTATTTTCATTTTTTGCTCTTGCTTTATACTTTGTACTATTTTCTCAGATTACCCCGTATTTGTTTCCACAGGAACTCATTGACCCGTGATGACATCTCCCTGGTTCCTCGCCCGGTTGTCCTCAGTTGTGTTGCCTTCCCTACCTGGCTCCTTCCCCCCTCATCTTCTTCTCGTATTCTCCCTTCATAGGTATGTTTTCCTCATGTTTTTTGTCCCATTTTTGTTCCTTGTTCTACTTCACTTCCCTTTCCTTCATCAACTCGCTCATGTTTTCCATTACGATGATGTTCTTTTATCCTCAAGTCTTCCTTACTCCTTTACTACTTTAATTTCTTTTACCTGCTTACTCTTTTCTTTTTACCTCAACTTCCTTTTCTTTTCTCTCAATTTTTACTCATCGTTCTTTTACTTTTCTGATTCTACTCTCTTCTTTTCATTCTCCTTGTTATTTCTGGGATGCATTGCTCAGTTCATTTATGCTTTTATTAGTTCACTATGTCTTTAAATTTGATTTCATGGAATGTTAAGGGTATTAATTCACCTGTTAAGCGACAACGTATTTGATCTCACTTAGCTAAGTTGAATACTGATATTGCATTTCTTCAAGAAACCCACCTATCAGGCACAGAATCTGATAAGCTCAAAAGAGGTTGGGTGGGTGATGTCTTTTTTTCGCAGGGCGATGGAAAACGTAATGGTGTTGCCATTCTTTGCCGCAAGTCACTCCCTTTATTGGTTCTTTCTCAAGAATCTGATACCAATGGCAGATGGACGCATGTCAGACTATCACTTAGAGGTGTTCCAATCTCTCTCCTTAATGTTTATGGTCCCACGACGGGTGACCCCCTTTTTTGGGCTGACCTCTCTCCCCGTATCACTCAATTTATGGATGATAATTTCATTCTTGCAGGAGATTGCAATCACCCTTTTGACCCTTTTTTGGATAGGAAATCTGATGCTACTTATATTCCCACAAGGCCCCACAAATTGTTCACCCAAGCTATATCGCAATATAAGCTCATTGACTCTTGGCGCTTATGTAACCCAACTTTGCAAGAGTTTACTTTTTATTCCCCCCATCATCGTTCTCAGTCCCGGCTTGATTATATTTTTGTTTCGCATGCTCTCTCTCAAACTTTGCAGGCGGCGGAAATTGGTCCAATTTTACTTTCGGATCATGCCCCTGTCCTGATTAGTCTTGAAGTTTTACCCAAAATTGAAGGTCCTAAGAGATGGCGTTTTAATAATGCTCTCCTTTTAGATCCCAATTTTTCTGCTTCTTTTTCTGCCTTTTTTGATGAATTCTTCCTGCTTAATGACGTCCCACCTATTTCGAAACATACTCTGTGGGATGCATTTAAAGCGGCTGCACGTGATTTCATTATTACCTTTGTTGCTAAAAAACGTAGATCTGCCCGTCAATTCACCAAAACCCTCCTTCAGGATATTAAGAGACTGGAACACGCCTACTTTACCTCACACTCTTCGGATAGTCTGACATCTCTCGTTGCTGCTAAACTTAAATTTAACGAAAAATCTACTGAGGATGCTTCTTTATATTTGCTTAAATCTAGTGCCAAATTTTATGGTGGTCGAAACAAAGCAGGGAAGATTCTTGCTAATTACTTAAAGGTCAAACAAAATAAAATACACATTGACTCGATATATGATGATAATGCCCATTTACACCACAAAGATGCTGACATTCTTGCTACTTTTTCACAGTTTTATGAGTCCCTATACACTTCAGATACCCCTTCCTCCCCTCAGACTCTCACTCATTTTTTCTCTAACATTCAGGTTCCTCCTTCTTTTCCTCTAGACCTATCCTCCTTAGAATCTGACGCCTCGCAAAAAGAGCTCCTTGATGCCCTTAATCGTTTAAAACTGAACAAAGCACCTGGTCCTGACGGGTTCACTGTCGAGTTTTATCTTCATTTCTCCAAGCTTCTTATTCCAAAACTTCACTCCCTTATCCACTCTTTTGTTGACATGGGTAATTCTTCCGGTACTTTTTCCGATGCCCATATTTGTTTAATTCCCAAGCCAGGGAAGGATGTCCAATATTGTAAGAATTACAGACCTATTTCCCTAGTCAACATAGATTACAAAATTTTTGCCAAACTATTAGCACTTAGATTGGATCATTTACTTCCTGATTTGCTTGGGGATGAACAATCAGGTTTTGTTAAAGGTCGTTATATTACAGACAATACTAGACTCTTATTCAACGTTCTGACAAAATCCTCGCATCTCCAATCTCCCCTTGCAGCCATTGCCTTGGATGCGGAAAAGGCATTTGATAGGGTAGTATGGTCCTACCTTTTCCACACCCTTAACTGGTTTGGTTTCGGCCCTAAATTTATTTCCCTAATTTCGCTGTTATACTCTCACCCACGTGCTGCAGTTTTTGCAAACGGCCAAGTCTCTCCTTACTTTGATCTTGGTCGCGGTGTACGTCAAGGTTGTCCTCTTTCGCCCTTCCTTTTTAACTTAGCCCTAGAACCTTTTCTGTCTAAACTCCGTCAAAACCCTAATATTCATGGCTTTCATTATAATGATCTTTCCATCAAATTGGCTGCTTATGCTGATGACATTTTACTGTTCATCTCTAACCCTACTGTCTCTATTCCCGCTTTTTTGTCGGAAGTTCACCATTACTCCTCAGTCTCCAGCTACAAACTTAATAATGATAAGTGCGAGATTCTACCTTTGACAAAGTTCACTTTTAAACAAGACTTTCATGCCTCCAATTTTACTTGGAGTCCTTCCAATATCAAATATTAAGGTTTGCATATTACTCCCTCCATCCCTGATACAGTTTGCCTTTGTTTAACCAAATGCATCCAGAATTTGTCCGATCTTACTGCTAGGTGGCACCCTCTTTATCTGTCCTGGTGGGGTCGCCTCGATACGATCAAAATGATGCTTTCCCCTGTTATTCTATATACCCTATCTAATATTCCCGTTGCTATTCCAGCCAAATTCATAAAGAAAATCAATTCTATTCTCTCTTCTTTTCTTTGGAGTAAGAGTAAACCCAGAATGTCTTTGGCTCGGCTCATCCGTCCTCTTTCTGAGGGTGGAGTCAATTTTCCAGATTTTTCTGCTTTATCACAAGGCCTTTCTGTTACGTCAATCCTCTTTCTGGTTACAAGACCCTGATTCTCCCTGTCCCTTATGGACCAAGGTAGAGCGCCTCTTTCTCTCCCCTTTCTCTTTTGCCGAATGTATCTCCTTTTCGCGCAAGCCTGCATCACTTCTCACTCCTATCCATAAGCTTACTCTTAAACTTCTCTTATCCTCCAACCCTCCGCCCCCTGTTTGCATTGCTGATTTCCTCTCCTCCACTATCTGGCATAACAAATATCTTTTAATTCGAGGTAGGCCCATACTTTGGAAATCTTGGAGAACTAAAGGGCTCCTTTGGATTTCGCAATTGTTCTCCAATTCCGTCTTTCTACCTTTTCATACTCTTCGTCTCGCATTCCAACTACCTCTCTCTTCCCTTCCTCAGTATCTTCTCCTTAAAGCATCAGTTCTGGCCACATACAATACACTTCCTCACTCTCGTCCTCCTGTACCCATTCCCGATCCTCTCACCCACCTTCACTCTACCAAAAGCTGCACACTTATACAAACATCTTCATTCACGCCCTCTCCCTAGACTCAAAACCAAAGTAGAGGAGCAGTGGGAGACTGACCTTTCCTTATCTTGGCCTACCTCCACTTGGGATAAGATCTGGTTGAAAATCCGCAAATCCTCTAGAGCTGCCTCCCTAACGCAATCCCTTTTTTCATTTATAACCGTTTACTCCACACTCCATCTTCCCTTCATAAACGTTTTCCCACCACACCAGATACTTGTTGGTCGTGTGCCTCCCCGAATGCCACTTTGTTTCACATGCTGTTCCTTTGCAAGAATGTTCATGCCTTCTGGTTACAGATATGGGCTCAACTCAATGTTATTTTTTCAACTACTATTCCATTTTCATATGCTCATGTTTTTCTAGGAAGCCTTTCTCCATGTTGGGAACATACTGACCTTAATGTTAGAATTGTTGATTTGCTGTTAGCGGTTGCCTTTCAGCAAATCACGGTCAATTGGAAATCTACGTCAAATATTACGTTTAAGGCCTGGTGGTACAATGTATGTCATAACCATAGACTTGATACTGCCTTTGTTTTTCCTCCACAAATGGCTACTAAACGTGCTGAATTATTGCTTCCTATCACCTCGTATTTAGATAATTGTACTACTCGTTCTTTCCGTCCAACTCCTGCTCAGCAGGAAGTCCCTAAACCCCCCTGATACCCTTCTCATTTCTTTTTGTTAGCTACTTTAATTCATTGCATTGCTGTATTTACACTTTTATTATATTGCATATTTCTTGTATTTTGTATTCCTGATTTTCCATGATTTGTGTTTATACCATGCATTACTTCTTTACCATTGTATTGCTCCTATTTTCTTTTCTTATTTCATCATCGTATGTTTCCCCTCCCCTCTTCTCCTCCTTCCTCCTTTCCCTACGATACCTGTTCATTTTTGTACTTGTACCATGCATTTCTCTCAATAAAAATTTTTGAACTGAAAAAAAAGCGTTCCTGAAAGAGAGCAATCAGTAAAGAGCGAGGATTCTAATTTGCACACAATATCCCACTAACGTAAAAGGATTGGTCACTGGGTCAGTGCACTCAGTCACCTAAATGAGCTGTAAAATAGATCTCACTTTAAAGTGTCATGCAGAGCGAATTTCATGGTGCCAAGACTTGCACTCACATGTATTTCTGGGTCACTAAGCTAACATGCAGTCAGAACAAATGAGAGTGGTACCAGTCAATATCCGCTGTGCTGGAAGTCTGTCGAGCCTCTTAAACCACTGTAGGCAAATCCAGCCCACACTTGCTAATCAGGTCCACCGACTACCCTTCAGACCCAGAAGATATGACTGTATGCCTCTTACCCAGACGTGCCAGTCTTGGAAACATTTCATACTGGCATCCCTTTATCAGATTTACAGGACGCAATGGGGGCCATTGAGGCACAGGTAGCAAACTATCAGGTTTTTTGCAGCATGTTTGAGGCACATTGCTTTACTGCCAGTCATTATTTTTTGCATAGTTTTCCCGGTAATTAAGTCAGATGTAGTAAAGTAGTTTGAAATTCCTAAAAATTAATTTGTTTCTGTAATGTTGCAAACCAAAAGAGTTCACAGATGCCAGTTTCTGCATGCATATTCAAGTAGGAATATTAGGCAAAATCTCACAATCATGTTGTAGTTTTAAATATGACCGCCTTAACACCCCTCTTCATGGCTGTTCTGTAGTCGCAGACACGTTTCACCATGTTTGTAACGCATCAACCTGATGTAGGTGGCATTCTTAAAAATAACAAGATACGGAAAAAAAACAGGAATACAAATTGGAATTCAGTGGCAGCCCAATGGAGGAGGTGTAAGTGCTGAGTGAGCAGATGATTCCATATCAATAGGGGCGCAATGCACTATTGATCAATCTTGTGCATTCTGGAAGTTGTGGTTTGCATCAAATTAATCAACCAGACAAAACTAAAAAAATTAAAAAGGCGTTCATAAAGGGTAGTCTGGAACTGGTGGTGTGTACTCCCACTGATATCATAGTATATGCCACCCTTACCCTAAAAATCACAAAAATAGGTTACGCCAAGCGAGTGAATAATCTCAAAATTAAAGAACAAGCTATAATTTTCAGTAGAAAAATACACTTCTCCAAACAAGTTACAGCCCACACATTAACCCATGAGGCATCCCACACATACAGATTAATGGTGGTGTCCAATGGGTAAACTTTCTTGGGTGAAAATACGTAAAGCAGGTAAAACCAGTGTATTTTAAAGCCCACAGGAAAGCAAAGCACTTATCCCTAATATACAATCAAAAGTGGGCTTCTAAAACGGTATAAAAGTAGCCTCGTATAAAGTTTTATGGAAATAAATCTAGCATGCAATTGGCTCTAAAAAGGTTGATGGAGTTGGGGTAGAACCAGGTGTATTTTTTGAAAGATGGCCCATCTCTCCTACAGTTCGATTGGTTTTCATCGCTCCTGGCCTCTTAGAAACTCTCCACATTTTAGAGGTGGGCAAGCCAGTGAAAGCCATAGCCAGGTGCCTGGCTCTGGCTCAGCTTGAGGTCTTCTTTGAACCTCTAACCCAAAACGATTCGAGTTTTCAAGGAAGGCGAAATGCCTAGTGGCTACAGCTGCCGGCCATGTACCATTAGAGAACTGGGATTCCAGGCAAATCTATTCTGAGCTGAAAACAAAAAACATGAAGCAGCATGAAGTCCTTGGGCAAAGTTTGCGCTAGGTAAAAGTGCAGAATTAAAATGTGGATTCAGACTGTCACCCAGTGCTCTAATCTCAGCCTCCAAGAAATAAAGTCAAAGCATGATCTTTGATGTCAGAAAGTGATACCCATGAGGTAGTGCTGAATTGCACAATGTGAAACTGGAAAATCTGGGATTAATCATGGCGTGATCAAATTGTGTTATCCTAGGCAAATACTTGATCTCCTGTGCTCGATTTAATAGCCTATAAAGTTGCTCCGTCGTTTATAAGAATCTAGACCACATATACGGCACGCATGACAGGTGATTTACCTCTTAATTCACTAACAGCATTGGCATCAGGGTGGGGGCAGGAGTGTTTTTCAGTTCATGTTTAAAACACTCACCTTTAATAAAGACCCCTCAATGCAGAGATACTGATGTACTAATGGAAAACCTTTTGGCATGTTGAAAGAAATACACACTTGCATTTTTTTAAAGACAGCTTATGTTGAAATATGCTACCTGTTGAATGATTTACACGCTCAATACTTTCTTGGCTTGTTGTGCACGGGCGCTTAGTTCCAGAGATTACCCTTGGCTTGGCTTTTTTTGTTGTTAATTTGTTGGCTCGCCTACCTCACCATATTGCCTAACAGGCCATCCTGTCTCTTGTCTATAACGTTGTTATAGACAAGAAGTGCTCACGCACGCACTCAGTCCTTCCAAACATGTTCAACACTCAGCCTCAGGAACAAAATGCAACCAGCTGCAGCAGGCTGCTCCACTTTCCTTTGGGAAGAAGCCCCCCTTAAGGCACTGATGCTGTCCATGCGCCTCTTTGTCTGTTTTAGCCTTGTTAGCTACGGATTAGTAAAAGGCAACCAGACGATAAAAGAGGGGGTAATGACAGGGAACAGACCTCTTGCCCGTCTGTTGGCCCCTCAGGCAGGCCGATTGCTAAATTAGCACAGGTAAAGGAAAATCAGATATGCTATCCAGCCTGCACCAAGGCTTCAACATGCAGAGGCTCGTTATGCCATGCTGCATGTAAAGACAATGTTTCTCCAAACACGGAATCACGGAACACAACAAAGGTCAGGGGAGAACATGGGAACTTTTTTATTTTTCACAGCCGTGTTGATGAAATTAGCAGGCATTGCAGAAATTCACATATATTGTGGGAACTTTGCAACTCGCGATATCATGAAATGCTGGAGGGTCTGCGAAGCACCTCTCTTTGCAGCCTTTCCAGCAGGTTCTCGGCCAACTATGTGTAGAATTCTGAGTAAAGCTTTTGTTGTCTTCAAATGCCTTGCATGGACTGAGGTTGCACTTCCACATTCACCAGACGCGATCCTGCATTTCGACAGAGGCACACATACCACGCACAAGCAGTTTGCTGGACCGCGGCATGCTCTCTGGAACAGCACTGTCAATCTTGGGGTTACTTATCCCCTATCTCGTCGCCAGTTGTAGCATCCTCCCCAGCCCGGGTACTCACCAATGACTATTCCACACATGGATTTAGTACAGCACATCTTTATTTTTCTGCATGTAACCGCAAACTGAACATTCTAAACCTGCACTAAGCTCTCATTGCTTACTTCACAGTTCTACAGAGTACGTCAGGAACCACAAGGGTTCTGTCATTACAAACTCACACAACACTACAAAACCCCATGGATTTTTTCAGATGCAGGACTGAGCTAGATTTGCACTGTACTCAGTGGGGTTCTGACCCTTTTGGAGCGGAAGGTGTCTTTGAAGATTGCATTTTTGTTCTTGAAAGCACCTAGATGTGTTTAATTTCTCTGATCTGGGTGCAATCGATTCCACAGCTTTGCTCTTAACACCTGAATTGAACTGCCTCAGTGACACCTCCATCTGGCCAGAGTTAAGCAATTTGCTTGATAGACTCCATGGATAAGCTTGGTGTATGGTTCTGGAAAAGGGCTTCATGTACTTTAGATGGTGGCCCACTTGTACTTTCCAAACAGTGCAAAGAATGTTGAACCGAATTCTTTGTACCTCAAGGAGCAGCTGAAGGGCCTTAAGTACTGAGGTATGGTAAGTTGACTTTTTAAATTAAGACAGAGTTGAAGCTCCATGCAGGGGCGGCTTATCCATAGGAATGCAGACCCCCCTACTGCGTGCCACTACACCCTAGACAGTCTCCATATCTCCGTGCATTTGGTTCCTCTAGGGTAGGGGTGGGGCTATGGAGCCATGGAGCAATCTAGCGAGGACTGAATGAGGATGCGTTGTGATAATGAACTGCACATGTCAGATTGGCCGGTGTTTTCACTGCACCCAGCCTGACATGCGCAATTCAGACTTCCATAATCAACGTTACCTGAGAACTGGAAGAGCTTTGACACAGCCCCATCAGTCTACAATGGAGCGTTGTGTTTCCCTGACCCAACCATTCCTAGCACTTCTCTTTTAACTGTTTGGTATTAAAAAAGCAGCATGACAGCAGTGCTTGTACTGGCTGGGGTGCTATTACCCAGAATGCACATCTTTGACTGGCAGGGGGGAGATCAGATCATCATGCCAGCTCAAGGTAGAAATATGTTTCTTCATGTTTATTCAATACCAGTACACCCAATGTGCTGCAAATTGAAATTTGTATTGCAGAAGTGATCGGTGTACATTCTATATAAATAAAACGTGCCTATAAATAGAATCTTCCCCGATCGCCTCTGCAATATTAATTTAAGCATGTCCATCCTTTACAAAATGATTTTACTTTTACGTGCTACACATACCCCACCACTTTCAAAGGCTGCAGCTGGCTCCATGGCTTTGCAAACTCTGTAATTTCACACACTCATTCTTTGGGCTTAGTGCTGCATTTCACAGTCTATATTCCACTATTTTACCTGCAAAGTATTATGCAAATATCCCAATTCTTTCCATGATGTGACACACTAACCATGTGCATTATTTGTTAACAGCAGCCGTTATGTATGTACCAAGAGGAAAAAAGATGTCCACTGTGTGAGCCCATAACTGGGGCTTGAAGCCTCATTCATATGGGGATAGGTGAGAGTACCGGCCTCCTCCAAAGGTGTCATGGTGTTTCTCCCATTGGCCTCAAAGTGTTTCCACAGGCCCACCCCCAATGTTTTTCTGAGACCTCATTCATGTGGAGTCCTGCCTCATAATATGCAAACCAAGAATAAATATCCTCCCCCTTCTGGAACTTCTGCACAAGATCTTTAAGAATGTAGACCTTTCCCCTCAGACTGCACTGTATGCTGCCACCATTGGAGCTGGGTTGTGAGTTGTACATGTGTAACACACTCAGATGTATCCACAGGATATCAATCTTAGTACACAATCAAAATGAATCAATGGAAGGTAAAAAGAGAACACACAGAGAAAGAAGATATATTCAACGAGCGAAGCAAGAGGCGATATGCGGCCCAGGAAGGAACCACGCGAGACTGAGCGGCCTTACAGGATCGGAGGACTTCTATGTGACAGCCACAGTTTTTTGTTCAAGGACAATAAAGAACTAAACCGAGGCTTCAACCCTGTCGATCTGGCGTTATTCCCCTGTTTGGCACAGTGTTACATCCCGCTGCGCGACAAACCAAAAAAACAGTGTATGTGGTTACGCTGGTGGTGAGCGGTCTGCTCTAGACTAGTGATGTACACCAATCACTGTGGGTCAAGTACAAACACAAGTACAAATCCTTACCACTGACCACTAATGTTAGAAATAGGGGTCTCTAATTGGCAGAGGTATCACCTTTGTCCAAGTAGGGACCCTTGCTTCTAGACAAGGTAAGGGGATACACACTTTAGATAACCCCTGCTCACCCGCTTGGTAGCTTGGCACGATGATTGTTTTCCAAGCATCACCAGGAAGGGGTAATTGTTTGGTATAGATTAGACATCAAGCTATTGCTTGCCACATGGAGTTCTTTTTAATGTTCATATGATTGTAGAGATTTTTATGATATTCTGTTTGTAATTTGAATTCATTGTTTTGATGTAGGGAGTTTTTTCAGCATTGAAATATTCTGTCCTGATGATGGTCTACATGACGACAGCCCTCTAGACCGAAACGTCGACACTTTCATCATCTCCGGAAACGTTGCATTGGCACAATCTCACGACCATTTTTTATTAATTAATTTTGGTTGTTTATCATATTCACGAGGAGTTGATGTTTTTGGTTGTGAACTGTAGAGAAATTATTGCTTATCTCTGTTCATGACTGTTGCTTGAATTCACCTTTTTGTATTTGTCTCTCCAAATTTATGTTCCTTTAGTAAATATAAATTTTCTGAATATATCTTCTTTCTCTGTGTGTTCTCTTTTTACCTTCCATTGATTCATTTTGATTGTGTACTAAGATTGATATCCTGTGGATACATCTGAGTGTGTTACACATGTACAACTCACAACTTAGACTGACTATTTTTCTTAAATAAGTCCCTTGTAGCATACTTCGACCTTAACTACACAGTGCCCAAGCCTACAAGGGTTGATTGGGTTTTCCCCTGCCTATAACACCATTGGAGCTGGACTCCTTCTGCTTGGTCTTAAAGTCCAGCTCCATCAAGCTTAGCTCATGTGCCAAAAGCAACTTCTTATCTTCTAAGGCACAAGCTTTCTCAGCCTCAATCTCCAGGTTCTTTATTTGGAGCTTCATAGAGTCCAACTCATGATTTCTGACCGTCTGCCTTTTCTTCATTTCCTCTGGTGACAAATTTCTGGAAGACACACTGCTGACAGCCACAGAGGCTGCTCTTCCTACAGGCAAATCCTGGGACCTAAAGCCCCCTTCTGGAAAATCCAGATCCACAACTGCATCACCTGTCTCCCCAGCTTCTCTGGCCTCCCACCAGGCACTCAAGGCCTTCTGCAGCTCCTCTTTCCTTGAGGTGCTCTTTATTGGGCATCCAAAGCTTTAGAAAAAATGTCTGAGTTGATCAACTTTGTATGTATTCAACATTCCAAGATCAAATGCCAATTCTGCAACCTCACTTGCTGGTTTACCATTTAGAGACAAGGGGGGAGATTTACGAAAAAGTCATGCAATGCAGCGCAGCCCCCCGTGAGGCTGCGCTGAGCGACAGGGAGGGAGCAGGAGAGCCCCATATTGTCAAAGTCATGGCTATCTCCTACCCTTTACCTTGCACTGGCGATGATTACAGCTGCCGTGCGCCATGCACACACCTCAGCACCGCAGCGCTAGGGTGTGTGCATGAGTCCAGCATAGGTTTTGTACAGGAAGGGTACCCTTCCTGAACAAAATACTATGCTCGACACAAATAAAAGCTTTTGCCACTTTGTATGCGTACTGCACAGTGCAGCATGCATGCAAAGTCGGAAAAGGAAGGAGAAATTAAAGCATTTCTCCTTCCTTGCGCCTAGTTGAAAAGGGCGCAGAGTTCTCACGGTAAATCCAATCTACTGTTTTTAGTAAATTGGGTTTGGCGTGAGAAACCTTGGGTGATTGCATGGAAATGCCCATGCACCACCCTTGATAAGCCCCCATGGCGCAAAGTAACGAGAATCAGCGGAATGAGCTGCTTCGCTTCACTTTTACGTTATTTCCAGCGCTAAACAAGTTTAGCACTGGAAAGTAAATTACAAAAAAAAGATTTTGCATCCTATTGAGTCACTTTTGTGATGCAAACACGGCGCAAAAGCTTAGTAAATCTCCCCCATGGTGCATGGATACTTCAAGGGTCAGACCAAAAATAGAACCATGTCAGGAGACCGACAATGACACATTGAATACCGTTCCGTACACCCCTAACGAGCCACCAGCTGACATGATGTCTCTTCCTATATAGGCATGGAACGGGCCCTTTAAGGAACACCTTAACCGCCAGGAGGAGGAGCCCCGAGAGGTGTGGCCTATGACGTTGCCGTTAACGAACTATCACGACCGACTTCAGGAGAGAGAAGGACCCCGGAAGCTGTAGATGGCGGAAGGACAATGGAACAGACGCCTAAGGCAGGAGAATCGTGGCAGAATGCTGATTCCGGGAAGGAGAAAAGGAACTCCTGCGGAGACGCCGCCACAGATGCGAAGGAGACACAGGGAGCCCAACAGGACCACGCGCTGTCCAGCCATTCTCAAGGAGGAGGGTGGCTAAACAAGGTACGTGCCAGATTCCACGGGTTCGCTGGGCACGGGCTGGGGATGGGAACGCTCTAGCGGGGAGGTCACTCCGTAACACGTGGTGGAGGTTATCGCGTGACAGTTTCCTTCCACTCCCTTCCCTATAACTGGAAGAGTTGTCATCAGCGAAACTGACATTGTTTTTTTTGTTTGTTTGTTTGTTTGTTTTGTTTGCTGCTTTTCCGAACGAGCGAAGCAAGAGGCGATATGCGGCCCAGGAAGGAACCACGCGAGACTGAGCGGCCTTACAGGATCGGAGGACTTCTATGTGACAGCCACAGTTTTTTGTTCAAGGACAATAAAGAACTAAACCGAGGCTTCAACCCTGTCGATCTGGCGTTATTCCCCTGTTTGGCACAGTGTTACATCCCGCTGCGCGACAAACCTAAAAAACAGTGTATGTGGTTACGCTGGTGGTGAGCGGTCTGCTCTAGACTAGTGATGTACACCAATCACTGTGGGTCAAGTACAAACACAAGTACAAATCCTTACCACTGACCACTAATGTTAGAAATAGGGGTCTCTAATTGGCAGAGGTATCACCTTTGTCCAAGTAGGGACCCTTGCTTCTAGACAAGGTAAGGGGATACACACTTTAGATAACCCCTGCTCACCCGCTTGGTAGCTTGGCACGAGCAGACAGGCTTATCCCAAAGGCAATTTGTAAAGTATGTGTACTCAAAACACACAGTAACGCAATGAAAACACCACAAATGGACTCCACACCAGGGGCGTGGCTTGGGCGCCGATGGGATTGGCGGCGTGAGCTCGGAGCTCAGCGCCTGATCCCGGCAATTATCCTGACTGAGCCCTTCTCTCCACGAGACATCGACTGGCGCTGGGTCCCCAGGAAGCCCGCAGCACATAGGTAGCGAACAGCGGAGCTGAGGAACTCTCCTGTGTGTTCAGGAGCGTGATGACCGGAGCGGCCCTACGCGGCCGAACAAAGGCAAGATGGCGGTTGCACACCGGAGCAGAGGACGTTCCCAGTGCCGGACAGTGAAAAAGCATCACAGCGGACCCTGAAACGCTTCGAGCACCATCAGGAGTTTGTTTTCGCTCCCCGACGCTGTGGCTTGACGAATTGCCTACACAGACGCTCCGCGCTCCGATTTCGGTGGAGGTGGAGGTGGGGCTCGAGCCCGGCTGGGGCGAGCGCTGTACTGTATGGTGGCTGAGCACTGAGTCCCGACGGAGGACTGCGGTGGAGGTAACGCCCTAGGCCAGCATCGGCAACTGCCTACGGCGGAAGAGCATTGGAAGGAGCTGGCTCGCGCCCCTGGAGGCCTGGGGAGGTGTGCAGTGGGGGATCTGGATGCGGTGACAGTAGCAGGAAACGTCGAGAGCGTAGCAAAGTAGAGTGGAGCCCAGCGCCACGCACTGGACAAGAGGAACGGCGGAGGTGCGGCCCAGGAGACGATCCCGAGGTGAGTGCGGTGCTGGGTGCCTGTGCTCCGCGCTACGGAGGTGGGGCGGGCTTCAGGCGTGCAGCGCTGGGCTTACTGAGGGAGTGGGGGCCGATAGAGTGGCGCAGGACTTGGGCATAAAGATCGGTGAACGAGCAGAGCAGAGACTGAGGTTGGGCCTGCAGGGGTACACCGCGATCAGTTGTGGCAGTGGACTGAGGCACTCCGTGGAACCATGGTGCTCTGAACAGAGGGGGGATTACCACTTCTTGAGCTTCTCCTGGTAATGGCACGATATCTGGGCGCTCACGACTTGTCCTCAGTGTGGCATTTTGTGGTGACTCGCCGGACGCTCTCCTGGACTTAGCGAGTGGCCCACCTGGGAGCGCCGAGAGGGGGGCGCCTGGAGCTTGATAGGGACGGGCCTTCCTGAAAGACTCTCCTGGTACCGGTACATCACCTGGCGGCTGCACAGAGTCTGGAGGGGCAGGACTACGCGCCTACCGCAGTTGCTGGAGGACTGGCCGGGGGTTTTTTGGTGCTGAGGTCCGATTGGGGGTGAGTCAGTGGCGGCTTGGAACTGTGTCTTATGCCAGGTTGGACATCAGCGATCTATCAGCCTCAAGTCACGTGGCATTGACAGCACTGGGAGTGCGGAGGAGGAGTCCATAGAGGTGACGCATTCCTTCTGCGGTCCGGTAGGGGATTTAATAGCCACGATGAAGCCCAAAGGCAAGAAGGACAAAACTGTGGACCCGAGTGGTGCTGCCGCCGCGGAATTTAGGACGGGGGAGGGGGGGCCCGACCCGGGGCTCCAGCAACAGTTCGACATAGCCATAGCAGCCTCTAAGGATGCCCTACAACAAGACATTGCGCACGTAGCTACTGGTCTGGGACTCTTGAGGGCGGACCATGCGAAACTAGTGGACAGAGTCAAGAACAAAGAAGATACCCTCCAAGACTTAGCACCGGCGCAGTCGGTTCTGGCAACAAAGTTGGAGGACGCGCTGGATCGCATAGGGGCCTTGGAGCAGCGGGCAGAAGATGCCGAGAGCCGCAACAGGCGAAATAATGTACGCGTAGTTGGCCTACATGAACAAATTGAAGGGACGGACATGGTGGCATATTTGGAGAACTGGCTCAGGACGACGGTGGCGCCGGAGGGATTGTCTACCTTTTTCACTCTTGAAAGGGCGCATAGGGTACCAGCACGGCCTCCGTTGCCGGGCCGCCCCCCCAGGCCGGTGGTTGCGAGGTTCCTTCACTACAAGGACAGGGACTTGCTGATCCAAAGAGCCCGCTCAGCTGGCCCATTTGCGGTGGAGAATAGTAAGGTGACGATCTTTCTAGACTACAAGCAGGACGTCCAGAGGCCGTGCGTCGTTCCTGGCAGTTAAAAAAGAGCTCAGGGAGGAGGGGATCCAATATTCATTGATATTCCCTGCTAAGCTGAGAATTATTGTGGATGGCCTGACGCAGTTTTTTCACACGCCGGAGGACGCATGGACATGGCTCAAAACATACAGTATGAACAACAAAGAGTTGGCTCCTAATCAGTTAGGCTGAGCACTTATACACACTAGACCAAAAAGACATGCCTGAACTGATATGTAGATTAAACAATAGAGTAAAATCTATTGTTTAATCTACATATCAGTTCAGGCATGTCTTTTTGGTCTAGTGTCAAAACATACAGAGCAGGAACAGAGGGTAGGGAACACTGGTGATCAGAGCTATCTAAAGTGCCAGAGGCTGCGGAAGCGGAACAGGAATTTGCGAGCGCGGCTGTTGTCGCAGGTGGCGGCGGAAAGACAAGGGGCGCTGGAGGCTGCAGCGGCGATCACTGGCTCCCAGAAACCTGATTCGGTGGCAGGAACGGACACTGAGGAAGAAAGGCAGCGATCGGAAGCAGACCACTCGGACACAGACAGTACTAAGGGCCCGGACGTCACGCCCAGGACAGCAGACGGAATGCTGGATGAGTAGCGGAATGAGGGGCAGATGGAGGCGGGCATATGGCCTTGGCCTGTCGGGCCACTCAATTCTGACTATTGGGGAGAAGGGAGCACTTGATCCTGTGTACACGATGTGGGAGTATCGGGTGGTGGAGTGTGTAGCTGGCGCTGCTGCCTGTCGGGGCTGAGCTGCCCCCAATTGCCCATAAGGCAACCTGTAGTGGCTACTACAGGGTGTAGGTGTGAGTGTGAGGGTTTAGTTTGGATGGGGGCTGATATTTTTGTGTTAGGTCCTGTTCTGGGGGGGGGGTTGTTGAAAGGGTAGTTGTTGTTTGGGGCGGCAATTCTGGTGTGGGTGGCCGACTGCGGGACACTTGGAGGTGGTGGGACAGGCGGGATGGGAGTGTTACCTGAGCTGCGTTGTATCACGTGGAATGTTCGTGGTTTGAATTCAATGGCTAAAAGATATAAGGTCCATGCCTATCTACTGCGGAGAGGAGTCCACATAGCTTTGCTTCAGGAAACCCATCTTACTGAGGCGGAGGGTCGGGCGTTGCAGCGTAGGTGGAGAGGTCAGGTCTTTAGCACTTTGTACTTGGCGTTCGCCAGGGGGGGGGCTGATTTGGGTGCGGACGGGTGTTCCGTTTCAGGCCACGAGCCAGGTCTTAGACCCAGAGGGACGATACGTAGCGGTGGAAGGGAGGTTGTTTGGTAGAGATGTTATACTTTGTTGTATTTATGCTCCCAATGTAGATTAATTTACAAAAAGGGGTGGTGATGGACAGAGTCTCTGAATTAAGCAGAGTACTCTCACCCAGTCAAGAGATCAGGGCTAGATCCAACACCGTTTTTTTGAGAATTGGCTTGGTAGTTTGGTTTGCCCTGTTCCCATCATGCACTGGGACAGGAACAGACTAATTTGCATGTAGCCAGGTTCTGAGCTGGGATGGTGCAGTGAGCTAAAGAACGGTGATGGATCAAGCCCTGATCTTTGGACTGGGTGAGAGTGGTCTGCTTAATTCAGACACTCTGTTCATCACCACCCCCTTTTCTGAATCATTTTGTCCACCGTAGGCGTGGAAGGGTATACTCAGATGTGAGTCCCTTGCTCATTGCACCATCAGGATTCAAGCAAGCCGGGCCGAAGACGGCTGTAATGCCAGAAACCGGTCCCCGGAAGCTTGTTTCCTTCCCAGTGTAAGAATTGGCTTTTGTAGTCTGGTCTGCCCTGTTCCCATGATGCACTGGGCCAGGGACAGACTAATTTGCATACAGCCAGGTTCTGAAACTGGGATGGTGCAATGAGCTAAAAAACGGTGTTGGATCTAGCCCTGATCTCTTGACTGGGTGAGAGTATTCTGCTTAATTCAGAGACTCTGTCCCTCACCACCCCTTTTTGTAAATATTTTTGTCCACCCTAAGCGTGGAAGGGCATACTCAGACATGAGTCCCTTGCTCATTGCACCATCAGGATTCAAGCAAGCCGGGCCGAAGACGGCTGTAATGCCAGAAACCGGTCCCCGGAAGCTTGTTTCCTTCCCAGTGTAAGAATTGGCTTTTGTAGTCTGGTCTGCCCTGTTCCCATGATGCACTGGGCCAGGGACAGACTAATTTGCATACAGCCAGGTTCTGAAACTGGGATGGTGCAATGAGCTAAAAAACGGTGTTGGATCTAGCCCTGATCTCTTGACTGGGTGAGAGTATTCTGCTTAATTCAGAGACTCTGTCCCTCACCACCCCTTTTTGTAAATATTTTTGTCCACCCTAAGCGTGGAAGGGCATACTCAGACATGAGTCCCTTGCTCATTGCACCATCAGGATTCAAGCAAGCCGGGCCGAAGACGGCTGTAATGCCAGAAACCGGTCCCCGGAAGCTTGTTTCCTTCCCAGTGTAAGAATTGGCTTTTGTAGTCTGGTCTGCCCTGTTCCCATGATGCACTGGGCCAGGGACAGACTAATTTGCATACAGCCAGGTTCTGAAACTGGGATGGTGCAATGAGCTAAAAAACGGTGTTGGATCTAGCCCTGATCTCTTGACTGGGTGAGAGTATTCTGCTTAATTCAGAGACTCTGTCCCTCACCACCCCTTTTTGTAAATACCCAATGTAGATTAGGCACGCTTCTTCGATGGCCTCTCAGGGACACTAGCACGTTATTTGGCTGGGTCGGCGATTGTAGGCGGGGACTTTAATTCCATAACGGACGTGGCCCTGGATCGAACGCATCCGCCACTGCTTGATTCCCCAATTAGGAGAGTGGCAGGGAAATGCTCG
Organism: Lissotriton helveticus; assembly: GCF_964261635.1. Lineage (NCBI taxonomy): Eukaryota > Metazoa > Chordata > Amphibia > Caudata > Salamandridae > Lissotriton > Lissotriton helveticus. The sequence goes on from NC_136072.1 coordinate 160,596,878, forward strand.
GACTGGCAGAATAACTGGGGCCTGGTGGATGTGTGGCGTACACACCACCCTCATGACAGGGATTGATCCTTTTTTTCGGCTCTACATGAGTTGCACGTTAGGTTAGATGTTATACTATGTTCCCGGTCGGTGGCCCAACTGGAAGCTCATTCCGAGTGCCTAGCTAGGACCATTTCTGATCACAACCCGCTGTTATTGTCCTTCCATTAGCAACAGGAGAGATCAGCCATACCTACGTGGCGGCTCCAGCCCGACACCCTGGAAGACTCCGCCTTCCAAGCAGCGGTTAGGGAGGGCATTGAACACTATTTTGAGGAGAATCAGGGTACGAACTCCACTCGTGCAGGGGAATGGGACGCCTTCAAGGTGGTGATAAGGGGGGCTCTGTATTAGCAAATACTCAGGAGTGCGGAAAGTGATTATGAACGATGTGACCAAAGCAGAAGAACAATTGAGGGAGGTGGAGAGGCTGAGACCGGAACAGCCCACTCTTCAGGACAGGCTTGTGGAAGCAAAGGAAGCGGCGGCGGCTGAAGTAGAGTGCCTCCGCTGCTTTGACTACAAAAACTATATGATAAAAACCCATGCGGAGCGTGATAAAGTGGGCGCTTTGTTAGAACGGTTGGCCGACCCTGTGCAGAGGGGAGCTCCAATCACGAGTATAGAGACTGGAACGGGGACCATGGTTTACACCCAAAGGGAGGTGTCGTCGCGGTTCCTGATGTACTATGAAACACTATATCAGAGCCAGCTCGATGGAGAGGAGGCAGAGATAGACGACTACTCAGCCGAGATTCCCCTCCCGACTCTGGACGAGGAACAGGCGAAGCTGCTGGGGGCAGATGTGACTCTGTCGGAGATCCGCTGCGCGTTCAAAAGCATGGCCCGAAATAAGACGCCTGGCGCGGACGGGCTCCCCATTGAATTCTATTCACAATATGTGGACATCTTGGCACCCCGTCTGCTGGAGGTCTATCAAGAGGCAAAGGCGGTGGGTCACTTGCCCACATCAATGCGTGAGGCGTTGATCATTCCCCTTTTGAAACCCGGCAGGAGTGCGACAGATGTGACCTCCTATAGGCCGCTGTCTATGCTGACAGTAGACTATAAAATCCTGAGTCGGATTTTAGCGACCCAATTATTACCCTATATGACCACGTTAGTACACTCGGACCAGGCGGGATTTATACCGACCAGGAATACATCGTCGAATATTCGGAGGATGATCAGGATTATGGGAGGGGACCACCTTGAGGCACGGTTGCCCGCTGCTCTGTCGGTGGATTTAGAGAAGGCGTTTGATAGTTTGGAATGGCCCTTCCTCTACAGAGTGCTGGAGAGGTTTGGTGTGGGGGACCACTTTGGGACTTGGACGAAAGTGCTATATTCCTCGGCGAGAGCTAGGGTACGACTGGGGGCGGTGATATCAGCCCAATATCCGGTCCTGAGGAGGACGAGGCAGGGATGCTCGCTTTCTCCCTTATTGTTTGCCCTGGCAATAGAGCCCCTTGCGGTATGAGCTAGATCGGGACTGGTCTATCGGGGGCCATGGTTACAAGATACACCTCACTTTATATCCTTATATGCAGATGACCTGCTCTTGTTCTTGGACAATGCGGATGAGGCACTGCAGGACGCGGTGTCCCTGCTGTCGCAGTTTGGGGCCGTGTCGGGCCTGAAAGTAAACTGGCGTAAGACGTGCCTCTTCCCGTTGCGACCGTGTGCGCAGCCTCCGCAACTGTTGGGCGCGATGAAGTGGGAACCAACGTGCCTCACGTATTTGGGGGTTTGAATCTATCATGATGCCACGGACATGCTGGACGGTAATATAGGGCGCTGTATTGGTGCACTGAAAGGGAGCATGGCATTCTGGTCAACGCTTCCTCTGTCAGTTGTAGGGAGGGTGGCCCTCATCAAGATGGTGGCCTTACCCAGACTGCTTTACTATTTCAGGACTCTGCCAATCTGGGTCCCCCACGCATGTTCAGGGACCTGCGCTCGATGCTCATAGGCTTTCTGTGGGGAAATGGGAGAAGGAGAGTAGCACTGACGACTCTTATGCGCCCCAAAGCTGAGGGCGGGATGGCGATTCCTGACTTCGAGCTCTATTACTTGACAGCCCAACTGCAGGTACGTACACAACATGTGGCGTTAGAGTTTAGAGGCCCAGAGCAGCTGCGTGGGGCGGGGATTCAGAGACATGTCCTTTCCTACATAGTCCTGCAACAAAAAATTAACTTACGAGACTTGACGCTGGAGGAAAGAACTCTTAAACTTTGCTGGGGTAGGACCCAGCGCAGGGCTGGGGTGGTGCACCATTATGCTCCGGAACTCCCATTGGGGATGCTGACCGCTCTGCCGCATGGTGGGGATTGGTCTCCCCTTATGGAGTGGGAGCAGCTAGGGCTCCAAGTAGTAGGAGACTTATATGAAGATGGGGAATTGATCCAATTTCCGGCCTTGCACGACAGATATGGTTTACCAGATGGTAGTTTTCTGCTCCATGCAGCTGTCCTGGCAGCACTCCGACAACACTGGAAGGGAGGACGAACCGAGCCGGTGACTACCAAGGCTTGTGAATATGTGGTGATGGCAGCAGGAACCTTTAAAACGGTGACCTGTCTTTATTCTAGGATGTTGCATGAGGGACTCAGCCCACTTATTGGCCTCAAACAGAAGTGGGAGGTGAGCATAGCTAAGCAGATACCTGACACAGTGTGGGGACACATTATGCAGAGGGCGTGGAAGGGTAGTAGAAATGCACGCTTTCAACAAGTGCAATTCTTTTTACTGCACCGCGCATATCTGACTCCAGGAAAGATTACCAAATATTTCCGGGTCCAGGATGCAGCATGCCCCTGGTGCCTTGAGCTGGGTGCTGACTTGGATCACATGCTCTGGAGCTGCCCGGCCTTGGGCACCTATTGGGCAGAGGTGGGGGACCTTCTTACAGAGATCACAGACAGGCGTCTGAATTTTGATATGGCAGTGTGCCTGCTACATTGGTTTCCACACACAGCCAAGACAAAAATTACTAGTCAATTCACAGACCTGGGCCTACTTCTAGCGAAAAGTAAGATTGCATGGCATTGGAAATCGAACGAATGGCCACTGTATAGGAGGTGGAGGTCGGAGCTCTGTAAGTGTGCGGATAGTGAAGGTTCCATTAGAATGAGACAGGCCAAGCGCATGAATAACGACAAGGCGCTAGAGCTCGCCAGGGCATGGGTGGCGCTGGTGCAGGCTTTACAGGACCACCAGGAGGGGGCTGAGTATTGAACAATATAGAACGTCCATGTGCTATGCAGGCAAAGTGCGTTGTGTTACATCTGACTGTCCCTATAGCCGCTGTTATGTTATGTAAATGTCTGGTATTGCCCACACCAATTGCCGAATGGGGGGGAGGGATCCGGGTTTAGTTGGGAGTAAAATTGAACATGTACTTGATAATGCTATGAGGAATAGATGATGCTGTGGTTTGTCTGTGGCTTAAAATCAATAAAATATGTTTAAAAAATATATATATATATTGGACTCCACACCAGTTTAGAAAGTTAGGTTATTTTGATCTAAACTAAACATGACCAAAACAACAAAAATCTAACATAACTGTATCAGATTAAGACTTTAGAACAGTTATTGCAAAAATCGAACTTTTAGAAAAAAAATAGCTCCACCTGGAGCTAATACGTCGTGACAGGCATAACTTAAAAGTATGGCACCGACTGCGAGGTGCCTGGCGTCTGGCATGGAATCACACGGACCACCAAACAACAGTACCTTGAAAAACAAAGTCTAGGGACGATGCACGGTGTCATAGAGGTGAGGCGTCAGTGCCGAAGTCGGTTCCCTGTTTTCCACGGGGAAGGCTGGTCGTTGAGTCCATGAGAAGGCGAGGCATCAAATCCAGGACAGGGGAAGTCGTTGGCGGAGAGGCGTCGGTTTCAGTGAGGTGATGCGAAGTCGAAGAGTTCGTGAAGTCACCCTCAACGGTTATTGACTCCGCGATAACGGGATGCAGACGCTGGTGGCGACGACGTCGGTGTGAGCTCTGGCGTCGGGAAGGCTGATAACTGCAGGAATCGGAGCTGTGGTGCAGTGCGTCGTGGACTTCACGAGCAGTGCCCCTGGCCTCTGAGCAGGTCTCTGCATCACTGGAGGCGCCAGAGTTGTTTTTCTTGCTTTGCAGCACCAACCACAGAATTCTCAGTGCCCAGGAATTGGCACCCTTTTGACTGTAGGAGTTTACACAGGAGTCCAGGTGCTGGTCGGTGGGATGCAGGTGAAGTCTTTGTGTCTCTGAGACTTCACAGGAGGCCAGCACACACACAAGCCCTTGGAGATTCTTCTTCAAGCAGGTTCACAGCAAACTTCCAGTCTTTGCCCTTTCTTGGCAGAAGCAGCAACGGCAGGCCAACCCAGCAAAGCACACAGCAATGGGTGCAGTACACCTCCTCGCAGCTTTCCAGCTCTTCTCCTTGGCAAAGGTTTCGCTTAAGTCCAGAAGTGTGGCTGTCTACAGTAAATGCACATCCCTAGCTCCAGTCACTTCAAAACCAGACAGTCAATACATACAATAGCAGAGACACACAGAATGGTTAAATAAGAAACACACAATTTAAAAACCATCTCTCTAAAAAGATGTGTTATTAAATTCTGAGTTCAGAAAGCCTAAACTCCAATACTCTCTATCTGGTCCCAATGTAAAGCTATACTTGTAAGATGTTGCACAGTAACTCCCATGTTAGCCTATGGGACAGATAGCCTTTCAATCATGAAAAACAAAATTGGCAGTATTTCACTATGAGGTCATGTAAAACGCACCGGCACATGTCCTACCTTTTACCTACACTGCACCCTGCCCATGGGGTTACCTTGGGCCTACCTGAGGGGAGTCTTACATGTAAGTGGGTGCACTTGCAGGCCGGCATGGCAGTTTAAAACTGTGCACTGACACTGCAGTGGCAGATCTGAGATACCTTTACAGGGCTATTCATGTGGATGGCAAAGCAGTGCTACAGGCCCTCTAGTAGCATTTGATTTACAGGCTCTGGCACACTCAGTGTACTTTACTAGGGACTTACCAGTAAATCAAATATGCCAATCGGGGATGATCAATCAAAACAACAATTTTCACAGGGGGCACTTGCACTATGACACTGATCAGCAGAGGCAAAGTGCCCAAAGCATTTAAGCCAGCAAAAATTAGATCCAGGATGTCATACAAAATATAGGCGGTAGAGGGAAAAAAGTCAGGGGAAACCATGCCATGGATATCAAGTCTAACATCCACTAAATGACAACAAAAACTGAATTCACCACATCTTTCACCTCTTTGTAAGGTGCTGTTCCAACTACCAAGCAAGGTCTTAGATAATCAAATCCTGAATCCAATCCAATATGGCCCCAGAGAAGGCATAGAAACCTTAGGCTAGATCTTCCACTTACAGCAAATTGTTAAAGAGTTCCCCTTTACAAGACACATTCCAATATTTTGACTTTTTGGCTTTTTAGCAAGCCATCGACTTTGGTGAAGGAGAACAGTATAGTCCAAACTAAGAACCATGGGTATGTGCCTGCGACCTGCTGGGTATTTTAATGAGCCTTTATTCAGAGTCACAGGCAAAAGTTGGAGTAGGCATTAATGGAGCAAACTTTTCATTGAAAATAGAGGAATTAAGCACGGTTGCATCTTGAAACCCCTGATATTCAGCCAATATATGACTGATGTACGCTGAGATAATGAAAGTTTCAAAATATGTACTTACAATCAATAAAACACTGATCATTCTGCTCCTCTGCTATGATAACTATATTCTCTTTGCGAGAATGCCAAATGTCCTTCAAGTCCAACTCAATTGACTGGAAAAAGACTGAACCAAAAAAAAAATCTCCAGGTCAATCCTATAAAATGTTCTATCGAAGTTTGGGCCTCACACGCTGAAAGGGGGACAGCACAAACCTTTTATCCCAGGAAAGCAACCAATTTCTGCAGTAAAAACCATCAAGCATTTGGGCATGACTGACCACCTCACTTACCATAAGAAAAATCTTGACCAAACAGTAACCAGAGTTTCAAAGGCCATCGTATGATTAACGTTGCAAGATGTGCCCAAAAACCCTTAAAATTGTTGTGCAACTCGAAAGTTATAGGAATTGTATGCTCTGGGGCTCAAGTTTGGGATACTGACATCAATCTATCAACAGCAAGCTACCTGGACAGGCACGTTTTAAAAAAGTTTATGGGTACGGTGACCAGGCCTACCGGATTTGCAGGTACAGTCCTGGTTTTTCACCAGCTGTTCAGGCAGATTTCGGGAAATCTAGCTCATGTCCCTGTTTTTAGAGTGGGTCGACTGAAAATGGTGGGAGGTGCCTATTTATGTTTTCCCAAGCAGAGATAGTTATCAGCTGTTATAAGAAAGCAATTTAATTGACAGGCATCCTACTGTCTTTTTAAAATTGCATTTTATTTATTTTCTGACTGTATTTCTGTGCGCTCGGTTGAAGTACATTTGTAGTCCTCCTTCTATTTTTGTGAAATGTACAGTTTTTTGGTTTCAAAATTCTGGTCATGCTAGTTATGAGTCTCCCCAATCCTCACCAACTACACCACTGGAAGCCGACCTAGGGTATGTGCATCTCAAAGACAGAGCAGCATGTGCCCTTCTATACTACCCCGCCAAAAGACAATTTAGCAAGTCAATCATGTTATCCACATAGTATGGAAAAAGGCCCTAAAATGTAAACACCTTTTCACACTCCAACTATGGCAAGCACTTAACTATTCCAAAAGGTTTTCTAGCTTTAGATGAGTAACAGAATAGTAGCTCAACTGAAACAACTACAGGAAAAGATTGCTCAAGAAAAGCAGACCAACACAGAATTTGAGAAAAGTATCCTCTTGGTCAGAAATCTTCACTCTCTCTGTACGAACATTACTGTATTTAAAAAACACTATACATGGCATGCATTCTTCCTTTCAACGAACCCATGACCAAAGGAGACAAGAAAATTTCCCAGCATCCCCATGCAGTGACTATCAACTATAATCACTTAGCCTCTTCAGGCTCCTTTGGAGAAATTATGAATGCTACAAAAAATATCGGAAGTCCGGACAGGGACAAGAAAAACCTATGCTTTTCTTTCTTCTAGACCTGCATTCTGCAGAAACCATTGTATAAATAGGCTGCTTTCCAGGAGAAGCTTGGAGATGCCATGGAGAACAAAGTGAAAGCATTGGACACTTGCAGAATATAGTATACCCACCAACATTACCTGCAAGCTCTGAAGAGTGAAAGGAAGTAAACAAACCACTATATGAAAAAACACCCATCTTGTCATCTCGATTTACACGTCTGCTGCTTTTTCTACTTCAGCTCAATCTTTAGGTCTTGCATATGCAGCACGCATGCGTTGCGTAGGAGAGAGACCTAATGCCTTTGGCACAGCTTTGGGGGCAAAAACGTGCAGGCGTTGCATTGCTTGCAATGGCAATGCGAGCATGTCTGGTGATTTCCTTGCGGGAGCCTGCAGCGCCATATGGTGGCCGGCCCCCTCCCCTGCTGCTGCGCGCTTGTGCTGGTTGCCTTTACTATGACTTTTAGTATTTCAGCTTTGGAACTGGTAATCTGCTATCCAATAAACCTCACACATATAAAAAATAAATCATGTACAGTACATCTTTCACTGTCAGTGCGTTACATTCCCATCCTCTCTCTCTTTTGATTGCCCTTCCTTTCTTCTGCCCTCCACAGATCATCAAAGCAGCATTAAAGGCGCTACACAAAGCAACGAGCATGGCATGAAATAACTGCGACACCGAAATGACGTCAGTGCAGTTCCTGCTGGCAGATTCGGGCACCCTTCCTCGGGCAGCAGGCCCGCCTGAGTTGTGAAAAGATCGGACCGCGTGTGTGGCACGCGCGCCACAAGCCCACTCTGTTCCCGCAAACGCTCCTCGCGGAAGGCTTTCATCCCTGTTTACCTCAGCACCAGCCACCGCTAATCCAAGATGATTCCTGCAAGTCAGTCAAAAGGGCGCAGCTACAAATCGGAGCAACACGCGAGACAAATGACCTCACACTGTACACAAAGGGGGAGTTAGTGGCACAATGAAGGGGCAGATCTCACCCACATTAGCCCGGAGGGGACTGACGCGGGGTAAGCCTGCGACTGATACTGCATTGTCTGCACTAAAAGCTTCGGGCACCTCCTCGGCATTAAGGCATGGCGCATGTGTCTGTGGGCGGACAATGGCGAGGCGTTTTCCCGCCCCTAAAGGCCGCACATGGCTGTAAGAGCCAGACATGCCACATGAGAGGCTCATTGTGAAAGATTTCAGAGCTACACCAGAATATGTGAGGGAGTAATTGTATAGCGCTTACTATCCCTGACGAGGCGTTGAAGCGCTTTATGCGTGTAGCTCGCTATTTTCGAATCCAAGGTTAGTAGTCAAGTGGTTATTGTTGGAAAGTGTCATTAGTCATGTGCTCTTAAGAAAAAAACAAGCTTGTGTGCATTTAATTATTTATTTGTTGTATAGCGCATTCCCAACCCCATTAAAAGGTCTCAGTACACTTCACAAAGGAAAAATATTTTTTTAGAGATATATATAGAATATATAATCACAGGGGATACATGTACCGGTAGGTATGCTTGAGACACATTATTTTGGCGAGAATAAAAAAAACGTGTGTGAGAAGTTGGCCTAGTATATGATGTTCACTATTCTAGTGAGCACCTTGCACCAGTCCAAACAACTTTATCAAAAAGGGGGAGGGTGATCAATAGATCAATGGACACGAATTACCACTTATGAGAGTGGAAGGTCCAGTTACAGCATGTGTCCTTGAGTAGTCTTTACCAACAAAGCGGGGTGCTGAACTGTTCCTACAAGGGAGGTTAGAGGAAAAATGAAAAGGGCTAGACAAAAACTGGCGTGACCAGAGGTGTAAATGTGACACTTGTGGGCATCCCTTTGTTGGATGTATTTGCCTCACACACCCCGAAGGATGTCATGCTTCATCATCGGCGGTTGCTCCTCGTCGGGGGGGCGGTGCAATCCCCGACGGGCACACCTCAAAGAGGGGCACTTTGGCGGAGATCTTTTGTATCCAACTGCCCTGTGGTGAAGTGTGGGTGTGTGGGCGGGGAGGCAACTGAGACAGAGGTGCTCATTAAAATGCAGCAAGGGGTGCCGGAAACTATTTTATTCTGGTGGTCCCTTTGTTGCAGTTAAAATAGTGAAGGCAAGCTCACTCAGTGTCACCTCGTTAGGTAGAGTGACCTGTGTGGAGCTCTGGAAATAAACAAGTGGTCAACATGTTTCTCGCGAAAGGAATATTATCCAGCGATTCATCAGGACCTTACAAAGTGAAAAATATACAGGAAATGAACTCAATAACATGCCAGTGTCATGTATATGGTGTGATGCGGGTATGTTTTACCTCAATAGAAAGTCCTATGCCTGGAACATGAGAAAGAAGGAGATACACATTAATGGTACATTTCTCATTATAACAGCAAGGATTGTCAACGCCAGAATGTGAATGTAATAAGGCATGCTTAGGGCAGTGTGGGGAATAGTCACTACCTCTCCATGCCAGGTGGTTTTCAGCGTGCAGTGCGTAGTGTACACACACTCTAAAACTATAAAGGTGGGGGAGTACAGCATTAAAAACAATATATAAAAAAACAATATATAAAAACAGCAGGCAACAACAGACACACCAAACTAGCTCAAGGTGGCAACACGAACATTAATAGTGTGGGTGTCAACAGCTAAGGCTCAGTATGGGCTATCAGACCTAGGTGGCACACAGGAAAGTGAGAAAATCAGTGCCAAACTCAGTTGGAAAATCAGTGCCAAACTCACCTAATGGTTAAGGGCTAAATGCCACATGAGTGGTCGGCGGGTCGGCACAACGGGGTTAAGCCTTCAGGCTTGGCTAGAGAATGGATACAATTAAAAAGGTGAAGGAATTCCTCCAGATAAATCCGGTATGTTAGCAACGCGGTAGCGCTGCACAAAGGGTTCAGGACGCCGAGGTTGAAGCCTCCATGAGGTCAGGTCTCACAGCGAGCCCCTATATTGCCCTCCTCTTACCTTAATCAGCCCGTGTCCGCGTCGGTTCACCTACCCATCTCCGCCGAGCTCGGATAGATGGGTAGGGATCGCGGTGTTTGTTTTTAATGAAGCCCGGTTCAGGAGTTCCGGTCAATACTCCGCCTTCCGCCAATGTCATGTGACAAAGGTGGTAAATCGGTCGGCCATGATGGAGTGGTGCAAGTCGACCGTTTTATACATGTTTATACGCAATCCATCTAGAAATAAGTGTATATTACATCGGTTGTTAGGGGACTAGTAGTATTATACCATCCTCCTAACCGTGTGTTTTTGTCTAGCCCTTTTCATTTTTCCTCTAACCTCCCTTGTAGGAACAGTTCACCAGTCCAAACAACCCTTATGGTGATGGTTGTAAAGTCAACCTTATAGACCAGCTATCCTAGTGGTAGCATGGACAAAAGCAGTCTTAGGCTAAACTCAAGAGGGCATGTGAAGCCAGCTGTTTTACCATATGCAAACCTTTTAATACCAAATGAAAGGACACCACACAGGTTATATATTCAAAATATATATGTATTTATTTCTAAATAGATCCCCTTAACTATTTATTAGCACAGGAGCACAAGCCTATAACAAGTAATTTAATATAACATACAAAAGTTGCACAAATATGGATAGGCCCTGGTGGCCCGTTAAACCATGTACAAAAATAGTGGTATAAGTACCACGTCATGAACAATGGTAAGGCCTAGGGCCTTGGGAATCGCTGGGACTACACTGGACTAACAGCAGTTAGGGAGCAGGAGGCCCACAGGATGCGGGTGCAGTGTCTAAATGCACACGCTTGCACCAATAGAAGTTAATGGGTGCGTAAAGTTAGAAAGTTGCAGATTTGGAAGTCTTCCGACTGGACTAGAACTTAACCACTTAAAACTAGGACACTAGGGATGTAAATCTCTACAGGAGCACCGCAGTACTCGCGTTACCTCACCCACAGGAAGCAGGTGCATAGGTGTCAAAGTGTGTCGGGTTTCGTCGTGGAGTTCTATGGAGCCTTGGAGAAAAGATGCTGCAGGCGACCAGGAGAGAAGAGTCCGGTTGGATCCAAGGGTGGATCGAAGATGTAGAGTACCTGAAAGCAGAGGAGACAGAGTCTGGGTCACTAGCCAGTGACCAGGAAGGAACCAGGCGATGTCGGGTTGCAATCAGGTGATGTCATGAAGCTTGTCTCCGCTGCCACGTGGACCAGGAGGTGGCGACGACGACCAGGAGCTGGGCACAGACTGTCCCACGAAGGTTCTCACTGATGGCGGTGTCGGTTCTCGATTCGGAATCAACAGGCCTTGGCAAATGCAACCCACGCAGGAATCGAAGATGGCTTCTGGATCAGACCAGCAAGGTCTGCTGGGCTGCTCCTTTTCAGGGGAGCAAGGGCCAGTCTGGAGCAACCAGACCAGTGTTGAAAATTTGAAGGTTCGTCGTCACAGAGGCCACTAGCCAACGGGTAAATGACCGGACAGACACGTCGAGCAGGAAAATGCAAAAGGGCCCCACGCAGCACTCGGTGAGTGTGGAGAGGTGATCTTCGGTGCAAAGGATGCTCGGGGCTGAGGCTTCTCAATCCCCAATGCACAGCTTCGAGGGTGCCTCAGGAGCTGCACAGAAAGCACTTCGCTGGCTTTCCAAGATGGCCGGTCCCACGTCTCTCGTCGCCTCCACGGGTCTCAGCTTTGCTGTGGCTGTGGATCGGGCTGTTGGATGTCTGGAAGTCCGGTTCTTGTCGGTCTCGGTCGTTCGAGCTCCGGCAGGAGCAACAACAAAGCAAACTGTTGAGCGCTTGATGGTGCCTGCTTTCACAGGGTGGTCACTCCTTGACCACAAGGGAGATTCTTCAGTCTTCTAAGTCGAGTAGGATGTCGAAGGGTCCAGAGTTTCGTATCAAAGTTTCAGGCAGGATGATCTAAAGTCTAAGGGAACAGCTCCTACCTTTATTCCAAATCAAGGGGCTGGATCACCTGCTAGGTCCCTCCTATGGGTGGGACCCAGGAAGGGGGTGGTTACACCCCTTTCCTTTTGTCCAGTTTCGCGCCAGAGCTGGGGCTGGAGTGCCCCAGCACCGGTTTGAACTGGACTATGCATGGGACACCTTGTGTGCCCCAGGCAGTGTCTTGTTTCATTCAGCCCTCCCTGCCCCAATCCACTATCTCCTGTCTGGGGTGGTGCTAGCACCTCCCTGTGACAGGAAACCTATTGTCCAAGCCTCCCTCGCTGGAAGGGCTCCCAGCAGCAGGAGATCAGACTTGTGTCTGTGGCAGCAGCATCCATTTTGTGAACAGAGGCTCTGGTTAACTTTAACCGGGATTAATGGAACTAACATGTCTTCTCCCTCTAGAAGGGTGGAATGCTACCCCGTTGCCAGAACTGGAGAGGGGGTAGTATTCCAAAGCGTATGACACCTTACACGACATGTTTTGATAAAGCCAAACCAAAGTTAGCAATAACCGCGAGGATTATAATGCACTTAAGAGTATATGGTATGGCAATATCCTAGAACAGCTATAAGGACATGGTTCCGAAAGCTGCAGACAGGCTCAGCTCATGCTAGAGCACCATCTCACATAAAACCAAGCACTCTGCCTCCAGGATTGTTAAGGCCTGCCATATGTGTGAATTATAGGTGCATATGTGTCCCAAATATAAGGTTAGACATGGGAATACTATGTCTAAGCAAGGGGGGATTACACGACCTTGCCCCAGCTGAGTGATCAGCCAGTTGTGTCAGTTTGGATGGCCAGCCAGGAGTGGCAAAAGATATGCTGCAGCCCCTGGTAGGCCTTGGGTGCACCTATGCCCTGGGTACCTATAGTACACTATACAGGGGCTGATAAGGTGACTCAATATCCAATTAGTTATGTACCTAGGGTACATGGAGTCCATTTTACAGAGAGAGCAGATAGCCTGGGGACCTGATTAGCAGGATCCCAGGCCAACTAGGTCGAAAACCAGCTAAACACAAGGCAAAAAATCTGGGGTAACCATAGTCAGGTATCCACCTTCCTACAACGTGCAGCTACTCAAAAGAGTGTGCCAGCGCTGAATAGCCATATAGCCAATAGGTCTCGCCTTTGGGACCTTATAAGTGTTTAACCATGCAAAAGTTAATGTTGTTGCACCAAGGGTATTGTGCTGCATAACTAAATACTCATAAGGTCCCAAAAGCGAGACCTATTGGCTATGCCAATGCTTGTTTAAAACTGTGTCCATTTTTTTCTTTTGATTAGGTGTCACTACCAAACAGTGGAAGTTGTCTGGTTGCGAAAGGCCTTTTGTGCGCTGACCAACAACTTAAAATACACTACTTTTTATTTTTTGTTGACAACTCCATTTGTGCATAAGTTTTCCAGCTCTCTCCCTCGTCTGCTTCTCCCTCTGCCAAATAGAGGCACCCCAATATTTGTGTCTCTCTTTCCCTTATGTGTTGATCTCCCCTTTTGTATACTTCTCCCAGCCTGCACTGTGTTGCTCTCTCAGCCTTATGCTCCCCCCGCCAAATACCTGGCCCACCCAAGCTCAGTGTTCCTCGTTCTCTTGTATGCTTCTTGCTCTTTTGAGTGTATTTCCACCCGCCCCATGTTGTTTTCTGCATTGTGATTAAACTCCCACCCCCATGTATTGCTCGCTCCCTCGTGTGCTGCTGTTCCATTTCTTCCTCCACCTCCTCTCCTTTGTTTGCCCCTCCACCCTCGCAGTTTATTTCACGCTATAAAACTTTGTTTTCTTATTTACATATGCAAGTGGCTTCCACCATTTTGTATCGGTAAATACTAAAAGAAAAGCAAAAGGCACCTGTGTGATTCCGCTGGCGAGTGCATGCATGGTGACACATGCACATGCATACCTCTTCACACAAGGATGCTAGCGGAATTACGCAACCACCAGCAGCGGTCAGAACTTTGCCCCATTTTTTATTTTTTCCTCGTTTATTTTTTTGCAGTTGCTGGACAGCATTGGCAATCAGCATTTTGATAGCATCAACAAAGAGCACTGGTACAGCCAGTAGTCCCTAGCAAGGTGACACCTATTGGCTTGCCTATGCCCGTTTTTCCTTTCCCTTCACCCGTATGCTCTAATGTTTACCTCACTTTGTTTCTTGCATTACCCCCAACTCGTTCTTTTTTCTTGCACCGTGAAACTTCCTGTCTGCTACGAAAGGCCAATAGGCGAACATGTAGATACAACTGTAGAAATATCCAATCTGTCTTTATCACGATCCTTGCTGGTGATTTGAACTACTGTAGCCTCCAATAAAGAACTATGAAAGTCAGATATAATTGCTTAGTACAGTGTGTATTTGACCTCATCTTTTGATAGGCCTAGTCTCTTCGTCTATGAGTAAAGGTTGGCATTAAAAGACTTCTTGGAAAAGAGGCTCCATGCTATTTAGCTTTCACATCAACTGAGCGATAGGTTTCACTCCCAAATGTCAATTTGATCATTTTTTGAAATATTTCTTAATATTATATATATTTTAAAATACATATTTTTCAATTGGAGCCATCAAGGCAAAGTACAGTACATTTCTTTTTAACCCAAGAATACGGGAGATGCCGGTCATCTTCAGAAAACGAAACAACAAATTACCATTTCCCTTCAGGAAGATAGGTGTTACTTTAGAGACAGGCAGATGAAACTTCTTCAATTCTACACAGTGAGCAAATATGCAGCTCAGACACTATTAAAACACAGCATCCAAGGCATGTTAGACCCCCCAGAGGAAGTCGTAGCCAGGGTCTTTATCATGAAACACAGAGTAATGTACTAGATGAGAAAGATCACATAAAATACGTTGTCAAATAGGTCTGTCTGTCTCATGCAAACTCTCCCCAGCCCGTGAGTCACTACAAATCGCACCACAGCAAAACAGTGGAACCACGCTCTAGTGAAAGCAGCTGAAGCTTTGTGTTTTCCTGTTTGTTGATGCCCAAGGGTGCTATCTGGCAGTGTGGATGAAGTCTCCAGAGGATACCACACGGATGTGCAGCTGCTGATTTTAGTATTAGGTGTCTATTGCAAACAGCAGTTAAGGGAAGACCACAACCAGGGGCTTTCTTTTGTGAAGCACTGCAATTATTCATAATTGTGTGCTGCAGGATCTGCCGGCAGTCAATTATATGAACCATAGATTACAGCACAGCAAGAGTTGTTTATTTAAACCCCAGTGAAATACTGCACAACAATGTCAAACTCATACCCCTCATTTATGTTTCCATCTTTCAGCATAAAACACAATATGCAGAATACCTCTTGGCACACGAGATGGAGCAGAACCGCTTTGATCTATGGAATTTGTTAGTAAATCCAATCTGTCCACAAAACTCGCACTTCAGTATCTCAGATTCCATGTCCTCTAGACCATCTAAAGAAAGAAAAAGGCATTGGGATTAAGTAATTACTTAACTGTTGGATGGTTTCTGTGCGCTGCTTATCAACTAGCACCACTGTAGCTTGCATTACTGCCCTCTTTCCATCTCTGCTACTGCTCATAGAAGAAATACAATAATTATCTACGATACAAACTTCAGTGCCATACTTTTGGCTTAACAGACACGCTCTGTTGTAAGACAATAGCTGGATTTAGTAACTGTGCTCTGGCAACTAGATAAACAAATTATTGCATCGCTTGTACAGTAAGCATTTTTCCGAGGAAGCACACAACTTTTGTACAATCAAAAAGAGTACTCCTGTTCATCAACATGTGGGCGGAGCCAAAAGTCCCTCGCTGTAGTAGTCCTGAAATCTTTTTTTGTGCTGCTCACATAAGGTAAATGACAGTTGGACTGTCAAGCCAGACCTAAAACGAATTAAGTCTAACTATGATATAATAATAATTTCTCTCACACCTTTTTAGACGGTTAATAACTCTTCAGATTTTATTATGGTTTTAATACTTAAGCCCTTTTTAGTGGTAGCTGGAGTAGAGAAAACAACCCGGTGTACAAATATTACTACTTTGTTTTGGATGATTTATGTTAACTATACACTGTTCAAAATACAAATAAAACTATTTAAAACTAATGTGGAAACTAGTCGTTATTGCAAGAGTATTACTCTCATTATGTTGCCCTGTTACCCATTCACCCCTCGAAAGATCTCCACAAACACTCTGATTTACAGTACTCGCACAGACCGAGTTCACCTCACATACACAATATTGTAAAGTTGGTAATATCACCGCTTTTGAAAAGCCTCTCCCAGACCATGAGTTATATTGGACGATTGAATAGTGAAATTCTAAAAACCTTTTCTGTTTGGGGTTTTGGTGTGTATTGTTATATAAATTGGGTGTAATGTTTAAATGGGATGTATCCCACTTAAGTATGTTCTTAGTTTATCACTTTTCAGGATTGCTTTTTCCACCAATATTTTTAATGTTCAGAGTTTATAGCACACAATCCTGCCTTTAGATTTTAGACTTTTACCTAAAACAAATAATTCTAGTATTGGTTTGTTCAGTTTGCATATACATTCTCTGTTCTCTCCTGTAATCTCGTAGGTGTACTACAGTTTTGGCAGATGGATTGGTAAGTTCCTCTTGCTGTCATTGTCCTTGACGGATCTCAATGGAAAGCCGCCTCCTTCTCCAGTGTATTAGGTTTTGCCTAGGCAGCGCTGTCTCTTAGAGACATGCTGTATAGGATATCGGCTTGAAAAAACGCCTATCTTTTTTATTGGTTCCTCTTGCTGTCCTTTAGAAATGCTGGCATTTCAATGGTGAAAACATTTAGCAGTCTCCCTTTTGGAATTCTGTATACTCCCATGAGGACCGCCCCTCTTACATGTGTTCTTACTGTTCACGTTATTTATACATCGAGAACTCTTTTTTTAAGTTGGCTTCCCTCTTTGCTCGTTAAATGTTCTGTTCGCTGGTCAAAAAAACTTCTGTAGCTACATTTGCTTGTCTCTCTTTTATCTCCTCCTCACCCCTCCGACAACACTGCTCGCAGGTCCCCACCACCTCTCGGAGGTCACTGCTCCTTTTTTCTTTTGTTTAATTTATGTTTAATTTACATTACCGCGTCTCACAAGTAATCTCCCAGTGCTGTCTCTCCCCACCCACTGACCCCTCCCACAACGCTGCTTGCCCGCCCCACCACCCCTTCGAGATCGCTACTTTTTTTATTATGTAAATTTGCATCATTATATAGCGCAGGAATGGAGGTGATTAAGTGATTTGCCCAGATTCACAGGATGTTGATTCGACCCTGAGGCTCGAACACCGATCCTCAGGTCCTGAGTCAGCAGCTTTGTTGCACTTTCCACTGAGTATAACTCTGTGCAGGGCACAGAGTCAGGAGTCTGGTAATGTTTCAGGGTTATATTTTAACCCTTCTTATTAATTTTATAGGAGGCGGTGTTTCTCTAGGAAATTGATATTAGTTCTGCTTGTTTTAATTGGCACATCTCCCTAAACACCACATTTTTTCTCAGGAACAGCTGCGCCTTTAGCTGTGCTGTTTTGGGTGGGATTACGCATATTTTTTTCACAGCGTCTCTCGGGCGACAATTATTGTCAGAGACACGCTTGCTGTCTATTTCTCTCCTCAATACCACTGAGGCTAATTATCTATACTTCTCCTTCCCATTCCAACATGTCACCCAATCTCACATAGTTAGAATAACCCCTTTAATACCACTTCACTTCCTGGTCATACAAGCACTGTCGCATTAATGCCTCTCTCTCGGCCACTGCCTCTGGGACCTCAGAGACCTTCAAGCGACTAACTTGTTGACATACTCTTATCATTTTAGATACAATGCCAATAACTCTAACTTTCAAAAATGCGAGACCGATTGCATTGCAAATGCTTGTTTTTCAAGTGACTAGCACCCCTATAGGTCAGAAGTCACTACTCTCCTTTTGTTACATACATGTTCTTAGTACCTCCTGCTAGATGTAATCTATTAGCAAATGGCTCAGCATGGTTTCTACTCAGTCAGCTTAACGATTAGGGGCACTTTATGCTCACTGACATTGACAAAAGACTAAAATTAATCAGAACAATGTGTAAAATACTAGGTCATTACAGCTGACAGATTTCTGCTTCTTCATTTCCGGGATGTCTGAATGAAACTGAAAGTTTACTGTCAAGTCTGTAGCTCTTTGGATTACCCACCCGTTACTATGTACCGAATCTAATCACCTTAGATTCCCTAAACTGCAGTCCTGCCAAGTACCACGCATCAGGCGTCAACTAACGCATTTCAGTGTGGTGCTCTGCATCACCACACTGAAATGAACGGTCACGCAAAATGCATAGCGCTCCTCCAGCCCATAGCGCTGCATTTATTACACTGTTACTGAAGTGGCAGCTGGAAATGCGCGTGGAGTGAGTGCGCTGCACCAGAGCAACTAGGCTTGCAGCTGAGCTCGTACGCTGCTGGCAGGCTGTTACAATGTTTCAACCTCATATTGATTTTCGTGATGCGGCTCTCAGCCTGAGGTCATGTTGAGGTAGTGCCCAATGGCTACTACAGAGACAATGACACAACCCAGTCAGCCACTTTTGTGATGCAACACAGTCTCTGGCACCGCTGGGACTTTACGTCAGGCTGCCTGGGTACGTTTGTTGTGGGGCGGTTTGCTACTTGTGGCAATCATGGTGCTTCAACACTGCCTAAGTGTTCGCAATGGCCACCCCGTGGTTAAGCTGCCAGCTCGGATGCCCAGCCACAGTATATGACCCATCACCCACAACGAATTCAATTGCTGAAGGAGACCGTTGGAGTGACCGTTGCAGTGGCCAGGACGACTCGGACACTGGACTATAATAATAATAATAATAATATGAAATTTGTAATGCGCTCAGCTTACCCGGGGGCATCCCGGCGCAACAGACCAGAAGGAGAGACTCAGCTAATCACTACTATGGAAACAAATGGGTCTTAAGAAGTTTCCTGAATGGTAGGATCTGGGGCTCTGAGCGAATCTTGAGGGGCAGAGAGTTCCAAAGAGAGGCCACTTGCACAGAGAAGCGCCTGCCCCCAGAACGAGCTCTTCTTACTCTCGCTAACTGCAAAAGGTGTTTTTGGTCCGAGCGCAGCAGACGTGGGGGTTTGTAAGGACGGGCCACTATAGAGGACTTAGTCTACTCTGGAGGTGGAAGCAAACTGTCAATTGCCTTGGCCTAAGCCTTGCAGAGTCTGAGTTCTGCAAAGTTGAAGTAAGTAGTGACACAGTGTGCACTGGCTAAGCCACCCGTCAAGTGTGTGTTAATAAATACAAAAATCCTTGGCAGCATGCTGAAATCAGGCAGCTGCATGCAATCAGTGGGTGCCGGAATCCATTAGCATACAGATACTTAGTGCCCTGTGACTACCCATTCCTTCAAGGGGAGGCGAGCAACCCTGGCACTGATGGCTAACTTCCGTGGGAGGGGAGGAGGGCCATGAATGTGGTAAAACCAATCTAGAATCAGATCGTTGCATTCTGGGAAATGTAGTTTCGTTGTGATGGCATGACACATAGCAGCAGTTAGTGACAGACTGCAGAAACAGACCTCAACATTTGCACATGTGAATCAGTCTGCCTATCATTTTAATGCCTCGTTGTTTTTGCATTTCAAGCGCCTTAGGTGTCTCATCCTTGCAGAAGTGAGTCAAGGAAGTGAAGGGGCCTTTTTTTGTCTATTGCAGGCCTAGGGCTTCATTTCAAGTTGTGTGTTAATAGGAAATCATGGGAAATCTTTTTTCATTCAAGTTTCTTTTTCCATTACTACTTCTTGTAATCATTATTTTGGCAAAGGACAAAGAATGTACCTCAAAACATACACAGCACTGCTCTTTGGCACATGATTAATTTTTGCTGACAATGTTATTGCTAACGCGGGATTACTGGTTACTAATTACCTTACCAAATCCCATTTCCTGTCGACTGAATCGTTGGTACCTGTCTTGAGTAAAAGGTAATCTTGCAGTAAACAATCAATTTTAGAACTTACACCACTCTAAATGACCACCGACCAAAATTAAGTTTTAAAGATTTAATATAAAGTCAAAGATAACTGAAGATACAAACTTCTCAAAATGAGATTCAAAAGGTATATCGGTATCACTATGAACATGAACTTTTTGAATAGTCTGAGTCTGAAAAACAGAATAATAAGTACAAGCTCTAATAACATGAGTGTTGCCAAAATGAATACAAGTTGCAACCTCAAAGTCATTACAGAAAGAAAATTAAGGTTAGTCTGTCCCTACACTACACTAAATGACATCCCTACTTAACAAGATCTTAACCCTCTAGGTGTCAGCCGTGGTGATTTCCTAAGAAGATCACGCACTTCTCTTTGTCTCTTCTCTGATAATGGGTCTCTCCTGATCAGCCTATCTGCCTACCCATCCGCTTCCTTAGGCTCCCAAAATCATCTGCTCTGCTCTCCTCCCGGGTCTCTTTCCCTAATACCAAATCACATTTTCAATAGAAACGCCCCCTGGGACGCCCCTCACGTGGTACATCTTTCCGCGGCAAACTCCATGATGGTACTCTTGAAGACCCTCGTTATAGTTGACCTTGGTTCCCAGGCTTCTTCTTCCGTGCGCTGATACCCCCTGAAATTCCTGGAAACTCCTACAGGCCTGCGCAAGGCGCCACTGAACAAAGTCCCTTTCATTCGAGCTGATTAGGACCCTCGCACCTGCATACAGCTCGTCCTGCAGTGGGCCTCAAATTCCAGACTTCACCATATCTTAGGCCATAAAACACTCTCAGAGCTCCATACTGGACACCTCACGACCTCTCCTCTAACGAGCACATGACGATTTAAACTACATGACATTATCTGTTCTGGCCTACTTGATTTACATGCAGCAGGTTCCTGCACTCTTAAAACGTTAACTTGATTTAAACAGCAAACATTCTTAACTAGCATACGTTTCTAAAATAACACATCTATAAAGCATATACTTTTAACCCTAAGTTCAATAGTACATTTTGAAAGAACCATGTCAACCTTGTCTCACATTATTTTAGCAGCACGTTTAGATTTGCTTGTGAATTGCCATGAGGCCTACACAAAATACTGGTTTTTAGAGTTACATTCAACTCTTACATTATTCCTTTAACATGAGAACGTGAGGTTTTCATATTCATCCCAAACATTTCTACATTAGTCTCACACAGTTATGATTATTGTTACTCTACTTAAACATTCTATGCATTTCACCACTGAATATAAGACACTCGGTGTATTTCACTTTTAAATATAAACACTCTGGTGCAAAGTACATGTTAACTAACTACGTGCTTGTAAATATGGCGTACTTATACATTTTTTTCAAACTTGTGCTCTCTCAGTCCCCCCTTTGATGACCTTTAGGGGTCATCATTACCATGACACTAAAATGTAGAACCTTTAAAGTGAAGACAGGGCAGTACCACTTCTTTTCATACTCTCTAATGCTTTCAGACTCTTATATTGAGTGTCCTGCATCGCTGTCAACTCTTCTTCCTGTTTCTTCATAGCTCTCTGTAACCTATTTGCTCTATACCATTGATACAAACGCACCAATCCCCACAAAGTGATTACACAAATCACTACTATGATGATGGGTTTCAATATGTACCAAACGATACCCTTTCCTAAGTTGGCAAACCAACTTCCAACTTTACCCATTCCATGGCCTACTTTTTCCCACACATTTACCTTTGCCAGGTCCTCAATTTCGTAGTGTATGGCAGTGATGTTTTGTATATACTTCTCTAGAGGCTTTGAATTGTCTGGAATGTAAGTACAGCATTCCTGGACCTTCAAGGCCCTACAGACTCCTCCCTCTTTTGCTAACAGAACATCTAAAGCAAGTCGGTTCTGAAGAACCATTGCCCTAATCGATTGCATCTCCCCCTCTATCAGCATCAAGGATCTTGCAGTACTGGCAGATAGTCTATCTACGACTGTAGCTAACCTCCTGATCTTAATGTCATTCATTATCAATCCTAAGAAAGGGAATGCAGCACCTATTACATCTCCAACTACTTCTGCTGCACCCAGCCCTCGCTTCCATCTAGTTGATATTTCTTTCTTAGGCGTGTCTAAATTCTCAACATGGTATATTTTAGGGAAGACAACAGCCAGATAGCATGATCCGTACCAATTATCTGGTAACTTCACATAGGCATATCTTCCACATACAAAATATACATTTGGTATTGCTTGCATCCCTTTCATGAAGTTCTTAGAGTAGTACTCCAATTGAAAAGCATGTTCGCAATTGACTTGTCCTACATAAACGTTTTCATAGTAGGAGTAACTCCTGTGAATGCACAGTTTCCCCCGTTTCTCCTTATCCAAAGCAATTGGACCAATACTTCCTTTTCGTTGTTGTGCCCTTTCCTCCTTGGTCCAATCTGTTTCCCCTTGTCCTGATGCCTTCAATACCTTCTGCTTCCTGTATCTAGTATCTACCTGAGCTATAAACTTTTTCTCAACTTCTGATATTTGACAAGTCAGATTGTTTATTCGAGCATGTGAGGTATCTAACGTTCTCCATGGAATAAACCATTTGTGTAACCTGTCTTCGCTTTTGTAGTAGTCCCATTTGTTCAAATGCTTGAAATTCGGAACCTCTGGCAATGTCGAGTCGAAATTCGAGAAGTAATACTCAAATCCGTCTCGTCCATAAAACATACTTAACAATAAACTGCACGTTATCCCATATGTCAACGGGAGATGATGGTATTTGATACCCTCCTCCACCGAAATTGGTAATTGCATACAGACATAACAGTCCTTTACTTCCATGGCATCAACATATTCATAAAGCAACTTAGCATAAGCATTTGACTTGTAATTCCCCTGTGACTCATCCATGTGTAACCTTTTTACTTCTGCATCTAACAACGCTTTGTCTTTCTCATTAATGTTTCCCTTCTCCTTAATGATGGTAGTTCTCGGTGTTGACACTCCCTTATCCTCCTTAACTGTGGTTCCATCCCCTTCGTGTCCCGCTAGGAATGAAACAGTTACCACTAAAATTATAAGAGAAACCACTACTCCTAAAAATGTAACAGCTATACATTTTGCCCTGCGGTTCGGGTTGCCAGCCTCCATGTTCTCAAACAGTGTAGTTTTCGACTATCTTCCAGCATTCACTTCCTCTTCTTTTCAAACAAAGTCTTTCTCTCTTGCAATGTCTTTCTTGGAACACTTGGAAGCTTGACAATTTATTTCCGCAAAACAATTCAAAGTCCAGTAAAATAGACAACCCTAGCCCTTCTCCATCCACTAAAATGAAACCCCTATCACTTTTCTTCTTCCACTCGGCGCTAGGTTATCTTGCAACAAGTTTACAATTTCTTTGCAACGGTCTTATTTTCGTCTGAAGTTATGTATGGTTCAAGGAGTGACACTACATCCTCATAGATGTCCATACGAAGAAACATTCCCTCAAGTTCTGGGCAATTCTTGCAACAACACGGGAATTCAACTGTCTCTAGGATTATTCTCCTTATTTCACTCTGGACCAGGGGACGAACAAAATGAAGAGTTAATGTCTTTTCAATCTCCACTCCTGGTACTATCAGTTCTACATCCACAGTTACAAAGGGGTCCGTTCTAATCAAGATCACTTTCTTCACCTTTCCAGTTCTGCGCCCTTTTGAAGACATTCACAATATGGTATTAGTCCACAACAATAAGCGCTCCTAGCATTTCTACTACTCGCTCAAGCATTTCCAAACGAAGAAGAGTTCCCTCCAATATTGGATATCGTGAACAGCAAACTGGAAACTCAACTGTCTCTAAAAGCAATTTTCTTATTCCACTCAGAAGAGCAGGATGAACGATGTTGAGTGTCAGCAACCTTTCGGTCTCCGCTCCTGGCAGTAGAAACTTTATTTGCACTGTGATGATCGGGTCAGTTCTGATCAGTTCCACTTCCCTGATCCTCCCTGTTCTGTATCTCCCAGACATCTGCAACAAGGTAGGTCCAATCGGGAGTAGAGTATCTTCTGCTAGGCACTCGCACCCTACTTGATCTTCTAAGACCCTCCTCGGCTTGATCCTGGATATCTTCTTCTGGATCTGAGTCTTCGGATATAGGAGTAAGCGTTTCTTCCTGGGCCGACCTCAAACTTAGCCTTCTTCTCCTTGTTGGCCAAGTGGCAGCTCCAAGCCTTATTCTCCTATTCCTTGTCCTCCCACTTGGTTCTTGATCGCTCCGATACGGATCTGAGTCTGAGTCGTATTCACTTCTGCTCTCTCCTTCGGTTGCGTCTTCTGTCTCACTGCCGTCCTGCCTTCGCTCTTCTTCTGAATCCGATGCGTTCCCAACTTCTTCCGACACCTCCTCAGCTGCCTCAATCCCCTCTTGCGACTCTTCTTCCACTTCCGGGCTTTCGTCTGGGATGGGAGCTGTTCCTTCTAGAGGTGCTGGAACTCTTCTAGTATGGGATGCATGGATCCAATTTGGCAGCCCCCCGCACTTCACCGCGGTGTTCGTGATCAGGATTACCTGAAAGGGCCCACGCCAGCGAACATCTAGGCAGTTCTTCCGGACGTGTTTTTTAACCAGGACCCAGTCCCCTGGATTCAGGTCATGACACAGGTTCCTCGCTGCTGGAACTTCAGCCGCATGCACCTGAAGGGACACAGAATGGATGGCGTCAGACAGTCCTTTACAATAATCCAAGATCAGATCATCTGTAATATTCAATAGAGCAGTAGTTGGAACTGTAGGAAGTCTCATGGCCCTCCCCATCAGGATCTCGTGGGGAGAGAGACCTGTCCTCCTATCAGGCGTGCTGCGCATGCTCATGAGCACTAAAGGAAGAGCATCTGGCCAACTCAAAGATGTGGATGCCACTACTTTAGCCAATCTATTCTTCAAAGTGCCATTCACTTGTTCCACAATTCCTGAAGCTTCTGGTCGATAACTACAATGCAGCTTTTGATCGATATTCAGTGTGGAGCACAACATCTTCACTATTTCGCTGTTAAAATGTTTTCCTCTGTCCGATTCCAAAGAGGCAGGCACCCCGAAGCGCGGTATCAACTCCCTGAGCAACAATTTAGCCACTGTGAGTGTATCGCACCTACGTGTAGGGTACGCTTCAACCCATCTGGAAAATACGCATACAATCACCAACACATACCGAAGGCGATTGACTCTTGGCATTTCGATGAAATCTAGTTGCATTCTATTGAAAGGCCCCCCCGACCTCCCAATGTGACTCAGTGTGACTGGTGTTCGTTTGCCTACGTTCAGTTGTTGGCAGGTAACACATCGCTTACATACTGATTCTGCTGCTATTCTGAATTTCGGGCAATACCAAGTCTGCCTAAAAACTCTCATCATAGCATCCCTTCCTAGATGTACTGGACCATGTATTTCTCTCGCCATGGGATTAGCTAATTCTTCAGGTAACACAGCTCTCCCATCTGCTGAAACCCAAAAATCCATTTCACTTCGCACACAACCTGCTATTTCCCATGCCTTTTTCTCTGTTTCAGGTGCGTTCTCCTGCATTATCCTTAAATCCTCCCAAGTGTCTACAGTTTCTAACATCATACTTAATTCAGTCTTTTCTTCTGCACCTTCTATTTCCACCTTTGAGAAAGAATAACTTTGTTCCGCACAATAGCGTGCGACTTCATCAGCATATCTATTACCTTGTGACACAAAATCTGTATTCTTAGTATGAGCTACACACTTCACTACTGCAATGTCAACAGGACCTTGTAATGCTTCTATCAGCAATCGCACAAATTCTCCATTTCGAATGGGCGAACCAGAGGAGGTCATGTAACCCCTCTGAGACCACAACTGCCCGAAATCATGAACCACACCGAAACCATATTGGCTGTCCGTGTAGATGGTGACTCTCTTTCCATTTCCTGCTATGCAGGCACGAGTTAGGGCAATAATCTCTGCTACCTGTGCGGAATGTACTCCTTCCAGGCAAGCGGCTTCCACAACTCCAGTAATGGTACAAACAGCATAAGCTGCTCTTAA
Source organism: Lissotriton helveticus (assembly GCF_964261635.1). Taxonomy (NCBI): domain Eukaryota; kingdom Metazoa; phylum Chordata; class Amphibia; order Caudata; family Salamandridae; genus Lissotriton; species Lissotriton helveticus. The sequence continues at coordinate 160,622,955 of NC_136072.1, forward strand.
CCGACCAGTATCGTCTCTTAAACATGAGCCATCAACAAAATAAATTTCATCGGGGTCAGACAATGGCTCATCCACAATATCTGGTCTGGGTTTCGTGCATAGTTCAGTCACATCAAGGCAATCGTGGTCTTCACATCCTTCGCCTTCTATTACAGTAGGTAATGGCATCAAAGTAGCAGGATTCAAGACAGAGCATCTCCTGAGAGTCACATTCTCTGCGGCAAGTATAACTTGCTCGTAGCGCGTGAGCCTACTATTGGTCAGATGCTGCGTCTTCGTCCTGGTCATTAACAATTCAACTGAATGTGGTACATATACCACTACTGGATGTCCCATCACAATACTTTCGCTCCTTTCAATGCTGACACCCGTTGCAGCAACGGATTTGAGACATCCGGGCAACGCTGCGGCTACTGGATCTAATGTAGCCGAAAAGTATGCAACTGGTCTACGGGCATTACCGTGGGTCTGTGCCAAGACTGACAAAGCACATCCCTCTCTCTCACAGCAATAGAGTGAAAACGACTTTTCATAATCTGGCATTCCCAGAGCCGGAGCACGACATAAATCGTCTCTCAGCTGTAAAAACGCCACCAGACATTCTTCATCCCATGGTACCGGATCACTCACCTCCTTGTGCGTCAGTTTCTGTAAGGGCTTTGCTTTCAGTGAAAAGTTAACTATCCACTGTCGGCAGTAACCCACCATTCCTAAGAACATTCTAACTTCTCTCTGTGTTGTAGGCGCATTCATTTTCATTATCGCCTCAATCCTCTCTGGGGACACCTTACGTTTCCCTTTTTCTAACCTGTGCCCTAGATACTGTACTTCTGTCAGACAATACTGCAACTTGCTCGGAGATACCTTATGTCCATTTTCAGCTAAATGATTCAGTAAGGCAATTGAATCTGCTTTACAAGCTTCCTCTGTCTCTGACGCAACAAGTAGGTCATCTATGTACTGTACCAGAACCGAGTTCTGCGGCAGTACTAGATTTTCAAGATTCTTCTTCAACAACTGGTTGAAGATGGATGGACTGTCTGTGAATCCTTGTGGGATTCGACACCATGTTAAAACGCGATCTTCCATTTTAAACGCGAAAAGGTACCTGCTCTCTTCATCCAATGGGATTGAAAAGAAAGCCTGACAAAGATCTATCACTGTGAACCATTCTGCTTGACATGGTATTTGAAACAATATTACTGATGGATTCGGTACCACGGGACAACATGAAACGACTATGTTGTTAATTTTTCGTAAATCCTGAACTATCCTAAACTTCCCGCTAGGTTTCTGCAAACCCATAATCGGGGAGTTACAAGGACTGCCCACGATTTCCTTCAGTATTCCCTGCTGTATCATTGACTCGATCACAGGCTTTATTCCCGCAATCGTTTCCTGGGACAATTTGTATTGAGGCGTTCTTGGAAACTCAACATTTGGTTTTACCAGAATTTTTACCGGTTCTACCCCTTTAATCAATCCTATATCTTCTCCTGTGAAATCCCACACCTCTGACGCCACTGCATCTCTTAAGTCTTGTGGAAGATCTTCTACAGTCAGAGTAGGATATAGTTCTACACAGAATTTTGAATTGGCCACCTTAAAGGTAGCATCATCGTCGGTAGTCTGTACCTCCACTCCTTGTGGGGTGCAGTATATGGTGCAATTCAATTTGCATAACAAATCCCTACCTAACAGACATACCGGACTCGAGTCACAAACCACAAACTGATGTTCGTTCATGTGGTTTCCAATTTTCACAGACACTGGTTCTGTCAAGGGACTAGTCATTCTTTTATTTGCGACTCCTACCACCTGAATTGTTTCCCCTGACATCGGCAAGTCTGGAATTACCGCTGATCTCAGAGTCGAACGAGTAGCTCCAGTGTCCACTAAGAACGTAGTGGGACACCCTGCCACTTCTGCCTCAACAAATGGCCCTCTCTGATCCACTTCTAGAACTGCCCCGAGGGTACAGTCTTCTTCACTGCTCACCCGTTCTCCTGTCAATGGATCAATGTAATAACATTTTTCTTCCTCGATGAACAGAGGCATTTGTTTAAAGACCTTTCCTCCAGCTGCTATCTTCGGTGGCTGTGGGAATTGGGCCCGTGGAGCCGAAGTCCCCCCTTTGGCCACCTTACTGCTTGGGACTGTCACTTTTTGCACTGGGTCTTCTTGGACCTGCTCTTCTACTTCTAGCTCTCCGTTTTCAGGGTTAAAGGGACACTCGCGTCGCCAATGCCCCACCTGATGACACAGATGACACTTTGTCGTTTTCTTTAAAGTGGCAAAGTCTATCCTAGGTCTCTGCCCTTCTTCATTATCTTTGTTCTGACCATTTGGTTTTCGTCCCATCCCCTGCTTCTGCTGGCCACCCTTCCCAGCGGACTGCATTTGCACCACCATCAATTTCTCCTTTAGATTCTTGGCTTTAGAATCTATCTCGTCACTGCAGTACCTCGCATATCGTAAAATCTCATCTAGTGGTTTGTTCTGCCAACAGATTAAATGTTGCTGTATCATCAAACAAATATCAGGTCTCAACCCCAAGACAAACTTTGACACGAACTGCCCTATGTCTTTGGGATCCATTACATCTAGTCCACTGTATTGCTTGAATGTTTTCAACAATCTTTCATAAAACTCGTGAACTGTTTCCTTGGGTTCCTGCCTTGTTCGGTCTATTTTTACCCAATCTATATCCTGTGGTGGTACCTTATCTTTCAGCCATGCTATTACCCTTTCATACTTTCGCATGACAATCTCAGATGGTCCATTAGTTCGAACATCCCTCAATGGTTCAGCATTTGGCCATTCGACACTAGTCTTGCAAGGGGTCCACAAATCAGATGGGACCACGATGTCAAACAACGTGTTCAAATCTATCCACAATACTTTCGAAATTTTAACAAACCTCTCTACCTGCTTATACCACTCGACTGGATTGTCCCGCAACTTCGGAAATGAGTTGGTAAATGCGGCTAAGTCTCCTCTACTCCAGGGCACATGTACATAATTTCCATTTGATATTTCTCGCAAAGGGAATGCCTCCATATGCATTGCCCTTCCCTCAGGAGTCAATACATTTGTACTTCTCCTAACCGTGCCCTTTTTCGACCACCTTTCTTCCCATTTATCCAGTTCTCTCCACACTCTTATCCCTGTTACCAGCTCTCTTATGTGTGTTTTTAATCCAGTAGTTCTCTTCTCATCTAGATCTTGGTCTGCGTACTGTAATCTGTGGTTGCTCTGCAATGCCCTTGTCCTAGACAAATCCACGGCATACTTGTCTGCCAAATCAGTCAGTTTTTCATGAAACGCTCTAGCTTTCCTAGTAATATCCTTTGCCATGAACAATAACTCATCCTGTTCATACAATTCTATCCTTTCCAAAGGCAATGTTCCATCTATTATCTCATCAACATCTGATTTTAAACTGTTAACATCAAGCCTTTTTTCCTTTATTTCAGCTTTCAAGACACTCAATTTAGCTCCTCCATCCGCATCTCTCCCATCCCAGCTCCGAGATCTACGTTTAGGTATTGGTGAATTATAGGGAGTCCTCCCCTGTTTCCATCTCTCTAAGTCCCATGCCTTTCCATCTTCTCGGGGTGGGTGGTGAAACACTCCTTCATGCCTCCTGGCCCCTCTCTCTCCCTCCGGGCTAGTTTCACAGGATGCAGGGTAAGATGTTCCATTACTCCCTCTTTCTTCCCTAATTCCCTGTGATTCCTGATTATTCGAGGCGTGGCGGGACCTATCGCTGTTCTCCTTTCTCCAATGTTGAACGTCTTCCCCAAGTGTATGATGAAGACACCTAAACCTATTCTGGAAAGCCCGTACCGCCTCATCTCCTCCGTTCCCCCAGAGACGGGACATTTCCTCACATTCTACAATCCTAGTATTTTGTTCCGGCTGTTCTCTCTGATTTGTAGGACATGCATCCCCTCTATTCTCTTGACTTTGGCCTTCCCGGCCCTGACTGCTTTCGCTGGCCCCACAATGAGATACAGTCCCGTTACCCCTGCTTTCCCACTCTGGTTCCGTTCTTGTCCTGTTACTCGGAGATACTATGGACCCGTCCCATTCCCTCAAATCAGCTCTTAACTCTGAAAAAGATCTTGGCCGCGGTCCCCTTAGATCCATTGGTCCTCTCGGACCTCCCTGTTCTGAATTGGGACCGACAGTTGTGTCTAATGGGGTGTTCCACGTTACCGAACCTGGTAATTGTTTCCATGCATTCGTCACATTATTCCTCCTTTCCATCTCAATCCTTTCCCTATCCAATTGCCTTTGTTGTTCCCCTCTATCTCTCTCAGAATTATAGATCGAAACTATGGGTCCTATGGTAACAGGCACTTGAAGAGCGTCTGGCAATCCCACAGACTCAACCCTTTCTGTGGTTGGCGTTTTCTGCACCACAAACCTTCCCACTACACTCTGTACAGTGTTGTTTGGAGGTGTTTCTCCGCCCTTGCTAGGTGTCCATTCCGATATAGGGAGTGGTGTATATCCCTCTATCTCATTCCCATCCTCCCTTGCGAGCCCTCTATCTTCTATCAATCCCACTCTCGGAGGTGGTCTATCCATTAACAATCTGTTTATCAGATTGTCCTCCGACTCGCTTTCCTCGTCTTCTTCCATGAGGTTTCCTCCTCCTGACACCTCCCTCATCGGATACATTTTCTCCACCTCAATAGTCTGTACCCTCCAACGCTTTTCCTCCTCATCCCATTTGGAATCTCGCACTGCCCTTACCGATCGCGTCAGCCTTTGTTGACGCCTGTTCAAATTTCGGTCGTGTGCAGCCTTAATCCATGCATTAAGAGCCTCAAACTGTGTTGGTCTAGGTGAGGGTTTCGATGAGGACATGGTTGCTTTTAGCCGATGTAACACCTCTAACTTAAACGTTCCATACTTCGGGAACTGCATTTCCTCATTTCCTTCCGTAAGCTTATTCCAAGCCCCAATCCACAATATCGTATGCAGCCCCACATTCGTTGCCATATAATGAGCTGGCGTACCCTCTGGGGGAGCCTCTTCCCCGTAATAATGTTCACTTCGTTTACGTTTAAAAATCCCTTTCAAACACTTAAAACACTTCATGATTTCTCTTTTCTCCGCGTTTGTTTACTTCCTGATGATATTCCACCAATCTCAGCGCCGTTCTCACTAACTGGCCTATCCGTACGCGGCTTTCCTCCGACGTCACTCTAGCCGCCCAACCAGAGCGCGGCTCTAGCTAACGTCACACCAACCGCTCAATCAGAGCGCGGCTCTAGCCGACGTCACCCGTCCCCCTTCGCAGCAGTTCCCCTCCTTTCTCAGCTCGTCTCCTCGGTCATGCACGCATCCCATTCATACTCTGAAAAATGATTACTTCCGTCCAAGCGATCACCTTTCTTTGACTGTACGCCCACAGTCTTTCTGTAGTTGTCACCTTAACTTGGCGAAATGTCTTTCCGATTACTTCCAGACGATCGCCTTCTCCGATAGGTTACTCACACACAGTAACTTTCGACCAGCGTCCGTTACTCATACATTCACTCTTACACTCCCCCTATCTTGGATCCACGGCGGTCAATGGTACCTCGTGACCTCCGTACTATGGTCGACAACTACCCTGGATGTTCGATACACCCAAAACCACTTAAGCTCTGGCCTGAACTTAAGATTTCACCAGTTCACCCGTTTACCAGGTTACCAGTTTACCAGGTTGCGCGCGCTCACAACCTTCTCTCATTCACACTACAGGCATTCAACTCCGCAAGACATTACAATAAAAATACAACACAAAACACCGCAATCTGTTCACGCATGACCCTTTTTATACTCACTCTCCGATACTGCTGCTTTTCTCGCACCGTCTGCACCTTTCGGCACACGATTCTTCCGCTGCTCGTCTCTCGGCGTCTCGGGCCTTGGGGTAAACTAACCTCTCTAGATTACCTTCCTCAAGAAGATAACCATCCTCACTCTGCTACCAACTTCTAACGCGGGATTACTGGTTACTAATTACCTTACCAAATCCCATTTCCTGTCGACTGAATCGTTGGTACCTGTCTTGAGTAAAAGGTAATCTTGCAGTAAACAATCAATTTTAGAACTTACACCACTCTAAATGACCACCGACCAAAATTAAGTTTTAAAGATTTAATATAAAGTCAAAGATAACTGAAGATACAAACTTCTCAAAATGAGATTCAAAAGGTATATCGGTATCACTATGAACATGAACTTTTTGAATAGTCTGAGTCTGAAAAACAGAATAATAAGTACAAGCTCTAATAACATGAGTGTTGCCAAAATGAATACAAGTTGCAACCTCAAAGTCATTACAGAAAGAAAATTAAGGTTAGTCTGTCCCTACACTACACTAAATGACATCCCTACTTAACAAGATCTTAACCCTCTAGGTGTCAGCCGTGGTGATTTCCTAAGAAGATCACGCACTTCTCTTTGTCTCTTCTCTGATAATGGGTCTCTCCTGATCAGCCTATCTGCCTACCCATCCGCTTCCTTAGGCTCCCAAAATCATCTGCTCTGCTCTCCTCCCGGGTCTCTTTCCCTAATACCAAATCACATTTTCAATAGAAACGCCCCCTGGGACGCCCCTCACGTGGTACATCTTTCCGCGGCAAACTCCATGATGGTACTCTTGAAGACCCTCGTTATAGTTGACCTTGGTTCCCAGGCTTCTTCTTCCGTGCGCTGATACCCCCTGAAATTCCTGGAAACTCCTACAGGCCTGCGCAAGGCGCCACTGAACAAAGTCCCTTTCATTCGAGCTGATTAGGACCCTCGCACCTGCATACAGCTCGTCCTGCAGTGGGCCTCAAATTCCAGACTTCACCATATCTTAGGCCATAAAACACTCTCAGAGCTCCATACTGGACACCTCACGACCTCTCCTCTAACGAGCACATGACGATTTAAACTACATGACATTATCTGTTCTGGCCTACTTGATTTACATGCAGCAGGTTCCTGCACTCTTAAAACGTTAACTTGATTTAAACAGCAAACATTCTTAACTAGCATACGTTTCTAAAATAACACATCTATAAAGCATATACTTTTAACCCTAAGTTCAATAGTACATTTTGAAAGAACCATGTCAACCTTGTCTCACATTATTTTAGCAGCACGTTTAGATTTGCTTGTGAATTGCCATGAGGCCTACACAAAATACTGGTTTTTAGAGTTACATTCAACTCTTACATTATTCCTTTAACATGAGAACGTGAGGTTTTCATATTCATCCCAAACATCTCTACATTAGTCTCACACAGTTATGATTATTGTTACTCTACTTAAACATTCTATGCATTTCACCACTGAATATAAGACACTCGGTGTATTTCACTTCTAAATATAAACACTCTGGTGCAAAGTACATGTTAACTAACTACGTGCTTGTAAATATGGCGTACTTATACATTTTTTTCAAACTTGTGCTCTCTCATTATTATTTTGTCTCCAAGTTCCTAGCCTTTCTCGTTGTTGTAATGGGTGTGATTTCTGATATGTTTCCCTTGTCTTCATTGCGTTATTTTGCCCGCGAGAAAGTGTAACTCATGGTCGTTGAATGTCACTCATAATTACACTGAAATTAAGAAAATGTCACACATAACCAATCTGAAACCTTGGTAGCTATGAAAATGCTCAAGAAGAGGTTTTTCTTCTACCGAGAATATGGTTCGCCTGTCCTTAACCACGATAATAGATTTTAATTACAGCGACACTGTTACACTTCTTAAATATATATCTTTTTTATATGAAGTGCTTATCTAATCTATGCACGCAAAGTAATACTGATAAAGGCTGTCATCTGATCGTCAACAAGCAGGGCCGAAATGGGAACCCAAAGTATCCTTGGCAATTTTATAGGACCAGCCCCCGGAGGGGAGGGGTGGGGGCGGTGAAAATGTGAAGCACTGCTGGTTTTGGAACTGGGGGCCGATTTTGCAGCCTACTGCTGCAAAACCGGTCCCCGCCGAACGATTTTGACAGTGTAATACACTCGCTCCGGGTATGATTGAACAGAAAACCGATTCAATGAACAGCATCCGATTATGCGGAAGTGAGTGCCACCTAGTGGAGAGAAACATATTTTAGCTTCTTTAAGGGGCATGCGAACGAACAACAGGCCAACAATGATGGGGTTAGGGAAAACATATAACAACCAGCAAAGAAATTAAGACAGCATATTTTTATGACAATGTAACGGATACAGAGGGTTCAAAAATATGAAAATGATTTCAAATGCAACTAAAAACAAAAATGAAGTGTTTTCATATTATGACACTTCTCAAGCCTTCTGCGAAACGTAAATACAAAATGTAGCAGGTTCGTAAAAGAAATCACAAACGCATACAACAGAAGGAGTGAGAGAGAAAGTGGGCAGCAGGGAAATGGCTTCCATTGGTGCAGCAGCCGCAGTGGCAACGGGGCCCTCTAAACCCTGCCTATTGCTGTATTTTATCATTCAAACAGCAGCCAGGGGGCCATTTCTTTCCATGCACTACCTCCCATTACAATCGGTCTACACTCCTATGGTGGCCAGAAGAACAAACCACGCAGCACTGCCCATCTAATCCCTACACAAGGTTTACAAACCTCTTGAGACCAGAGCATAAGTCCTACAAAATAGAAGTGGGGTGACTTACCAAGTTAGGCAGTATGCAAGTGACATCATGGCACGGACATCACAGCACATGGCGTCACAGGCAGTGACCTCACAGGGAGTACCATCAGATATTAAGCCCTCACCCATATGTTTAGCATGCCTATCATGAGTACATTTACGTGCATAACAAAATGTAACAAATTAGTTTTGCTTTGGAGTTGTGTCAAAAAAGAGGTGAAATCCCGACCCAAAATCTGGGCCTCAACTAATAACTTTAGGGGCATATTTACGGGAATAGTAGCGCATGGCAGCATAGCAAGTTACCTTGCTGAGCTGCCCTGCGTCACAGCGAAAAGGGCAGGAATGCGCGGCATTTATCCAATACAGCGCATTTCTGTCCTTTCCCCCTGCACTGGTGCAGTTTTGGCAGCCTAGAGCCAACACAGGCACCCTTGCACCATGGGAAGGGGCACCTTCCTGCACAAAAACAATCCATAGAAGCGTTTCCTCTTTCCATGTGTGCTGCATGGAAAAACGAGGAAAAATAAAGATATTTCTCCTTGTTACGCCTCATCAGGGGAGGCATTTCTTTTTGCCGCATTCCCAGGTTTACCAGGTTTGGTAAATACAGGAATGCGCCAAAAAACCATGGGATTTGCAATTTTTATTTCAAGCAGACAAGTAAGTGGGTTACTGCTTTTAACACAGAGATCCTTTTGTTACTTGCAGTTCATATATTGTAATCCTATTAATATAGTACAGTGAGCTGTGTAGTACATGTGACTCCTACACTTTGTAAACCTCACTGTTTTATGTAACACACCTGGTACAATGATTTTCAAACGTACATGATTTATTATCAATGTATGTTGTTTGTTACGTAAAGCACTCTGACACTCAGCATTGGGAAGACTAGCGCTTATAATAACAATTTAATAGTGGTGTTTAAAAAGTTATTTGTGTAAATACTGGGACAGAACAACACATCTGACACTCTTGCAGTGACTGAACTAAGTCGAAACCATGTCTCTCTTAAGCACTTGTGAAGTGATAAAAAGCTGCATGTTTTTGTATCCCCTCCATTGCATGTGTATCTAAGTTTGAGGCTCCCGACTGCACCCAGCCAGGATCATATTAGACCAAAAGGGGACATGATGCCCCTTAAATCTGGCCTTTATCTTTGGTCCAGCTGGAGATGAAAATAAAAAGCCCCTCCCTGCCAGCACATTGCTGCTGGGAATGGAAAGCAGACAGTGTGCAGGTGCTGCTGAACGTGTCCCGGTGTCTGAAAATTACACCGGACAAGTTCAGCATATTTCAGTGAGGCTCAGCTTCTAGGCAGGGTGGACGGCATCTGTCCTGTGAAAATAGAATATGGACTCTGCCTACCTGCGTGTACCACCAGCTTGCGCCCTGTCTGGAACATGCACTCAGTATTCCTTCAAGCTATCCACCAGAACACCGGTGTTATCTGCGAGAATGCAACATCTAATTAGCAGTTACATGGGTAACTGATGTCTAGGGGATTTGGGAAGTGGAATTCTTCCGCGTTCCGATCCAACCTAGTAAAGCAGGATTCTGAGTCGCTGTTTTCTGCATATTTATATAGCGCAAACTTGGCCAGGGGTGAGGGGGAGGGGGGAGTTAGAGTGCATTATATGAGAAACAGGTTACATTACATATTACTTCGTTTTGAGCACAGGGAGATTGCATGATTTGCCAAGAATCAGCGGATGTTGATCTGAGGTAGGGACTTGAACCTGGCTCATAATTTTCAAATAACATGTGGTGAAAAAAGGGTCACAGGGAAATATTTAAAGACCAACTACCAGGATGAAATCCCCTAACCAGCTATCTCATCACAAAACACAACCTGGGGGTCTAAAAGGGAGCTAATTAGTAAGCCCTACGTCCACTCTACTCCTATAAAAGTGAGCAAGTGTATTAAGTACTAGAACTAGCTTAGTACCTAAAATAGAAATGGAAATACAACCTCACAGGTCTATGATCCACTGCGATTGCTTGAATAGACCCATACAGAGAAAAAGGATTTCCATCAACATATTGTGTAGATCAAGTCTTTATCATTTGGTCATCCTGATCTGGCTGGTGTGTCTCTTGATCATTAAGACCATACAATGCCTCAGACTCGTCGGGGTCAAACCCTCAATCACTGTGACGACCATAGAGCCATGATCTAGATGGGAAATAGTGCAGTGCAAAAAGGAAAAAGTGGTATAGATTAAAAAAGGATAGAGAAATAATAAGAGCAAACTTTAATCGGCATTGTTCTCTCCCTCATTAAAACCAAGCAAGTGAGGCTGCGCAGCTGTAGAGTTCAGGGTAGTACAAGTCAGTCTTCCTATTCCTCTTCACTTACACCCCCTCCTTACCTTTTGTAGAGCGGGACCTCCTTCTTTTCCTGAGCTAGGTTCCAGGAGAGGTGAGGCACACTCCCTGTACAATGTGGGTGAGTACGATTGAATGTTTGAAATCGCTGTTAGGATGTTAGTTATGGTTTTACTTCCTCCTTTATGATTCATTTCTGTGTTGTTTGTTCCACACAGATGGACGACACGCCAAGTTGATACAGAGGAGCATTTATCTTTGTTTGCACACTGATATCCTTTTTTGTTGCACTTTTGAAATACAGTAGCGAGTATTTAGAACTGTGGCCCTGACGAAAGCCCTTGGAACTAGTCCAGTTGGGTTGAAACATGTTGGCCTTTTGAGAAGCAGTTATTTGGTTCAAACTGCCTCACTTGCTTGGTTTTAATGAGGGAGAGAACAATGCCGATTAAAGTTTGCTCTTATTGTTTCTCTATCCTTTTTTAATCTATACCACTTTTTCCTTTTCGCACTGCACTATTTCCCATCTAGATCATAGCTCTATGGTCGTCACAGTGATTGAGGGTTTGACCCCGACGAGTCTGAGGCATGGTATGGTCTTAATGATCAAGAGACACACCAGCCAGATTAGGATGACCAAATGATAAAGACTTGATCTACACAATATGTTGATGGGAATCCTTTTTCTCTGTATGGGTCTATTCAAGCAATCGCAGTGGATCATAGACCCGTGAGGTTGTATTTCCATTTCTATTTTAGGTACTAAGCTAGTTCTAGTACTTAATACACTTGCTCACTTTTATAGGAGTAGAGTGGACTTAGGGATTACTAATTAGCTCCCTTTTAGGCCCCCAGGTTGTGTTTTGTGATGTCATAATTTTCAAATTCAGCAGCTCTGACACAGGCCACATCTCCCTGTTAATTATTTCGAGTCACATGGTGGCGATTGGGCGTGCACTTTGGCTACACCTTCAGTATTCTTCATATTCTTCAACAACTGTATCTTTGTCAGACCTGCCAGCACAACACCTGCCTCATTGGCAAGTTACTTTCTCTTTGGCTGGCTGTCACCCAGGATTTCACCCCATCAGACATTGAAGACGCTTCAGTGAAAAAAAGGGTCACACCACCTGTGATTACCTTCAAAATATAGGTGGGAACAACAGAACAAGTTACTTACCTTTGGTTACACTCTTTCTCGTGGATACTCTAACAGCAGATTCCTCATCTTTAGAATATTCCCTAGGCACCTGGCTGGATCCGGACGTTTTTATAACAGTGCTTTTATGAGCCACTAGGTAGCTTCATGCGTCTCTGCATCAACCTTGTTCTGCCCTTGAAGTGACGGAGTGGAGACGAATATAGGGGTCACCTATCTGTGTGCTGACCTCAGTTTCTTGATTGACTTTTACAGTGCCCTCAGACGCAGAGAAGAACAATTCTCAGAACCAGTATGCATATCTGTAATTTGTGACACATTTAAATGTTAAAAGCAGAGCACTCCAGAGAGCAGAATTAGACATTTTACTTTCAGTGAACCCTCAGTTGAGATTCTTCCTGTTTCAGAACCGAGATTAGCATTCTTGCTTCTCTGAAATCTCTGATTTGGTATCTCGCTTCAGAGGTGGAAATTGAGGTCCGAGTGACTGAATTTGTAATTGTATCAAAATACACTGAGCTTGTAGAGAGGAGTCGACACATAGTCCTCTCTCGTCTGATACTACAGAAGATAAACCTTTGAGGGCTCAGCTCCAGGACACATGAACCACACACAGGAGTAGGTGAGTTGATATTGAAAATAAACTATTATGTGTGAAAATGAAGGATTAATTGGAGTGTGAAATACACAACTTCCAGTTGCACTGTGGCTTAGTTGGAAGGATACGTTACTTACCTGTAATCCTAGTTCCCTTCCAGGGGTATCCTCATCAAAGTTATAAGCACTGAACATTCCCGCCCATGTGCGGGACCCCGGAAACAATATAAAAATATATATGTAAAAAACACATATATCTAACTCCACATATATGTATGTATATATATTATTTTTCTCATACCAATGCAGCCCCAAAATTTTGTGTTTTAAAGAGTAAAACCACTCATAACTTCTGAAAATTGCTCATAAAAAGACATTTTTAGTCTCAGGCTGCATTGAAAAGCAATAACAGAGAAAATGAAAGCATTTTCAACCAAAAAACTGGCACTGTGCCTTTAAGGCAGCCATGAACCCAGGCTTCCCATCATGCCTCAGGGGTGACAGTTAGGTCAGTTGTTCTTTGCATAACCCTGATGTCAGGGCTAAATACACATATGAAAACGTACAGCTCTAATTTACCTGGGGAGGCGGGTGGGTTGCTTATGACTTTGATGAGGATACCCCTGGAAGAGAACTAGGATTACAGGTAAGTAACTTATCCTTCTCTTCCAGGGGATCCTCATCAATAGTCATAAGCACTGAATAGAATAGCAAGCCCAACAACCACCTGCAGGTAAATGAGAAGTATATCTTCTACCTTAAAAGACCCAACATCACAGCCCAGCCTGGCTGCTAAACAGATTCCGCAAGGAGGCTTGGCCTTCTTGGGTATCTGCTCTTGTGTCAGAATCAAGACAATAATGTCTGGTAAATGTATGGACGGACCGCCAGGTCGCCGCTTTACAGATCTCAGACATGGGCACATTATTGAGAAAAGCCGCAGTCGCAGCTCTTCCCCTGGTGGAATGCGCCTTGGGAGAAAACCCCAGGGGTTTTTGCGCTAGCTGGTAAACAAGTTTAATACATGAAACGATCCATCTGGAAATGGAACGCTTCGAGGCAGAATGGCCTGTCTTGATCGATCCATAGTTGATGAAAAGATGATCAGAATGACGAATAACTTTAGACCTGTCAAGATAGAATTTTAAAACCCTTTTCAGGTCTAAAGAATGCAAAGCCCTCTCAGCTGGAGTAGAGGGATTGGGAAAAAAAGTGGGCAGAGAAATGATCTGATTTACATGAAAATCTGACACCACTTTAGGCAGAAAAGATGGATGCGTCCGAAGCACCACCCTATTCAAATGGAACACCGTATAGGGTTCTGATGCACAGAGGGCTTGAATCTCGCTCACTCTGCGAGCTGACGTGATAGCCACCAAAAAAGCCGCTTCCCATGAAAGATGTTGTAAAGTGGCTTTGTGAATGGGTTCAAAGGGAGGACCCATTAACTTTGATAGCACCAAGTTCAACTTCCAGGGTGGAGAAGGAGGACGCACTGGAGGGTATACTTTTTTTAACCCTTGCAGGAAGTCCTTGACAGATGCTAGCTGGAAAAAAGAGGTTTGAGAAGGTGACCGCCTATAAGCCGTTATGGCTGCTAGGTGCACCTTGATAGAATTAAACTTCAAACCTGCTTTAGCTAAATACAACAAATAAGGAAGAACTGCTTCTTCTTGACACTTGATAGGATCATGACTATTCTGTATACACCACTGTTGGACGTGGCCCTTTTCACTGACATTTTTCGCTTTTTGCTTCCCCTAATTTAGGATGTCCCCCCTTTATAATGTAATTGTATAGGCCCTACGAGGTTGTAATGCCCTGTGTATTGTTAAAATCAATGTTAGGTACAGGTGCTCTACCTTCAACATGGCTGCCATAGGCCCCTGTTACTGCAGTGTGGTCTTGTTAAGGCGCATTCTAGTTGCCAGGAGCTGGCAGGGACTCCCAACATTGTTGCCATTCCAGCCTGCCTTGCCTGCCCACAGTTAGAGTAGGGAAGCTCCTGGCACCTTCTAGAATAAGGGCGGAGCTTAGTTTTGCCGCCTTAGAGGGTGGTCACCTGACCTGGGCCTATATAAGCAAGGGAGGGAAAACTTTCCAGTCAGTTGGGGCATCACTGACTAACTATGGAACCCACGCAGGAGTTTTAGGCGGTAGGGCCGAGTCAGGGACCTATGCTACTGGGAGTGACAGGATTTAGGTGCTGCCTCTTAAGCTGGGTGAGGTGCCCTGAACTACCCACTGATCTGGCCCGGCGAGAGGGAACCCCAGGGTCCATCTACAGTGACCGGCATGCAGGCCCCCCAACTCAACCCCCCTTCAAGTAACCAGAAACAAGAAACCAGCAGCTATTTACAAGGGTGCCAAAAACCATCAAACGCTAAGGAAAGGAAGACCTTCAAGTTACCACAGGACTGCTGGGGAATCAACCAGGTACTGGACTGTGCTGCACCTGCGCCCCCCTGCCTTCACCTGGGTCCCTGTGCTATTCTGCCACTGTCGTGTGGCCTGTCCTGCATGAATTGCCTCATTTACTACAGCTGACTGAACTGCGGTGCCCGTTGATAAGCGCTATTAACCCCTTCCATGCTCATGACAAGGTCAGCTCGTCATGCAGTACACTAGAGCTGTGCTAATGACGAGCTGACCTTGTCATGAACAATGGGAATTAGAAAATATCAGCACCCAGCGGCAATTGCCTTAGCACCAATGTGGTTAACCACTTGGATGCTAAGGCCCTGGAAAGATTTATTAACAATTTCCATTGAAATCAATGGAAACTCCATGACGAGCTGAGCTCGTCATGAGCGTCGAAGGGGTTAAAGAAGCTGCCTTCAAGCATTATAACTGCCTCAGGCGCTGGTCTGCCACGATCTGCTGTGGCCTGTACTGTTTTGCCCTGCAGCCCTATGCCCTTGGAAGCGCTGGGTCTTTGGAGACAGTTGCTGCCCTGAGCGCTATATCCTGGAAGCGCCACGAAGTCCCTGTGTGAAGCGCTATATTGCCCGAGCGCTGTGTGTGTGCCTGGAAGCGCCGCATACCTGTGCCCTCACAGCGCCGCGAAGTCCGAGAACGCCGCTGCCCCGGTCATCGCAGGAGCCTCAGTGCATTCTGGTGTCCCCCTCGGTGGCCCTCGGTGCCAGGAGAGGGCCGCCGCCACGTTGCTGAGGGAGGAAATCACCGCCGCCGCCCGGGGGCTCACGAGGCCTTGGGCCTGCCGCTGCGGCCCGGCGCGCTCTTGTTGGCACCGGTGCCGCCTTTATCACCCCCCTCGGCGGCCCCCGGTGTGAGGAGAGGGCTGCCGGAATACAAAGTGGGCCGCGCTAGACCCGAAGAAACCGTCCTGTCAGCCTCACGTGACGGGGGTGTGTCAAGCCACGCCCCCGCCGCGCATCGATTGGCCACGTGGCCAAGCCCCCCTGCAGCCGCATTTGGATTGTTTCCCGGGCCGTGAAGGCTGTGGAAGGCCCGGGAACAGCTTGTCGTCGGGGAGGGCTCTGTGAGAGAGTCCGAGCCCCCCACCTGCAGGTAGAGGCCCCAGAAGACCGGAGAAACATCGGGGCTGAAGGGAGGCCCCGGGAAGAGCGTCTGAGTCGTGCGAGCCTCCCCTGACCGGCCCACCATCTCTGAGGCCGGCTGACACTGCCGGAGGGCTCCGGGGAGAGTAACAGCCCTCCCCCCGGAGCCGGAAACCTCCGCAAGGGCCCTGGAAGGGCCAAAGAGAGAAGGTAACCTCAGGGAGGAGGGCGGGAGGCCCTGAGTTCAACCCTCCCCGGGGAGTTGAAATTGGGCCCCGTTGGCCCCCTACATGGCCTAGAGGGTTAACGCTTAGTGGGACTGGCTGGTCTTACCTGCCCTTAGGCAGGTTTACAAAGAGTACTGTTGCTGAGCCATAACGTACCCTGGCTTGGAGCCAGTGCCAATGCTTGATAAGAAGCCCCTTGTCCCTGTATGCCTACAGTAAAGTTGGGAAATGTCTCCTGCCTGCTAATTAAATGGTGAATCATTGCCCTGTACTGAATTTCTTGGAGGAGCGGGCTTCAAGGAATTCTAATGGGAGTAAACTCTGATACTTATTGATTTACTCCAGCACTATTTTGATAACCTAGGGCCAGATGTAGGTAGGCTTTTACCGGTCGGTAACGGCCGATTTCAGCCGTTACCGACCGGTAAATGGATTTTGAGATGTAGGGGGCATATTCTTACAGAATCGGTAAATTTACCGATCGGTAAATTTACCGATTCTGTAAATTACCGAATCGGTATTTTTACCGATTCGGTAAATTTGAGATGTAGGTGGGACTCTTCTGAGTCCCACAAGCCTTACCGAATCATATTTTACCATCAAATCCAATTTGATGGTAAAATACCGATTCCGGTGTGCATGCACATGTGTGCATGCACACCTCTGCCATGTGACAGGCAGACCTGCCCTTGGGGCATGTATGCCTGCCACATGGCACCCGAGCCTGTTTTGGGGGGGCCAGAGGGTGTCAAAGTGACACCCCCTGCACCCTTGTGAAATTCGGTATTTACCGATTCGGTAAATACCGAATCGGTAATGCCCATTCATTCCTATGGGCTTCAAAGCCCATAGGAATGAATGGGCATTACCGGTCGGTATTTACCGAATCGGTAAATACCGAATTTTCCCATTTCGGAAAAAAAAATCTGGATTGTCCTACATCTCCCCCCTTCATATTTACCGACTCTTAAATACCGAATCGGTATAAGTCGGTATTTAAGAGTCGGTAAATATTATTTACCTACATCTAGCCCCTAATGTCTGGTGTTGAACTGTTGATATTTACAAGGGGTAATGTTTATAACTGCTTCTTGAAATGTTAGGCCATGGATTGTGAAAGTACCCTTTTAGCCTGCTGAAAAGTATAACGCGACAGGCTGTGTTACTTCAAGTTTTCTCCTTTACTGAAAGTATTTAATGAAATGTTTCATCATTTTACAGGAAATGCATTTTTAAAGGCGTCCATGAAATGCTTTAATGTGGTACTTTAAAGTAATTAAGTTTTCGCCTTTAATGAAAGTATTTAATGAAATGTTTTACTCCTGGTACAGGAAAAGAGGTACTCCAACCTAATGTTGTGGCTAACGAAATGTTTTACCTTAATGAACCGTTGATTCTTGATACCTAGTGTATCTATGCTCCTTTTACCTTAGGCACTGCTTGTTCCTGCCTGCTGGAATTCCCCACAGATGGTAAAGGAAATGGTTATTTAGGATTAATGAAATGTTATTATTCCTGCCTGATTTCTAGTGAAATGTTGATTCCTACTTAAGGAACTGTTTATTCACGGTGTAACCTGGCTAATGAAGTTTTCCTGCTACTGATAAAATGCTTTACATCTAATGCCAGGTTTTATCCTCATTAAATGCACTGTTTATTCCTGCTAGGGAGTTTTAGGTAATGTTCACCCTTGTTGGGTGAGAGGTTAACTGCGTTACCTACTGAACAGGTTACTTACTTGATGCCATGGTGATTTCTCCATACCTACTGAGATGTTTTTCTCCTGACTAATGTAATGCTAATCCTTCTAGGAAATGTTTACTGCGACATGCTATACTGATTGTTGAACTGCTCCCTTTTCTCCCCTCCAATGAAATGCTTTAATAACCAATTGA
The DNA here is from genome assembly GCF_964261635.1 of Lissotriton helveticus. Lineage (NCBI taxonomy): Eukaryota > Metazoa > Chordata > Amphibia > Caudata > Salamandridae > Lissotriton > Lissotriton helveticus. The sequence continues at coordinate 160,641,338 of NC_136072.1, forward strand.
TACTGTGATTTTCCACTCCTGAACCTTGATCTTACATAAAAGTTATTTGAATTTTAATCAAACACACTGGAGTGGCGTCAGTCATTGCGTGCCTTTTATTGTCTCAGGGAGTGTGTGCTGTGTAGTCACTTAACACATAAGCTTTCGGGTGCCTACCTACTCGTGCCAGGCTACCCCCAGGGAACTGGTGACCCCAGTTCCTACATTGGTGCCGAGCGGTGGGATTCAGGACCTGTGACTATACAGCACCCTCCAGGGAGACGGAGTGTGCCACAATTAGACTGGACACCTATCGTGCCTGCAAGCATAATTACTTGCCCCCACTGTCTAGCCTGTGTGTATAGAGACCTGTGTTTGACCCAGGATTGTTACCCACGTCCTAGGATCTTTCCTTGCTTTTTATCTGGGTCCCACCTGGCAAAATGGAGTTCCAGCTGGCCAAACTGCCATGGGAATTTTGTCAGGGGATGGGGGTGCCGGTTGGGCGGAGAGCCGCAAAGGAGGAGCTCCGTACCGATTTGAGGGCAGGGGTAAGGGCCCACCCAGAGGGGAGAGTGGATGGGGAACAGGAGGGGCTGGTCACACCAGGGGAGGCGGGCGCTCCAGAAGGACTAGACCTACTGAACACTGTGATGAGTGGAAATGTGCCGTCAGGAAGACCTTCCAAGACAGGCAGTAGTGTATCTGGGAGTAGTGCGTCGTCCAAGGTGTATGAGGACAGGAGGGAGGAGAGGCGATTGAGATTGGAGCTTGCTAAGCTAGCGCACGAGAGGGAGAGAGAAATGGAAGATAAGAAGCTGGCTTTAGAGAGAGAAAGACTAGCTATGGAGGAAAGGAAACTGGTGCACGAGCTTCAGCTCAAGGAAATGGAGCTGAGAGCCTTACAATTAGGTGCGCCAAGAAATTCTAATGGTGGCAGCGTACCAGAGGTTCGGGGGAGTGATCCTGAAGGGAGTGGTGCAGGGATCTTCCGACCCAGCGAGGCGGGAGAGATGAGGAGTAGCCCAGCTGGGTACCAGGATAGTGTGAGGGCTGTAGGGCCTCACATCCCATCTACAGGAGGGAGTGAGACGGGGAGGTGTCCCGAGGTGCCCCAACCGCAGTCACAGGGCCTGGAGAGTTCCATAAGGGGACCCCAGGTTGGGAGCCTAGGCTGTCCTGTTGTGCTTTCCAGTAAAAGGGATCCCCTCGTGCCCGAAGAACCCGGAGCATCAGTAAGCGGAGCTCCAGTGGTTCAGGGTTCTGACCAGTCGCAGGGTTTAGATCCCGGACTGGGGTTTCAGGTTCAGGAGTTGCCTGACCTGGAGGGTGGGGTACCTGTAATTAAGTCCCTACCGAAGTGACTTCCAGGGGTACTTCTCCCGGTGGGAGGGTGCGGAACTCTGGGAGGGGGTGCGGAGGGAGGAAGGACTCTCATCCGTCACCGGCTCAGCCACGGGGCGCAGATCCCGGGTTGGGTGGCCAGGTCGAGGATTTGCCGGACCTGGCGGGTGGGACATCTGTGATCAGAGTCCCCCCGGATGTGACTCTCAGGGGTACTTATCCGGGTAGGAAGGTGTGGAACTCTGGGAGGGGGTGCAGGGGGAGGGAGGACTCGCCCCCGTCACCGGTTCAACCTAAGGGTCTAGACCCTAGGTTGAGAAGGAGAGTGGTCAAATGGTACTACGGGCCTGGGGCTACTACCCCCCACTCTATGAGAGAGCTAGGGCCAGAGACTTTTGGACTGTCTAGAGGCCAGTCCTGGCCACATCCCACTAGGAAACACCAGTGGGGTGGTTTGAATGGCGAAGAGCTGGCAGATGCCATTGAAGTTACGGGCCTGCGTCCACCTTTTTCCGCCCCAAGCAGGGAAGTCCATCACTGTGATGATTGGTCTACCCTGGCTTTTGGCTGGGGGGGGGGAGTTGTGTTGGACGTGGCCCTTTTCACTGAAATTTTTCGCTTTTTGCTTCCCCTAATTTAGGATGTCCCCCCTTTATAATGTAATTGTATAGGCCCTGCGAGGTTGTAATGCCCTGTGTATTGTTAAAATCAATGTTAGGTACAGGTGCTCTACCTTAAACATGGCTGCCATAGGCCCCTGTTACTGCAGTGTGGTCTTGTTAAGGCGCATTCTAGTTGCCAGGAGCTGGCAGGGACTCCCAACATTGTTGCCATTCCAGCCTGCCATGCCTGCCCACAGTTAGAGTAGGGAAGCTCCTGGCACCTTCTAGAATAACGGTGGAGCTTAGTTTTGCCGCCTTAGAGGGTGGTCACCTGACCTGGGCCTATATAAGCAAGGGAGGGAAAACTTTCGAGTCAGTTGCGGCATCACTGACCTGGGGAACCCACGCAGGAGTTTTAGGCGGTAGGGCCTAGTCAGGGACCTATGCTACTGGGAGTGACAGGATTTAGGTGCTGCCTCTTAAGCTGGGTGAGGTGCCCTGAACTACCCACTGATCTGGCACGGCGAGAGGGAACCACAGGGTCCATCTACAGTGACCTGCAGAGGAAGCCTGCCTGCAGGCCCCCAACTCAACCCCCCTTCAAGTAACCAGAAACAAGAAACCAGCAGCTATTTACAAGGGCGCCAAAAACCATCAAGCGCCAAGGAAAGGAAGACATTCAAGTTACCACAGGACTGCTGGGGAATCAACCAGGTACTGGACTGTGCTGCACCTGCGCCCCCCTGCCTTCACCTGGGTCCCTGCGCTATTCTGCCACTGTCGTGTAGTCTGTCCTGCATGAATTGCCTCATTTACTACAGCTGACTGAACTGCGGTGCCCTTTGATAAGCGCTATTAAAGAAGCTGCCTTCAAGTATTATAACTGCCTCAGGCACTGGTCTGCCACGAGCTGCTGTGGCCTGTACTGTTTTGCCCTGCAGCCCTATGCCGTTGGAAGCGCTGGGTCTTTGGAGACAGTTGCTGCCCTAAGCGCTATATCCTGGAAGCGCCACGAAGTCCCTGTGTGAAGCGCTATATTGCCCAAGCGCTGTGTGTGTGCCTGGAAGCGGCGCATACCTGTGCCCCCACAGCGCCGCGAAGTCCGAGAACGCCGCTGCCCTGGTCATCGCAGGAGCCTCGGCGCATTCTGGTGTCCCCCTCGGTGGCCCTCGGTGCCAGGAGAGGGCCGCCGCCACGTTGCTGAGGGACGAAATCACCGCCGCCGCCTGGGGGCTCACGAGGCCTTGGGCCTGCCGCTGCGGCCCGGCGCGCTCTTGTTGGCGCCGGTGCTGCCTTTATCACCCCCCTCGGCGGCCCCCGGTGTGAGGAGAGGGCCGCCGGAATACAAAGTGGGCCGCGCTAGGCCCGAAGAAGCCATCCTGTCAGCCTCACGTGACGGGGCGCGTCAAGCCACGCCCCCGGCGCGCATCGATTGGCCGCGTGTCCAAGCCCCCCTGCAGCCGCATTTGGATTAGTTCCCGGGCCGTGAAGGCTGTGGAAGGCCCGGGAACAGCTTGTCGTCGGGGAGTGCTCTGTGAGAGAGTCCGAGCACCTGCCGGTAGAGGCCCCAGAAGACCGGAGAAACATCGGGGCTGAAGGGAGGCCCCGGGAAGAGCGCCTGAGTCGCGCTGGCCTCCCCTGACCGGCCCACCATCTCTGAGGCCGGCTGACACTGCCGGAGGGCTCTGGGGAGAGTAACAGCCCTCCCCCCCAGCGCCAGAAACCTCCGCAAGGGCCCTGGAAGGGCCAAAGAGAGAAGGTAACCCCGGGGAGGAGGGCGGGAGGCCCTGAGTTCAACCCTCCCCGGGGGAAAGTTGAAATTGGGCCCCATTGGCCCCCTACATGGCCTAGAGGGTTAACGCTTAGTGGGACTGGCTGGTCTTACCTGCCCTTAGGCAGGTTTACAAAGAGTACTATTGCTGAGCCATAACGTACCCTGGCTTGGAGCCAGTGCCAATGCTTGATAAGAAGCCCCTTGTCCCTGTATGCCTACAGTAAAGTTGGGAAATGTCTCCTTCCTGCTAATTAAATAGTGAATCATTGCCCTGTACTGAATTTCTTGCAGGGGCGGGCTTCAAGGAATCCTGATGGGAGTAAACTCTGATACTTATTGATTTACTCCAGCACAATTTTGATAACCTAATGTCAGGTGTTGAACTGTTGATATTTACAAGGGGTAATGTTTATAACTGCTTCTTGAAATTTTAGGCCATGGTTTGTGAAAGTACCCTTTTAGCCTGCTGAAAAGTATAACGCGACAGGCTGTGTTACTTCAAGTTTTCTCCTTTACTGAAAGTATTTAATGAAATGTTTCATCCTTTTACAGGAAATGCATTTTTAAAGGCGTCCATGAAATGCTTTAATGTGGTACTTTAAAGTAATGAAGTTTTCTCCTTTAATGAAAGTATTTAATGAAATGTTTTACTCCTGGTACAGGAAAAGAGGTACTCCAACCTAATGTTGTGGCTAACAAAATGTTTTACCTTAATGAACCGTTGATTCTTGATACCTAGTGTATCTATGCTCCTTTTACCTTAGGCACTGCTTGTTCCTGCCTGCTGGCATTCCCCACAGATGGTAAAGGAAATGGTTATTTAGGATTAATGAAATGTTATTATTCCTGCTTGATTTCTAGTGAAATGTTGATTCCTACTTAAGGAACTGTTTATTCACGGTGTAACCTGGCTAATGAAGTTTTCCTGCTACTGATAAAATGCTTTACATCTAATGCCAGGTTTTATCCTCATTAAATGCACTGTTTATTCCTGCTAGGGAGTTGTAGGTAATGTTCACCCTTGTTGGGTGAGAGGTTAACTGCGTTACCTACTGAACAGGTTACTTACTTGATGCCATGGTGATTTCTCCATACCTACTGAGATGTTTTTCTCCTGACTAATGTAATGCTAATCCTTCTAGGAAATGTTTACTGCGACATGCTATACTGATTGTTGAACTGCTCCCTTTTCTCCCCTCCAATGAAATGCTTTAATAACCAATTGATACTGTGATTTTCCACTCCTGAACCTTGATCTTACATAAAAGTTAATTGATTTTTAATCAAACACACTGGAGTGGCGTCAGTCATTGGGTGCCTTTTATTGTCTCAGGGAGTGTGTGCTGTGTAGTCACTTAACACATAAGCTTTCGGGTGCCTACCTGCTCGTGCCAGGCTACCCCCGGGGAACTGGTGACCCCAGTTCCTACAACCACATATAAAATCTCTTCCCCTTGCATGCATACGAATGTCTGGTGGAAGGACGTCTTGCCTCTTTCAGAATGAACATGCAGTCCTCTGGCAACCCTAGATGGCCGTATTGGATGACCTCAGGAGCCATGCTGCCAAGCTCAGTGACGGAAGGTTGGGATGGAAGATCCTCCTGTCCATCTTGGACATCAGGTCCGGCCTGCATGGCAGCCTCTTGTGAGGTGTCACTGACAGATGAAGCAGGTCCGTGTACCACCATTGCCTCGGCCAATCGGGAGCAATCAGAATCATTGTTGTGCACGAGTGTGTTAGCTTGCTCACCACCTTCGGAATCAACGGGAGAGGTGGAAAGGCGTACACAAATTCGTTTGACCAGTCGATCAAAAAAGCATTCCCTCTCGGCCTGGCCGGTGGAATCTGGAGGCGAAGCTTCGGCATTTGGCGTTTTGGTCGTCCGCGAACAAATCTATGGAGGGACGACCCCAGGATTGAAAAAGTTCCGCCACCACTTCGTCGTGAAGAACCCAGTCTTCTTTGTCGTCGAAGTGACGGCTTAGAGCATTTGCCCTCACGTTTTGTTCTCCTGGAAGGTGAACCGCCGTGACAGATAGCCCTCAGCCAAAAGCCAATGCCAGATCCTCTGCGCTTCCAATGACAACGTCCGAGAGCGCGTCCCCCCCTGCTTGTTCAAGTAGTACATCGTGGTGGTGTTGTCCGTCTGTACTAGCACCGATGACTCTTGGATCGAGGGGAGGAACGCTTTGAGAGCCAGGTGTACTGCTCTCAGCTCCAGCATGTTGATATGGTAAGTGCTTTCCTTGTGTGACCACTGACCTTGAACCTGCAGGGGACCCATGTGCGCCCCCCAGCCCAGAAGGGAGGCGTCCGTGATCAGTGTTTGTGTAGGGGGAGGTTGATGGAACAGGATTCCCACCTGCATATTCTGAGCTTTTGTCCACCACGGAATAGACGCTCGAGCTGCGTCTGAGATAGTGATGTGGTCGTCCCAGCGAGCCGATTGCTGATCCCACTTGTCCTCTAGATCCTGCTGAAGAGGACGCATGCGGAGTCTGGCATTCGGAACCAGGAAGATGCAGGACACCATCAACCCTAGCAGGGAGGCAATCCTGCGTACTTTCTGAGTATTGCTGTGAAGAATCAGCTGACATTTCTGGACGATTGATGATTGTCTCTCCTCCGAAGGAAACACTTTTCCTGTTTCGGAGTCTAGCAGAGCTCCAAGGAAGTGAACCCTCTGGGTGGGCTGAATGACTGATTTTCCGAAGTTGACATGTAGCCCTAGTCTCTGGCAGAGCTGTATGCAAGTCTGGAACTGATTCCTTGCATTGACTGGGGAAGGACCTTTCACCAGCCAATCGTCCAAGTATGGATACACGAAGACCCCTCTGCGACGTAGTGCAGCTGCGACCACCGCCACACACTTCGTGAACACCCGAGGGGCCGACTTTAATCCAAACGGCAGGACTTTGAACTGATAGTGAGAGGTCCCCACCCTGAACCGAAGAAATCTTCTGTGACTGGGATGTATTGGGACATGGAAATAAGCACCTTGAAGGTCCAGCGAACACATCCAATCTCCCTTCCTGAGATGTGGATATATTTGGTGAAGCACCAACATGCGGAATCTTTCCTTTTTGACATGCAGATTTAGTGTTCGCAAGTCCAGGATGGGTCTGTATTCTGCCTTCTGTCCTTTTTTCTTGACCAGAAAATAACGGGAGTACACTCTGAGAGTACACTACAGACTCCCCTCTGAGAGACCGGAACTCTCTCGATAGCTGACTTTTCGAGCAAAGTGGTGACTTCTTTTTGCAGCAGGTGAAGTTGATGATTTGATGTAGACATTGGGGGAACTGGTGAAGGAGGACGACTGAAACAAAGACAGTACCCATTCTGAAGCGTAGACAACACCCATCTGTCTTTTGTGATGCTTTGCCACTCTTTTAAATGCTTTGACAGGCTTCCCCCCACTGTAGTGGTCCACGGCGCTGGGGGAAGAGACGACTCATTGCTTGGCTTGAGCCTTGCCGGTGTTGTCGCCTTGGCGCTGATTATTTCCCTTGTAATTACGCTTGCCTTTATACTGGGACTTTTGCTGCCCCTGCTGATCTTGGCTCTTCTGCCAGTTTGGGGTTTGAACCCGCTGCTTTGTAGAGCCCTTGTTGAAGGAGCGAAATTTCTTCTTGAACTCCTTCTTCTTCTCAAGACCCACTGCCTTGAGAGTTTCCAGCTCTGCCTTCATGCGCTGCATTTCCTCGTCTGCGCTTGTGCCAAACAATGAAGCACCCTAAAAAGATAAGTTCAATATATGTGCTTGGGCTTCTGGTTTTAAAGCCGTTAGTCACAACCATGATGACCTTCGTGCTGTTACCCCATGAGCATACCCATGAGCTGCTAGGGTAGCTCCATCCGCTGCGGCGCTTATCACCTGGTTGGAGACTTGACTGCCTTCCTGGAGGATTTCCTCAAAGTCCTTACGGTCCTCTACTGGAAGTTTCTCCGCGAAACGTTGCAGAGAATCCCACAGGGAGCGGTCATAACGCCCCAAGAGGGCTTCCGCATTGGCAACCTTGAGGAAAGACGCTGATGTATTGCAGACCCACCTTCCCCACGAGTCTTGCATCTTACTGTCCTTATCCGGAGGAACAGTCGAGGATGAGGCAACTACATTGGACTTCCTCGCCGCCGCAATAATCACTGAGTCCGGGGGAGGATCAGCTCTGAGGAATAGCGGATCGTCCTCTGGAGATTTGTACTTTTTAAGAATCTTCGCCGGACCCGCTCTGACCGTCGCTGGGGTTAAAAAGACATCCATGACTGGCTCTATAATCCCCGGCACCAAAGGCAGAAGAGGTTTGGGTGCAGACCTATGTTGTAATGTTTCAAATATTATCGAGGTCTTGACCTGCGGAGCTTTTAAGGCAATTCCCAGCTTAAGACCTCCCCTACCCAGAACGTCCTGAAAAGTTTAGATATCATCTATTAGAGATACCCTCATTGAAGGAGAGTCTGTCAGGGTAGGAGAGTAGTCTCTGTGAGAGCGGGTCGAGGAAGAAGTAGAAGGAGTTCTTCGATCTCTTCTTGTGCTTCTTGATCGCGATCTACACCTGCCGGTTCACACCCTGGAGCGCAATCGTTCCCTTTGACGAACTGGGGAGCGCGATCTTTTTCCTCTGGTGAACTGGAGAGCGTGATCTTTCCTTCTGACGTGATCTTTCTCTCTGTTGAACTGGAGAGCGTGATCTTTCTCTCTGGCGAACCGGGGAACGTGATCTTTCCTTCCGGCGAACTGGAGAGCGTGATCTTTCTCTTTGCCTCACCGGAGAGCGTGACCGTTCTCTAGGCCTAGAGAGCGGTTGCTGCAATCGATACGCTGTCTCCTTGTCCGGAGCCCAGTGATGCAGTGGCTTGCACCATCTCGGTGAAAGTCTGACAGTAGGCGATTTATGTGTTGAATCCTTCACTGGAGAGAGTGATGGAGGCGTTGCATCCCTTTGCGAATGCCTGGATTCCTCGCTGCCCGACTGATAAATAATCACATTCGGGCCAGAGTCCGAACCTGAGCCTGCCGCAGACCTGGAGCGACCGCGAGAGTCCCTCTGTTCCGGCGACTCCTTCCGCTTGGCAGCGTGACTGTCACTCACTTGCGAGTCCTGGTCATCCTCCGCAGCTGAGGGAGACCCAGACGACCTTATAGACTGCTGTGCCACTGTCTGAGGTTGGACCACTGGAGTTCCATGTCTCGACGTCGATCTCCGAGGAGGTGAAGACAATACAGGCTTCTCCAACGTCGAACTTTGCGTAACTCTCGACGGCGAGTGCCCTGCCGACATTTGTGAATGCCTCGACGTCGAGCGTCGATGGTGGGACGCCGACGGAGGAAGCATCGACGTCCAACTACCATGGTCCTTCGACGATGATGAATGCCTCGACGTCGAATGTCGATGAGTCGTCGACGGAGAATCTCTCAACGTCGAACGCCGATGACCTGGCGGCGACGGAGGATGCTTCGAGGTCGATCTCTTCCTCGACGTTGATGGCCGATGACCTGACGACGACGGGGGATGACTCGACGTCGATCGCCGATGACCTGGCGACGACGGAGAATGCCTCGATGTCGAGCGTCTATAGCCAGACGACGACGGAGGCTGCCTCGACGCCGAACGCCCATGACTAGGCAGAAGCTTCGACGTCGAGAACTCTACCTGAGCCTTCGACGACGGAAGTCTCGACGTTGAGCCGCCCTGCTTCAACGGAGACCTAGACGTTGCACTCGACGCTGCACATAGCCCGGTTGACGGCAGCGGAGTCTTGACTTTCGACGCTGAAGACTTCATCTTCTTCGTCGTTGGAGACTTCGACGCCAATCCCGACGCCGAGGGAGAGCAGGTCGGAACTTTCTTCGACGTCGACCGCTTCATAAGTCTCTTTGGAGACCTACCTCTCTCAGAAAGTCCATAAATCCTGCTTCTTTCTCGGTCCTTGATAGTTCTGGATGACAAGGACTGGCAGTGGACACAAGATGCTACCTCATGAGAGTCAGGTAGACAGCGAATACACACAGGATGTGTATTAGACCAAGCCTTCTTATGCCCACAGGCAGGGCAGGTGTCAAAAAGGGCCTTAGGCATTTCTGACAAAAAATTAACCTTTTTTGAGCCCAAAAAAGGTATAACTATCTCTCTAAGGTTAAAACCCGTCGAGTGAGATCAAAAATTTGAAGAAAACACCAAATAATTCTGACAGAAAGTCAAAAAAAGGTGGGAGCTGTTAACCAGGGTCCTGACAGAAGGAGCCGGAAAGAACAACTGACCTAACTGTCACCCCTGAGGCATGATGGGAAGCCTGGGTTCATGGCTGCCTTAAAGGCACAGTGCCAGTTTTTTGGTTGAAAATGCTTTCATTTTCTATGTTATTGCTTTTCAATGCAGCCTGAGACTAACAATGTCTTTTTATGAGCCATTTTCAGGAGTTATGAGTGTTTTTACTCATTAAAACACAAAATTCAAAGGATATTTGATTTAATGTGTTATTTGTTTCCTTTATAATTGCAGTACATGTACAAGGTTTTTACTTTGTGTTAGCCTCTTTTTCGGGCTGCATTGGTATGAGAAAAATAATATATGTACATACATATATGTGGAGTTAGATATATGTGTTTTTTACATATATATTTTTATATTGTTTCCGGGGTCCCGCACATGGGCGGGAATATTCAGTGCTTATGACTATTGATGAGGATCCCCTGGAAGAGAAATGGCCCTTTTTGCAGGGTTATCCCCAAACTTGTTGCTTCTTCCTCCTATTTTTTCCTGACGTGTTTGTGTTGGTTTTAGGACTCTGGGCACTTTATCACTCGAATCAGTACTAAAGTGCATATGCTCTCTGTATAAGTTGGGTTATGGATTGGTGTTTCCATGCTTGGAAATCTGATTTACTTGTTAGTCCCTAGTAAAGTGCACTGAGTATGCCAGGGCCTGTAAATCAAATGCTACTAGTGGGCCTGCAGCACTGATTGTGTCACCCACGTGAGTAGCCTTAAAAAGGTAACTCAGACCTGCCATTGCAGAGTCTGCACACAGTTGGTAACTGCCATGTCGACTTGGCCAGTGCACAAGCTTGCCAATCCCTAATCTTCCCTTTTCTTACATGTCAGGCACCCCTAATGTAGGCCCAAGGTACCCCTGTGGGCAGGGTGCAGTGTCTGTGAAAGGTCGGGCATGCCCTGGTGTGTGTGGCATGTCCTGATAGTGAATTACAACCAATTTTGTTTTTCACTATTGCAAGGCTACCTGTTCCCCATAGGACAGAATGGGAAGTTTGTTTATAACATCTTATAGACAAAACTGGCCCGGGGAAATAGGTAAGGAAATAAAATGTATTATGCCTAAACTCAGAATTTAAAGATGCATCTTTTAGTGAAGGTGATTTTTACATTCTGTGTTTGAAAATACCACTTTTAGAAAGTAGGTATTTTCTTGCTTAGTCATCACGTGTGCCTCTGCTGGAATATGGATTGCATGTCTGGGTATTGAATGACAGAAGGCTGGGGAGCAGGAGTGGCTTCAGATAGCCTAGGTAGGTCAGGAAAGGGCTGAGTAGACATGGGCTGCGATGGGGGAAGGGGGAGGAAATTTCCTTGTACCTCAAAGGACCTAGTCTGCCTCTGACAATACTGTCTCCACCTCCTGCCAGGAAATCACACCAGAGAAGGCAGAACTGGTTCTGGCTGGGGACAGACACTCTCTGCCTAAGAGATCAAAGGATTTTGAGATATAAATATTGGGGCCCAGAACCCTGAACTTTAGAACTCTTTTGGATCAAGAAGACTGCCAAGAAGAAGAGCTGGAGAAGCTGTGAGGAGGGACTACCACTTTGCTGTATTGGCCTGCAGTGGCTTCTTCTGTCTTGGGCAGTGAAAGGACTGGACTGAACTTTCTGCAATCTACTTTTGTGAGTTTCTCCAAGGGCTTGAGGTAGAGCTTGCCCCCCGTTCAAGAAGTCTCAGGAACAGCAAAGACTTCAAGCTCTTCTGCCCTCAGCACTGAGGACTGTGTGTTTTGTGCTGCAACAGAAAGAAAATCAATTTGACTACGTCTACAACGCCGCTGCTGACTCCGTGTCCTGAAGGCACCGCAGAGGGCACCGCTGCAACGCCGCACAGCGACCCTGGTCTCACCGATGATGCCTGCTGACACCACCACCAAGCCGCTGCTTACACCGTGACCTGTGGGCACCGCACTCCGAACCGCTTTGCTTCACGACGACGCCATGGCACCGCAGAGGGCACCGCCGCACCACGTCCCTGGTCTCACCGACAACGCCTGTTGACACCGCCACCGAGCCGTTGCTGGCACCGCAACTTGTGGGCACCGCACTCCGCATCGCATCACCTCGCTTCACGATGACGCTCTAGTATCACTGACGACGACGCTCCACGACGTAATTGAAGCCGCTGCTTGCACCGTGGTTTGAGGGCACAGCTCGTAAAGTTACACAACACATCACCCTCATTCCGCACCGCAGCCTTGGCCTACTGACGCCGGTGCCATCGACTCCAGCTTGTCAGCCGACTACAGCGCTTCAGCATCGACGACGCCTCTGCTTGCACTGTGACCTGCCAGCACAGTGACGAGCACCACCTTCATCTCACACCGCAACCCTGGTCTCACCGATGACACCATCTGACGCAGCCACCGAGCCGCTGCTCGCACCGCAACCTGAGGGCACCGCATGCCGCATAGCTGCACTTCACACCGCAGCACACAACACCTGCCGATGCCAGTGCTCCTGACTCCAGAGAGGAGATCAACCTGCAACGCGCATGACTTCGAGGGCCCCAACGACTCCTGCACCGACCTCCGGACCCAACGCCTGCAGGCGCAGTGTTTTCGGAAGCTCAACGAGAGGACACGGACGCCCTGCATTTCTAAAAGGTACTGTTTGTTGGTCTTCCCGACACCGTAGCTGGCCCGCGACGCCACTGTCAGCCAGAACTGTTTGGATTTGTTTGCTCATGATGCCCGGATAGCCCCGAACGGAGCTATCATTATCAAGGTACTATTTTCTATAGTATATTTTGATAAGTGAAGATATTGAAGTACTGTATTGTGGATTTCTATCGTTTTTGGTCTTGTCTTAAGTATATAAAAATATTGGATATTTTTCTAAACTGGTGTGGTGTCCTTTTGTAATGCTTACACTGTATTACTGTTGGTTATGTGCAAATGCTTTACACACTGCCTCTAAGATAAGCCTGACTGCTTGTGCCAAGCTACCAAGGGGGTGAGCAGGGGTTATTTTAGGAGTGTAACTCCCTTATCCTGACTAGAGTGGTGATTTCTGCCTGGCTTTGGCACAAGCCCTAGCCTGCCAAAAATCCCATTTCTTACAGGCTTCCAAATTACGAATGTGTGTATTCTCTGTGTTTATTGACAAACATTTTCGGAAGCATGTCTCACTGGAATGTGTGAGCTAAGGCACCTGATGCCTTAGTATTAAACCGCTGATGAATCACACACACAAAAAAGCAGAGCACTCCACAGAAAGGGGACGTGCGAGGGCAGTGAGGAATCTGTGGTTTGAAAGAGCATTTACCAGAAAGAGCTTTACCAAAGGTAAGTAACTTGTTTTTCTGATGGACAGTTCTACATGCGGATTCCTCACCTTAGAATGGATACCAAAGCAGTACCTCCCCAAGGTGGAAGCCTGTGGAGTGGGCTCAGACCAAAAAGTTCTGCAGGACCAACCTGGCAAAATGCCCAACCCATCCTGACTGTCAAGGAAGTAGTGCTTCATGAACATGTGCGCTGATGCTCATGTGGAGGTCTGACAGATGTGAAGAACAGGCACTCCATGTTCCAACACAGTGGTAGCACATCTTAATGCAGAGAACTATCCACCTTGACAAAGTCCTTTTCTGCACCACCTTACCGTTGTATGCCCCAGAGAACCACAGATAAAGCGGATGGTACATCCAATGGTCTTCGGTGCAATCGATGTAAAAGCTTAAAACTCCATTGAGGTACTGCCAATGGAGACCTCCTCCTCTTTTGACAGATGAGGCAGGGCAAAGAATGTTAGTAGGGTGATGGTTTGCCCAAAGTGAAAAAGCATGACAACTTTAGGCAAAAAGGCTGCCTCGTCCACAACACCAGTTTGTGTGTAAAAGATTTTGGTGTGGGGCAGTTGCACCAAGAAAGCCTGGAGCGCACTCACTTGATGAGCTGAAGTGATTGCAATGAGCAAGATGGTTTTGAAAGTCCCAACAAACAGCTGTGCATTGGCTTAAAGGTGTAATATATGAAGAACATCAGGACCACATTAGGATCCCGCTGTGACACCACATATGGCTTGTGAGGGAACATGCGTGGCAAACCTTTAATGACCCGCATCACAACAGGTGATTTAAATCAGGATAGTTGGTCCAGCAAATGCAGAAAGCCCAAAAGAGCAGACACATAACCTTTAATGGTGCACACTGCAAGATCTTGCTGAGGCAAAGATAAAAGAAACAACAATACATCTGACTGTTTGCTTGCAAGGGGTCTCTATCATGGATTTCACATCAAGCAACAAATTTCTCCCAACGCCCAGCATAAATATATGTTAAAGAGAGACACCTGGTGGCAAGGATGACCTCAACAACCTCAGGAGGTCAATCAAACGCAGTCAACTGCCAGTGAACAAACTATACATATGGAGATGTATATTGTGCAGGCAATGGAGCAGATCACTGTCCTGCTGCTGTTATGACAGCAGATCCTTCTGAGGTGGTAAGCTGATTGGAGGACAAAGGCCATGCCCAGACGTTCTGGGTACCAAACCCTGCTGGTCCAATGTAGAGCCATTAGGATGATTTGGTTCATTCCTGATATTCGTTATAAAACTTAGGGAAGGAGAGGCAGTGGAGGAATGACATTTAGGTGTCCCATGCTCCACTCTAGCCTGAATGCATCTCCTAGACAAAGCATTCTTGGGAACTCCAGCGAGCGGATGGTTTGACACTGCACATTTTTCGATGGCTGGCGACCAGATTGAACCAAGGCTCTTATTACTGTGAGAAGACATCTTGCACCATCCCAAGATGCAACTACCATTCATGATCCACCATGCTCCACCAGCTGAGCTTGTCGTTCTGTTCACTGCTCATCGCAGTATTTAAAGATCTCAGCAAGTGGTTCTCGATCAGGAAGTTGCCTTGACGATCCAGTCAACTTCAGAGGCGCAGTGCCGCTTAGCACAAGACAGAAGACTCCACTCTGTCATGCTTGCTAAGGCACCACACCACACGGTGGTGGTGTTGGCCATGAGAACTCGCACCGCCTTCTCTTGATTGATGGCTTAAAGGCCTTCAATGGCAGGCGGATGGTATGCAACATATTTATGTGCAGCCGTATTCCTGCCGGGACCAGAGTCCTCTCATCTGTTCCTCGCTCAGATGAACACCCCAAACCAGCAGGGATACATCCGTCACCACTGTCAAATATGGGTAGGGAAGGAAGAAGGTTGGCCTTCTTTGATCTGCAGGTAACATCAGTGGCGGTACAAAAGGAGGTGGTGATGGACAGAGCATCTGAATCAATCAAACACTCACTCCCAGTCAAAAGATCTGGGTTTAATCCATCACCGTACTTTAGCCCACTCTGCCACCCCAGTTCAGACATGGCTATATGCAAATCAGTCTGACCCTGTGCCTCATGGGAACAGTCCAGCCCGAACTGCCAAGCCATGTCTTCCCTGGACCGGAAACAAGCTTCCGAGGACCGTTTTCTGGCATTCCAGCCGTCTTCAGCCCGGCTTGCTTGAATCCAGTGGCAAAGTGAGCAAGGGACTCACGTCTGAGCATACCCTGCCACACTTATGGCGGCCAAAAGCGGTACAAAAGGGGGTGGTGATGGACGGAGCATCTGAATCAATCAAACACTCACACCCAGTCAAAAGATCTGGGTTTAATCCATCACCGTTCTTTAGCCCACTCTGCCACCCCAGTTCAGACATGGCTATATGCAAATCAGTCTGACCCTGTGCCTCATGGGAACAGTCCAGTCCGAACTGCCAAGCCATGTCCTCCCTGGACCGGAAACAAGCTTCCGAGGACCGGTTTCTGGCATTCCAGCCGTCTTCAGCCCGGCTTGCTTGAATCCAGTGGCAAAGTGAGCAAGGGACTCACGTCTGAGCATACCCTGCCACACTTATGGCAGCCAAAAGCGGGTGGTGATGGATGGAGCATCTGAATCAATCAAACACTCGCACCCAGTCAAAAGATCTGGGTTTAATCCATCACCGTTCACTAGCCCACTCTGCCACCCCAGTTCAGACATGGCTATATGCAAATCAGTCTGACCCTGTGCCTCATGGGAACAGTCCAGCCCGAACTGCCAAGCCATGTCTTCCCTGGACCGGAAACAAGCTTCCGAGGACCGGTTTCTGGCACTCCAGCTGTCTTCAGCCTGGCTTGCTTGAATCCAGTGGCAAAGTGAGCAAGGGACTCATGTCTGAGCATACCCTGCCACACTTATGACGGCCAAAATAGGTACAAAAGGGGGTGGTGATGGACGGAGCATCTGAATCAATCAAACACTCACACCCAGTCAAAAGATCTGGGTTTAATCCATCACCGTTCTTTAGCCCACTCTGCCACCCCAGTTCAGACATGGCTATATGCAAATCAATCTGACCCTGTGCCTCATGGGAACAGTCCAGCCCGAACTGCCAAGCCATGCCTTCCCTTGACCGGAAACAAGCTTCCGAGGACCGGTTTCTGGCATTCCAGCCGTCTTCAGCCAGGCTTGCTTGAATCCAGTGGCAAAGTGAACAAGGGACTCACGTCTGAGCATACCCTGCCACACTTATGGCAGCCAAAAGCGGTACAAAAGGGAGTGGTGATGGACGGAGCATCTGAATCAATGAAACACTCACACCCAGTCAAAAGATCTGGGTTTAATCCATCACCGTTCTTTAGTCCACTCTGCCACCCCAGTTCAGACATGACTATATGCAAATCAATCTGACCCTGTGCCTCATGGGAACAGTCCAGCCCGAACTGCCAAGCCATGTCTTCCCTGGACCGGAAACAAGCTTCCGAGGACCGGTTTCTGGCATTCCAGCCGTCTTCAGCCCGGCTTGCTTGAATCCAGTGGCAAAGTGAGCAAGGGACTCACGTCTGAGCATACCCTGCCACACTTATGGCGGCCAAAAGAGGTACAAAAGGGGGTGGTGATGGACGGAGCATCTGAATCAATCAAACACTCACACCCAGTCAAAAGATCTGGGTTTAATCGATCACCGTTCTTTAGCCCACTCTGCCACCCCAGTTCAGACATGGCTATATGCAAATCAATCTGACCCTGTGCCTCATGGGAACAGTCCAGCCCGAACTGCCAAGCCATGCCTTCCCTTGACCGGGAACAAGCTTCCGAGGACCGGTTTCTGGCATTCCAGCCGTCTTCAGCCAGGCTTGCTTGAATCCAGTGGCAAAGTGAACAAGGGACTCACGTCTGAGCATACCCTGCCACACTTATGGCGGCCAAAAGCGGTACAAAAGGGGGTGGTGATGGACGGAGCATCTGAATCAATGAAACACTCACACCCAGTCAAAAGATCTGGGTTTAATCCATCACCGTTCTTTAGCCCACTCTGCCACCCCAGTTCAGACATGACTATATGCAAATCAGTCTGACCCTGTGCCTCATGGGAACAGTCCAGCCCGAACTGCCAAGCCATGTCTTCCCTGGACCGGAAACAAGCTTCCGAGGACCGGTTTCTGGCATTCCAGCCTTCTTCAGCCCGGCTTGCTTGAATCCAGTGGCAAAGTGAGCAAGGGACTCACGTCTGAGCATACCCTGCCACACTTATGGTGGCCAAAAACGGTGATGGATTAAACCCAGATCTTTTGACTGGGTGTGAGTGTTTGATTGGTTCTGATGCTCCGTCCATTACCACCCCCTTTGGTAACATCAGTGGGACTGTAGGGCGGACACATGAAAGTACGCCTCCTGCAGGTCCAAGGCAACGACTTAGTTGCCTTGACCAAGGGCAAATAGAACTTGGGGCAGTGCGAGCACTTTGAGTTTGTCCTTTCACAATGAGGCATTCAGAGGGCAAAGAATTAAAATACGGTGAAGGCCTCCACCCCTCTTTCGCATGAGGAAATAGCAGGAGTAACAACCTGTCTCTACTTCCAAAGCTAATACCTTTTCAAAGGCCCCTTTGGCTATAACAGCCTGCACCTCTTGCATCAAAATGGATCGGTGTTCCTCTGAAAGCAGCTCCGATGTGGGAGGAAGTTGAGGAAGGTCGGAAAGGAATCGAAGGGCATAGCCCTGCTGGATGATCTTGAGGACCCTTCTGTTGTATCTAGTGGCCTGTCATCGTGGATCCTCCCTTTGACACATTGATATGAACAGCTAAGGACAAACTAAAGTAGCCTGGATGCAGTCCTGATACCACAGGGTAGATGACGTACACAATGTCTGCTTGATCTCTGCCCCAGGACATAAAAAAGGACTGGGTTGACTGCTTCAGTAGTTGCAGGGCCTGGCAGAGTTTATATGCAAGTCCTCTGCAGTAGCTTAAGAAGGGTCAGTGCTCCTAAGGAAACTGTCAGGCAGGGGTTGAATGGCCAAGGAACACACTGTGGCTCTGTTTTCTTGAAAGCATTCAAGGGAAGAAACTGCCTTTTTTCACCAAAGTGAGACTCATCAAAAAGCACATCCATTGGAGGCACCTAGATGTCCCCTAAAACGCCGGTGGATTGCACCCATGGAAGGCTTCAAAGTACCACAATAATGACCACCAAAAACCCCAAGCAGACATTAGTATCTGGGATAGGCATAATGACATATTTAGCTACATCCTGGCCATCTTGGATGGTTTTAGCCAAAGAGGCCCGAAACCCCTCCAATACCGACAGCAAAATCTCGCAGGCCATGTCCAGAAGAGCGTGCATATAACAGCCTGAGGAAGACCGCACTGACTGACTTCAACTTCAAGTTGGTGGAAGACAATAACCATTTCCTGAACACCTGAATCATTTTCAAATCCCTATCTGAAGGGATGGCGGGGGACAATTCAGGGCTAGCTTTGCTGGTGGAAGCTTGGATCACCGAACTCTCAGGAAAATAGTGCAGCCTAAGAAAGTCTTGGTCCACTGGCATCCTTCTGGGGTGCTTAGCCACATGCCTGTTCACTGGGGGGTAAGAGCACAGCTTTGCCCAAGTAACCCACAATGGTGTCATTCAGAGCTTCATTAAATGGAAGCAAGGATATTTGGGTTGAATCCAATTGGAAGCAGCTGTAGGTCCAGGACTTCAACTGCATGTCTATTCAGCTCAGAAAATGAAAGATTCACCTCAATTGGGGGTCCAAAAGACGATTTAATCCTGTCATGGGAGGTTTCAGCCTGTTGGCCTTCTGCAAGTCATTACAGATATCATAGTATGGGCAAATCATCCCCATCATCAGCATTATCTTTATACTGGTGATCAGAATCTAGCCAAAAGGTTATGAAGCCTCCGAGGAAGGCCTCATGGAAGTGTTTTGTCTGAATCACAGCTTATAGGAACCGGGTGTCCTGGAGTGGAGTCAAAGCATGACCTACATTGGGCTTAAAGCGGCTTCTGTTTGAGGTCATACATCAGTATTAGGTTGGACCTCCAGCAATATCAGGATTGGCATCAGTGGAGAAGGAACGGGCCAGATGTTGGAGCCAGAATGGAGGTTGGTAATGTAGTCTATGCAGAAGCCCAGGAGGGTTCAATGGGCACAGACTGTGTCAAGGATGAAATTGCCAGTACTACGCGGACTGGAGGTCCTTGTGGATCCGTGGGGCCAAAAGCTCACCAGAGGGAGCCGAAAGAGTGGCAAAATATGCAACATTGCCTTCTTAAATGCCTTGACCTGCTGCACCATTGCCAATAGCTCAAGACATTTGAGGCACAATGGGACAAGTTAAGGAATCGCCTCCGCAATTAGGAAATGAGAATGAAATCAGTTGCCATCATGACATCAGCTAGACTTTCCTTTGGTCAGGCAGCTGGAGGATGAGGTTGATTCCCACTCAACGTTTTATGCTTCTTCTTAAATTTTGATTTGGACTTACGAGACAGCCTCAGCCACAAAGACGTTCCGTCGCAGGAATACATTTGAGAGGAGGAACAAACTGTGTCCTCGACGTGGAGAGGGAGTGAAACGTATGTGATGACCATGACTTTGGTTTTCAACGATATACTGTTATGTTTCATGGTCCTGGAATGCCTGCTGGTGCATGAAAGGCATATTCTTTGTACGTGAAGCACCAGAAGTGCAAGGGTCAATCTGAAAGGTAACCAATTTTGGTAACCTAATAGAAAGATCGGGATAGCTGACCCCACCCACTAAATATCACGGCATGCTTCTTTATCGATGATATATCTATGCCATGGTACCCTGTCAGACACAACTACTAATCAGGAGTTCAGATAAATGATGCTGGTGTAACAGGGATGCAGATATTAATGTTAAAACAATCTTTAATGGTTTGGTACCCTGTGTATGGTTAAATAATTATTAACCGTGGATGTAGGGTGAACTACAATGTCTCATCCATCCACCTCTATCTTGCCAACATGTTTTGGCCGTACTCTGCCAATGCTTGCTTTCGGCCTTTGTTAGGGTTACATTTGGTTAGTATCCCAGCCTAATACAAATTTGTCTCATGCATCATGCTAAGGAATACAAGAATTAAACCTACTCTGTTATAGTTGCTGCCCTGATATAGGTTTATCTGTATGCCCTGGACATAATGAGGGGGCACCACCCTCTAGTCTCACACTCGTGGGTAAGGAGCGGCCGCACACCTACCTTTTCTCATCTGTCCGTTAGTGATTCTTTGTATGACTTAGAATTTCTGTTTCTGTCATTTTAGGTACGGTTTAACACTGTATTCTTCAGTGGGGACATTGTTAGCTTGCACACTGGAATAGATTTGTGGAATGAATTTTTCAACAAATGAAGTGGCAGTTTGGATCGGCATTCAAAGGCGTGTAAAGAAAGGAACTGATGAACAAGTTACATACTTTCAGTAGCACCTTATCTGGTGGAGACATGATCTAGCCGCACATTCCTTATCTTTGAATCTCTCAGGCGTCAGACTGGATCTTGGAGATTTTTCTTCGAGCAATACCCTTGCACGCCGGTAGGTGGCGTAGTACGGCTTAAAATTATGTTATCAGTGTCGTCTCCGCCACTGTGATGTCCGCATCACCTATATAGGTGCCACATTGTCACACTTACTTTTCACGGCTTTCCACGTCAGGAGAGCATATTCATGAAGTGCACTGACATTGGTGTATTTCTGATCAACTACCCTGAAAGGGAACGGACCTCTATTTATAATAGGTGGTTTAAATAAAGATGGTTGGTCTGGCAACCTCTGGAAGGCAGACAGGGCCGAAAGGTATCCTTTGAGAGTGCCTAGGTTAGAGCCCTGTTAGACAAGGGTCAAAATAAAGAGAAGGACTTGAGAGGGAAGCAGAAAGAGAATCAATAGATCTTTCTATACAATATTTTGCAAATTTGTGCCACTGGTAGGCATACACAGTCTTGGTAGAGAGACGCCTGGCTGCCCAAAAAACTTTACAGACTTCGGGAGGAAGGACGAATGCTGTCAACTACTGCCACTCAATCTCCACGCAAGAAGGTGTAGAGTTGACTGGATTGGGTGGAGGATTCTTCCTGCTGCTGCGACAGACTATCCTCCAGAAGGGGCAACCTGATTAGAGGATCAATGCTCATCTGTAGAAACTCAGGATACCAGACTCTTGGTGCCCAGTCCGGAGCCCCAAGAATGACTTGGGCCAATCATTCCTGATTTTCTTGAGCACTCTGGACAAGAGTGGTATTGGCGAAAAGGAGTACAGAAGGGTTGAGCTCCACTTGAGACGAAAAGCGTTGCAGAGAGGATGCTGCCTTGGAAACTCCACAGTGCAAAACTGCTTGCAGTGCGCATTCTCGGCAGAGGCGAACAAATCTAAACACGACTCTCCCCACTGCTGAAAGAGACCATGCGCCACCTCCGGATGGAGATGCCATTTGTGATTAACTAGGCATCAATGGCTGAGTTTGTCTGCCCTTGCATTCAGAAAACGTGCCAGGTGTTGATTCACCAGGAAAATGTCCTGCTGTTCCAGTCACATTCAGAAATGCAGAGCCTCTTGACAAAGGGTCTATGACCCCACCCGCCCTGTTTGTTGCAGTACCACATGGCGGTGGTGTTGCAAGTGAACAGTTGAAGCAGCTTTCCCTTGATTGAATGAAGAAAGGCTTTCAATGCCAAGCAAATCACTCGGAGCTCCAACAAGTTGATGTGGAGTCTGGATTCCACCAGAGACGTCTGATCTCCTCCTCTCCCACATGTCTGCCCCATCTGTCACTACTGTGTGGTCTGGTTGGGGAAGTGAGAGAAGTCTGCCTCTGCCCCAGTCCTGCTCTGTCAGCCACTACTGCAGACCCTGTGCAGTTCTCTCTAAGATCTGGACCATGTCGGGGAGATTCCCCTGATGTTGCACCCACTGGAACTTCAAGTCCCACTGCAGAGCCCGCATATCTGGCATGTGCCACAAGCAGGATGCAGACCTTGAGGCCCAGCAGCCTCAGAGTCATTCTCACCAAAATCCAGGATAGAGGCTGAAAAATCGGTATCATAGCCTGAATATCCTGGACTCGCCGTTCGGGAGGATAGGCCTGAAACTGGACCATATCCAGAACAGCTCCAATGAAAAGGCACCTCTGAGAGGGAGTCAGATGTGACCAGCAGGTTGATAGAGAACCCAAGCGAGTGCAGAAGGTTTTCTGTAGTCTCGAGGTGGGAGACTACAGCCAGGGGCAAATGTCGCCTTCAACAGCCAGTCACCGAGATAGGGGAAGACTGGCACCCCTTATCTGCGCAGATGAGCTGTGATCACCGCCATCACATTGGTGAATACCCAAGAGGCACATGTATGGCCAAAGAGGAGCACGGTGAACTGAAAGTGCTTGTGGCCTACCGTTAAACGCAGGTAGCGCCGATGGGCAGGCAAGACGGGAATGTGAAAATAAGCATCCTGCAAGCCCAATGCTACCATCCAGGCTCTTAGTTCCAGGGCAGACAAGACCTGAGCAAGAGTGAGCATCTTGAACTTTTCCTTTTTGGGGAAGAAGTTGAGGGCTTGCAGATCTAGGATAGGGCGCAGGCTCTTCTCCTTCAATGGGACCAGAAAGTAGCAGGAATAGCAACAACAGCCTACTTCTAGTGTCAGCACACTTTCTATGGCTCCCCTCTATGGCTCCCTTGGCCAAGAGAGTCAGGACTTCCTCCTGAACCAAAGCCAGGTGATTCTCCATCTGCCAGTCGTACGCTGGAGGCATGGAGGGAGGGGCAGTCTCGAAGGGGAGGGTGTAGCCCCTTCGGGATATCTGTCCCATCTGATGTTCTGCTAATGGTGGAGGTGGTGGCTGATCCTTCCACCAACTGGCAGCCCATGATCTTGTAGGGCCTGACTAGGAGGGTGTGGAGGTTAAGGGGGCAGCTAGGTGGTGGACTGACCTGACCTCTGGATGCCCGACCCCTGGTGTTCAGAACGAGCTGTGCCCACGGCTGCGCAGAGGTTGCTGACTTGCGCTTCCTTGTGGCTGGGCTATGGCTGGTGTGGCTGAAAGCCCCTTCCATAGCCATGAAAAGGGCCGATAAGCAGATGGGGGATGTGAAGCCACTGAGAGGCCCAAGGATTTGGTAGTAGCGCATGAGTCCTTAAAGCACTCTAGGGCCATGTCTACTCTATCTCAGAAGAGATGGGTGACGTCAAAGGGCATCTCTATTAGGGAAGCCTGGACATCCCCAGACAATTCTCAGTCAGGCATAGCTGTCGATAACAACACTCTGCCTAGCGAGCCGGTCATGTCAAGCCCACAACCAACTGCTAACTTTGTCGCATCTCTCCCGTCTGATACTGCTTGGGAGTGGATGGCCTGGGCTACCTCTGGGGCCTCTGGTAGCCCTTGCGCAACTGTTTCCAACAAGGAGCGGGAGTAACAATCCAATAGACATGCAGTGTTCGCCGACAGCAATTCAGGGTCGATGCAAGAAAAAATGCTCATGCCCCAACTCTCCAGCCTCTTGGATTCCATGTCCGGGGGTGCAGAAGGAAAGGCAACCCGAGATGTAGAATCTTGGACTACCATGCTCGTGGGGGTAGGGTGGTTGGTGAGGAAATTTGGGATGCCCGGTGCAGGGTGATGGCGGCAGGCGACTGGCCTATTCCCAGGATCTTCTGTGCGGGACTTGGACCAGGTTGCCAGTAGGACATCAGTCAAGGCCTCGTTGAAAGGCAGGAGGGATTCTAAGGAGGTGACACCAGGCTGTGGGACCTCCATCAAGATGTTCGTGTTGACGGCCACAGAAGGGAGCCAGGGTCCAAGACCGCAGCTGCCTTAGGCACCACCATAGCGTATGAAGCTCCCTCCTCCATAGCCACAGTGGGGGGAGAAAGCAAACCAGAATCTGGAGAGGTGTCCAGATCACTGGAATCACCCAACTTCTCGTACCAGTCCAATTCAATCTCTGGCTGGTCTTGTAAAGGGTCCAGCGGCCCCTCACAATCTTCCTCCATTCCTATCCCTTCAGAATAAGGCTGACAAACTGTACTAGGACCAAAGGGTTCCGTCTGCGCCGGAATCAGCCACAGGAGGTGCAGATCCACTTCATGGGGGTGAGAATGGGACTGGTGGTGCCTGGGTCCTCGATGTCAAAGCTGATGGAGCAGAACCAGATGGAGTCCCTCTGAGCCTCCGGGGCCCGAAGGAGCACCGGGAGGGTCAGGCAACCCAAATATGAGGTACATGGTGTTATAATATTCTTTGAGTTAGCTGGGTTCGCTCCAGCTCTCGGAAAGGCGGGGAAGTGTGGAGCCGACCCAGGCACAGATTCAGCTGAACGAGGCCTAGAATGCCGAGGCTCCGTCGTCGTATCAGCT
Source organism: Lissotriton helveticus (assembly GCF_964261635.1). Taxonomy (NCBI): domain Eukaryota; kingdom Metazoa; phylum Chordata; class Amphibia; order Caudata; family Salamandridae; genus Lissotriton; species Lissotriton helveticus. Next base: position 160,665,979 of record NC_136072.1, read on the forward strand.
GACTGACAAGGAGAAGTTGAAGCATATTTCGACTTCTTGTGTGTTTTTTATGCTTCTTACCTGACCGACTCGAAGACGAAGGGAGGACGAAGACTTAGGGCTCCCGGAGCTGTGCCCAGACCTTCCTCCCGACCAGGAACGAGAACAAGACTTCCGGAGCAAACAACGCAGTGCAGAGTGCCAGGCTGCAAGTAGCTTTAGGGACTGCTCCCTCAAAGCTTTCAGAGCCATGGCCCGGCAGTCAAAGCACAACTTTGAATCATGGTCACGCTCCAGGCACCAAAGGCACACCAGGTGTGGATCTGTTACCGACATGGTGCAGTGACAGGCGTCACACAGCTTGAATCCAGACACACTAAAAAAATCATCGGCAAAAAGTTTTAAAAAAAAGCCTGCCGAAAAGTTACAGAAGGTAGTTCTCTTCATAGATCTGCAATAACTAGAGAGGAAAGAAAAGACTGATGTCAGTGTGCTGAGGTGGTAACTATATAGGTGACACTGATGTCACAACGGCGGAGACAATGACAACAACGTCAGACGGAACCAAAGGACGCCACCTTTCTGGCGTGCAAGGGTATTGCTTTAAGAAAAATCTTCTGGATCCAGTTTGATGCCTGGGAAATTCAAAGGCAAGCAATATGCAGCTAGATGTCTCTATCAGATTTCAGCGAGTAGGGGTGGTGCCTCTATGAGGCTCCGCTCCATCACTTTTGGGGTGGAATGGCGTTGATTCAGAGCTACTGGAAGCACGCTGGAGCTCTGCTGTAAAAACGTCTGAATCCAGTCTTGAACCTGGGGAATATTCTAAAGGTGAAGAATATGCAGTTTTAAGTACCCATCAGAAGCAAATATTTTAACTGTGGATCACAAAGTCTCTGGCTAACCTTGGTGAAATATCATCGCTGCTGCAGAACCACCCGAGTGAAATCAAGGAATATTACTACTTGTGAGTTCTGAAAACAAAGCATGCACACCTGCCACATTATATGAAGAATGTAGTTTCTGTGTTCAGCAGTTTTTTTTACAATAGGCTAGAGAGGGACAGGAGACAGCACTAGCACATGCTCCTTTGTGCACATTCCTTAGTAAAGAAGTTTAAACCTTTAACACAACCAACATGGACAACCAGTCCTCAAACAGTTCTAAACTTAAAATGTATATCTGGCCAGTCATGCGATGGGGCAGGCGAGCCACACTTAATTTTTTTTCTCTGAGTTTTATATAGCGCAAACCTGACCCGAATATATCAGAGACCTTAACATGAGCACCAGTTGCATTACAGACGGACACATTCATTTTGTTAGGCACAGGGAGATTAAGTGATCTTCCCAGAATCACAGGATGTGGAGCGTCCCTGCAGAGACTCAAACCAGGTTCCCCAGCTTTGAGGTCGACCACCCTAGCCGTTAGGTTACATCTTCTCCCCACTTTTTTTCATCTAAATCAGTTCTCAGCATCCTCTGCGTGGTAGTCCAAGTGCCTCACCCCCTCCTGTTTCTACAGTTCTGCGATTCCTAGGACTAGCACTACCAAGGGAACCTCAGTGCAGCTGACTCTGATATTTTGGAGGCCATCCACCTAAAGTGTTTTGTTGACTGCCATTGAATTTACATTATTTTTGAAGCACAATCTCTTAACCTGCAATATTTAGTCCAGGCAGCGGCCCAGGCTCCTCGGAGCCAGTCATCCACAGAGTTACTTGTGGCCACAGGCACTGATTAGGAGCCAACTAAATCTGGTAAGGGGGCTTTATCACCCCCACATCAGGGGCCAGGGTCATTGAGAATCAGATGGCATTGAGTCACGATAAATCCCCTTTTAGGAAGAGTGTAGAAGGAATGCTCTCAAAAAAGTTGAGAGTCCAATGTACTATCACCAATCAAACTATCAGGACTGCGCACCAGCATTGATCAGCAGTCAGACTCCAAGAGCCAGGTGTAACATTGGGGTGACAAAAGCACCACTGCTTGACAGCTGCCAGGCAGTATTCATTAGTGAACAGACCACAAAGCCATCACCAAGCCATGTGCAACACCAAGCAGATGCCGTACATGCCCCATTATGAATCATCCACACCTTGTCCATATGGTAGATTGTGTAGGGCTCATGAGAACATATGACCTGAATTTTAATAACTCTGTGTGCAGATGTGATTGCCACTTAGAAAGTATCCTTCCATGAAGTTTGCTGCAAGGAGGAGCTACGAAAAGGTTTGAAAGAAAGAGCCTTTCGTTTCAAAAGAACCAACTCAAGCTCTCAAGGAGGAGCAGGTGTCTTATCAGGTGGGAAAATCTTAGTCCTTGCTTTCAAGCATTTTCTACCCAAAAAAAAATTCTGCCTGGAAACAGAAATACTTGTGACATTGAATTATATGTTTTACTTGGAAGTTTGGAAAGATTTTTCCTCAAAAATGAAAAGGCCAAGCTCAGTGCTCCAGGTTCCTGCTGCCAGGAGCCAGAAAAAAAACTTAAGCAACTGTCACTGAGGGAACAATGAGATACTGGTGGTATATTCTCTCTAAAAGAGCAATGATGTTCAATGTAGTTGCCCCTTGTTTACTCTCCTTTTTCTTAAAAAAAAAAAAAAGTTTGGGAAAGAGATTTTTTTTATTATTTATTTAGTTACTTTTTAAAATGAGGCTGGTCGACATTTTATTTTAAATAAAAACAGTCAAGTATAGCCATCAATAGGCTGTCGGGATGTTTTAAAAAAGGGAACAATATGCTTTTTTAGAGAAAAGTGTATATTTAGATTTTTAACAGTGATCAAAGTTCTTGTATTTGGTAGGGTATTCAGTGCTTATGATTATGAATGGAGATTCTTTGAAAGAGAACTACAATTTCTAGTGTATTTTCCAAATAAGTCATCATACCTAAATGACCTTGGGCCTGCTGACTTGATGAGTTGGGAGAGGACTGCTCTGCAAGTGGCTCGGTAAAAGGCAAAGCATTGAATCACAGGAGCCTCCCTCCTTTCACAGATGATGGAGAAGATAGCACCCAAATTGTGGGAGTAGTCAAGGGTTGAGGGTGGGATGAGAAAGAGCAATTGAGAGATAATTACTGGAAGGCAGAGGAGAGCCTTGGATCAGACAACACACAGAAACTTGTGGACCCAAAATACAGCCACATTCTTTCCGGAGGATTTTCCAAATACATCAGATCACACAAACAGCAATGAGCATGCTGACCTGCAAAGTAAGAAGATCTCTGTTTTTCAGTGGCTGAGGTAAAAGGCAGGGATTGTAAATACAGGCGTGCTTCTTCACTAGCTAACATGCTAGACGATATTGTTCAGCCTGTGGGAGAAAGGCCAAGAGTAGAAGAGTGGATTCAGGAAAGGGGAACAACATGTGGGTGGGGGAGGACCTTCAGCAACAAAATACAAAGGCCCGTGTGTGCATAAGTACAGGCATTTGAAAGCAGAGAAACTATAATTTCTGGAGGTTTTCCAAATAAGTATCCACACACAATTGATTTCCAGGTGTCATCCTAACAGATGAGCAAGGCGTGCATTGCCTGCCTGTAGCTTGGGTGAAAGAGTTAAAGAAAGCACAGGCATATCAGAGCTTCACTAAGGACATTGAAGATGGTGTTCAGAGTGTAGAAGATAGTACAAGGGTAAGAAGGAAAGCAAATAACAGGTCACAACTAGTTAGGTCAGTCTTTTGCAAGAACATCACAGAAACAGCTGTGGACCAAAAATAAGGGCAATGTTATCCTATGAAACTACAATTGCAGGAGGATTCTCTATATAAGTAATTGCACATAGCAATTGGTGAGGTTAGAGTGATACAATTTGCCAGCAGCTAGGGTGTAAGGCGCAGACTGGAGAACGTACATATCTCCAGTCAGCTAAGTCCTTTTACATCTTATGTGGATCAACAACACAGCACTGTGGGTAGACTGTGCAGGAGTGGTTTCTTCTACTGCAAAGGGTAGGAAACATACATGCTAACAATAACCACTTCACAGTTTAGGCATTGCAATGGAAGAACTCATAAGGTGGATAGCATGACTACTGGTGAACCAAAACAAGGGCTTTTGTAAAATGTCTAAGCAATAAAGGGACTGACACATAGCCCCTCTCTGCATACTCTTTTTTTGGTGTTACTTTTTTGTGGTTACAGCATAAGCTATGGAAACAGCTAAAGATGTCTTTGAACAAACAAAAAAAGTCAATTTATAATATTTGCTTGGTGTTTCTCAAATAAAAAAAAAAAGATATGTTTTGGGCTGTGTGATCGTGATTTGGCACATACATTTTGTTTTTGATAAATAAACCCACCATATTTTAGATTATGATTTTAAACATTAGACTATGAACTCACACTTAAATGAAAGTGCAAATAATAATTCAAATTTTTTCTTTGTACACTGACCTCCTGTTCTAGGATCCTGTGAGAAAGTGCCGATTTTTGCGTGGGCAGTCCTAATTTTTTGCAGACTGATGCTGCTGGTTTATTAACCCCACACACGGGGGTGCTCTGTCACCTATAACATGGTACTATCAATATGGGGGTGTTAATTAACACAGGAAAAATCCCTAAAACCCTCAATGTTGGGACCCAAGGGTCTGAAGTCAATAGTGTCAATTCCTATGCACACGCTTCCGTTTCGAATGAAAGTTCATCAACTGTAGCTAAGTAGATGGAGGCAACTATTATCTCTTGATATATTTTCTTTGTCTTTATTCAAGAAAACAACACAAAGTCCAGTCAACATGTGTTTCGTCGTTAGGGTGTTAACCCTCGAATTCTTCAGGGCTGTACAAATCCAACAAGGAATTCAAAACCTTAGTACCAGTGATAATTCCGACCCTGCTGGTCATTAAATATTCCAATGTAACAAATCCATTTATTTCTGTATTGTGAATCTTCAAAGTGTTAGTAGCCAAATGATGTTTCTGATAGCGATTCAGTTTTTAGCCGATGTGTATGAAGGAAATAATTAACATGAAGGTCGATGTGAGCCACAGGAAATATGTCAAGACTTCCGCGTTTACAAGACAATTCCGTGAATGGAGCAACGGTGGCCCCTCTTTCTCAACTTAACCAGGGGCTGCTGTTTCCTTCAACTAATTATATGGACTTGGACAAAAAAAACTTCAACCTTTACAAAAACCCTTCAGCCAGCGCAGAAGCCAGACACATCACCCCTCTTGCCGAATTTCCTATAACATAGTACAATTGGCTAGTCCCCAATTGGGATATTTAACTTTCTAGTAAGACCATAGTGAATGCTTTAAGAAATACACCACTGACATGTCACATGTGGACTGCAGCATCTATAGGACCATTCACTAGGCTGCCAAGAAAAACATGGCTTCAGGCCTACATGTGTAGCCTAAGTCCTGCAATCTTTAAAGGTGCATGTAGAAAGTTCAATATCAACCTACTGACAGCAGGGAAACCCTACTATCAAATATTAAGTATCTTAAGTAAGTCACCCCATAAGTAAGTAGCCCATAAGCAGGGGTACCTGGTATGTAAAGGTGGCACATCTAAAAATTGAATGCTTGCATGTTCCTACTGGGACTGACCCCCAAAAACTATTTTCGCTGTTATGAATGTGGCTGATTCTATAGAGAAAACACTAAAGTACAGTTGATACAGCACATAGATTTGGTTTAAAATAGGAACAGAAATCGGTCAACCCCTATTTTGAATATTTATTTAAAATCTTATACTCTCCCCAAACACCAATCCATTTTTTAGAAACCCACGTTGTGATAGAAACGCTAGAGAGTAACTAAATATATAGCCAAAATATCACAACAGAGGTAGGGGTAATAAAAGTATTTGATCCCACTCGTGAAATCTACCTACCATCTGCAACTGTGTCTTCCATGTCAGTGTCTGTTGAGATTTCTGGATGTTTAGCACTCTCCTGCAGCTCTGACTCCATAGGAGTGATACTCGTTATTTGCTCTTCTGACAAAAGCCTTACTTTCTCAGGTTCTTTAACAAGAAGTGAAGATGTGTTTACCTTTAGTGACAAATAAACGAAAACAAACAGAAAATGAACACAAAGCATGGTGTAAAAAAAAAATCATGTTTACAACCATCAAACTTAAAGTACTTGTATTGTCCGCTTATTTTCAAAGACCTAGATACAACATTTTGGTGGAAAGGAATGTAAATCTTCTAAATGTATGTTCAACTTTATTCTCTCCATTTGGGAAAACGTAAGAAACTAGAAATACCTTAAATGTCCACGAGTTCTGTTGCCAATTAACAGTAATTTCTGAATGGTATTTGCCCACCATTAGACAACTAACTAAAGTTCTAAAAAAAGCAATAAGTTGACACTAAATTTATTTCACCACTAGTTTGGGACACAACACTGTTTCCTAACGTCACTAATCATAACCTTTGGGTTCATAATAAAATACCAATCAGTCACCCTGTTTTAAACCCTTGTACGGATTAGATCCTTGTTTCATTCCACCTTCCTGATTAAGTACATGGCACTGAAATAAATCTCAAGGAATGATGAAATGGGTGCAAGAAAAAGAAACAAGATTTTGCAGAGTAGCGTTACTATCACTTTGACCAGTCCTTACATAAGAATTTTCACATTACTGTCTGGTCATTATATGTATCAAAGTCGAGGACGCACCGTTGCAGATGCCCTGAAACTAGATATTCCTAATGAAAGAAGTGAGTTCGGTAGACTGGGCTTTAACAATTTTAGGTAAACTATCTCTTCAGCAATTAAATAACTCACCTATATCAATTAACTTTAAATGGAAAGAAAGGTTTCTTTAGAAATACCAAATTCATACAGACAAACCTCAACAAAGACAATCCTGGACTTCATGAAAAGCGTAGGTACTCATTAGCATGAGTCTACCCCCAAAAACATGATTATAAGATATGTGGGAAACCATATTTTAAATTTGCTTTCTAAATTTAGATTTGCCATGGAAAAACCTGGCAACATGTGCATGGGAAAATGGCTACAGAATGAATACACACCATGTATTCATTGCTATGGTAGTGTTACAATCCCCTCAAGGATGACTGAACTCAGTTTATTGGTTAGTCTGAGGCCTTGCATTTAGCGGCTATTCCATTACAAATGCTGTTAGCCCATACCACTTACACTCAAGTTAAGAGTGCACAATTTTTGTTAAAATCTGCCATGGGTGAAGCCTCAGTAAAAAAATACCTCATGGCTAGATTTGTGAAAAAAAGTAGTAAACCTGCAACTGTATTCCACACACGTGAACGGGTGCGGATTCACTAGTTGAACATTCTCGAACATTTCCAGTAGTATGCCTTGAGATGCGCCAGGTACATGTTTCCAGGCCTACTGCTGGGAATATCATGTGACACATTAACGGGGGCTCTCATTTCCCTCTTTGCTGGAGAGAAATTGTAACAAATTCCAGGGCGGGAACAGGTCAGATTGAAGTTGATATAAATCAACTAACTCGCACGTTCGTAGTCATTCCATGGTCTACCCACTCCTAATTCTTTCTATGGAGTTGACTAGTGCATATCTCTAGATAGTTGTGATGGTTTAATATATAGTACTGATATTATACTCTTAAAAACATGCAACAAGCATCACTTGGGAAAGGCAGGTGTCACTCAACTCTTGTGTAAAGAAAAGGTAGAGAAAGCTCAAATCTAACAAGCAGTTACAGAAGACATAGAACACCGATTCTTCAGAGAGCAGATTTGGACTTAAAAGAGGACTAGTTAATTTCACAGAAGGTATTGTGCACAACCGAAGGACATCATGCTGAAAACAGAGAAAGTTAAGAGAAATGCAACACAAGTAATTAGCATAAAGAAACCTTCTGAGTGGTAAAAATATTTGGTCCTCAAAAACTGAGAATGAAAGAGAAGGGAAGCTTTTTATAGATGTTTAACACTGAGTAAACATTGTAGTGAAAGTAATATATCTACACCCCTTTTCAGCAGTTGGATCAGATCTCTCGCTCATAAAATGAGGAGTCTCGCAATTAATCCTGGGCGTAGTTCGCGTAGTAGCGCTACGCGAAGTGCACTTCGCACTACGCGAACTTCACGTAGCACTACGCGAACTTCACGTAGCACTACGCGAACTGCGGAGTAGCATGTTCGCACTGTGCAAGATGCATTTTCAATGATTGCACAGTGCGAACAAGCATCCGGCACTGTGCAATCATTGAAAACGGCATCTTGCACAGTGCGAGCTGTAGTTTTCTGCTGCTCGAGTAGATTTTTACTCGAGCGGCAGCTTTCTCAACGCGAACTGGTAGTTTCTCATGACGAGCGGTCGCGAGCATGCACGACCACTCGCAATGACAAACCTGACCTCCACACATTGAGAGTCTCGCCGGGATGTCATTTTGCTTGCTCGCGAACATGACGTTGAGGACCGCGAACAAGCAAAAAATGACCGCTGCACTACGCTACGCAGCGCTACGCATGTTCGCACTGTGCTACGTGCAGCTCGCGTAGTGCGAAGTTGCGCAAACTTTGCGAACTACGCGAGCGTAGCGTAGTGCTTCGCCCAGGGTTACTCGCAATCTGCTTAAGAAGAACCTAGAATGCCGACAGATGCAGAGTCAGCCTGAATGGAGGTGGCTGGGGAAGTTTCAGAACACAGCATATTTGCAGCTCTTAGAGAACCAAATGGGTCAGTGGTGATGTATATCTGCAACCTACTTGTGCCTTGAACTCAAAGTCCACAGCACAATTTAAGACATTCTTCCTGTACAAATAGGAAGGCAAATATCAGGACTGGGAAGAAGAATTGCCCAACTGAAAGGAATGAGAAGATAAAAATCTACTAGCCTAGTATGATTTTGTGCATGCAGCTCTCCTATATTCACAAGGAAACTTGTGAAAGTAAATGCTGGTGAAAAAGTGCAACGAAGATTATACTTAACCTAGAAAATATGCATAGACAAAGTAATTGAAAGGCTAGTCCTCACTGTTAACTTAATATTTTTTTTCAATAAATTTGATAGTGCATATAATAACAATGTGATAAATTAACTATTGGAACTGTTTAGGGGGATGCATACATTGAATGGCAATGGAATAAGCTGGAAATCTTCAATACTTACTTTACTTATAACAAAAGGTAGCTGTACATCTGTCAAGTACTCCACACTTCTGGTCCTTCCACTCAAAAGTTTGCCACCTGGGTGGAGACATGCACTTTAGGTGCGGAGAACAAGTTACTTAACTTTGGTAATGCCTTATCTGATGTCATTAGCTGAAACCGTTGTTCCGCAACATGGACATAAGTTATAACACAATGCAACACAACTATTGCAGCGTGTCTGAGTGGTGTGGATGGGCAGCTAGCAGTCAAATGTGTGAAATTTCTTAAGAGTAGCACTAAAGCTGCTGAATTCCCATCCTGAGGACCCCTAAAATGGGGAATTTCTATGCCCACCATCTCCTCGAAGTCGCCCCATTTATGTCAAATCAGTGAGGCTGCGATAGCTCTGGCTGCTCCAGTCGGGCCAGTCTTCGACTGTCTGCCCCTCACCTTAAAAGAATCAGACTATTAGAGTGCAGCCAAAATTGACCTGTCTCATGCCATTGCATTGCACTTTACCTTAATCAAACTATATTCTGCACTTTAGTTACCGGTTCCGCCGTAGCAATGCCCTTCAGATGTTATTGCACTTAGCACTTTACCAATTCCAATATGTATGCTGACCCTGCTTTCTCTACAGGTTCCTTCAGCATATAAGACCCTTGCTGGCCAAAGAAGATTCCTTTGGGGCACTGAAGCCTAACAATCTTGCGTTGCACAAGATGGTCGCTCCTTGCATTTTATTTACTGGTTATTCCAATTCTAGAACAATTACCCTGGAGAACAATATTGAACTTGTCTGGGCCGCTGAAGATCATGACAATTGCTTTGCACAATGTACCTATTAACCTCTCATATCTGCCTGGCCTGGTGTTGGCTTTCCCACTTTTGCTCTTCACAAGATCCTAATAAAGTACAGGCTACACTAAGCCCTTGCCAATCCTGGACTTGAAGTGTCCTTAAACCATCTAGTAGTATTACTTTGCATCTGGTACTTTATCTGACCACGGCTCTAATAGGGTTCAATGTGCTTTTCAGTATGATAGACCCTGGTCGATCATGGCTCTATAGGGTATACTGCTCTTTTAGTACAACAGACCCCGGCTGTCCAAATGAGACTAAGCCTGAGACTGGAAAGATAAATAAACGTGTGCTTGGTCTGCAGTCTGCTGCTTTCTCCACACTTTCTAGCTTTATTATACTGGTTGACAACCTAGGAATTGGCCAGGTTTGTACTGCCAAATAAGTCTGTTCTGCCTAATGCGCCAATTGGCCCCTCAGGATTGCCTGGGCCCGGCTATGTAGGGAGTGCTCACCAGCATAGCCGACAGGGATGATGTCAAGAGCCACTTTGGTTCAGTCAATCTGATTTTATAGGGCACTCCTTGCATTGACCAGCGTTATGAGGTGATAATGCCACAGGAAATGTCTTCAGCATGGGTGCAAAAGGGCTTATGAATATGCAGCTACTGGAGAACTTTCCCATTTGTAGCCGCTAACTAACATCAGGGCTTCTGTTCCCAAATGCCAGAGGGGGCTACCATTAGCTTCTAGCCCTAAAAGATTACTAGACCCCTCTCGCCATTGGAACAGCCCTTTGATAAAAGGCCAATTTTCCTTTCTATTTTATATTAGATTTGGACGTTAAAGGCTTATGAGCTGCTTAATATATAAACAGTATGCTGGATGGAACTCAATAAATCATATTATGTCCTCTCGTTTTTTGTGATGGATTCAAATAACTGTGAACAATAAAATCTATCTGTCTTATCTTATTTCGTAGAGACTCTGCCTAGCCGTAGATTCCTTACCGCAGAATATCCCCCAGGTGTCAGATTGGATCCAGAAACTTTTTCTGAGAAGTCCCCTTGCGTGCTAGTAGGTGGCATAGTCTGCGTCGCCAATGCAGAAGTGACATGCACGGTGCCTACCCCAGCACCCTGACCTCAGTTTTGTGACTATTTTCCACACCATAAGCACAGAGCCATACTGAGGTTTTGAACCAGCGAGGAATCTGCAGGTAGAGTCTCTACCAGACAAGGCATTATCAAAGGTATTTAACTTTTTTATATGATAGAGACTTCAAGCATGTGGAGTAGTGTGGCTGTGAGAAGTTGGCCTGATGTGCAGTGCTCACTATTCTAGTGATCACTATATATCAGTCCAAACAACCCTTATTGATGATTGGTTGTAAGTCAACCTTATAGACCAGCTATCCTAGTAGCATGGATACGAGCAGTCTAAGGCTAAGACTCTAGAGGGCGTGTTAAGCCAGCTGTTTTACCATCACATTACCCCTTGAACACCCAGTGAAAGGACACCACACAAGTGTTATGAAAATAAACAATGTATTTATTAGAATCACAACAACCCTGTACTCTTTATGAGGATAGGGTGCTAGGCACACAACAAAACTCTTACGAAAATACTTAAGTTAGCACGGTATACACAAATGCCCGAGGGGCACGAAAAACCATATACTCTGAAAGTGGAATGCGAAATTACTAGCAGGTAAGTACAGTACTAATAGACTTTGGAATCGCTAGGACTTGACTAGGGAATCGTTAGATTACTTCTAGGAAGCCTAGGGGACTCGGGTGCAGAGTGTGCACTCTCACGCGGGATGCGGGACAAAGTCTATGGAAGCTAGTAAAGTTAAAGTTAGTGTTTACGGGCGAACCCGACCTGGTAGGAAGAAAACGACAGTGGATCCTGACCCTTGGATAGTGAGGCTATGCTGGGGCACCGAAATGCCGAAGTTACCTAGCCCAGGGGCTGCAGCTGCATAGGTCTCAAAAGACGTCGGGAATCCTCGTTGCCGGACCAGGAGCCTGGAAGAAAGATGCTGGCAGGCGACCAGTGAAGATAGTTCGAGTTGATCCACGCCTGGATCTGGAAGATGGATGACACCTGAAAGCAGAGGGGACCAAGTTCGTGACTACTAGCCAGTAGTCAGTGGGCACCAGGAGGGCACCGGATGGTAGTCACCTCGACTAGGTGAGTGGGCGACGCTGGCTCTGCAGATCTCACGGACCAGGAGGCGTTGTCGGCGACCAGGATGGAGAGGCGAGCTGTCCCACGATGGATGAAGCTGTCGGCGTCGAAGTTACCCAGGATTGGGCAACAAGCCTTGGCTAATTCAAGCCCACGCGGTGGACTCAAAATGGAGTCTTGAGTGGACCAGGAGGGTCCGGGGTGCTCCTCTTCGGGAAGGGAGCAAGGGCCAGTCTGGAGCAACCAGACCAGCAGCAGTGATGTCGTCGGGCGTCGTTCAGAAGGCCACAAGCCAGCGGGCTAGTAGCCAAACAACGCGGTGAGCAGCAAAAAGCAGAAGGGCCCCACGCAGATCGTGGAGATGCTGGGAGGCTGCACTTCGGTGCTGGAGCTGCTCAGGGTCGGGGCTTCTCGGACCCCAAAGCACTCACCAGGAAATTACTCGGCGGGCTTGCTGTGCAGAAGTAGTGCAGTCTTGCAGATGGCCGGTCCCTCGAGGTCTCGTCGCACCCACGATTCTCAGCTGGGCTGTAGAGGTGGGTAGAGGTCAGAGGTGCCAGGGAAGCCGGTTCTCGTCGAGCTGGGCAGTCGGATTCCGGAGGAAGGACTTGCAGCAGACCGCAGTGTTCTTGCGATGGTGCCTGCGGATGCAGGGTGACTACTCCTTAGCCACAAGGGAGAAATCTTAGGAAGAAGTCTTGAGTTCCTTTCGTAGAAAGTAGTTTCAGGATTCAAAGATGATCTAATTTGGAAGGGGGCCTGCTCCTACCTTTATCTGGGAAAAGGGGGCTGGCACGCGACTAAGTCCTGCCCTAGGGGGGGGACCAGGAGGGGGGTGGTTACACCCACTTCCTTGGCGGGCTTTTCCCCAGCACAGGGTCTGGAGTGTCCCTGGAACTGGTTCAAGCCAGCCTATGCACAGTGAGCACCGGGGTGCCACGTGCAGTCACCTTCCTCTGAAGCCCTGCCTACCTACAATACACAAAATCCTGTCTGGGACGGTGCTGGCACCGCCCCTGGCAGGAAACCCTTTGTCCTTATCTCCTGCTCTGGGAGGACTCCCAGCAGCAGGAGGGCAGACTTGTGTCTCGGTGGCAGCATCCATTTTGTGGATGCTAAGGCTCTGTCTGACTTTAACCGGGGTTAGGGGTTACATACATGTCGTGTCCCTCTAGAAGGGTGGAATGCTAACCCCGTCGCCAGAATTGGCGAGGGGTTAGTATTCCAATTCGTATGACACCTTACTCGACATGTTTTGATAAAGCGATACCAGAGTTGGCATATAACCGCGAGGATTATAATGCACTTAAGAGTATATGGTATGCGATATCATGGAAATGGCTAAGGGATGGATCCCGAAAGCCGCAGACAGGCTCAGCTCATGCCAGAGCACCATCTCACACGATTCCAAGCACTCTGCCTTCAGGATTGTTAAGGCCTGCCATAGGGGTGACTGATAGGAGATCTGTGTGTCTATTTTAGGGTTAGATATAGGTATACTATATCTAAAGCAAAGGGTGAGTACACCACCTTGCCCCAGCTGTCGTGCAGCCAGTTGTGTCAGTTTAGTTAGTCAGCCCAGGGGTGGCATAATACATGCTTCAGCCCCTGGGAGACTTCTGGGTACACCTCAGCCCTGTGTACAGGGACTTGGAGAGGGCCCAGTGCCAATTCAGTACCTGAGTACAATTTGGATAGAGAGAACAGCTAGGCTGTGGGTCTGATTAGCAGGCCCACAACCAGGGAAAGTCGTAAACCAGTGCAGCAAAAAGCAAAAATCTGGGTGATCATAGGATTGCAGACCCTACTCTCCTACATGACCCCCCCCCAAACTTTGGGACAATAAACTAACCTTGACCAGGTGAGTCTTCTTGCTTTAAGTGGAAATACCTGGAGAGCCCATCAGCATTGCTGTGATCAGTACCAGGTCTATGCTCCAATGTAAAATCCATCCCCTGTAGGGAAATGGACCACCTAAGCAGTTTGGGGTTTTCACCCTTCATCTGATTTAGCCACAAGAGGGGCTTATGGTCTGTCTGAATGGTGAAGTGAGTGCCAAACAAGTAGGCCCTCAGCTTCTTCAGGGCCCAGACCACAGCAAAGGCCTCCCTCTCAATAGCTGACCAATTTTTCTCTCTGGGTGTCAACCTCCTACTAATGAAAGCAATAGGCTGATCATTACCATCAAAATTCAGTTGAGACAGAACAGCCCCCACACCCAACTCAGAAGCATCTGTTTGGACAATGAATGGCTTGGAGTAATCTGGACTCTTTAGGATAGGTGCTGTGCACATGGCCTGCTTTAGGTCATTGAATGCTTTCTGACAGCTTGCTGTCCACTGAACTTTCTTTGGCATCTTTTTGCTTGTCAGGTCATTAAGAGGGGTCACTATGGACCCATAATTTCTGACAAACTTCCTATAGTACCCAGTCAGGCCCAAGAAAGCTCGAACCTGAGTCTGGGTGATTGGAGGAGTCCAGTCCTTGATGGCCTGTATCTTACTCTCCACTGGCTGAACCTGGCCTCCACCTACAAGGTTGCCCAGGTATACAACCTGTGTCTGCCCTATCTGGCACTTTGTGGCTTTGATAGTGAGGCCTGCCTTTTGCAGAGCCTCTAACACTTTCCTCCGGTGGACCAGGTGATCCTCCCAGGTGGAGCTAAAGACCGCAATATCGTCTAGATATGCTGCACAGAAGTCATCCAGCCCAGTGAGGACTTGATTCACCAACCTTTGGAAGGTGGCAGGTGCATTTTTCAGTCCAAAGGGCATTACCACAAACTGATAATGCTCTCCAGGGGTAGAAAATGCTGTCTTGGGTTTGGCCTCCTCAGCTAACCTGATTTGCCAATACCCAGCTGTCAAATCAAATGTACTTAAGAAGTTGGCAGAAGCCAATTTATCTATAAGTTCATCTGCTCTTGGTATTGGGTGGGCATCAGTCTTAGTGACTGCATTGAGGCCTCTGTAGTCTACGCAAAACCTCATCTCTTTCTTACCACCCTGGGTGTGAGGCTTTGGCACTAGAACTACTGGGCTAGCCCAAGGGCTATCTGAGGGCTCAATGACTCCCAGCTCCAACATTTTCTGCACTTCAGTTTTGATGCAGTCTCTAACATGATCAGGCTGTCTGTAGATTTTACTCTTAACAGGCAGACTGTCTCCAGTGTCAACATCATGGGTACACCAATCAGTTTGGCTGGGTGTCAGAGAGAACATATGTCTGAAGGATTGCAGGACTTGCCTGCAATCCTGTTGCTGATGTTCAGCGAGGCTGCCACAAAAGACAACACCATCAACTGATCCATCATCAGGATTCTGAGTGAGCAGGTCTGGGAGAGGGTCACTCTCTTCCTCCAGTCCCTCATCTGTGGCCATGAGCAAGCTCATGTCCTTCCTGTCAACATATGCCTTGAGCCTGTTAACATGGAGCACTCTGAGAGGGCTCCTGGGAGTTCCAAGGTCCACCAAGTAGGTAACCTCTCCCTTTTGCTCAATGATGGTGTGGGGCCCAGACCATTTGTCTTTCAGAGCTGCTGGGGCCACTGGCTCCAGCACCCACACCTTCTGTCCTGGCTGGTACACAGTCAGAACAGCCTTTTGGTCATGCCAAGCTTTTTGAAGTTCTTGGCTGGCCTCCAGGTTTTTAGATGCCTTCTCCATATACTCAGCCATCCTGGAGCGGAGACCAAGTACATAGTCCACTATGTTGGTTGCAGGCTTTTTGAGAGGTCTCTCCCATCCTTCCTTCACCAAACACAGGGGTCCTCTTACAGGATGCCCATACAGAAGCTCAAAAGGGCTGTAGCCAACCCCCTTCTGTGGGACCTCTCTGTAAGCAAACAAGAGGCAGGGGATCAGGACATCCCATCTTCTCCTAAGAGTTTCAGGTAGCCCATGAATCATCCCTTTGAGGGTCCTGTTGAATCTCTCAACAAGCCCATTGCATTGTGGGTGGTAGGGTGTGGTGAACTTGTAGTTCACACCACACTCCTTCCACATTGCAGTCAGATACCCTGACATGAAGTTTGTACCTCTGTCAGAAACAACCTCCTTAGGGAAGCCCACTCTGGAGAACACTCCAACTAGGGCCCTTGCCACTACAGGTGCTGTAGTGGTCCTAAGTGGAATAGCTTCAGGATACCTGGTGGCATGATCCACTACCACCAGTATAAACTTGTGCCCTGATGCTGTCTGGGGTTCCATTGGACCAACAATGTCAATCCCCACTCTTTCAAAGGTAACCCCCACCACAGGTAGTGGTATGAGGGGGGCCTTTGTTGTGCCACCTGACTTACCACTGGCTTGGCAAGTGACACAGGAGCGACAAAACTCCTTGGTATTCTCATTCATATGGGGCCAGTGAAAGTGTGAGACAAGCCTGTCCCAAGTCTTTGTCTGACCTAAATGACCTGCAAGGGGAATCTCATGGGCCAAGGTGAGAAGAAAACCTCTCAGAGACAAGGGGATGACCAGCCTCCTGGTTGCACCAGGCTTGGGGTCTCTTGACTCAGAGTACAGGAGTCCATCTTCCCAGTATACCCTGTGGGCACCTGTGGCATTCCCTGCAGCCTCAGCAGCAGCCTGCTGTCTGAGGGGTTCAAGGGAAGGGCAGTCTAACTGTGCCTTCCCCAGGTCTGCTCTGGAGGGTCCCCCTGAGCCCAGAAACTCAACTTGATCAAGTTCAAGCTCTTTAGGCTCAGTTTCCCTCAGTTCTCTCAGATCAGCCTCCTCAGAGACTTGATCCTCAACCTGGGGCAAGGGGGAAGGCAAAGCCTTACCCTTACTGCTCTTCTTCTTGGAAGGTGTCTGGTCCATAATTTCAGGATCCAGCACCTGTTCAGTGGGGCATTTTCTGGCCTGTGACCTAGTCACAGCAAGCACATGTGCTGGCAAGCCTAACATTTCCATGTGAGTCCTCTGCTCCACTTCTGACCATTGTGATGACTCCAAATCATTGCCCAACAAACAATCAACTGGGAGGTCTGAACTGACTACAACTTTCTTTTGTCCCTTCACTCCACCCCAGGAGAAAGCCACAATTGCCACACTATGACTAGTAGTGACATTGCTGGCATTGGTCACCAGGAAATCAGTACCTGGCATGATCTGTCCAGGGTCCACAAAGTTAGGTGTCACCATGGTGACACTGGCACAAGTGTCCCTATAGGCCTGAGCCATTTTGCCATTAATCAAAGGCGTCTGCCTGTATTTGCCCAAAGTATTGGGACTTATCTCAGGGGATATATCCATATCCCCTGTACAGACAAGGACAGCCTGAGTGAGTGTGCCAACTAAGTTGTCAGACCCCTCAGTTCCCAAGGTTAACCCAACTAATGCCTTGGGAGGTACACTACCACTACTGACTGTACTAGGGGGTGCAGTTGCCTTAGGGGCTGTAGTGGCAGGAGTTTGTCCTCCTCTTTTGGTGCACTCACTAAACCAGTGAGATTTACTTTTGCAGTACTGGCACCACCTTTTTGACTGGCCTTCTTGAGTCTTCTTCTTCTGGGAAGCCTGACCCCCACCCTCTTTGGTTTGTTGGGGACCTGGTGAAGACTTCTGGTCATTTTGTTCACTCTTTGCATTACCCTTCTGGTCTGCTTTCTTCTGACCACCCTGGTTCTGGTTCTGGTTCTGCTTGATCCTTGTCCTGACCCATTTGTCTGCCTTCTTTCCCAATTCTTGGGGAGAGGTCAGATCTGAGTCAACAAGGTGCTGGTGCAACAACTGGTTCTGACAATTGTTTAAAATTTGTTCTCTCATCATAAGATTATACAATCCTGTGTAATCTGTAACCTTGCTACCCAGCAACCAGCCCTCCAAAGCCTTAGTGGCACTATCCACAAAGTCAGACCAGTCCTGAGACTGAGTTTTCTGGGTGTCTTTGAACAGCAACCTGTACTGCTCAGTGGTTAAACCAAACCCATCAATCAGTGCATTTTTCAGGACCTGGTAATCATTAGCATCCTCCACTCTTGTAGTGAGGAGCTTATCTCTACCTTTACCATCAAAGGAGAGCCACAGTATAGCTGCCCACTGACTTCGGGGAATGCACTGCACAGTGCAGGCCCTCTCCAAAGCAGCCATCCATTTCTGGATATCATCCCCTTGCTTAAAGGGGGGCACTATCTTAGTCAGGTGTTTAGTATCTAAACCCTTCTCTCTATCTCTTGGGAGATTGCTGCCACCAGTGGGAGCTAGCCCACTCATCTGCTGCTCTCTAGCAAAAGCAAGCTTTTCTTTGGCCAGGGCAAGTTCTTCCCTTTCAATCCTCAGAGCAGCCTGTCTCATTCTAGCTTCATGCTCTATTCTCTGAGGGGAAGTCACTCTCCTCTGTGGAGAGTTTCTCCTCCTCTGGGAAGAGGCATTAGAGTGCAGAGATCTATTGGAGTCCCTAGAAAGAGATCTATCTCTCCTAACTCCAAGGTTAGGCCCACTTCGGGTTAGTACTGGGGGGCCCCCAGATCCTAGCCCAAGTAAGTCTAAGTTGGCCCTGGTTAGCCTTCTGACTACCTCAAGACCTTTGTCTACCTCATCCCCAGAGAGTTCCTCTTGATCCTCCTCCTCAACTGCAGTAGCAGTGTTGGGGAGGTCTGGATCCCCAGAGGTTCCCTCTAAGGCTGGCATATTCTCATGTAACTGAGAAATCTTTCTGGCATCATATGTCTCTAAGAGACCTATCAGAAAGGGAATGGTGGGGTTAGACCCCTGCTTCAGTTTCCTGGAGGTACAGACTTGTCTCATCTCCTGAAAACTGAGAGCTGCATATCTTGAAGTGACCTGTGGAGGGTCAACACTGACCAGGGGAGTCTCAGTAGATTCTCCCTGGGTAGACATGCTTTTCTAGTGAGGTGTAAGTGGTGCACTTACCTACACTATGTGTTTGCCTACTGATCACTTGCTAGAGTTGTAGTTTAGGGTGTGCTAGGCCCTAGGAGCTACAACAGCTGGTTCAGTAGAACTCAGAGTATTCTAAGCTAAGTTATATGTACCTTTAGTACTTATGTGATCTTTCACAAGATATTCTTAGGATATGTGTGGTAAAACAACAGCAAGCTCAAATCCCAACCGCTGCTCACCAATGTGAGAAGTTGGCCTGATGTGCAGTGCTCACTATTCTAGTGATCACTATATATCAGTCCAAACAACCCTTATTGATGATTGGTTGTAAGTCAACCTTATAGACCAGCTATCCTAGTAGCATGGATACGAGCAGTCTAAGGCTAAGACTCTAGAGGGCGTGTTAAGCCAGCTGTTTTACCATCACATTACCCCTTGAACACCCAGTGAAAGGACACCACACAAGTGTTATGAAAATAAACAATGTATTTATTAGAATCACAACAACCCTGTACTCTTTATGAGGATAGGGTGCTAGGCACACCACAAAACTCTTACGAAAATACTTAAGTTAGCACGGTATACACAAATGCCCGAGGGGCACGAAAAACCATATACTCTGAAAGTGGAATGCGAAATTACTAGCAGGTAAGTACAGTACTAATAGACTTTGGAATCGCTAGGACTTGACTAGGGAATCGTTAGATTACTTCTAGGAGGCCTAGGGGACTCGGGTGCAGAGTGTGCACTCTCACGCGGGATGCGGGACAAAGTCTATGGAAGCTAGTAAAGTTAAAGTTAGTGTTTACGGGCGAACCCGACCTGGTAGGAAGAAAACGACAGTGGATCCTGACCCTTGGATAGTGAGGCTATGCTGGGGCACCGAAATGCCGAAGTTACCTAGCCCAGGGGCTGCAGCTGCATAGGTCTCAAAAGACGTCGGGAATCCTCGTTGCCGGACCAGGAGCCTGGAAGAAAGATGCTGGCAGGCGACCAGTGAAGATAGTTCGAGTTGATCCACGCCTGGATCTGGAAGATGGATGACACCTGAAAGCAGAGGGGACCAAGTTCGTGACTACTAGCCAGTAGTCAGTGGGCACCAGGAGGGCACCGGATGGTAGTCACCTCGACTAGGTGAGTGGGCGACGCTGGCTCTGCAGATCTCACGGACCAGGAGGCGTTGTCGGCGACCAGGATGGAGAGGCGAGCTGTCCCACGATGGATGAAGCTGTCGGCGTCGAAGTTACCCAGGATTGGGCAACAAGCCTTGGCTAATTCAAGCCCACGCGGTGGACTCAAAATGGCGTCTTGAGTGGACCAGGAGGGTCCGGGGTGCTCCTCTTCGGGAAGGGAGCAAGGGCCAGTCTGGAGCAACCAGACTAGCAGCAGTGATGTCGTCGGGCGTCGTTCAGAAGGCCACAAGCCAGCGGGCTAGTAGCCAAACAACGCGGTGAGCAGCAAAAAGCAGAAGGGCCCCACGCAGATCGTGGAGATGCTGGGAGGCTGCACTTCGGTGCTGGAGCTGCTCAGGGTCGGGGCTTCTCGGACCCCAAAGCACTCACCAGGAAAGTACTCGGTGGGCTTGCTGTGCAGAAGTCGTGCAGTCTTGCAGATGGCCGGTCCCTCGAGGTCTCGTCGCACCCACGATTCTCAGCTGGGCTGTAGAGGTGGGTAGAGGTCAGAGGTGCCAGGGAAGCCGGTTCTCGTCGAGCTGGGCAGTCGGATTCCAGAGGAAGGACTTGCAGCAGACCGCAGTGTTCTTGCGATGGTGCCTGCGGATGCAGGGTGACTACTCCTTAGCCACAAGGGAGAAATCTTAGGAAGAAGTCTTGAGTTCCTTTCGTAGAAAGTAGTTTCAGGATTCAAAGATGATCTAATTTGGAAGGGGGCCTGCTCCTACCTTTATCTGGGAAAAGGGGGCTGGCACGCGACTAAGTCCTGCCCTAGGGGGGACCAGGAGGGGGGTGGTTACACCCACTGCCTTGGCGGGCTTTTCCCCAGCACAGGGTCTGGAGTGTCCCTGGAACTGGTTCAAGCCAGCCTATGCACAGTGAGCACCGGGGTGCCACGTGCAGTCACCTTCCTCTGAAGCCCTGCCTACCTACAATACACAAAATCCTGTCTGGGACGGTGCTGGCACCGCCCCTGGCAGGAAACCCTTTGTCCTTATCTCCTGCTCTGGGAGGACTCCCAGCAGCAGGAGGGCAGACTTGTGTCTCGGTGGCAGCATCCATTTTGTGGATGCTAAGGCTCTGTCTGACTTTAACCGGGGTTAGGGGTTACATACATGTCGTGTCCCTCTAGAAGGGTGGAATGCTAACCCCGTCGCCAGAATTGGCGAGGGGTTAGTATTCCAATTCGTATGACACCTTACTCGACATGTTTTGATAAAGCGATACCAGAGTTGGCATATAACCGCGAGGATTATAATGCACTTAAGAGTATATGGTATGCGATATCATGGAAACGGCTAAGGGATGGATCCCGAAAGCCGCAGACAGGCTCAGCTCATGCCAGAGCACCATCTCACACGATTCCAAGCACTCTGCCTTCAGGATTGTTAAGGCCTGCCATAGGGGTGACTGATAGGAGATCTGTGTGTCCATTTTAGGGTTAGATATAGGTATACTATATCTAAAGCAAAGGGTGAGTACACCACCTTGCCCCAGCTGTCGTGCAGCCAGTTGTGTCAGTTTAGTTAGTCAGCCCAGGGGTGGCATAATACATGCTTCAGCCCCTGGGAGACTTCTGGGTACACCTCAGCCCTGGGTACAGGGACTTGGAGAGGGCCCAGTGCCAATTCAGTACCTGAGTACAATTTGGATAGAGAGAACAGCTAGGCTGTGGGTCTGATTAGCAGGCCCACAGCCAGGGAAAGTCGTAAACCAGTGCAGCAAAAAGCAAAAATCTGGGTGATCATAGGATTGCAGACCCTACTCTCCTACAGTGGCTCACTGGTTAAAGGCGGCAGACCCGGGAGCAGAAGTCGGCCCGGGACAAGGGTTCAATTCCCGACGCGGCAGGGTCGTGGACTTGGGTCAGCGGACCCGATAATTCTCGCTTCGGTGCTTACTCTAATCAGGGGTTCCACTCGGCAACTCTGGGCATTAGCGTGCCTA
Organism: Lissotriton helveticus; assembly: GCF_964261635.1. NCBI lineage: Eukaryota > Metazoa > Chordata > Amphibia > Caudata > Salamandridae > Lissotriton > Lissotriton helveticus. The sequence continues at coordinate 160,687,984 of NC_136072.1, forward strand.
ATCTCCACAACAGCCCCATCAACTCCGGGGATGCCTGGCTCCACCTTGGGGACTCCCAGCAGGGACCATCCACAGGGAAAGCCAGGACGGGTTCCCCAGAATTATACAGCGCCAGGAGACCTACGGACGGGTAGCAGTGCGCTTTACAAGCTCAAATACATTTACATTTACATTTACATTCACATTCAAGCCACAGATTCCTTAGAATAGATACCAAAGCTTTGTCCTCCCAGAGGTAGATCTGCAGACAGTCTATACTAAAAAAGTTCTGGAGGACCGAACGGGAGACATGCCCATCACGCCAAAATGTCAAGACAACAGTGATTTGTGAATTTATGCAGCTATGCCTACTTAGCTGCCTGACAGCTGTCCAGTACTGGGACAACTGGAGCTAAGGCAGTGGCTGGAGCCTTGTCTCAGGTGGAATAAGTCTTCAAACCCCAGGGTGTTGTTTTGTGGCCAGTTTATAGCAGATATTAATGCAGACGACAATTCACCTGGAGATGCTACTCTTTTGCATTGCTTTGCCTTGCCTTTCACCGCTCCAGCAAAGCTCACAAAGAATTGAGCATCAACCCGGATATTATAGTACGATCAATGTAGAATAAGAACACTCTTTTTTAATCTAGACGGTGTGGTCTCTACTCTTCTTTGGAAAGTTGAGGTGGACCAAAGAAAGTCGTCAGCGTGATGCTCTGTCCAAAGTGAAAAGGTGCCATAACCTTGGGTGGGAAAGAGGCGCATGTCCTAAGGACAAGTTTGTCCAGTAAGAAGGTAGTATATGCAGGGTTGACAGAGTGCTTGCAGATGTAATAGCCATGACAAAGGCTGGTTTGATGGTGAGCAGTTGACGAGGGCCGCTATGCATGGGCTCAAACCATTATCACACAGAAACGTAAGAACTAAATTAAGGTCCCTTCGGAGCATAATGAAAGGTGTGGGATGAAACGTGTTGCAAAACTTTCAGAAACTGTGTTACAATGGGTGACTTGAATAGGGAGGATTAGTCTGGCAACCACAAGAATGCTGAGATAGCCAAAACGTACCTTTTAACTGAGCCCGACGCAAGGTCTTGCCGGTCAAGAGACAATTCAAACAAAAGAACTTCAGATAAGGGGGTAGACAGAGGATCAATGTATTTGGCAGCACCCCAAGCCACAATTGTCCCATCAGCAGGAGTATACAGTCTTGGTGGAGGGACACCTAGATGCCAAGATGACGTCACATACATCAGGAGGCACATCAAGAACTCTCAGCTATTGCCTTCCAATCTCCATTAAAGGAGGTGAAGAGTGCTCAGGTTCAGGGGTATAACCATGAACTTTTGCTGTGACAGGAGAGCTCCTGATGAGGCAACCTGATCGGAGGATCGAGACTCATGCTCAGGAGTTCAGGATGGCATACTCTCCATGCCAAACCTGGAGCCACTAAAATTATTAAAGCCATCTTGTTCCTTTTCTTCTCAAGAACTCTGTGCAGGAGTGGTACTGGTGGAAAGGCGTATAGGAATCTTGAGCTCCACTCTAGACGAAATGGGTCTTTGAGCATGAGCTGCATTGGAAACTGCTGATGATTCAGAAAAGGGGGTGGTGATGAACAGAGTGCCTGAATTAAGCAGACCACTCTTACCCAGTCCAAAGATCAGGGCTTGATCCATCACCGTTTTTTAGCTCACTGCACCATCCCAGCTCAGAACTTGGCTATATGCAAATTAGTCTGTTCCTGTCCCAGTGCATGATGGGAACAGGGCAAACCAAACTACCAAGCCAATTCTTATACTGGGAAGGAAACAAGCTTCCGGGGACCGGTTTCTGCCATTTCAGGCGTCGTCGGCCCGGCTTGCTTGAATCCTGATGGTGCAATGAGCAAGGGACTCACATCTGAGTATACCCTTCCACGCTTATGGTGGACAAAATGATTCAGAAAAGGGGGTGGTGATGAACAGAGTGCCTGAATTAAGCAGACCACTGCTTAATTCAGACACTCTGTTCATCACCACCCCCTTTTCTGAATCGTTTTTGGCCACTATAGGTGTGGCAGGGTATACTCAGACATGAGTCCCTTGCTCACTGCTCCATCAGGATTCAAGCAAGCCGGGCCGACGAGGCTGAAATGCCAGAAACCGGTCCCCGGTAGCTTGTCTCCTTTCTGGTGAAGAATTGGCTTGGTAGTTTGGTCTGCCCTGTTCCCATGATGCACTGGGCTAGGGACAGACTAATTTGCATATAGCCAGGTTCTGAGCTGGGATGGGGCAGTGAGCTAAATAACGGTGATGGATCAAGCCCATGATCTGTGGACTGGGTAAGAGTGGTCTGCTTAATTCAGACACTCTGTTCATCACCACCCCCTTTTCTGAATCGTTTTTGGCCACTATAGGTGTGGCAGGGTATACTCAGACATGAGTCCCTTGCTCACTGCTCCATCAGGATTCAAGCAAGCCGGGCCGACGAGGCTGAAATGCCAGAAACCGGTCCCCGGTAGCTTGTCTCCTTTCTGGTGAAGAATTGGCTTGGTAGTTTGGTCTGCCCTGTTCCCATGATGCACTGGGCCAGGGACAGACTAATTTGCATATAGCCAGGTTCTGAGCTGGGATGGGGCAGTGAGCTAAATAACGGTGATGGATCAAGCCCTGATCTTTGGACTGGGTAAGAGTGGTCTGCTTAATTCAGACACTCTGTTCATCACCACCCCCTTTTCTGAATCGTTTTTGGCCACTATAGGTGTGGCAGGGTATACTCAGACATGAGTCCCTTGCTCACTGCTCCATCAGGATTCAAGCAAGCCGGGCCGACGAGGCTGAAATGCCAGAAACCGGTCCCCGGTAGCTTGTCTCCTTTCTGGTGAAGAATTGGCTTGGTAGTTTGGTCTGCCCTGTTCCCATGATGCACTGGGCCAGGGACAGACTAATTTGCATATAGCCAGGTTCTGCGCTGGGATGGGGCAGTGAGCTAAATAACGGTGATGGATCAAGCCCTGATCTTTGGACTGGGTAAGAGTGGTCTGCTTAATTCAGACACTCTGTTCATCACCACCCCCTTTTCTGAATCGTTTTTGGCCACTATAGGTGTGGCAGGGTATACTCAGACATGAGTCCCTTGCTCACTGCTCCATCAGGATTCAAGCAAGCCGGGCCGACGAGGCTGAAATGCCAGAAACCGGTCCCCGGTAGCTTGTCTCCTTTCTGGTGAAGAATTGGCTTGGTAGTTTGGTCTGCCCTGTTCCCATGATGCACTGGGCCAGGGACAGACTAATTTGCATATAGCCAGGTTCTGAGCTGGGATGGGGCAGTGAGCTAAATAACGGTGATGGATCAAGCCCTGATCTTTGGACTGGGTAAGAGTGGTCTGCTTAATTCAGACACTCTGTTCATCACCACCCCCTTTTCTGAATCGCATTGGAAACTGCAGCATGCAGAAGTGCTGACATTGCACGTTCTTAGCGGTGGCGAAAAGATCTAACCGAGGTTCTCCACAATCTCTGAAGAGGCCTTGGACCACCTCCGAGTGAAGACACAACTCGTGAGCCATAAGGCACTGCAGACTAAGTTTGTATACCTGGCAGTCAGAGATCCCGCCAGGTGCTGCACGACTAGGAAGATGTCCTGACACTGCAACCAGGTCCAGAAGCAAGCAAGGAAAATGGACCACTGGTACCGTGGATGGGTAAGGAAAGACAGCCATATTTCAGGGGAGTAGGCCCCTTACACTCCTGCTCCGTCCTCGGGGACACTGCATCTGCTGCTCTATTGATAGCTCTGCCCCTGAAGTCAAATATAAACATTAACGCATCATGCAAAGAGGCTTAAATAGACTTTCTAAGAAACCCAGGACTGGAGCCAACCACAGTATCACTGTATGTCATCGGTAAGTTGCTGTGCTCGTCTTATGGTAGTGCTAAATATTTTAAGATCCATCTCAATGCTTCAAAAAGCAAAGTGAAGTTTGTCAGTCACCAACAGACAGCAGTCTTTCACGGAGATACCTAGCAGTACCACTAAGTGGCACACATCAACAATTGACAAAATACCATAGGTGTGGGAGTATTCTACAATTCCATGTTTGCGAAATACTCTGAGGTGCGTGGTAAGAGATAATGGGAGACCCAGGACCTCAGGGTACCCAAAGTGCGGTAGGGTCGGTTTAGACAAACATTAAATCCTGCTCATCCTATTTTAGGTAGCTGGCTCACTGCTACATAACGAGGGGACCTGTCAGGCCTCCGGTGTGTCCTTCTCCACTGGGCTGGAGAACGTTTTCTTCTCAGCCTTTGCTCTCACGCTTTCAAACAAACGTTCAGTCTATTTACAACTGTTACTTATGAATCACAAGCACAATAGCAAGTCATATACTGACAAAGCTTAAAACGTGATTGTACCTGTGCCGAATAAATACAAACTAACCTTGTAATCATACTACTTGTTTATTGCCACAGCAGTCCCACCTGGGAAAGAGATTCATGGCTATTTAGACTGGTTTGTTTACTTTACAATGCCTTTCAAGGACTGCGAAAGGGACATGTATACTTACTGGAAAGGGCTCCAAGCCCTCTTGAATAACAAAGCCTTCAATGACATGGGTGAGGATCTGCGGTTTCACGATGGCACGGGGGGGCCTCTTCTCGATGCTCGGGGTACTGTTAGATATTAAAGGGCACGCACTCTTTGTTGTACCAGCCGGAAGCAAAAGCGGAGGGGGTGGCAGAAAAGCATAGGAGGAGTCTAATGGCGACTTGATGACTGAGGCACTGACTGATGATGCTTCTTTGAAACGTTCCTGTTCTGGAAAGCAGAAATAAAAGAGTCGTCAAAAGGCATTTTTAAGATGTTGATAAAACGTTTGAAAACGAACCACCCACCAGTCATTCATCCATCCTCCTTTCTAGTCACCAAGCCTTTCATCCATTCAGCTAGTCATCCATCCTCCTTTCTAGCCACCCAGCCTTTCATCCATGCAGCCATGCATCCATCCTCCTTTCTAGCCACCCGGTCTTTCATCCATTCAGCTGTTCATCCATTCTCCTTTCTAGCCACCTGGCCTTTATTTATTTATTTATTTATTTATTTTTACAATTTTTAAAGCGCAACTTTTACCCGTGGGTGTCTTGGCGCTATGACTCAACTCATTGTCCCGGTGGGAGCATTATCAAGATTCAAAAAAGTGCAGTTATCGGAAAGGTTATTGGTCGAACAACCAGGTTTTCAGTAATTTTCTAAACTGAAACAGTGAGGGGGTAGACCTTATCGCGATCGGGAGCGTGTTCCACAGTCTAGCAGCTGTGTTTGTGAAGCATCTATCACCCCAAGAGACGGTCCTAGTTCGTGGGACCGTCAGCTGGAGAAGATGTTCCGATCTAAGTGATCTGTTAGGGTGATATAGTGTAAGTTTCTGTTTAAGAAACACCGGGCCAAGACCATGTAATGCCTTAAAAGTCAGGCATAAGGTTTTAAATCTGATCCGGTTTCTTACAGTTAGCCAGTGGTAGCTCCTGATTACCTGCTTAATGGGTTTATATTTGGGGGTGCCAGACAGTAACCTTGCTGCTGCATTTTGGATTAGTTGCAATTTGGCCACCACCCGAGCTTGAGCATTCACAAATAGTCCATTGCAATAATCCAAAGATGAAAGCACCAAGGAGCTAACCACCGTTTTCTTCGCGCTGTCTGGAAGAAATGGCAGAATTTTTTTCAGGAGTCTAAGTTTGTGAAATGCGGAGGATGCTATCTGATTAGCATGGTTAGAAAAATTAAGCTTTTCATCAAAAATTACTCCTAAATTCCTGACTTTATGAACAGGAGTTGGCAGAGCTCCAAGTAAGGGGGGCCACCAGACAGAAGACCACGATGGGGATAACTTTCCAAAGATCATTACCTCAGTCTTCTCTGAGTTAAGTCTTAAGCAGTTTCCAGCCATCCACTCCTTAATTGCCAACATTCCTTCCTGGAACTGTGCCGCCACCTCTTCTCCATCGTTCTTAATGGCGAGTACCAACTGGGTGTCGTCGGCATATGTGGTAAGGCTCATCCGGTAGTTTTTAATAACCCTAGCTAAGTCCGACACATAGATATTAAAAAGTGTCGGACTTAGGGATGAGCCTTGAGGAACACCACATGGTAGGGCAAGATCAGCAGATTTAAAAGATCCTATTGTTACCTCCTGCGTTCTGCCTGCAAGAAAAGAGGCTAACAGGGCCTTGGCCCTTGAATGTATACCCAATTCTCCGACACGGTCAATCAAGATGGAGTGATTGACCGTGTCGAAGCCTGCAGACAAATCCAGTAGGACCAGCACCGCTGTGCCTCCTTGGTCCCTGATGGTCCTAATATCATCGGCGGCCTTAATCAATGCTGTCTCGGTCCCATGCATTTTACGAAACCCAAATTGAGAATCGTCGAGCAAAATGTTCTGCTCAATATATTCCGACAGTTGTTTATTCATGGCCTTCTCAGCTACTTTAGCCACAAATGGTAAGCTAGCTATGGGTCTGTAATTCTTCAGCGTGGATTTTTCCTGACCAGGTTTTTTAAGAAGAGGCTTCAGTAAAGTGTTCTTTAACCTGTCTGGAAAGACCCCTGATATAAACATTCCATTACAGACACCTGTTATGACTTTACTAATGATGTCAATTATTGGGGAAAAGATTTTAGGAGGGCAGGGGTCGAGGGCTTTCATCCATTCAGCTATTTAGCCATCCTCCTTTCTAGCCACCCAGCCTTTCATCCATTCAGGCAAGCACAAAATTTGGCATTCACAAATATACTGAAATAAAGAACATAGGTATAACATTTTAGGACAAATAACTTTTCTTGGGCGATAGTTACAGACAACCTAAAAGAGGAGGATTTAGCACACAAGTTAAGGTTTACACTTCATCAATGACTTCTAGATAGCTATAACCGCTTCATATAGGACTACAATTTTAGTTTGTTATCATCATAATACAGCAACTACGTTTTCTGTACCCTTAGTTCCTTTGTAGTCTTCTTCAACAATCTGCAGCAAACTTAGAGAAAGTAAAGTAGAGGAGGATTTCTTACAGCATGCCACAGTTGGTGCAGGCCGGTCAATAGGTTACAAGGGAGGAGGGGGGGGGGGGAATACTAACATTGTGTTTCACTTTCTAATGTAATGGGATTTCCGAAAGTCATTTTTCTGTACAGGTAACTTCAAACAGCTGAATGTATGGGCAACATATGTTTAAGGCACAGTTGCCTATCGGCCACTTGGCGCCTTTCCTTGATCTGGTGAGCATTTGTTCAGTAGAAGACGTACAAGGGAAAAAGCGAGCGTTCACTGCACATGTAAAAGTATGTATATTTTTGCATAATGTCCACAAACCCACTGAACACAGACAAGAAGAACCTTCTGTGACTACATACTGGACACTCATAAATGTTGTAAGTGTGAGTCAGACACCGTTGACCATACCACACTCATTCACACACCTAAGTCTCAAATGCATTCACTGGCAACCTCCTTCAATGGTTTTCCTCCTTCCCTTCTAACCAATACCAGTTTGTTCACAGGGGCACCTTCAGATCTCAGAGAGCCCCATCACCTGCAGACTCCCGCCAAGTTCCAAACTGTCCCTGTCAACGTAAGCCTCTACATGGAACACGTTGGGGCCCTATTCATGGTCAATAGTACCAAAATGTACCAATATGCCAAGGCTACACAAGTCTACTTGAAAGTTTCCCCTGCTCTAGACATCTATCAACACACCGGGCACCTCGTCAGCACCCACCTGAAGTTTATCCCCACCTAGGCGGACTTCTTGTTATTTGCTAAGCGCAACACGCAATAAATAGTACAAACCTGGCTCAATGACATTAACTATGTCACCCCCAAAAGGAACACACTGTGACCGAAAGAAAGACAGCCTGGTACCGGCTCGCTCCATTGCAAAAAGTGAAACCACTTATTCCAGGAAGTGCCTTCAGAATGGCTATTCAAACCTTCACTCTCCTACATCTATATAGCGGAAACGCCTGGCTCTAGGGCCTCCCAGACTCCACATTGGCGCACCCTTAAGGGCATTCTAAACACCACAGTACATCTCATCCAGGCTCTAAAGAAATATGACAGCACCTTCCTCCCCACCCTGATGGAACTCCAATGGCTGCTCTAACTGGCATGCACCATCTGCAAACCTAGCTGTTTTCAAAGCTACCACAAGACACACTGTTGCCTCTCTAAATGACAAGCGCGTCTTTTCTGGTGGCTCTCGGTCCCCCCACTATGAGGGCCATAAGACTGGAGACTAGGAAGTGTAAAGAAGGAACAATGAAGGCAACAGGCCTTTTCTATCTATGCACCCAGGATGAGGAAAAACATCCCCATATCCATCAGAACCACCCGAAATCCTGTCCCAATATGTGGAGGGGATGAAGAGAAATTTATAGAAGGTCTAATATAAATGTGAGATGTGGTAGGTGCAGTACCAAAAGCTGCTGCTAGAGGTCCCTAGTGAGGATCATAAACTTTGAAGATTATAGTAAATCCACTCAACCCATAATGAATTGCATGCAAGACAGTACCACAGGGACAAATAGCCATGTCCATATATACAACTGGTTGCTTTGAAATGTGACAAAAACATTCTTATATTAATTCCAGATTAAGTTGTACTCTACGTGGAGCTGATGAAGGGAAATTTATAGAAGGTCTAATATAAATGTGAGATATGCTGGCGAGTAAAGTAACCACTGCCAACTTAGTTTAGGACCAAGTGAGTGTCCTTTCTGAAGGCCTTCAAGAAAATAGTGCCTTGAGGCTGTAATTAAACCAAGAGCGTAACAACGCATGTAACAGGAGGTGTCCTCATGGAAGGTTACAAGGAGAGGCAATGCTGCACTAAGGAGGGACTACAAAGCCTAATGACCAATGAAAAGACACCAGTCACAAAAGACAGGGGCAGGAGCCAATTAAAAAGATGAGTGAGATGTAGGCGGAGTTTAATCCCCATATCCTGAATACAGCATGTCTCGAAGAGACCGCGCAAGCGCTGCCTAGGCGAAACCTAAACAACAAAGGTTACTAGGACGTTATAGTTAGGGCCATATTTTATTCATACTAATCCAGAGAAATTCAGCCGTTATAGTTACCTGAGTTAACTACTACTCGCATCCCCTCAATACACAGGTTATGACCTCACATATTACATCACTCATTACAAGGTCAGTGACATCACTGATGACATCTCAATTGACATCAATGATGACATCATTCAGTGACTGTTTTTAAAAAGTATATATATATATATATATATATATATATATATATATATGAGGTATGTCAAGCTCCAAAAGGTCCGTAGGCACAGCAATACAACCACACGAACAGACAGGAGCCAGCAAGACCCAAAGTGGTGCAATATTAATTTATTTGGTTTTTAAGCCCAGCACCAGTCCGCCATGATGCGTTTCGGCTAGAGATAGCCTTGATCACATATATATAAAGGTGTATTGGTGAATCAGTGGGTTTATGAGTGTCTCTATGGATGACTCAGTGGGTGCATGACTGACTGTATAAGTGAGTGATTCGATGTCTCAGTGAATGTATAGGTGAGTGACTGGTTGCGTAAATGAGTGTATCTGTCAGTTGATGTCTAAGTGGGTATATGAGTGTGTTAGTAGGTACATGAATGGCTATATGAGTGATTGATTAGTTGCCTGACTACCTCTATGGTTGTCTGGGTGTCTGTGTGTATGGGTGAGGAGGTGTGTGACTGCCTGTATGGATGAGTGAGCGGGTGAGTCAGTGGCTGTATAGGGTACAGTGTGCGTGTCTCAGAAGCTGTATGGGTGATGGAGTGTCCATATGGCTGTGCCTGCATGTGTCAGTAAGGGTGAGTAACTGGGTATGTGAAAGGCAGCATAGTTGAGCGATGGGGTATATGAGTGACTATATGTGAATGAGTGAATGTGAGAGTGGCTATATGAATGAGTGCGTGCTTCTGGCACTAACTGTATAGGTGAGTGAGTATGTGCTACTATTTGCGTAAGTAAGTGGGTGTGTGTAATCATTTGAGTGAGTAAGTGGCTGTGTAATTGACTGTATGGGTGAGTGTCTAGGTGTGTGAGCAGTTCTATGGCTGACTCACTCATTGTGTAAGTGTCTGTATGGGTGTATGAGTGGATATGTCAATTGCTGTATTAGTGAGTGAGTGGGTATTTGAGGGTCAGTATGGGTGAGTGAGTGAATGTGTGTGTAGATCTATGAATCAGTAAGTGGGTGTGTAAGTACTGGTATGGCTCTGTGACTGGGTTTGCGAAAGGTTGTTTGGGAGTGGCAGTGGGTGCATAAAAGATTCTATAGAGTTGTGAGTGGGTGCGTCAGAGATGCTGTGGATGATTTAATCAGTGATGTAATTTGAGATGTCATCAGTGATGTCACTGACCATGTCATGAGTGATGTAATATGTGAGCTCATAAGCAGTGCATTGCAGGGGCGCAAGTTATAGTTAACTGAGGTTACTACAACAGCTGAATTTCTCTTGTTTTGTAGGAGTAAAATCTGACCCTAACTATAACGTCCCTGTAACCCTTGGTTTTTGCAGTAGATATATATATATATATATATATATATATACACACACACACAAATGTGTCCGCAAACTAAGAAACAGGCAGTCACTCTGCTGGAAGGGCGCCTTCTTCGCAGTAAGGCTGTTTCAGACAAAAAGGGGAGGCACACAAGTAAAGGTGCCTCAACACAGGCAGAAAAAAACCTTGCCCTTAGACATCTCCAGTGCCCTCATCACTCCCGGTGACAGATCTCAAGACAATCAACACCTTATATTAAGGAAAAACAGTAATGATTATTGGTAGAATGTTGTCAAAATCACATCCATACTCAAGAGACCAGGAACTATGCTGCAATCGTGATAATGAGACCACCATTACCTCTATAGGTAAACTTAACACAGAGGAGCACAATTCACTCACATGTAAGCAGCCCACATGCCCTATTTTCATGAATCACATTTCTAATATATGGAAACACCCCAATAATCACCCGTCAAGTTATTTTCCATGGCAACTTCCTCTCCATTTCCTCTACAAACACACTGTGGAGATAAGGTGGGTGGTGTTGGAGTCCTCAATATATGGAGAGATTCATCTGTATCAGCCTCTGGCATTTCTTCTCCAAGTGCTTCATTGACTTGATTAACCTAGACAGAACATGGAGTACTTCATTATTTAACATAGATCCTCATTAGCAACTGTTTAGATTGCTATGCCTTACATTTGAATTAATACTCACTAAGTTCTAAGAAAGATCCATATACAAAAGAAAGGCACAAATCCTCTGTAGAACCTTTTGCAATGAGAGAAAAAAACATTCTGGAGAAGTGGAGGTCTTTCACCGCCTGGACCTCGTCCTGAACGGCCGCTCCCCCACGCTCCCCGACTCTTGCTAACTGCAGCGCCCAGAGCCCACAGCTGAAGCTGCTCTCGACGCGTGATTCACCTGCATTGTTGACACTAGATTGGTATTGTAGCTCCGCTTTAGGAATTGCGTGCTGTGCATTATTACTTATTCATTTTGCAGAGATTTCTGAACTGTGTATTGTTGTTTGTGTTAGCGCTCTGTGGCCGCAGCATTATTCAACTGTTAGCGCTCTCACCCGGTGCCCTTAGAGAGCGCGCTGCTGCTTCTGGCTGTGCTTTAAAGGATTGCTGGCATTGTTTCCTAAGTTTCGTTTTGAGGCTCCACCACCATCTTGTTTGTTGTGCTTTCCCCTGACACGCCTCCCCGAGACCGCCTCCCAGCTGCCCCTCCCACCCACGAATAGAGGGCTCCCCACCTCCCTAGCTAGATTGTGACCGCCTGGACCTCGTCCTGAACGGCCGCTCCCCCACGCTCCCCGACTCTTGCTAACTGCAGCGCCCAGAGCCCACAGCTGAAGCTGCTCTCGACGCGTGATTCACCTGCATTGTTGACACTAGATTGGTATCGTAGCTCCGCTTTAGGAATTGCGTGCTGTGCATTATTACTTATTCATTTTGCAGCGATTTCTGAACTGTGTATTGTTGTTTGTGTTAGCGCTCTGTGGCCGCAGCATTATTCAACTGTTAGCGCTCTCACCCGGTGCCCTTAGAGAGCGCGCTGCTGCTTCTGGCTGTGCTTTAAAGGATTGCTGGCATTGTTTCCTAAGTTTCGTTTTGAGGCTCCACCACCATCTTGTTTGTTGTGCTTTCCCCTGACACGCCTCCCCGAGACCGCCTCCCAGCTGACCCTCCCATGCTCCGCCCCCCTCCACTCACCATTTATGACAGATGTCCCAACGCGCAGCGTCCACGCGCTGCGGCCGCGCCAAAGGTGCGCCAAAGGTAAGCCCGTCTACGCCCGTCCGCGCCTGGACCGCGCCCAGCGCCTGTCCCCCTGGCCCCCGTACCACCCACGACACCCGCATTACATACAACGCCTCCACCCTCTTAGCCCTAAACCCCGGCCGTCACCCCAACTGCGCCCAAGCCGCTCCTGGACACACCCATGGACCCTTCACATGCAACTCCTGCAAGTATGACGGCACCAAGACCAACTCCTCATCCACTAACACCAAACAGAGATCTGACACCAACCACCTAAAATGCATCCTGCTCAACACCCGCTCGGTCCACAGACACGCCATCGACCTTTGGAATCTACTAGACATCATCTCTCCGGACGTTGCCTTCCTAACAGAAACATGGATGAACGCCTCCTCAGCCCCAGACATCACCGTCGCCATCCCGGAAGGCTACAAGATCATCCGAAAAGACCGCACCTACCAAACAGGAGGAGGCATCGCTATCGTCCATAAGAATTCCATCCGCATCTCAACCAGCTCTGACGTCAACCTCGCTACCGCCGAACACCTCCACTTCCAGATCCACACCGACCCCAAGACCACACTCAGAGGCACCCTCCTCTACAGGCCACCAGGACCCCGTGCACAATTCAGTGAAGACATCACTGACTTTATCACCCCACACGCCCTCCCCTCCGAGGACTACATTCTATTGGGAGACCTCAATTTTCACCTGGAAAAGAGCAACGACAGCAACACCACCACCCTTCTGGACAATCTCGCCAACCTCGGACTCAGACAACTTGTCAATACCCCCACTCACTACGCAGGTCACACACTCGACCCCATCTTCACCTCCAGCAAACATATCTCCTTCACTCACACCACAGCTCTCCATTGGACGGACCACAGCTGCGTTCACTTTATCTACAAAAAGACCACAACCCACAACCATCCTCAACCTACTCTGCGAAGAAACTGGAATAAAATCACTATTGACCAGATCTCCTCATCACTTCTTCAATACCCCCCTACCCACTCTTCAAACCCCAACCAAGCAGCCATTAACCTCACTCAATGGCTAACCAACAGCGCCGACGACCTAGCACCTTTGAAAAAACGTCAAATCAAATCAGGCAGCAAAAACGCCCCCTGGTTCAACGATGATCTTAAGAAATCCAAGAAACTCTGTCGCTCCCTTGAGAAGGCCTGGAAAAAGGATCCAAACACCAGCACCAGGGACGCCTTCAAAAACGCCACCCGCATACACCACCAACTGATCCGGACTGCCAAGAAAGCCGCATTCAAAGACCGACTAGACAACAACGCCCACAACAGCAAGGAATTATTCAACATCGTTAAAGAGTTTACCAACCCAACTGCCAACTCCAACGACATCACTCCCTCTCAAACCCTATGCGATTCCCTAGCTTCGTTCTTCCACGACAAAATCGCAGACATCCACAACAGCTTCAACAACCAACCCGGAGACCAACCCACCCAACCTTCTGCCGTACCTTCACCCCCCCTGAACATCCTTAATGACTGGAACCCAATCTCCACTGAGGACACCATCCGCCTGATGAACTCCATCCACTCAGGATCCCCCACAGACCCATGCCCTCACCACATCTTCAACAAAGCAGATTCCATCATAGCACCACACCTCCGAGACGTCATCAACTGCTCCCTCAACTCCGCCACCTTCCCTGAAAGCTGGAAACACGCCGAACTCAGCGCACTTCTGAAAAACCCCACTGCTGACCCCACCGAACTCAAAAACTACCGACCCATCTCGCTCCTTCCATTCCCGGCCAAAGTCATCGAGAAAGCCGTCAACAGCCAGCTCACCGCCTTCCTCGAAACAAACAAATCCCTGGACTCCTCACAGTCCGGCTTCCGAGCCAAACACAGCACCGAGACCGCCCTCATCGCAGCAACAGACGACATTCGAACTCTACTGGACAATGGAGACACAGTCGCCCTCATCCTCCTCGACCTCTCAGCAGCCTTCGACACAGTCTGTCATAGCACCCTGATACAACGCCTCAGAAACATCGGAATCCAAGGAAAAGCACTGGAATGGATCACCTCGTTCCTTGCCGGAAGAACTCAGAGAGTCCGCCTGCCACCATTCAAGTCAGAGGCCACTGAAGTAATTTGCGGCGTGCCACAAGGATCTTCACTCAGCCCCACCCTCTTCAACGTATACATGAGCCCCCTCGCGACCATCGCACGACAACACAACCTCAACATCATCTCCTACGCTGATGACACTCAACTGATCCTCTCACTCACCAAAGACCCCAACACCGCCAAAACCAACCTACATGAAGGAATGAAAGAAATGGCCGAGTGGATGAAACACAGCCGTCTGAAACTGAATTCAGACAAAACAGAAGTCCTTATCTTAGGTACCTCCCCCTCCGCCTGGGACGACTCTTGGTGGCCAGAGGCCCTTGGAAAAGCACCCATCCCGACGAATCACGCACGGAACCTGGGCGTCATCCTGGATTCCTCACTCTCAATGACCAGACAAGTCAACGCCGTTTCATCATCTTGCTTCAACATTCTTCGCATGCTCAAAAAAACATTTCGCTGGATCCCCACCGAAACTAGAAAAACGGTCACCCACGCTCTGGTTACAAGCCGCCTGGACTACGGAAACACCCTATACGCCGGTACCACCGCAAAACTTCAGAAAAAACTCCAACGCATCCAGAACGCATCAGCCATACTCATACTAGACATTCCGCGTAAAGACCACATTTCTGATCACCTGAAAAACCTCCACTGGCTCCCCGTCAATAAGAGGATAACATTCCGCCTCCTAATCCACGCACACAAAGCACTTTACGAACTTGGACCCGAATGCCTCAACACACGACTTTCCTTCTACACCCCCTCCCGCCAGCTACGCTCTTCCAACCAAGCCCTTGCCGCTGTACCTCGCATCAACAAAACCACCATGGGAGGAAGATCCTTCTCCTACCTGGCGGCTAAAACCTGGAACTCACTTCCCATTCACCTTCGCCTCACTCAGAACCACCTAACATTCAGAAAGCAACTTAAAACCTGGATATTCGACAAGTAAATCCCCACCCTTCTTCAAGCGCCTTGAGACCCTCTGGGTATGTAGCGCGCTATATAAATTATCTGACTTGACTTGACTTGACTTTCTGAAAAGGTTATTTTTTAAATGCCACTATCCGACCGAAGTAGTACTTGAAAGTGCTGTGCAGCTAAAAAACATAAGCAAGCAATAGCAGTCTACAACCAGCACTAGAGATTTTCTGTAAGGTAATCTTCACACAACTATGCTGATTCAGAAATAATAACTAGGAAGAGCACTAAATGGTGTGGCTACATAAAAGGAAATGTTAGGAGGACAAATAAAACATGTACTGGCTTGTTAAATGGCACCACTTACGAATCTCCCCCACAGAAAAAAATGTGTGAGCTTGGTCACAATGGGAAGTCCCTCATATTCACGAAACGAGTTTTTTAATGTAACGAAGCAGGACAGGAATAGTTATTAGAAAAATATGAATCTGCAGTGAAAATAAAACATTTTAATGAATACTGGTTACTTCAATATATCACTGTCTTTCATTTAAAATTAAAAAGAAATCATCGTTAATCTAAATATCTTTAATGGACCTAGTTTGTACACTGGAATGTGAGTGTGCTGTATATCTAGACTAAACTTCCTAAGGAGCCTAGAATGGTTCTACATTACTAACACGGACAGCCAAATGTTTGACGGATTCTATTTCACAAAGTGGTGCTAAGACATTGTATGATGGATCCTGGGGCATGAGAGCCAATTAATTCTAGATTCCACTGCCGACACACACTAGGCCAGCCCTTAGATGTGAACCTCCAAATCACTTCAATCAGCATCAATCTTTCCCGCAATACTTTTTTTGATATACTTGTTAAGATTTAAATCTGGCTCCTCAGTTTTATCAGTAGGTTGAGCAAAATCAATGACAGGTTGGCATAACAAACATGAATAAGCAAATGTTCATTAGCTAAAAATAGCAATTTATTTAGTATCAACTATCATTTAAAATAAAAATATTTTTTACCATATCTCACAAGGTGATAAGGCAAGAGCGCGGTCAACAACATCAAATGTCTCTCTGCCTGCGGCAACAAGAACACAAGCCTTTAGTGAGAGCAGCACTCCTGCCAAGGAGGATGACCCTAGGCTTCGCTCCGAGGTTTCAAGATCAGCTACATCCATGACTATCCTGCCTCCATTACCTACATCGGTTCCCTCAAAAGCCTCATGCTAACTCACATCCCCAACATCTGTGGCCACTCCTGTAACAACCACAGCCGTAACATACGCTGAGCATTCAGGACATTCTCCACCCATTGTCACCCTAGTCAAGGTTACAGGGCGATTTGGAAAGGGCTGGAGTAGGACCTACTGCAGAGAGGTAGGCACGGGGTGCCTTCACTATTGTCAACACCATTGCATAAAGATCTAAAGGATGCAGATAAATGCAGGAGGACCAGCTGGTGCACATTGATGACTTAAGGGCCAAGGATGATATCATGAGGGCCCAGAATGGTACCAAAGGAGCTCAAAATGATCTCCGGGAGCACCATGTGTGTGTCCTTACTCTAAATTCTGGGGTGGTGCAGGATGGCTACAGAACATCAACAGCACCAATGACTAAGGCCTGATCTCTGCAGATGGATTACTCCATCACAAAGGGGATGGATATCCCCTCCGCTGAAATATAAATCCCATCATATCCTATGGAATTTATATTTCGACGGACATGATACCTGTCACCGCTGTGACAGAGTAACCCGTCCGCCAAGAACTAAATCAGGCCCTAATTTAGCTGCTGCTTTCCACTGTCAAGCACTATCTGCTGCCAGCTCATTAGAAGGATCTACAGTTGCCAGCTCCAGGGAAAGTGGGACACTCATGCACACACAGTCACCTGTCACCAACCCCGTTAAAACTCAGGTTGCTTCAGTGGCTCTTAGGAGGAGTTGCTCATGTGGTCTGGTTGACGACAACACAAGAGAACCTGCCACCAAGAGATGCAGAAGTGATGTTCTAATGTGAGCGTCTAGACTATTCTCCACACATTTCACATCTGCTCATGGATTGCTTGAAAAGGGCTCTAAACAACCGTTGTCTCAGTGATAATTTCGCATCAAACATACAAGTTAAATTATTGTCTCAGAATCTGAAAATCTTAAATCATGTTAAATAATGATAAATTATCTTTGAAATTATAAATGTATAAGATTATGAATAAAAAATAATGGGGATCATTATGATGTCGGACAGTCGGATAGCTGCCAACACCTCGGTGGTCATGTGACCACCCGAGAGGCAAACAGCGGTTCGACTGGCCAATTACGATGTGCCCGCTGAGCGGAAAAGTACTCTATAACACTGTAGCTTGTGCTGCAGCCCTATACAGCACTTTGTGCACATTAATACACAGTATGCCAGACACAATGTGGTGCCTGGCACACTGTGCATGAATGTGTGTGGGAGCACCACATGTGCCCCCTGGGCCACTGAGCAGTGGCTTACAGGGGCCCTGCTTAGGGCCCCCATAGTCCCATTCCATCTGCCTTTTCAATGCAGTCCAAAGTAGTCAGAAAGTGACATCCTAATCTTTAAGGCGGTGTCTGCGTAGGCACCGACTCCACTGTAGGGTTAGGATTCCAACCGGTGCACCAATGGGATCCTACCCACCACTAACCTCTGATGCCCTGTATGTTGGGTGGACCGCCACAGACAGCCTGTCGGTGCAGTCCACCAGACATAATAAGGGGCAATGTGTGAAATGTGATCTTTCTAATATGATTATTGAAATTGGCAATGTTTTGTTACCATACATGCTTCACATAAAATGTAATATTTTTGCTACTCATTTATTCAACACAGACAATAAACAGTTCACAAGAACACATAATGATAAATAAAGAAATCTCAGTGTGTACAACATTTACTATAGTTTCACAAATTGACATTTTAAAATAAAAGTGTTAGACATCCAAAAACTCAGCAAGAGAGATATACATACAGACCATGCAGAGAAGACAATATTTTGAAGTACAGACTGTAATAGAACAAAATGTATGAGGCACAATAACAAATAAAACGAATTCTACAATGCAAGGTATATAATGAAAAGTCGGTGTTCTATTTCAATAACTATTGGTCCTCTAAGTACAGTAGTAATACGAAAGCAGGAAGTTATCATTTTATTTTTCTATGCGGGAGTCGGGCGGGGTTCTGACACCAAAGACGGGGAGGAGTGGTTTGCACTCCTCTAAGTGCACATGACTGTTTGGCCGGCCCTCTAGGGCAGACCAAACCATCATGTGCACTTGCCATGTTCTCCATTGGGCTGTGTTTCACAGCCCAGTGGTAAACATGCCTAGGCTCCCAGGCACTGTCTGAGCATCCAGACAGGACGCTCAGACCAATCACCATGCTGCTCCTGCAGCGATGTGATTGGCTGGGAGAGTCTGAAAGCCTGAGTGCTTCAGGTGCTTCCAGCAGACCTTTCTTCTTGGACAGAGGAGAGACGTGCGCCAGCGTGGCAGAGAAGGTAAGTTTATCTTTTTTAATCCACCACCCCCATTTCGAGGCAGCTGCCACTTGTTTCCTCTCCCCTTTTCTCTTCCGGCTGGCCAAAGACTGGCTCATGAAGACAATCACAGCCGGGAGAAATAACGGAATCCAGTGGACAGCTTGGTTGCAGCTCAACAACTTGGAGTTTACAGACGACTTGACCCTACTCTCCCACACCCTTGAGCAGATACAAAAGAAGAATGACAATGTGTCAGCCACAGCCAGAAAGCTTGGCCTCAAGATCCACAGGGGAAAACCAAGATCCTGGAGCCTAGTACGGCCAGCACACCTGCAGTCATTCTATGAGGTGGTGCACTGGAAAAGGTTGAGACCTTCAGCTACCTTGGCAGTGTCAGGACAATCACGGCGGCACAGATGCCGATGTCAAGGCAAGAACTGGCAAAGCAAGGGCCGTTCATTCAGCTAAAGAAGATTTGGAGCTCCAAAGACCTAACGCAACACACCAAGATCAGGATTTTTAACACCAATGTCAAATCAATTCTTCTGTATTGAGTAGAAACTAGGAGGGCAACAGTGACAACCACCAACAAAGTACAGACCTTCTTTAACCCCTGTCTAAGGAAAATTCTCCAAAGCTGATGACCAAATAACATAAGGAACAATGATCTATGGCAGCAGGCCTCCCAACTCTCTGCTCATGTAGAAATCATGAAAAGACCCTGGGATAGGTCACACCCTCCTCAAGCCCGCGCCATACAACACCAGGCAAGCACTGTCCTGGAACTCCCAAGGAAAAAGAAAAAGAGGAAAGCCAAAAAGACACCTGGCACCAAAGTCTCAAGGCTGACTGCAAGGAGATGGGCTACACCTGGAGTCAGATTTAAAGAAAAGCCCAAGACAGAGATGGCTGGAGAGTTCTGGTTGATGGGCTATACCCCAGGAAGGGTAGTAGGCATAAGTAACTACACCCAAAATTGCTGAACAGAATGACACAAAATTTAGGAGAAAGATAGATCTTGGTCCAGAAAGGGTGATTTTTGTGATTTGCTGTAAATCTGTTCGGTAGTTTTAGAGAAGTTAGAGAGTAAAAAATATTTATACATTACACACCACAGAGGATCCGTGCACCTGCCAGATCGAAAGACATGATCTGATTACCTGCAACCACATCAACAATATGGCATCTATTTTAAAACTCAGCCCTCTGTCCTGCAAAAAAGTTATAAATACATATAGGGGGCATGATAGGGATACCCTGCGTTGCTAGGGCTGGTTGTGGAGCGGGCGGGGAAGGGGTCTAGAGGCATTCCCCATGGGCCCCAAACTTGATTTCTTTTGAGCCAATAAACAAAGCTGGAGTGCAGGGTCAACTCATGCTTGGTTCTATAGTGGCACTTTATGGCCTGCAAAACGCAAAAAATAAATAAAAGATATGCTGATTTAAAAAAAAAGTTCTTATTGAAAATATTTATGACAATCATTTCTATTAAACATCGCAATGCGTGAATTTATAAAATATAGATCTTATTATAGTTATTGGTGACTTTTGACAAAGACTACTTTATATATGTTGATGTGCTGACCCCTTGATAAAGCCAATAGGTTCACTTTTTATATTTCGGTGTTCAAACCCTTTGACAGAGTCAGTAGGTCTGGCCCCCGGTCCTGGCCGCACCCAACTCCACATCATGCACAGGACAGAATCTTACTTTATGTTTTAAAAAAAAAAAGGAGAGAAGTTCACTGAAAAAATCTCAAAATTATAGTGACGTAATGGTCAAGAATTGTAATAATATCTTACTTTATATTAACAAATCATAGAAATTCAATGAAAAACAAAGGTTAAATGGACTCTATAGTTAGGAGAAAAGGTTGGTTAAAACACACAGTTTTAAGCGCATAAATCCCCCGAAATTCACCACTTATACTTATTGCATGTAAATGTAACTCGCGCCCTAAAAAAGCTATAGCTCTCATTCGGTGTCAGCACCAATATACATGAAGGAGGGACCGAGGCGGGTTTCAGAGCCGTGGTGGCTGCACTGGGGTCAGTGCTGAACCCATAACGGGTCAAGAAGTTTGGACGGTGTCAAAGACAGATTCTCTATTGGTAATCAGGTTGAGAGTCCTTGAGGATCATGATGGGCTGAAGGCACAACAGAGAGAGATGGAAGAGTGACACCATCAGTGGTCCTGGAAACTCTAGCGCAACCAGAGCTACTGCAGAACAGGCCCCTCAATCGGAGATCGGGAGCAAAAGCAGGTCTGCACCCCCAACTTGGAGCAGGACTCACAGGAGCCTGTTACTTCATGTGATGCACACCTCTGCTTTTCAGTCCCGAGAGCATGAGGTGCACACAGCGCATGACTTACAGTCATGCCCAAACCCAAGCACCAATGATGCACCCAGGGTCGTTTCTACCATTAGGCAACACTAGGCGGCGGCCTAGGGTGGCAAAAGGGGGAATATTGTTTAAAATTTGAAATCAAACAGCGAAGAAATTGAGCAAATTAGGAGAAAAAGGGAGGGGGCGGCATTTTTCAATTCTTGCCTAGGGTGGCAAAACACCTAGAAACGGCCCAGGACGCACCTCGTGCAGATCCGTGACTGACAACTGTTTTCTGCAGTCACGGCATGGTTTGAAACTTGCAGTTTTAGAAGAGGACGGTGTTCCTTTGCAGACTGAATTTCGTTTTAAGGGACCATCGAAAACCGACAAAAGTGGGAGTGGAGTTTCGGATCCATATTTCAAGGCATGGAAAGAAAGGAATAGGAATAGGTGAGCACTGATATACGGCTATGCTCCATCATTTCCTCGGTGGGACGAAGGTTAAGTGGAGCCACAAAGCGCCACCTAGCGGTATCCTGGAGCACTGCTTTAAAATGTTTACACATCCACTCTGGCGACTGGGGACTATTCTGAAGATAGGGAATTACTGGTTATAAGTATCCATCAGTAATGCAAAATTGCCATAATCTTCATAACAGGTGGGATGGCTGTCAGAATTCTCATGCCCGGCAAATGTTCGGATTAAAATTGTTGTGCCAAAGCTTCAATCGAAGTTACAGTTCAGCCTGTACTTCTTAATGATATGTCTTTCATGCATGGTCTTTACATCCGGACATGGTTTCTAAGTTGATGTATCCTTATCAGTTTTGCCAAAGGTGGCTTACCCTACCTCCAACATATGCGTGCAAGGTGTAAGTGTTGCAGGTACACACACGTTTGAAGTACATATTAAAATAAGAATGTATTTAGTAACATGTGTAAATACATACACCTACATTATGGCAATAATAAAAGTGATTTATTACGTTTATTTAATACTCCAAAAACAAATTAAATACACATATATATTTTATAAACATTTTAAAACCTCAACCAAATTAGACACAAAATAACTGGCAATGCTTTTACAATAATATATATTTTTAAAGTAGGTAATCACATTTTAATTTTTAAATATAAAAAAGTATGGATTGCCAAATATTCAATTGCAGTTTTTGTTTTTTAAATATATCAAAGTTGACAGCTATTAGATGTAGATCTACAGTTTGTTTTGGGGACGTTCTAGTTGGTCTTGATAGAAGCTTCCTTCAATAACATACTATCATCCTGCCACATTGTCACGCATATATAATACTGATAATGATGGTTTTTGATGGAGAACAAAAATGGCGGATGCCTGATGCATATCTGTCATGGATGACAGAATAGTAAGTGAAGTCTGTACCTAACTTTCATAGCAGCTGCAGTCTTTCGATGGTTAGAATTGTCCAGGCTGGGACTCAGCATGGCTGAAGGTGTAGGCGACAGGGCCCCCAACTTCACTCCTGAGCTGTAGGCCATCCTTTTGGAGGCGGCCCATGAATAACTACAGCCAGTTATATGGGCCAGAAGAGAATCAGGTAGTCTACATACGTTAATGTCACTTAAAGTTATACTTATTTAGTTATATTATCACTGACTGGACCGTCCAACGCTAATGGATTAAATATTAAATATAACGTGTATAAGAACAAGTTTCTTTCCTTTGGTAAAGATGTATCTGTAAGAGAAAAATATTAGTTATGGATTCTAACCTTAGAATTAGCCCCAGGCGTCAGACTGGATCCGGAGAATTTTTCTCTGAGCAGTACCCCTGTGCGTCGGAAGGTGGCGTTGTGATGTTGTGGTGCCTACTTAGACGCGGCCCCTGCACGCTGATGTCAGTTCTTTCTTCTTTTGCAACAGTGTAGCGCAGATCCGGAGAGAGCTTGCCCCTTAGTCATTTTTTGACTAAACTTTTTTCGATTTTGTCGACTTCTTTTTTCCAGTCTTTGACTCCTGGTGCGTGAGGAATGTCCCATCGTTGGACAGCCTTCAAGCCTTATGACTCCTGTCACAAGCTGATATCCATGACGGATTCACACCTCATGTGCCTCTGGTGCCTGGAGCGCAACTACGACACAAAGTTGTGCTCCGACTGTCGGGCCATGAATCCGAAGTCTTTGCGAGAGCAGTCACGAAAGCTTTTGGAGCCTGCCTCCGCATCGCTCCAGGTCTTGCCCAAGGGGAAGGTCTCAAGACCGGTCGCGGTGTCACCACACGTCCTCCAAGTTTGCGCCCTCTTAGGGCAAGTAAAAGCACAAGAATAAGGCGCGGAAGCACCGTCGCTCTTCGCCTACTCTCCGTCGGTTGGCTAAAGCAACGTGGGATCCGGAGCGCCGTCATTCTAAAGCTCCCTCTCCGGTGCCTGATTCAGAGACGACTCCACATCTCCTCCCGTTTCCGGGAGCTGGTGTGTCCCCTGCCGAACTTTGTATGTTCTCCGAAGACCTTCATGGAATCTTTGGGCAGCCCAACTCCACTTGCGTGCCTTCGGGCCCGAGGAGCCGGTTGGGGGCCCTGAGCCTTCAATGCCGGTGGCTCCGGCCCTGGCACCGGACTGGAGAGAGGAATTGGGTGATGCCAGAGGTCTGGACACCTCCCAAGACCTTGGCATGCTTTCTCCCCCTACTGTGGCTCGGGAGGAGGGAGCGTCCTCTGCAGTGGTGATGCTAGGGCAGCCGAGGTCTTAGGACTGGACCTCCCTAGAGGGGCAGTCAGGACTAATCTCCTGGCAGAGGCGCTTCAACCAGCGGCAACTTCCTCTGAACCCCTCTTGCCATTCAATGAAGCCCTTACGAATGTACTTCTGGGCCCTTGGTCCAAGCCCAGCACAGGGGCTCCTGCAGAACAGACGACTGCCAGTTGCCACCAACAGGCTCCGGGCGATCCCATTTCCCTCACCCAACACCTTTCCAAGGACACATTCCCTTCTACACCCCTGTATAGGGATTTCAAGAAGCTGGATCATCTTGGGAAGCGCATGTTCTCTTCCTCCAGCTTGGCACCGCAGTCCGTGAATACCACGTGCCTCTTGGGTTGTTACACACATACAGTCTTGGACACGGATGCACAGGTGCTGCCTCAGTTCCCGGAGGAGGCTCGGGCTGTTCTCTCCCAGGCAGTGGCACATGGGAGAGACGCAGCAAAATTCACAATCAGATGTGGACTGGATACCACCGACTCACTAGGCAGAACGCCTGCCAAGTCGGTAGCCCTTCGGTGCTACGCATGGTTGAGGACGTCTGGTTTTTCGGGGGATGTTCAATCAACCTTGCTGGATATGCCCTTCGATGGGCGTCACCTTTTTGGTGACAAGACAGACTCGGCGCTAGAGCGATTCTAGGATTCTTGGGCTACGGCCAGATCCCTGCGCCTCGCTGCGTCTTCCCATCCACCACAGTCTGCCTTTCGCCCCTTTTGTGGCTACGGAAGGGGTACCCCATCACATCCATCCCAGTCTAGCCACAAGCCCACACAAACTGCCCAGCCTCTGCATGGCCGCGGACGTGGGACCCAGTGACGCAGGTCTGGGAATCAGCAGGCAGGCCCTTAAAGCTATAATTATTTTGTTTTTAAGAATGTTGTCAGTGACTGGACAATCTAACGCTAATGGACTACATATTAAATATAACATATATAAATATAAAAAATTTAAAAGCGCTGCAAACCCTATAATTCCCCAATTTGTGTAATGCACAAAATATACTACTAAACAAATGAATTGCCCTACCTGTTTGCCTAAACTTTGAGTTTGGGTGCTCTAGTTAACTTTTTGTTCATCTTGGAATATTTAAAATGCAGTGCCCTGGGCAACCACCCAGCTTTCACAAGTAAAAGCCAATGCCTGGACAAAGACACATACATTTATATTTTTTGGTCTCCCTGAAAGACTAATCTGGACCTGGTTTATGTATGCCGGGAATTGAGATGTAATATATTCCCAACCATTAATGATTGCACAACACACACAATACTAAAAATCGGTTCCACTGTACTCACTTTGGCATAGGGTAGCTGCGTAATCGACTAGGGTAACTACCAATCTGAGAGAGAAATTGAATAACATCCCTGGTGTCAAAAAGCATGTCATGTTTTGCTTTAAATGGCTTTTGAATGTCATTACTGATTTTGGAAATGGAACTATCTGAGTCAAGGGTGGCCCTAAGCTTTTTGACAAGCAAGCCATTAGGGACTCTGCTGCTTATTACACTAAAGATGACACTGAAACAGTTTATTAAGGAGAGAGACTTTTTGAATAGAATACCCTCTACATAAAACAAAGAGCTCTGAGTTTCGGTTTGCCAGAAGAGTTACTATATCACAATGTGACACATATCATGTACACATATTACAAGTCACTTACTATAAAATGCACTTGTAATAAGGTGGATATTCTATACATTATGCTGTGATGGTGTAACTTGACCAAAAAATAAAAAACCTGACAAAGAGTATGGTACTTAATGGAATCAGACAACACAGAGATGGTCAAATGTAAGCAAACATACACATTTTACAATAATCGTAAAATCATAACAATGGACCTGATTTTGAAATTGTTGGGATGTGTTACTCCAAAATAAGGTGACGGATATTCAGTAACCCTTATTACAAGTTTCATAGGGTGTGATTTAAAAATTGTCAGACGGGCACTCCGTCACAAACGTGACCGTTATCCTGTCTGCCTTATTATTTATTTTTTTAGGGAGTTTTATATAGCATGAACAGGGCCCGTTCGGGTATTAGAGAGCTGGACAAATAGCAAATGAGTTAAAAACATAAGAATGTAAAAAGGAACAAGCCATAAACAGATTGAGATGCAAATGATGTAAAATAGCAATAAAGCCAAACATAAAATTGTAAAAAGGAACAAGCAAGAAACAGAAGAATATATATTGTAACAAACGACTTAATAGATTCAGGATCCAGAGATATATACAGGAAAAATAGTTAAGCTGAGTGACTTCATTTCTACTGTTGAATGCATCTATTCAGCAACAGCAGTTTTACTTCTTATTTGAAGGAGGAATTCGAGGGGTTGGATCTGGTTTCTGGAGGTATTGCGTTCGATATTCTTGGGGCAAGGCCGGAAAAGGATTGGTTATAAGTTTTCTTTTTGTTCAACTTCTATGGCTTCAACAATAGGGAATAAGTACTTCTTTGGGTATGACTCCCACCAGATAGTTCAAGTTTTTTACCTTGTAGATAGGAATGTTATGATGAAGAGCCTTATGAATAATGCAAGCTATCTTCAACTGAATCCTTGTTTCAAATGGGAGCCATTTCAGATGTTTTAGATCTGGTGTAATGTGGGAACATTTACTATAACCTGTGATGATCTTCACAGCTGAGATCAGAGTGTCCCTTAATGAAGCAAGCCTAGCTTTGGTTAATCCTGCAAGAGTGGCACTCCCATAATCTAATCAAGATATGACTCAGGATTGGTCTGCTAACTGTAAGTCATCCCAGGGCAAGAAGGGTTTATAATTTTAGTAAGAAGTTCCACAAACAAGTTGAATAGTGTGGGTGAGAGTGTGGATCCTTGAGGTACTCCAATCGAGACCAGAGTAATGTCCAACAAGGTTTGATAGATTTTGATTCATTGAGCTCTATAATCAAGGAAAAAGGAAAACCAGCTTAAGATAGACCAGATAACCCCATCCTTTTCTCCAAAAGGTCAATTATGCTGTCATGTTTGACCATATCTAATTCAGATGAGCGATCAAGAAGTATAAACAGGAAAGGTTTGTACTGATTAGTTGTCTCAGGGCGTCCTCGACAATGTATGATCAGGCTGTTTCATTACTAAGCCCCGTTCTGAAGCCAGATTGGTAGTGGTCAAGGAGATGAAATTGCTCGATGTGGTTGCAGAGTTGTAAATGTTATGCATTTCTCTTGTAGTTTTGCTAGTGTCATGATGTTAGAAATTGGACAGTAATTGTTGAGGTAAGACAAGTTGACTTTTAGTTTTATTTAAGATGGGGGCAACATGTCCTCTCTTTAGGCAATCAGGAATCATGCCCTGGGAGAGCTGCATTGACAATCTTAGACCCAAGTGGGAGTATAGAAGATCTAAGCTCTTTGAGGAGTTTGGTGGGCAGAGGATCCTTGAAGTCACTTTTAATAAGGACAGGATATCAGTCACATTTATGATGGAGTAAGCCATCTGCAAATCTATATTTCAGCTCCTAAATATTATCTGATACTGTGTTGAAGATGTAAATATCCACTGAAAACATGAATGAGATCCCATCTGCTGTCTGATAAGTAACATGGATTTTTATCAGTAAAGTTGTACTGAAGAATTTTAATACACGTGAGTAGGATAGGGAGAATCGGAGGAACAACAACATCAACATAAAATAGCAGCAGAAAAGACCGTGAATATACCGTAGGAAAAATATCCCGCAGACAAACACTAAAAAAAAGACAGTACAGTGGCATATTGCATGAAACAAATAACAATGATGAAAATACTGTAAATGGGTTACTAAATTGACTGTTTGCTAAATTCCCAGAAACATAATCAACACATTGCTACTTTGTCCAACTTACTTGTAGGAGAATCTTTAAAAGAGAAGAGAAAATAATAACATTAAAAAGAGCAAAGAATATAGAGAAATAGGGGATAAAGCCAGAAAGTCCATGAGTTGTCACGCATAAATCATGATTGAGTCAACATGAAGAGTCACTGTGCAAGCTCTGCTGGAGCTTGGGGTCAAATTTTGCATATAGGTGTCAAGCGAGGATCATATTTTCTGGCATATTATAGGGTTATTCTCAATCAACATCTGCGTGAAGTGAGTACTACTGAGGTATGTGACCCAGGCCCACGAGGTGTGGAATGAAACAAGGTCAAGGTTTTTCCAGTCCTTCAGGATCATCTTGATAGCTATAGTTAGCAAAAGGTCCAAAGGGCTATATCTAGTTCTGGCAATGATAACAGGTTACTGGCTGCATGTGGATCCAGTATAATCGCCCTGAAATCGAACTCAATATTCTTATGTAAAATTTTGGTTAATTGATACCGAATCATCCCAAAATGTAGGACGGCATGAGCACCTGAAAAACATATGTTCAGGATCACCTCATTCTATTTTACAAGACCAACATATGCTAGTGTCTGAGAGGTGTAATTAAAACTATTTGTCAGGAATCCAATAAAGAAAAAGGGAAGCAAAACGTTTTGTATGGGTAAGAGAGGGAATACATTTGTGACAAAGGAGATGAGTACCTATTTTGGTACACGTCTGTGAGGACTTGGGGGGTTGGTGGGGATGGTCAATGGTATAGGACTGAAGGTACTTACACCATTTTACTTTGATGGGTAAGGGGGAAGACCGTAGTGGTGTGCAACGTAGTTTGTGGATCCTTGATGCAATACAACCAAATGTAAGACATTAACATAGAAAGAAGTCAAGCTGTGGAGGCTGTAGAGGGGTTAGTTTAGAAAGTTCTGCTTTAATCTTCATAAACTTGTGAAAGTCAAGAATATCCAGGGCAAATGTGTGGTAAAGGAGCAATGGAAAGTGGTTCATCAATGAAGTATAGGTCGTCTTCTAGGTTCATGCCTTTAGCTGCCTATGAAAGGCCAATCAGGTACATGTATAAATGGTCGGAGTCTAATATAAACAATAGGAAAAGTCTCAAAATAGCACTTATTTCGCTCAGTGAAATACTTTCATTCTATCAAAGGCACCAATGTAGCTCAGCAAACGAAAAAACAAGTCAATATATTCGGTGCATATTTATTTCGCACATCTTAAATTTGTGAATTGTATAAATTTCAACCCAAATGGTAGATGATATTGCAATTAATGCATTGGCAATATAAACTTAGAAACAACACATTTCTATATTTAAGTGAATTCAAAAATGTGTCAATGCGCTCAAGGTGCATAGAGAAAGGGTATTAAGAAGGGATAGGTAAGTGGGGGTAAAGGTGGGGACCGGGTAAAGGTGGTGTGACTGAGTTAAAATCACAGTGAAGTATGAAAAAAGCCTTTACAGCCTATGTACAGATCTAAAGGTTCCAAAAACAGTCTCAAACATAGGTTCCGTAGGTCTCCGTTATTTAGTCCTATGTTTTGGAACAGTGAAAAGTAACAATAGTCGACGTTTCGACCCCTGAAAGGTACGGGTGAATCAAAGCCTCAGGATGGGGTCTTCATCAGGACGTAGGGGTATAACAGGAGCGCTTCGCATGAGGCCCGTTTGGGCCTGTAGCCTGGGGACCTTCCAAGGTTCCTTTCTGTTGCGAGAAGTTGGGAGCTTGTCCTAAACTCGTTCAAATACGTGGGATTCTGTTGTCCACAGGACCAGCCGGTCCGAGGTGGCACGCCGTGTGTCTCTTGTTATTCGCAGCGCTAGTCTGTCTGTTTCTTCTCCTCTCGCTATATGAAAGGCCAATCAGCGCTAAGAACAATGTAGCTGTTTTTTGGTTGTTCAATAGAGACATGTAAGTGGACTTCTTAAAGTTACTGCCCAGATGTTTGTCTACTAATTTAAATACATTCTGCTTACCTAAGATAATACTTTGTGAGTTTTCAAGTGGTGCTTTAGTCTTTGAGATTATAGCGATCAGGGAGTAAGGGTCACACAGATGCTACTCTACGACTAACCACGTAGGGCTCATAGGAGGAGACTGCATTCAATCGAAACCCTGAGCAGCCAAGAAGGCCATTTGGGAAGTCAGTGCCCTCCTTCAATGAAGTCAAACCATAGCTTTTTATGACCATACTCAGTTTCTTACTATTCCATAACAATGTGGCAATAAGTAACATAGGTATAAATGCCATTGTAACATTGCCAATGGGATATCTGTCACATTACTAATGGAGTATGCCGTCCTAAAACTAAAAAGGTCCCTTCATCAGGTAGCTCATGAGACTCACACTCTTGTGGTGTGCATTAAAAGTGTTTGGCATGCTCATATATCTATTAAGCATACTGTGCTGCCACTAAAGTGCTAATAAAAATATCCTGTGACATGGATAGTATATCATTCCCAATATTTGAGGAGTGTATTTTTCATTGTACATCCAGGACTTTGGCAAGTGTATGAACACACTACTGTCAAAAAGGAGGCTCACACACACACTCTCTCTCTCTTTATTTGATATTAGTTCCATATAATCCTGAAAGTATGATAGCAGATCATTATAAATGTGAATGCTGGGCATGGGCTAGGAGTCAACATCATTCACAGAAGATTGCATTCAATAATATAATAATAATAATAAAAAAATACCAATATGTGCTTGATTTTGAGTTTGGCAAGTGACAGAATATGCATACACTCCAGTACATATAAATTACAAGTGCATTAACATACATCTAACTAGTAATGTGTTGGAAACAAATGTATGTCACATTTGCCAGAGTGTCCTGTTTGTAAAACTCTACAGATATGACAGAGTTGTACACTGGTAAACAATTATTCATACTTCGGAAATGTTAGCTTTGATTGAAATTAGTACATTAACAGATATTCTGCATGATTTTAAGGTTTGCTGATGGGTATTCAGTCACAGAATGACAGATATCCCATGCGCCTTATTAAAAGTGCTAAATAAAATAATGCACTTTAAAGACAGATGGGATATCCATGGTGTTTGTGACAGAGCAACTAGTCGCCAAATTCAAAAAAGGCATTAATGATGCCACACTGTGTGCCCTTTCTTGAGGTTATTAAGCTACAATGTATTAATTGTGCACCTCTTCAAAAAGTGTACG
Organism: Lissotriton helveticus; assembly: GCF_964261635.1. Taxonomy (NCBI): domain Eukaryota; kingdom Metazoa; phylum Chordata; class Amphibia; order Caudata; family Salamandridae; genus Lissotriton; species Lissotriton helveticus. The sequence continues at coordinate 160,718,965 of NC_136072.1, forward strand.
TTCTGTTACTTTCAACAAACAAGGGACATACTGGCTACACTTCACAGTACTTGCACCTAGGACATTTTGGTGGCACAGAGGGCTGCCCATAAGACCACTTCACCATCTGATTCACAGGCTTCCAACTCCATGGCAGCCACTATCAGTCACTCCAACCAGCATTCCAATCTCCTCGGTGCCAAGTCAGCATCTTCGCCCTGGCACATATCCCACTTTTCCAATCTCACCAGCATTGGTGTCAGAGGAGGCAATGGAGGTTCCTGAGAACCTCTATGTCGGCCAGACAGAATTGTTGCATCCTATACAGGGTGTCAGTCAGCAACTGTCTCAAGTGACTAACATCCTGGATGACATGCATTCTGCCCTATCTGTCACACAGATTGAGTCTCTGCTAGTGGCTTCTTTGATACCAGGGCTTCCGGCACACGCACACTTGCCCCTATACTGCCTTATGCCCCCATACCAATCAATGTCCTGAACCCACTGGTAGTTAACAATGAGCATTTAAAATAGTTAAAAATGTTGTATTTACCTTCTAATTTATTGTATATTGTGTTGTTATTCATTCACCAATTCCAGAGAGTCCCAGGGCATGAAGTAGTAGGAAAATCTTGATAAAGTAGGTTTTTAAGGATTGTTTTGGGCTGGACTAGGCTGCTTTAAGCTCCTTTTGTCTTCAACACAGGTGCAAAGGATGAACCGCCATGTGTCAATCAACTGTTAACTATCATCTAAATTCGGTGGACATAGAAGTGATTTTCTGTCTCTGTCTTTGTCATGTTTAGGGTGTACCCTCATAAACTAAGAAAACTGTGCGAAAGAATTAAGACAGACTTTTGTCCGTCAAAGCACCATATTCTTAATAGGACAGATGGACCTCCATGGCGGTAGGTAGGTAAACCGATATTTTTTGACAGAGTGTCTGCATTTACCAAATTCTAAATTGGGCCCATTGTATGAAACTGAATACATATAATGGAACAAAACTCTGTTGGAAGGAATGGAAATCAGTAATGGGCAAGCTACTACAGATTATGAATCACTGAAGAATGCGCTCATTCGACTTGAAACATCAAGGTTTCTTCACTTCATTCAAATTATTTCATAAATCATAAATCACTCGTTATCTGAAAATGAGTTGATTGTCTTCTTTAATTCTCAAAATGAAATCTTATATGCATTTCTTCACTTTTCATTAATGTTTATGTCTTTTGATGCAATGGTTCACCATACCCAGTGCATTTCGGGTCTTATGAAATGACCCTTCCTCAGGGGTTAGTGATGACCATTCTAGTCAGCGTACTCGGTCTACTCCGTGTCCCAAATGCAAACGCTGTGTGCATTTGGGACACGGAGTAGACCGAGTACGCTGACTACGATGGTCGCCACTAACCCCTGAGGAAGGGTCATTTCATAAGACCCGAAATGCATTGGGTACGGTGAACCATTGCGTCAAAAGACAAACATTAATGAAAAGTGAAGAAATGCATATAAGATTGCCTTTTGAGAATTAAAGAAGGCAATCAACTCATTTTCAGATAACGAGTGATTTATGAAATAATTTGAATAAAGTGAAGAAACCTTGATGTTTCAAGCCGAATGAGCGCATTCTTCAATGATTCATAATCACAATAACTTTAATTCATTGAGGGCACTGCCTGACACAGTGCAACAAGAATAGCGCCAAAACGATACAGTTTAAATATTGTGAACACGAGTGCACAGAGATAACATATATACTTTAAGCTACTACAGATCTCAGCTCCAGCAACAGTGTATGCTCTGCTGCCAAATGCAGTGCATTTCCACAGGGAACTAAATAACTTACAACCTTGGTAGACTATAGTGTTTTGTGAGGATTATGTAGAAATCTGGTCATATCTTTTTGCTTATTTCTAGATTGCTTAGAAAATCCAGAACCTTGAATGGGAGCCAACGTAAGGACTCACAGTGTTTTGACACATCTTATTCCTTTAATCTTAATATAAGATCAAAAAGCCGTTTTAATTGAAGCTCTTTGGATCGAGTTTTAGATGTGACCAGGCCGATATCTATATTACAAAAGATATGAAAGAAAAACTTGCAGGCTATGACAAGTGTATTAGTAATGTCTTCCACTGAGTTTCTTTACTCCATTCAGACCATTTGGTTTGGATGTAAGTGTTTGAGAAAAATGGAGAAGAGCTTCTTCATCTCTTCAATCTTACCAAGGGTTTGAGTTGAGAGAGTCTTTTGAAAATGAATAACTAATGCATGTGTCACTATGTTAACTAGACTACAGTGTTAGACTTTGCTTTAATTCTTTTTTCTTTATTGATGCTTGTGTCTATGTTGCTTTAGCAACATGTTAGCTTACCCATATACTCCTGAAACAAAAATACAAATGAATAAAGTATGATTAATGGGATATGACACAATTCACATGTAGGATGCTTATAGATACTTCATCAAGTAAGCCGGTGCCACATGATTCTGAAAGGACGTTCCCAGGTGCCTGTTTGCATGATCACCATCATGGTAGCTTACAGGTGAGTACATTAAACATCTTTACAAGGATTTGTTGGCAGTTATGGAAAAGGGAGTACAGGTTTGAAATAATCAAAATAAGTAGCAACTTTCCAGACCAAGTAGAGGAGGGGCCATGTAAAGTGGAAATGTATGGAGAAAGAGAAGGCAAAAGAAAAAGGTAGCCACTGGATGGAATCTTTCCAGTGGCCATACTATCATTTGCCCCATTCTCAGATATCTGCTAAACCCTGCATTTCCTCTTCTGTTGTATCTCTGGCCATGAAATCAGCTGTCATGATCTCGCTCTTATAGAAGACTTCTGCAGATCCTTTAATCCTATCAAACTACAGGCCTACCTACCAGCTTCCTACTCCAGTCTAGAAATACTAAATAAATAGATAACTGTCTCTCTATCCAGAAGCCTGTTCTTTTGTTATCTAGCAGATATGCTTCTACCATAGGCTTCCAACAGTTTTATAACACAGATATTGCTCTACTGGAAGCTAAAGAATTATATTTTTGGATCTCTCCATCACACTTGACACTATCTCAGACAATCCTTTTAAGCAGACTGTCTAATATCAGAGTCTGCAGTGTAGCCCAGTGGCGTAACGAAACTTGAGGGGGCCCCCCTGCAAAGCACATGGAGGGGGCCCCCCTCCCCCGGCGGCGCGACCCACCATCTACCACTTTGCCCTACCACCCAGAAATCTAGCATATTTTGATTTGAAACCTCCAACATTTCGATGAAATGCCTCTAAATGTTCTTTCTCTAAGTTCTAATGAGAAAGTGGGAAACACTCTTAACATACAAGCTATGCCATTTGTGACAATACTGTCAAAAGCAGATTATTTAACTGAGGCAGCAATCAGAACAATGCCAAGGAGTGATCCTATTGTCTCAGGAACTGCCTATGGCTGAAGAACAAAGAAAAACTATGAAGGGTCTGAAATAGAATTGAAAATACCTTGAAACTTTTAAACACCAACCCAAACCTGTAATTCCATGAAAACTCGACTGACAATATACATGAGAAGTACACAAGCTATAACTCAGTGTCCTGCGAAAGTCAAGAGAAATAGATTAGTGCATTATCTGCATGTCACACACTAGCGACTGTCAAGGGTTGTGCATGATAACGTGAACTGAGGAAGCAATTTCAATCATAATGTCTTATTAGTAAGCACTGCAAAAAAGGCAGGCAAACAAGGCTGAGGAAGAAAACTGTTTGGATGCTTCAGAACAGTGTAAACAATGCTAAATACAAGATTTAAGCTACGCGTATTACAGACAAGTGCAAGCAACACCATAAATAACACCGCATGTAGAATAAAAACAAACCATATCAGCAAGTACCTAATGACAATCTATACAAACTGTAGTTGGTAAAGCAAAAGAACAAGTGCAAATACTTTCAGAGTGCAAAATAAAGCAATCACCAGTACAGCAATATACAACAATCAAGCATGTTTTGTAAAACAATCCAACTTTCGTCTTGCATCAAGGTGAAAATACTTTCAAAGTGCATGGTAAAAACAAGTCCAGCAGCTTCCCTCACGAGGACTGACCTGAACCACCAGACTAGGCCTTACTTCATAACAAACAGAGGCCTCGGACCTCAGTGTGTCAACACTGGCGGTATTTACAATTTACTAAGAGTATAGACACGCCTGCTAAATTACAGATTCACCATTGCTTCCAAATGGCTCTATCGTCACTTGAGACACCGCCAGCCCGGCCTGGATTTTAAGCCAACAGCACCTTACATTCTGGGAGTTGTGCTGTGACCATCTAAGTAAGGGGATAAACATTTCAGCATGTAAAGTGTTGTTGGATAAAAGCTATGAATGGACACAACATGGTGCTAATGCCACTTGGCAGGTATGTTTTATACAAGCACAAGGGGATGTTTAATTTCCTCAACACAAGCTGCAGAAGTCTGGCGTCAAATAGCAAACACGTTGTGCGGAGAACCCAGAAACGTGCTGTGTTTAGCCCCCGTGTATGGACCTGAGGTGTCATTCTCTAAGAAACCCAGTGGTAAAAGCCCAAAGTTGTCTCTAATGTATGTTAGGAGAACATCCTTTACCACGAAACTTTTACAACGTGGTACCATTACCACGCAGGTTTTACAACGAAAGTCGTTACAACGACTTTCGCTGGAGGGCGCTCTAGGATAGGGAACAGTTTAATTTACTATCCAACACCTTCCCTACTATCCACGGGTACTGGAGTTGGAATAGTAAATTAAACTATTCACTATCCAGCTTCCCCCAACGCAAGTCGTTGTAATGACTTGCGTTGTAAAACCTGCGTTGTAACGGTACGCGTGGTAATACCACGCGTTGTACCGTCATACATCCCATGTTAGTGCCAGGCAGTGGTTCGAAGTGGGGTAAAAAAAGTAGGGGAACTGTGGGAGGAGAATCAGAGGGCGGGAATAACCAATCGATTGGGTCAGAGGGTGGAGTGAGAGGTGTGGCAAAAAGAGCAAAATATTCCAATTTTTAATATTAGTTTCCCATTTCACTAACTGGTTACAGCCTATTACATTATTTAATTTAACCAATAGATACACATGTTTAAGGTTAAATGTGTGTTATTGACATTAAAATACATTCACAAAGTGCTATACGTTTCCAATCACAGAATGTCCCAAACATCCTTAAAAGCGGAATCACACGCCATTTGTCTCCCAGCCATAGAGTTTCTGTCATCAGCACTTCTCCTCCCTTTTTCCACAAGATAAGTTCAAACATGAATGGCAAAATATCCTAGTTTGCAAATGTTTCCCACATATCTAGGGCTTTGTCATATTTGCCACATAATACATCATCTGCTGCATAATCTGACAATTTTAACTAATACATTGTTTATAGCCCGAACACATCAAAAGTTACTAAAAAATGTGACTTGTGCTGCTGTGAAGTGGAGGGCCCTTTGCAAAGGTTGACTGGTCACGTTTCTCATTGCTGCAGTTGTATGTTCCACTAGTACTAATAAGGAAAAATCTTTGCAGAAACTGTTAGCATGTGTAGAAATTTCAAAATAATAAAGTATCAGAAAATGTACAGCACCACTAATACCAGGTAGGGTGTCAGAGCACTTTAAATCACACATATTACACGGAGACAAATCAATCATGTCTGTAAATCACTGCGTAAGAAATGTTACATAAGACAAAAGACTACAAGATGTAGGAGTCACATGACAACCATACTAGTAGGCATCATAGTTTAATAGTGATTGGTCTGCAGAAACACAAACTCAGAATTCAAAACATAATACCATGGTTGGGAGTTCTCTTTAATAATCAGAATGGATTTCTACCCAAATGAACCCTTTTTTGCAACATTAGGATAATCGAAGACAGGGGAAAAAACAGAATGCTCTAATTTATACCTTAGAGTTTACATGCAGCTCTTGCATGACAGTTAATAGCTCACTGTTCTATGTTAGAATTATAACTTATTAACTGCAAGTAATAATAGGGTCTCTCTCACAAAAGCAGTAACCCCCTGACCTATTCACATTATGTGCACTTTGTGATCTGCATGGCACATGTTCTTAGCAGCATGCACATTACACCTCTGCCATTCCTTTTCATGAGTCAAACCTTCCTTTAGACAAAACATCATCTCTCTCTACTACGAACATTAATCACTGGAGTTATCAATACATTTTTATTGTTGCCCAAAAATGTTGGAGGCCAGGAAGTAGGCAGCAAGTGCTTTTAAAACCATATTATCCTTACAAACACGACGCCCCCTCCTGAAGTTAAAACCCGGTGCGGTCGCACTGCCCTGGAGCCACCCTGCTCACGGGTCCTGTGACATCAGTGACAGAGTCACTGACACTCTATGTTGTGCTGCTTCATAGGTCTGTCCCCAAGACTGGAGGTGAACTTCATGGATAGTGGTGGACAGGCCTTCAAGGTTAATCCACACTTGCCACCGCTAGGGTCCACCTGCTGGTGCTAAGACACCAGGGCTTTTAAGATCTTGCGGCGCCTTCTAAGGTGTAGCACAGGAATGTGCTTCCTCAGGAGAGTGGTCTGGGAGCCTGGTCATTAAGGCTGAACCTGGTTCACCAGTTCCACTTCAGCAGCTCTGATCATAGTGCTACATCCTCTCCCCCACTGAACACCATACTGCCCCACTTAGAGAAACTTTCACTGCACTGGCCCGCTATAAACACCTGGATGTGACTCAATTCTATTTACGCACTAGACAAGAGCGATATGGTGCCTAAAAGAATTAACAACATCCTAGAAAAAAGCAAAAATTCATATGGAATGCAAGATTAAGTAAAGCATGTGAAATGTAAGCAGGAACAACATGGTTACCTTTTTCCTTTTACACTCATTATTCTGAAATTAGTGAGTGTTGTTGCATGAAAAGGTAAGGCCATGACTACGGGGCCCGGAAGGGACCCGTTTCATTGCCCATTGCTTATATCCTTTCAAAACATAGGCAGTATGGTTTAAAAAGACCATATTCGTAAACACACAGTCGCTGTACACATTTTGTTTTCCAATTCACCCATCAAGCAGGTATTTCAGTACCTCCAGGCAAGGTGCACTTTCCAACACAGGGAAAACAACGTTGTTCAAAGAGAGAGGAGAAAAAAGTATCACTTCACTGGCAAACACTGTAAAGTGGCACTAATGTGTTTAGGTGCAAATAAATCAATCTGGCCACCTTGCAACCACTCTGTATTGCTTTAATTATTACTTATTTATTTTTCACATTTGGAATGTTTTATTTCTCTCCACCCTGAGGCTGCACTTGTGTCAGAAAAAGACAATGTTTCCAGCAAAAATGTTTTTCTTTTTTGGATCCATTTCACAGGGGAGCATATAAACGTACGGAGGAAAGAGAGGGTAATACCCGTTTCTTGAAGTCTCGGTTTTCATTAGGGAGCGAGATAGAAAGAGAATGAAGTCTCGAAGGCTTAGAGGCCATCACCGTGGCGTGCACGGCACAGTTTAATTTATGGGGACTTGGGGATGCCGTGCGCGCAGGAGCACCATTTTATTTGTGAAGACTATCGCTGAAGAGGCTTGCTTGCAGGCGCAGCCGTCTCCCTCTGCTGAGAGTGAGGGGGCCCCTGGAACGTGGCGGCTGCGGGAGCCTATGTTACGACCCTGTTGTAGCCCTTAATTTGTGTGTGTGTTTTTCTTTCAAAATGATCTCAGATGGTCTCTATGCAACCTTTTCCATCCCCCTAGTTCAGACCTACATTATGGTGGTCCACTTGGATTGGCCCGTAACATACATTATATATATATATATCAGGCGCAGTCAGGCAACGCCGAAGATAGCAGTGGCAAAATGACGAGAAGCAACAGGAAATATTGAGTAAAGAGACTAAGACGGTAATTAATCCTTCAGATATGATACTTAATAAAGACCATAAAAACTTAGACATCGAGACTATCATACTGTGAATCACAAAACTTTGATTATTTGGGAACCTGAATTGAACTTTTCAAGTTTGTTAGGAAACTAAATCTAGCGAAATTGTATCAAAAGAGCACTACCAAAAATTCTACCTCTGCCCTGATTGTTACTGCTGATAAGAATTTAGTGGTAGGTGATATAGGTGTCATGCAGGTGTTATGGGAATTGGAAGCAACAGATCAGGGCCCCACAGAGCAGACCTTGATAGCAGAAAGACTTGAAAGGGAGGGTGTCTGGGTCTCAGAAGAGGGTGGATCAGCCTTGAGACCTAGGTAAAAAATGTTACCTCCCACCCTAAATGATGACATAGATAAATTTTCTGAAAGGGTCACAGTCAAAATCAAAGAAATGAGGGACCTTAGAAAACCAGAAAGGCACAATGTTAATCCTAGCTTCAAGGAAACTATTAAGAAAATATCTGAGAACCGAGACGTAGTGGTGAGAAGCGCCGACAAAGGCGGCAACATAGTCCTTCGGTCGAAAAAAGCTTATATGAATGAAGCTTACAACCATTTCAGGGAAAGAGCATGTTACAAAAAGGTCAATTTGGCATATTGCAAGGAAATAGACAAAAGTTTCAGTAACCGATTGACCCTCGGGAGAAATTAAGGGTTGATCAGCATTAACGAATATAGTTTACTGAAGTGGAGAAACCTAAACTTCCAGTCTTCTATCTTACCCCCAAAATACATAAAGAAGCCATAAAACCATCAGACAGGGCCATTATTGCAGCACAGGGGAGTCTGTTTGAGAATGTCTCCCTCAGAACGTTTGTTGAGAGTTTACCTTCGTACATAAGGGACAACACAGATTTCCTGAGACACCTGCAGGATACACAATGGGAATAGGGCTTCCTTAGATGTCCAGTCATTGTACACCAGCATCAAACATGATGAGGGCATCAGAGGCACTGAACACTTTCTCAAGGACAGACATATAAGGTTTGAATGACACAACATGATGCTGATAGAAATGATGAGCTGGTGTCTTAGACACAACATTTTCTTTTTTGGATAATGAGATCTATGAACAGCAACAAGGGACAGCCATGGGTACATGCTCTGCCACAAGCTTTGTGAACCTCTGTATGGGGTGGTGGGAAGATCAGATTTTGAATAATTACCCACTTGATAAATGGCGCAACTACATAGTGACATGGCTCCGTTTTATCGATGACATTTTCATTATATGGCGAGGTGACACTAACAGTGCTGAAAAGATTGTAAGTGAAATAAACGAGAACACTATGAATCTCGAATTCACAAGTCAGATCAGCTACACAGAGGCTGCATTCCTAGATGTTAAAATTGATGTAAAGAATCATGCTATTACCACCTCGCTATGCAGTAAACAACGCAGGGTACAGTATACTGCACGCACAGAGCTTTCACCCTCTTGGCCAGATACAGGATATCCCCTTTGGAGAGTATGTTAGAGCTAGAAGAATTTGCAACTCGGATGAGGGTTTCAAAATTGCTAAAGAAGAGATGACACTTAGATTTCAACAACGAGGTTAGAGCAAATACACACTTGAAAAAGCGAGTGAGAGTGTAGAGAGGACTCAAAGAGAAGCTCTTATTTTTTTAGAAAAAGCGCAGAGTAGAGAACAAAGTGGAACACAGGTTCATTATCACTTACAACACTGCACACAAGACCCTAAGAACCATATTACAAAAATATTGTCAATTACTTAAAGGTGACCCCCTCATAGGAATTGATATACCCGTCAAACCATTGATTACATTCAAAAGAGCAGATTTAATCCGGGACAAGCTGGTCCATAGTGATGTAAGAGTGGAAAAAGAAACTTTGTTACGACAACTTGATGATTTTTCCCAGCAACAAATGCAAAACATGCACAATTTGAGAAAACCTGAAAGAGTTCTGAATTAACAATAGGACTCACAAAATAAAAGGGCACTACACATTTAAGAGCGAATTTGTTGTGAATGTGTTGAAATGTGGATGTGAGAAGGTGTATGTAGGCAGTACCACTCTGCAGGTGCACAAACATACTACAACATCTGAGAGTGGTCAAAAATAAAGACCTCAGCTATGCCCTTGCCCGACACTCTCAAGCTTTTCATGATGGAGACACAAAGGATGTAAAGTTTACTGTGATTGATAACATAAGGGTAGATGAAAGAGGTGGCGACCGGGAGAAAAAACTTAGAATTATGGAATCTAGATACATTTTGGCATTAGCTAGCAAAGAGCCCAAAGTACATCTGTAATCACCCTTCCATGCACATGCACACCACGCTATGTACATATTAGAAAGGTTGAAAAAGTGAAAGCCTGATCTACTTGCAGCTTTGTTATAGTCCATTTTGTTGTTATAAATATTTCTTTCTGTTCATGACCTGACAGCTAATATTTTATTTTATTTCTGTTCTATTACAGGTTGGAATGAATTCATGTATACACAGAATAGAAACGTAAGATTTATGAGCAAGAAATAAGAATCCTAGCCCACTTGGGCATGAAGTTTTTGAAAATATAGCAAGTGTATAGTAATACTTGAAATATATTACCCATAGTGCATGTTTACTTTAGTGAAGTTATCACTAGCATGACATGACTCTGCACATGTTTTTCTTTAATTGTTTTTCTTCAGTTTTTTAGTAATATATGCTGAAACTGCTCGAGTTGACTGATACTTACTCATGGTAAACAGTCTATGAATATTTGCATTCAGAAACCTTAAGGAAATTTCGTTTTAACTGGTGTGTAACCCCGTGCCCACTTGGACAACCACACGAATCCAGAACCTTTTTCCTGCACCAAAAGGACGACGCCACAGTCTCCAAAACTCTGGTAAGGATTATTTATTCATAAATGCAATGAACCATGACGCGTTTCGGCAGGATCCCCTGCCTTGATCACATAAGGAGTAAATTCGTACAACCATTTTTTTTAAAGAAAAACATACCTCTTGTTTTTCATAGATATAGAGAAAACATTCCGGTCAAGAGTAACACATGAAGTGATGCAATTCAGTTTCTTTAACATACAACATTATTTTCATTCTTTTATTTTGTATTATATTATTTTTTTATGTACTTTGGACCCTTTGTTTTTCTACTTAATGTCAAATATAAACTTTTTTCTCTATTTTGTTGATTTTCTTAATCTTTTTGTCAATCAACCTTCATTGTCCCATCCTCAGACACAACCACGAGCCTGTGAGTGTCTTCTGTCAGACTGTGCAGTGCGATGCATGTTAATTAGCCCTACAATTTCATCCATATTTTGTGGTCCTAACACCAAGTCAATACATGTGTGGAATTTTGGTTGGCTAAGTGATTTTTAGATTGCCTTTGACTGGATGTACATATATACTCCATGTCATTTCAAATGTTGGAGTCTCTAATGAACAAGTTACTTACCTTCGGTAATGCTTTTTCTGGTAGATACAGTATCTGCCTGTGGATTCCTCACCTTGTGAATATCCCCCTTGCGTCAGCAATGTTCGGAAAATTCTTCGTAGCACGCCGGCGTGGACGACGTCATAGGAACGCGGCATCGCGCGCGACTCCGTCTGATGTCACCAACTCCTTACTAGGCCCACGTCGGCGTGATGACATCAGTTCCGCCCTTTTTCCGTGCCTTCGAGGCACCCGGACGGACCAATGACAGCAAATATACATATATACAGTGTACATAGTACATACGAATCAGAACAGCACACATAGTGCGAAACAAAGGTATCTAAAAACCCAATATATATACAAATATAAATATGCATAAACTTAGGTATAGCAGAATGGACAACGGGGAGGCGGGTGGGTCAGTGAGGAATCCACAGGCAGATACTGTATCTACCAGAAAAAGCGTTACCGAAGGTAAGTAACTTGTTCTTCTGATAGATACATCTGCCAGTGGATTCCTCACCTTGTGAATAGAGTCCCACAGCAGTCCCCACTCCCGGAGGAGGGTGTCCACCCTGCTATACCAAGAAATCTTGGAGGACAGAGCGCGCGAAGTGGCCATCCCTCCTCACTTCGGTATCCAAGCAGTAATGCTTCGCGAAAGTGTGGAGGGAGGCCCAAGTCGCGGCTCTGCAAATGTCCTCAACAGGTACACCTCTAGACAATGCAGAAATAGCAGACCTAGCTCTAGTAGAATGAGCTCTTATACCCTCAGGACGGTCCTTACCCGCCAGGGAGTAGCAAATCTTGATGCACAGGATTATCCACCTGGAAAGTGTGCGCTTGTGCACCGCTCTGCCCTTCCGACAACCAGCAAAACCAACAAATAGCTGGTCGTCCAACCGGAAGTCTTTAGTTCTGTCCAGATAAAAAGACACCGCCCTCTTAGGGTCCAGACGGTGCAGTCTCTCTTCTTCCTTAGAAGGGTGAGAGGGAGGATAGAAGGTAGGAAGGGTAATGGACTGTCCTAGATGGAAGGGAGTTACCACCTTAGGCAGAAAAGCAGCCCTGGTCCTAAGAACCATTTGATCAGCATGAATGGTCAGGAATGGGGGCTTAGAACTAAGAGCTTGAAGCTCACTCACCCTCCTTGCCGAGGTGATTGCAACTAAGAAGACCGTCTTGAAAGACAAAAGCCTCATGGGACACTTGTGTAAGGGTTCGAAGGGAGAACCCATCAAGAATGTTAAGACAAGATTTAAGTCCCATTGAGGCACGATAAATGGAGAAGGAGGGAACTTATTAGTGAGGCCCTTCAGAAACCTCAAAACCACTGGAGATTTAAAAAGAGACGGCTGGTCCGGCAAGCAGAGAAATGCCGATAACGCCGAAAGGTAACCTTTGACTGTGGCAACAGCAAATCCTTGCTGCGCCACAGAGAGAGCAAACTGCTAAATATCGGACAGATGAGCACTCAAAGGATCAATAGCCTTCTCCCTACACCAAACAACAAATTTAGACCATCTATACGAATAGATGGATTTGGTAGAGTCACGCCTGGCCGAAAGAATGACATCCACCACATCATGAGGGAGAGAAAAGGAAATCAGGTTGCCCCGTTCAATCTCCAGGCATGAAGGTGTAATGTCTGGAGTTGGGGGTGTAGAACCTGCCCCTCCATATGAGAGAGGAGATCTACCCTGAGAGGGAGACAGAGCGGCGGGTGAGAGGAGAGGTGGAGTAGGTCCGTGTACCACACCCTTCTTGGCCAATCCGAGGCGACCAATATGACTTGGGCCCGGTCCTCGCGAATCTTCCTCAAAACCCGAGGAAACAAGGGTATGGGAGGAAACGCGTAAAGGAGTTGACTTCCCCACCTCAACTGAAACGCGTCCCCCAGTGCTCCTTGCATCGGATACTGGAGACTGCAGAATGACAGGCAGTGCGCATTCTCGCGAGTGGCGAACAGGTCCACCCGAGGAGTCCCCCACATCTGAAAGATGTCATGAACAACCTCCGGATGGAGCCTCCACTCGTGGTCGGCAGATAACTGCCGACTGAGAACGTCTGCACGTACGTTCAGAACTCCGGCCAGATGATTTGCCATCAGACAACTCTGATGGTCCTGAACCCAGGACCAGAGACGCAGAGCCTCTCTGCAGAGACACTGAGACCCTACTCTTCCCTGCTTGTTGATATACCACATCGCGGTCGTGTTGTCCGTCAGTACTTGAACCGACTGACCGCGAAGGGAAGGGAGGAAGGCCTTGAGCGCCAGACGTATCGCCCGCAACTCTAGAAGGTTGATGTGAAGCAACCTTTCCTCTGGAGACCAAAGACCTTTGACCTCCAGATCCCCCAGATGAGCACCCCACCAAGAGTGGATGCATCCGTTATCACTGTGGCAACCGATGGAGGCAGTTGGAAAGGCTTTCCTTGAGACAGATTGCCTTCCACGCTCCACCAAGACAGATCCACTGCAGTTTCTCTGGAGATCCTCACTGATTCCCTGAGATCTCCATTGTGTTGATACCACTGCCTGCAGAGGCACCACTGGAGTGCCCTCATGTGCAGCGTGCATGGTTAACCAACAGAATGCAAGAAGCCATCAGACCGAGCAGACGAAGGACCTTCAGGACTGGAACAACCGCTTCATTGTAGAATAAAGGAATCATTTCTTGTCTGTCGAGAATCCTTTGAGGTGGAGGGAATGCACGACATACAGTAGTGTCCAGTACCGCACCTATGAACAGGTTGCGCTGGGAGGGCACCAAGTGAGACTTGGGTACATTTATCGAAAAACCCAACCTGTGCAACAACTGAGTTGTCTCTTGCAGATGATGGAGCACCTTCTCCGGCGACTCTGCTTTGATCAGCCAGTCATCCAGATAGGGGAACACAGGAATCCCCGACCTTCTGAGATGCGCAGCCACCACTGTCATCACCTTGGTGAAAACTCGAGGCGCAGTAGTAAGTCCAAACGGAAGGACCGCAAACTTTTAGTGCTGCGATCCCACCGTAAAACGGAGATACTTCCTGTGCGACTTCAGGATGGGGATGTGGAAATAAGCATCCTGCAAGTCGATAGACACCATCCAGTCTTCTTCCAACAGCGCTTGAAGAACCTGCGCAAGAGTGAGCATATTGAACTTTTCCTGTTTCAGATACAAGTTCAAGATCCTAATTACAGGATTGGTCGAAGTCTGCCATCCTTTTTGGGGATCAGGAAATACCGGGAGAAGCACCCCTGGCCCCTCGCCTGCTCCGGAACCACCTCTATCGCACCCTTTCTGAACAGTGCCAGGACTTCTTCCTGCAGGAGAAGCAGGTGGTCCTTCGAACAATAACCTTGGCAAGGAGGGTAATTGGGAGGGAACTCCTGAAAAGTAAGTGCATACCCATTTTCTACGAGATTGAGAACCCAAAGATCTGATGTAACCGATTCCCAATCCCATAGAAAATGAGTAAGCCGACCCCCTACCGGACCCGCATGATCCTGAATGGCGGATCTAGGGCTGCTTTGCTGTTGTAGGTGGGGGGTGGGTATTAGAGGAGGAAGTAGAGGAGCAAGAGGCCTGACATCCACATCCAGGACCCCTCTGTCTACCGCTGTATGACTTGTACAGAGGGTTCTGCTGTTGCTGCTGGCCTTGTTTATAGGGACGAAAAGTGGATCTACCAAATCCCCTAAACTTTCTGGTGGTAGAGCTTCTAGCCTGCAGGCCCAAAGACCTTGCCGTCGCCCAGCTATCTTTGAACCTTTCCAATGCTACATCCGCTTTTTTTACAAAGAGGCGAGTTCCGTCAAATGGTAAGTCCATTAGAGTAGACTGTACATCTGCTGAAAATTCAGAAGATTTTAGCCAAGCGGCCCTTCTCGTGGCAATATTAGAGCCTATTATCCTGGCCACAGACTCTGTCGTGTCCATGCCACTCTGTATTACCTGGCGGGCCGCTGCCTGAGTATCAGAGACTACTTCATTGAAGTTTTTTCTATCTTCCTCCGGAAGCTTGGTTGACAATTGTTTCACAGAGTCCATTAAAGCATGAACATATCTCCCCAGCAAGCAAGTAGCGTTGGTAGATCTAAGTGCCATGCTATCAAAGGAGAAAATCTTTTTTGCAGACTGGTCCAATTTTTTGGAATCTTTATCTGCTGGCACCTGTGGAAAAGAACCTGCAGATCTGTTGGAACAAGCGGCCTGCACAACCATACTTTCCGGTGAAGGATGTGAAGAAAGAAACTCAGGGTCACCAGGTGCCACCCTGTAACGCCTTGCCACCGACCTGGACACCGCAGGAGCAGTCAATGGTCTCTTCCAGACCTCGATTATTGGCTCAGTCAAAGCCTCAGTGAATGGGAGTGTAGGCTCTATAATAGAGGAAGGCGAATGCAAAACCTCCGTGAGGATGTTAGGCTTGAACTCAACGGTAGGTAAAGTCAGATTGAGCAGCTCCGCAGCCTTCCTAATGACAACATGGTACGGTGCCACGTCCTTAGATGGTGCATCAGAAACTGATGGCAAACCCCACTCAGGAGAGAGTTCCAGGCCACTAGCACTATGCAGATCCTCAAAACAGTCCCCGTGATCCAGAAGTTCTCCTTCTTCTACTTCAGGATCTTCGTACTCCTTTTCCTCCATGAGGCGTTGAGCTCTGCGCCTCGACCACTCCAGACGAACCGAAGTCGTCGGATCCGGTAACGACTCTGACGGAGCCGGGGCCGGCGTCAAACGAGGAGCCGGGACAGCTTGAGGACGAGAATCTCGAACAGGCATCAAACCTTGATCCAGTTCTCGAGGTCGCTCCGGAGACGGCGAAGCCGTGCGCGGAGTCGATGACCTAGGCGGCGCCGTACCGAGCCAAGGTGTATAAGGCATCGGCATAAATGGCATAAAAGGTGCCGGAGCGTAAGCTTGAGGGACACCCAAATTAAAAGACAATGGACCCATGGGACCTGCCGGTGCACCAGTGGGGTACTTTGCCCTTGTATAAACGCCAAACATGGCGTTAAGGAAGTGCGAGGGGTCCTGTCCAGGACCAGGAAAGGGAGGGTACGAACCCATCGGCTGCTCCGAAGAAGGCTGCTCTGGCAGCGGTTCTTCCTGAACCTCTGGAACTTCTGGGCTTTCCACCGGAGTCGGTGCCCGAGGAATCTCCTCGTCTTCTTCATGCGCCGAAGAATGACGCGAATCCGGATTCGGTTCTTGCTCCGGATCCGGGGAACCCTCACGAGATCGCTCAGGTGAAGGTGACACGAAGTCCTTGTGATGCTTACATGACGAAGACTTCCTCTTCGAATCTGAAGACTCTTTGCCAGAGTGATGTCTTGAGCTATGCTTCCTCCTCTGATGCTTCTTCCTCGAAGAGCCCGAAGCATGACCCGAAGCCGACTTCGACCTGGACCTCGCTCTGGACCTCGAAGCCGATCTTGTCCTCGACTTCGATCGCGACCTCTGCTTCGACCTCGAGCGTCTAGATGTTGACCTCGAAGACCTACCAGCTTCTTTTCCATTCACTTTGGCCAGCAGAAGTTTCGCCTCACGTTCTCGTAAAGCCTTTGGGTTCATCTTGAAGCAGGATCGGCAGTTCTTAACATCATGGTCTGAACCAAGACACCACAAGCAATCGTTGTGCGGGTCGGTAATAGACATCATCCGGGCACACGATCTACACTGCTTGAACCCCGTCTTCCTCGATGACATCCTCGACGAAGAATAGACACTCAACAGAGAAACAGTAACACAAAATAGCAACAAGTTACTATCTGAATCACAGAAGATCCCAGAAACCGTTAGTGTCGACGACGCGGAAAAAAGGGAACTGATGTCATCACGCCGACGGGGGCCTAATAAGGAGTCGGCGACGTCAGACGGAGTCGCGCTCGATGCCGCGTTCCTATGACGTCTTCCACGCCGGCGTGCTACTAAGAATTTTCCGAACGTTGCTGACGCAAGGGGGATATTCACAAGGTGAAGAATACACTGGCAGATGTATCTATCAGAATGATAATCAGATACATGTGCTTTCATGCAATACCATATAATGGCAATTTACACATATTAATGTGCAAATCCGCAAATTAAGTGCAAATGCAACTCATTTTCTAAATTGTGCAAAAGACGCTATTAAGCAGCAACTATAGATGTGCAAATTCGCAAAATTATAGTCATAGTGACTAAGATTGTTTATATAGCAGCGTTTGTTAATGTGCAAATCTCGCATCAGTGGCAATTGGCTCAGCTACAATCGGGTGCCGGCTGCTAATAGCCGTGGATTCCAATTAACTTACTAAATGTATTCACATAAGGGGTTATCCTAGTCTGACAGTGCATGTTGAGACTAATTGGAATTGATAGAAGCTCATGCTTACTATATATTTGTGCAAATAACATCCTGATACCCCTAAAAAGTTTTTTGTAAAATAGCGCACCTCCAGCTGAAGTGCCAGACACCCTACATTTTCTTGCAAAATTAGCAAATATGAGCTATGAATTTTGTCATATAGACATTGCCTTAAAGCACATAAATACACACAGACCCTCCACACATTTTTTTTCAATAAAACGGCAATTAAAACCTTGTTGTTCTAGCCAACCTCAAATAGAACAATCATGGAATGAACAATTGTAATTTGATAACCCCCCCCATTTGCACAGAATTTTGATTTAATTGATGGTGTACATGAAAAGTTTAAAATATATTCAAAAAGATTTTAAAAAAAAAGGTTTTTGTTTAACACTAAGACACAACTAGAGCACACCCATTTTCATAGCATCTCTTATAATCTTAATCTTTGACAATGAATTTAAGTCCTCCTCCTTTAATCTTTTTTTCTTTTCCTCTCTTTATCTCAATCCCTTATCCCAAATGAACACGTAATTCTTCATCTGAATTAAGGCCATTAGGACACTTAGAGTCAAACATTGAAATGTATCTAGATTCCAATTGTCTCAATTGCCTTTCTCGGTTGCCTCCTATTCTTCTTTGGGAATCGAATCAGTAACAAAATAGGTTAGATCCTCACTCGTTCCACCATGCTTTTCATTTATATGACGAGCAACCAGATACGCCTGATCTTTTTTGCTGATTGCTCTCAGGTGCTGGAAGATTCAAACATGAGCCATGTGTATAGTGCTGCCAATGTAACGAAGTGGACATGTGCACTGCAGCACATATACAACATGGTCACTTCTACATTTCAGAAACCTAGGAATCCTCCATGGTTTGTGCATGAAAGGTAGGTGTACTTCTTTAGTATTTATTCCATGTCTGCACACATTGCACTTGGGACATTTCATGAAACCTGGATTTTCAGTAAGCCAGCTTTTCGTTTCAATTACCTCGGGGCTACTTTTCACTAACTCCTCTATCATGGATTTAGCTCTCCTAAAGGATATCATTGGTCTTCTGGATACCAAATCTCCAATCATAGGATCTCCTTTGACCAAGTGCCAATGCCTATTCATGGAGTCTCTCACAATGGCATGATAGGCATTGTACCCAGTAATCATCCTGATATCCTGTGTTGTTTTTACTTTCTCTTTTTTGGTTCTCACCAAGATATCACTCCTATCCAGTTTCTCAACCTTTTTCGTTGCTTGATCTAATTCCACTTGGCTGTAACCCCTCTCGGAATCTCTCATCTAGATTTCGCTGTGCTATTTCTAGAGAATTTATATCACTGCAGTTTCTCTTCATGCGCAATTGTTCAGCATATGGAATGCTATACTTTAATCTTTGCAAATGAATGCTTGTACAATGCAGAATAGAGTTCCCAGCTGTGGGCTTCCTGAAAGTCTGCGTTTGTATTTTATCTTTTTTAATGAAGACCTCTAAATCAAGAAAAAGTAAATTTTTGTCACTGATGGAACTAGTGAATTTCAGGTTAAGATCATTGGTATTTAAAGATTTGATAAACCGGGAGGCACTCTCTGATGATCCGTTCCACATAATAAATAGATTGTCTATAAATCTAACCCATACCTTGATGTTTCCTTCACATTCCCTTATGAACTGCACTTTGAGCACCTGCTCCTCCCACCAGCCCATGTGAAGATTCGCATAGCTGGGGGCGAAGCAGGTGCCCATCGCCTGCCCCATTACTTGTTTATAGGTGTCACCATAAAGAAACAGATTATTGTTAAAACACAATTCTGCAATTTTTAACAACATATCAGAGTGCTGATACATTCTGATTGCTCTCCCTCCCAAATAATTTCTTAGAGCTCTGAGTCCATCTTTATGGGCAACACTCGTATATAACGAGGCAACGTCGAGGGTTATTAATAGATTCTGGCTCTCCCATTGGACATTCTGCAGTTTTTTCAAAAAGTCTCCAGTGTCCTGGATATGTGATGGCAATTATTTTACAAAAACTTGTAGGAAATGGTCCAAGTAGCGTGAAGATGTTTTAAACAGACTACCAATATCAGAGATTATTGGCCTGCCAGAGGGGAACACTCTGTTCTTCAAGACGCGCATGTTCTAATGCTTTGGAAGCAGGCGTTGATTCTTCCCTCTCCTAAAAAAGGTGTCTCTGGATCCTCTGCTACCTGAGAACTACCGCCCTATTTCGCTCCTACCAAGTTTGGCCAAGGTTTGCGAAAAGGTGGTCACATCACAACTTACCAACTATGTTGAGGTGTCAGGCCTGCTCCATCCAGCACAATCATGCTTCTGTGCTTCGTATAGCACGGAGTCAGCACTGTTAGAGGTGTCAGAGGCAATTCGGGAGTGGGTGGATGCCGGCTGGAGAGCTGCTTTGGTTATGCTAGATCTCTCAGCGGCTTTCGACACGGGACCCCATTCTTTGCTCCTCGACCCTCTATCAGAGATAGGTATTTCTGGCTCAGCCCTGCAGTGGATCAGGTCCTTCTTGGATGGTGGGTCACAGCAGGTCTGGCTTCCTCTGTGTGCCTATGCAGGTGACCACTGGTGTGCCGAAGGCGTCATCACTTAGCACCTTGCTCTTTAACATCTATGCAACTCCGATGGTTTATCTTGCGGAGTCATTAGGGGCTAAAGTGATGGCTTACGCTGACGATACCCAGCTTCTGTTTTCATGGAGCAAGGAGGATGACTCGGTGACGGTGGCCCAACATTGTCTGTCTTCGGTTTTTCAGTGGCTGGCGAATGCTCAGCTGAAATGCAATGAAGGAAAATCTGAAGTGTTTTTTTATGGCTCATTCACAACGGACTTCAAAGAAAGGTTCTGGCCTCTTGGTTTTCCCTGACCAACAGCGGACAAAGGCGCCGCGAAAAAGCTTGGCGTCTGGTTCAATGAAAAATTGAATTTTTCCACACAAGTGAAGAGGCTAGCCCGTACCTGCTTTGGCACTCTAAAAATCTTGAGGAAGTTTCTTCCTCTTCTGCAGGTAGTGCCAGAGAGACTGTGGTCCGTGCCCTTATTCTGTCCAGATTGGACTATGCCAACGCCCTTTTAGTCGGCAGTCCGGGCTTTCTTATTTAGAAACTGCAAGTTGTCCAAAACTCAGCCGCCAGACTTCTTTTGGGCTTGGCTTCAAGGCATAGTGTTGGCACCCACCTGCGTTCCTTTGTATTGGCTCCCAGTTGAATCTCGTCTGAAATTCAAAATGCTAACTATCGCACATCAGGCCCTTCATGGGCTAGGCCTTATTTACCTGCAGAAGAGGTTTTCCTTTTATATGCCAGGAAGACAGCTGTGTTCATCTGCTCAGCTGCTGATACAGACCCCCAGGTTTAAGAGCCAAAGACTTGGGGGGATTTCCCTTGTGCGCAAAGCCAGTTTGGCTTGGAACACGCTGCCTTTGGCTCTTCGGGGCACCCAGGACCCATTGTTGTTTAAGGAAAAAATTAAAAATGCTGCTTTTCTAGTCTCTGTGTGCATCTGTTCCTCTCTGAAGCTAGCGCCGGGACACTTTCGAGTAGCTGTGCGCTGTACAAATGAAATATAACATAACATGTATCTTTGGTATTAAGTACAGTATGGGTATTATCGTTTTTTCCACTTTCAAGTACTGATACTCCGCATCAGATAACAAACCCATCCCCCTCCACCTTGATAATTCCTTGTGATATTTACTTTTGATTTCCAGAATATTGCTCTGTGGTACTCTTTGATAGGAGGTCGTATCCTTCAATTGATGCTTTGCTTCTTCATTATATTTTTCTAGTGGCCACAGGACCACGTTCCCGCCTTTATCAGATTGTCTCACTACAATGTCAGTTCTTGCTTTTATATATATATTCACTGAAAAAAACATAGGTTTCAGGGACCTTATAGTTAGTTGGACATTTCTCTTGTACAAAACCATAGAAATTCCCCCGTTATAGTTAGTTCAGCTAACTATAACTTGGCCCCCGCAATGCACTGCTGATGACGTCACATATTACATCGTTCATGACATGCTCAGTGACATCACTGATGACATCTCAAATTGGATGAACAAGATAGCTACTTGAGCTTCGAGAAGGCACCCCACGCCGCTCTGCCTTCTGGCTATGTTAGACCCCGATGCAGCTCTCCTACTTCCTCTTCCATGTATTCTCCAGGTACGACGCGTTTCGAGGCCATGTACGCTTCTTCATCATGGGATTGCACAAAGGGCAGCCCGCTCACCTTCGGCATTTCAAAACTTAATTTATTGGAATTATTCCACCCTAAGTGGGCGTGGCTAAAAGTTCCGTTCTCGAGCATGCTGGTAGACATAGTCAATGAAGGTTGATTCAATCTTCCTTAAGTAGGTTGCTGGCTTATGTGCACTATTACAAGTTTCATTAGAAAAGTTGTAAATAATTTTTTGTTTTTGAAACCTAGATTTGTTCTTTTAAAAAATATATATTATATAGACGTTGCGCACCCATCGCATTCACACAGGGGGGCCGCGCTGAGAGTCGCGTTCACACTAGGGGCTGCGCTGAGAGCTGCGCTAGGGTCGCGACTCCAATTAAAAAAAAAATGTGTTCACTTTCACTCATTTACATTCGCCTCAGGGACCCCATCCCCCGAGGCATGTCCACATCTTCTTAAACGCTCGGGACCGTGGGGGAGCCCCAATGCCCTCACGGTCATTGATTTTCCACATGGGGAGCTGCTAACAAGCAGCTCCCCATGTGGAAAAGCAATACGCTTTGGATTTTGTAAGCGAGAGCAGGAAATCTGCTCTTGCTTCCGAAATCCAAAGCAGAGTTTGCTATGACAGGGCGGGAGCCATGCTCCCACCCTGTCATAGCACACAGCAGTGTCCCGGGGGTGGGCACCCCGGGACACTGCAGGAGCCGGGCCTGGGGGGTGGCAGTCCCCAGGCCCATGGAGGGCTCCAGGAGGGGGGCCGCGCTGCCCCACTCCCAACTACTGCACAGCTGCACTAATGCACAGCCCCATGGAGCTGCTGGTCCCCGGGGCTCGGGGTCCGTAACAGACCCCCCCCCATGAATTTACATGCTTAGAGCCCTGAGGAGGTGGCGGTCCCTGGGGCTGCGGAGGCTCCCACAATTAAAACTATAAATTGGGCAATGCCCCCGGGACCTGGCCCACTCGGGGGCCTCATTTAAATGAAGCGCTTTGAGTTATTTAAATTTTTCGTCCAGATTCGCACACCCACCGCGAATTTGGCCGATTAAAAATATATATATATTTTTTGGGCCCTGGAGGTCCTTGTGGGACCCTTTGAGCAGGCCTAGGGGGTCAGGGTGATTCTACCCTGCCCCCTTTTCTTGTTTGGCGGGTTTGTTTCACTGTTTTCTTGTGACTTGGTTCTACCGAGTCACAAGATGGCTGCCAACACTTCCTGGTTTGGAGTGTTGGCAGCCAATTTAAATGAAACTCGTGGTCGGGAGGGGTCGCGACTCCAGCGCGACCATTGATAGATATTTTTATTTTTTAAATTTCTCAGCGAATACTGAAAGGATGTAGACCATTTAAAAAAAGGTCGCTTTCTGAACCAAGAGCTACCTTTTTGCCAAATTTGGTGTAATTCCGTTCCGCAGTTTGGGCTGTAGCCTTGGAAACATTTTTTGGGAGAATTTTGCAAAGATTCATCAAACGATGCTAAAGTTATTAGCAAATCAAAAAATACTTTTTCTATAGAAACTAGATTCTAACTATAACTACCTACTGGTGACCGCTAGTAGGAGAATATAAATATATATAAAATCTTGTGACAATTTTGAAAGTAATATACCCTCTTTACATGAATACGAAGTTGATCAGTGGATGGTAAATCATTTTTCGTAGGTGGAATAATGTCTGAAACGGACATTCCAAGATGGCGCTCATGTTATTGTTTGAGGGGTCAGTCCTATGTTGATGTCATTGATTGTAAGAAAACTTCATTAACATGTTGATTTTGAGTCAGAATTGATACACTGACCAAGGCTTACGCCGAAACGCGTCTGTGCGGTTCTTTCCCCTAATAAATCCTACCGAGACTTCACAACCCCCCCTTGAGTGCTGCATCTTTTCTTGGAACCACGAAGAGTTCGAGCGCAATATAATGCGGCGTCCCACGAGCCGCCAGCAGGACCCGTTCGAGAGTGAGCAGCTTCACGTGGGAGACGAGCGTTTTCCGATGGGAGCTATGCTGCGCACCGCCGCAACCGCTGGGGCATTGATCTAATGAATCCGGAGAAGACTGAGCTGGAGGGAGAGCGCTGGAGTTTTCTGGAGCCCCCGACGGGAGACGTCTTTCCCGGTGAGCTCCTTATCTACATATATATGTAAACGTAGCGGGCTAAAGCGGCAGACCGACAAAGAAGGGGAGTGATTACACGGTAGTGGGGAAGACGCATTGTTAAGCTGCCGTGACAGAAGCAATGCAACACTTTTTTAAGACAACATGTTTTCAGACATAGAACGTAACACTGCAGCAAAGGACATGTTCAAACGGAGTGAAACGCCCACAGTAACAGTGACAACGTTGACGGCAACACCACAAATAACAAGCGTTCACGAAGCTGGAGAGGCTTCATGAACGTGAAGTGCGTAAATGGTGGGAAGCCACAAGTCTGACCAACTATGTGGAAGAACAGAGGGTTCCCAGGGGCTTAAGGGTCCATACAGTGCCCTCTTATGAACATCCTGATCCTCAATTACTAACGTATTGGTTCGAACATACGGCATCCTATTGTGAAGGCACCCTCAAGATCTTAGTCAAATACGCCTGGAGTGACAGAGAGAAGGCGTTGGCTGAAATTAGATCAATAGATGAAGAGCTGGAGAAGGAGACGGACCCGGGACAAAGAGCACAGGTAGCCCAAATGAGGGATCAAATGAAAGCTAGGCTCACTAAATATGAGCAGAAAATACGACTGCGCAAACAAGAGAAATATGAGCGCGATGCCAATGATTACCTCACGGGCTGCGTACTTACGTAAGCCAAGAAATATGTTGCTCCACGGAAGGCTCTTCAGAGGGGAACTGGGACTTGCCTGGGTGCCAGTGTAATACCAGAAACAGAGACTGTCACCTCGGAGTCTGATGTCACCAAAAACGAATCTGGGGATGAACAACAAGGACCCGGTGGCTCAGGAAGACCAAATACAGCCCATACTACACAGGGCGCTCGACCCAAAAGAACCCCTTTTCAGGAGGAATTCGAAATCATCAAAAAATCCTGGCTCCGCGACGGGAAGAACAAACCGCCGGATGCAGATGCAACATCAGCAGCAGGGGGGTCAGGAAGACAAGGAGGACGAGGAGGGCAGGCGGCGGGAAGAGGAGGCAGAGGAAGTGCAAGAACTTCCCGCTGGTCCAACCGCAACACGAACAAGAAACAATAACAAGCGGGAATGATGGTCCCGGAGATCCGGTCAATCTGACGGTTGTTAATTTGACCAAGAAGAAATTGACCGATGTAGAAACTGAAGTACTAAGTCTGGGACTGACATTTTGCCCCACCAACAATCTGGAATACAGGCAAACACGGATAGATTTGTTCCGCTTTACCAGGAAGCTTAAACTCCACAAGCATTTTAAACTACGTCCCCACCTGAAAGATCGCAATAAGAAGGGCGCTAGGATGGAGGAGGACAGACACCCTCAGTAGTAAAGACTTGCCTGCAATTGAGGCCCTTGAGGATCTGCGATTAGAACAGGACTCCGACACCAGTCGATTGAACATTGCCCAACGAGCTATCCTACAAGGAGTAGAGCAGGAGAGGGATGAAAGTATGTTTAAACCCATTTCAACTTTTGTGCCACAATCGCCATGGGACGCTGTGGATGTATTTACAGAGGCCATGAAGAATGAGCTCATGCAATACAGGAAAGCGGAGCATCAAGCCGTAAGAAATAATATCACTGACCGCCAACGACTGGCTTTGAAAAACCTGATGAGCGATAAAACCCTTGTGATCAAGCCCTCCGATAAAGGGGGGAATGTGGTCATAATGGGTAGAGATCAATATACAGGAGAAGCACTGAGGCAACTTGCAGATGAGAAATTCTACATGAAATGTACCACTGCAATATATCAACAAAGTATCACACAATACGAGACACTAATCCAGAAGTGGTACAGTCTTCAGATGCTGGGTAAAGATGAACATCTCTTCTTAAGGAACAACAACCCAATGATACCTACCTTCTACCACCTCCCCAAGTTACACAAAAAAATGGACTGTCCTCCCGGCCGCCCCATTATCTCGTCCATTGGCAGTTTGATGGAGAATATGTCCCGCTTTGTGGACAACATTTTGTTTCCCTTGGTGGTAAAACTAGACTCCCACATACAGGACACTAAGGACTTCTTAATCAAGATTCAGGAGTTAGTATGGAGCCCACAATATATGTTGATGGTGCTGGACATTACCAGCTTACACACAAATATAGAACACGGGCACGGCCTGGAGGCAGTCAGATACTTTTTAGATCCGCGCCAGATGAGATTTGCCAAACATAATGAAATGATTCTTGAATTCACAGAATTTTGTCTAACCCACAACATTTTTCTTTTTGAGGACCAACTATACATCCAAAGGTCCGGTACGGCGATGGGCACCTGCTTTGCTCCCAGCTACGCAAACTTGTTCGTTGGCTGGTGGGAGGAGCAGGTGCCCAGAAGCTGTGTGGTTGGACAAGACAGAGGGGAGGTAGTATGCTGGCATAGTTACATCGACGATTTATTTATCGTCTGGAACGGTGGGACAAACACAGCAGAAGAATTCATCAGGGTACTTAATAACAATGACCTAAACTTGCATTTTTCAGGTTCAATAAGTCCGGTGGCAGCGGAGTACTTGGACCTGAGGATGTTTCTCAAGGGGGACCACCTGCATACTACCCTCTACAGGAAAGAAACTGCTGGCAATTCTACACTCTTTGCCAGCAGTAGCCACCCTCCCCAGCTCATAAGGAGCATTCCTTACGGAGAACTTCTTAGGCTCCGAAGGAATTGCTCAAGGGATTCAGATTTCGAGGCTACTGACTCAGAATGTTTGGCGCGCTTTTCTATCAGGGGTTATGGTGAAGAACTTCTAAATACAACATTGAAGAAGGTTAGAAAGATACATAGGGCAACATTATTGACTACCGATAATCAAAGAGGTGGTCGTGAGAAAAAAGCAGTTGCCAATAAAGGGAAGTTCAGACTGATTACCCCATACTCATCAGGTGCCAATGATCTCAGAGCAATGCTACATAAGAACTGGCATATACTGCAGACGGATAGCATATTGAAGGAAGATCTACCTGCATATCTCCTATTAACATTCAGTAGAGCAAGATGCCTAGGTGACATGTTGGTCTCCAGTCACTTGGAGAAACCTGTACCCAAAACCAATACCCTAAAAGAGATGATGGGATTTTTTCCCTGCGGGCGCTGTAAAGCCTGTGCCGGCAGCAGAAGAGTGCTGTCGTACACCATACCCGACACAGGGAGAACACTTCCCATTAAGAGATTCATAACCTGCAGCTCCCAGTTTGTAGTGTACTGTTTGCTCTGCCCCTGTTGCCTTCGCTACATCGGCTACTGCAAAAACAACAATGATGGACAGAATGTGGATCAATGTCACACATTCAACCCAGTCAAAAGATCTGGGCCCAAATCCATCGTTTTTCCACTCCACACCACCCTGGGTTAGACAATGGCGATATGCAAATCAGCGCTGACCCTGTGCCCCATGGGAACAGTCCAGTCCGAACTACAAAAGCCATGTCCTTCCCAGAACGGAAACAAGCATCCGAGGACCGGCCCGGTTTCGAGGTAACACCTCTCATCAGCCCGGCTAGCTTGCTTCCAGTGGTGTGGAGTGCCTGGGACTCACGTCTGAGCATCCCCAGTACACTTAGAGCGGTTACTGCAAAAACAACAATGATGGACAGAATGTGGATCAATGTCACACATTCACCCCAGTCAAAAGATCTGGGCCCAAATCCATCGTTTTTCCACTCCACACCACCCTGGGTTAGACAATGGCGATATGCAAATCAGCGCTGACCCTGTGCCCCATGGGAACAGTCCAGTCCGAACTACAAAAGCCATGTCCTTCCCAGAACGGAAACAAGCATCCGAGGACCGGCCCGGTTTCGAGGTAACCGTGAGTCCCAGGCACTCCACACCACTGGAATCAAGCTAGCCGGGCTGATGAGAGGTGTTACCTCGAAACCGGGCCGGTCCTCGGATGCTTGTTTCCGTTCTGGGAAGGACATGGCTTTTGTAGTTCGGACTGGACTGTTCCCATGGGGCACAGGGTCAGCGCTGATTTGCATATCACCATTGTCTAACCCAGGGTGGTGTGGAGTGGAAAAACGATGGATTTGGGCCCATATCTTTTGACTGGGGTGAATGTGTGACATTGATCCACATTCTGTCCATCACTGTTGTGTTTGCAATTACCGCTCTAAGTGTACTGGGGATGCTCAGACGTGAGTCCCAGGCACTCCACACCACTGGAATCAAGCTAGCCGGGCTGATGAGGTGTTACCTCGAAACCGGGCCGGTCCTCGGATGCTTGTTTCCGTTCTGGGAAGGACATGGCTTTTGTAGTTCGGACTGGACTGTTCCCATGGGGCACAGGGTCAGCGCTGATTTGCATATCGCCATTGTCTAACCCAGGGTGGTGTGGAGTGGAAAAACGATGGATTTGGGCCCAGATCTTTGGACTGGGGTGAATGTGTGACATTGATCCACATTCTGTCCATCACTGTTGTGTTTGCAATTACCGCTCTAAGTGTACTGGGGATGCTCAGACGTGAGTCCCAGGCACTCCACACCACTGGAATCAAGCTAGCCGGGCTGATGAGAGGTGTTACCTCGAAACCGGGCCGGTCCTCGGATGCTTGTTTCCGTTCTGGGAAGGACATGGCTTTTGTAGTTCGGACTGGATTGTTCCCATGGGGCACAGGGTCAGCGCTGATTTGCATATCGCCATTGTCTAACCCAGGGTGGTGTGGAGTGGAAAAACGATGGATTTGGGCCCAGATCTTTGGACTGGGGTGAATGTGTGACATTGATCCACATTCTGTCCATCACTGTTGTGTTTGCAATTACCGCTCTAAGTGTACTGGGGATGCTCAGACGTGAGTCCCAGGCACTCCACACCACTGGAATCAAGCTAGCCGGGCTGATGAGAGGTGTTACCTCGAAACCGGGCCGGTCCTCGGATGCTTGTTTCCGTTCTGGGAAGGACATGGCTTTTGTAGTTCGGACTGGACTGTTCCCATGGGGCACAGGGTCAGCGCTGATTTGCATATCGCCATTGTCTAACCCAGGGTGGTGTGGAGTGGAAAAACGATGGATTTGGGCCCAGATCTTTGGACTGGGGTGAATGTGTGACATTGATCCACATTCTGTCCATCACTGTTGTGTTTGCAATTTTCGCTACATCGGCAGTACAATTAAGGAACTCAAACTGAGGATATTGGAGCACCTGCGGGCAATCGAAAAGGCGGATCCCGCCTATCCGGTCGCCCGGCACTTCGCTGAAGAGCATGGTAAGGATCCGGACAAACTCCAATTCTTTGGGTTGGACATTGCCCCACCCAATATTAGAGGAGGTGACCGCCTAAGGAGACTCCGCAGGTTAGAGTCAAGGTACATCATAGACCTCTCCACCAAATATCCTGGAGGACTTAACAGTGGAGAAGAAATGGTATCCCATCTAGGGAAGTGACAATGTAACAAGTGGACCATTGTCTGGGTAGGGATCCCTTTAAAGAATATAATAGGGATCTTCCATTATCATGTCACTACTGGATTTATCGTATCCATAATCCCCCATCTTTGCTTGGGTGAGGGATAGGATAGGAGATATGAGAGATACATGTAGATAGAGAAGGGACACTGAGTCTTTGCTCCAACCTGTAAAATCCCTTCTTTTGTTTTGATCCGTTCTGCTATGTCTTTTGCCTTGTCTGAGGTCAAACCTGCACCTAACCACCATCTATGATGTTATTGCAGGGCATGGAGAATATTAATTTATAAATAATGTTACTGTGATTTGAACTGAACCTTTTGCATGAGAATTTTCTAAGTCAAGCATATTGAAAATTCTTTAGTCGAGCACATTGAATTTATTAATTGAATCAATGCAAGTAATCCCAACAATGCTTTCAGTAATGGCTCGAATATCTTTATCCAATCAATGTTGATTTTTGATGAATCGTGGTGTTATTTTCAGTGCAGTAAATGTTATAATTATGATGAGACATCTTGAACATAGGACATTAGCCGATCCACGGCTCTATTTTTTTGTCAAAATCTTGTGACAATTTTGAAAGTAATATACCATCTTTACATGAATACGAAGTTGATCAGTGGATGGTAAATCATTTTTCGTAGGTGGAATAATGTCTGAAACTGACATTCCAAGACGGCGCTCATGTTAATGTTTGAGGGGTCAGTCCTATGTTGATGTCATTGATTGTAAGAAAACTTCATTAACATGTTGATTTTGAGTCAGAATTAATACACTGACGAAGGCTTACGCCGAAACGCGTCTGTGCGGTTCTTTCCCCTAATAGATCCTACCGAGACTTCACAACCCCATATATATATATATATATATATATATATATATATATAAGAGAACTCGCCAAGCAATCCCAGCCCTTCCACGTTATGACGGACTGGAAAAGACGAAGAGAGGAACCCGTTTTCTTGGTGCCAAACAAAGTGAGTTTATTTAGTTAAATTCTCGCTCAGCATGCCCGATATATATATATATATATATATATCCCAAAGCAACAATACCAAAGCCCGACTATATGAAAAACTGATGTTTATTCAGTAATCCAGTGGCAGCATGTCCTTGTCCTGACGCATTTCGACTGACCTTCAGCCTTGTTCCCAGGTGAGTCAAATAACCAGCCAATTTTCACGTTTTATAATCCTGTTAACATGTGACTGCCAAATGCTCCTACGATTCCCAAAGAAGCATAATATGGAGGACTGCAGAATCAAAGTGTGTCACTATAATAGCTTCTAAATCAGTCTTTCAAGTAAGGATAGAGTAGAGGCAATGACAATGACGAAGATGGAGAAACAAGTGGACACTCTATGGATTGGGTGAGAGAGAAGATATAGGGAATCAGCATTACACGGCCTGGATCAGTGTGGAAGAGAGGGCGAGAGATTCATCAGGACCAGGATATGGAGGGAGGTAGGGAAAACTACCAGTATTGGGTGAGGGAGGATTGTTTTTATGCCTCCAGCAAGTATGTATTTTAAAAATAGCCCAGCGATCTGAGATTGTCAAAGCTCCTTAAACTGTGTAATCACATTGCTGCCAACAGATTCTGTAAACTGATTTCTCTGCAGTCTAAAGCCAGAATCTGTAAAATCAGTGTTATCTGATGGATATCTTGGCTGTATGACAAATGAACATTTAAAGTCTTAAGGAATTGTATAATGTGAGGGAGAGGTGCGTTTCGAAACATGAATCTATGATCTATACAATCTGATGTGTATAATTGTATATAGAAACCAGAAACTGTCGGATCTGATGAACCTGAAGCGAAGGGCTTCATCTATGGTTTGAATTTGTAGAATCTCTGTCAGCTGACAGAATACTCTAAAACTGACACAGTAATATCCCTGAAACTCAAAGAAAAGCTTTTGAATTGAAACTGTTAGACTGTGAAATGTATTGGTAACTGGAGGGAAAGCTTTGCGGTCTGACACAGGCATGCAATGGGGCGGTTCTAAAATCTAACTCTTAAAACTAGGATTTGTGTAACTGAGGAGCAGATGTGAACCTAAAGGATGTCCATGTATGTTGTGTGTAACATATGGGAGACCTATCTAAAGAGAGAGTCTGTACGATTTCTCTAACTTGTGCAATGCAGTCTGACATAAGATTGTGAGATCTGTGTCACAAGTAAGATAGCTACGGATTTGAAAGTTGACAGGAGGAACCTGTCTGATTTGAGGATAGTTTTGCGGTATGAAAACTAAGATCTGTGTATGCAGACAGCACCTTTTGAGATAAATCTGTAAACTCTTACATTTGCTAAACTGAGGAACAACACTGCCACCTAGGAGCTTCACCTCATAGGAACTGAGCACTCAGGAGGATAGTTTTGCTCTCTGAGGCCTGACAGTTGGATTCATGTAATCTGATGGATAGCTCTGCTCTAAGGAATGACAGTCAGATAAGTATCACATAAGGAATAGCTCTTTGACCACAAGCCTGAGTCGGTAAGATCAATATGATCTGGTAGATAGGCTGTCTACAGACCAATGGAATAAAGCCTGGCATTCAGAATAATAATCTGGGCATTTTTATCTCAGTCTACTGTTGCTTCAAATTTTTTAGGAAACAAAAATGCAATGCATAAAGAAATATGAACCTCTTCTAAACACTTACCACAGGTGGTTCAACTGCTATTGATGGCTTGACTTGAAGGTTTACAGCAACGGTCTGTGGGGGTTGCATTGTGTGAAATGGCAACTGGACCAATGCTTCTGCAGCAGGAAGTTCATCCTCGGAGATGAAGGTATTGTGTACCAGAACCTTCCTTGGTGACAGTATTTCAGGCTTCATTGGTTCACCTTGCATAGACTTTAGTGACATGCTTTGAGCACTGGCAGGAAACGACACAGACAGTGGCATAGCAGTAGAGATTAAGGCTGGAGTTGAACATGTGGTAGAATGCTGTTCATGCAAAGGCGGTGCACTTTCCTGTCCTGATGTTGCCACTTTTGCCTGTTGTATTGGCCCAAAATGTGCAAGTGAAGGTAGCGCAGATGGAACATGGCTGTGGAACGGCAGCTGTTGCTCTGGAAGTGCACCATTAGAAGTGCATTTCTGAGAATTCTGCAAATGTTGGCAGGATGAAGGCACAAAACATTGCGATTGTGAGTGCACAATAATGGAGGGCGATTTACTAGGTGAGTGAGTCGGTGGTGGCGAAACAACTACAGAATTCTGTGGAGACCGAGGCTGAGTTGTAGAGTCTGTTAAAGAGGATACATTAGTTTGAACACATGAGCTCTGATGTGACGTAATATTTCCAGAAACAGGTGCTTCTGTATGGCTGTGCAGTGCAACACAGTGTGCTGGCGTTGGCAAATCCAGTGGCGGGCTATGAAATGCAGTATTTTGAATCTGCTGTTGCTGCACTGATTGTATTTGCTGCGATTGCTCATGTTGTTGCTGCTGCTGCTGCTGTACAAACTGATAGCGAGGCCCCTTTGAAAATAATGACTGAGAAGACATTTGTGGTTGTTTTACCAGACAATGGGTTTCAACAGGTACAAATGAGGCTGAAAAGGAAAATATGAAAGGGGAAGAATTATTTACAAATTACCAGATGATATCCCGCCACTACCTCCCTACTACACAACATCCCCATGAGATGCTCTCTCTCTAGAGCCAAACATGTAACATCCTGATTGTTGCCCTATGCAACCCAGCGAAAAAAGGAATACTTAATTTCTGCTTATGTATCTGTTCACCAGTGCAACTATCTATGTTACGCTACATAGCAGCACCGGATCTCCATTTCCTTTCTCCCCACACTGAGGAAAATGATCTATAGAGGGGCATAAAGAACAGTCTATGGAGATGACTCCTCACGGAATGACTTGAGGAAAAATACCTAGGCAATTGTATATTCTTGTCTACACAGTGGTATATGGGAAAATTAACAAAACAAAGAAAATTCTGTCTTTACTATCAACATTTTAATAGTTCACAATAATGTTTTTTTGTATACATCAGTTAAAAAACTATAGAAATACAGTATGTAATACATCAGATATACAATTATTATTAACAGTTCGTTAAAATTGGCAATGTAAAAAACACAAAAATGAAAAATACAGCAAAGGCAAAATTAGTGGCAAAATAAGTATCGACGCTCGTTTCGGCGAACCAGCGCCTTCTTCAGGAGTAGCCACAGATTACTTAATTTAATTCACGATGTCCTTATAAAAAGGTACACACAAAAACTGCCAATCAATTTGATAATATAATCTTCAAAGTTATGGAACTCAGATTTGACGCTTCCTTCATACTAACGTCCCAGTTTATATAGATGTCTGCTTCGTGATAGTCGAAGTAGAACAGAATAACCCAGAAAAGGAGTATTATAACTTTCCTCTTTTTCTAGAAGTGGCCCAATGATGGGGGATAACTTCACAGACTCGCAAAAAGATAACATCTAGTTAAACAGAAAACCTCGGGCGCTTCAAATATGAAACACAATCGTCCATAGGCAGTTGAAAACTGAATGATAATTGCTTCGTATTCAATGCAGCAAAGGCGGCCTAATCATAAGGTATCTAACGAGTCTGATGCCCGTGTGAAGAATGAAAAGTTTAGAAGGAGACAGACCATTCAAGCTATACTTGAACGTAGTACGTGAAGACAAAATCCTGCGCTGAAAATTCGGTGCATGTCGCAGGGTAGCAAGATTCCCCCCTCGATATGCTGAACAAAATAATCTTACACTTCTGCTGTTAACACGACCAGCAGGCAGCCTGCTATCTCGCAACACGCGCCGAATTTACAGCGTGGGAGCTTTCCTCCCGCACCATGTACAATTGAATACACTTGTGATTCTGACAGATGGTCACGTCCCATCTGACACTGAGCCAAGCCCGCTCCGCATATCCCATAACAGCATAGCTCCTGAGATTGGGCTAGGCGGGGCCGATAGCCCCGTGTTCCTTTCGCGCCTGCGAAGAGGGTATTTAAACTATGCAGCCGCACTCACATACAGGACAAGCAGGGTAGCGGACCACACAGTAGGTCTCATACGGGGATGGACCTTTGACGAAGTAGGTGTCTTTTTATAGCAAGGCACCTGGCATACAAATACGCCTCATATGAGATTACCACTTGCTGCCTCCAATGGCATTTATCTTACAATTTCCTCAACGTTATGTTTTTCCATAAAACTACAGCGGGTGACTACAAGCCCCCCCCTCATGCCCCCTTTTGGGAGCTGGTGCCCTGTTAAATTTGGGAGGATGCCACCAACCCCCAACGAATGTACATAATACTAGGACTGTTCTATGGATATGTGACACTGTGTAGCAACACTAATTGTGAATGGCATGAGTGAATGAAATAATGCATGTATGTTCATCCCATAGTCCATATGCTTTTTGAACAACCGTGTTTGAGTATCACTACTATAAAACTCCTTTTTGACCACTAGATCAGAGCACTGTCCTTTTCTGGTGTCCCGTACATAATATCAGGCACCTCCACAGTATCTTCTTAAGGGGAACACTATGAAGCTTCACGGCAGCAATATGCCTCCTTCTGACTTTATAACGCATACGTTACAAATTGTGTTTGATATTTTTTTTTTTACCTTTTTTCTCATTTTTTCCCCTCAGGTTATTCCTCTTAGAAAACAGCAGCAAGTATTAAACTTGTTCCAAAAAAATATTGTAGTGTAACACATGTAAATTGCATGCCCAATTTACACTCACGTCTTTGGGGGAAGTGACTTCTTTGCATCCCACCCTGACGAAAGGACAGGACCATCAATAGGCCAGTAGAAAGGGCTGAAACATGTTGGTGTCTAGTTTAGGGTCATAGGACCATCATATCCTCCCACCCTACTACAGTATTTTATAACCTTTCCTGCCACTCCACTAATAAAGGATACTTTAGGAGTGGGGGAGGAATTTTATCGTTAACGTTACGCCTCCATACACAATATCTTCATAAGTGCTCCCTGAAAGATGGCTGAGCTCACCCCGACCTTTAGGAGTTGGGGTGAGCCCGATGATGAAGCATGTCACTCTTAGAGTGAGTAAGGGCTATAATAAGAAAAGAGCCTTTTTCCCTTCCCACTCTTAAATAGGGAGGTGATATAAGACTAGGGTTGATAAGTCTTTACATGGTGTAATTTCAAATAGAACACCCCCTCCTCTGTGTCCCCATTTCTCTCTGTAAGGTACCATCCTGGTTCTAAAAGAGATACTTATTTGTTGTTGCTAGATAGAAAGATTGCCACTTTTCTGATCATATTCCCCCACAAGAAAAAAATACAACTTTCAAGCTAAGAAATGTAAAGTCTGTACCCGAAAAGGTATCCAAAAGGAGAGTTGTATGTACTGCCCCGATTGTCCTTGTAAGCCTGGTCTGTGTGCGCCCACTTGTTTTAAATTGTACCACACACAACAGAGTTTTTGGGTGCAACTGTGAGCGTAAAAGTAAACTGACTGGTCTGCTTCGTTTTATATTTTTGTTCAGATTTCAGAGTGGACATTAGTGTGATGTTCACTACACACACTGGTAGCCAAACGCCACTGCACATACTCTGCCAATCAGTGCGATTGCTGTGTCAGTAATGTAGGTGTATGAAAGTGATGGGATCTTAAATGGCGCTGTCTGTTGATGTGAGTGTTGTATGAATAGTCTTGTGTGTGTCACGTATGAACGGTGTGTGAATGACCTGTAAAGAGGGTGGTGCCTTGCGCAGCTTTACACCTCATGAGCTGTGAGTCGTTGGTTCAGGTTTTAGACTTTCAATTATTAACATTTTATGGTCTGAACCTTCAATCACCCTCATGCTAAATCCAACAAGTATGTGTGTGTGTGTACTTGAGGAATAGATGGTTCTGAAGTAATATTTTTCCTTTTCTGTCTTTCTCTGCCAGTATGTACACTGTCTCTACATTGTCGGTTGATGTGAGGGTTGTAATGTGCTTGGCTGGTGTCTGGTGGTGTGAATTGTCTTGTGTGTGTCACATATGAATGGTGTGTGAATGCCCTGTAACAAGGGTGGTGACTTGCTGCAGCTTTCCAGAGCACAAGATGTTAGTCATTTGTTCAGGTTTTCGACCTTCCAATTATTAACAGTGCATTTAATTTTTGTCAAGTCTTTTGTTAATAAAATATAAATATTTAACCTTTTATTCAACCTCGTGCGAAATCCAACTAGTATGTGTGCGTACCGGAGGAATAGAAGGATGGGCAGTAATATTTGTATTTTCTGTCTTTGTCTGCGAAGGTGTACATTCTCTCTAGGGAAAATCTACCAATTCTAGATATGTTCGTAAACAAAAACCCTGGAGAGTACCGGGTGGTGTGCCTCTTGTAGATCCCATCAAGGTTTCTTACCCACAATGCCCTGCAAATCTCAAAATGTGACTAAAGTCACACATTATCTTTGCATTACTGTGCCTTATTTTTCCAGACTCAGAAAGAAACCACAAATTTCCTACCATCCAGTGTTCTCCAAGGTCTCCCGATAAAAATGCTACCTCACTTGTGTGGGTCGGCCAAGGGCCCACGACAGGGAAGGGCCTAAAATGTATTGTGGAAACATCAAAATTATCTATCACAAAACAACCTGGTTTTGCAAGGGAGTTGCTTGCGCTTTTGGACCAGGGCTCAACTGCCATCTAGGGAAACCTAACAAACTCTGACATTTATGTAAACTAGACACCTGGGGGTGTCCAGCGAGGTGTGGCTTGCGTGGATCTTTCAAAGTTTTCTTACCCAGAATCCCCTGCAAACCTCACATTTTGCTAAAAAAAATCCTGTTTTGATTGTTGTGGTGTCTAAAAATACAGTCTATTTCTATAAACTGGTGTTGGATTTCTTTTTTGTCTTCCTTTGTGTAAGCCTCACTGCTCAGAGCCACAGCTACCTAGAATTGAGCTGAAGGTTTGAGAACCGAAACCTAAGGGCCCTAAAGGGGTTGGTAGATGTATTACGAAGTTAGGTCGCAGAACTACTTCACATACTACACCCCACTTCCTCCCACAGAGGTATAATAAAACAGAATCAGTATAAAGGAAAATTGATTGGGTAGGACATCTTATCTGTATCACTTGAAATGGGAATTCCTGTCTAAACAGCACTGCTAGTGGTTCCACAGCCAACAAGAAGAGTATCGATGAGAGGGTACATCCCTGCTGTGTGCCGTGATATACCAAACTGTGAAGAATGCCCGTTTATACTCTTGTGGCAGGCTCAACATACAACAGTTGAAGTATGACCTGCCCAAATCCAACCTGGCATTGGGGCGGGATCAATCGAAGACCAGCAAGTGTATTCAATTAAAGTCTACAGCTCACATAGTTGGAGATTTTAGTTGTGCAGTCAGTACATGTGTTAGCCCACCTCGAAATTCTAATTGAGCCAGGTCATCTTTTTAAAACAGAAACAAATGGGTGGTATTTTTCTGTGGGAAAGGTGGCAATCTGGCACTAAAACCAGCACCTGTACGTTATTTAAAAAATATATATATAATTTATTCGGCATGATGTGATGTACCTCAGATGTGAGTCAACAGAGGCATAACACAGCAATGATGTCACCCTACTCACACACACATACACTTAAACACGTACTCATGCATAAAAACACACATACATATAGTCCCAGGCACGCATACAAAATCCAATACATGGAGTCCCTAGCACACAGACACACAACTTGGAAACTACTGAATACAAAACTTACCTGGAGAAAGTCCTCTTCAATAAGAGCTTACCAGCTCTTTAACTGCATGTCCCACAATTCCTGACTCCCACATCTCCTACCTCCGGCAGTGCACCAGAGCCAGATCCACAGGCTTTTACCCTAAAAGAAGGGTTGGAGATAGGCCCTTTTTCACTATTTCAACTTCTGATAAGGGAAAAGGGTACATGGTTGACAAGCCCTGCAGCTCCATCATCTGACATGCTGCACTGCCTAAAGTTAGAGCAGGATGTCAGT
Source organism: Lissotriton helveticus (assembly GCF_964261635.1). Classification (NCBI taxonomy): domain Eukaryota; kingdom Metazoa; phylum Chordata; class Amphibia; order Caudata; family Salamandridae; genus Lissotriton; species Lissotriton helveticus. Next base: position 160,757,421 of record NC_136072.1, read on the forward strand.
AATGTGTTGTGATGGTGGGAGGCTGGGCTGTAACAGCCATTGCTTGACACATGCACAATACAGCCAGTAGAGCCCTCTTCTGCTTCCAAAGTGACATTACAGATGTTACACTACAAATGAACAATCCATAAGATCATTTGCTTCTTATAAAAGAGGTAACAGATCAAGGAATTAGTGGCAAAGTGAGCTTGTAGGTCGATGCGCCGGGACCCTATGGAAGAACCACCCCTACGGTACTAGCCACCTAACCTTAGCAGCGGAATAATCCAGTTATGCTGCTGGAAGCTTTTTGGACTTTTCTACTCTCTCTTTGGGGTGTCCATTAATATTAATGCGTATATGGTGACCGCCTTGTTGTAACTAGTACAGTTCACCTTTCTGCAGTTTCTATGTTATGAGCTTTCTATGCCAAGCAGAAATACGCCAAGTGCTCAGTGTGGAATATGAAGTATTGAAGGTTCCAGAGAGCAGTGCACTGTGCAGTATGTGTGGCCTCTTGAACCCCTAAAAGAGTGGACTCTTGAACCCCAGTAGCCTGGTTAGTTCTACATCATACAGCCCTGGCATAGTTACTTTAGTTGAAGGAGTGTTTGCCACCACTGTTGGTGCAGCTCCTATGCCAGCATGGAGTCATTAAGGTTGTTTTTTCTCACTAGTTAGAGAGTGTGAAACCCTCAGCTACCAGGGTGCAAAGGTATGGAGAATTTGTAAAGTGCCAGTCGAGCATCAAAGCTTCAGACTCAATTAGAGACTGGCTGATGAGAAAGAGAAAAGCTTGAAACATAAAGATTAGTTCACACCCAAATACTGCATTTGCCTAAACATTTAAAGGATGTGTTGCCCATTAGGCAGATATCGCAGTGGCCCACACAGAGGTTCCACCTTGAAATGCGCTTTAAATAAAGCCAGGTCTATTTATTAGGAAATAATTGTTGAAGCACAATTGGACATTAGTATTGTTAGACCTGACATCATTGGCGTGAGTCTCCCTTCCATTTTTGACGGATTGCCTCCTCTGTTTTGACATATTTTTGCTGGTTGTATGTTTTGGGCCCTGTGCCACTGCTAATCAGTGCCACAGTGAAAGTGCTCCCCATGTTAAATTGATATACTGATTGGATTCCTTGATTGGCTTATTTGATCTACTGTCAGCCCCTAGTACAGTGCACCATGTGTGCCCAGGGCTTGTAGAGCAAATGCTGCTGGTGGGCTTGCAGCACGGGTTGTGCCACCCACAGAAGCAGCTTGAAAATGTGTCTCAGGCCTGCCATTGCAAGGCCTGTGTGTAGTCTGTGACTACCACGTCGACTTGGCCAAGTGCACCCACTTGCCAGTCCCTAAACCTTTCCTTTGCTTCATATTAGACACCCCTATGGTAGGCCCAAGGGCAGGGTGCATTGTAAGTATAAGGTAGGACATGCTCTGATGTGTGTAGCATGTTCTAGTAGTGAATGACAGCCATTTTCGTTTTTCACTATTGAAGGCTACCTGTTCTCATACTTTAAAATGGGCAGTGAACATTGTTACATCCCTACAATCCTAACTGACTCAGGGAACATGGTAAAAATTCGAGTTTAGTATGCCTGAACTCAGAATAATAAAATACATCTTTTAGTAAAGTTTATTTTAATATTCTGTGTTTGCAAATACCACTTAGAAACTAGGTATTTGCTTGCCTAACCATTTGAGCCCGCCTCTGCTGACTTGTGTATTCCTTGTCTGGATTTGTGTGCGACAGGGCTGGGGAAATTCCAGGAGACATTCTGGGACAGCCCAGTGGTGATTAGGGAGATTTACCTCCAGATGGGAGGGGGAGAGTGCACCTGGAAACTGAATAGGGCTGGGCCTTCCCTCCACAATGCTGGCTCCACCCCCTGTGGCTTGTCTGATGTCTCTGCCCTGCACAGTGAAAGGAGAAGGGGAATCCTGTCAACAGAGTACTCCAGAGCTGCATCTTCCCTCCCCTGTGCTGGCTCCACCTCCTGTGGAGCGTCTGATGTTTCTGACCTGCACAGTGAAAGGAAGAGAAGAGTCATGTAAACACAGTGCTCAGGAACTGGTTTAAACTAGGCAGAGGCCTCTCTGCCTTTAGAGAACAAAGGATTTTTTGGTATAAATATTGGGACCCAGTCCCACAGACTTTAGATCACTTCTGGAACAAGAAACCTTTCTGCCAAGGAGAAGAACCAAGGAAGCTGCAGGAGTTTGGACTGCCCCTCTGCCAGTGTGCTGTTTGCTGGGTTGGCCTGCAGTGGTTGCTTCATTGCCAAGGGAAAGGAGAAGCAACTTTGTAAGGACTTTCATCTACAGAATATTCTCCAAGGGCTTGAACTGTGCTTGCCTCCTTCTGAAGTCTCAGGCCCAAAAGACTTCACCTCCAGCTCCCTCCTGAATTTCCTTGCTGGGAATTCTGACTCCAGTCACTTGCGTGCCGCTGGGAGCTGGAAGCGCGACGCATCGAGAAGAAGTGTGTCGCTGCCGCACCTGAAATCATCGCAACGCCGGAGAAGCGAGAGTTCGTCGCATCTCCCTGGAAGCGTGTGTTCATCGAAGCTGTCTGCCGTCGCATCGCCGGAGAAGCGCGACGCATCGAGAGAGCTGTCATTGCATCGCCGGAGAAGCGCATCGCAGAGCCTGTCGCGGCTCCAAAGTACAGAGTCGTCGCAAGGCTGCCAGGGCGTCATCGCATCGCCGCATCAAGGGCGCCATCTTCTCGCTTCGCAACTGGATCATCACATCGGCATCGCATCAAGGCGCCATCTTGCGCACCGCAACAGGTCGAGAATATACGCATCACCTCCGCACCGGTAAGGCTCACGACGAGTCCCCTACTCTGCGCAAGCATTGTGGAAGGACGCAACCGTTCCCCCGGGTCACGGAACTGACGCATCTCCCCTTTTGCCGACCTTTTGTTCACTTTGCGTGTCGCATCCAAGAACTTTGTTGAGAACTTTGTCGCATTTACCATCAATTTGAATTAAGAGACTTTCATCATCTTTTAAGTAACTTTTAGTATAGCATTGTGGATTTTTGTCGTTTGTGGTCTTGTGTTCAAGTCTATATAAAGAATACCTATTTTTATAAAACCTGTGTTGTGTCCATCTGTAGTGTTATCACTGTATTACTGTGTATATTCACAAATGCTTAACACACTGCCTCTGAGATAAGCCTGTCTGCTCGTGTCAAGCTACCAAGGGGGTGAGCAGGGGTTATTAAAGAGAGTAATCCCCTTGTCCTGACTTAGAAGTAAGGGTCCCTATTTGGACAAAGGTGATAACCATTGCCAACTAGAGACCCCCAGATCTAACATTGTTGGTCAGCGGTGAGGATTTGGACTTTGCATTTGTGTTTCATATACAGTAATTGGTGTACACTACTAGTGAGTGCAGACCAAACGCGATAACATACTTTTTTTTTTTATAGAATCCTTTTTCCTTGGAACTGTTATTTTTCCTAAAGACTCCCAATTCTTACTACCATGAGTAGACCAGCATCTGTTGCATCTATGGTTCTTGATTTTGAGGAAGCAAGGTTAGAAACCTACACTGTGAAACAGCTCAGGTATCTCTGCAGGAAATTGAAAGTTGCTACACCAGGCATTTCTAAAAAGGAAGACTACCAAAAGGCGCTGAGGCCTGGGTAGAAGCCAGAAATGTCCCTGATCTTGTTATGGAGCCTGTTGGGGATACAGATGGGCAAATTGATGGTTTAGAATTACCAGCCAGGGGAAGGGGTGCCATCCCCGCCTGGCAGCAGCATCTCTTCCAAAGACCTGTCTCCCAGACTGAAGCTGGAGTTGGCTAAGCTTAAGATGGAGGGTCAGAGGGAAGCAGAGAATAACAGGTTGTCTTTGGAAAGAGAGAGAATGAGAATGGAGCATGAGAGAATGTTGAGGGAGTTAGAGATCAAGGCCAAGGGCTTAGAGATCAATTCCTCTGGTGGCAGCGCACCATCTGTGCCTTCAGAAGGCAGGGTACATATTCCCAAGGATGTCATCAAAGATTTTCACAAAGGTGAAGATATTGGTCAGTGGTTTGCAGCCTATGAGATAGCAATGTTGGCCCACCGGGTCCCTGAGAAGGATTGGGGAGCGGGGTTGTGGGGCCGCTTTGTCACTGAAGGTAGGGGCACTTTGTTAGACCTACCCAAAGAGCATAGGATGTCTTATAGCCACATGAAGGCAGCACTGATGACAAGGTATGGGTTAACTCCAGAGCTCTATAGACAGAGGTTTAGGAACTGTAAGAAACTGAAGGGAACCACTGGGTAGAATATGTGCCTTTCTTTTGCAGAGCCATGGATGGTTGGGTGAGAGGTAGCAATGTTGATAATTTTTCAGCTCTCTATGATTTGATTGCCAGGGAGCACTTATCTGCTAACTGTTTTCCAGAGCGACGCCAGCACCTTGTTGATAGCAAGTTGACTAATCCTAGAAAGCTTGCTGAGGAGGCGGACTGCTGGGTCAGTACCAGGGTCCACAAGGGTCTTGTGGGAGACTCCGCCAAAGGTGGGCAGGGTCCCCAGCAGAAGAGTGGGGGGGACAAGGGTAAACCGAGGGAGTTCCAAAAAGGTCCCCAAAGTAATTCCCAAGGGAACTAGGGTAAGGGTTCCCAGCCTCCCCCTGAAAAGAAGTTAGGACCCTCAACAGGTAAACCTGTTCATAGGGGGCCTGTTACCTGCTTTCTGTGTAAGCAGTTGGGACACCGTTGGTATGATCCCCTGTGTCCTCAGAAAGGACAGTATGTGCCACCCCGTGCACCACCCCATCAGATGGCCAGTGTAGCCCTGGGTGGGAAGGAGATGGGTGCCCAAGGTGGGTGGGGTCCCGCAGAAATGTCCCTTGTCTCATTAGGAGATTTTGAGATGGTCCCTAAAACTCAGCTGCCTGATAACACTAAAAAATACAGGCAGTGGGTGACCATCAATGGCCATAGAGTGGAGGCTCTCAGAGACACAGGAGCAAGTGTGACAGCTGTCAAGTGTCACTTGGTCTCTGAGGAGCAGGTAGTCCCTCATGCACTCTTCCCAGTTGTTGCAGCTGACAACACAGAGAGCCATTGCAAGGTGGCTCAAGTTCCCTTTGAGTGGGTGGGGGGTCTCTGGTACTCTTCAAGTAGCTGTGAGGCCATCCATGCCTGTTGATTGTCTGTTAGGCAATAATTTAGAAAGCTCCCCTTGGGCTAAGGTGGAGAGGAAGGTGCATTTGGAGATGTTGGGTCTGCCTGAGTGGGCATGTGTAACCACTCAGTCTATGGCAGCTAAGGGTGTTCAAGAGACCGTGGAGCCTGAAAGTATGGCCCAGGGATCTGCCTTAATGAGAAGAGGTCAGGGGGGTGGGAAACCAGCCCCTATTGTTCCCACGGTCCAGGAGGAGGTAGACCCTGAGGGGGATGCCCTGGAACCCAATGGTGAGCAAGTTTCTGAACTGGGGAACCTACCTGAGCTGACCCATTGGCAGCAAGAAGGGGGTCCCTCCAGGGAGGAATTTTGTGAAGAGCCAAAGAAGTGCCCTTCTCTTGTGGGTTTGAGGCAACAGGCCACAAACAAGACAGCAGGTGATCAGTCTGGATCACATTGGATCTACTGGGAGAATGGTCTCCTGTATAGCGAGCCTAAGGTTGCTGAGCCTGGGTCAGCCCGTGTGCTGGTTGTACCCCAGCGCTTCAGAGCCTTCCTACTGGGTTTGGCTCATGATGTTCCATTAGCTGGTCATCTGGGGCAGAACAAGACCTTTGAAAGGCTTGTCTCCCACTTTTATTGGCCCCAGATGAGAAAGAGTTCAGATACTCATTGTAGGACTTGTCAAACTTGCCAGGCAAGTGGGAAAAGTGGAAGGAGGCACAAGACCCCTCTCAAACCTTTTCCTATAGTCAGTGCCCCCTTTGAACGGGTGGGCATTGACATTGTGGGGCCACTGGATCCCAAGACAGCCATGGGCAACAGGTTTATCCTGGTCTTGGTGGACCATGCTACCCGGTACCCGGAAGCCATTCCACTCAGGACAGTGACGGCCCCCGTGGTGGGACGTGCACTGATGGGGATTTTCTCCCGTGTGGGGTTCCCCAGAGAGGTTGTGTCTGACCGAGGTACAAACATCATTTCCAATTATATGAAGTTTCTGTGGAAGGAGTGTGATGTTACCTACAAGTTCACCACTCCTTACCACCCACAAGGTAATGGGCTGGTTGAAAGATTTAACTGGACCCTTAAGGGCATGATCATGGGTCTTGAAGGACCAATGAGGCGTAAGTGGGACGTCCTCTTGCCATGCCTTCTGTTTGCCTACCGAGAGGTGCCGCAGAAGTCTCTAGAGTTCAGCCCCTTTGAGCTTTTGTATGGTCACCCGGTAAGAGGACCTTTGAGTTTGGTAAATGAAGGCTGGGAGCAATCTCCCAGGAAACCTCCCCAGGATGTATATAGCTACATGCTGGCCTTCAGAAACCAAACCAGGCGTTTCAAGGATCTCGCTCGGGCGAATCTGGAAGCCAGCCAGGAAGAGATGAAACGGTGGTACGATCAGAATGCCACTCTGATTGAGCTTCAACCTGGACAGACAGTTTGGGTCATGGCCCCTGTGGAGCCTTGTGCGCTCCAAGACAGGTGGACTGTTCCATATGAGGTGGTGGAGCGCAAGAGTGATGTCACCTATGTGGTGAACTTGCAGTTTCCAAGGAACCCTTTGAGGGTCCTTCATGTTAACCGCCTGAAGCCCCACTTAGAAAGGTCCGAAGTGGGCATGCTCCTAGCGACAGATGATGGAATGGAGGAGGAGACCGAGCCTCTTCCTGACCTCCTGTCTGCAACAGAGCAAGATGGGTCGGTGGATGGTGTCAGCCTCTCGCCACACTGACCCCTGATCAGCAGCAAGATTGTCGCCAATTGTTGGGGTAATTCTCTGATCTATGTTCCTTGGTTCCTGGTGTCACAGATTGGTGCGTCCATGATGTGGACACTGGTGACAGTCCTCCTGTGAAGCACAAGGCTTACAGAGTGACTGACAAGGTTAGGCCTTACATCAAGGAGGAAATCTCCAAGATGTTTGCTTTAGGGGTCATTGAGTCTTCCAACAGTGATTGGGCCATCCCAGTGGTCTTGGTCCCAAAGGCTGCCTCGCCGGGTGCCACACCTGAACTCCGATTCTGTGTGGACTACAGAGGGCTCAATTCAGTCACCAGGACTGATGCACACCCCATCCCCAGAGCTGATGAGCTCATTGATCGGCTAGGAGCTGCACGTTACCTCAGCACGTTTGATTTGACGTCTGGGTACTGGCAGATCACCTTGACCGATGGGGCTAAGGAGAGGTCAGCATTCTCCACACCAGATGGGCACTGCCAATTTCAGGTTATGCCCTTTGGGATGAAGAATGCCCCTGCCACCTTTCAGAGGTTGGTCAACCAGGTGTTGGCTGGACTGGAGGATTTCAGTGCTGCCTACCTGGATGACATTGCCGTGTTCAGCGCCAGTTGGGAGGAACACTTGCAGCACCTCTGGGAAGTGTTGATCGCACTGCGCAAGGCAGGCCTCACGATCAAGGCAAGTAAGTGTCAGATCGGGCAGGGATCCATTGTGTACTTGGGTCACCAGGTAGGAAGCGGCCAGGTGGCTCCCCTACAACCCAAGATTGATACCATCCTGGCATGGGAACCCCCAAAGACTCAGACACAGGTGAGAGCCTTTTTAGGACTCACGGGGTACTACAGGAGGTTTGTCAACGGGTATGGCAACATTGTTGCACCTTTGACTGAGCTGACTTCCAGGAAGCAGCCCAAGAAAGTGAACTGGACTGACACATGTCAGAAAGCTTTTGATGCCCTGAAGACTGCCATGTGCACAGCACCCGTGCTTCAGGCACCCAACTTCTCAAAAGAATTAATTGGAATTCAGACAGACGCTTCAGAGCATGGTGTGCGGGCTATTCTATCACAGATTACTGAGGAGGGCTTTGACCAACCTGTAGCCTTCATCAGTAGGAGATTACTTCCACTGGAACAGAGGTGGAGTGCAATTGAGCGTGAGGCATTTGCTGTGGTTTGGGCACTGAAGAAGTTGAGACCATACTTGTTTGGGACTCACTTCCGGGTTCAGACCGACCACAGGCCCCTCCGATGGCTGATGAAGATGAGGGGTGAGAACCCAAAGTTGTTGAGGTGGTCAATCTCCCTATAGGGTATGGACTTTACGGTGGAACAAAGCCCTGGTACAGAACACGCCAACGCTGATGGTCTGTCCAGATTTTTCCGCCTTAATGAAGAGAACTCTCAAGGGGAAGGGCATTTCTCCCGACATTTCAGCTGGAGGGGACACGTGTTAGACCTGACATCATTGGCGTGAGTCTCCCTTCCATTTTTGGCGGATTGCCTCCTCTGTTTTGACATATTTTTGCTGGTTGTATGCTTTGGGCCCTGTGCCACTGCTAAACAGTGCCACAGTGCAAGTGCTCCCCATGTTAAATTGATATACTGATTGGATTCCTTGATTGGCTTATTTGATTTACTGCTAGCCCCTAGTACAGTGCACCATGTGTGCCCAGAGCTTGTAGAGCAAATGCTGCTGGTGGGCTTGCAGCACTGGTTGTGCCACCCACAGAAGCAGCTTGTAAAATGTGTCTCAGGCCTGCCATTGCAAGGCCTGTGTGTAGTCAGTGACTACCATGTCGACTTGGCCAAGTGCACCCACTTGCCAGTCCCCAAACCTTCCCTTTGCTTCATATTAGACACCCCTATGGTAGGCCCAAGGGCAGGGTGCATTGTAAGTATAAGGTAGGACATGCTCTGATGTGTGTAGCATGTTCTAGTAGTGAATGACAGCCATTTTCGTTTTTCACTATTGAAGGCTACCTGTTCCCATAGATTAAAATGGGCAGTGAAGATTGTTACATCCCTACAATCCTAACTGACTCAGGGAACATGGTAGAAATTCAAGTTTAGTATGCCTGAACTCAGAATAATAAAATACATCTTTTAGTAAAGTTTATTTTAATATTCTGTGTTTGCAAATACCACTTTTAGAAAGTAGGTATTTGCTTGCCTAACCATTTGAGCCCGCCTCTGCTGACTTGTGTATTCCTTGTCTGGGTTTGTGTGTGACAGGGCTGGGGACATTCCAGGAGACAGTCTGGGACAACCCAGTGGTGATTAGGGAGATTTACCTCCAGATGGGAGGGGGAGAGTGCACCTGGGACCTGAATAGGGCTGGGCCTTCCCTCCACAATGCTGGCTCCACCCCCTGTGGCTTGTCTGATGTCTCTGCCCTGCACAGTGAAAGGAGAAGGGGAATCCTGTCAACAGAGTACTCCAGAGCTGCATCTTCCCTCCCCTGTGCTGGCTCCACCTCCTGTGGGGCGTCTGATGTTTCTGCCATGCACAGTGAAAGGAAGAGAAGAGTCATGTAAACACAGTACTCAGGAACTGGTTTAAACTAGGCAGAGGCCTCTCTGCCTTCAGAGAACAAAGGATTTTTTGGTATAAATATTGGGACCCAGTCCCACAGACTTTAGATCACTCCTGGAACAAGAAACCTTTATGCCAAGGAGAAGAACCAAGGAAGCTACAGGAGTTTGGACTGCCCCTCTGCCAGTGTGCTGTTTGCTGGGTTGGCCTTCAGTGGTTGCTTCATTGTCAAGGGATAGGAGAAGGAACTTTGTAAGGACTTTCATCTACAGAATATTCTCCAAGGGCTTGAACTGTGCTTGCCTCCTTCTGAAGTCTCAGGGTCAAAAGACTTCACCTCCAGCTCCCTCCTGAATTTCCTTGCTGGGAATTCTGACTCCAGTTACTTGCGTGCCGCTAAGAGCTGGAAGCGCGACGCATCGAGAAGAAGCGTTTTGCTGCCGCACCTGAAATAATCGCAACGCCGGAGAAGCGAGAGTTTGTCGCATCTCCCTGGAAGCGTGTGTTCATCGAAGCTGTCTGCCGTCGCATCGCCGGAGAAGCGCGACGCATCGAGAGAGCTGTCATCGCATCGCCAGAGAAGCGCATCGCAGGGCCTGTCGCGGCTCCAAAGTAGAGTCGTCGCAAGGCTGCCAGGGCGTTGTCGCATCGTCATCGCATCGCCGCATCAAGGGCACCATCTTCTCACATCACAACTGGATCATCGCATCGGCATCGCATCGCATCAAGGCGCCATCTTGCGCACCGCAACAGGTTGAGAATCTACGCATCACCTCGCACCGGTAAGGCTCATGACGAGTCCCCTACTCTGCGCAAGCATTGAGGAAGGACACAACCGTTCCCCCGGGTCACGGAACCGGCGCATCTCCCCTTTTGCGAGCCTTTTGTTCACTTTGCATGTCGCATCCAATAACTTTGTTGAGAACTTTGTCGCATTTACCATCAATTTGAATTAAGTACTGATGCGCCAGCACCGCGGTTGCACAAGGCAGCCTTCCTGGGGAAAAGGACCCTCTCGCAGTCCCTGCCGGCCCCACTAGGCTCTCAGCCCGCTCTCGGCATACAACGAGCGGCTGGGAACCTGATTACCTGGAGGCGGGTGCGGCTGTTAAAGCGTCGTGCACGCGGCTCCCTTGGCCAAGTCAGGACGCTCTCCTCACCTCGACGCAGCTCCTCTTCCCGATCGGATTACCTTTGGATGTGAGGGAGAGGGGAGCGCTACCTCGAGTCGGCTCCCGGCGTCTTCAGGCGTTCGTTCCTTGTGGTGCCCAATCAGTGCGCGGCTCTGCCAGACGAGCCCCTTCATGACATCGCAGCTCCTCTCCAGCGGCCCAATCACGTCGCGGCCTTGCAGACGAGCCCCCCTCGTGACGTCGCGGCTTCTCTCAAATGGCCAAATCACGTCGCGGCTTTACCAGACAAGCCTCCCGGAGCCCGCCAATGGCAGCGCGGCGCCTCGGGAGAGCTTCTCGCTGGCAACCAATCGGAGCGCGGCCCCTTCGATTTCTTGACCGCGGCTCCGTGTCGCTGAGGATGTTGCTTTGAAGATTCTAAGCCCGGGCAGCGGCGGTGAACAGGCGGCAAGTGATTTTTACGGAGCCAGAGGCGGGCAGAGTGCTTGTGAAGCCACCACTCTTGCTAGGGAGTAGATCATGGAGGGAAGACCAACCAACCTCCGATCCTCTGCCACAACGTGCCGATGAGCACGGCGATCTTCCTCTACGGCCACAGTTGCAAGTCACCCTCTCAGCAGAAGTTAAAGCACATTCTTCCAGGCGTATTTCAGTTACAGTGGAAGCTTTTGACCCTGGGTTCCAGGACAGGAGGCCAGCTCTTCTCAGGCCCTTGGAGATTCAGTTAGAAGACACAGCACACAGCAAAGTCTCTGTAGGTCAAGCAGGCAGGGTCACAGCACACAGCAAATTCCCTCTTCTCCTCAGCTTCAGTTGGTCAGCAGAACAGGTCAGCCCTTAGAGCACACAGCAAGGCAATCTTCCTTTAGTTCTTCAGCGGTCCTTCTTCCAGCAGAGGTTCCTCTTGATTGTAGAGTCTGATTTTCTGTTGTCAGGGGTCCTTCTCTTATACCCCTAAAAGTCTTTGAAGTTCTTTGAAGTCTTTGTGCAAGTGGGCCCTGAGCCCGGTCTAAACCAGTTCTTGGGTGTTGCTGGAGCCCTTGGGCTTCCTGGCTTCCTTCTTTCTTTCAGTATCAGGGACAGAGGTGACAGTCGCCCAGCGGGAGGTGGAGCCAGCATTGTGGTCAGGCAGGCACAGCCCTATTCACTCCCAGGTGCTATCTCCTCCCACTTCCCTGGCAGCAGATGCAGCCTTTCATCCACGGGCTGACTCAGACAACCTCCTGGGGACTCTGCAGCCCCTGTCACCCTCAAACCAGACAGTCAATCCACAAGCAGGCCCAGGCACACAGAAAGGTTAGACAAGAGAACAGCCACTTTCTAAAAGTACTATTCTCAAACACAGAATTTAAAAACAACCTTTACTAAAAGATGTGTTATTAAATTCTGAGTTCAGGGATATCACTCACTTATGTCCCATCTTGTTCCTATGGGAAGATAGGCTGGTATCCATTGGGACCAGCCTCCCCCATGTTAGACTATGGAGCAAGATAACCTTGCAGCAGTGCCGCTCACTACCAGAGCATGTGACCTGCACTAGTACATGCTCTACCTTACCCATACACTGCACCCTGCCCAGGGGGGTACCTTGAGTCTTCCATAGGGGTGACTGATGTGCACAGACAGGGAAGGGTTAGGCCCAGCCAGTGGGGACACTGGCCAGGCGGACATGGCAGTCCACTGACTGCACACAGGCACTGCGCTGGCAGGCCTGAGACAGCATTTTAGGGCTACTGATGTGGGTGGCGCAATCTGCGCTGCAGGCCCACTAGTAGCATCTGTCATCACCAGCCCTGGCACACACAGTGCACTTTACTAGGGATTTCATGGTGATACAAATATGCCAATCAGGTATACCCACTCAATATGACAACTTACATAGGGAGCACTTACACTCTGGCACTGATCAGCAGTGACAGAGTGTCCAAAGCATCTAAACCAGCAAAAACGAAATCCAGCACAGCATCAAAAATACAGGAGGCAGAGTCAAAAAGATGGGGGAAAACCACGCCAAGGGTGTCCGGTCTAACACGTGTCCCCTCCAGCTGAAAGTGGGGAGAACTACCCAACCTCTTGGGAGTCCTCATCACTAGGGCAGAAGAATCTGGACAGACCATCAGCATTGGCGTGTTCTGTACCAGCGCGGTGCTCCACCGTAAAGTCCATCCCCTGTAGGGAAATGGACCACCTCAACAGTTTTGGATTCTCACCCCTCATCTGCATTAACCATCTGAGGGGCCTGTGGTCGGTCTGAACACGGAAGTGAGTCCCAAACAGGTAGGGCCTCAGCTTCTTCACAGCCCAGACCACAGCGAAAGCTTCCCTTTCAATTGCACTCCATCTCTGTTCCCTGGGGAGTAGCCTCCTACTAATGAAAGCTACTGGTTGGTCTCCGCCCTCATCGTTGATTTGTGAGAGTACTGCTCCCATGCCTTGCTCTGAAGCGTCAGTTTGCACAATGAACTCACTGGAAAAGTCAGGTGCCTTAAGCACCGGTGCTGTGCACATTGCAGTTTTGAGGGCGTCAAAAGCAGTTTGACAGGCCTCGGTCCAATTCACTTTCCTGGGCTGATTTCTAGATGTCAGCTCTGTCAAAGGGGCCACAATGGTGCCGTATCCTTTGACAAACCGTCTGTAATACCCGGTGAGACCTAGAAAGGCTCTCACCTCAGTCTGAGTCTTGGGGGGTTCCCAAGCCATAATGGTATCAATCTTTGCCTGTAGGGGCGCCATCTGGCCGCTCCCCACCTGGTGTCCCAAGTACACCACTGATCCCTGCCCTATCTGGCACTTACTGGCCTTGATAGTGAGGCCTGCCTTCTGCAGAGCCTTCAACACTTCACAGAGGTGGTGCAGGTGTTCCTCCCAAGTGGAGCTGAACACAGCAATGTCATCCAGGTATGCTGCGCTGAATTCCTCCAGCCCTGCTAATACCTGGTTGACCAGTCTCTGGAATGTGGCAGGGGCATTTTTCAACCCAAAGGGCATGACACAAAACTGGAAGTGCCCCTCTGGCGTTGAAAATACTGACCTCTCCTTGGCCCCCTCAGTTAAGGCAATCTGCCAGTACCCTGAAGTCAAATCAAAGGTGCTGAGGTACTGGGCAGCTCCCAACCGATCCACCAGCTCATCAGCTCTGGGGATGGGGTGTGCGTCAGTCTTGGTGACTGCATTGAGCCCACGGTAGTCCGCGCAGAACCGGAGTTCTGGGGGGCCACCGGGGGTAGCAGCTTTCTTAGGCACTAAGACCACTGGGCTAGCCCAGGGGCTGCTGGAGGGCTCAATTACCCCTAGCGCTAACATCTTGGAAACTTCTTCCTTGATGCTCGCTCTGACCTTGTCAGCCACCCTGTAAAACGTCTGTTTCACAGGCAGACTAACTCCAGTGTCCACATCGTGGACGCACCAGTTGGTGACACCTGGGGTCAGGGAGAACAGGGGGGCAAACTGACCCAAGACCTGGCGACAGTCCTTCTGCTGTTCTGGGGTCAGGGTGGGTGAGAGTATCACACCATCTACTGACCCGTCTTGCTCCTTGGTTGCCAGGAGGTCAGGGAGAGGATCACTATCCTCCTTCCCTCCTGCATCTGTAGCCAGGAGCATAGTCACTTCAGACCTCTCAAAGTGGGGTTTGAGGCGGTTCACGTCCAACACTCTCAGGGGCTGCCTGTGAGTCTTCATGTTAACCAAGTAGGTAACCTCGCTCTTGCGCTCTACTACTTCATATGGCCCGGTCCACTTGTCACGGAGCGCACAAGGCTCCACCGGCGCCATCACCCACACTTTCTGACCAGGGTGGAACTTAACCAGAGAAGTGTTCTGGTCGTACCATTTTTTCATTTACTCCTGGCTAGCCTCCAGGTTCTCTTGAGCGAGCTTCCTGAATCGCTTGGTCTGGTTGCGAATGGCCAGCACATAGCTGAACACATCCTGAGGGGTTTTCCCATGGGATTTCTCCCACCCCTCCTTCACCAGAGTGAGAGGTCCTCTGACAGGGTGGCCATACAGCAACTCAAAAGGACTGAACCCTAAGGATTTCTGAGGCACCTCCCTGTAGGCAAACAACAGGCATGGTAACAAGACTTCCCACTTCCGCCTCATGGGCTCTTCTAGGCCTATAATCATGCCTTTTAGGGTGCGGTTGAATCTTTCAACCAACCCATTTCCTTGAGATGGTAAGGAGTGGTGAACTTGTATGTCACCCCACACTCCTCCCACGGAGACTTCACGTACCTAGAGATGAAGTTTGTACCCCGGTCGGAGACCACTTCTCTGGGGAACCCCACACGGGAAAAGATCCCCATTAAGGCACTGCCCACCACGGGGGCTGTGACTGTCCTGAGAGGTACTGCTTCCGGGTACCGGGTGGCATGGTCCACCAAGACCAGGATAAACCTGTTGCCTAAGGCTGTCTTGGGGTCCAGGGGTCCCACGATGTCAATGCCCACCCGCTCAAAAGGGGTGCTCACCACAGGAAAGGGTTGGAGGGGTGCCACGCAGTTCCCTCCGCTCTTGCCACTGGCCTGACAAGTTTGGCAAGACTTACAAAAGGCAGCGACGTGCTTCTTCATCTGGGGCCAGTCAAAGTGGGTGAAAAGCCTGTGATAGGTCTTGTCTTGCCCCAGATGTCCTGCAAGAGGCACGTCATGAGCCAGACCCAGTAGGAAGTTCCTGAAGCGCTCGGGTACCACCAGCACACGGGCTGCACCGGGCTCAGCGAACTTATGCTCACTATAAAGTAAGTCATCTTCCCAGTAAATCAAATGTTCCTTGGACCCCAGGCCTGCTGCCTGGTCTGCAGCCTGCTGCCGCACACCAATGAGAGAAGGGCACTCCTTCTGAGCCTGGCAGAATTCCTCCCTGGAGGGACCACCATCTTGCTGCCACTGGGACAGCTCAGGCAATTCCCCCATTTCGGCCACCTGCTCCCCTGTAGGTTCCAGGGCATCCCTCTCAGGTTCTGCTTCTCCTGGACCGTGGGAACGGCGGGGGATGGTTTCCCATACCCTCTACCCCTTCCTCTCTTGGCAGGTCCCTGGGCCATTGTTCCAGGCTCCAGTTCTGCTAATCCACCCCTACTGGCTGACATTGCACGTGTGGTCACACAGATCCACGCAGGCAAGCCCAACATCTCCAAATGAGTTCTGTGCTCCACATCCTTCCATGGAGAGCTCTCCAGGTCGTTACCTAATAGACAGTCTACAGGCAAGGCATCACTGACAACCACATTCAAAAGACCGGAGACTCCCACCCACTCAAAGGGAACACGTGCCAACTTGCAGAGGCGCACTGAACTGTCAGCTGCCACCACAGGACGGAGTACATTGGGAATGATCTGCTCTTCAGACACCCACTGACACCTGACAGATGTCACGCTGGCCCCTGTGTCTCTCAGAGCCTCTATCTCTCTTCCATTGATGGTCACCTTCTGCCCGTATTTTTTAGTGTTAGCGGGCAGCAAGGTTTCCTGGACCATCTCTTGGTCTCCTAAAGAGACAAGGGTCATCACTGCTAACCCCACCTCCCCACTGGAAACCAAATCACCTCCCAAAAGTACACTGGCTAACCCTGGGGTTGGAGCACCAGTGGGCGCTGAGGTTTTGTTGGGACATTTGGGGGCAATGTGCCCCACCTCTCTACATGCATAGCAAGTAGGCTGAGCTCTGTTGTCCTGCCTGCCCTTATGGGGCCAAGGCTTCTTAGGCTTGGGGGTTTGGGACTCCTTCTCCTTGGAACTAGTTTGGGGCCCTTTAGAAGACTCCTTACTGTTACCCTTGTCCTCTCCACCCTTCTGCTGGGGACCCTGTCCACCCTTGTCTGGGGTACTTACCACCCCCTTGTGGACCCTGGTTCTAGTCCAGCGGTTCGCCTCCTTAGCAAGCTCACTGGGATCAGTTAGCTTGCTGTCTAAAAGATGCTGGCGCAGCTCTGGAACACATAAACTACTCAAGTGCTCCCAACTAATCAAGTGACACAACCCCACATAATCAGTTACTTTGCTGCCCTTTATCCAACCTTCCAGTGCACGTGTGTACATACTCACACACTCCACCCAAGTAGTAGAATCAAATTTCTTGAAGTTCCTAAACTTCTGGAGGTACTGTTCTGGAGTAAGCCCATACCTGAGGCATAAAGCTTCCTTCATAGTGGGGTAGGTTAAGGTACCTGCTGCTTCTAAGGGTGCCAGGACATCCCTCCCAGAGGCCTCAAAATGCTTCCACAAACCTGCCCCCCAACTCTTCTCAGACACTTCATTCATCTTTAAGGCAAGCTCATAGGATCTAAACCATGCATAGATATCCTCACCCCTCTGATAATTCTGGACCAAATCTTTGGGTATGTATACCTTACCCGCCTGCACTGGCTGTACGCTGCCACCATTAGAACTGGACTCCCCTTGTTTAGCTTTAAGGTCCAGCTCCCTCAGACTCAACTCATGAGCCAACTGAAGTTTCTTCTCCTCCAAAGCGAGAGCATTTATTCTCTCCTCCGCCTTCTCCTCACTGTCAAGGCGAAACTTTCTCTCTTCTGCTTGGGTCTTGAGTTTAAAAAGCTCAATCTCATGGGCTCTAGCCCTCTGATTTTCCTCCTGCTCCTCTGGAGAAAGACCCCTACTGGAATGGTTGCTGCCAACCCTAGAAGCTGGCCTATTTACTGGCAAATCACTGGATACAAAAGCATTCTCCTGTGTGCCTCCCTCTCCAGTAACATCTTCTGGAACATGTTTGGCCTCCCACCAGGCCCTTAGAGGTTTCTGTAGCTCTTCCTTGTTTGCGCTGCCCTTCACTGGGCATCCAAGCTGTTTGCAGAATTGCTTCAGCTGCTCCTTTTTATAGATGAGCAACTCCTGAATTTCAAATTCCAATTCTACTCCTTCGCTTACTGCTTTCTGAGACATGATGCTTCCTAGACTTTCAAAAATATGTTTCACCAAAAAGAAAAATCTTGTGCTGCTAAAACTAGACTAGTGATGTACAAGAAATCACAGTAGGTCAAGTGCAAATATTAGTTCAGAATCCACACCGCTGTCCAACAATGTTAGATCTGGGGGTCTCTACTTGGCAGAGGTAAGTACCTTAGACCAAGTAGGGACCCTTGCTTCTTGTCAGGGTGAAGGAATACACACAGTAGATAACCCCTGCTCCCCCTCTAGGTAGCTTGGCGCGAGCAGGCAGGCTTATCTCCAAGGCAATGTGTATAATAAATGCACTTAACACAGACAATGACCCCCAATCCACCACAAACTGAGACCACACAGGTAAGTATATATATAAAAATATAACTTTATCTAGTTGCAGCAGTAAAAATCAATAACCAATTACAAGGTGATTGCTCTTGATCAATGTCGCATGAAATCTTGATTGTTGCACTTTGTTACTAGGAAGGTTTCACTCTTAAAAAAAAAGAATCAGTCTCAGTGTCACTTTAAATTACTATCACAGGAGTACTGTAGCTGGGCGATATGCCAAAGTCAGTTATATGCTGACTCTAGCGCTGTCTTACTGATGCGCCAGCACCGCGGTTGCACAAGGCAGCCTTCCTGGGGAAAAGGACCCTCTTGCAGCCCCTGCCGGCCCCACTAGGTTCTCAGCCCGCTCTCGGCATACAACGAGCGGCTGGGAACCTGATTACCTGGAGGCGGGTGCGGCTGTTAAAGCGTGGTGCACGCGGCTCCCTTGGCCAAGTCAGGATGCTCTCCTCACCTCGACGCAGCTCCTCTTCCCGGTCGGATTACCTTCGGATGTGAGGGAGAGGGGAGCGCTACCTCGAGTCGGCTCCCGGCGTCTTCAGGCGTTCGTACCTTGTGGTGCCCAATCAGTGCGCGGCTCTGCCAGACGAGCCCCTTTGTGACGTCGCAGCTCCTCTCCAGCGGCCCAATCACGTAGCGGCCTTGCAGACGAGCCCCCTCGTGACGTCGCGGCTTCTCTCAAATGGCCCAATCACGTCGCGGCTTTACCAGACAAGACTCCCAGAGCCCGCCAATGGCAGCGCGGTGCCTCGGGAGAGCTTCTCGCTGGCAACCAATCGGAGCGCGGCTCCTTCGATTTCTCGACCGCGGCTCCGTGTCGCTGAGGATGTTGCTTTGAAGATTCTAAGCCCGGGCAGCGGCGGTGAAGAGGCGGCAAGTGATTTTTATGGAGCCAGAGGCGGGCAGAGTGCTCGTGAAGCCACCACTCTTGCTGGGGAGTAGATCACGGAGGGAAGACCAACCAACCTCCGATCCTCTGCCACAACGTGCCGATGAGCATGGCGATCTTTCTCTATGACCACAGTTGCAAGTCACGCTCTCAGCAGAAGTTAAAGCACGATCTTCCTGGCGTAATTCAGTTACAGTGGAACCTTTTGACCCTGGGTTCCAGGACAGCAGGCCAGCACTTCTCAGGCCCTTGGAGATTCAGTTAGAAGACACAGCAAAGTCTCTGTAGGTCAAGCAGGCAGGGTCACAGCACACAGCAAAGTCACTCTTCTCCTCAGCTTCAGTTGGTCAGCAGAACAGGTCAGCCCTTAGAGCACACAGCAAGGCAATCTTCCTTTAGTTCTTCAGCGGTCCTTCTTCCAGCAGAGGTTCCTCTTGATTGTAGAATCTGATTTTCTGTTGTCAGGGGTCCTTCTCTTATACCCCTAAAAGTCTTTGAAGTTCTTTAAAGTCTTTGTGCAAGTGGGCCCTGAGCCCGGTCTAAACCAGTTCTTGGGTGTTGCTGGAGCCCTTGGGCTTCCTGGCTTCCTTCTTTCTTTCAGTATCAGGGACAGAGGTGACAGTCGCCCAGCGGGAGGTGGAGCCAGCATTGTGGTCAGGCAGGTACAGCCCTATTCACTCCCAGGTGCTATCTCCTCCCACTTCCCTGGCAGCAGATGCAGCCTTTCATCCACGGTCTGACTCAGACAACCTCCTGGGGGCTCTGCAGCCCCTGTCACCCTCAAACCAGACAGTCAATCCACAAGCAGGCCCAGGCACACAGAAAGGTTAGACAAGAGAACAGCCACTTTCTAAAAGTACTATTCTCAAACACAGAATTTAAAAACAACCTTTACTAAAAGATGTGTTATTAAATTCTGAGTTCAGGGATATCACTCACTTATGTCCCATCTTGTTCCTATGGGAAGATAGGCTGGTATCCATTGGGACCAGCCTCCCCCATGTTAGTCTATGGAGCAAGATAACCTTGCAGCAGTGAGCACACAAAATGGCTGACGCTCACTACCAGAGCATGTGACCTGCACTAGTACATGGGGGTACCTTGAGCCTTCCATAGGGGTGACTGATGTGCACAGACAGGGAAGGGTTAGGCCCAGCCAGTGGGGACACTGGCCAGGCGGACATGGCAGTCCACTGACTGCACACAGGCACTGCGCTGGCAGGCCTGAGACACCATTTTAGGGCTACTTATGTGGGTGGCGCAATCTGCGCTGCAGGCCCACTAGTAGCATCTGTCATCACCAGCCCTGGCACACACAGTGCACTTTACTAGGGACTTCATGGTGATACAAATATGCCAATCAGGTATACCCAATCAATATGACAATTTACATAGGGAGCACTTACACTCTGGCACTGATCAGCAGTGGCAGAGTGTCCAAAGCATCTAAACCAGCAAAAACGAAATCCAGCACAGCATCAAAAATACAGGAGGCAGAGGCAAAAAGATGGGGGGAAACCACGCCAAGGGTGTCAGGTCTAACAATGGTCCTAGCTTTAAAGCCTGCCAGAATTTGTCCTCATAGCCCTCATTTATCGTCCACACAAGATATCTAAAAACATATGACTTGTATATGCTTGACATATTTCTGCCATTTGTGATGCTAAGTTTGTATATTGTGCTACCTAGGGATATTAAGGGGTGGTTAAAACAAAGAAAAAACTGTAGCAGGCTCTTAAACGGGATCTCTGCAGGAGATGGGTTTTAATCAATTGTCACTTACACATACTTCAGTTTAAGGCCACGTTCTAGGCTAACTGCTGTCAAATAGAATAGGTCAATCTATTCTTAAGTGCTTGCTCGACTGGATCACATAGTGGCCAATTAACCAGTTACAGGAAACTTTTGAACACACCTAATTAATGTGTGAGGAGAAATATTTACTTAGACAGAGCACAACACAAAAGTTAGTTGCCACAATGACTTAAGTACGTCGGAGAGCACGTGACATAATAAATGGCACAATTAAAAAAATGTGTCCAAAAAGTAGAAAAGTCTTTAATTTTCAAATCTTCATCACAGTTGACACGTAGACAAAGAGAAATTCACAGCCGACACGTGTTTCGTCTTGAGATGACTTTTTCAAGGCTAAAAGGTTGTAGAAAAGGCGTTGTAAGTTCACGGCATCTCTTTTAGTTTTAAAACGACTTGTATAAGGCAGACAAGAATTCTATCTCGGTTCGAGCTGGTGATAAGATGTATTTGTATACAATTTCAAAGTTGTGAATGGTGGTCTCTTCCAATCTAGGGTGTATGCAATGGAGAGTTTTAAAAGTAGACTGTTTTCATATAACCAAGAAAGTAGAGAGCACCTCTGTTGTTTCTTGCATATGAAGTCCACTTCGAGAAACGCTACGCCAGTCCTTCCTCAGAATCTGAACTCTTTAAACCTACAAGAAGCCATAACTCGCTACTTTCAACTTTTGAGAGAAAATACCTTGTGTAAAGGAACGTTTTCATCTTAACTCAGAAATGTAGTTCAGAATATTATAATGATCATCAATGAATCATTAGTCTGATGTCAACTAAAATTAGCGAGAGGATCTTATGGTGTGCTGAAAGGAAGAAAAAGAGCAAATCTTGTCCTTGCAAACATGTATATTATATATTAACAACGTAAATCCTACCATGTCCTGGGGGCCCATGTCTTCTTTAATGTAACTCCTAAGTGTTTTATTTCAAACTTTACTAAAAGGTTGTTTTACACAGGAGTGATCCTGAAATTGCTGAAACAAGCTTAGGCAAAACTGCCTATGTATTTCTTTTTGCTGTTGTTGGGACTGTCCCCTGCATTTTGTACAGCCATTTTCACTGCCCCGTGTGCCCGAACTGCCTATCTGTGATCCTACTCTTTTTTTTTATTTTTGGTCATAACACACTAATCCTGGTCTTTGACAATGTGAGGTTCTAGAACTAGTCCTGTACCGGGAGGGCTACATCAAGCTCACCCTCCTAATGACCGAGGACTACAGTCCTTGTCACAGGTCTCATGCATGGAGTGTGGTGGTGGGAGTATACTGTGTGAAGTGAATTCTATTGACAAGCCTTTTACCTGTGAGTTGAAAATGCCCCCTACTGGACCATTAGACTAAAGTACTGCAGCTCACGAGGAACCCTGAATGTTATACATGACATCCGGTGCGTTATGTGTGCATGTATATCAGAAGTAGTAGTGTGCCATGCAGTGCGTTGTCCATGGAATATAGAAGCAATAGTATGCCATGCAGGAGTGTTTCAGGTCTGTGGGTTCCATTTCGGAAGGGCACCCCCTGAGGTTAAGAACAAGCCAACATATGTGTATTGCTGGCATCTTTTACATGGGAGGAGGAGCACCAGAAACTACAGTGAGGGATGAGGACATGGGTTTCCTTACAAGTGCCATGCACTTTCCTGATGGAGTGAGCTGTAAATTACTTAGATTGCAGTTGTCATTTGGTGGATGGCAGGGGTTACAGGGTGAGGGTTGCAGTATAGGGAAAGGAGTCATTTGAAGTGTCACTAATTCTCAGCTCTCCTCCTGATCTCTTTGAGGAGGGATTGTAAATAGCTGAGTCCAGCCTGCTCCCACTTCTTTATACATTTGCATGAATGCACAACCTGGAGACTGTCCTGCTGGGCAGAGAGCATCCTTGTATAGAAAGGCCAGGCCTGGAAGGGGATCTGACTCAGACACACTAATGGGGACCACCCCCAGCCGGTTCCAAGAAGCACACCTGGAATGCACATCCTTCGTCTGTGAAAGCAGTATAAAGGTGAGAGCCCAAGACCCATTGTGGTTGATTGCTGGGGTTTCTTATTCTGAGGGGCTAAAAACAGATTGGTGTTGTGTGGATGGGCCACTGATCTACAACACCTGGTAGTCGGGTCCTTAGCTGTTTTTTTACTTATCCCTATTCTAATTCTCTTCACTCAATAAAGATTTACCTAGAGAATAAGAGATAATTATAATTCACTTACTAATGTCAACATCCAGCCAGTCTCCCTCCTGTTGGAGGTTAATACGTCACTTGGAGAATGGGACTCTCAAGTGACAGTCCCAATGATGATACTATCCACCAAATCACACTAAGCGGAGATTATTGTGTGGTTGAGGGTCTCCAAGACAAAATTCCTGGGATTCTGATATTGAGATTTTTGAAGTTCATTCTCTCCCTACCCCCACCTTTTTTTGATTATCGACAAGTCCCATTTGGAAGCTGGATGAACCTCTGCTTCTCCCTTAATTTTGATTTGTACTAACTTTTAAGACTACCTGCAGTGGTGTGTGGTTGGATACACAGGTTGGATTCATTCTGGTTAGAAGTTACCTTCACTCTTGGAAAATTTCAGAGGAGGTGGAAACTTCAGTGGAATAAGTCTGGAGTTCACACTCAGGAAGAAAACAAGTTACTTACCTGTAACTGTAGTTCTCCAGTATTGGAAGCTTTCATAGATTCACATACCTGAATCGTTTCCCCATCGTCGAGACGGGAGTCTCCAGTACATAAAAAAGCAATGGTTAGCAGTATAGCTAACTGAAAAAAGGCCTAGGCCCATTTCCATTTTGCAACCCATAACCTTCGTTATGTAAAAAAGGACCAAACTTTTCTCTTAGCCAATCAGAGCCAATCACCCTCTAGAACCCTCCTGAGAGAACCTTTTGCCCCTCAGATTTTCGGGCACTTGTGCTATAATACTTTCTGTGCCCAATCCGAGGTGAGCCTCTCAGGGGAGGAGGGTGGGCGTATGTGACAGGCAAGTAACTTGTTTTCTTACTCCAGTATTGGAGCTTTCATAGATTCACATACCTGAATCAGAATAGCGAGCAGTAAATTATAGCACATTTTGTTTTTATCACCTTCTTGTCATCAATAGGCAACACATGATACTTGCACATAGTAGTAAGCATATCAATATATACACAGACATTTTGCTTCTCAATGACATATCCAATATCAATCAACAATAAAATGTGCTTTTCTTACCAAAGAAAGTAAGGAGGGATGAGAAAGAGGATCACTGTTACTGGAAAAGGTTCTGCAGCACTGCTTGTCCCACTGCTACATCGCTTCTTGCATGAGCACCTAGGCAGTAATGCCTGGTGAAGGTATGCGTACTCCTCCAGGTGGCTGCTCTGAAGATGTCCTGAATGGAGATGCCTGAAAATAGAGCAGTTGAGGTTGATACCACTTTTGTGGAATGCGCATGAACCCGTGCAGTCAATGGCTTTCCCGCTGCTTGATGACAGAACTGAATGGCACTTGAGATCCATCGTGCGATTCCCCGTTTTGACAACAGGAAACCCTTCCTGGGGGCACTAAAAGCCACAAACAATTGTGTAGACTTTCTAAACGGTTTTGTCCTTTGCAAATAAAACTTCAGGCAACGCTGAACATCCAGAGTGTGGAGAGTCCTTTCCGCCGCCGTTGATGGCTAAGGAAAACATCTTTTCAAGATTAAGGGCTCATTTAAATGGAAAGCCGTTGGTACTTTCGGAATTAATCTTGGATTAGTTCTGTGGACTAATCGGTCTTCTCTGAATTGGAGAAATGGCTCTTGCGTTGTAAGGGCTTGTATTTCCCCCACCCTTCTGGCTGACGTCAGCGCTATTAAAAGAGCCACCTTACAGGAGAGGAATTTCAGATCTGCTTTGTGTATTGGCTCAAATGGTGGTTTCATAAGTTGTGACAAGACAATTTTCAGTTGCCATAAAGGTGGAGGAGGCCTGATTGGTGGGTAAACAATTCTTTATGGCCACAGAGAAGGACGTGCTGAGTTTCTCCTGTATCGTGAAATTGCCGCCAAATGCACCTTAATAGATG
This sequence comes from Lissotriton helveticus, assembly GCF_964261635.1. Lineage (NCBI taxonomy): Eukaryota > Metazoa > Chordata > Amphibia > Caudata > Salamandridae > Lissotriton > Lissotriton helveticus. The sequence goes on from NC_136072.1 coordinate 160,781,945, forward strand.
CTTGGGCTAATCCCGATTTCGCCAGCTTTAGCAAATATGGGATGATCTGATGTGCCTGGGCCCGCAGAAGATGCAAGTCATTCTCCTGACACCAGAAGCAGAATTTTTTCCATTTCATCCTGTATGTCCTATCAGTGCTTTCCGCTCTTTCCTTTGCCAGGATTTCTCTGCATTCTGCTGGAATGTTCAAGTGCTGAAATTCTCAGTAGTCAGGAGCCAGGCCGCTAATTGCAATGATGTCGGGTCTGGATGCCGCACTTGTCCCTTCTCCATAGTCAGTAGTGTTGGTATTGGCCGAAGACGTACTGGCTCGGTCTCTGATAAAAGGAGCAGCTCTGTGAACCAATGCTGCCTGGGCCACCAAGGGGCTATCAGTATTATCGTGCACGGTTCTTTATTCATCTTTGTGAGTACTCGTAGCAGGAGGGGAATCTGCAGAAATGCGTAGGCAAAGACGCCTGACCATGCCATCGAAAACGCATTCCCCCATGATCTCCTTTGGTGACGCCAGCTTGCAGAGAATCGGCATTTCTTGTTCTGGGCTGTGGCAAACAGATCCACCGATGGTACTCCCCATTTGGCAAAGATGGTCATCAGCGTGTCCTGATCTAGCTCCCATTCGTGACAGGCCGTCTTCCGCCTGCTGAGGGTGTCCGCTGTTGTATTCTGATCCCCTGGAAGATGTATGGCCTTCAGAGTCACTCCGTAATCTATCGCCCATTTCCATATTTTCTGAGCTTCCCTTGACAGAGAGAGAGAGCTTGTGCCTCCCTGTTTGTTTATGTAGTGCATTGCAGTTGTGTTGTCTGTCCGCACTAACACTGATCTTCCTTCTATTCTTGGCAGGAAGGCCAACAACGCTAATTCTATTGTCCTTAACTCCAATAGCTTTATGTGAAGGTGTCGTTCCTGTTTGTGCCATCAGCCGCTGACCTGTGACTCCTGTAGGACTGCTCCCCATCCTTCGAGAGAGGCATCCGTGGTGACTACCAACGGAGCTGGTTCGGTTAGGTAGGAGAGACCCACAGAGATGTTGTTCCTGCGAGTCCACCACTTTGCTGCCTGTAACATTGGGCACGTGATTCTTATCTTGTCCTCGAAGGATCTCTTGCTTGACACCAATGAAGGTCGAGTTCTTCTTGTAAGGGTCGCATTCGTAAGTGACATAGGGGAATGAGTGGTATGCATGAGGACATTGTTTCCAGAAGCGACTTGTATCTTCTGACTGAAAGAGACCTTCTTTTGCCGAATTCCTTGGCTAGAGCTACGAGTCCCAACTGCCTCTCTACGGACGGGAATGCTTTGTTTTGTGAGGTAACCAGGATTTCACCTAGAAACTTGATCGTCCTGTATGGCTGTAGAGATGATTTTTCTACATTTAAGGTCAGGCCCAGATCCGCAAACAGCTCCATGCATGCTACAGTGAAAGCATGAGCTGCCTCCTGCGATGGTGCCTTTATCAACCAGTCGTCCAGGTATGGAAATATTTGGTGCTTTTGTCTTCTTAGATAGGCCACCACTGGCGCCAGACATTTTGTAAATATTCTCGGTGCAGACTTTAGGCCGAATGGTAGCTCCTTGAATTGATAATGGTCTTTCGCCACTGTAAAATGAAGGAACATTCTGTGGGACTGATGGATGGGGATATGGAAATATGCATCTTGTAAATCTGGGGAGGTCATCTGATCCCCTGGGTTTAAGAGCAGCAGAATATCTTGCAGGGTCACCATTCTGAATGACTGTTTCTTGAGGTAGGCATTTAGGGACCTTAAGTCCAAGATTGGACGCCACCTGAGAGCATCTTTTCTGATCAAGAGGAAACGGGAATAAAATCCTCGTCCTCTTTGGGAGTTCGGCACCGGTTCTCTTGCTCCCTTTCAGAGCATTGCCCGAATCTCCAGACGCATCTGGGATAGGTGTTTTGCTTCTTGATATGTAGGTGGCGTGGGAGGAGGGAGGTGGAGGAATTCCAATGTATATCTGAATTGTATTACAGTGTTGTAAATAATGAGTCACTCTTCCACCCAGGGGAACATTTGACAGGATAGGAGGAGAAGGACCTGCAATCTGTAGGTTGTCATTGTCTTTTATTATTATCTTTTCCAGAACGACCTCCTCGTCCTCTGGGAGTGGACTTAGAGTAGCCTCCAGAATGTTTCTGTCCATATTGCTGCCGATAGGGCTGCGAAGAGGAAGAGTAGGATGTGTATCTTCCTTGCTGGTAGCCACCTCTATACGAGGGTTGTCCTCTTCCACGGGCGCCTCGAAAAGGCACCTTCCGGTACTGTAACGCACCTAAGGATTTCGCTGTATCCGTGTCTTTTTTAATATTTTAAAGGGTCTCATCCACCAGGCGCCCAAAGAGATCCTCCCCATCAAAGGGTAGGTCCAGAATTTTATTTTGGACCTCTGGCCTAAAGGAAGTAGCCCTCAGCCAACCCTGGCGCCTCAAAACTGCTGCTCCTCCGAGGGAACGAAAGGCTGTGGTAGCTATGTCCATAGCGCAATCAATAACTTCAGCCGAAGTTCTCTCCCCTTCCTGTAGAACTTTCTTCGCCTCCTGCTTAGAGTCTTCCGGGAGGAGGTCGATATAGGGTGCTATATCGCACCACAGTTGTCTGTCATATCTGCCCAGGATGGCAAGGGCATTAGCAGCTCTGACCAGGAGCGCTGACATGGAGGAGAATCATTTGCCTGCGTTATCTAAACGCCGTCCCTCCCTGTCCAGAGGTGCCGAAATAGGAGCTGCTGGATTTTTTTACTTCTGTTGCGCTGCCTGCGAGATGATTGAGTCCGGTTTAAGATGGCCCAGTAAACACGCCGGAGCGTCCGCAGGCGCCTTATATTTTTTATCCAGCCTCGCCAGTACCGATGTAACCGTTGCTGGAGTTGTCATAACCGGCAATCTTTCTTTCCATATGTGGTCAATAATTGGTATAGACCTGATTGACTTTTGATAGGGCTCTTTAACGTCATACAGAAAACATTCTGCTTGGGTTGTTTTCATTGGCAGCTGAAATCTTTTTGCCGCTCTCTCCATTAAATTGTGGAATCCACCAATATCCACCGGTGGAAAATCTGCGGGTACTTGGGTGGGTGAAGGCGGAGATGGAATCAGATAATCACCCCATTCTGTGTGGGGTTCTGGAGGCTCCCCTTCTTCGCAGTCGTCATCATCTGTTGTCACAGGATCCTGTTGCTGTTGGACCTGAGGCGTCAGCGGAGCAGTGTCCAGCAGGCGTGCCCTACTGCGGACTGGAGTGGCCGGAATTGAACGAGGACGTGAAGGTGGAATGTCCTGAGGAAACCTCAGTTTATAATCCGCCACAATGGATTGCAAATCCCTCAACATGGATTATGGCATTGCTACCATCTGTTCCTGAGGCTCTTGTTGGTAGCGGTGGTATGAGACACTGTGGTACTCTCCATACCCTTCCTCATCATCATCCTCTTGACATTTTACATGGAGCTCAGATGGGCTTGTGGCATACCCAAAGGGCCCATCATCCTCCTCATCATCTGACTCTTCTTCCTCCAAAAGGTGCGACAGGACCAATGGAGTAATTTTGCTTGGAGAAGTTACTGCTGGCGGGATCTTCCTCCTGCTCTTTTCCAGGGTTTGTTGACGTCGATACCACCGTCGATGAAGCTGTTATTAGTGCCGTAGATCCATTCCTCGCCGACATAGTAATCGTCGTCGACGTTTCAGTCGACGACCTCATCGTCATCACTGTCGACGACGATACCGTCGTCGACACTGCCGTCGTGATCCTCACCGTCGTCGACGATGTCGTCGATGTTACCGTCGTCGACACTCCCGTCGTCGACACTCCCGTCGATGCTCCCGTCGACGCTCCCGTCGACGCTGGCTCCAATACAACTAATGGTAGCTCTGGTACCTTGTGTAATGCACGCACCTTGATTGTCTCGGAAGTGTCCTGGAGCCACGATGCTTAACACCCTGTCTCCCCCTCGTCACCCCCCGGGCACCAGGAAGAAGCACTAACACCCGACAAGTAACCAAGGGGAACACAGGGGAACAAAACAAGGGTAACAAAGGGAAAGAAAATGGCGCTCCACACTCTTCACTCAGATGATGTACTGTCCTCTGGTAATGGCTCTGCAGTAAAACACAAGAACAATAAGTGAAAACTATCCCCTCCCTTTATGTTCCCATGATATGTAGTGTGAAGTAATGTGTCTTTACCTTATGAAATGTGAAGAAAACTTTAAGGAAAAAAGGAAGCGTTCTGGGACATTGAATGTCTGACTTGTTATGGTCTATCCCCTGTAGCCGTGATCTAAATATGAAGTAACACGATAAATATTGCGCAATTATAATAAAAATACTGTTTTCTCCGTTTACTGTGCAACTCACCAGTTCTACAACTTGAGAACGTCTTAAAGTATATCCTTAACCTAATGACCTGCTTAGGTTTTGCCAAATCATAAACACCACTAAAACACGTGGCAAAAGGCTCCTGAACAAACTTAGTCAAGAGAAATTCCAATAACTAGCACCACCGCTAAAAGTCAACAGCGGTAATACCTAACACACGGAAAACGAGAACAGAACAATCTATCAGAAGCAAGTCGCTCCTAAAGACTTACGGACTCTCTAAACGGGCTCTCAAACGCCGGACGGAATGATGCAGCTACCACAAACCACTAGCTCCTCAGACGCCAACACCGTGACCCGGAACGACAAGGGTAACACTCTGGCTAAACGCGAAGCGTTTCCTGAAGGTTTGGGGCGGGCTTAAGGATGGGAACACTACACTTCCGCGCATGCGCTGCTACTACGCATGCTCCAAGGCCCGTGTAATCACTTCTGCTAACCATTGCCAACCACGTCTTTGCGTCACGTGGACAAACAGAACAATAAATAAAGAAAAACTGAATGTAGATTCAAGTCTTCGTGAGAGTGTTGCTTCCCTGAACCCGACAGGCATGACACCTTGGTTGCCGTAGTCGATTTCTTTGCCGGCGCTCCCGTCGACGATGTGGATTTTTTCACCTTCTCCTCAGGAATACTAGAGGATGGCTTCTTGAATGATGCAGGAGCCAACTGTGGTGTCTTTGAAGGCTCAGAAGAGGCTCTTTTGGATTCTTTTTCTTTTAAAGTGAGTCCTTTTCTCTCCTTTGGCTTTTTCTGAGGAGATTTTGAAGGACTACGCCCTGAAGACCCTTGGTTGGTCTTTTATAGGGCCTTCCCAGGACGGTCCCCTGACGAATGAGCCTGAGGAGATCTTGATCTTTTTTGAGATCTCAAGGAAGAAGAGGAGGATTCCTGGTCACTATTGCTAGAAACCACCTCCTTTCTGGCCTTGATCTTCTGAAACCAAATTAAAAGGTGTCCTTCACGATCTCTAAGGGTCTTACTAGAGAAAGTGCGACATACCTTGCAATCCTTTGCCTGGTGGTCCGGGTAAAGACAGTATATACAGTCTTCATGTGGGTCATCTGTGTAGAGCCTCTTTTTAGAGCAGGTGGCACAGGCTCTAAACAGACCCTTTTTCTCCTTTCCAGACATTTTCAGGAATGTAGATGAGAAATAGATTCTAAACTTCTCAAATCCACAAGAAAAAGCCTGATTATGAAGCTTCTACAAAGTTGGAAATCCAGAGTTTGAGCAGAGCTCAAAGGAGACTCCCTAGCACAACGTGCTGGTAGAAAATCTGAGGGGCAAAATGTTCTCTCAGGAGGGTTCTAGAGGGTGAGTGGCTCTGATTGGCTAAGAGAAAAGTTTGGTCCTTTTTTACATAACGAAGGTTATGGGTTGCAAAAGGGAAATGGCCTAGGCCTTTTTTCAGTTAGCTATATTGCTAACCATTGCTTTTTTATGTACCGGAGACTCCTGTCTCGACGACGGGGAAATGATTCAGGTATGCAAATCTATGAAAGCTCCAATACTGGAGTAAGTGGTTGATAGGATACTGCTCTGCACGGGGGTGAAGTTCTTTACCTGCAGACTTGGACCTTCAGCGGGGTAAGGTTTGCAAGCTGTAGCTGAAGAGGGCTCAACATCATCATATGCCAGTCAGCGTCAAGCCCCCTGAAATGGATTTGCTGCAGCACAGAAGAATGTAACAGGAGCGATGGCGAAGTCAGGCCTACCAGCGATGAATCCTCAGCAGATCGTCTAGCAGGTTGGTCCGTGTCCTAATCCATCAACGGTTCTCAAGGCAAACAGTTATCAAACATTTGCCAAGTTCCAGGGGGCAGATTAACAAGAAAGTGACTCATCTGTAGAGATGCGTCACTTTCCCTACGCCACCCTAAGAAACCCTTGCCCCACCATGGAAGCGGCGTATTTACAACATGGCGCAAGGATTGACAGATGCATCAGAAATTCTGACGCATCTTTTTGGCGCAACAGTCACGCATTGCTGGAGTGTGTCACAACAACGATGCAACTCCAGCAATGGAGGTTGAGGCCTATCCTCATTGTGCTGCATCACTCCTTACGCCTACTTCAAGCAGGCATAAGGTTTTGATGCAGGGGCGTCCTAGAAGTGGCATCTTGTAGATTTCACTGCATCACTTTTACAAGGCTTTCCTGCGTCGGAATGCCCATCCTGCATACATTATACCTGACGCAGGTATGATGTGATGCAGGGCTTCACAAAGTGACTCATCTCCCTAGATGCGTGACGTTGTAAATGGGCCGCATTTTTACGCTGCAGTTGCATCACAAAAAGTGACGCAACGGTGACTAAAAAATGACGAAAGGGGCTTGTAAATCTGCCCCCAGGTTTTTAGGCTTCGGGAGGAGGAGTAAACTTGGATATAATCAAGGGTTCTAGGACCTCAGGCACAGTACTTGGGGGCAGTCCTTTAAATGGGAAAAAATAAGTGCAGGTACTCATTAAAATGAGTTAGCAGTGTAGTGAGGGGGCGGGCTAAAGGCAAGGCATGAAGATACTTAACAACTTCTATATTAGTTGCAGCACATACCAAAACACATGAGAAATGTGTTTATATAAACAAAGCAGGTTAACTCATTACACAAAATGAAAGAGAAATGCGATAATATGTTAACATTTCCTTTTTTTGCAATAGTTGCACCTTCTTAATGTCATACTGTTAACTGCTGTTTGGCACAATACTATATATTTTCGAGCACGTGAGTAGGAAGAAACTGAAAATACCCTCACGTCGCACCAAGGCTCTTATGGCACCAAGCAAATGAAGCAACTTATCATGACCCTCCCCAGAAGATATCTCTTGTCTCTTCCATAACCTATCCATTCATCCTGTCATCCTACCATTTACCTGCTGATATCCACCATTTAAACTTTACATTCTATTGTCTATTCCGTCTTTCAACAATCATTCAGTTTTTCACCATGCCGTCTATCCACCCTTCATATCCAAACCTATCCATCTATACATCCATCTATCCATCTCCAAACATATCCATTCATCCTTTCACTCATCTATCTCTTTACCCACCCTTTCGCTCATCCATCCATCAACCATTTTACTCCTTTATTCCATTCACCCTTTCACTCAATCCCTACTTTCACTCATCCATCATCCACCCTTTCATCCATCCTCCCTACCTTTTATCCATCCATCCAATCTTTCACTTATCCACCCATCATCAGCACTTTTATCCAATCATCCACCCACTTTCACCCATGCATGCTTTCAATCATCCATCCATCCATCTATACATCTATACATCCACCCTTGCTCACTCATCCATCCACTCACTCATCCACTCACCCACCAACCCTCCCTTTTCACGTTATTTATGAATCTTTGTTGCTAAGCAGACATGTACAATGTGCCACACATTTATTTTAAAATACCTCCTGAGAGTGTCTTGATTCTCTCTCTCTTTCACTTTTTTCATACAAAAACAGGCATACACACAAACATAGCAAACACACAAAAGACTCGGGTATGATAAAAGCCATGTTTTCTCTTCACCTGCCATGGCTTTTTAAATTGCCACCCGGGCCAGTCTGGCCGTAGCCTGATTGCCACTGCCATGATTCCTGTGTTCGCACAAAGCACAGGATAGTGTGAACGTGATTGACAGCACATGGCCTGAACGGACCCTGCTCTGTCCAGCACAGCATGATGGCGAGCACCCAACATTATTCAAATGAGCCCTGCTGAATAGCTCAGCTGGGGCTCAGATCGGGGCTACAATAGCGGCGCCTTGGCTGCCAGAGACATGTTCCACTCCTGCTCACCAGCACAGCCATTGAGCCTATCTTTTCATGAGTACCGGTACTCTCCAAGTCAGTAGAGAAGTGGCAGTCCTCAAAGTGATAAATCTAAGAAGTGACGGTCCTCAGTAGGAGTGAGTACTGGCCCATTTAAAGCACGGCTTGGGGGTCAACACTCACTCTAACAGAAGCCACCAGCAGGGTCCAGAGAAGGTCCAGTTCAAACTGGTCTGCTGGGCTCTTTCAAGAAAGTGGGCTTCTTGCACTTTTTTTTGTCCCTGTAGCCAACTGACTCTTGGAGTCCAGTTCTTTGTCCTGGGTACAAGTGGAAGCAGGTCAAGGCTTTCAGGTCTCCTTACAGGTCTCAACAGCATGAACAGTCCTCTTTGCATCTTTACAGGTCCAGCAGTGTTCTGAAGAATGTACCAAACAGTGCCACATTTGTGCCTGTAATAATCTGTGGATGGGGGGGAACTCCTTGCCCCAATCTAACCAATAAGGATAACGGTTCCAGGGTTATCCCAACCCATTTTGCAGCAGTTCCGGTTCTTCTGCACTTCTCTAGCCAAAACCAACATGGCAGAACCTTTCCCTCAGCTGTCCAGGACTCTTATGCCCATCTTAGAGGTGTGGTCAGGGAAATGAGCAACCCCCCGCTGTGATCGCTAAAAATGGTACTGAAGGCAGCTTCTCTGCTACTGGGTTTATTGTCTGATTGGCTATGGTAATAAAGGTAGGAGACAGGCCCAGGTATTAGCCACAGCCACCTGTGGTAGGGTATGCCTCTTTGAAGATAATTAAGTTCCTTGGTGTAGCCGAAATGGTCATCCTGTCTCCCAACACAAAAAACATTGGTCACAGCTCTGGGTGTGGCATTAAACAGGTTCAAGGTGACTTTTTCAAAGTACCTTTAGTAAAATATTTATTACAAATCTAACTTTACCAATAAATTTGACTTGTAATATAGATTTTAAATAGTCCACGAATTGGCTTTTAGCTGGTACCTGAACAGTGATAAATTATTTAATTTTAATAGTAACTATCAATGCTTTTGTGAGGTACAGCTAACCCTACTACAATGAAAATAGCTCTGGGGCCATGTCACTATAAGGACATCAAGGCAGGGGTATCAGGCCAAACGATCTGCACAATTATCCTATATATTGTGGTTCAGTGAATTTGTTGTGGGTGCTATTAACCTGAAGTCATATACCCCTAGACTCCCAATGATTCAAAGCAGCACAATGGTACAGCACCCCACACAGTATATCTTTTACAATAACATTGAATACATTCTTCAAAAAAACATTTCAGTAGGACTGGAGGTTCTTTTTTTCTTTGCTTTTATTAACAATCTTCCAGTTTAAAAAGAAGAAACGTAGCCAACGCGCTTCGTCCGTAGGACTTCTTCAGGGCGGAAAGTTTTTCTACGGATCTTTTCTTATTATTTTCTAGTTTGTTGAGCGTCAGAGAGTATACAAGGCATAAGTGGCCTCGCAAAGAAGGATGACAGTCAAATCCTTCTGTGTATGCTGAGCTCTGGTCATGTGGAACGTATCTATTCACTGTCCACACCCCATCATTTTTCGGTTAAGCGCTGCGTCTGCCGTCTCACTCGATCCAAAGGAATAAGAAAAGATAATTTTTTTCAAAACAGCCACAAATGAAAAGGTCGTTATTGACAAATTTAAAGCCGTGATAGCAATTGCCTCATAAAAAGATTTGTGTGACAACTTTGAAATCCGTAGAAAAACTTTCCGCCCTGAAGAAGTCCTACGGACGAAACGCGTTGGCTACGTTTCTTCTTTTTAAACTGGAAGATTGTTAATAAAAGGAAAGAAAAAAAGAACCTCCAGTCCTACTGAAATGTTTTTTTGAAGAATGTATTCAATGTTATTGTAAAAGATATACTGTGTGGGGTGCTGTACCATTGTGCTACTATAAGGACATGTTATACTTTAAAATTCCATGTCTTTCTTTTAAATATCCTGCACCCTGCTTTATTGGGCATTAAAGCCGACTTGGGGGTTACAAATTAATATCTGAAAGGAGGATTTACATATGATAAAAGGGATACATTTGACAGATTAAATTTCAGGTTAAATCTGCTCAAGCCTATAGTCATGTTTGTCACTTTAGTGGTGGCACAATATGTGCTGTCATCCACTAGTGACATTTACATTTCAGGCCCTTGGTACATTGTGTACCATATACTAGGGACTTCTAGGTACACTAAATATGCCAATTAGGAGTTTAGGCAATTTCGACATGTTTTAGGGGTTAAAGTACTGAGTCCTAGTTACCAGAGCCCCAGTGCACAGAGTCAAGCATCCAGTAGAATCAGTCACAAAAATAGGAGTGACCATGAAAAAGAAGCATTTTTTTTCAATGTCGTATTAGTGTGTCACATTAGTATGCGCCATGTTTAACCCGTTTTCACAATTACTAAGAGCAGTAAAATAAAACAGTTAACCAGTACAGTAAAATCGGAGCATGCAAAACACTTGGAACAACTGCAGTAAAGTGATTTGAAGATACTAAAACTTTAACAATCAAGAAGTATTTTATCAGGGGTTAACAGATTAAATGGGTTTTATGATGTTTGTAGGCACTGGGCAGGGTGCACTTCTTAGGGTTAGCTCCTTCCTGGTGTCAATAGACAAGGATTGCAGTAGTGATTGTGGCATGGCTGAAGGATTCTTTTAGGCTGCATGCTGTTTCGAACAGAGATGCTTCAAATGGAAGGGTATTTCTACTCTAAAAGCTCACACGTCAAATAAAAAGGAGGGCAACTGAACCAGGAAGAAAGGATAGTTCTGAATAATAGGTTTGAAGGTCAGCCAGCAGAGTTTGCAGAGGATCCAGGCCATGATGAGTAGGTGCATAGGTCAAACAAATTTGCTTTGCATTGACAGGCTTGGCAGCATAACAGTATGCAGCCCAAATAGAGTACAACCTATCATGATGTGTGGTTTAAACTTAAAAGACTACAGCAGACGCTGCAAAGATCCCACTACAGGTATTTTAACATTCACTGCAAACTGAACACTGTCTCAAGAGAATTGGTGTTTAACCAAAGGTTTGAAGATCGTATAAGGCCACAGGCAGGCAGTGGTGGCTCCTCCACTAAGGTGGAGGAGCGTCGCCCCACTGCTATTCGAGCAGTGCAAAAAAAATGATAGCTGATATCATTTTATTTTTCTGCAAGGGATTGGAGGCAAGGCGGGGCGGGGCTGAGCACAGTGAGGAGTGGTTTTTGTACTTGCAAAATGTGCATGATTGCTAGGCCGTTTCTACTTGGGCCGACCAAACAATTAAGCGCACTTAGCATGTTCCCCGCCTGACTGTGTTGTACAGCCCAGTGGAGAACATGCCCAGGCACTGCCTGAGGAGCCAAACAGCCAGGCAGACCAATTCACGATGCTGCTAATGCAGAGTTGTGATTGGCTGTAAGAGGCTGGTAGCCTGGGTGCCTCCAGTGATGATGCAGAGTGAGGACGGAGGAGAAGAGTGCAATGGCGAAGAAGGTACGTCGAAAAAAAACATTTTTTTCCAATTACCCCCCTCCCCACCACACCTCCTCCGTCCAAAGCAGCCGCCACCGTAGGTACGGATACACAGCAAACTCAGTCAAAGACCATTTCACAAAACTCAAACTAGATCACACTCATGCTGCAGTTCTTTTAGGAAAACATTCCCTAGCAAAAGCACGATAAAAGTATATTTAGTACAACCGTAATAGTCTCAAAGACAAACGTTTGCAATATCAATTTAGATAAGAAATCAGTGCAAATATTTTTACAGTCAACCTCCAAAACAGGAGTGAAGGAACTTAACTGTCTAACAAAACAATCTAGCAATCACATTCCTTAGGTAATAATACCTTGTTACATAGTAATATAGTTAATTGCTATATTAGTTTTAGTCTGTCGTAATACCACATTATCTTTCCCACAAAAAAGGCTATAAACTTTTGACATTTCGTTGACACAGCAATAATTCCTCTTCAGTTATATTAAATTGTGCCTCTAGCAGATTACAAAATGCAAAACCTATTTAAATCTTTCTACCATACTTGAGTCATTACAACCCTAAACTGCATGAGATCCTGGGGTAGCTAGTGTAAGCAATGCAGATGGAACGCACATAGGCTATTGACTTATCGACAATAAAAAGAAAGAAGGTGCTCCCTGTAAGTAGATCAAGAAACATGTATTAAAACAAATTACCTGCATATCTAACACCAGCAGAACACACAGGCCAACAGATCACTAAGAGAACACCCTATTCAACCTACTGAACAATTTACATGCCAGACCCCAGATTGTCACACTTCTATATATACACTAAACCTGACACTAAAGATAACAGAGAGCTCCTAGGTTGTGGCAGCCCACAACAACAAATCTTTTCTGCCACTGTGGTCAGGCCAGGCATACAGACTCTTGTTGTGAAGTGCAACTATTCTAGTTTTCAGAAAGACAAAATCTTTATTTTCACTACTGCTTAAGTAGTCATTAAACAAGAAACATTCTATTCATAAAGCATATTGTAGTTGTTCATTATATCAATGGCGGCATTTTTACCATCTGTGTGAAATCTGAGGAGGATAACAGACAACAGTCAATCCAGATGTGATTACATCAATCAACATATCATACTGTTTTGTTCACCTAGGGTTTGAGATAGAGTATATGCTCGATAATAAGCCCAAACCCACCCCTACATTTTCAAATGTGAAATTCAAAAGAAAATTGAGATGGTCCCAGGGTGTAAACGCAACCTCATTAAAATTGAAAGGTAGCTAATATAAAAACAGAAGATTATTTTAATCTCTTCTTTACTTAGGGACAGACTAAAGAAGCAGTACCTTCTGTGCAACTTTCAATACTTTGAACACCTTTAAAAGGAGCCTGTTTTGAGTTGTAGATTAATAATGTAATACTAGGTTTTCATCAAAAACTGGATGCCATTTCCAAGTGAGATTAACAAAATGGTTATGCATGCTGGCCTACTCATTCTAAAAAGGGTAAGTAACTGCAGCACAAAAATGGCAAACCAATAATTTAAGTTTGTGAAGAACAAGTTACTTACCTTCGGTAACGCTTTTTCTGGTAGATACAGTACCTGCCTGTGGATTCCTCACCTTGTGAATTTCCCCCTTGCGTCAGCAACATTCGGAAATTCTTTTTGTAGCGTCGCTCCGAGGTGGACGACGTCATAGAGGCACGTATACAGTATATATATACACAGTATACACAGTATATAAATGTGAAGATAACACACACAGTGTGAAGCAAATGCAGGAAAGCAATTGAAACAAAACATTTCCTTGACAATAATATATATATATACATTATAATACAGTAACTCAGGTATAGAAGAGTGGACAACGGGGAGACGGGTGGGTCAGTGAGGAATCCACAGGCAGATACTGTATCTACCAGAAAAAGCATTATCAAAGGTAAGTAACTTGTTCTTCTGATAGATACATATGCCAGTGGATTCCTCACCTTGTGATTAGATTCCCATAGCAGTCCCCACTCCCGGAGGAGGGTGTCCACTCTTCTATACTAGAAAATCTTGAAGGACAGAGCACGCAAAATGACCATCCCTCCTCACCTCACTATCTAAGCAGTAATGCTTTGCAAAAGTGTGGAGGGAGGCCCAAGTCGCTGCTCTACAAATGTCCTCTACAGGTACACCTCTAGACAGAGCAGTTGTTGATGAATTTGCTCTAGTAGAGGGAGCTCTTATACCCTCTGGAGGGTCCTTACCCGCCAAGGAGTAGCAGATCTTGATGAATAGAATAATTCATCTTGAAAGAGTGCGCTTGTGCACCGCTCTTCCTTTCTTGCTACCAGCAAATCCCACAAAGAGCTGGTCATCCACACGATAGTCTTTAGCCCTATCGAGATAAAAGCTCACCGCCCTCTTAGGGTCCAGACGGTGTAGCTCCTCCTCCTCCTTGGAAGGGTGAGGGGGAGGATAAAAGGTAGGAAGGGTAATAGACTGTCCCAGATGGAAGGGAGTTACCACCCTAGGCAGAAAAGCAGCCCTGGTCCTAAGAACCATTCGTTCAGCATGAATGGTCAAGAATGGGAACTAAGAGCTTGAAGCTCACTTACCCTCCTTGCCGAGGTAATTGCGACCAGGAAGACCGTCTTAAAAGACAAAAGTCTCATGGGACACTTGTGCAAGGGTTCAAAGGGAAAACCCATCAAGTAGGTTAAGACAAGATTTACGTCCCATTGAGGCACAATAAAGGGAGTAGGAGGGAATTTATTAGTGAGACCCTTAAGAAATCTTAAAACCACAGGAGATTTAAACAATGATGGCTGATCCGGCAAACAGAGAAATGCTGACAAAGCCGAAAGATAACCCTTAACTGTGGCAACAGCAAACCCTTGCTGCGCCAAAGAAAGTGCAAACTGTAGTATATCAGACAAACGAGCCTTCAAAGGGTCAACGGATTTCTCTCCACACCAAGAGACAAATTTAGACCATCTGTACGAATAGATTGATTTAGTGGAGTCACGCCTGGCCGAAAGAATGACATCCACCACATCGTGTGGGAGAGAAAAGGAATTCAGGTTGCCCCGTTCAATCTCCAGGCATGAAGGTGTAAGGTCTGGAGGGGGGGGTGTTGAACCTGCCCCTCCATCTGAGAGAGGAGATCTGCCCTGAAAGAGAGATGGAGCGGCGGGCACGAGGAGAGGTGGAGAAGATCTGTGTACCACACCCTTCTTGGCCAATTCGGGGCGATCAATATTACTTGGGCCCGGTCTTGGTGAATCTTCCTCAGAACCCAAGGAATCAAGGGTATGGGGGGAAACACGTAAAGAAGCCGTGAGTCCCAACTCAACTGAAACGCGTCCCCCAAGGCTCCCCGCATCGGATACTGGAGGCTGCAGAATGACAGGCAGTGAGCAGGGTGGCGAACAGGTCCACTTGAGGAGTCCCCCACGTCCGAAAGACGTGACAAACTACCTCTGGATGAAGCCTCCACTCGTGGTCGGCTGAGAACTACTGACTGAGACTGTCTGCACGCACGTTCAGAACTCCGGCCAGATGATTTGCCATCAGACAAATCTGATGATCCTGAACGCAGGACCAGAGACGCAGAGCCTCTCTGCAGGGACACTGCGACCCTACTCCTCCCTGCTTGTTGACATACCACATCGCGGTGGTGTTGTCCGTCAGGACCTGAACCGACCGACCGCGAAGGGAAGGGAGGAAGGCCTTGAGCGCCAGACGTATAGCCCGCAATTCCAGAAGGTTGATGTGAAGCAACCTTTCCTCTGGAGACCAAAGACCCTGGACCTCCAGATCCCCCAGATGAGCACCCCACCCTAGAGTGGATGCATCCGTTATCACTGTGGCCACTGATGGAGGCAGTTGAAAAGGCTTTCCTTGAGACAAGTTGCCTTCCACTCCCCACCAAGTCATATCCGCTGCAGCTTCTCTGGAGATCCTCACAAACTCCCTGAGATCTCCGTTGTGCTGATACCACTGCCTGCGGAGGCACCACTGGAAGCGACCTCATGTGCTAGCGTGCATGGTTGACCAACAGAATGCAGAAGCCATCAGACCGAGCAGGCGAAGGACCTTCAGAACTGGAACGACCGCTCCATTGTGAAATAAAGGAATCAACTCCTGTATGTCACGAATCCTTTGAGGTAGAGGGAATGCACGACACACAGTTGTGTCCAGTACCGCACCTATGAACAGGTTGCGCTGGGAGGGCACCAGGTGAGATTTGGGTACATTTATCGAAAAACCTAACCTGTGTAACAACTGAGTTGTTTCTTGCCAATGATGGAGAACTATCTCTGGGGATTCTGCTTTGATCAGCCAATCGTCCAGATACGGGAATACCGGTATCCCCCTTCTTATGAGATGTGCCGCCACCACAGCCATCCCCTTGGTGAAAACTCAAGGCGCAGTAGTAAGACCAAACGGTAGGACCACAAACTGGTAGAGCTGTGAACCCACCGTAAAACGGAGATACTTCCTGTGCGACTGCAGGACAGGGATGTGAAAATATGCATCCTGCAAGTCTATTGACACCATCCAGTCTTCTTCCATCAGCGCCTGAAGAACCTGTGCAAGGGTGAGCATCTTGAACTTCTCCTGATTCAGGTAAAGGTTCAAGATCCTGAGATCCACGATTGGACGAAGCCTGCCATATTTCTTGGGTATCAGGAAATACCGGGAGTAGCATCCCTGACGCCTTTCCTGCTCTGGAACCAACTCTATTGCACCCTTTCTTAACAGTGTCTGGAATTCCTCCTGCAGGAGTAACAGGTGGAGGAGGAGGAGGCCTGACGTCCTCGAAGACTAGCTCTTTGCTTACCCCTGTAAGACCTGTACAGGGGGTTCTGCTGCTGCTGCTGCTGCTGCTGCTGACCTTGCCGGTAGGGGCGAAAGGAAGAACGTCCAAAACCTCTATACCTTTTGATAGATGAACCCCTGGTCTGCAGCCCCAAAGATTTGGCAGTAGCCCTACTGTCCTTAAATTTCTCTACGGCTGCGTCAGCTTTTTTTCCAAAAAGCCCAACACCGTCAAAAGGCATATCCAATAAAGCGGCCTGAACTTCCGCTGAAAAGTCCGATGACTTCAGCCAGGCAGATCTCCTAGAGGCAACAGCGGTTCCCATGATGCGAGCAACCGAATCAGCAGTGTCCAGCCCACTCTGGATCACCTGGCGTGCAGCCGCCTGTGCGTCAGTCAACACTTCTTCAAAATCCTTCCTGTTGTCATCAGGAATTTTAGGAGCCAACAGACGCAGCGAATCCATAAGGGCATGAATGTATCTCCCCATAAGGCAAGTGGCATTAGTTGACTTTAAAGCCATACTTGCTGAAGAAAAGGACTTCTTAGCAGTCTGGTCCTGTTTCTTGGCATCCGTATCCCCAGGCACTTAAGGAAATGCGCCCACAGTCTTCTTAGAACAAGCTGCCTGAATTACAAGACTTTCTGGCGAAGGATGTGACGTTAAAAATTCAGGGTCCCCAGGTGCAACTCTATACCTCCTAGCAACACTTTTAGACACTGCAGGAGCGGTTAGAGGCTTGCTCCAAACCTCCAAAAAATGCTCAGTTAACGCCTCATTAAAAGGGAGCAACGGCTCAATCACAGAACTTGGGGAATGGAGAACCTCAGTCAGAAGATTAGATTTAAATTCAACTGTAGGCAAGGTTACATTCAAAAGTTCTGCAGCCTTCCTCATGACCATGTGGTATGGCTTAACATCCTTTGAAGGAGCATCAGATACAGATGGAAGCTCCCATTCAGGAGAAAGCTCCAGACCACTCCGCTAGATCTTCAAAACAATCATCGTGAAGCTCACCTTCCTCCATCTCAGCCTCAGCCTCCCTATACCTTTGTTCTTCCAAAAGGCGCTGAGCATCCCTCCTAGATCTCTCCTTAAACAGCCGGGCCATCGGATCCGTGAACGACTCCGACGGAGCCGGGATCGACGTCAGGATCGACTCCGAAGGCCCAGGGCGCTGTTCACGAGGTCGACTCAGAGCAGGCGACGTCGGTAACGGCGTCGACGACCTTGGCGGAGCCGAGTACTGCCAAGGCGGCGTCAGAGCCAGCATGAAAGGCATAAAGGGAGCTGGAGCATAGGAGTGGGGAACTCCTAAATTAAAAGCCAGAGGACCCATAGGACCCGAAGGTGCACCAGAGGGGTACCATTGTCTGGAAAAGACACCATACATAGCATTTAAAAATGCCGAAGGGTCTTGACCTGGGGCCGGGAAAGGAGGGTGAGAAACCTCAGACTGACCCTTTATAGGCTCCAGATTCGCCTCTTCTTCCACAGGTACTGAACCCTCATCCAAAGGGACCTCTTCATCCTCTTGAGCCGGGGACGGAACCGGAGATGGATTCGGAACTGGAGTCGTTGAACGAGCTCGCGATTCCAAAGGCGAAACCTCACCTTCTGGATCCAAGACTTCTGGCGATGGGGACACAGAATCCTTCCCATGCTTCTTCTTAGGCGACTTCGGTCTCGAGTCCGAATCCTTACCGGAATGATGTCGAGACCCATGCCTTCGTTTCTTATGTTTATTCTTCGACTTCGAAGCCTGATCAGATGAAGACCTCGAAGGCGACGCCGTACGGGATCTTGACCGCGACCTCGACCTCGCCCTTTTCGAACGTGATCCTGAAGTCTTCTTTTCCTTACTTCCTCTCAATTTCGCCATCAGAAGCTTGGTCTCCCTCTCACGAAGGGCCTTCGGGTTCATTTTACTACACGAAGAGCAGTCATCGACATCATGGTCCGAACTCAGGCACCAGATACAATCCTTGTGCGGGTCCGTGATCGACCTCATCTTGCCGCACTCTCCACAAGGCTTGAACCCGGTCTTCTTAGTCGACATCGCGGGAGACACAAAGAAGCAGGAAAATAGAGAAAACAGTAACAAAGTTACCAAACAGCTACAGAGATTCCCCGAAACCGTTAGCGTCGACGACGTGGAAAAAAGGGAACTGATGTCATCACGCCGGCGTGGGCCTATTATGGTGTCGGTGACATCAGCGGAGTCGCGTGCGATGCCGTGCCTCTATGACGTCGTCCACGTCGGCGCGAAGCTACAAAAAGAATTACCTAATGTTGCTGACACAAGGGGGATATTCACAAGGTGAGGAATCCACTGGCAGATGTATCTATCAGAAATATATATAGCTGCATGTTTGTGTATCATCAAGTTCTAGAACATTTAAATCTTCAACAATAGCACTGTTATAAATGAAAGAAACGTGAAAATATGAAATGCAATTAACTTAATTATAAAGTTATATACTCTTTCATATTATAAAAGAGGTTTCAACCAACCTGTCGGCATTATTTGATGCAAACTTGATGTATGAGTGACAGTTGTAGAACGAGATTCTTGGCTAGGACTTTTCCTGTTTATCTCAACTGAAATATCTGATTGTGTGACTTTTGGACTAGTTACAGTTTGCTTGTGGCTTACAGCTGTTGTACAGATTCTGGGTGGACTTTTCTGCGAGCATGAAAGTGCTCCCAATTGTTGACTATGCAGAGCCGCATTCTGAACCTAGAAAAAACAATATTACTAAAGATCAGTTGAGATCTCCTTCAGACAGTAAACTCAAAGCAGGGTTACTGAAATCCATATTTTATACATTATTATTTCCACTTTATGATTACCTGGCCTGTGCATCTCCAACTCAGTACCTGCACTAATTCCTTTGTTAGCATATATGGAATCATATGTTTACATGAGGAGTCATTAAACCCAAAAACATACTTATTTCAGTCAATCCATTCCCCTTGTTCTACAAAATTTAAAACATAATTTATTTAAAAATTTAAAATCTTTAAACATAATTTTAAACATAACTCATTGACTTGCTGACACTATAATAATGTGTGTCCTAGCATATCCCCTTTTTATTCTATTTAGTACACTACACTTATTGTCGGCATATGACCAACTTTTGTTGGAGATAAACATGATTCTTCATCATAGTAGATCCTATTAATAATGGGGCTAGTTCTCAGAAACATAATGTAGTATCTCATATTCATTTATCTAGTATGGCCCCAAGTGCTGTTCTAGCCAAACATGATTTTACCTAACTACGACTGACAACCTAGAGTAACTCATTTTATTGCTATAAACTTCTCTGAGGATTTTCACCTTGTTTTTCCTCCCTTTTTAGGTCTCGACCTGCCAATGCGCAAGCGCATTGCAGCTCGAGACATATAGAGGTGGATCAGGAAAGCTGATCAAGAGTCTTTGGAAAGGTGGATTACACACAGTGCATGTGCCCGTGTACGCGCTTGCCATTAGCTCTCCCCGAGCCGCCTCGCATCCACGCGCTTGCCATTTGCACACCAGCCACGTCACACACACCCTTTGTCTGAGCCTCAAGGCATCAGACTTCAAAGGCTACCGCTTCCCCACCTCCAAATCCAACTCCACCCTCCAACTCCACTCTCCAAATGCAACTCCACTCTCCAAATCCAACTCCACCCTCCAACTCCACTCTCCAAATCCAACTCCACTCTCCAAATCCAACTCCACTCTCCAAATCCAAATCCACTCTCCAAATCCAACTCCACCCTCCAAATCCAACTCCACTCTCCAAATCCAACTCCACTCTCCAAATCCAACTCCACTCTCCAAATCCAACTCCACTCTCCAAATCCAACTCCACTCTCCAAATCCAACTCCACTCTCCAAATCCACCCTACAACTCCACCCTACAACTCCACCCTACAACTCCACCCTACAACTCCACCCTACAACTCCACCCTACAACTCCACCCTACAACTCCACCCTACAACTCCACCCTACACCCTCCAACTCCACCCTCCAACTCCACCCTCCAACTCCACCCTCCACCCTCCAACTCCACCCTCCAACTCTACTCTCCAAATCCAACTCCACCCTCCAATTCTACTCTCCACCCTCCAACTCCACCCTCCAACTCCACCCTCCAACTCCACCCTCCAAATACACCCTCCAAATACACCCTCCAAATACACCCTCCAACTCCACCCCCCAAATACACCCTCCAAATACACCCTTCAAATACACCCTTCAAATACACCCTCCAAATCCAACTCTATCCTTCAAATCCAACTCCACCCTCCAACTCCACTCTCCAAATCCAACTCTACTCTCCAAATCCAACTCTACCCTCCAAATCCACCCTACAACGCCACCCTACAACTCCACCCTCCAACTCTACTCTCCAAATCCAACTCCACCCTCCACCCTCCAACTCCACCCTCCAAATACACCCTCCAAATACACCCTCCAAATACACCCTCCAAATACACCCTCCAAATACACCCTTCAAATACACCCTCCAAATCCAACTCTATCCTTCAAATCCAACTCCACTCTCCAAATCCAACTCCACCCTCCAAGTCCACCCTTCAAATCCAAATCCACCCTCCAAATCCACCCTCCAAATCCACCCTCCAACTCCACCCTCCAACTCCACCTTCCACCCTCCAACTCCACCCTCCAAATCCAAATCCACCCTCCAACTCCACCCTCAAACTCCAACTCCACCCTCAAACTCCAACTCCACCCTTAAACTCCAACTCCACCCTCAAACTAAAACTCCACCCTCAAACTAAAACTCCACCCTCAAACTCAAAATGCAACTCCACCCTCCAAATCCACCCTCCAACTCCACCCACCAAATCAAAATCCTACATCCAAATCCACCATCCAACTCTACCCTCCAACTCCACCCTCCAAATCAAAAGCCAACTCCACCCTCCAAATCAAAAGCCAACTCCACCCTCCAACTCCACCCTCCAAATCAAAAGCAAACTCCACCCTCCAACTCCACCCTCCAAATCCACCCTCCAAATCCACCCTCCAAATCCAACTCCACCATCCAAATCCAAACCAGTGTTTGTAATATCAATACATGTAAGTCACATAAATACAACACATATTGCATTACAAATGCTATAGGTGTCACATTTGCAAAAGTTATAACTATTAGCGTTGTAAGTGACAAAGCAATTACTTTCACTACTTTCCACAACAAAACATTAAAATAAAATTGGTCATTTACAATAGCAATAGCTCAAACTTTCCAAATGAGAAACATATTGCATTGCATTTTAACTCTGTTAACTTCTGCTGAACTGATGCTCACTTTCACCACACCTCCTTCTCTAATTCCCTATTCTATTTTCTTCTCCTGTGCTGATCTGCTGCTCTCTTCCACCCCACCTCCTTCTTTAACTCCGTGTTCTCTTCTGCTGTGCTGATCTGTTCCTCTCTTCCAACAAACTCCTTCTCTAACTCCCTGTTCTCTTCTCTTCTCCCGTGCAGAACTGCTGATCTCTTCCACCCTGCCTCCTTCTCTAACTCCATGTTCTCTTCTCATGTGCTGATCTGCTGCTCTCTTCTAACCCGCCTCCTTCTTTAACTCCATTTTCTTCTCCTATGCTAATCTGCTGTTCTCTTCCACTCGCCTCTTTCTCAAACTCCCTGTTCTATTCTCCTGTGCTGATCTGCTGCTCTCTTCCACCCAACTACTTCTCTAACTCCCTGTTCACTTCTCTTCTCCAGAGCTGATCTGCAGCTCTGTTCAACCTGCCTCCTTGTCTACCTCCCTGTTCTCTTCTCCCGTCCTGTTCTGCTGCTCTCTTCAACACCACCTCCTTCTTTAACTCCATGTTCTCTTCGCCTGTGCTAATCTGCTGCTCTCTTCCACCCACCTCCTTCTGTAACTCCCTGTTCTCTTATGCTGTGCTGATCTGATGCTCTCTTCCACCCACCTCCTTCTCTAACTCCTTGTTCTCTTCTGCTGTGCTGATCTGCTGCTCTCTTCCACCCACCCCCTTCTCTAACTCCCTGTTCTCTTCTTTTAGCCCTCTGCTGACCTGCTGCTCTCTTCCACCCCACCTCCTTCTCTAACTCCCTGTTCTCTTCTTTTAGCCCTCTGCTGACCTGCTGCTCTCTTCCACCCCACCTCCTTCTTTAACTCCCTGTTCTCTTATGCTGATCTGCTGCTCTCTTCCACATTGCATCCTTCTCTACCTCCCTGTTCTCTTCTCCCGTCCTGTTCTGCTGCTCTCTTCCACACCACCTCCTTCTTTAACTCCATGTTCTCTTCGCCTGTGCTAATCTGCTGCTCTCTTCCACCCACCTCCTTCTGTAACTCCCTGTTCTCTTCTGCTGTGCTGATCTGCTGCTCTCTTCCAACCACCTCCTTCTCTTAACTCCCTGTTCTCTTCTTTTAGCCCTCTGCTGACCTGCTGCTCTCTTCCACCCCACCTCCTTCTTTAACTCCCTGTTCTCTTATGCTGATCTGCTGCTCTCTTCCACATTGCATCCTGTAATCCCCTGAGTACCCCGGGGTTGAGGTGGGTACAGCCGTAGGAACAGAAACTCAGTAACAACGCGATATTGTGGTGATACACTAGTTGGTTTAATCATACAAAGGAGAACATGAATACAGCAAGGTCGTAGGGCCAGAGAGGTGGGGTGAAGCCGATGTTAAGGGCGTCCAACCATCCTCTGCACGACTGTCGGTCCAGACAGCCACCCAACAGAGGACACCGTGCTAAGCAGTGGCCGACAATGCCACTCGAACTGTGGTAGCGGGGGTAGAGGAAAGCGTACTCCCTAGTTCGTCCTCTGCATAGATGCCGGTCCCGACATCTCCCAACAGAGGACAAAAAATAAGTAGTAAGGGAAATCAAAAGGCAAAGCCCCTTCGTTCGATAACCCTCGAACGGGGACTGTCGCTCTGCGTGTTCGAGTTCAAAGTCACTTGAATACCCTCAAGCGGGGACTGAGTACTATGGCGCTTCAATGCGCTGTTCAATGCTCGAACCCTCGAGCGGGGACTGGGCGTGCTGGCGCTTCGAATGCGCGAAGTTTGAAATGCTCGAACCCTCGAGCCGGGACAGGGCGTGTAGGCGCTTCAAGTGCGCGAAGGTAAATGCTCGAACCCTCGAGCGGGGACTGGGCGAGCTGGCGCTTCAAATGCGCAAAGTTTATGCTCGAACCCTCGAGCGGAGACTGGGCGTGCTGGCGCTTCGAATGCGCGAAGTTTGAAATGCTCGAACCCTCGAGCGGGGACAGGGCGTGGAGGCGCTTCAAGTGCGCGAAGGTAAATGCTCGAACCCTCGAGCGGGGACAGGGCGTGTAGGCGCTTCAAGTGCGCGATGGTAAATGCTCGAACCCTCGAGCGGGGACAGGGTATGCCGGCGCCTGGTTGCGCGTAGACCAAGATGTGAGAGAACTTCTCTCCAGAGGTACCGCTCACCTGAGTTGAATCACGGACTCCACGGCGGACTCGAAATATCCGACGGCTGTCTTCTACATCCCGGTCCGTTTTATGCCGTCCCTTCCGTGTGCTAGCCTCGCACATCCGCCGTGCGCAGCATGATGGGTAGCGTAGTTCCCGCCGGGGTTTGGTATGGGGATTGTAGTCCGGTTACCGTGGATGCAGCGCTGTTTGTTTCTTTGCCATGTTCCGTGTCCTAACAGTACATCCTCCTCCAACCAACCGCCCCTAACCAGGGCCCGGCTTGTCCGGATGCTTCCGGTGGAAGGCGGACACCAAACGAGGTGCGCTTAAACCTGACACAGGTTCCCACGTTTGATCCTCCGGCCCGAAACCTTTCCATGCCACCAGATACCAGAGCTTGCCCCTGCTCCATTTGGAATCTCTGATGCCCTCGACCTCATACTCCGTGTCGGCTTCTACCACATTCGTAGACGGGACAGGCTGCCTGGCCTTGCGGGCCGGTTTGAGAAGCGACACATGAAACACCGGATGGATCCGCATATTGTCCGGAAGCTCCAACCGCATCGTTACAGGGCTGAGACAGGTTGATTCTGTATGGCCCAATGAATCGAGGGTGGAACACGCTGTGTTTGCGGAATCTTAGGTTTCTCGAGGACACCCCTACGTAATCCCCCTGTCTGTATATCGGCCCCGGCCACCTTCTCCTGTCAGCGTACGCCTTGTAAGCCTCCTTGGCTGTCACCAAACATCTTCTGGCCCTCCCGATCGTTTCCTTGATGTGGGCCACCCTTCTGTTGGTTTCAGGCACCCCGGAGGCTGCCACAGGATGAGACAACGGAAGGAACCTGGGGTGGTGACCGTAGGTGCAGTAGAAAGGCGACACCTTCGTGGAGCTGTGAGTGGCGTTATTGTATGCGATTTCAGCAAGCCACAACAAATCCACCCACTCCTCCTTGCCCTGGTCGATAAAACATCGGAGATACTGCTTCAGAGTCTGGTTGAGGCGTTCCGTTTGGCCGTCCGTCTGCGGGTGATAGCTGGTGGATAAGGCCGTTGTCATGTGGAGAGCCGAACACCATGCCGTCCAGAACCGGGCCGTGAACTGTGATCGCCGTCCGACACGATCACACTGGGCAGGCCGTGTACGCGCACCACCTCCTTCAGGACAATGCCTGCCAGTTGACCCGCTGTCGGTACCCCTTTGCAGGCGACGAAACGTCCCATCTTGGTGAGGTAATCCACCACAACGAGGATGGCGGTACACCCTTTGTCCTTGGGCAACCCGACTATGAAATCCAATGAAATGCGTTCCCAGGGTCAGACCGGGGTTGGTAGAGGGCGCAAGAGTCCCTGGGGCTGCCTGTGATCTGATTTCATGGTTGCGCATACCGAGCATGCAGCAACCCACCCACGAACATCCGCTCGAACCGAGGGCCACCAAAACCGCCGCAACACGTAGTCCAGCGTCTTCTCCAGCCCAAAGTGTCCCGCGCTAGGTGACTCGTGACACCACACGAAGACCTGTTTCCTCAGTTTTGACTTGGGGACTAGGATGCAATCGCCCTTCACCGGAATCCCGTCCTTAACCCTCCATTCCTCATGTCTTTGAAGCCATGCCCTCCACTCGAAAGTGCGGATCCCTCTTTGGATACCGCTGAGGAAGGCCCCCGGCTGGATAGCTCCTACCACAACCCCTGGAGAGATGATGGGCCTGATGATCGGCGAGGGGCGCTCCCCACCGCTGGACTGCCTAGATAAAGCATCTGCTTTCTTGTTTTCCGTGCCCGGCCGGTACGTGATGGTGAAGTGAAAGCCGGAGAAGAACTGCATCCACCTCATTTGACGCGGCGACAGCTGTCTGGCCGAGGTCATGAACTGGAGGTTCCGGTGGTCTGTGAACACCCTGACCACGTGTCGGGCCCCCATCAGCAAGTGCCTCCATTCCATGAAGGCTTCCCTGATGGCCAATAGTTCCTTCTCGGCTACATGGTAATTCCTCTCGGTGTTGTTAAGCTTCCTGGACATGAAAGCCACCGGATGTAGCCCTCCTGTTCCGTTCCTCTGCGAGAGGATGGCCCCCACTGCCAGATCGGAGGCGTCAGCTTCCACAACGTACGGTAGTTCAGGGTCGGGATGAGCCAACACAGGAGCAGTGATGAAGGCTTGTTTCAACGCCTCGAACGCTCTCTGTGCTCCTGCGTCCCACAGAAAAGTTGTTGATTTCCTCAGCAAATGGGTGATGGGAGCCACCATCCCAGAAAACCCCTCGATGAACCTCCTATAAAAGTTGGCAAAGCCAAGGAAGCTCTGCACTTCCTTAACGTTCGTGGGAGACGGCCAAGCTACAACAGCCTTCACTTTCCTTTCGGCCATCGTCTGGCCGTTGGGGCTTAGCATCACCCCCAAGAACTCCACGGTGGTGACGTGGAAATCACATTTGCTGAGCTTGCAGTATAAGGAGTTTTCTCTGAGTATCTGCAGGACAGATGACACGTGTTTCACGTGGTCTTCCATGTTTTCTGAATACACCAGTATGTCGTCTATGTAGACTACCACATAGACATCCAGAATGTCTCGGAGCACGTCATTCAGGAAAAACTGGAACGCCGCAGGGGCGTTATACAGCCCAAAGGGTATCACTCTGTATTTAAAGAGGCCATATCTTGTCTTGAACGCAGTCTTCCATTCGTCGCCTCCACGCATACGAACGAGGTGGTAGGCCCCTTTCAGATCTAACTTGGTGTATACCTTTGCGCTCTTGACCTGCTCCAGGAGTACGTTGATGAGTGGCAGGGGGTAGCTGTTCTTTACTGTTATGGCGTTTAACGCCCTAAAATCCACGCACGCGCGCAATTCTCCGTTGGCTTTTGGGATAAAAAAAAGAGGAGAGGCCGCTGGGGACTTGGAAGGCCTGATGAACCCCAACCTAAGCATATTATCCAAATATGAGTGGAGGTGTACGTTCTCGGGTTCTGAGAGCGCATACAGTCTCCCGCTAGGAACAGTAGCACCCGGAACCAGATCGATTTGACAGTCATAGGTACGATGTGGAGGAAGCGTTTCCGCCTGCCTATCATCAAACACGTCCTGGTATCTTAGATACGCTCGTGGGAGCGCTACTTCCTTTTCGGCTGCCGTGGCCACCTCGTACCCTGGTGCCTTCTCCGTGACTGAGCACCCTGATGACATGCAGAACCGGGAACAGAACAGGGAATCCATCTTTACGGTGAGTGTTTCCCAATCGATGGAAGGGTTGTGTTTCTTCAGCCATGGTAACCCCAAGATGACGCCATATTGCGGGGCACAGATAATGTTGAAATCCAAGTCTTCCTGATGTTGCGGTCCGTAGCATGCCATCATCTTCCCCGTGTGTTGACTGATGGGCCCAGAAACCAAACGGCGCCCATCCACCGCGTACACATCCTCGGGTGTCGAACAGGGTAGAAGTGGGACCCCTATTCTTTCTGCCTCCTTCTCATCCATGAACAGCCCCGTGGCCCCGGAATCCACCATTGCTGAAACAGCGACCCATACCTCCTGTACCATGACACGCAGAGGAATGAACAGGTGTCTGGAACCGGTTAAGTCGTGCCGCTGTACGGAAGGGATGTATCCATGACTCCCAGAATCCCCTTCATTGTTCCGGGAGCCTGTTAGTTTACCGCCTTCTTTTCCACCGACGTGGTGGACAGCCGGCTGGGGCGTGAGGGTCCTGTTCTAGGTTTCACCGGACACTCCCGGACGTAGTGTCCCTTTTTTCCGCAGTACAAACAAAGGCCCAGTTTCCTGCGGGTTTCTTTCTCGGTTGCTGTTAGGCTGGCTCTGACAGCCCCGATATCCATGGGTTCGTTCCGTGGATTAGTAGGCGGTTCAGTGGCACTGGTGTGGCCTGAAGTGGAGGGGGTCTTGTCCTTCCTTGGCCCCACACCACGGCGTTCGCTTAGTCTATGCTCAAGGCGTAGCGCCAGACTGATCAGGTCTTCGCAATGCGCAGGTTGGGGGTCTATCTGCGCGATTACGTCCTTCAGCTCCTCACTCAGACCCTGGTGGAAAAGCGCTGTCTGTTTGGCCGGTGGCCATTTGGTTTCTGCTATGAGACGCCTGAACGCGTTCAAATATTGGACGAGGCCCGTGGACCCCTGTTTCAGCTGAAGCAGTTTGCGGTCCGCTGCATAGGAATCAGCTCTTCTGTCGAAGACTTTGACAAACTCCTCCTGAAAAGCCTCCCAATCATACAGCAATGGATCGTCTCTGCTCACCAAAGGAACTGCCCATTGAGCCGCGTTTCCTGCCAAATACGAGATCATGAAAGCCACCCTCGCCTGATTCGTCGGAAACGACTTGGGTTCACAGGAGAAATGCAGAGCCACCTGCGTTATGAACACCTGTACAGTCGCCGGGTCACCGCTGTATCTTTCCGGTGTGGCCAACGGTATGGCGACTGGCATTTCCACCACTACCGCTGTTTGTGGGCCTGCGCCATGAGCCCCTGCGTTGTTGGGGTTCCGCTGTACCTGGTCCATCCTTGCCTTTAGGTCAGCGGTTTCCTGACGAGATGCGGCTAGCTCTGTTTGTACGTCGAGTAATGCGGCCAATACGTCGTCCATGGCTGCCATTCTTCCTTTCTCAACCAGGAGGTGGATTAAGGTTAATAAGGTCGGATATTATGTAATCCCCTGAGTACCCCGGGGTTGAGGTGGGTACAGCCGTAGGAACAGAAACTCAGTAACAACGCGATATTGTGGTGATACACTAGTTGGTTTAATCATACAAAGGAGAACATGAATACAGCAAGGCTGTAGGGCCAGAGAGGTGTGGTGAAGCCGATGTTAAGGGCGTCCAACCGTCCTCTGCACGACTGTCGGTCCCGACAGCCACCCAACAGAGGACACCGTGCTAAGCAGTGGCCGACAATGCCACTCGAACTGTGGTAGCGGGGGTAGAGGAAAGCGTACTCCCTAGTTCGTCCTCTGCATAGATGCCGGTCCCGACATCTCCCAACAGAGGGCAAAAAATAAGTAGTAAGGGAAATCAATAGGCAAAGCCCCTTCGTTCGATTACCCTCGAACGGGGACTGTCGCTCTGCGTGTTCGAGTTCAAAGTCACTCGAATACCCTCGAGCGGGGACTGAGTACTATGGCGCTTCAATGCGCTGTTCAATGCTCGAACCCTCGAGCAGGGACTGGGCATGCTGGCGCTTCGAATGCGCGAAGTTTGAAATGCTCGAACCCTCGAGCGGGGACAGGGCGTGTAGGCGCTTCAAGTGCGCGAAGGTAAATGCTCGAACCCTCGAGCGGGGACAGGGCGTGTAGGCGTTTCAAGTGCGCGAAGGTAAATGCTCGAACCCTTGAGCGGGGACTGGGCGAGCTGGCGCTTCAAATGCGCGAAGTTTATGCTCGAACCCTCGAGCGGGGACTGGGCGTGCTGGCGCTTCGAATGCGTGAAGTTTGAAATGCTCGAACCCTCGAGCGGGGACAGGGTGTGGAGGCGCTTCAAGTGCGCGAAGGTAAATGCTCGAACCCTCGAGCGGGGACAGGGCGTGTAGGCGTTTCAAGTGCGCGAAGGTAAATGCTCAAACCCTCGAGCGGGGACAGGGTATGCCGGCGCCTGGTTGCGCGTAGACCAAGATGTGAGAGAACTTATCTCCAGAGGTACCGCTCACCTGAGTTGAATCACGGACTCCACGGCGGACTCGAAATATCCGACGGCTGTCTTCTACATCCCGGTCCGTTTTATGCCGTCCCTTCCGTGTGCTAGCCTCGCGCATGCGCGCAGCATGATGGGTAGCGTAGTTCCCGCCGGGGTTTGGTATGGGGATTGTAGTCCGGTTACCGTGGATGCAGCGCTGTTTGTTTCTTTGCCATGTTCCGTGTCCTAACACATCCTTCTCTAACTCACTGTTCTCTACTCCTGTGCTGATCTGCTCCTCTCTTCCACCCCACCTCCTCCTTTAGCTCCCTGTTTTTTTCTCCTGTGCTGATCTGCTGTTCCTTTCCACAACCTCCTTCTCTAACTCCCTGTTCTCTTTTCATATGCGGATCTGCTGCTCTCTTCCTCCAGCACTCCCTGTTCTCTTCTCCTATCTATCTCCTTCTCTAATTCCCTGTTCTCTTCTATTCTCCCGTACTGATCTTCTGCTCTCTTCCACCGCCTCTCTCTCTAGCTCCCTGTTCTGTTCTCTTCTCCTGTGCCGATCTGCTGTTCTCTTCCACCCGTCTCCTTCTTTAACTCCCTGTTCTCTTCTCCTGTGCTGATCTGCTGCTCTCTTCCACCCCGCCTCCTTCTTTAACTCCCTGTTCTTTTCTTCCGTGCTGATCTGCTGCTCTCTTCCACCTGCTTCCTTCTTTAACTCCCTGTTCTCTTCTCCTGCGCTGATCTGCTGCTCTCTTCCAGCCCACCACCTTTTTTAACTCCCTGTTCTCTTCTCTTCTCCTGTGCTGATCTGCTGCTCTCTTCCACCCGCCTCCTTCTTTAACTCCCTGTTCTGTTCTCCCATGCTGATCTGCTGCTCTCTTCCACCCTGCCCCCTTCTCCAACTCCCTGTTCTCTTCTCCTGTACTGATCTGCTGCTCTCTTCCACCCGCCTCCTTCTTTAACTCCCTGTTCTGTTCTCCCATGCAGATCTGCTGCTCTCTTCCACCCTGCCCCCTTCTCCAACTCCCTGTTCTCTTCTCCCGTGCTGATCTGCTGTTCCCTTCCACCGCCTCCTTCTCTAACTCCCTGTTCTCCTCTCCTGTGCTGATCTGCTGCTCTCTTCCACCCGCCTCCTTTTTTAACTCCCTGTTCTCTTCTGCTGTGCTGATCTGCTGCTCTCTTCCACATACATCCTTCTGTAACCGCACACACATACAACCACGCACACACACACACATACAACCACACACACAACCACATAAACACACACAACCACACAAACACACACAATCACACACACACAACCACACACACAACCCCACACACAAACATCACCCCACACACAAACACACATCGCCCCACACTCAACCACACACTCAACCACACACTCAACCACACCCACACACAACCACCCAGAACCACACACACACAACCACACACACACAACCACACACACAAAACCACACACACAGCCACACACACAGCCACACCCACACACAACCACACACACAACCACACACATATATCTATCGCCCTCACTCTATCTATCGCCCTCACTCTATCTATCTATCGCCCTCACTCTACCTATCTATCGCCCTCACTCTATCTATCGCCCTCACTCTATCTATCGCCCTCACTCTATCTATCTATTGCCCTCACTCTATCGCCCTAACTCTATCGCCCTCACTCTAGCTCTCTTCCACCCCACCTCCTTCTTTATATCCATGTTCTTTTCTCCTGTGCTGATCTGCTGTTCCCTTCCTCCCGCCTCCTTCTCTAACTCCCTTTTCTCTTCTCTCGTGCTGATCTGCTGTTCTCTTCCACCCCACCTCCTTCTCTACCTCCCTGTTCTCTTCTCCTGTGCGGATCTGCTGCTCTCTTCCACCTGCCTCCTTCTTTAACTCCCTGTTCTCTTTTGCTGTGCTGATCTGCTGCTCTCTTCCACCCACCTCCTTCTCGAATTCCCTGTTCTCTTCTATTCTCCCGTACTGATCTACTGCTCTCTTCCACCGCCTCCCTCTCTAGCTCCCTGTTCTCTTCTCTTCTCTTCTCCTGTGCCGATCTGCTGTTCTCTTCCACCCGCCTCCTTCTTTAACTCCCTGTTCTCTTCTGCTGTGCTGATCTGCTGCTCTCTTCCACATACATCCTTCTGTAACGGCACACACACATACATACAACCACGCACACACACATACAACCACGCACACAACCACACAAACACACACAACCACACACAAAACCCCACACACAAACATCACCCCACACACAAACACACATCACCCCACACATCACCCCAAGCACAACCACACGCACAACCACACGCACAACCACACTCACAACCACACGCACAACCACACCCAACCACACGCTCAACCACACACACAACCACACACAACCACACACACAACCACACCCAACCACACACACATACAACCACACTCACACAACCACACACACACACAACCACACACATCTATCTATCGCCCTCACTCTATCTATCTATCGCCCTCACTCTATCTATCGCCCTCACTCTATCTATCGCCCTCACTCTATCTATCGCCCTCACTCTATCTATCTATTGCCCTCACTCTATCTATCTATTGCCCTCACTCTATCTATCGCCCTCACTCTATCGCCCTCACTCTATCTATCTATCGCCCTCACTCTATCTATCTATCGCCCTCACTCTATCTATCTATCGCCCTCACTCTATCTATCTATCGCCCTCACGCTATCTATCTTTTGCCCTCACGCTATCTATCGCCCTCACTCTATCTATCTATCTTTCACCCTCCCTCTAGCTATCTATTGCCCTCTCTCTAGCTATCTATCGCCCTCCCTCTAGCTATCTATCGCCCTCACTCTATCTATCTTTCGCCCTCCCTCTAGCTATCTTTCGCCCTCCCTCTAGCTATCTATCGCCCTCACTCTATCTATCTATTGCACCACCACAGCATCACTCAGGGGTTCCACAGCATTACTCAGGGGTACCACAACATCACTATGTGCTACCACAGCATCACTGAACGCCACAGCATCACTCGTCGCCACCACAACATCACTCAGCGCCACCACAGTATCAATCTGTGCAACCATTCAACAATACCTGGTTCAAATATTTTCTCTCAATGTTTCAAGCTTTATTACAAATGTCACGAAAAGATGTTAATATTTCACTTCTGTTCTTGTATTTTCGTCACAATAAAATACACTGAACATTATCTTCACAAAAGTTATTTACAAAAGTTTAAGCAATTGCCATTATAAATTACAATAACTTTTATTTAAGTATTAATTATCTAAATAAATTAAAAGCCATTGTTTTTTGTAATATCAATACATCTAAGTCACGTAAATACAAAACATGTTGCATTACAAATGCTATAGGTGTCACATTTGCAAAAGATAAAAGTATTGTCATTGTAAATGACAAAGCTATTAATTTCTCTATTTTCAAAACCAACACATAAATAAAAAATGTGTCATTTACAAGACCAATAGCTCAAACTTTCCTAATGCGAGACCTATTGCATTGCAAATGCTTGTTCTTTTAATACACTTTGTGTGCTAGTCAACTCCAGTTCTATGGATAATGTCATGGCCATGATCAGTGGCTCTAGGGACCTGAATATAGGTGCATCACACATAAAGAGTATGGCTCCTTGTGGTAAGATTCATGGTGCATTTGCAAGGAGCAAGTTCTGGCGTCATTGTAACTATACAGCATGTTTGCAATGGAACTGAGATTTAGGAAACGCATTGATGTGAACAGCGCTTTATTGTGTGCCCTCTGGTTAAGCGCCATGCTCATGGTATGAGCCGTTTTTGTTTCTTATGTTTTCTTTGTTGCAGAATTCTTGATTTGATGTCTGGTTGGCCCTCCCTTAGACTGCACTCTCGTTATTGTTTCCACCTCTCCTAATGCAGTCGCGGAGTGCTTCTTGAATGCTGAGCGATCCAGGGCTTGGTTCCCGATTCAGCCTAACCACTCACAGAAGATCGAGGAGTCCATTGCCACAACACCAAGAAAGTGTCAAATAGGTGGTCTTCTGAATACTTCGACTCTGACATTGAGCACTATGGCGTGTGCTAATTTTTGGAGCTTGCAAGTGCTCAAACCTTAAGGACATTAATGGCTGGACAATAGCGTGAGTGCGCTATTCTGGTTGTTATGTACACATTTCTATATTGTTGTGACATGCGAGGCTGGTCCGCAACTACGTGTGATAATCACCTAAACTGGGAGGCACCTCCAAAACTGTTGCTCAAAATTGAACCAAGTTTGCACAAAGTGTTTTGGCAGCGCATTGACAGAACATCTTATCACAATGTGTGGAAACATGCTTAATTAATAGATGCTGCTCAACGTTATTGCAGACCATCATTAAGAGCAGACCATACAGTGCTTACAGAGCTGTATTGTGGTAGGTATTTGGTACAAGCGCTACCACTCTATGACACAGTTTATTATGGCATGGTGGCATTTATAGAGCTTAACCCCTCCGGTGCCACGGACGGAAAGGAAACGTTCTCGGCTGCAGTCCTGCTGTGCCAAGCACTGAACCGTTTCGTCCTGGCACCAGCCCATAGGGGAAGTGCTGGTGCTCCCTGTGGGCCACCCATTTTAACCCCACCGCTGCCATCCCAACCCCACCCATCGGCAATCAGATGAGGTCAGCCAGCTCAGGGCACAACGTTGTCATCAATTGCAGCCGGGGATGAGCTGGAAGGCATTTGCTTCCAGCGCATCTAGAGAGAGGACGTCTGTTCGGTGAGTCCTTCTACAGGGGGTGTTTGTTTTTCAGAAAACAGACACAGGAGGAAAGGAAAGAGTTTTCCCTTCCCCTTGCCAGTTTGAAGTGGATGTTAGCTCCACAGCCGCGGGTGGGGCGGCAATTGTGGAGCAGGAATCCAAACGCTAGACCATCAGGGATTTGCTTATCTTTTGCTAGGGGAGAGACCCCTTAGCCAAGGGTCGCTTCCCGGGGGGAATATAATATCTATGTTTCTCCCTCCCCGGCCGGTAAATCAGCGAACATTTTTGGTTTATTTGCTGCCAGGGGACGAAACCCACTATACCACCAGGAATGTTTTCTTAGAAACAAATTACGGGGAGCGACCCCTTGGGCAATGGTTGCTCCCCATGGGGGATAATTTGTTTAGGTAATTCCACCCCACCAGAGGGCAGAACAGTTGTTTCTGGGCCGATCTGCCCTCTGGGGGTAGGGGGTGGGGGTGTTGGGGCTGGCAGCCCACTAAACCACCATGGATTGTCTTCTTGTTTGGGGAGGGACCCCTTGGGCAAGAGGCACTCCCCTTGGGGAGAATTTTATTTAATTATTCCAACCCGTAGAGGGCTGATTAGCTGTTTTAAGGCCGACCTGCCGGCTGGGTGGAAGTCTACTGGAACACCTGGGATTGCTTTAACTTTCGTGGAGCAAACCCTTGGGAAGGGTCGCTTCCCTTGAGGGAGAATTTTCTTTAGTTATTCCACACCTGCCAAAGGGCAGATTGGGTGTTTTAGGCCAATATGCCCGCTGAGGAGGGAGGAAGCCCAGTAAACCACCAGGGATGGTTTACTTGTTCGGGAAGCGACCCCCAGGGCAGGAGTCGCTCACTTTTGGGGAGACTTTTTTGTATTATGCCCCCGACCTAAAAAAAGTTGATCTGCCCTTTGTGGGGGCAGAAGCCCATTAAACACCAGGGAGTTATGTCTTGAAGGGGAGAGACCCCTTGAGGAAGGCTCGCTCCCCTTGGAGTTCCATATTTATTTTATGCCGCCCCTCCTTGAGGGCAGATTGGGCATTTTTAGGCCGATCTGCCCTCTGAGCTGTGATTTTACCCCCAGAGAGATTTGTGAGTGGATTGATCCTCAGGGTGGGTGATAACACTTGACTCACCTGGGAATATGGTTATGTATGTGGTGGGAGATCAGCTTCTGGGGTAAGGTTTACTTCCACCTGGTGGTGCCACGCCTCCTTTTGGGGGATATCAGTGACTTTTGATATTTTGTTATTTTCTTTTGTGTTTTAATTTTCTTTACTTTTTTTATTGTTTAGCCAATCGTTTCCTTTCTCTTGTAGGTGAATCCTGTTTGTGGGTGTAGCTTTGGCAGATCTTCAGTTTGTGGAGGTGTGGTTGATAAGCAACTCATTTTGTAACCTTTTCATCTAATTTGTACCCTGTGCCTGTTTGTATAATTTGTTTTGTTAACTTTATGTGAGATTGTCTTTCAAAGTAACATACTGATTTGTGCACGTTCTTTTCAGACTTGTGTGTAATGTTTTTTTTCTTTCTTTCCCTCCAGTGGGACTTCTTTACTGCTTGCTGGGTCTGTGCAGAGTAGGTGCAGTTGATCCTCAGTGTTGCGGTCTCTGGCAAGTGTGTGGTATCGTATTAGAGTAGAAAGGTCTTTGTGTGCTTTGTATTGATTGACTTTTCCTTCTAGATTTAACTATATCCCAGTAGTTTTACTTTCAGTTTGATAAAGCCACACTTTGTTTATTACTTATTTTAAGAAGTGTTGGGTATAGTTGAATTGTTTGTCAGTTACTTTTATTAGTATGGATTATGAATAGCCACTGGATGACCGTTCAGAAGGTTGTTTGTATGCTTTTTGAGTCTTCTTCTGACCATGATTATGACACTGACTCTGCATCTGAGGCAGAGGAGGAAGGCCAGGATTCTACCAGTGAAATGGCTGTCCGAGAGGAATCATCTGATGATGGAGCCAATCAGTACAGATGAAGTGACGCT
The DNA here is from genome assembly GCF_964261635.1 of Lissotriton helveticus. Taxonomy (NCBI): domain Eukaryota; kingdom Metazoa; phylum Chordata; class Amphibia; order Caudata; family Salamandridae; genus Lissotriton; species Lissotriton helveticus. The sequence continues at coordinate 160,818,297 of NC_136072.1, forward strand.
TTTAGAGGAAGACACTGATGTGCCAACGGTGCAGCAAAAGACATCTGGATTGCAGTATGGGTCTGAACGGCTTCTCAATGGAAGTGCTGGACTCTGGGTTTCCCCAACCATGTTGCAGCCAGAGTTGCCCACCTTTAGTGGTGTTACAGGGCGTAGAGTGAATACTAAAAACGTTTTGCCTACAAATTTCTTTCAGTAGTTCAAGGACAATGAATTTTAGGATTAGATTGTTGAGCATACTAATTTGTATGCTGACCAGTATCTGAGGGACAACAGTGCTTGACTTAAGCCCCACTCTAGAACTACCTGGTGGACTCCTACAAATCTGGATGAGTTGAAGAAGTTCTTGGGTTTAACTTTTTTTATGGGCCTCAAAAGCAAGCTGTTGCTGTCTCAATATATTTCTGCTAGTCCCTTGATGGAAAAGGCTATATTTCCTGCAACCATGAGTCATAATAGATATTTACTTCTCCGACGAATGCTACACTTTGTTGATAATGCTTAAGTGTTCCCAGGAGATCACCCTGACTGTGACTGCCCATCCTTGATCACTTTGTAGACTGATTTTCAGTGATCTATGTTCCAGCGAAAGAAATAGCTGTGGCTGAGTCTTTGGTCCTGTTCAAGGGCCAGTTGGTTTTCAGGCAGTACATTCCTAGCAAGAGGGCACACTATGGAATTAAGATGTATATGCTGTCAGAGTAGTACTGGATATGTCTATAATTTCAGGGTATACACCGGTAGGTATTCCAGTATCGACCCCTGGTTGACCGGCCACTTTTGGAGTTAGTGAGAAAATTGTGTGGGAACTTGAAAGAAGACTTTTTAACAAAGGTCACCATTTATACGTAGATTCATTTTTACCCCGGTGTGCACCAGTTTAGAGAATTGCTCAAAGTGTACACTGTTGCTTGTGGCACAATCCGCTCTAACCTTAAAAGCTACCCAAAAGAGTTTGTTTGTAAAAAAAGCTGAGGACGGACAGTGCAATGCCTTGGATAGCAATGAAAGTCTAACTGTGAAATCTTCTGACATGAGTGATGTCTACATGCTGACTACCATCCATGATGAACGTACTTCACCCGTGACTGTGTGGGGTCAGGTTGCTGAAATGCACAAACCTGTGTGCACTTTAGACTACAATAAGCACATGGGTGGTGTAGATAGAGTAGATCAGAGGTTGGAACCTTACACAGCTGTTCGTAAGGCATAAGTTTGGAATAAGAAGTTGGTTGGTTATTCCATTTAGCAACTTTCAATGCCTGTAGTAATCAAGGATTGTTCTCCAGAGTCAAAGAGGACATTTGTTCAGTTTCAGCAGTCTTCGATAGGCAGCCTTGTTGTAGTGGAACAGGAAAGAGTTCCTAGAGAAGCAGTGGTGGAGGATGTGGCTAGATAGAAAGATTGCCACTTTCCTGATCACATTCCTCCCATGGTCCAAAAAAACTTTCCCAGTAAGAAATGTAGAGTCTGTGCCCGAAGAGGTAAGTGGAAGGAGAGTAATATGTACAGCCCTGATTGTCCTTCTAATGTTGGGCTGTTGCCCACATGTTTTAAATTGTACCTCAAACAACTGAGTTTTTGGGTGCAACTGTGAGCGTAAAAGTAAACTGTCTGGTCCGTATTGTTTTATATTTTTTGTTCGGATTTCACGGTTGGCATTAGAGTGATGTATTTAGTTAATGCTGTTGAGTTTGCAGTAATAGTTTTGTATCTACTGCCAATTAGTTTGTGTTTTCTATTTTGTTAAAACAAACGTGATGCCCATATGTGTGGAATGGTGCTCGGCTCGCTGTGTGTGTGTGGACTAGCGTTTGGCTGGCGGTTTGCGTGGACTGGCATTTGGCTGGTGGTTTGCGTGGACTGGCATTTGGCTGGCGGTTTGCGTGGACTGATGTTTGACTGGAGGTATGCGTGGACTTGGGGTGTGGCTGGTGGTGTGCGTGGACTGGGGTTTGGCTGGTGGTGTGTGTGGAGTTACTTTTGGCTGGTGGTGTGCATGGAGTGGCCCTTGGCAGGTTGTGTGCGTGGACTGGTGCTTGGCTGGTGGTGTGCGTGGACTGGCACATGGGTGGCAGAATGCGTGGACTGGTGTTTGGCTTGCGGTGTGCGCGGACTGGTGTTTGCCTGGTAATGTGCAGGACTGGTGTTTGGCTGACAATGAGCAGGACTGGTGTTTGGCTGGCGGTGTGTGAGTGCGGTGACTTGCTGCTGGTCACAACACACACTGCTAGCCAAACACGAGTGCACACACTCCGTCAGCCTGTCTGATTGCTGTGTCAGTCTTGTGAGCGTATGAAAGTGATGGGCCCCTGAATAGCACTATCTGTTGATGCGAATATCGTGATGTGCTGGGTCCGTGGCTGTCGGTGTGCATGGTTTTGTGTGTGTCACATATGAAAGGTGTTGAATGGCCTGTAAAGCAGTTGGTGCCTTGAAGCGGCTTTACTGCTCACGAGGTGTGAGTCATTGGTTCAGGTTTTTGAGCTTTCAATTATTAGCAGTGCACTTCATTTTTGTGAAATCTCCTATTAATACAATTTTTACCTTCTGAACCATTGCTCATACTCATGCCAAATCCAACCAGTATGGTGTGTACTTGAGGAATAGATGGATGGGCAGAAATATGTGTATTATCTGTCTTTCTCTGCCAAGGTGTACATTGTCTCTAGGGAAAATCTACAAACTCTAGATATTTTTGTAAACTAAAAACCCAGGGGAGTACAGGGTGGCATGCCTCCTGTGAATCCCAACATGTTTTCTTACCCACAATGCCCTGCAAACCTCAAAATGTGACTAAAGGGGAGCCTTGTTTCTCTTTGGGGGCATTATTTCACTTACCTGTTGGAGACTTCGCCGCCACTGCCAAGAGTCCCATGGTCTACCGACGCTGTTCCCTCCAGACCCCGGACCCGGGGACCACAACTCCCGGCTGCACCTTCGGCGCGCACGCCGCAACCACGCACAGCTAGCGCCAGGAGGCGTTTAAAAACATTACAGGGTTCTGGTGGAGCGGGAGCCTTGTTTCTCTTTGGGGGCATTATTTCACTTACCTGTTGGAGACTTCGCCGCCACTGCCAAGAGTCCCGTGGTCTACCGACGCTGTTCCCTCCAGACTCGGGACCCGGGGAACACAACTCCCGGCTGCACCTGCAGCGCGCACGCAGCAACCACGCACAGCTAGCGCCAGGAGGCGTTTAAAAACATTACAGGGTTCCGGTGGAGCGGGAGCCTTGTTTCTCTTTGGGGGCATTATTTCACTTACCTTTTGGAGACTTCGCCGCCACTGCCAAGAGTCCCGTGGTCTACCGGCGCTGTTCCCTCCAGACCCGGGACCCGGGGACCACAACTCCCGGCTGCACCTGCGGCGCGCACGCCGCAACCATGCACAGCTAGCGCCAGGAGGCGTTTAAAAACATTACAGGGCTCCGGTGGAGCGGGAGCCTTGTTTCTCTTTGGGGGCATTATTTCACTTACCTGTTGAAGACTTCGCCGCCACTACCAGGAGTCCCGTGGTCTACCGACGCTGTTCCCTCCAGACCCGGGACCTGGGGACCACAACTCCCGGCTGCACCTGCGGCGCGCACGCCGCAACCACGCACAGCTAGCGCCAGGAGGCGTTTAAAAACATTACAGGGCTCGGTGGAGCGGGAGCCTTGTTTCTCTTTGGAGGCATTATTTCACTTACCTGTTGGAGACTTCGCCGCCACTGCCAAGAGTCCCGTGGTCTACCGACGCTGTTCCCTCCAGACCCGGGACCCGGGGACCACAACTCCCGGCTGCACCTGCGGCGCGCACGCCGCAACCACGCACAGCTGGTGCCAGGAGGCGTATAAAAACATTACAGGGCTCCGGCGTCGCGGGACGCACGCGGGCGGACGCCGGGAGTAGCCCGGGACAAGGGCGGGCTGTCTGTGGCCGTCCGGGGACGGAGGAGGACGGGTCGGGCCAATCCCCTAACCTCGTGACCTACGTGAAACATCGGGACTCGGTGCCCAACTAAGCGTACTACCTGTCAGCACTGTCTGTCCAATTTATTGGCCCGAGCCAATTTGGGGTAGGGGGGTACATTATTCTTACAGCTTTGGAAGGCGGTTCAATTTACCACTACTCATGAGTAAAATTACTCGGAGGGGTGGGATAGGTGGCGGTGGGGTTGGGACTATGGACGCTTTTCTTCAACGGGCTGAAGTGGAAATTGACAAGGAGATAGCACTAGTTGTGGGGAGACTCTCGCTAGAGCAGCTACAATGTTCAAATTTAAACCCTGATCAAGTTGTGGCCTCAGAGGCATCCGATAATATATGTCCTCATCCTGATCCCCAACAGGTGCTGGTACTGCCTCCTCTGGATGACAGTGTGCCAGTTTCGCATATTTCAAATTTAGATGGCTCACCTGCATCTAGTCCTTCACCCTCTCCCCCCATTATACGCACTAGGCAGTCACGATTACCTGTTGGGGCTAGAAAGAAAGATCAACCAGTGAAGAGAAAAGCTTATGGTCCCCCGAAATCTAGCCGCCAACAAGCAAAGTTAGCTAAAAATAAAGATTCTACAACTGGGCTGGGTGAGCAATTAGAAAATTCTATCCCCCAAATGTTCCGTCCAGCACCTAATTGAAGGTCTGATATACAGTCCCTCCCTCCAAATGGCCCTGACGAAGGAATCATGCCCGAGTTGATCAGGCACATGGAGGAGTTATTTGGAGCCCTTCTTCCACCAGTAATGAAGAAACTTGAGATGATAGAACGCAGGCTGGACTCTATGGAAATTTATCTTAAAAATGACCGCCTGCATGATAAAAGGGCTCAGAAAATAATTGCACCAGCTTTTAACAATGCTGGTCCCATTGGAACAAGGTGTAATGAGCTAGGAAGCCCGAAGATCACCAATACTATGGTCACTATAGCCCCGGAATTACTTACAGTAGTACCAAACATCAACCCCCCAGCTAAGCCTGCCCCCAAGGGCCCGAGTGGGAGACTATTCCCAAATGTAAATAATTCTTCAAGGGAAGTCACCCTTCACTTACCCCCGTGGCCTGCCCCTATAGTGTTATTTTGGCAAATGTACCCAAGCTTCCAGAGGGTGAGGTGGAGCACTAGTCAGCGCTGAAAAATAAGGTCCTACACTTTCTGAGTAATAAAACAGTCTTGGGAGAACACTTATATGCTAATCTTAAAATGGTTCGTAGGGTATCTTGGTTGGGATACTCAAACAAGGGAATGCAGGGGGACTGTGTTATTGTAAAGTTTGGCTCACCGGAACTGGTCAGACTTATTCTCAGGCAGACTGGATCATTTAGGATTCATCATGATTCTGTAAATGTGCTCCCATTGGGCTATTTTTATCTTTCACGTTCTGAATTAGGAACACAGGCTAAAGGTCAGGGCTTGCCACTGGTTGTCCCCCTAAGTAGTACTCTACCACTTAGTAACAGATTTGAGATCTTTAATTCACTATATTGTAATGATTGACTCCTTCCAGCAGAGAGCAGGGACCATAAGGAATAATGGCCTTCTAGAAATGATTTAGAACCCTGCCCCCTTGGAAATATCTCACTGGAAGCTATCACCCACTCTGGCACTGATGGCTTAGCTAAGAGTGGAACTGACCTAATCCATGAGCCAGCAAAGGTTAGTCAATGTATTGGCTTAATACCAAAGGAGGGTAACGTTGGCATTGGTTCCTATGTACGATCTTACAGTACCAACTCCCCCCATGTACCCACTCTGGTCTCATGGAATGTGGCAGGGCTGAGAAGTAAGGTAACATCCCTGGATGGACTAGCCTTCCTAGATACCAGGGACATTATTCTACTCCAGGAAACATGGCAGGTGACTCCAAAATTCAAACAAGGATATTTAAACTTTTATATTCCAGTCAATCCTAGCCTGCGTGGGAGACCAAAGGGAGGCCTACTCATATGGATAAAGCAGGACAGCAGGTATTCCACTTCTCAGTTGGATACCAAAAGCCCAGATATTTTGTTAATTAAAATTAAATGCCCTGATAAGGACTTATTTGTTTTTAACATTTATTCCAGGGGGCTGCCGGGAGGCAAATCCACTGTAGTAATTGACCAATTAGACGCTCTGCTTGAGCGCCACTGTTCAAAGGGTGATATTATTGTAGCAGGAGATTTTAACTGTTGTTTTGAACCCCTAGACAGCTATGATATAGACCTCACTGTGGAAGAGGATCACATCTGGAACATCCCTCAGTTGATAATACCTCCTATAAAAAGATGGTCAGAGGCCGCGCTTCAACTTAGTCTTATGTGTAGAGCACGGTTTACGTGCCGCAAACGGAAGAACGGTTTCCGATAAACATGGCGCTTCTACCTTTAACAATGGTGTATCCCATAGCCGTATAGATTATATTCTCATTAATAAAGAGAATTGGGCTAGCATTGAGGACATGCGGATAGTGGAACGGGTAGAGAGCGACCATGACCCATTAATTTTATCATTTAGGATATTTCAATAACTTAAGAGCGAGGCCCAACACGACTGTGTGGAAATAGCCCTTTCAAATGATTATAGACGAATAAGATGGGCTAATTGTGCAATGAATGAAGAAAGTATTGTTGCTATGAGGGATTTGACTGTCCAGGCCATAGCGGAACTTCAGAATAACACCACTGTGGTGGAAGTCATATCTAATGTCGGCCCAATCCCTGATAAATTTTGTAATCAGTTAAGATGTTTTTTTGTAAAAAAGGTGACACAAAAGCAGACTGGGCCAGTGAGGAAGGAAGACCAATGGTATGGCAAGTCTTGCAGGGTTGCGTATAAGGCCCTATCAGATGCAGTAAAAACTAAAGATCTAGTTAGGATTAAAACTGCCCGAGTCATGTATAAAAAAAAACAATATAATGCAAAACGCGATTGGGACGAAGAATATTGGAGGGAGCTGCTGAGTGCCAGCAGAGAAAGATCAATGTGCTCTTTTTGGGATATGGTCAAATGGGGAAGGGGGATGAAAAGGGGCGAACCCATTAATTATGTTTCACCTAATCTTTGGGTTTCCTACTATGCGTCCCAGTTTGTGCCTACTGACGCAGATGGTGACAAGCGTGAGGCACTTTCCAACGTCACCCAGGGCACAAATCATCTATCCTTCAGCAGAAAAGATGTCATTAAGATTCTGAACAATATCCCAAAGGCTAGAGCCCCAGGTCTAGACTCAGTTCCAGCAGACCTTTTTGTGCATGACAAGGAGCTCTGGGCTTCTTATATCCACTTGTTAGCCAACGGTATCACTATGGGCTCATCCATACCGGACTCCTGGAAGGGCGCCGAGATTATCCCGATTTTTAAGAAGGGGGAGCGTTCGGACCCAGGAAATTACAGGCCAATCAGCCTTATAGCTTGCATACAAAAGGTAGTGGCAAGGCTTTTATTGCAGCGAATCCAGGATTGGATTGAGGCCAATGATGTCTTATCGCCTCTCCAGGCTGGGTTTCGCAGCCATACCAGTACGGTTGACCAAGTTTTTAGATTTGTTTTAATTTATTGGCGCGTAGTGCTATTGGGGGGGGCACGCTCTTTGCGGCCTTCGTTGATCTTAAATCAGCGTTTGACCTGGTGCCACGTGTAAAAATGTGGGCAGCCCTACAAGAACAGGGCATGCCATCGGATATTTTGTCCCTCTTAATTAGACTACACGAGGACAATTTTGCCCGAGTCCGTTGGAACCAGCAGGGGAGTGGAACTGACAAATTTCCAATCGCCAGGGGAGTCCGCCAAGGGTGCGTACTAGCCCCTACACTCTTCTCATTAAACATCAACAGGGTCATCAGCTACTATGATCATCAACCAACCGATGCTCCTAAGTTGGATGGTAAGCTGATCCCCCTGCTGATGTTTGCAGACGACACGTTACTAATTTCAAAAAACGCAGCAGGGCCTCCAGAGGCCATTGATGTTTTTAAAGTCTTCTGCAATGACCATGGACTTGTCATTAACACAACTAAGACTAGGTTCATGGCCTTACATAAAAATAAATATGTTAGAGGGAAGGTGATTATGAATGGGGTTCAACTGTAACAGACCCAAGTATTCACCTATTTGGGCATTACCCTATCATCTAAATTAGATTGGAAACATCACACAAACCAGCTGGTCAGAAAGCACGCACAACTCATGGGTGCACTCACCAAGGAATTTTACTTGTCACCCACTAGGCCAATTACCCCGGTCTTAAAGATCTATGATACCAAAGTTGGAGCGGCAGTCCTTTACGGGGCGGATTTGTGGGGATTTAGTAATCTAAATAAGTTAACGGGTGCGCAAAGTAAATTTCTGCGCAGTATTACAGGCCTCCCGGTTTCTACCCCTCTGATTCCTCTCTGAGGGAGGTAAAGGCCATATATATGGCTATGGGCCTATCTCCATTGTGGGTTGACCCATCAGCGAATTCCTTTCCTCCTAGAAAAACATTTAGAGACCTGTACTGGAACATGCTTGAGGTAAAAAGATTTGGCTGTTGTATTGAGCCATCATTTACGGCGGAATTCCTAGGACTGAAACACTCTCCAGCCCTCGAGGGTTATTGGGACTGGATTACTATCCCGGGGGACAGGAAGAAATATCATCAGTTCAGGGTGGGGACATTACCACTCAATGCCCTCACTGCGAGGTGGCGCGGGGGACAAGGTTCCGTCTGCCCCTTCTGTCCCACTCAGCAGGAAGGCATTGGGCACATATTATTTGCTTGCCCTGACATAAGGTTCCTAGGATATCCTGGCTAAAACAGTTAGGCCTGAAAACAGGCCGAGAGTCCGTTAGGATCTTCCGAACTGATAATTCCCAGGCCGTGGTTATAGCTGTGGCTAAGTTCCTCCACTGGATGTGGATTATCCGAGCACGTAAAATGAGCCTACAGTGACATTTTAATGGTCTCTTTTAATGCTTTATCATGGGCTTATGTCACCTGAGATTATAGATCTTGTTTAATGATGAATTTATAATTTTTCAAGTTTTAACATTAGGTATGTTTTTTAAAAAGTATTTGACTAATGGAATGGATTGTATATTTATGATTTTAACCGGATTTATTAATACTCGATTATATGTATGTAATTCATGTGTTTTAACTTTTTGATGAATGGCCAACAATTGATGCGGCACCTAGTGGTAGCTACACGTTGTTTTGTTAAAAACTTGATCTTTGACATAACAGTGGGCAATTTTAAATTTGAATAAGTCTAGTCGTTGTAATGTCTTTTATGATTCAAAAATCGAAATAAAGACTTGTGAATTGACTAAAGTCACACATTTTCCTTCCATTACTGTACTATATTCTTCCAGAATCAAAAGAAACAATACATTTCCTAGCATCCAGAGTCTCCCCCGGTATCCCAATAAAAATGCTACTTCATTTGTGTGGGTGGGCCAAGTGCCTGCAACAGGAAAGGGCCAAAAATGTATTGTGGAGACATCAAAATGATCTATCACAAAACAACCTGGTTTTGCAAAGGGAGTCCCCTGCATTTTTGTCCTGGTCTCCGTAGCCATCTGGGGAACCTATCAAACCCAGACTTTTCTGAAAACAGATCCCCCAGGGGTGTCCAGGCAGGTGTGGCTTGCATGGATCACCCAACGTTTTCTTACCCAGAATACCCTGCAAATCTCAAATTTAGCTAAAAAAATAATTCACATTTTTCTCACATTTCTGTGTGGGAAAGTTGTGGGATCACTAGGCAGACACACATTTCCTACCACCCAGCGTTCCCCTAGGTCTCCCAATGAAAATGCTACCTCACTGGTGTGGGTGGGCCTAGTGCCTGCAACAGGTAAGGACCCCAAAAATATTGTAGAGCCATCAAAATGATCCATGACAAAACGACCTGGTATTGCAAAGTGGTCACTTGCATTTGTGGTCTCGGGCTTGGTGGCCATCTAGGGAAACCTACCAAGCCCAGACATGTCTGAAAACTAGACACACAGTATAGTCCAGGGATAAGTGGCTTGTGTGGATCCACCAGTTTTTTTTTTTACCAAGAATCCCATGCAGACCTCAAATTTAGCTAAAAAATAACATTTTCCTCATATTTCTGAGTGGGATGACTGCACCAGAAAAATTTCCGACCACCCAGCATTCCTCTTGGTCTCCAGAGTAAAATAAAACCTCACAAATGTGTAGCGATTGAGGGAATATCACAGCATGCTGATAAGCAAAAAAAAATGTATACGCTTTTAGGCTGACTCTGTTTTGGGCACCTACACAAGTGAGGTATCATTTTTAAATGGGAGACTGAGGGGAACGCTAAGTGGTAGGTAAGTTGTGCCAGCATGCTGATCCGACACAGAAATTTGTTTTTTTAAGGTTTGCAGGGTATTCTAGGTGAGAAAACATTGGGGGATCCATGCACGCCACACATCCTTGGACTTCACCAGATGTCTTGTTTTCAAAAATGTCTGTGTTTGGTAGGTTCGCTAGACTGCCGCAGAGCCCGAGACCAAAAACGCAGGTGCCCCCTTGCAAAGCCAGGTTGCTTTGTGATAGATAATTTTGAAGTCTCTGCAGTAGATTTTGGGTCCTTCCTGTTGCAGGCACTTGGTTCACCCACACAAGTTAGCAGGAGACCTGGTGGATTGCTGGGAGGTAGGAAATTCGTTTTGACCGGGTGATCCCACAACTTTCCCACAAATAAATGTGAGGAAAATGTGATTGGTTTAGCTAAATTTGTGGTTCGCAGGGGATTCTGGGTAAGAAAATGTTGGGGGATCCACACAGTCACACCTCCCTGGACTCCCCCGGGTGTATAGTTTTCAGAAATGTCTAGGTTTGGTAGGTGTCTTATAGGACCCAGCCCCTCTTGACAGTTATCCCCAAACTTTTTGCCTTCCTCCTGTATTTTTCTGACTTTGTTTTCGCTGGTTTTACAACTCTGGGTTCCTTACCACTGCTGACCAGTGCTAAAGTGCAAGTGCTCCCTGTGTAAAATTGCATTTGCGATTGGTTTATCCATGATTGGCATATTTGATTTGCTAATAAGTCCCTAGTAAAGTTCACCAGATGTGCGTAGGGCCTGTAAATCAAATCTTGCTAGTGGGCCTGCAGCACTGATTGTGCCACCCACATGAGTAACCCTGCAAACGTGTCTCGGACCAGCCACTGCAGTGTTCGTGCGCGCAGTTTTAAATTGCCATTTCGACCTGGCAAGTGCACCCACTTGCCAGGCCCAAACCTTCCCCTTTACTACATGTAGTCACCCCTAAAGTAGGCCAAAGGCAGCCGCATGGGCAGTGTTGAGTATATTTAAACGGTATGACATGTACTGGTGCATTTTATATAGCCCTAATAGTGACATATACGCTAATTTCATTTTTTACTATTGGAAGGACTATCTATCCCATAGGGTAACATGGGGATTGACTTGAAATATCTTTTAAGTGTAATTTCCCATTGGGAGTAGATAGAGATTTGGAGTTTGGAGTCTCTGTACTCACAGTCTACAAATACATCTTTTAGTGAAGCTGGTTTATAAAAAAGAACCATGACAGAGTGTAGAGGAGATCACTAGGATAACCCAAAGTTCCACCCCCTCAACCTAGCCCATTTGTATCATGGCATGGTCCACGTCAGAAGGGAAAGTGTAACCGGTACCTGCATAAACCCTATATTTCTGTTCCCAGCTTCAAGCCGCCCTGTCTGATTGCCCAACTGACGTCTGCCATGAGCATGGCTGTATGTAACGATCCACCAATGGAAATCTGCTCTGCAGTCTTGTTGGAAGGATTCCTATTGCATTCCATGTTCATTGACTCAGGGAGGTGAAGCTATGTGTCACGGAGTACTTATTTTTTATATTTGTGCCTTATTAAATCAGGATTTAGACATCAAGGAGGCATGAAGACCTTCATTTTCTTTCACAGGCATGAAGACCTTCATTTTCTTTCACACTTTATAATTAAAGAAACTCCACAAACTAGTTTAGAAGAAGGCTACGAGCAGAGGCTGAATATTTCACTGTCGCACATTGAAATGTATGTAATCTATCCCAGGACAGAGAAAGAAGACTGCTCTGCTTGGCTGGGAAGTAGCACGGAAAGTGTCCCTCAAAACTAAGGACAAGTCCAGTGACTCAGCATACTATAATGAACAGCGCTGATGAATTGACCTTGCAAACTAGAGGACTATGTCACTAACCCATCACAATAAATCTCCAAGTGACTGGAAGAAAACAAGTTACTTACCTGTAACTGTAGTTCTCCAGTATTGGAAGCTTTCATAGATTCACTTGCACCCACACTCCTCCTGTGAAAGGCTCACCTTAGATTTAATACAAAAAGTGTTCTTTATGCACAAGTGCGTGAAAATCTGAGGGGCAAAAGCTTCTCTCAGGAGTGTTCTAGAGGGTGAGGAGCTCTGATTGGTTCAGGGAAAAGTTTGGGCCTTTTTACATAACAAAGGCTATGGGTTGCAAAAGGAAAATGGGCCTAGGCCTCCAGTATTGGAACTTTCATAGATTCACATGCCTGAATCAGAATAGCGAGCAGTGATATCACAAAGCACATTTGTCGCTTACATTTCCTAATCATGTAATGTATTAAGAATATAATCAAGCATAGCAAAATACAATAAATGTGTCTTTGCAAACAAGAGAAAATGATGGAGGGATGAAAAGAAAAAGGCTCACCGTCACTGGATGATATTTCTCAGCACCGCTTCTCCCACCGCCGCCTCGAACTCTGCGGCTGCCTCCAAGCAGTAGTGCCTTGTGAAGGTGTACGTAGATGCCCAGGTCGCTGCTCTGCAGATATCCTGGATTGGCACTCCTCCAAATATCGCTGTGGATGTGGACACTGCTCTCGTCGAATGGGCACGAACTCGTGTGCCTAGAGGTTTCCCAGCAGCCTGATGACAGTAGACAATCGCACTGGAAATCCACCTGGCAATCCCTCGTTTTGATAAAGGGAAACCTTCATGGGTGCACTGAAAGCGACGAAGAGCTGTGAAGATTTGCGAAAACTCTTAGTCTCTTTTAGATAGAATTTGAGGCATCTTTGAACGTCTAGCGAATGCAAAACTTTTTCCGCTGCCGTTGTTGGTTGAGGAAAGAAACGTTTCAAAACCAATGGTTCATTCAAATGAAAGTCAGTTGGCACTTTAGGAATACATTTAGGATTAGTCCTAAGAATCAGTCTGTCTCCTTTAAACTGTAGAAAAGGATCTTGAATCGTTAGAGCCTGCAGCTCTCCTACTCTTCTCGCTGAAGTTAAAGCAATGAGAAGCGCCACCTTCCATGATAGGAACTTAGGGTCTGCCCTGTGGATTGGTTCAAAAGGATGTTTCATCAATTGTGACAACACTATGTTGAGATTCCAGAGCGGTGGTGGAGGCTTTATTGGAGGAAAAACTCTGAATAATCTCTTCATAAACTGTTTGATGATCCTTGATGACGATAAGGAGGGACCTGAGGCAGACCTCCTGTATATTGCAGCTAAATGCACCTTTAGAGATGCATGAGCCAATCCAGACTTAGCTAACAGTAAGATGTATGGTATAATTTCATGTGGTGCCGCAGCCAGAGGATGGATCCTATTCCGTTGACACCAGAGACAAAATCTTTTCCATTTCATCTTGTAGGTTTTGTTTGTGCTATCCGCCCTTGTCTTAGAGAGGATATTTCTACATTCTGTTGAAATATTCAGGTGTCGAAACTCACAGTGCTCAGGAGAAAGGCTGCTAAGCGCAAGTATTTCGGGTCCGGATGGAGCACTTGTCCCCGGGACATAGTCAGAAGTGATGGCATCGATTGGAGGCGGATTGGTTGACTCTCCGACAGTAGCAGAAGCTCCGTGAACCAGTGTTGCCTGGGCCACCATGGGGCTATTAGTATGAGCCTGCACGGTTCTTTCTTGATCTTCGCAATCACTAGCGGAAGGAGGGGAATCGGAGGAACAGCGTAGGCGAAGACGCCGGACCATGCCATCAAAAAGCATTCCCCCAGGACCCCCACTGGGGAAGCCAGCTTGTGAAGAACTGGCATTTCTTGTTCTCCCTTGTGGCAAAAAGGTCTAATGTTGGTTTCCCCATGATCTGAGTCCAGGACTCCTCGGTCCAACTCCCAATCGTGGCAGGATGATTCGAGCCTGCTGAGGGTATCTGCTTTGGTGTTCTGATCTCCTGGGAGGTGTTCTGATCTCCTGGGAGATGTTCTTCTGACATGGATATCCCTTGCTGTAGAGCCCATTCCCATATTTTTTGGGCTTCCTGAGAGAGGGAGAGCGATCTTATTCCTCCCTGTTTGTTTAGATAGTGCATCGCAGTCGAGTTGTCCGTTCTTATCAACACCGACAAACCTTTTATCCTTGAGAGGAAAGACAACAATGCGAGGCGTACTGCTCTGAGTTCTAGCAAGTTTATGTGTAATTGCTGTTCTTGCAACTTCCAACGACCGCTGACTTGAAGGTCCTGAAGAAATACTCACCACCCTTCTAGGGATGCATCTGTAGTCACTACCAATGGGGCTGGTGCTGCGAGGAACGAGAACCCTTGAGAGACATTTAGTTGTTGTGTCCACCATGCTGCTGCCTTTCTCATGACCGGTGTGACTTGGATCACATCTTTGAAGGATCCGCTTGACGCCATTGAAGGTCGAGTTGCTCTTGCAATGGGCGCATTCTTAGTCTGCAGTGAGGTACAAGGGGTATGCAAGATGATTTTACGCCCAGCAATGATTTGTACCTGCGTACTGAAAGATACTTTCTTTTTTGAAACTCCTGGAAGTGAGACACAATCTTCAGCTGTCTTTCTTTGGAGGGAAATGCCTTGTTTCTCTCTGTGTCCACAATTGCTCCCAGAAAAGTGATCTGTTTTGTTTGGATGAAGGGAGGATTTTTCCTCGTGTAGAGTCAATCCCAGCCTGGTGAACAAATCTATGCAAGCCCTTGTTGACGCTCTGGCTAGTGCTTCCGATGGTGCCTTGACTAACCGGTCATCTAGGTAAGGAAAATCTTGATGTTTCTGTTTCTTTAAGACAGCTGCAACTGGAGCCAGGCCTTTTGTGAACACTCTTGGGGCTGACTTCAGGCCGAATGACAGTACCTTGAATTGGTAATGTTCTCCGGCTACCATGAACCGAAGGAACTGCCTGTGGGAAGGATGGATGGGGACATGAAAGTACGCATCCTGTAGGTCTAAGGTAGTCATATGATCCCCCGGGTTCAATAGTAGAAGGATGTCCTGAAGAGAAACCATCCTGAAAGATTGCTTCTTGAGATAGGTGTTCAGTGGTCTGAGATCCAGTATAGGATGCCATTTGAGAATGTTTTTCCTGACTAAAAAGAATCGGGAATAAAAACCCTTTCCTCTTTGGGAGTTCGGCACCGGTTCTATTGTTCCCTTTCGGAGCACTGCCCAAATCTCCTTCCGGTTTTGATGCAAATGGTTGACCTTGTGATGCATCGATGGCGTACAAGGGGGTGTTTGTAAAAATTCTAGAGTGTGGCCGAATTGAATAATGTTGAGGACCCACTGGTCCATAGTTATTTCCTGCCAATTTTGAAGAAAATGAGCAATCTTTCTCCCCAGGGGAACATATGATCCCAGTAGAATCGGTGTAGCCCGAACTTGAAGGTTGTCATTGTCGTTGGGCGTTGTCTTTCCCCTGACGACCTCCTCTACCTCTTGGAGTGGATTTGGTATAACCTCCAGATTGTCGCTGTGTATACTGCGGACGGTAGGGCTGAGAAGAGATGGTATAAGAGGAATATCTCCCTTGTTGATATCCTCCTCTGTAAGATGGTTGACCCCTACCCTTAGAGCCTCAAAAGGAACTTTTCTATATTGTAGAGTTCCCAAAGCTTTAGCAGTATAAGTATCTTTTTTGATACTTTGAAGTGTGTCATCCACATGCTTGCCAAACAAGTCTTCCCCGTTGAAAGAAAGATCCAAGATTTTATTCTGGACCTCAGGTCTAAAAGCTGTTGCTCTCACCCATCCTTGTCTGCGCAGCACTGCTGCTCCTCTTAGAGACCTGAAAGCCGTTATCGCTATATCAGGAACAAGATGGACTATGGAAACATCTTGTTCCTAGGGTCCAACGAGGGCTGCCTTGGTCGCCTGCAAGTTATCCAGAATTCCGCCGCTAGACTGGTGCTAAGAAGACCCAGGAGAGCAAATTCTCAGAAGGCTCTGGATGCGCTTCACTGGCTGCCTGTGAAGAAACGCGTGCTGTTCAAATGCCTCCTCTTCTGTCACCGAATTGTCTGGGGCAGGTCGCCCGCCTACCTTAGGGACTTAGTCAGCCGCTACGAACCAACAAGGACCCTCCGGTCGGTGGGTACCGGGCTGCTGACAATTCCTAGGATAAGGAAGGCCAGAATGGGTGGTCGATCTTTTGCTTTCCAAGCAGCTCAACATTGGAACAAACTCCCTCCTGCTCTGAGACTGGAGAGCAGTGAAGCGATGTTCAGGGCAAAGCTAAAAACACAACTTTACGCCGAGTAGGGACAAAGGCTCATATTGGTGATCGTTAGGAGCTCTTAGCGCGGGGACACGCCGAGATGGCGTTACTGGGCGCTTTATAAGCTCTTTTATTATTATTATTATTATCCATAGCGCAATCTATGATTTCTGCCTAAGTCCTCTCTCCTTCTTGAAGAATCTTCCTGGCTTCCTGCCTCTCCGCTTCTGGCATACGGTCAATATATGGTGACAGGTCGCACCACATTTGCCTGTTGTATCTTCCTAGGATGGCCAGGGCATTCGCAGCCTTCACTAGCAGAGCTGACATCGAGGAGAATCTTTTACCCGTGTTGTCCAGCCTCCTTCCCTCTCTGTCTGGGGGCGCCGTAATTGGAGCCGACGGATTTCTCGACTTCTGCTGCGCCGGTTGTGTAATAACCGAGTCCGGTTTGGGGAGACCCAAAAGACAGGCCGGAGCATCTACAGCCGCTTTATATTTTTTAGCCAGTCTTGCAAGCACTGGAGTGACTGTAGCCGGTGATTCCATCACCTTTAGGCCTTCTTCCCAAATATGACTTACGATCGGCAAGGACCGAACAGGCCTACGATGTGTTTCTTTAAAGTCATATAGGAAACACTCAGCTTTATCCTCCACCATGGAAAGTGCGAATCTTTTAGTGGCCCTTTCCATCAGGTTATGAAAACCACCAATGTCCTCTGGTGGGGAATCCACAGGTTTTGGTGAGGGAGACGAAGGTGAAGGAATGAGGTAATCGTCCCACTTCTTACTAGGATCCGTAATCTCCTCCTCTTCCTGATCATCATCAGTAGTGTCAGGATCCTGCTGAGGTCTTGGTGGCGGAGATTTAGGGAGAGGCTCTGGCAAGATCTCCCGCCTATGCACTGGCGTACTTGGTACAGAGCGTGGTCGTGGTGTAATCTCAGGAATTTCCTTAGAGGCCTGAAGTGCAGGATATCTTTTCTTATAATCCTCAAGCATGAATTGAAGATCCTTTATTAGAGAATATGGTACACTTGTCATCTCCTCGCGTTGTTCCTGATGGTGTTGTGGTTGGGGATGATCCTGAAATTCTTCATACTCATCCTGCGAGTCCTCTTCCTGGTATTTTACCGTTAGTTGGGATGAGCTACTAGTATATCCTAAAGGACCACCATCATCTTCGTCCTCTGAATCTTCTTCCTCTAGAAGGTGAGATGGAACTAATGGCGGCACTTTACTTGGAGACTTAATTTCCAGTGTAATTGTTCTTTTCCAGGCCAAAAAACGCTTTTCCGGGATTTTTTCCCTCGACGATGAGCTCGTCGACGAGATTGTCGTCGCTGCCGTCGACGAAATCATAATCGTCGACGAAATCATAATCGTCGCGCTACCGTCGACGTTGTAGTCACCGTGGTCGTTGTAGACTGTTCAATCAATCAATCAGTGACACTTATAAAGCGCGCTACATACCCGTAGGGTCTCAAGGCGCTGGGGGGGGGGGGGGGGTGCCGCTACTGCTCGAACAGCCAGGTCTTCAGCTTCTTCCTGAAGGAGAGGTGGTCTTGGGTCAGGCGCAGGTCGGGAGGGAGGGAGTTCCAGGTCTTGGCGGCCAGGTAGGAGAAGGACCTTCCTCCTGTAGTCGCTCTTCGGATGCGGGGGACGGCGGCGAGGGCGTGGTTGGCTGATCGGAGGTGGCGTTTGGGAGCGTAGAAGTTGACTCGGCTGTTGAGGTAGCTCGGGCCTTGATCGTGTAGAGCTTTGTGTGCGTGGGTGAGGAGGCGGAAGGTGATTCTTTTGTTGACGGGGAGCCAGTGAAGGTCTCTCAGATGTCCGGAGATGTGGCTGGTTCGTGGGATGTCGAGGATGAGTCTGGCTGAGGCGTTCTGGATCCGCTGGAGTCTCTTCTGGAGCTTGGCGGTGGTACCGGCGTATAGGGCGTTGCCGTAGTCCAGACGGCTGGTGACGAGGGCCTGGGTGACGGTCTTCCTGGTCTCGGTGGGGATCCACCAGAAGATCTTTCGTAGCATGCGCAGGATGTTGAAGCACGACGAGGAGACGGCGTTGACTTGTCTGGTCATGGAGAGGGAGGAGTCCAGGATGAATCCCAGGTTGCGTGCGTGGTCTGTCGGTTTGGGTGCGGTGCCCAGGGCGGGTGGCCACCAGGAGTCGTCCCAGGCGGAGGGTGAAGAGCCCAGGATGAGGACCTCCGTCTTGTCTGAGTTCAGTTTCAGGCGGCTGGTCGTCATCCACTCGGCTACCTCTTTCATCCCTTCGTGCAGGTTGGCTCTGGCGGTGGCGGGGTCGTTGGTCAGGGAGAGGATCAGCTGGGTGTCGTCGGCGTAGGAGATTATGCTGAGGTTGTGTTTGCGTACGATGGCCGCGAGGGGGCTCATGTAGACGTTGAAGAGGGTGGGGCTCAGAGATGATCCTTGGGGGACGCCGCAGATGACTTCGGAGGCCTCTGACTTGTACGGTGGCAGGCGGACTCTCTGTGTTCTTCCGTCGAGGAAGGAGATGATCCATTCCAGTGCCTTCTCCTGAATTCCGACGTCGCTGAGGCGCTGCACTAGGGTGCGGTGGCAGACAGTGTCGAATGCCGCGGAGAGGTCTAGGAGGATGAGGGCCGCTGTTTCTCCATTGTCCATCAGGGCTCGGATGTCATCGGTGGCGGCGATGAGGGCGGTCTCGGTGCTGTGGTTGGCTCGGAAGCCGGACTGTGAGGGGTCGAGGGATCCGTTCGTCTCGAGGAAGGCGGCCATCTGCTTGTTGACGGTCTTCTCGATGACTTTGGCTGGAAACGGGAGGAGCGAGATGGGGCGGTAATTCTTGAGGTCGGTGGGGTCCGCTGTCGGTTTCTTGAGTAGGGCGCTGAGTTCGGCGTGCTTCCAGCTCTCAGGGAAGGTGGCGGTGTCGAAGGATGTGTTGATGATGTCTCGCAGGTGGGGTGCGATGACAGCGTCGGCCTTGTTGAAGACGTGGTGAGGGCAGGGGTCGGCCGGTGATCCGGAGTGGATGGAGTTCATCGTGCGGATGGTGTCTTCGGTGCTGATCGGGGTCCAGGCGTGGAGGGTGGTGGTGGGGGGTGGTTGTTCGGTCATGGTGTGCGTTGGTTGGTTGTTGAAGCTGCTGTGTATGTCCGTGATCTTGTTGTGGAAGTATGAAGCGAGGGAGTTGCAGAGGTCTTGCGATGGGGTGATGTCGTTGTTTCCTGCGCTGGGGTTGGAAAGCTCTTTCACGATGTTGAAGAGTTCCTTGCAGTTGTGTGCGTTGTTGTCCAGCCGGTCCTTGAATGCTGTTTTCTTGGCGGCGCGGATCAGCTGGTGGTGTTTCCGGGTGGCAAGTTTGTAGGAGGTCCTGTTGTTCGGTGTCGGTTCCCTTTTCCAGACTTTCTCCAGGGCTCGGCAGTTCTTCTTGGAGCTCTTGAGTTCGTCGGTGAACCATGGGGCCTTCTTGCTGCCGTGTCTGCTAGGCGGGGTCCTCAGTGGGGCGAGTTCGTCCGCGCAGTTGCTGATCCACTTCGTGAGGTTGTCGGCGGCCTGGCTGGGGTTCGCTGAGCTGGCAGGGGGGTGCTGGCTCAGGGAGGTGGCGAGCTGGTCTGTTGTGATCTTGTTCCAGCTTCTGCGGGCCGCCTGTTGCTGGTGTTGGTGGGTCGTCGTTCTCTTGAAGGTGAAGTGGTCGTCCGTGGTCGTCGCCGTCATCGACGATCTTATCGACGATGCGAGCGTAGTCATGGTTGTCGTCAGTGCCATCGTCGTCGAAGGACACGTCGTCGACACCGTCGTCGACGGTGGAAGTCCTGACGGCGATACAGCTTTAGATACAGCCTTTACCTCAGATTTCGTCAACGGCGCCGCCGCCGCCTTCGTCGACGATGATGTGAATTTTCTCGTCAACGACACAGATCTTTTCTCCTTCTCTTCAGAAGGTGTAGAAGATGATTTCTTGATGGTAATTTTGACTCTGTAAGGAGATTTTAAAGGCTCTGTGGTAGCTTTCTTCACTTGTTTCGCTTCCAAAGCAGAACCCTTCTTCTCCTTAGTTTTGTCTGAAGGAGATTTTGAGGGACTGCGCCCTGAAGACCCTGGAGTGGTCTTTTTTGGGGCCTTCTCAGGTCTCTCACCTGAGGAGATCTGCTCCTTTTTTGAGATCTCCTAGACGAAGATGACTCCTCCTCGCTCTCTCTTGAGAGGATCTCCTTCCTGGATTTAACCTTCTGAAGCAGGAGTAGTAGTCTTCCCTCACGATCTCTCAAGGTCTTATTTGAGAAGGTTCGACATACCTTACAATCCTTTGCTTGATGGTCTGGATAGAGGCAGTATATGCAGTCTTTATGAGGGTCATCTGTATAAAGCATTTTTTTTCAGAGCAGATGGCAAACGCTCTAAATAATCCTTATTTCTCCTTGTCAGCCATGGTAGGAGAATGAGGAACTTCAAATATGGAAAAACTGGAAAAAAAGAGAACTCAAATCCTAGTAAAAAAAGAGTATGATTGAAGAGTTTGAGCAGAGCTCAAAGGAGACTCCCTAGCACAACGTGCGGTAGAAAATCTGAGGGGCAAAAGGTTCTCTCAGGAGTGTTCTAGCGGGTGAGGAGCTCTGATTGGTTCAGGGAAAAGCTTGGGCCTTTTTACATAACAAAGGCTATGGGTTGCAAAAGGAAAATGGGCCTCGGCCTCTTTTCAGTTTGCTATACTACTAAACATTGCTTTTTTATGTACCTGAGACTCCAGTCTCGACGACGGGGAATGAGACTCCTGTCTCAGCGACGGGGAATGATTCAGGCATGTGAATCTATGAAAGTTCCAATACTGGAGTTACCCTTATTGTATCTCACTGACTCTTTTTCAAAGGATTAATGAATGCAAGTCAAAAGTGACATGGTCTTGGGGAACAGTAGACGTACCGATTAAAATGGGAGCAAGCACTGAAGAAACCAGTCACCGTAGTACAGAAACGGAGCCCAAAAGAGATAAGAAAACTGATGTGCTTTCATAATAATGAGAAATGGCCCATTCTAAAAATGGACTTTATCCTGGAAGTAAAAGTAAAAAATCAGACACAGGAACAAGCTGAATGACAATTACATGTATCATATCTACATAAAGAGGAATAAATATTCAGGGATACAGTAAGCCACAGAAGAAAAAGGATTTCTATATTAGGAACATTGTTGTTTCCAAGTTAAGGGGCAAAGAGCCAGGAATCAGGTGGTCTTCAAAGGGAAATATGAGGTTGTGGTAAAATGGTAGTCTCCAGAGTTTAAAAAAAGGAGTAGGGCAATTCTAGGTGCATAAAAGGAAGAACTTGCAAAATGTTCACAGTCATGTCTCTCACTATGACTACCCAAACATGTCGCAATCTCTACCAAACATACAGTCGGCTGACAAGGACCTGTTAAAACGACTGCAGCATACTATCTGAGTAAGATATACGGCAAGCCATCAAACATATGAAAAATGGGAAGGCAGCAGGACCTGACAACATGCCTGCAGAGCCTCTGAAGGCATAAATAATATTTGTTGGCAGACCCTTTTCTTTTTCAACTGGTATACTCACTTTGTGTTAGTTTTTAATATTGTGGTGGTTGAATGTACGAGGTGTGTTTGTGTAACGACTGAATTAGTTTGAATGATAGTATCCGTGTGAATTCTGCTGCACTTTTTTCTTGTGTCCACTTACAGTGTTTGTAAATTTATGTCTCAATTGTTTTTTGAAATTCTAAACAATCTATAAATTATATTTGCAAATAAAACAGCTATTAAATAGCACCAAATGCATTGAACAGTTGTCTATGCAGTGATGTTAAGACTGTGATTTTGAATGAGGTATCAGTATTGGCATTTTTCTTGCTATTAAATTTGAGTGGGCTCAGCCTTACTGATCAGAGCCAAACCCTGTTTTGCTACCGGAGCCACTGAAGGCAGGCATTGAAACATCAACAGATATGCTCTACGCCATGTTTGAAAGGATCTGGGATGAGGAAAAGGTGTCATCAGACGAATATATGACATTACAACGCAAACAATTACAAAGAATGCTTTTACATCGCAGTGTTTACAATGCAACTACCATTAAATCGCTTGATTTTACAACACATACAATTACAACGCATTTTTTAAAACTGCCATTACAATGCATTCTATTACAATGCATTCCATTACAACGCATACCATTACAACGCGTAATACTTTTAGTGCAACAGTAGGGTAAGAGTTGAATAGCGTAGGGGTAAAATGTACTATTCCCCCTCCAGTGAGTGCAACAGTAGGGAAAGTGTTGGATAGTGTAGGGGTAAAAATTACTGTTCCCAACTACCCCAAAACCTATACCCGCCCTAAAACTTAAAAATCTCCATTAATAACCTCATAATGCGTTATGATGGCATGAGTTGTAATGGCATACATTGTAAAGGCACTTGTGTTGTAAAAGTTACATTGTTAAGGCATTGCGATGTAACGCCAGAGTTGTAATGGACATTTCCCAATCAGACTGGAAAGAGGGCTATCTCGTCAAGATTCACAAGAAAGTTGAACTGAATAACTGCGCAAACTACAGCAGGATAGCTCTTCTATCCAGCCAGGCAAAGTGTTCAACAGAGTCATCCTAAACAGAATGAAGGAACAAGTCAACATTCAATTGCGAGATCAGCAAGCTGGCTTCGGCAGATATAGATTCTGCACAGATCCGATTGCAACACTGTGCATCATCAGTGAGCACTCAATGTAATAGAACTCATACCACTATGTCAACCTCAATGACCATGAGAAGGCAGTCGACAGTGTAGACAGAGTGACCCTTTGGAAACTCCTCTGCCACTATGGTGCAGCAGACAAAACTTGTAAGAATCACCAGAGACGCTTCAAAGGGAATGCCCTGCAAGGTAGACCATGGAGGACAACTCATGTACGCCTTCCAAGTACGGACAAGAGTCTGTCAGGGTTGTTTGCTTTTGCCTTTTCTTTTCCTGCTGATCATAGAATGGATCATGAAGACATACACAGCAAGGAGAAGAAAAGGAATCCAGTGGACACCTTGGACGCAGCTTGATGCACTAGACTTTGCAGATGACCTGGCCTTACCCTCCCATACCCATCTGCAGATACACGAGAAAACCAACAATATGGCAGACTTGTCAGTACAACTTGGCCTCATCATCCATAGGGGAAAAATCAAAATCCGGAAGGCTAACACAGCCAGCACAACTGCGGTCACTATTGTAGGCAATGCACTGTAAGAAGTTGAAGCCTTCATCTACCTGGACAGTGTCAGACAAGTATGGCAGTACAGAGGCCGCCGTCAAGACAAGAATCGGCAAAGCAATGGCTACCTTCATTCAGCTAAAGAAGATATGGAGCACCGAACACTGCAAATCAAGACAAGGCTTTTTAAAACCAACATACAATCAGTACTTCTGTAAGGAATGCTGACCACCAACAAAGTCTAGACCTTCATTAGCAACAATGGCCTATGGCAGCAGACTTTTCAACTCCCTGCTCATGAAGAAATCATGAAGACGCTGGTGCTGAATAGGTCACACCCTCCGCAAGCCCACATGAAACGTCACCAAGCAAGCCCTGATCTGGAACCCTCAATGTAATAGGAAAAGAGGAAGGCCAAGAAACACCTGGCACCGAGGCCTCGAGGCAGACTGCAAGGAGATGGGTTACACCTGGAGTCAGACTGAAAGAAAAGCCTAGGCCGAAATGAATAGAGAGCCCTGGTTGATGGTCTATACCCAAGGGGTATTAGGCCTAAGTACCCTGGGAGAGATGTTCATATGCAACATACAATTGACAAATCAGCAAGAGGAACCTGGGTTTGGGTTAACTATCACAGAGAACTATTTATTTTAGATCTGGAATTAGAACCTTTAATAATTAAAATGAATGGAAGGTAAATTCCATTCAATCACAGACTGACTCAAAAATACTCCAGAAAAAGAGGAAAATTGGGAGCAACCATGCGCAAAGGAGAAAGATTTATGACAACATGTTAGTCAACTTACTTTTCTTATATAACGTGAAGATATGTGTCAAGCAGTACTGATTGCTTTTCTCATCCTGAGTCCCTAGCAGTGGTGTTCAACAATTAGGTACCAGGCCGGTTTGAAGCCAATTTCATCATATTACAAAAAGGGGACCAAACCTCGTCTCTATCAGGAAGCCTCCATACCTTTGGTGGGAACCTCACTGCTTCATGGAAGCCAATCAACAAAAGCATTTATGAGTATGTGGCAAAGTTCTACCTGAGTACTATTTTACACACTCTTACACCTTATTATGAAGTGGACACAAAATATCTATCTCCTTATTACTTAAAGTGCAAAAAGAACATAGTCTTTTCTGTTTGTACTAACTGTGTATGAATATCTCCTGAGCATTTCTATTTTTAGGTTTTGAAGCCAAAACACAAAGTCATCTAAGAGTACGTAAAGAAGTGCATTGAACAGCTGGGAAGGTCAGTCTCCGACTTTATGCATAGACAGAAAAAACAGACATCACTGATGGGTGGGCGATTATAAGAAGTCTAAATGTCTGCTCAAAGGTGACTGTACATGTGGTTTTAGCAATATTGAGGGGGACAACACTGGTCACTTTGCACATTCAAATTATGGGGATGCTCTTAATCCGTTGATCTTATCACACAACTTAAATTTTTTATCAGATATTTGGAGAAAAGGATGGAAAAAATCCACCCACTTTCCTAGGAAGGGGTAAGGTCAGTACCATTGATTTTGTCCTTGTCTCAAGGGACTTGGTATGCAACCTTAGTCATTATGGGATATGTCACCTCCCGTACAACGACCATATCCCTATTATAATACGTTTCCGCCCCTTCTCTTGTTACAACACACAAGGTAGGACCAAGCCTGCAGTTAGTTATCAACCAAACAAGGGGGTTCGTCTAAACTGGGGATCAATAGATCCAAATAACCTTTTTAACACCTTGATGATGGAAGCCTCCAATGAGATCACCAGTTGTCTATCCACAGCGGAGGACCCGTCCAAAATTTGAGATAACTTTACGAAGATCTGTGAATTTACATCCTGCAGGCTCGTATCGAACAAACCCCTAAATGAGCGAGACGTGCATCCATGGTTTAGTCCTGAATGCACTAGAGCTCTCAAAGCCCTAAAACAGGCCACTAATAAAATACCACAAGATACTACTGCCATAAAGGAAGCACAACATAAATATAAGCTAGCCCTACAAGAAAGGAAACAGGTTATTCAAGCTAAAGCGTGGGGGGTCTAAATAAAGCAGCTGATCTGAAAGATACTAGACTCTTCTGGGTGTAGTCAACCAACCTTTTTTGTCGTACAACAGAACTTGTAGCATTGAGTGCCATGTCCCTGAGGTCGACTGGACCACCCACTTTTCCTCGATTTTTAATCCAGATCACAAAGTTGGTTTGTCCCTAAATGAAAACATGCCCGATCACCATCTTAATAACAAGGAGTGGATTATTGATCTTGTAGACTTAGCTGCAGTCAAAAAAGCTATTATGAGTTCTGCAAATGGCAAAGCCCCTGGGCCAGACGAGGTCCCAATTGATCATTTTAAAAACAAGGTGGAATTCTGGGCTTCCCTGGTCACAAATGTATTGAGGGCTGCAGTAAAAGGCGACCTTATAGATGCATGGAGTAACGCCATCATTGTACCCATCTATAAGAAAGGGGATTGCAACTGCCTGACATGTTATCACCCAATCTCATTGATTGATTCCATTGTAATGATCCTGGGAGGGTAATCCTGGGCAAATTGGAGAACTGGGCAGAGGCTAGCTCCTTGTTCTCCCCTGCCCAGTATGACTTCCATCAAGACCTAGGAACCCTTAGCCTAACTCTCATCATAAGCAAATATGCCAAAGCCAGGAGAGGGGTCATACATATGGCATTTAGGGACCTCTCCTGTGCTTTTGACCTTGTAGACAGGACCATATTATGGGGCCTGATGGAGCAGTTGGGTATTGATCCCCATCTAGTGGATCTGGTCAAACGCATGCATTGGGACTCTACAATGAGGGTGCGCTTTACAAGGAACAGGACTGTGCTGCCCCAATAAATGTGACTAGAGGGGTGAAACAGGGTTAATTTTCCTTTTTTGTATTACACATCAATTCCCTAGACACATCTTTACGGGCTTGCTGTGACGATGGTTCCAGGATTGGCATGCAGGCAGTCCCTGTGCTGCTCTATGAGGATGACACAGTTCTTTAAGGTCTGACTGCAAATGCCCTCCTAAAATCTTCTGAAAGAGTTTAGTGATTTTATGCTGAGATTAAAAGTTAAGGTAAATCAGTCAAAATCTTTTATCAAGTCCTGCAGTTCAAAACACATCAAGTCAAAAACATTTTCTTTATTGATGGGGACACAAATCGAAAGAGTTCCTTTTTTCAACTACCTTGCTATATTATTGGAGGCAAATGGATCATGGGACAGGTTACTTATCCAAAGGGCTCAAAAGATGCGTACAGCTGAAGATACAAAATTCAGATATGCAAAAAGGTTAAGCCACAAGCCGGTATATGAAATGGTCCAACTTTATAAAAGCAAGTGACTATAGGTGGGGTACTTATGGAGCCGGAGTCTGGGGCTGTACTGCATGCACAAAACTTAAAGTAGACAAAAATAGTTTTTTGCTCAGGCGTCTGGCCATTCCTAAATCCTCATCAAGCTTTATTTCACATTTGAAACTGGGCATAGGCTTCATGGAGGACCGGATCTCCATGGCCCCCTTCTATTATGGATAAAGCTGTTGAGCCCGCTGAATGCAGATTTCTCACTTAAGGTCTTACTAGACTGTTTAAAATTAGATAAAATTACTGCTTTTCTATCGTTGGCTTATGTGCAAAACACCTTCTATAACCTTGGGTATAGTCATTTCTTTGACTCACCGCAAAGCATAACTCCTAATCTTAAAATGGAAGTCAAGAAGACCTATGAAGCTTACAAACATGGAATTAGAGTAGAAAAATCTCTTTATATGCCCACAGTTACAAGATATAAGCAGATATCCACATCATCTGATATGGAGCCGTATCTGAACTGGATAGTAAACCCAGAGCACAGATTTTATCTCACTAGATTTAGACTAAATAAATTCCATTTTCTTGTGGCTATCCCAGTAGTCTGCTCCTGCTTTCCCTCCCTCCCATGCTGTTACTGTTCAATCAACTGTTCATTTTATGTTCTTTTGTACTTTATATGACTTTGTTAGATTGCGCTTTCTACGCCCTGCCCTTCTACATAAGTACTTTAATTCTTACAAAGAGGGTTTGATCTATATGCAAAGCTTAAAATTACACGGTTTGCACTGCTGTTCTCGGTTATATCCCTGCTGCTTTCAAATTGAGAAGACTCAATGCATTTGAATGATCATCTGCTTTGTGATGCTTTTAGAGTGTTATTTATATTTTATGAAGATGTAAATGTTTTATCTTGTGCTTTTATAGTCCTATAATGACCGAATAAAGATGAATTTGAAACCAAAAGTCGGGTGATAGTTATTTGTGAATTTTGGTAGTCTGAAGAAGAGACTTCCCACATCAGGTTGGCATCTCCTTTACTTCAATAACTTATAACATGTATTAAAGCATTATTAACATATCCTTACAAAAATTGCAATGCCTACAAATGTAGCTGACATTTATAGTCATCGAATCATGACTTAAGGATTGGACTAACACAAGAAATATGTTTGTGGTTAGATTAAAATTAAGAGTCCAACAGGAACAAATGGGCGTCAAGGTTTAGCCACTTACAGCAGGGAAAAAAATAAAAACCATGCCCTTTTTGACTCAGCCTCATTACAGAACTAATGAGGAAGCATAAAATGAGGAGTAGTATATTGAGCAGACAATAAAGCAGATTGAGCATAACCGGTGAATTTAAGAACATTGTATCTGTAAAGTGGCTATTCCGACAAACGTATGACACTGGGACTAAACAAACGCAAGATCATTAGGACAGTCATTACATAGGCCAATAAAGTAAGAACTCTAGCCAATCAAAAGTCAGAAAAAACATGTTTGCAATAATGTGAGCACTCCAATGGTTCAGAAGCATTATGTGGAGAAAGAAGGTAAGTGTTGAAACATCCAGCCGGTTATTACTGTGCATGCAAAGTGATAGAAT
Organism: Lissotriton helveticus; assembly: GCF_964261635.1. Taxonomy (NCBI): domain Eukaryota; kingdom Metazoa; phylum Chordata; class Amphibia; order Caudata; family Salamandridae; genus Lissotriton; species Lissotriton helveticus. Next base: position 160,846,858 of record NC_136072.1, read on the forward strand.
TCAGTCTGGCCTTTTATCCAAATTAATTGGCGGCTAATGTCAATTAGCAGGTTATCCAGATATGCCACAATAGTCACTTGGGGGTTGACAAACATGCAAAATTGCACTATGAGTCACCTTTGTCAAGACATGGAGCTTATGTTCCGAAAAACTATAAAGTATATGACCATAAGAGGTTCAGAGGTATGCTTATAATCTAAGTTGATGGATGCATTTCCACTTAAAGTACAGTGAAGAAAGTGAGCTGGTGGTGGGCAACAGAAATATCCATTTGACCCGATAACAAGTTGGCCTTTTAAGGAGCCAAACTGATTGCGTTCCACCAGGCTACAATATTTACCACAAGAAATATTATAAAAGTGCTTGCAGTTTTTACAAAGTTCTGAATAGATACCATGTACACTACATTTTTGCACCCAGCTGGAAGTTAAGAAAAATGATTGCCAATAATATAAAGCTGATAATGAGGACAGGATTGGTCAATTATGGTGCAATCCAAGAAGAACATGTGAAAATAGATAATCTGCTAGAGGATTTCAGGGGATCAGTTTTACCTCGTCAACCCACCCAGAGGAAAGTGACTTGCCCTATGATATCCCAAGTACTGATCCCATATTACCCCTAAAAGAGGAGTAGCCAGGAAATGTTACCAGTATATTTAAGACCCAGAGAATATACGACTCATGACTGAATTGTATGTGAGATCAAGAAATCAGATTTGACTAAAAAATCTGAAATCCTTTTTTGAGTTCCTATATGACCTACTAGTATGGACCTCACTCTGTGGACCCAAAATAACAAAGGCAAAACGTTTTTCAGTCTTGCATAGAAGTGACTCTTTCATAAAATGTGACTGGTCAACCACCCTAGAATGGGTGTCACAGCTGTTATCTAATGCCAGGCCATGGCACAGTAGGTGGCAGCTCCTCCATCCCATTGACTGCAAACGTAATAAGGCCAAGAACACAGATAATGAGTAAGCTGCAAACCTGTTATCAATTGGAGCTGTTCATAATTTTAACTATTCTATACAGAATGTTACATAGATTTTAAACAAAGGTCGCCGAATACGTTTGCTTATACGTCACTTGACCAATTACTCTAAAAATCAGTCGGCATATTAATTACCAGACATGCCTGCATGCCTTCACCTCAAATAAAAGGGTGGTTTCCACGATTACCTTCACAACTTTCAGTGCAAAAACATCGCTTAAACTGTTTAAAAGACACAATCAATGCTACATTTAGTATGAACAATGCACACCACGGATCGTTTCAGATGGATCGTAGTCTGAGACCTATGGTGTGAAGTTGAGATGCATACAGAAAGACAGACATCTCACCTGAGCAGCAACAGACGGACAGGCAGATGATAAGGAAGATGATGAAACAGGGATGTCAGAATGGACAGCAGCTACAGTGACAGCAGGAGTAAAGATCAACTGTAAAGAAAAATACACAGTAAAGCTGAAGAAACCGATAAAGAATATCTTTACAAAACAGACATAAGGACATAAAGTAAACAACGTATTTCTCAAATGTATGATTTATTCTGCGGTGTATAAAGCAAAGATATTGCCTGCTGTGTAAACCCAAATAAGACACTCTCCTCTTTCACCTTTGTGATGAGTTATGTATAAGACTAGTTTAGCAGCTTTTATATCAATAAAATCGTGAATTTGACACGTCCCTTCCAACTTCAAGAATTCTGGGAAATTCTTAAGACTAAACTACTAAAAGGTGTTGCATATAGAGGTCGGATTATTGTAGGTGGAACAGATTGATATCACACAACGCTGCGTGGGAGACATTAACGCGATATAGAACATTGATCAAATGTCATCAAAAGGTCAAATGTCCAAAATTAGGGAAGCTTGAGAAAAGAGGAACTGACATGAAAAGAATAAGTACATTGTAGAGATGATAAGACAGAAAATTTGAAACTTGTGCCTTGAATTTACATTACCTATAAGGGTAATAATATTATATGTATATTAGACTCATACTAAAACATGAAAATAAGGCCTTAAGCATCATAATAAATGCTTGAGCTGCAGGAGTAAAGTTGGGAGTCTGATGCATATGACCTCAGAACAACAGTTATTTGTTGCATGCACCAACTAGGTGAACACGAGAATCATCATATCCATTAATGGGCTAACTATGCAGTCTGGCCACTCTAAACACACTGTGTGACTGGTGACTCAAGTTAGGGTCCACAGAACATTATCTTTAATAAGAGTCACTTCATGTATACCACATAAGTATGGATTTTAAGGTACCATTCCGAGGCTGTTGTAATGAAACAACAGACTCAGCACTTCGCTTGATCAGCTGGTAGCAGGTGGAGGGCACCGGCGCTCATTTTTCACCGTAGATTGTGATCCAGAAAAAAAGAGAGAAAGGCACCAATACAAAGAAGAGAAAGATATGGAAACCATAACAAAAAAAAAGAAATAAAAAATAACATACACATGTGAGATATTGAGCCATGGAGTGCAGAGTGATGTAAGAAAGATACAAGAGGATATAAAAAACTGGGTATCCTTTTATAATCAGCACTCTAGGAACTCACCAGCATGCCGCAGCGGCAAGTAGACTCCTTAGAAAGACTTTGGGCCCCTGCGCTTATTATTTTAGAAATGAAGCACTCTGCGAAGGGGGTCAGACTGGGACGACTCTAGGCCATATTGTAAAAAAGAATTCCCACCACTGTAGAAGCAAACTTGTGACTGTACTGTCAATGGTGTGGCACTAAAAGGCATGCAGATGGTTTAAAACTGCTTGATGGTCCATCTTTCATTACAACTGGATATGCCTGCATTTACACCAGGGACTAAGAACCACTCAGTATGATTGGCAATTTGTAACTACAGCCCCTACAGGAGGAATCCAAGTGTGTCTCTTGGACCTCCATGCCCCTCCCATGGGGGAAACAACAGGTGACACACTAGGGGCCTCAATTATGAGAGGGTTGCATCACGTTTGCACCACGCAATGTGGTACCCGGTTGACACAAACCTCTACATTAGATTTTTTAAGCCATACAAAGACAATAAAGGAGTAGCGCAATGTTGCGCAAATCGCTGCATTGAGTTACTCTGGCCTGGATACGCATTCCATGGGCGTTGCATGGGTTTTCTTATGCAACTCTAATGGATTTTGACGCATCCTGAGATTTACAAGAACTTGGGTATGCGCCAAAACGTACACCTGCGCAGTGGATGCATAACGAGGAGAAAATGCTCTATTTCTCGATGTTTCTTTCTGTGTCCTGCATTTTGAATGAGATATATACACACACATTAAATTAAATGCTACAAAACACATAGAACGAAAAATAAGTGCCTCATTTAAAAATAGTTTAACCTTTTCTAAACTTAAAAAATAAATATACCTATTGGTTTTTTTTATTTGTCTAGTTTCACATATATTGCAGGGTTCTGCACTCCAGAGACATCTGCACACATCAAACATACATCGATAATGACTTTGACTTTTGCAGGTATAAGCGAACCATATTATAACAAATCCCGCAAACTCCCCCCTCCCCCCCCCCCCCAAGATTGTGCCGAGTCCACATAAACCTGTCCATCACAAAACATCACAACTGGGGATACTGGTCCCTCCGACCTGTCCCACCCCCGCCACCACCCTCCAAGAAAGTACATCTGAATTGGTCCGATAAGCGTGCCTCTACTTCCTGTGGCGTGTCCAATAATAGACCCCGGTAATCTGCCCACCGCTTGAAAAGATCTTAAAGTGTTTGCGCGGGCATCCCCAGGCAAGGAAAACTGGTTGTTCTAACCCCATACAAAAATATAGCCCATTTTTCCAAGCAGCCACAGATGGGGCCCTAGGTGCCTTCCAGGCCCTGGCGACAGCCCTTTTTGCTAATGTGAGGCCCAGTTGTAAGAGGTGGCGTTTATAAATATTATGCATACATTTTAATAATTTTTACTACATAATAAATATAGTGGATAGAGCGCTCTCTGGTATTTTCTAGGCTCGGATTAGATTACCCCTGCCCTACCTATTGACCTCAGGACCACAGAAGTGCAGCATGTAAGACTAAGCTCACATGAAATTTGAGATTTTGCACATTTGTTTTTAACTGTTTAACAAAATTGAGACGAATTGGGTCTTAGTTAAGTTTGGGATCATTGCTACCCTTCTATTTCCTTCGTTCCATACAAGTGGTGCAATTTTGGATAGTGCATACTCTACTCTTAGCTAGTCTTGATTAGACCATCTTAAGGACTGACGCTTTGCGACTTTGCACCTTGGTTGGGGTTTGTTTAATCTGTTTATGAAATTGTGCTGATTGGGACCCATTTAATTATGTAAGCAACTCTTACTGCTTGTTTCTTCTGCTCTTCGTTCCGTCTTTGCTTAAGCACACGTTTGACATTTTTAAACTAATTTCCTCATATAATTTAGATGTAACTTTCCTGACAGAAACATTGATTCCTCTAATCCAGATGTAGCTTTAACTATACCGTCTGGCTTTTCGATAATTCACAAGAATTGACAGGAGCAGAGAGGGGAAGAGCGAGGGTAGGATCAAAGCTTGTTGCTGACTAAAAAGCCCTACAGAGCAACTACGTGCTCTGTAACCCCCGTCAGGCTGTAGACCTTCATACGGAGGGTCTTTCGCTACCGCCCAGTACAGGTCTACTAGGGCGTCACTCTATTTTGTCTGGTTACCACCCCACCAATATGGACCAGACTTCTAGTAGTGCACCATGCTATTCACATAGGTCCTGCTGAAGTGTCACATGACTCGTTAGGAGCAATACAGGCACGAAACATGTTGACCCATTTTACAGTGATAGCCCTCTAGGAACATTGCATCCACATAGGGCATCCACATATTTTTTACCAAGATTGAACTACCTTTAACATTACATTTTTGATTAGGACTGTGCCAGACTTATTTTAACTACTACATTCCTTGCACTACCCTTTGCCCTCTTACCTGCAAGCACCCCACGGCTTCTTCAAAAAGATCTCCGCAAAGAGCCCCGTTTACGGTGAGCCCGTCGGGCATTGCAGTGTTGGCCCGACGAGGAGAAAAGCCCAATGATGAAGCACGATATCCTTCGGGGTGTGTGAGGGCATTACGAAGAAAGACTTGTCTTCCCCATCCCCCCATGGCACTGGATACTGTGGTGTTTACCACATAGAAAGGAGGAAACAAGAGACTTCAAATGTAGATAGGTGGGTTTTATTAACCTCATCCACCAACGACAACTAACAACTGACTTCAAGAGAAGCCTTCATTCCAAGAGAGAATCCCATACAGAATTCTACAAGTTAAAGGTACAGTGAATATTTATAGCACAAAATGGCACATTATCACAGATACCTCTTGTAGCACAGTTTACTAGGAGCCATGTGTGCAGGACCTAATTAAATAACGGCTCCCGGTCCCACCCCCTTCTTTTGATACAGAGAGGGGAAGCCCTTCCCATTATTTACTGCTCGTCACTACAATTTACCCCCTATGAATTAAATAATCTGGAAGTTACCCAAGGGCTAGGTTTGGACATCAAACTCTCTCGCAATTTCTCCTTCTCGGGTGCTCATTTATTGGCCTCCAGGGTATTCTCCAGAGTATGCTACCTCTCTTGTAGATCTAATCGTTCCACTCTCAGCTAAATCACTGGATTTCCACCATCACTGATCATCTGGTTTCCCTTTTAAATAGCACATTCTCCAGATCAAACTGGCTTGACTTCATGTTTTTTGACAGCACTTGCAGTAGAACAACATAAATGTAAAATCTTTGAAAAAGGCGAAGGATTTACCCTCCATTGGAAAAATGCTTATAAAGCAGTATTAATAGGGTATCATGAATTAATTAAAAAAGCACAGTCAGATTTCTATTCTCAGAAAATTAAGTCATCAAGCAATGCCCCTCAAGATATTTTTCATAGTTAAATCATTTTTCTCTCCATAGGCCCGCAACACAGCCGTTATTGTTTTCTTCTTTGAGGAGAAAATTGAAAAAAATCCATCAAGATTTTACTGACACTATGAGTAGTGCCATTTTCTGGTACATTCCGTTACATTCTATTTCTATGTCAGGCAATACTCTATCAGTGTTTAATAACAGCACGCTGAAGGAGTCAGAGAATACGATTCTTTATTGAAGTTCTAGATCTCCCACTAATCGCCGTCTCTCTCGCTTTATGGCATTTATACCATAAATCCTGTTCTGAACCTGTTATTTAATCAGTCTCTGTGAGAAATTGGGTTGTTGGTTGACTGGGGTGTGAGCCCTGGTCAAGCAACAGTCACAATCCCTTGCAGGGTGAATCACAAAAAGTCACCTAATTAGCCGGTGCTTGGCCATTGGTAGACTGGCACCAAAAGCAGTCAGGCTTAACTTAGAAGCAATGTGTAAAGTATTTATGCAGCACACAAACTGTAATTAAAGTGAAAACACAACACAAGAAAGAAAAACAAATCAGTTTAGAAAAATAGGGTACATTTTAACACATTATTTGACACTAAAACAACAAATTCAGTAAAGCCGGGGTTATGAATTTGTAAAGTTTTTTTGTGAAATCTAGCACCAAAAAGATCAAAGAGCCAACCGCAGACATCTGGTCTTTAGAGACCGGCTCAAAGTCGAAAGTTAAGGCCTACGATAATGGAGTGTGGTTTGGATACAAGAAGTTGATTTGGCCTGGTCAGGACTTACTTTGCGACTTAAAAAAAAACTTGAAGAAAAATGACTAAGAATGTAGACGTTCAGCGGGACAAGGCTGCAGGAGTGTCCTAGGAGGAAGCATGGTCATCGGATGGCCGTTGAGCGAAGCTGCAGTGAAGATTTTTACCTTCAGATTTAGTCACCGAAATTGAAGTTTCTAGCGAGACTAGGCAGAGAGCTGTAGCCGAAGACAGTTTCACGGGGTCTGATACCCCTTGGGCGAAGGGCCACTGAAACGAATTTGCTGCTGCGGAGAAGAACGTATCAGGAGAAGCAGCAAAGTCAATCCAGCCAGCAATGCCCCTCGAGCGGATAGGTAAGTAGGTTGGTCCTGATCATCTTCCGGTTCTCAGAGCTTTTTTTGGCCAAATGTATCTAAGTCCTCAGTTTTGGAAAATGGCCATCTGGGCACCTTTAGCAACACAACCAAGGGTCCAGGAATTGGTAGGATACCTCTTGGGGGTTCAGGATTCACTCCGGTGGGGTCCAGGTGCAGGTTCAAGATGATGGGGCACTATCATGTCCCAGTGGCTCTGAACGAAAGACCAACAAACTAGCCTCCAGGAAGCATTTAATTTGCCCTGGTATATATTATACCACCCTACAAGAGACTTACAAGTAAATTAAATATACCAAATGGGTATAACCTAATTGTATCATGTTTTGGGCAAGAGCACAAGCACTTTTCACAATTTACTACTGCAACCCAGTGCTAGAGGCCCAAGGCCAACAAAAATGAATTCAGCAAAAAGTGGGAGTAGGTATGCAAAACGTATGGTGGTAACTCTGCAGAGAGAGCTAAGTTCAACAGTCTCTTGATACTGCCATAGTTCCTAACATTTGGCAACATGCTCATATGGTTCTGCTATTAAAAAAAATTCTACAGCTGACCCCTCGATTTTATTGAATTACAGGCCTATGTCCCGTCTGAGTAACATCACCTTCTCCAATCCTCTTAATCTCGAATTAGGCCCTGACACATCAATGAATCACCTCTTCTAGAGGTATTGGAATTCATCAAAATCGATTTGGACCAGGGTTAGCGCGTCCCCTTGATATTACTTAACCTTTCTGTGGTGTTTGATGCTGTGTCTCATAAAATCCTTCTTCCACGCTTAGCAGATGTCAGGTCTATGGCCTCGCCTTGAGATGGTTGCAATAGTATCATAATGTCAAATGTCAGGCGGTATCTCTTCCCCCTTTCTTGTCTTCTACTATAATACTCAAATCACTTAAATATGGTGGTTCTGCAGGGATTGCCCCTAAGCCTTGCCTGGTTTACTGTGTATATTGTACACTAACATTTATCATCCAGTTATTTGGTATAAACGTCATCTCATATGCTGATGATATCAGCTGATTTTCTCTATCGAAAATAACTCTTATGACCCAAGAGTCTTTCAAAGCTTGTCTAACCATAGTCACTGACTGCATGAAAATTGTTGGCGCAAACTGAATTGTGAGGAGTGACACATTTTGATCTTCTGGCGCAACTTATGATATCTGGTCTAATAAATGGTGGGTGACCGAATTAGGATTACAATTTTCAGAAACGACGTCAGCAAGAAATCTATGAGTCAAACTTGAGTCAGGGTTCTCCTTTCATTCTTAAATTTTGGAAGTTGATGCAACGAGCTTTTCTTTCTCACAATCTTTTAAAAAGACGTTGGAGATTCTCCTTTTGGAAACCCATAAAATCATTGTTCATGAGCTTTTTACAGCCAGTTTAGACACTGCTAATGCTTATCGTGGCTTACCTCATTGTTTAATTGATCGTCTCCAAGTCGTACAAATTGTGGTGGTCAGGCTCATTCTGAAAATTCATAGTTAGCAGCCTATTTCTCAATATCTTAAAAGGCTTAATTGGCTCCCACTCTCAGAAAGAATTCACTTTAAACCACAGGTTATGACACACACAGCATTTTTATAAAGGCAAGTCCTAAATATCTCATCCAGAGAAGTATCCATTATTGTTCTTCTAGGTCCCTCAGATTTTCCAACGCAGGGTCTTCTGCTAAAGCTTCCCTAGTTCTGGCTAGCTGTCAAACGAGGTCACGCTTCACTTTTCTTCAGCCACGTCATGGAAAGATCTGTCATTCTTATTTTGCTCTATTTCTAATTAAGTCAATTTCAGAAAACAGTTGGAGGCATGGTCATTTAATTTAGCATAATTTGGGGAAGAGATTTGTTTTTTTCTTAGGTAAGCCCAGGGACGTCCTGACTTGGGTAGCTGATGCACTTCATAAAATATTTCTTGCACTCACAAATATAAACATGTTACTTTAGGTGGTTTTATAAATAAATCTTAAACAAATAATTTTAATTTAAGCTACCATACTTAAAATAATGAAATATTTAATTAAAAATTAAGTTAATAGCGCTTTTGTCTACATTTAAAATAAATATATTACATTTATTTGTATTAACATTTAACATAGGGGTGTTTTTTTTCTACATTTAAAATAATAAATATTACATTTAAATGTATAAATATTTAACATAAGAATGTTCTTAGTAACTTTGTCTTTAAGTATAACAAACTTTGTAAATTTCCTCTATACCTTAGCATAGGGTGGTCTCAGGACCTGTGCCAGAGAGATCCACCTGCCTGTGAAAAGTTACAAGCACTAACTTTCCATTCGTAAGTTAGGCTCAAGGGTGTGGAGACATGTAACCTTATATTTTGTAGTGAATTAACACTTATGAATGGTGAATAACCAAAAACAGTAAATGTACTACAAAATGTAAACTTGCACATGTAGATTTACTCACATGTAAGTTTATCCTTGTTAATAGGACCCAGTGTGTTGACAAGCCGTAGATCTTTAAAACGTGCCTGTATTAGTATGATTTCATTAAGCCTGATATGTAATCAGTAGCTAACAAAAACATACTTTTCTTCGTGATTTCCAAAGGTATTTAGATATAAACTTTAAAAGCAAAGTTAAAACTGCGGAGTGCTGCACAACATCTGGTAGCATATAACAGTAAAAACTAGTCTAAACAATTTGAATGGAAACAGAAGCCTGTGATCCTTACCATTTGTGCTCGAAGATACATTTGTGCTTGGCTTGCAGTCAAGGTAGGAGAGGTACTCCCTAGCAACATTGTCTGTTGAGTAATGCTGCTACTGGATGTGCTGGAGACTTGTGAGCGGCTTATTAACTGTGCAGGTGTAGGAGACGTGGACAAATTCATCTAAGAATGAGAAAATATTCCATTATATTATATAAATAAACATAACACTTCCGACCAGCTTCAAAAGGATCCTCGTGGGAGAAGGGGTGACGTAAGCAAAGAAAAAGCTAACAGACCTGGGATCTTGATAAGAGATGGTGAGAAGTGGCAGGGTCTGGACTCACACAGCTATGAAAGTTAGACCTGAAGTTAATGAATCCTTCTAGAATCCTTCTGAATACATATCATCTTCAAATGGACTGCCAGTATCTTGATTTGGCTATATGGTAACTGTTCTGGATTTATGGAACCCAGTGAAATAGAGACTACACCAGAGAGCATCTACACTAATCTAGAGAACCACAAGACTCACTTTAAGCATCTCATTAACAGCATACTAAAAAAGCCTAAACTTCGGAGAAAGAACTCATGTTTAATGGCTTTGAGATGAGTCTTTGTGCGGCTACAAAAGAATCCTACCTAGCCTTAGTAGATTTTTGGGAATGAATGAATGAAGAACAGATCTTCCAAGGAATAATTCTACTGCACAATGTAAGGCTAAGCCACTCTTAAGATAATAAAGAAAGTAGTGTCCTAGGGCAACAGACTAAAAATAATAAAATAGAAAAACGCTGCTCAAAGGATAAGTTACTTACCTGTAATCCTAGTTCTCTTCCAGGGGTATACTCAAAGTCATAAGCACTGAATAGTCCCGCCCACGTGCGGGACCCCGGAGCAATAGCCAATAATATGCCAATAATATGCATATATCTACATATAGTACATCCAGGTTAAAAGGCGGGACTTACCTACGGAGTGCTGCATCATACTTGGGAGGCTTCTGGGCGCTGATGAAGGCCAAACCAGGCCGAATTGCATTCGCCATTGCTGCAATAAAGAGCCTCCAACTGATATCCCCCTGGGTCTCTGCTCTTTTTTTTGGAAGGAGTTTGCCTGCATCAAATTGTGCGTCAGCCAGAGACGCATTCGAGAGCACCCCCGCCTCGTTTTGGGCTCGGACCTCACTGGCCTGAACTTTCGCAGTTCTTTCTTTTTTCCAATGCTGATTGGATGGTCCATAGTCCGCCCTGGAGCACGGGAGGAGAGGTGGTAGTATTGGGGTCAGTGACTCCACGCCGGGCAGCGGACATTGTTTCTGCAGCCCCTGCCGCATGGATTCTTGTTCTCTTGGGCTGAGGCGGTATTGGGGTACCAGAGGAGGCGCTTCGTTGTGGACTCTGAAGCTGACTTTGCTACACATTATTCATGTAGAGCGCACCCTGTGTCCCGCATCCCCGCAAAACTACAAGATTACCTTGGTTTCCCCCCTGCATACTTTCGAGGATCCATCCACGAGGATTCTGGGACTGGTAGTTTCCTGACACTCCCGGAACGCTACCCAGGTGTGCTGTTACCAACAGGGGGAGGAGCGGGCCAAAGTACATCCAGGTTAAAAGGCGGGACTTACCTACGGAGTGCTGCATCATACTTGGGAGGCTTCTGGGCGCTGATGAAGGCCAAACCAGGCCGAAATGCATTCGCCATTGCTGCAATAAAGAGCCTCCAACTGATATCCCCCTGGGTCTCTGCTCTTTTTTTTGGAAGGGGTTTGCCTATATCTACATATATATATATAAATACATATAAATACGCATAAAATACCCATATATATATATAGATAGATAATATGCATATACATATACATATGCAGCCTAAAATACACCATACTAGGCTCAAAAACTGCCATCATTGCATGTAAAACTTTTACATTTGCTAAATAAAGACATATAAATTACATTATATGATAATGTAAAGAAGAAAATACTGCCCTGCGTTTCTTTGAAACACACAACCTTTATTTTCAAAGGTAAAAACAGGCTGGATCATAGAGGCAGCTTTAGCCTAGATAGGCTGCATAGTAACAACAGAAAAATTAGGCGCCGTGCCTTTAAGACCTCTATGAGCCTCCAGGCTCCCATCATGCACCACAGGTGACAGTTAGGTCAGTTCTTTTGGACGGCCTATAACAGTGCGATAACCACATGGGTAACATGTAAAATAGACAGCCCTGGTATTCGCCCGGGGAGGCGGGTGGGTTGCTTATGACTTTGATGTGTATACCCCTGGAAGAGAACTAGGATAACAGGTAAGTAACTTATCCTTCTCTTCCAGGGGATACTCATCAATAGTCATTAGCACTGAATAGAGTAGCAAGCCCATCCCATACCCTGCGGACGAATACCAGACTCTCTAAACAGTATACTAATATATATTACCCAAATAAATTCCTCAGGGATGCTTGACCAACTTGAGCGTCCGCCTGAGTATCAGAATCAAGGCAGTAATGGCAAGCAAAGGTATGAACCGAACGCCACGTAGCTGCCTTACAAATTTCATGAACAGGAAAATTTTTAAGCATTGCTATCGTAGCAGCCTTTCCTCTAGTGGAATGCGCTCTCGGCTTGCCCGGGAGCTGTTTCCGTGCCAACTGATAAGATAACATAATGCATGACAGAATCCATCTAGAAATGGACCTCTTAGAAGCAGGCAAGCCCGTATTCAGAGGACCGTAGTTCACAAACAAATGATCAGTCTTTGGAACACTCTTGGTTTTATCAAGATAAAATTTCAAAACTCTTTTTAAGTCCAAAGAGTGTAGAGCTTTTTCAGCTGGAGTGTTCGGATTAGCAAAAAACGTAGGCAGTGTAACTGACTGGTTAATGTGAAAATCCGAGACTACCTTAGGAAGAAATCTCGGATGAGTCCGAAGCACCACTCTATTCGCATGGAAAACGAGATAAGGTTCTGAAGCACAAAAGGCCTGAATCTCGCTCACTCTGCACGCAGAAGTGATAGCTACAAGGAAGGACACCTTCCACGACAGATGTTGAAGTGAGGCCTTATGAATAGGTTCGAATGGAGGACCCATCAATTTGGACAAAACCACATTAAGCTCCCAAGGAGGAGAGGGAGCCCTCACGGGAGGATACACTTTCTTGAAACCCTCCAGAAAATCCTTCACAACCGGCATTTGAAAGAAAGAAACCTGAGCTGGGGACTTTCGATATGCTGTTATTGCTGCCAGATGGACCTTTATAGAAGAATACTGTAAGCTGCTTTGGCCAAAGAAAGTAAGTATGGTAACAGTACCTGTTCTTGACCTCGAATAAGGTCATGACCTTCAGCAGCACACCACATGAAAAAACGCTTCCACTTGAAAGCATACGACTTTCTTGTAGAAGCTCTCCTCGCCTCTCTTAAAATGTGCATACAGTCCTGCGAGAGGCCTAGATGTCCATACTGGACGAACTCAGGAACCATACTGCTAGCTTCAGGGTCGGCAGGTTGGGATGGAACACCCTGCCGTTCTCTCTGGTCAGCAGATCCGGGCAGCAAGGAAGCCTCCTGTGCGGTACTTTGGACAGATACAGGAGATCCGGGTACCACCATTGGCAAGGCCAATCCGGAGCCACCAGGATCATGTCTGTCTTGGACTTGTACAGCTTCTTGATCACCAAGGGAATGAGTGGAATCGGTGGAAAAGCGTAGAGCAATGTCTCTGACCAGTCCATCCATAGAGCATTCCCCTTGGACCCTCATTGTGGGTACCTGGACGCGAAGACGCGGCATTTTGCGTTTCCGGCGTCCGCAAAGAGATCGATTTCTGGTGTCCCCCAGGCCTGGAAGACATCTCTTATCACTTCTTCTTTTAAGACCCAGTCGTGTGCTTCTGCGAAGTGTCTGCTTAGGTCGTCTGCTTGGATGTTGAGGACACCCGGCAGATGGACAGCCGATATCTTCATACCCCGAGCCAGAAGCCACTTCCAGATTGCTTGCGCTTCGAGCGACAGAGGTCTGGATCTCGTTCCGCCCTGCTTGTTCAGATAGTACATCGTTGTTGTGTTGTCCGTTTGAACAAGCAGGGAGGATGTCTTGATCGCGGGAAAGAAAGCCTTGAGAGCTAGGTGGACAGCTCTGAGTTCCAACATGTTTATATGATACAGTCTTTCTTTCTCCGACCACACTCCTTGAACTTGAAGCGATCCCAGATGGGCGCCCCATCCCTGAAGGGACGCATCTGTCACCAGCGATTGTCTGGGCATGTCCTCTTGGAAAGGCACTCCCACTACCAGATGACTCCGCTGCATCCACCATCGAATGGAGATCCGTACTGACAAGGGTAGTGACAGCTTGTCCTCCCAACGATTTGAAAACTGGGACCACTGGTCCTCCAGAGACTGCTGCAGAGGTCTCATGTGCAGCCTGGCATTCGGAACGAGGAAAATACAAGACGCCATGGACCCTAGAAGAGACGAGATCTGCCTGGCCGTTGGTCGAGGAGTCTTCAGTAAAGTTTGACACTTGAGGACAATGGAGGATAGTCTCTCCTCCGAAGGATACGCTTTTGCGTCCTTTGAATCCAGAAGTGCGCCCAGATAGTGTATCCTCTGCGTGGGATTGAGGATAGACTTTTTGAAGTTTACGTGAAGGCCTAGTCTCCGCAGCTGATGTATGCAGAACATGAGATGTTGCTGAAGCAGAATCGGAGACGCACTCTTTAGCAGCCAATCGTCTAGATAGGTATAGACGAAAATGTGCCTCTTCCTCAGGAAAGCCGCTACGACTGCCATGCACTTTGAAAAGGTGCGAGGAGCTGACTTTAGCCCAAAGGGCAAGACTGTGAATTGGAAATGGCTGGTTTGGATGCAAAACCTTAGAAACTTCCGATGCTTTGGGGCGATGGGGATGTGGAAATAAGCATCTTGAAGATCTATGGAGCCCATCCAGTCCCCTTGAAGCAACAGTGGAATTACTTGATGTAACGCCAGCATTCTGAACTTTTCTCGCCGAATGAATTGATTGAGGCGCCTGAGATCTAGTATGGGCCTGAACTCCTTGTTTGGACCTTTCTTTGGAACTAGAAAATATCGGGATTAAATGCCTTGTCGACGCTGTGTCTTAGGGACCTCCACGATGGCATTCTTTAGGATTAAGGCAGACACCTCTTGCCTCAAAAGATGAATTCGATGGGTCACAGTCTTTTGAGGAGGAATGGAAGGTGGAGGGGACTTGAATCTGATGACATATCCATTTTTTACAATATTCAGCACCCATTTGTCTATTGTGATGTTTTTCCACTCTGCCAGGCAAAAACTAACACTTCCCCCCACCGGAGTGGGTAACGGGCTCAGGGGAAGCAAAAACTCACTGCTTTTGTTGCTGTTGCTTGTTTCTAGGTGCAGACTGCCTGGAAATGCCACCTCTTCCTCTACCAGAACGACGCTGGGAGAACTGAGATCTTCCTTGATTCTGCTGTGATGACCATTGAGGGGTTTGAACCCTCTGTTGGTTCTGTCTCCTGTCGTACGGACGGTATTTTTTCTTAAAATCCTTCCTTTTCTCAAGACCCACAGCTCTCACCGTATCAAGCTCTGTCTTCATTCGCGACATCTCATCGTCAGCATGAGATCCGAATAGCGATGTTCCATTAAAAGGCAGATTAAGAATCCGGTGTTGCGCCTCAGGCTTAAGACCCGTGAGTCTCAACCATGCTGAGCGCCTGGCGCAGAGTCCATGCGCGTAACCATGTGTAGATAAATCCGAAGCATCAGCGGCTGCACTAATCACCTGGTTAGCCACTAGCCCACCTTCATGTAAGATCTCAAGAAAGTCGTGTTTGTCTTCTTTAGGAAGCTTCTCTGCGAAACGAGACATGGAGTCCCATAGTGCGCGGTCATAGCGACCCAGCAAAGCAGAAGCGCTGGCGACTTTCATGTAGGAAGCAGAGGTGGCACACATTCTCTTCCCTACAGAGTCCATAGCCTTACTGTCCTTATCCGGCGGCACAGAGGATGACGCCGCTCCTGTTTGATTCTTGCGTGCCGCTGAGACAAGCACAGAATCCGGTTTTGGCTCAGCCCTCAGAAAGAACGGATCATTGTCCGGTGCTTTATATTTCTTAGCGATCCTAGAAGGAACCGCTCCCAAAGCTACTGGGGTTAAAAACTTGTGCTGCGCAGGCTCCAACAGACCTGGTACCAGAGGAAGTAAGGGCCTTGACGTCAGCTTTTGATGCAACGTTTCGAAAATGACCGTTGTCTTGGTGGTAGAGACCGGCATTTCAATATTAAGCTTAGCTGCTCCACGACAAAGAACTTCATTAAAGGTAATAACATCATCAGTAGGTGATATCCTACTCGGAGGAGTAGAGGACAGAGTCTGTGAATATCCTCTTTTTGAGTTTGTAGACCTTGTCGAGGAGCTAGTATCACGTCTCCTTGAAGAGTGTCAACGTGATGACCTGGAAGAGGGTGAAGTTCGCCTCCACACTGAAGGAGATTTTCTCGGAGGAGTACGCTCACGTCTTTTTGGAGAACGCACCAACTGTCTTTGGGGTGATCTGGATCTCGAAGAAGGTCTTGCAGACACAGGAGACCTGGAATAAGATCTAGGCAGATTAATCCTCCTTATCTTCCACTCTCTAATCTCCCCCAGCCATCGTGGCAAGATATTCGTCGCTGGCTGAATAGGTGAAGGTGCTCTCGAGGGCTCTGGAGAGATCTGCACAATCTGCAGTCCAGGGGAGGAAGAGGAACTCCCAGAAGACACAGTAGGAACCTTAGACCAGTCTTTAGACACCGTTCTAGGCCTCTTAGCTGCAGGAGACGCCGACGGCGATCTCCTCAACGGCGATCTCCTCGACTGCGACCTCCTAGGTGTCGACCTCCTCAGCGGCGATGACTTCTTCGGCGGCGACTTCCTTGGCGGCGACTTCCTTGACGACGAAGGTCTCTTAGGCGTCGACGTCATGTGCCTCGACGGCGATGATCTTCTCGGCGTCGTGTGCCTCGACGCCAAATGACTTGGGCTCTTCGACGTCGAAACCTCTACTGGCCGGTTCGACGTCATGGCACCTCTCGACGGCGACCTTGAATTATGTTCCGAGCCTCTCGGCGGCGACTGTCGACGTCGATGAGACGACGTCGAGTCGCGCCCTCTTGCAGTCGTAGGAGAGCCAGACCTGGACCGCCTACGCTCATGCCTCTTCTCACCTTGCTTCGACGGCGAAATCTTCTTCGACGGCGAGGGATATTTCGACGGACGCCGCGACGGTGATTTTGATGCTGATTTTGAGCACACAGGTACCTTAGAAGAAGATCTGTCCCTCGAAGTAGTAGGAGACCGATGTTTTCTCTTCTCCCCTCTGTCCTTGCACTCTTTGTGCTGAGAAGAAGGCTTCTTGGAATGAAATTCTTCTCTTCCACTCACAGTATCTCCACTTGTCATACAAGGACTGAAGCCTGCTCTTCTCTCTCAAAGTTCTGTAAGACAACTTGCAGCAGTGGTAACAGAGTTCTGGCTTGTGAGAAGATGGTAGACAAGCTACACAGACCGAATGAGGGTCTGTCTTGGCCATTTTTTTACCACAGACCGGACACTTAAGAAATAAGGCCGGCATTATGACTGGAAAAATAGCCAAAAAATTGTTGAATTAGTCAAACAATGACTAAAGACGTCGAGTAAAGACGAAACAATTAGAGAAACACCAGATGAAAGTGATAAAATATCACAAACTGGCGAGCTCAATGCTCGAGGATCCTCACAGAAGGAGCCGGAAAAAAGAACTGACCTAACTGTCACCTGTGGTGCATGATGGGAGCCTAGAGGCTCATAGAGGTCTTAAAGGCACGGCGCCTAATTTTTCTGTTGTTACTGATAGAGCAAGATTTCGCATATTACGCGACTTGCTTGAGTCATGAACCTCGAATCTGTCATAACCCGGTAATCAAATTTGTATGTCTTACTAATTTCCTTTTATTTTTGGATGTGCGTGTATCTTAGAGACGCTTGCTTATGTGTTTTACTAATACAAATAATCCTTGTCTTAATATGGCTGCTGCTTTGGAATTTGCTTCTGTGCATGCGTTAGTCACACTCACGTGACGTGACGTGGTTGCAGTTCTGGTGGGAAAAGGTGCGCATGCGTAATAAGCCTCAAGATGGCTGCTTATATATTAAACATGGTGAAGCTTGCGCAGATGCTCTCGTGTTATTATCTGTTGCACTAATTTATAATTGCGTAGTATATTTTTATGGTAAGAAATATAAAGTAGCTACTCATGATATGTAGTAAAATCATTTATTTTTATGTTTTAATCTGTTTTCGCTTACTTTTCATGTACCACGGTATGGAGGGTTGATGGGATGTACAAGAGTCCATACTGGAGTACCGTACCACGCATGTCAGAAACCCGGCCAATGGCATTGAATGACTGCCAACCAGAAGTGGCGGCCAAGACATGCCTGGGAAGATGCACCTTCACCCAGCCGGAGAAACTGACTTGTACTGCATTTGCAACAAATCTTATATTCCCTATTGTATTCTGTCATTTCTACCGTGAGAACCCCAAAATCACTAGGCGGTCCCAGAAAAGTTTGTTCTGATTGGTGTGTTAACCTATCCTACTTGGGGACCAATCGAAATTGAGGATTCTGACACTTTGCAACATTGGGGGGTGGTACACTGACCCGAAAACAGTATATCTAGCCTAGGTTCAGCTAGAGAAATTGTCCGACTTGTCTGAATAGCTGAGCTGTCACTGACCCAACGCTCTCAATAGGTGACTGATACAGAAGTGCTGCGGAGCACTCTGTCCGAATTTGACCATAGACTCAAAGGTTTTACTAAACCTTAAGTGCTGGCGGAGCACTTTGCTGGGGAGTTCGCTAACCCAATCGGGGTTCTGACTGATAGCTGCAGAGAGGGTGGAGCGCAGGCGTTGCTTCCAAACTGTGGGTGCTGGTCGTGCCTTGGTGGTCCTGTCCTGATCCTAATCTGGTTTTCCTGTCCTGTCCTGGGGTGTCCATTCTGCATCTGCTGTCCCATTGATGACTGTCCTTCCTTGGGGTTTATCCTGTCCTTAACTGACCCGTGGCCAGGGTTGGTTTTCACACCAGTCTAGGTAATTATTAAGTGCGAAAACTCTATGCTGCACTCTTCTATTTTTCTGTCTTTGCTTTAATAAAGACATACCTTTGCATACGTAATTTTCCATGCTTTCCGCAATCTTCTAAATGAAATGTCTATGCATTAATTTCCATAGCCTGTTCCTATGTTTCCCTACCTTTTAGAGTACATTCATTTCAGCTGTCTATGAACTATAGATGTGGTTTACAATTTTCCCTTGCAAACTGAGTGAAATACCATTGTTAGATTTATAGCATGTTCCTCTTTTCACCCGTTCTATAGAATATAGGATACATACGTCCCAACAGTGTAATGCTAGTACGAGCATAAATTTGCCCATTTATAGACGTTCATCTTTAAATCTGCTTAGTGTATTTTCCCTGTTCTCATCTCATATTAGAATTCATAAATGGTTGCTCTGATTTATTTCCTATACGGTTACGTACTTTTCGTAATTTTGATTATTGACTGCCTGTTAACTGTAAACTTGATGATTTCCGAATCTGAATCTTAGATAAACTTTTAAAACTTCCCAGTAGTCCGTGATTCTTTATGAATATAAAAGAAATAAAAGTTGGTGTTGTATATTTTCCTGCCTTTTCTTTCACAGCTAGCTCCCTGAGCCATTGTGGATCATAGGTACCCGTAACAGTGGATTGGTAAGTCGGGTACAAGAGAAATAAATAGGAAGGAACCAGGGTTACTGGTAGTAGAGAGTGAAAGGTCACCTGATTAATGTATATGGGTTTGATTGGAGAAAAGTACATGGGCCTAGTACGTGTTTGGTGAAATTATTGGTCGGGTGACCCGCGATCTCTATCAGTAATTTTCTGGTAGCTGAGGATGGTTAGGGACTAGTTAAAGTTAGGTAGGACTAGTTAAGCTAGATACGTTGGATTCTGCTAAAAAGTTTTTTGTTTTGTGTTTATGCTGCTACGGAAGTAAAACAATTTGCATGACTTGATCACTCACGTAAAATGTTTGCTTTGAAAAAATTATGAAATGTTTTAAATTGTTTTTCTTATTATTGTACTGATATATGTATTAACTCACTCGTTAGTAAAAGTTTTGTGTTTGTTGGGAATCCCCGGGGAATTGAATAGCGAGTGGTGAAGAGAATCCACTTGCTTTGAGGTCACTGGCTTTAGGAAAGTTGGTGCAGGTTAGGTAGAACTGGAAGCACTAACTAGGGTTTCTGAATGTATGTATGAATAAATGATAGCAACGGGAACGCTGGCAAAAATTCTATTGTGATATAACCTAGTAAGGGTCACATCGGAAGGAGTAGCAGGTTCGTCGGAGCTTGGGTGATAGCAAAGGGGTTCGCGGGTGAAACTTTAGACTTAGAATATATCCCAGAAAGTGGATGAGTCTAAGGAAGTAACAGGTTCTCCAATGCTAGAGTGAAGGGTAGGCGGAAGAGATCTATCCGTAGTGTGTGAAAAGTAAATGGAAGAAGTTTACTTGCAGTGAAACAAATCTTTACTGTCTAGACACTTGAGTACAGTGGCGAATGTGTATTCGTTGTTAAATAACCAAGTACTAGCACTTTAGAAAGAAAGTTGCCGTTACCTTGTGAAGGAGGGAGTCAGTTGCGAAGCTGCTCTGACGTCACTCTGTGCCGCTCTGGGATTGGTAGACACAGCGGGTGTGTAGCGGAGCTGAAATTGTAAAGGAGGGGTGAGTGCCGAAGCGTGAGAACTGTCTCACGAAAAGGCCGCGCAATCATTGGTCGAGATTATTTGAATTTGTGCATTTCATTGGTCGCACGGAAAATAAGAAACGCGTTTGGATTGCAAGTGGAGGAGTGTGGCTCACTGATTAGAGCGGCGGACCCTGATGCAGACGTCTGGCCCGGGACCAGGGTTCAATTCCCGACGCGGCAGGGTTCTGAGCCCAAAATGTCCACGGACTCGATAATTCTCACCTCGGTGCCTATTCTAATCATGGGGTCCCACGCTGCAACTCTGGGCAATAGTTGCTTAATCTCCACTACGGCGGCCCACCCGCTGCGGGATGCCTGGCTTTCACCCTGGTGATACCCAGTAGGGGTTATCTCACAGGGAAAAGCCAGGACGGGTTCCCAAAGCAAGCGCCTTGATGCCTTCGGGTGATACGTGCGCTATATAAGTCGCAATACATTTACATTTACATTTACAAGATATTTGTAAACAGAGTCACTAGCAGAAATTATATGTGGCATTCGTATAGACCGCATACTAGACCTGATCCGCGATATTTAGGGTTTGAGAACGATCAGTGGAAAGGGCATAGAACCGACATTATGTACGGAAATAAGAGGAAAATATCTCTTGTAAATAAGGTGAAAAATTATTTCAAAAAAGACAAACCAATTAGAACGAGAGAAGGTGTTGTCATTCCGCCACCTAATACTCCCGCATCTTTCATGATGTTTGATAAAGGGTACCACTCATGTGTATGGTTGGAAAACTGGGCGGAATACACAAAGGATGACGGAATATTGGCTTTCCCGTTAGAAGGTACATTTAACGGCAGGATTCTATTTAATTTGAGAACCCGAATGAATGATTTACATCCCAGAGCTAGATTAACGCAGTATGAAGCACTAGAGGAATGGGAAATCGAGGCTTTTGAAAGGGATAAGCCCCGAATGGATAAAGGGTTAACAAAATTTTATCCAAAACTGAAACAAGAGACCCGTGACAAAAAGATGAAACAGTGGAGACAGAATATGATTGTAGAAGGACTGTTTCCAATGATGCACATAGGGGGTCCTCCTGGGGGGGAGAAGAAAACAGAGAAATGCAAACATTGGGTGCCCATTGGGGAATCGGATGATGAATTGTTAGATGACATGTTTACAAGAAGTCCACCACCTTATAATGAAGGACACAGACCTTCTAGTGAAGGGGATAATTCTCAAAAACCTCCTCCCCAGGATGAGGTCAGATCTGCAAGTGTAGGAGGGGGTTATCAAAGACCTCCATATAGCGAGGGTTTGGGATCCATAGGTACGAGAGATATTTATCCAAGAATACCAGTTAGTGGGGAGGCAAGATACTCGCGAGAAAGGGGCTTTTGCTCTAGACTTCCCTACGAAGGTGAGGAAAGACCATCAAGTTCAGGAATGCCGTTCTTAAACCCTCGGTATGAGGAAGAACAAAGATCCCTAGGCACAGGAACTTCGTACCCAAAACCCAATTATGGTGAAGGACCAAGTGAGACACATCCCACTGCCCCGAGTTATGCTCCCACTTTGACCCCACAGGTATTACATGACAATTTGGTCGAAAGGATATTGGAGGACAGGGAACGAGAGGCTCTAGTCAAGCAGAGAGCAGAAATAATTCAGAAAATCTCCCAGTTAAATACAAACCCTGAAGCATTGACAATCCCAGTAACTATTGGACCAGTGGTTCCATTGTATGGGGACCGACAAGGGAGTCCAAAAACTCCAGTTATTACCCCAGTTATAGCACAGCCGAGACCAGAACCCTTAATCGTAGATGATCAGAAAAGTGAGTGCGAGTCTGAGGTCTCGCTAATGGATCTGCCCATTAGGGCCACAGGGAGAAGGATGCAGAAAAGACATAATCCTTTCAATACGAGGGAGATTCAAATGGAATCGACTTCGGGTACCAAGAGTGTCACTCTAGTGACTCCTGAAGAAATTGAGAGATGGAGTCGAGAATTAGAAAAACAAGTTCCACAGTCGAAACCTTTAGATCTCTATAAACTGAGAGTAGAAATAGAAGAACTAATGGCAGGAAATGTAGGATTAGACAGACTAAATACCTACTCGGAAGACAAACTGCTGTTTATCTGCAAGAGCCTTACTCGAAATGTTAGAGTACTCCATGAAAAACTGACTGACACTGCCGCTAGTATGGGAATAGATATTTCAAAATCAAAACCTTTGCAAAAACCGTACAGAGCAGATTTCTCGGACAAGGATCTAGAAAACCTGAATGTGTCAGGGAAGAAGGCACAGGTCAAAGAATTATTAACTGTGTTGCAGAAATGGGGAGACGTAGAAAAATGGAAAGCCAGATGGGCCAAAAAGAAAGATGAGGCTAGATCCAAACAAGCGACTCCGGAATTCGTTTTAAAAGAAGCTGACAAACCAGAGCAGTTATATCCTATGCGCGAAGTGCCAGGTGGAAAATACGTACATGTCCCATGGTCTAGACAGGATATTGTGTCCTTTACAAATGATTTCCCAAAATTACGAGAGAAACCTGTGGACTGGTACAGGCAAGTGGAAAGGTTTGTAAAGGTACAGAAATGCCTGTGGAAAGACTTGGATGGGTTCTTTGATATAGTGGTCCCTGTAGATTTATGGACCGAGTATAAGATCGCCATAGGTTGGCCTAGGAAGGAATACCCGAGGGACGCTAACACAGGAGCCCCATCTGACAAAGTAATGAAAAAATATGATCAGGTAATTCTACACCTGAAGCAAAAGGTGCCTGCAAAGGAAACTGATTGGACTAAGATAGATAGAACCACGCAGGAAAGGGATGAGACTGTGCACTCTTTTTATGAAAGACTGTTGCAGGTGTTCAAAACGTACAGTGGTATAGATAACATCGAGATGAAGGACATGACCCACTTCATTTACAGGTTTGTAAACGGTTTAAGACCTGAAATTTGCCAGTGGATTAAAGACAATAAGATTTGTTGGCAGTCTAAGAAAATGGATGAGGTCCTACGGTATGCAAAGTACTGTGAGGACGAGATGGCAGATAAACGAAAGGCTTTAAAGGAGAAGGTCATGTGGGCACAAGTAAAGTTAGCAGAACAGCAGGAAAAACAATTGAGTAAAATGAATAAGAATACCCCAATTCAAGGCTCTGGGGGTGGAGGGAAGCCCAAGGTAAAAATGAGCAGAGAAGAAGCTAAAAAGAAATTCCCCTGTCACCAGTGCAGAGAAATCGGGCACTGGAGAGACGAGTGTCCATATTTACAGCATGATAATACCCAAACCCCTGATTTAATTCCACAGACGCAGAATGAAAAACCAAGAAAGACCCAGCAACAGGTAAACGCAAGTCAATTGCCCCGAGCGCCAAAACAAAATTATAAGGGGAAATCACCGCAGGGTGACGACATAGAAATCTGGGGAGGAAATGAGAATAGAAATGCAGCAACTTCGCAGTTTCTGTTGAATGACACTTTTTTCTGTGACGACCAGTACTGACGAGGCCTGAGAGGGGAGGACAAGGAGTGTGTACTTGGCGCCTCCTTGCCGGTGGACCAGTCAGGGCCATACATTGAAGGAAAGGTTGATGGAAATGATGTCACCTTTCTATTGGACACTGGTGCTACCCGTTCTACTGTGAGAACAGCGGACGTTCCAAACCTACCCCTCTCGGGAGAAGCAATCCAAGTAGTGGGTGTATCTAATCAACTGATTAGTACCCCCGTTACCGAGCCCATGGAGATCACAATAGGAAATTTTAAAGAAATGCACAGATTTGTCGTTTGTGATACCAGTCCTGTAAACTTACTGGGACGTGATTTGTTGTGCAAAATGAACTGCACCATCTTTTGCACACCAAAGGGCGTCGAAATTCAAACCCCAGATGAAGATGGCATCTACAAATTAATGTTAATCAGACCTGACTCAGAAATTAAACAAATGACTATACAAGACTTACCCGAAGAACTCCGAAAGACAGTGAAACCAGAAGTATGGGACTTTACTGGAAAGGATGTAGGATTAATGGCAAATGTAGACCCAATACAAATAGCCATTAAGGAAAATGCAGTTTACCCCAATACCAAGCCGTACAAAATGAGTGCAGAAGTGAGAGCAGGAGTTGCTATTGAAATACAAAAATTGTTAGAAGCAAACATCATACAAGAAGTAATGAGTAGCCCATGTAACTCACCCATAATTGGAATCAAGAAACCTAGTGGTAAGTACAGGGTAGTGCAGGACCTGAGAAAGGTAAACAAAATTGTGGTTCCTTGCTGTCCTATTGTCCCGAACCCAGCAGTGATCCTGTATCAGATTCCCTGGGATGCTGAGTGGTTTACTGTGATAGACCTATGTCACGCATTCTTTTCAATCCCATTGCATCCAGACAGCAAATTTCTTTTCTCATTTGCTTTCGACAGTCACGTGTATGTTTGGAATCGTGTCCCCCAGGGGTACACAGAAAGCCCCTCTATTTTTAATCAGATTCTGAAAAAATGCCTTGCATCGTTAGTCTTACCTGGAAAGTCTGTTTTAGTGCAATATATTGACGACCTCTTGGTGGCGTCTAAAAGTCATAGAGATTGTGTGATTGACACCATTGCCTTGCTGAATCACCTAGGTGAAAAGGGACATAAAGTGGCCCCTGAAAAATTGCAGTTCTGTTCAAAGTCAGTGAAATATCTGGGGCACCAGATAGAAAAAGGCATCAGAAAAGTCACTTCAGAGAGAGTCAGAATAATTTAAAAAATGCAGTTACCCCGTACTCAGAAAGAGATCAGAATGTTCCTTGGGGTTGTAGGTTATTGCAGACAATGGATTGTGGGATTCGCAGTCCTGGCAAAGCCTTTGATAAACATGACGAAGAAAGGAGCAAAGGACCCAGTGGAATGGGATGATGAAAGCTTAACAGCATTTACTAAATTACGAGATTGTCTGTGTACAGCCCCTGCTTTGGGAATGCCTGACTATTCTAAAGAGTTTGCCCTGTTCTGTGACACACGAGACAATTGTGCACTGTCAGTCTTAACTCAGGAGCATGGTTTGACTAGACGTCCAGTGGCATATTTTTCTGCCACTTTGGATCCAGTGGCTGCTGGATTACCCGGATGTCTGAAAGCAGTAGCTGCAACTTGCACAAGTTTAGAACAGAGTGAATCCATTGTTGACTTTTATTGTAATGGGACATCCTGTAACTGTGTATGTTCCTCATGCAGTTGTGATTTTGTTGACCCGAACTAAGACTCAGTATCTCACCCCTAGTCGGCTGGCTAAATACAAGAGGATTCTCGTGGGTGCTGCAAATGTAGTCATTACTCGGTGTAATATCCTGAATCCAGCCACCCTACTCCCTGACTCAATGATTGTAGAAGCTGAGGGAGAGAACGAGCATGACTGCAATGACCTGACAGAATTCCGTACTAAACCCCGCCCAGACATTAAAGAAATACCTTTGCCTGTTAAAGATGAAGAGCTGTTTGTGGATGGCTCATGTATGAGACACGAATTAGTAGGCCTAAGTGCCGTTTATGCTGTAGTCACTATGGACAGCATTAAAGAAGCATCTTGTTTATTTGGAGTAAAGTCTGCACAGGTAGCCAAATTGATTGCATTGATAAGAGCCTGTAAAATTGGGAAAAACAAAAGAATAACAGTATATACTGATAGTCAGTACTGTTATGGGGTTGTGCATGACTTTGGCCAATTGTGGCTACAAAGAGAGTTTCTGACTTCTTCAGGTACTCCCATTCGAAATGGAAGGGTGGTACAAGATTTGCTGGAGGCAATCCAATTACCAAAGGAATTGGCAGTGGTCAAATGTGCTGCTCATAAAAAGGGCCTTGACCCTATAACTTTGGGAAATAATTTTGCTGATGAGGTGGCCAGACATTGTGCCAAAAATCGCATGTCTGTAAATGTTAAACTGGGGGGACCTGGAAACAGCTGCCAACTTATGGTGTTTGAAGAGGTGCCTACCTGGGAGGAGGTGAGAGATTGGCAGCATGCTGTGCCATCGAAAGAGAAAGAAAAGTGGAGAAAATTTGGTTGTCGACCGAGAAGTGAGGATGGTGTCATAGTGGGCCCAAATGGTATGCCTGTGTTGCCTAGACATCTGCTTGCTTCTATGGCCAGACTGATACATGGAAATTCACACACTGGTAGGGACGCCATGGTTCTGGTTTTCCAACAAACATGGTACAATCCGAAGTTCAGGAAGGTAGCAGTATCACTCTGCCAAAGGTGCTTAACATGTCAGCAGTTCAACGCTGGCAAAAGAACAGTAGTTGAACTGGGAAAGATTGGGAAATCAGGGGGTCCCTTTGTGAGAATACAGATTGACTTCATCACCATGCCTCGTTGTGAGGGAAAAAGATATGTCCTTGTCATCGTCTGCCTGTTTTCAAAATGGGTGGAAGCCTACCCTACCAAACAGAGTGACGCCATAACAGTAGCCAAATTGTTACTACGAGAATTGATACCTAGGTTCGGGGTTCCAGTCACTATTGAATCAGATAGAGGCAAACATTTTCAGAATGAGGTAATCGATCAGCTCTGTAAAGCATTCCATATCACACAAAAACTGCACTGTGCATATCGTCCAGAAGCTTCTGGAGTAGTAGAGCAAATAAATGGCACTATAAAATCGAGATTGGCAAAAATGTGTGATTCTACTGGCATGAATTGGATAAATGCCTTGCCTCTTGTTCTGATGGGACTCAGAAGTATTCCAGACCGAAAAACAGGCCTGAGCCCTCATGAAATCCTGATGGGAAGAGTGATGAGACAAGCATGGGTACCAGGATACAAACTGTTAAACATTTCTGATGATTTGGTACTTGAATACTGCAAGCAACTAGGTGACCAAGTGCGTTCTATCTCTCGCCAGATTGGAGAAGATGCCGTCGCCAATCCAACAACTCCAGTCCACAAATTGGTTCCTGGCGACTGGGTGAGAATCAAGAAACATACTCGCTCGAGTTGCCTTGCACCGAGGTGGGGAGAAAAACGCCAAATAATACTGGTGACCACGACAGCGGTGAAGTGTGCAGGCGTTTCCAAGTGGATACATGCCAGCCATACACAGAAGGTGATTCCAGACGAGAAAAAAGGCACTGAAGGTTGTCCAGCTGAGGGGTCTGCAGACGTTGGTCCTGAAGTAGCTGATGACGAACAACCGAGCACCAGTCAAGATGATTGGATACCCATAATCGACCTAACTGAAGACCCAATCAGAACAAGAGAGCGAACCTACAAAGATAGAGAGTGGAATAGAGAGGAGGAGATAGGCACAGGCAAAGAGCCTCAGATTATTGAGATTCACGTCAAGTCTGAGGAAGGAGAAGGTCAGACAGGGACAGAACAGGTGATTGATACACCTCCACAAACTCCTGAAACTGAAAAGGGACAGACTAGAACTAGTTCAAAAGTTCGAGCAGAAGAAAATCAAGAGATCGAAGTGCTTGAACAGGATCAGATAGAAATAGAAGAACGTGTTCAGGACTCAGAAATAGAGACATTCGAAAGCCAAACCAAAAATTCACCTGAACCAGGCCAGCTTAGTAACCAGGCAGAAGAAATAGATACAAGACCTGGAACTAGTCAGACAGGAAGGGAAGAAACAGAAATAGAAGTGCCAAAAACACATGAAAATAAAAGAGCATTAGAAGAAAGCCAAATCACAGTGCCAGCTAAAAGAAAAATATTGAACCAGGATATATCAAGAAATTGAGACTGAGAATAAAAACAGTAGAAGAAAAACTTGCAGAAAGAAGGAAAAGTTCCCGTATTTCAGAGCAAGCTGGAGAAAGCTCCAAAAGACGGAGTGATCGAATAAAAAGACTGAATGAGAAATACCAGGATCCTGAATGGACATACCTAATTCTGGAAGAGGTTGAGGATCTTGATATAACTGACTAAAGAGACGAAGAACAGATTGCTGATCTGTCTGCCGAAGAAGACGAACTCACTTGAAGTTGCCCAGTGTAAGCTACCTGTGTAAAGTTACAAAGAGGGGTTGAGAAACTTCTTCTGAACAAAGATGTCTGATTCAAATGTGAATGGAAGGCCTAAACGCAATTGTTGCGAAACATGCTGCAAAGTATGTATATGTAGTATAGCTATAGTGATAATAATTTGGATAGGACTAACAGTTTTCATTCCTTATATGGTGAGCAAAAATACTAATATTGACCCTACACAGACTGTGACTACTGACACTGAAGAGGTGACAACACGAAGTGTAGAAAGACGTTAAAAAGCACTCAGACAAACAAAACTAGACTTAGAAGCATCAGATGAGGAAGGACTACATTATCACGGAGTTAAGAACCAGACTCCTTTAAATGTTTTCGCAAACCTGTTAGTGCATTATGTAGAAACTATGGAAATAGAAGACTGCTATGTCTGCATGAAGCTACCTACTTCTGTAGCTGAAGGCGTGACTTATCATCACCTGCCCCTGACTTATGGAATTTCCTGTAGTATTTTAGCAAGCTTATTTTACAAAAGAGGACCATTACAGTACTACTACTCTAACGCTGACGTAATATTTTCTGAACTTCCTATACGTGGAAATTTGAATCCTGTACATACCAAAAGTGACGTAACACGTTATATGGGAGAATACTTTCTGACTATAGGTACCATAGACTTAAATGAAGCACACAGAGACAACTTGACCTGTTCATTACATGAACAAGAAAAAATATTTTTAAACATGGCAGTGAAAAGAAGGGAGAGTTTCCAAAGAAAGGCAAATGACAAAAGACAGAAAACTCCTACATGGGATGAAAACATGGAAAGCACCTAAATGGTGGGGCTGGTCCTGCTTTGTTGCTGGATTTCGTAAAAGGAAAGGGAAACTCTGTCTTCACCGCGAAAGGACTAGTTATTATAATAACATTTTCATTGGTTCTAGTCAATGTGAACACAATTACAAGGTAATTGGAGGTTGGGGTTTCAAAAATGGGTCAGAACCTGTGTTTCCCGGAATTTATTATATATGTGGAAACAAGGCTTATTTCAAATTGCCGGATCACTGGTATGGAAGCTGCTACTTTGGCATTGTCTTCCCGAAAATATACCATGTGAATGAAATTGCTGGAAGCAACGAAAACACTAATGGCTTAGTGCGTAGTAAAAGAGAAAGCGTAGGTGAAATAATGGGTAGTATTTTTATGTGCACTGATACCTGGAGTGGGAGTGGTTCTGAACACACACAGAATTTGCAAATTATCCACAATAGTGGATGTGCTGTCTACTGACACAACTCATGGATTTCTGTTGGTCAATACCGAAATGGTTGCGATCAGATCAATGGTTTTGCAGAACAGACTTGCTCTTGATACCTTATTAGCAAAAGAGGGCGGAGTCTGCCGGATGCTAAAAGCGCAACATTGTTGCACTTACATACCGGACAAAAGTGTACAGATCAAAAAGTATGTGAAAAACATTACTAATTTGGAAAGAGAACTCAAACCACTGGAGGTTGACAGTGCCTGGAAGAGACTCGTTGATGGTCTCTCCAATGTAGGTCATTGGTTTGCTAATTTAGGTAAAAGTTTATTGTTTAAGGTACTGATGCCAATTGGAGTGATAGGTTTCATCATTTTTCTCATATTTATCTGCTGCAAATGTCGCAAACACACAAAGAAATACACTATGAATAAAAGAGGTGTGAAACGGAGTGTGGATGAGCTTGAATTGGAAGACTTGAATAATAAGATTTACAAAAAGGTGAAAAACTCTCACCCTGATAAAGATGTGAAAGAAAAATTGAATCGAATGTTGGAAGAGATGGAGATGTACAAAGTGTGAGAAAAGTTGGCATCTGGTTCCATTAGTTTGTGATGATAGTAAATATCATCAAAGAGGGGATTGATAGAGCAAGATTTCGCATATTATTCGACTTGCTTGAGTCATGAACCTCGAATCTGTCATAACCCGGTAATCAAATTTGTATGTCTTACTAATTTCCTTTTATTTTTGGATGTGCGTGTATCTTAGAGACGCGTGCTTATGTGTTTTACTAATACAAATAATCCTTGTCTTAATATGGCTGCTGCTTTGGAATTTGCTTCTGCGCATGCGTTAGTCACACTCACGTGACGTGACGTGGTTGCAGTTCTGGTGGGAAAAGGTGCGCATGCGTAATAAGCCTCAAGATGGCTGCTTATGTGTTAAACATGACGAAGCTTGCGCAGATGCTCTCGTGTTATTATCTGTTGCACTAATTTATAATTGCGTAGTATATTTTTATGGTAAGAAATATAAAGTAGCTACTCATGATATGTAGTAAAATCATTTATTTTTATGTTTTAATCTGTTTTCGCTTACTTTTCATGTACCACGGTATGGAGGGTTGATGGGATGTACAAGAGTCCATACTGGAGTACCGTACCACGCATGTCAGAAACCCGGCCAATGGCATTGAATGACTGCCAACCAGAAGTGGCGGCCAAGACATGCCTGGGAAGATGCACCTTCACCCAGCCGGAGAAACTGACTTGTACTGCATTTGCAACAAATCTTATATTCCCTATTGTATTCTGTCATTTCTACCGTGAGAACCCCAAAATCACTAGGCGGTCCCAGAAAATGGTAATTTAGGCTTGTAGAAGTTTGTTCTGATTGGTGTGTTAACCTATCCTACTTGGGGACCAATCGAAATTGAGGATTCTGACACTTTGCAACATTGGGGGGTGGTACACTGACCCGAAAACAGTATATCTAGCCTAGGTTCAGCTAGAGAAATTGTCCGACTTGTCTGAATAGCTGACCTGTCACTGACCCAACGCTCTCAATAGGTGACTGATACAGAGGTGCTGCGGAGCACTCTGTCCGAATTTGACCATAGACTCAAAGGTTTTACTAAACCTTAAGTGCTGGCGGAGCACTTTGCTGGGGAGTTCGCTAACCCAATCGGGGTTCTGACTGATAGCTGCAGAGAGGGTGGAGCGCAGGCGTTGCTTCCAAACTGCGGGTGCTGGTCGTGCCTTGGTGGTCCTGTCCTGATCCTAATCTGCTTTTCCTGTCCTGTCCTGGGGTGTCCATTCTGCATCTGCTGTCCCATGGATGACTGTCCTTCCTTGGGGTTTATCCTGTCCTTAACTGACCCGTGGCCAGGGTTGGTTTTCACACCAGTCTAGGTAATTATTAAGTGCGAAAACTCTATGCTGCACTCTTCTATTTTTCTGTCTTTGCTTTAATAAAGACATACCTTTGCATACGTAATTTTCCATGCTTTCCGCAATCTTCTAAATGAAAAGTCTATGCATTAATTTCCATAGCCTGTTCCTATATTTCCCTACCTTTTAGAGTACATTCATTTCAGCTGTCTATGAACTATAAATGTGGTTTACAATTTTCCCTTGCAAACTGAGTGAAATACCATTGTTAGATTTATAGCATGTTCCTCTTTTCACCCGTTCTATAGAATATAGGATACATACGTCCCAACAGTGTAATGCTAGTACGAGCATAAATTTGCCCATTTATAGACGTTCATCTTTAAATCTGCTTAGTGTATTTTCCCTGTTCTCATCTCATATTAGAATTCATAAATGGTTGCTCGGATTTATTTCCTATACGGTTACGTACTTTTCGTAATTTTGATTATTGACTGCCTGTTAACTGTAAACTTGATGATTTCCGAATCTGAATCTTAGATAAACTCTTAAAACTTCCCAGTAGTCTGTGATTCTTTATGAATATAAAAGAAATAAAAGTTGGTGTTGTATATTTTCCTGCCTTTTCTTTCACAGCTAGCTCCCTGATCCACTGTGGATCATAGGAACCCGTAACAGTGGATTGGTAAGTCGGGTACAAGAGAAATAAATAGGAAGGAACCAGGGTTACTGGTAGTAGAGAGTGAAAGGTCACCTGATTAATGTATATGGGTTTGATTGGAGAAAAGTACATGGGCCTAGTACGTGTTTGGGGAAATTATTGGTCGGGTGACCCGCGATCTCTATCATTACTATGCAGCCTATCTAGGCTAAAGCTGCCTCTATGATCCTGCCTGTTTTTACCTTTAAAAATAAAGGTTGTGTGTTTCAAAGAAACCCAGGGCAGTGTTTTCTTCTTTACATTATCATATAATGTAATGTATATGTCTTTATTTAGCAAATGTAAAAGTTTTACATGCAATGATGGCAGTTTTTGAGCCTAGTATGGTGTATTTTAGGCTGCATGTATATGCATATTATCTATATATATATATGGGTATTTTATGTGTATTTATATGTATTTATATATATATGTAGATATATGCATATTATTGGCTATTGCTCCGGGGCCCCGCACGTGGGCGGGACTATTCAGTGCTTATGACTTTGATGAGTATCCCCTGGAAGAGAAGCTTAATTTACTAGTGGAGGGCCAGATAGACTTTGCAAATGTTACCTGAGTACTGTTACTGAAAATCAGGAGAGGGAGGAACTAACAGTGAGGTTTCTCCTGAATAATAATGACCTACTTTGTGGAATAACTATGTATCCAAGGACCTGAGATCAAGACCTGAGAAGGATCAATCTATCTGGAAGAGGCTGCATCATTATGCTTATACTTTGGACAATTTGGCTTGCAATTTACCTATCTGGACTTCTGAGATTACTTCTCCCAGTCTCTCTTGTGTGGTAGTTCTCTGAATTGGATATAGTGATGGGTGGGAAACCCCTGCTGAGTTCAGTAGCCATTGCTCCTGAAAAGTGGTGTCCTGGTCAGGGTATCCTCTTAACCACTTCCGCGCTAATGACAAAGCCAGCTCGTCATGGGCGTTACCTGCGCTACGCGGATGACGAGCTGGCTTTGTCACAAACCGCACATTTTTGAAATTCCAGCGCACAGCGGGAAAACGCGGTAGCGCGGAAGCGGTTAAGAGATAGAAAGGGCATGCTTTGGGAGCTGGGATAAGGCAACAAATTGATTTTTGAAGGCCAAGGGAATCTTTCATGACTGTGTTCCATGGCAAAGTACATCATAGGGGCACTTGATTAGGATCCATGGTGGAGCACACAGACAGTGCTAGGGCCTACTAAAAGGAATGAAATGCTCCAGCAAACCTAACTTATTGAATCAGCAAAGAAATCTGTTCATAGGAACACTGGGTAGAAAAGAGATGGACAGATAAAGCAGCGTGTTACTTCAATGGTGTGTAAGTGTTCATTTTAGCCATACCATCAAATACCCACCCTACTAAACTCCATTTCTCTTTGTTCCTTTTTATTTCCAAGATCAGTATTTTATCCTTAAGGCATTTATTTTCTTTGCTTTGTTGCGATTACTTGAGCATTTGAGTTACAGTCATCCTTTCACCATGCTTTATTGATCACCCCTACAAGCTCAGTTTTCCTTTAAAAACTGCCAAGGTGAAAACCGTGAATGCTGGCATTTTGCTAGACTCCCCTAACAGATAAGGATGAAATGATGTTTGCATGACATTGAAGCAATAATGGAAAACAAATTATTGCAGTAACCATAAACCCCTAAGTATCCTCTTCTTTTTCCCATAGAACAATAATCTGAAGACTGCAAAATAATCTATACAGAATGACATTTAAAAGACAGCTATAAGTACATTAATCAATACATATCTGGGCCCTTAAACCCAGCCCACTCCCACTTAACATTACTAAAATTGAACTACCTAATATTGCAGGTAGAGATCATGGAGTATGTTTTCTGCTTCTTCTGGCCCTGGAATGAACCAAAGTCGGCTGTGCACTAGTAATTCTGTAGACACCTTTTGTCCCATATACAGCTCCAATGAGAACTATGACCAGCAGGGAACAAGGGATTACTTAGCAACCCAGGTCTTTCAAATCATTAAAAAGTATTTTATCTAACTTAGTTCTCCTCCTAACGTCCACATCTGCAGCTGCCAAATTTCTTACATCTCGTAATCAACTCTCCACCATTGGGATCTAGCCGACCTTCCATGTAATTCTTCAGGTCAGCACAAATATCAGAGACAAGTGGACTTGTGTTTCATATGCTTTGGACCTAAAGATAGGCCCCAACAGACCTTCTTTTGTCATTTCTTGGTCATTTTGCCCAGGAGACACAATGATGGGGCGACACCAATTCAGCAGGTTTGTATGTCTAGGCAAATCCACATGATAAAAAAAAGAAAATAAAGACAATGGATAGCTCTGTGTGCCATAGTGGTGGCCACGTAATCAAATGGACTCTCTCTTGGATCTCCGAGAGTCTGGTGGAGTTTAGATCAGAACACATTTTGTGCCCCCCCACCCCACCCCCAAGCTGCAATGACAGAAAAGGTGCCAAAAACAAAAAAGCCTTGAATGTATATGGTGTCACCCTAGTGGTGATGGGAAGCCCTGTAACAAGTGCACTAAAGGACAACTTGAGTGGGTGCTCCATGGTCGAAGAAGGCAACAATTAATGTGAGAAATGGCCACCTGGATCAATCGGAAACTGGGACAGGTCGTGACTGACTTTGGAAAAAGAGACACAGCCGATGAGAGTACTTGGATCACACGCAGCTGTCAGCACCCAAATGCCTTATGTAGGAGGTATCAACTGATTCATATAGCACTTTAATTCTGCAGAAGGCCTGCAGCGATCCACTGAAATCCATCAGGCAGCTATTAGGGAAGTTGGCCTGGAGGACTAGGAGGATGTGCTCGAAGTTAAGTTCTACCTGTACCCCACTGTAGACTAGCAAAAGTACAGGAGGAGGACATGCAACAGTTGGGAAGAACATGCCAGAAGATCAGAGATAAGTACACCTGCAGAGAGCGGTACAAAGATATTGGGGAACCTAGAAACCTGGCCTCTCTTTTCTGCTACCGGGACCACAGGCAGATTTGTTCACATCTGGAAATGAAAGAACTTGGCAGAGAGTTAAGCAGTGACAGATCTTTCACAAAGAATTTCTAGAGAACTTCACACTGCCCTTCCAGATGTGGGCAGAGAATTGCCAGAGTTTCTGACAGTAACCGACACAGGGGCTGGTCCTAGCAGATGTGCTAGGAATATGCCTATAGAAAGACACAGTCACTCTGCAACAAAGCAGAAATAGGCTTGCGGGGTCCATCTCAGGGGAAACAGGGCTTGTTAGCTTTAGAGCCAAAACAGTGAACAGGTGGTCTGGAGGCTCTGTAGCTGCTCAACAGGAAAACATCAAGGCAGTGCTTAGGAGAAACTGACAGTGTAAAGCTAGGTTCTCTCTAAGGTAAGCGCTGGGGCACCCGTTTAGCCTCTTCTTTTATGCCCCCCACACAGTAGCTGAGAGCAATTAACACCTTCCCATTATAACTTTCAGTGGATAAATTGACTATTAATATATCTCCAGCGGATGCTGCTTCAAGGGCTTTAGAACTTGCTCCAGTTTCAGACTGGCCTATGGGGCAATAAGGCAGTGTCTGATGGGCTGGTCTGACAGACTAGTGTGTGGGCCAGTTATTTAGCACTTTGTGGGACAGAATTATGCCCAAATGGGCTGGTTTTTACTGCTGAATTCCCTGATATTACCAAAAGCATTGCCTGCAGCAAACACAAATTCATGCAGGCTCCCATACCTTGCAAAATACCCACACAGGGTGTCTTTGAAAGTTCAAAACTAGCATGATTTACAAATATGGGTGACCTTTTTAGTTATCTGGTTTGCTAATGTGAACCACTTTTATTTTGGTGCCCGGGTCTATTTTTTTTTTTTTTGTCCCAGTCCGACCCTGACCTGCTCTTCTCTCAACTCACGGCATGTGATAACAATTATTCTAACAGCAATCACAAGATCATGACTCTATGAAGTTGCCTTTTTTCTCACCTCTTGCCACCCAGCTCCAATGCAAATAAAATGATGGGCATTGTAAATAAGTGTGACACTCCCTTTCATCATTTACAAAAGAGCCAGGTCTAGCAGAAGCACACTCTGAAGTTGTAGACCCACTGCCAATTACAGTACAATTGGCAGTGTAATACAGTGCTTTCTCTGCGATGCTGACATAGCCAGCACTGTTAACTTTACCGATTCCAGGCATAATTAGCTCCTACCGGTGTGTTTTCTTTCTTTGCACTCCAAAATGTATAGTCCTGTTGAAGCCATTTTTAAATCTGGACTACAAGTCTAATAACGTAAATAAAAGCCAAAAACTTAATGATCAGGCATGGAAATGTGAAACTTGAGATATGGTCTAGTTTGACAGCACAGCGGTTGCAAGACAATTATGTAAGCATCACTAGAGAGGAGCTTTGGCTCCACCTACATGCTGGGAACAGGGGTTACATGTTTTGATTGGGCAGATGTGTGCTTCCACAAAAAAGTCCCTGCCCTCCACACAGCTTTGATTATTTTAGTTATCGAGTAGCCTGAGCTTGAACTTTCAAGAGCACACACAAGATATTGTAAAGCTATTAAAGTATCTTAGATAACTAGATATTTTATGGTGCTTTTCTATGGCAGCAGCATGGATTGGGAGGAGGGCAGTCATTCACCTACCTGGATTTTTAGGTCTTGCTTCACAGTACAACTGGCAATTTAACTTACACAAATATTACTCTATAGTTCTTTGCTTTCACACAAATGTAAATCCATTCCCATGCTATCTACTCATAATGCTTCATGTTACTATACGGCATTCCTTTAAAGCCAGACTTATTGGCATTGTCAATGCTTGTTTTGTTAACGCCTTAACCGCGGTGGTTTTTCCGCCGCGGTGCCAGCGTTCTGAAGAGTGGGCGGGGCTGAGTCGGCCATTGGCCGGCGGCAGCACTAGGGGCCGACGACAGCACGCAAGGGGTTAAAACAAACAAAAAAGCACAATATCTCCAACAAACTGACCAACTAACAAATAAAAAAACTCATTAAAAAAATTAGATAAATCAAAGAACTGCAGGTTCATAGCTGTGAGTTTGCCAAATATCAGGACGGCGTCTTTCATCCCATCAAGGGTTTTCAGCCAGCCACATTAAGTATGAAGTGTGACCTGCAAATTCACTTTTCCAGCCATACATTTGGGATTACAAATCCCAGTATGCTTACTTCAATTGGATGACATAACACTGGGTGCCAGTTTTTCTTATGGCAAGTTTTCCTCCCACCATGTATATCGCTCACATCTATGGAAGTTAAGTGAGCACAACCGTCTTTATCCCATCCTCCAACAAAAAAGAAAGTGTGTCAAAGACAATTGTTTTAGAATTTGACTGGTGAAAATATTTTCAATAGCTCCAACAACATAGAATATGTGAAATTTAGCCAGCAACACTGCAGGTTTCCCTACAAACATAGTTGTAGCTGACCAGCAACTTTTGCAGTGCTCCTTTGCACGCACAGTACGGGTAAATTCAGTGCAAGGGATTCTTGCAGTATACAATGTACAGGATAGGTAGTACATGGTAAGAAGCAAATAAGTGCAAAAAAACCAATTGATGGACAGAATGCAGAACAATGTCATACATTCACCCCAGTACAGAGATCTAGGCCTAAATCCATCGTTTTTTTGCTCAACATGCCATTCCAGTTTGGACCCAGCCATATGCAAATCAGTCTTGACCCTGCGCCCAATGGGAACAGTCCAGCCCGAACTGCCAGGCCAGGTCCTCCCTGGGCTGGAAGAACAATTGTTACTTACCTGTAAACAGGTGGTTCTCCAGTATTGGTGTCTTTCATAGATTCACATGCTTGAATATTCCCCGTCGTCGAAGTGGGAGTCCCACGGTACATAAAGATAGCAATAATGCTAATATATATATATATGTAATAACATAATACATAATAAAATAGAGAAAATATACACTGGAGAGACCTCTACAATGGCTCCTCCATAGGAATACATTATAAAGAGAAAAACTCATTTGTAACATATCAGTGTCATTATGTTAGTCCAAACTGCAGCCAATCAGGCTCAAGCACCCTCTAGAACCTTCTCCTCAGAAGCTCCAGTCCTCAGATTTTCGTAGCACCAAAGTGAAGTAGAGTGCATGAGGAGAAGAGAGCCTCTGAGGGGAGGATGGGTGGGTCGCATGTGAATCTATGAAAGACACCAATACTGGAGAACCACCTGTTTACAGGTAAGTAACAATTGTTCTTCTCCAGTATTAGGGGTGTCTTTCATAGATTCACATGCTTGAATAGAATAGATAGCAGTAAACTCCTTAGAACTGGGATTGCTAAACATATTCTCCAACTTGAAGACAAAAACATACAGCTTAAAAGCATATAGCAATCACAGAAAGAAAAGGAGGAGGGAACAGAGGCTCACCTTATTTAAAAAGATGACGAAGCACTGCTTGCCCCACTGTGGTATCCGCCTCGTTGATGGTCTCCAAACAGTAATGTCTGGTAAAGGTGTGCCTGCTGGACCATGTCGCCGCCCGGCAAATCTGGTGTAGAGGCACCCCGGCAAACAAAGCGGTGGATGACGCCATCGCCCTCGTCGAATGTGCCTTCACTGAACACTGTAAAGGCTTGCCAGCTTGCTGGTGACAGAAGGAGATAGCTGCTGAGAGCCATCTTGCAACTGTTTGTTTTGTCACTGAGTGTCCCCTCCGCATCCGTCCATATGCCACAAACAGTTGATCGGATTTACGGAAAGGGGAAGTCCTTGAAATGTACAACTTTAGACAACGTTTGATGTCTAAAGAATGTAGTCGTTGTTCTGCCAGAGATCTTGGATCCGGGAAAAAAGTCTTTAAGAAGACAGGTTCGTTCAAATGGAAATCAGTAGGTACTTTCGGCAAAAACGAAGGATTGGTACGAAGTGACACTCCATCGGGCTTAAATTGTAAATACGGAGGCTTGATCGTGAAAGCGTGAAGATCACTTACACGATGAGAAGATGTTAAGGCCAAAAGTAATGCAACCTTCCAGGTAAGAAACTTGATGTCTGCTTTGTGAATTGGCTCAAAAGGAGGCTTCATAAGCTGTGACAACACCACGTTGAGGTGCCATGCCGGAGGAGGGCGCCTAACAGGAGGAAACTTCCTGAAGAGACCTTTAAAGAACTGTCGGATTATTCTGGATGAACAGAGAGACGCTGAACCATCGTGTCGAAAGCGCGAAATAGCTACTAGAAAGACTCTCAAGGTGGCATGAGAGAGACCAGACTGAGCGAGGCTCAAAAAGAAAGGCAAAAGCTGCTCCGGAGTGGAATTGACTGGATGTACATCTGATGCAGCGCACCAATGACAAAAACGCTTCCATTTTAGCTTGTACGTTTTGATGGTTGATGGAGCTCAAGCAGAAGCTAGAATGTATCTGCATTCCTGGGGCATATCTAAATTTGCAAATTCGATGTATTCAGGTTCCATGTCCATAACTGAAGCGTAGTTGGGTCTGGATGGCAAATTTGACCTTCGTCCATCGTCAGGAGGTCTGGACGTGGATGCAGATGAATGGGTATGCATTGGGATAACAGAAGAAGTTCTGAGAACCAAGCCTGTCTGGGCCAACGAGGTGCGATCAGTATTAAGTGGCAGGGTTGCCTGCGCATCTTCCACAACGTCCTCGGCACCAACGGGAACGGAGGGAATGCATACGCAA
Source organism: Lissotriton helveticus (assembly GCF_964261635.1). Taxonomy (NCBI): domain Eukaryota; kingdom Metazoa; phylum Chordata; class Amphibia; order Caudata; family Salamandridae; genus Lissotriton; species Lissotriton helveticus. Next base: position 160,886,912 of record NC_136072.1, read on the forward strand.
ACAGTCCGGTCCAATCCATGAGGAGGGCATTTCCGCTGGACTCTGGGTGGGGATGCCAGCTGGCAAAGGTTCGGCACTTCCGATTGACCGGGGTTGCAAAGAGGTCTATCATGGGGCGACCCCAACGGCAGAAAACCATGTCTAGAGACGGCTGATGGATCTCCCACTCGTGAGTGGATGACGTGGACCTGCTCAAAGAATCCGCAAGGATGTTGGACACCCCTGGTAGATGGACCGCCGCTAATGAAATTTGATGACGAAGAGCCCAGTCCCAAATCCTTTGAGCCAGTTGAGACAGTGGCTGAGATCTTGTGCCGCCCTGTTTGTTCATGTAGTGCATGCTGGTGGTGTTGTCTGTCTGAACCAACACCGACTCTCCTTGCACTAGGGGCAAGAAAGATCTGAGCGCTAGGAAGATCGCCATCAACTCCAGCCGGTTGATATGCCAGGTCCGTTGTGTCGCCGTCCATTTGCCTTTGATGGAAAGGTCCTGGAGATGAGCTCCCCAACCCTCCATGGACGCATCTGTAGTCAACGTCAGATCCGGAGACTGGGCTAGAAACGAAGTTCCTTCGTCCAGATTGGATGGGTTTACCCACCAAAGCAAACTGTCCTTCATGCGGGACGTTACCCTCACCAGGTCGGTGAAAGACCCCGACACCTGGCGCCATTGCAGGTCCAATCCTTCCTGTATAGGACGAGTGCGTAACCTGCAATTTTGGATCAGTCCGATACAGGACGAAGCCATCCCCAGAAACGACTTTAACGTCCGCACAGAAACTGACTGTTTTGACCGGATGAGAGAGACCAGACGGACTATCTTTTGATGACGTTCGAGGGAGATGAAGGCTTTTGACAGGTCCGTGTCTAGAATTGCTCCTAGGAAGTTTCTTCTTTGCAGCGGAGCAAAATGTGACTTCTCCATATTGATGGTTAACCCCAGTGACTCGAACGTCTGGTGACATAGACGTGTGTCGTGAGCCAACTGTAGAGGAGATTGGGACTTTAGAAGACAATCGTCCAGATAAGGAAAAATCTGAACTCCCTGAAGACGTAGATGAGCCATGACCGGAGCCAAAACTTTCGTGAAGACACGAGGAGCTGATCGTAGGCCAAAGGGTAGCACCCTGAACTGGTAGTGTGCGTGACCCACTTTGAACCTCAAGAACTGACGATGCCGATGGAGTATTGGCACATGAAAATAAGCGTCTTGCAGGTCTATTGTTGTGAGAAAATCTCCGCTGGAGAGAAGTCGCAAGACCTCTGATAGCGTCAGCATGCGGAAAGATTGCTGTTTTAGGAATAAATTGAGAGCTCTCAAATCTAGAATGGGCCGCCACTCTCCCGTCTTTTTGAGAACGAGGAAAAACCGTGAGTAGAAACCTTTCCCTCGCTGAGATACAGGAACCACTTCGACTGCACCCTTTTCCACTAGAAGACGCACCTGATGTTGTAGTTCCTCGAGATGTGGAGGTGGCGGGCCTGATGGTGGAGAATTTGGAGGAATCTCTGTAAACTCCAAGGCATGACCCCTGTGTACAATGTCTAATACCCATTGGTCCGATGTTATCATGGACCACTGGGAAAAAAACTGCGAGATTCGCCCTCCAACTCTTTGCGGAACTTGAAAGTCATTGACGCTTGGTATTGGAGCCCCTATAGGTAGTTTTGCCTCTATAGGGTCTTGATTGCTGTTGACGATTTGACTGTTGGTTGGAGTAACGCTGGTTTCCTTGATTGTACTGGCGGTACTGGGACTGTCCTCCTCGAAAAGTGCTGGAAGTAGTGCCTCGTCCACGTGCGCCACGAAAGGGCTGCTTTTTGAATTGCAAGGATCCAAGCGATTTTGCCGTATCAGTGTCTTTCTTTATCGATTCTAGTGCCTCATCGACGTGAGAGCCGAAGAGAGACTCACCGTCATACGGCATGTCGAGTATCCTCGATTGGACCTCTTGCCGAAACGACGTGGATTTTAACCAACCCTGATGTTGGAGAGCCGCAGCACTGGCAAGGATACGGAAACCAGTCCCCGCAACGTCCACAGCACAGTCGATCATCTCTTCTGAGGCCCTCCTGCCATCCTGAAGGATCTGGTGCGCTTCCGCTCTAGATGCCTCCAGAATCAAAGAGACTAACGCAGAAATGTCAGACCACATTTGTCGGTCGAAACTACCTAAAATGGCCAATGCATTTGCGGCACGGACTGATGTAGACGCCATGGATGAAAACTTCTTGCCAATCGCATCCAAACGCCGACCCCCTCTATCAGGTGGAGTAGTGATAGGAGTTGCAGGGTTACGTGCTCGCCGTTGCGCTGCTTGGGTCACCACTGAATCCGGCTTAGGATGCGAGAGCAAGCAAGCGGGCGAACCAGTCGGTGCCCTATATTTCTTCTCCAGCCGAGGGAGTTGAGCAGGTAAGGAGTTAGGAGCGTGCATGATCTTTAAACCCTCCTTCCACACAAAGTCGATAATAGGTATGGTGTGGACCTGTTTATAAGGCTTTTTTTTTTAAAATCGTAGAGAAATCAGTCTTCCTCTCGCTGTGCTCTTGGCAATTTGAAGCGTTCTGTCGCTTTATCCATCAAGATATGGAAGCTAGCGATGTCAACCGGAGGTGAATCACCGGAGTCGCCCGGCTGAGGAGAGGGCGTCTGCGTTCGATAGTCATCGAATTTGGCCATATCCGGGTCTTGGTCGTCATCCGTATCCTGGAGAACTTCTCCTTCCTCTCTATCTGTCTCTGTCTCATCCTCCACATCTTGATGAACATCAGTGGGGATGGGTTGACGGGGCCCTTCTGGAAGAGCTATCTGCTCTGAAGGTTGGTGCTGGTGCCGAGTAGGCTCCGCAGACTCAGATGCAGTATGGCACGGCGTACCCTGAGGTGTTGGAGGAAATCTCCTATTGTAGTCATCCAGCATATGCTGGAGGTTGGAAAACAGAGAGACTGGGAAAGTTGCCATTGGAACCTGTATACATTGTTCCTGCTGCTGGTCATCGTCCTCCTCCTCACCGTCTTCAGAACTGGAGTCCTGACACTTAATAATTAAGTCCGATGGACTGTGGGCATCACCAAGAACATCGTCGTCCGCAATGGATTCCGTTTCCTGGTCAGTCGCGAACATTGGCGAAGGTGGTTGGAGACTTGGAGGTGGCAACTGAAGTGCAGATCCCTGGAAACCTCTCATGGAAGGCTCCGTAAAGACTGGAGAAGTTGAAGTGTCCAAAGGCACTAGGGGCATAGTGGCGAAAGACATTGCTCCTGTGGATGCTACGCCTGCCTGCTGCGTTCCAGAATGTAAAGGCAAGACTGCCGTTGACGGAGCCATCGCCGTCGATGAGGTAGTCAACGAAGATGTTTTCCCTGGAGCAGCCGTCGAAGATGAAGACGTAGACACAGCTGTTGGAAACGGTGATTTTTTAAGATGTACTCGTCGACGACGAGTGTGTTGCCCCAACTGTCGACGGGTGTGATCTTCTTCGTCGACGAAGCCTTTGTCGACGGGGTCGTCGACGAAATGGTCGACGGAGTTTTCTGTGCCGACGGGATCATCGTCGCCTTTGAACTCGTCGACGGGACATTAGGCGTCAACGAGGTTTTCTTCGTCGACGGCAGCTTCTTCGCCATCGAGATGACAGGAATCGTCAACGAGAACGTGGAGGTGGAGACTCTCATCAACGTGCAGGCCGTCGACGAGACGGTCGTCGACGACGATGAAGCAGACGTCGTCGTCACAGTAAACGTCGACGAAGCCACAGCAGCCAATTTCGTGGATGGAACGGTCGTCGACGGGCCCGTCGACGACCGCGCTGACTGAAGTGTTAGAACACTCGAAGAGGCTGGAAAAGACGCCTGAGAGCCAGGTCTCGTGGGCGTAGACACAGAAGTCACAGCAGTAGTAGGAGCTACTGCCAAGGCCAGCTTTTTCTTCTTTAGAAAAGGAGAAGGCAACTCCTGAACACTGCCACGCTTGGAAGCAGAAGTTGAAGGACCTGACTGAAAACTCTCTGCATCTGACAAAACTGCGTCTTTGTCCTGAAGGCGCTTCAACCACAGAAGAAGACGACCTTCCCTGTCTCTGAGAGTCTTAGCAGGAAAAGTTCTACAGAACTTACAATCAGCCACCTTGTGTTCAGGATATAAACAGTAAATACACTTTTGGTGGGGGTCCTTCTCAAACAAACGCAGTTTCCCACAGGAAGAGCAAGGCCTGAACAAAGACTTCTTACTTGACATCTTGAAAACTGAAGTAGTAAAGTTGTAATGAAGAAAAACTGAGCAGAGCTCAAGGAGACTCCCTTCACACGACGTGTGGTAGAAAATCTGAGGACTGGAGCTTCTGAGGAGAAGGTTCTAGAGGGTGCTTGAGCCTGATTGGCTGCAGTTTGGACTAACATAATGACACTGATATGTTACAAATGAGTTTTTCTCTTTATAATGTATTCCTATGGAGGAGCCATTGTAGAGGTCTCTCCAGTGTGTATTTTCTCTATTTTATTATGTATTATGTTATTACATATATATATATATTAGCATTATTGCTATCTTTATGTACCGTGGGACTCCCACTTCGACGACGGGGAATATTCAAGCATGTGAATCTATGAAAGACACCCCTAATACTGGAGAAACAAGCTTCCTAGGACGGGTTTCGGGCTTTCAGCCCTCATCAGCCAGGAGAGCTTGACCCCAGTGGCATGGAGAGCACAGGACCCACGTCTGAGCAAACCTGTCCACCTCGGGTTGACAAATGCAAAAAGAAGAATTGCAAGAAGCAATAAGTGTCACATACAGAATGTGTTCAACGTGTAATGCTGCAATACAAGCTTCACTCACAATCACAACAAGCTCAACCTGGGTAATGGCACGTATGAAAGCAGCAGTGCGTCACTGTTTGTGTGTCTCTGTAAGAGCTCACTAGTGAAGGTTGCCACTATGTAAAATGTGCTCTTTTATCTGCTTCAGCAGTATTTTGTACTCTTGCTACTTTGTTTGCAAGAAAGCCAGTCATTCAGAGAAAGGAAGTCTCCATACAGGTGAGTTTAAAACACAGAGTCAGGTAGTCTAAAAAAAAAGGTCTATGTCTAATTTATTCAGTGCATACTATGTAAGTTTAAACATTTGCCCACAGTGTTAGGCAAAGTCTTTCATCATCCAAATTGTACAACTGGGTCCCTGATAGAAGTAGAAGAGGAGATACTTCAACTATACTATCAGTTAATACTAATGATCTTGGCAAGGCCTCTTCAGCCTCTCACTAGCCCCACACTGGCCAACCGCATTTACACATGATAGCTCACTCACCTCGATAACTCACTTAGTGGCTCTTCAATACTTTTGCACACAGTGCAGAAAAGTGTGTCTGAAAATAAAATGTTTTTGCACACAGAAAAACATATTAGAGGGAACATTAGTGCCAAGGAAACTCTGCCCAAATGCACCCTATCATGACCTGCTGAATTGGCGCTCACAGCCTCTGGGAGAGTCTAGCAATCCAGGTGACGTGCATACGTGTGGACAATAGAATTTTTAAAAACAGGGAGCTTCAGAAGCCGACAACCTCACAAGGGAGAGTAAAATCAACTGTACAGTGGCTGAACATCATAGGAGAGTATCTCTCTTCCAGCATACCTTCCAAGGAAGACTTCTTGCAGCTTCCTGAGAAGGATAGATTGTGCAAGTGAGGGAGGGTACTCCGGCGCACCAGTGCAGGGCCAGTCTGAGGAGCCAAGCAACCCTGGCAAACATGTCTAAAACAGCCCAACTCCCTTCATAGCCTCACACTATGTCTCTCTTTCCATACATTCAGACTTTCTCTTTCCTTCTCTCCTCCTTCTCTCTTGTCTCTCTTTAAGCTCCAGTGCCTGCTGCAATTAGCCTCAGGGAGTTGGGGAACGTCACCAGGAGAGGCCGTGGCCTTTCAAAGCCCAGTCTCCAAGGGCTCCAGCCCACCAGTGAAATGCCCTTCCGGTCCTGTGCCAGCAACAGACCACTCATAACTTTATGTCACATTAAGTAGGGGGAATAAATGGGAGGAGCTATGAGGAAGAAAATGCTCCACAGTAGAAGCCCATATCAAAATGAATAGGGTAGTTGGTTCTTCATAATGTAAGGGTATGAACAAAGAGTCTCAAGGTCTTCCAGTAGAGGCATGTAGCCCAAGTATATAACATTTACACATATTCTAAACCACTGAATGGTAGCGCCGGTGGTTAAGGGAGTTTAACAGGAGAGAAAACAAAAAAAGAAATGCCATAATCAGTCTATGTCCTCTAGGCCAGAATGCTGGAGGGCATCATCATTCTAACATCAAACTCCAACATGTGAACATACTTGTCCCACACCTGTTATCACAAGGACAGGTCTATTCAACTTTTTAGGATATGCACTCTGAAGCACAGAAAATAAGACTTTCCACAGTCAGGTCTTGCCAAACTGATGGCCCAACCAAGTCCAAAAGGTATCTGCAGCCTCAAACTGGGTGAACACAAAGAATGTATTGCCTGCCAACACTCTCATCCTAGCAGATAATAAAATGGAAAGTGAAGCCTCTCATCGCAGACCCTCATTACATAAATCCTGCATCTACTGGTTGTCTGTGGTCATCATGGGTGTAAGGTCCAGGAATAACGGAATCTTATGATCCAAATGAGACAATGTTCTTTTTGAAGCAGTTTCTCTGAAACTAATTCTAAACATGTTAGTCTTACAGAGGATCACAAGACTTGTCCAAGTGTTACTTTAAGACTTCCTGGCACTACTAGTCATCAAACTCAAAATCTCCCACTCCATCAGAAACCCCTCTTGTTATTTAGTCAAGTCATCCTGCCACATAATAGCTTCCATCACCACCTGCAAATCAATTTGTCCTCAGCACATAGCCAAGCAAGAATCCTGAAGATGTTGAAACACCACAGGTTTTCTGGTCTGAACTAGGAGGAAGGAAATGGCACCATTAGTACAGGTCTTAAACGTGGTGGATTTGGATGAGGTTCCCTCTAACTACTGTACTGTCATTTCTGATTTCTACATCCTATTCTCGGTTGCAGAAACTATACTTATGATCTACTTCAGCCAAGCCTCAACATTGTCCAACCTGACCTTTTAGGCCTTCAAGTTCCTGTACCACACGCAATGATCCATGACTTTTACACACAAAGAACACATTATGAGTCTCTCCCATTCATTCCCCCCAACAACAGATAGGTATTTCAGATCCTCTCCACTACTGTACATCCAGTCAGAGAGGCACAGCGACTGGGAAAAAGCTGTTCAGAAAGGATGCTACCCTTCACCAGTTTGACGGTCGCCTCTTTTGTCTGGATTACCCCTCACCGTGACCCTTCCCCGTTGTGTGTTAATCTTCACTAATACCTCTATACCTTTTCCCTTTGCAACAACCGTACAAGTAGTACAACACGGTATGTTCAGGTTATTATTTTTTATTAAGAGATTTTTACGTTTCTGTGATGTTTTGTGTGCAGATGTTCATTTGGTCAGACTTGTGAATTAATGTTAGGTGGAGGCCTCCGAGATCAGGATTTATCATTGTCACAATGTTGTTTTCATGCATAAGTTATCATGCAAATGTCATTTTCACAACTAATTCCTGTCTGCACCCTGGGAAACAGGATACAGTTTACACACATTTTGTTGATGTGCACCTTCTCTAACACTATGATGGGAATATATTTGTATTTACTTTTAGTGTATTAACCTGCACTGCCTACGAATTATCCATGTGCTATATACTAGCAAAGATTATAACACACAATACATAATGTAAAACCTGCTTTCTTAATTGACTTTTCAAAACCAGCTAGCAGCCCCATATGTTATGTTATGTTATGTTATGTGCGATCTCTTTTATAGCGCACGGCTACCCCAAAGGGTGTCCCGGCGCTTTGGCAAAGAGACCTGAATCCAGAAAACACCAAATAGCAACTCACAAGTGGTCAAAGAGGTCAAGCAGAAAAGAGCCAGGTCTTCAACTCCTTTCTAAAGGTAAGGAGACTATTGGCTTTCCGTAGAAAGACCGGGAGCCCATTCCAGTGGAGGGCCGCCAGATAGCAGAAGGACCGTCCTCCCATCCGAGCACGTTTGATAGGCGGGACAGCGATCGTAGCTGATGTAGCCGATCGCAACATCCTCCTGGGCGCATAGAAAGCCATTCGCTTCCTGATATAATTAGGGCCTACAGAGTGAAGGGCCTTAAACGCCAGAGTAAGGGTCTTAAAGACGATTCTTTTTGAGATGGGGAGCCAGTGTAACTCTTTGAGCAAGTTGGAGGCTCTAGCTCTACGAGGAAGGCCAAAAATGGCTCTTGCCGCCGAATTCTGAACTATTTGTAGTCTGGCCAACAAATATTTCGGCAGTCCCAAATACAAGGCGTTTGCGTAATCGAGTCGCGATCCGATCAACGCCTGAACAACGATTTTTTTGTATTGTAGGGATAGCATCGGGAGGAATTTTCTAAGCATCTTCAAGATGCCGAAACATTTCCCCGATAATCCAATGACCTGGGTTCTAAAAGAAAGGTCGACATCACAAGTCACACCAAAAAAAAAATTTAAAAAAAAAACCCTGGTGGTTTACATGTGTTTAAGAATTGGGTCAAGTGCTTCTAGCACTAACTTTATTTTTGCCACAGGACAAAAATTGTAAAACGTATTTTCTTTGAACAGCATCTCCTTCAAGCCCCCTTACTGCATGTTGCTTTTATGAACCTCTTTCGCATGCATGTTTCAAATGTACGGAATGGCAGTACAGCATGCTATTTTATAAAAATAAATCAAGTATGTTTAAGACACAGAGGTGATTTGATTAGGACAATAATAATTTCATTAAGCAAATAAATTAATATATATATATATATATATATATATATATATATATATATATATATATATATATATATATATATATATATATGTATGTGTGTGTTTCTCACAAATACTTATTAGAAGACAGTAACGTCATCATCACCATTTTATCCACTGCATTATCAGAAAGTAAGTATCAGTAGGATTTTTTCACAAGCCTCTGGATCAATCTTTTTGCTCATTCTGCAGCTCTGCACAACATTCCATAATAACCGTGCCAGTCTTTTCTTCTCAATAACATTAGGAGTGTTTTTTCGGATTTTATGGCAGCAGACCTTCTAAAAGCACAATATTTCTGTCCAAATCTAGGAGTGTTTTCTGCTATGAAGTTCTTTCTCAGACTTTATTTAGCATCAGTTACACTTAAAATCTGCATTCACTATGACTGTGCCACCTACCTTTAAAAGAAAGACCAAATGCCAAACTTATAGGAGGAAGGTAAGAGGACATCAGCCAAAAAATGCAGGTGTCCTGTTTACCTTCCTCCTTGCGCCTCCCCCTCATTTGCAGAATGTGGGATGGAGGAGCCACTTCGTGCTCTGCATTTGTGGGAACCCATTGGGAAGACAAGGCATGAGTGGAAAAGGTGTCAACTGGTTGACTATTTTAGCATGGGCTGTCCAAAGCCACATCGCTGTGCATCAATGCTACCGGAGAACCTAATGGAAACCATGATGGTCTTGCACATAATTCTGTGCTAAAAACCCAGACTTGCTAAACGTAATCTGCTAGCATGCAGGGGATATTTTGAGGTGGGTCCTGGAAATTAACCCCCACTTTCAGTGGCCCGCATTTAATCACAGTGACAGCTGTGTGACAGAATCATGGGAACATGATATGCGGTGCGAGTTACAGAGCTAGCAGAGACATAGTGACAGAATATAGGTGGTGGAAATAAGACATGCGGGAAAGCAATCCAGGTGGAAACAAAGACGTTAGTGCAATACCTTTTAAGACATGGAGACAAATGTCGGGTTACACCAGTTGAAACAGTGCTTTCCACCCTCAGGGGCTTCTGCCACCTTGCAAGCTGGTGTTGCTTTGTAGAAAAAATGTTTAACACTTTGGCAGCTAAGGCTAAATGTGGCGTTCCTTCATCTCTTTGTGTTATGCTACTCCCAGTAAAAAAGACTGAGGCTCGAGGTACATTTTCTGGACAAACCACCTACTCAGACGATGTAATACTGTTTTCCAGATGGAATAATATTAACTTGTTTTTATTTTATTTTGCTTTTTAAATGGCACTTCTACCTTTTTTAAGTGCTGTTTGTTACCGGTGCAACGATTTAAATGAAACATGGTTTACTTATCTTAGAAGGATGGAAGGCTCAGTTGGCCTTGCCTGGATTTAAACTGATGACCTGCAGATCAGAGAATAAGTGGAAGTGAACAATAACTGACCCAACTTGCTGGCTTGTCATCCACATCTAACATCCACATTTAACTAAATCAGATGCTGAAATGTTGCTCTCACTCTTTTCATCAATTGCACTTTGCTATTTACTAATAATCTGTCTGATTCTACTTTAAGTGGTGAGGTATTATTTTCCAGAGCATCTCAGTGCTTCTATCCTCTAAGTACATTTAGAATCTTCACTAGGGCGATAGACTCACGCTCCATGAAACATACAATTCTTATTGTATCCATTCACTTGACCATTTTGCGACTCAATAGCAATTCTTCACAGCTTACTACTCCACAGTGGGGAACTGGACCTGCGGATCAGAGACAATAGGTAACACCTTTGTGTAATTAAGGTGAAAAGAGGGTAGACCTCTTTGCATACCTGTTTCCTCTGCAATTCAAATCTCATTTGTCAGTCACAGGAGGTTTGCAGACATGTTCCTGCTATAAAAACGTAATCTGGCTGGGTACTTTCTCTGGGCAATTCTCTCTTGGTCAACAGAGAGAAAGAATGAGAAAGAGAGAAAAAAAGAGATGAAGGCAAAGAGAGAGAGGGGGAAAGTCTGTGTTGTGCATCTGCATCCTGGTAAGCATTTCATAATAGCTTCTTCCACCTATCGCATATATTTTCTACTGTTAGACGCAGACTATATTTTCACCTTCCTTTTTTTTACAGATTTCTGCTTAATTTACTTTACTGCAAAACAAAGAGTTAGTTTGTCCGCCTATTGTAGATCCCAAAAATAAATGTGTTAGGCCAGTAAAGCTGTTAATACTTACTGAGGTCGGTGAAGTGCTTGCCTGTTGAGCGACGGTCGCTGTAGGGGATGAAGACCGTTTACCTCCAGCTAGACTTGCCTAAAGAATCATAAGATTCTACATTAGAAAGGTTACCTACAGAGACTTGCTTAAAAAGCATAAGACAATAGTAACATCGAAACATTGTCTAATATAAATTAATGAACAAGGTTATTCTCTAACAAGCCACCTCAACGTGCAACATAGTTTTAAGTGGCCAAAGCAGAGACAAGGGAATTGGTATAGCAACAAAACAGAGGCTTGGTGCATGCTGCAAATGAGCTTTCTTTTCTTTATACAAATTTCCAGCAGGTCAAACAGGAGGCACGGGGTAAGCAGATGAATGGAACACAAATAGGTACTAGATACCAACAGTTCTCAACGTTTTACATGACTCAGGCTAGTGAAGCAACAGAAAGGATTACACAGAATGTGTGTGTTCTAGTGACCACTGAATATTAGAGGGAAGCCTTACAGTTTTCAGGATTTGTTTTGATGTTGTCAGTATTGGTTTTCCAAACGTTTTGGAATCTGTGTTTATCAGTATTTATTCAGCTGCCTAACCCACAAAATAGATCAAATTGGGCGTGTTTCCAAAGTCTACAAAGAATGTGTTTACATAGCACTTGTCACGTGGCAATGGCACACTTCACATCAAAGCATTTTGGTTGTTATATTGCTTTGGTATTTGGAAAGTTCAATGTCATGCTTTCACCAGTGTCCCCTGCACATGGTAATATAAAATGTTTCTCCACTTGGCACTGCATTTTTTAAAGCCGGGGGTGTTGGAGTTTAAGGCCTCTCTCACTCAAAGACATGTTCCACCTTGAGTGGAACACAGGATTCCTGTTTGCCTTTCCGCCAATACCTCTCCATCCCCAAGTTCTTAAGAAGATAGAACTGACCAGGGACAAGTCATCCTAGTGGCCCCAGATTGCACACGGAAAGTATGGTATCCAGAAATCCTGGGTTTGAGCATCTGTCTTCCGATCGGGCTGCCCATTTGGAACAACCAGCCGTCGCAGCAGCAGGACAGGGTTCTGCACCCCGGACTTCGTTGACCGGGGACAGAGGAACATCTCTGACTTTCTTCGAGAGGTGGAATATGCCATCTTGGCAGCCAGGTGTCCCTTCACTAAAACTGTATATGCATGTCGTTAGGACAAATTTGTGGCTTGGTATTCCCTGTCACACCAAGTTATCTAATTTTGTGCTTGTTTTGTTCCTAACCTGGCAAGGCCTTGCCCTTGACACATTTGAAAGGGCTACAAAATTTGTTTCCTCTCCGTTCCTTTCTCCTGCCACATACGGGACCTCAACTTTGTCTTCACCTTTCTAATGTGCACTCCATTTGAGCCATTTCACAGCTGTCCTTCACAGCTCTGCACAATCAGAACAGTGTTTCTCATTGCTGAAACATCGAGGCAGCATGTGAGTGAGCTGCAATTCCTCTGTGTCAACCCACCGTACACCACCTTCTTTCCAGATAAACTGGTTCTGCGGACTCGGTCATCTTTTTTCTTAAAGATGTGACACTGTTCTATGTCGGTCAAACCATCACCCTGCTGGTGTTCAGTGCTCCGCCTCACCCCTATAAGGCAGAGGAAAGGGTCTTTCGCTTGGACCCCATGAAAAACTGAGCTTCTACATATATCTTACCAAACACCACTGGGTACACAATCAGCTCTTTATGGGGTTCGCTGGTGTGAAAAGAGGCGGAAGAGAGCCATTTCCCACTGGATCATGCTCTCAATGAAGATCCGCTATGCACTGACTAAAAATCATCCTTCAGACGGACAGCATGCTCTTTCTGCAAGAAACAAAGCTGATATCACTGCGCTAGCACAGAAAGTCCCTGTCCTAGACATATGCCAGGCAACTACGTGGGCATCCCGCAATACGTTAACGAAGAACTATTGTTTAGGCTGTCGGGTCCACCAGGAAGGGCATTTTGCCTGTTCAGTTCTACAGGATTTTCTGGTTTGAGCCAATTCACAGCCCATCTCCAATTAGTTACTGCTTTGATATCTGTTCAAAAGGTGAAGTGTCTGCAGCTAGAATTCTCTATCAGAGGAACACGTTACTTACCTCTGGTAACACTATTTCTGGTAGAGACTCTCACTAGCCGCAGATTCCTCATACCCTTCCATCCTCCCATTCTATGATTGGACTCTATCCATTAATAAGGTCACAAGTCTAGAAATCTGCACACTGGTCATGCCAATTTACTTTTGAGCATCTGCGTTTGGAGGCAATAGCTGTCTTGAAAGCAACTGACGTTAGCACATGGGATTGGTGTTTATATAAGCTCCACGCGTCATTTCTGGAGTGGAACCACATGGTGCCACCTATCAGCATGCACAGATACTGCTGAAGAGTTTACGGATCTAGTCTGACGTTCGGAAATATTAAAATGTTGAGGAATCTACTGCGAGATATACTGTCTACCAGAAAGAGTGTTACTGGAAATAAGTAACTTATTCTTCTGGGTGTACAGGAAGGTGAAGCAAAACATACACATGATTTTGTTGTTGGACTATTTCAAAAGGCATTCCCCAGCTTTTCAGACTGGGACTTTGATTACTAAATCCAGAGGGCATATAGGTTTCTTTTTGCGCAATCAAGAGAGGCACAAGAGACCAAACCTAGAGTTATAATGATCCAAGTGGGTAATTCCCGATAGGGGCAAACAATATATGATTTTACTTAACCCACTAAAACTCTAACACTTGAAGGAACTATGTTTTAGGTCAGTGCCAAAGTTTGCCATGCCACTATCACACATTGATTGCAATTATGCCAAATGATTCCAACCCTGCAGGCTACTGTTCTATTAACAATTTACAGGGACCAGCAAAGCTTAAAAGAGTGCACAAAAATCATACTTATTCCTGTACATTCGAAACCAAAGGTAAAGACCTAATGAGCAGCTAGCAAATAACAGAGACTTGTGTGGATTAGCAAATACTTAATTATTCTTTTAAGTTTAATATTAAAAATTACTTTTTTGGTATTTAAGTAAGACAAATGAATATACAAGTTTCCTTCCTATTTTTATTATTTTTCCTCTCTAGGTTTGCTGTATTCATTTGTTCAGTGAGATGGGTTCAACCTAATGTCTCTATCGTAACAGCCGGGTAGTGAATGTTTTCTCCCATGGATAGGTGGAGACAACTGAGCTTAAGTATGGGCCTTTAGCAGGGTGGCCTAAAGTATGGGTCATGGTTGGTGGATGGGAGGGGACAGTGGTGGTGGGAATGGCTAGGGAAGGGTGGTTGCAATCGAAATATGGAATAAACCGGAAACACTTGATTCTCTTGGTTCTTTCAGGTGCAGATATTAATTCATATACATTTGGTAAATAGAAGTCTAACACAAAGGTTCATATACAAGTGAGTTGAAATACAACATTAACAGACTAAACACTGCACAAAAGAACAGGAAAGCGTGAGAGGATGAGAGGAGTTCAATAGCTGCAGAACAATATTTGATGTATTAAAGGCTCATATCTAATAAAGATAAACAAAAGGTAATTCAACTTGGGTACCAGGTAATTGTTACTACCTCACAAAATATCTTTAGATGAGGGGTGGCAATACTTTTAAATACAATACATAGTCATGTACTCAATTAAAACTGATGAATGGGGCTGAGGGGCGATACTTCAGATCAGTCAAGCTAACCACCAACAGACTATCTGGCACTATATAAAAAAGGCCCCGCTCTAAGGATTCACTGGTGTTCTCTAAGCTAGTGCCCAATGGACAGAACGGTAGGCCTTGTCATATTAGGTGTCCAACCTAAATCTCACGCATGTTAATTTTAGTTGAACAAGTATAAAATGGATAGGAAGGTTGGGCTGCTATTTTAAACATCATGAAATTAGAGGGGTTTAGGATAGCTGGATAACAATTCGAGGTAATGTACCTGGTTATAATTTTAATTCTACACAGCATGATCACAATTCGCACATTGATGTCATATTATGGAAGAATGCTGGCCGATCAGGCCCAAATGCAGACTGATTCCAAAATACTGTCTGCTCATAATTGTGTCTACGCTCTTGTTAGCCATAGCAAATATGGTTTCTGATGGTGCCACAGATGGCCCATTGACCGTTAATTTTTAGAAAATTTAGATCATAAAACTAAAACAGAAGAGTTTCTTTGGGAATTTATTAGTAATAATAGTTCACCCTACATGTTGTCTTGGATGCTCTGAAAGATGGAATCCAGTGGCTATATTAAGCTTTTCAATCCAAAGAGACCAAACAGCCAGTAAATTAGGTGAGATATTAGATGAGTAGCTAACAAGACTTAAATCTAAACACAGGGAATTGCCTATCATCTAGCTTCAATGTTTTGGGATATGAATCTCAGTTCAGTCAAAATTTCTGTCTCCTTTAAAGTTACCCGTATATTTGTTTTGGAATGTTCAACAATTGGAAGAAATGTAGGGCGCACTTCACCTGTGGTGTCAGAATGGGTTACTACGCAGTAATCCATTCTGTGGTTGCATGGCAGCACGCTCCTCTTCGTCACCTTTGAATGTAATGTCATTGGCGATCATTCACATTACAGTGTCCAGAAGCAATATCCTGGAGATTATTGTAAGTATAGAAAGCAATGTTTGGAGGGTACAACTGAGCTAAGTAACTAAAAGACTCTTAAGATCGATCATAAAATGGCCTCCCATGATCATTCTTATAATTATTATAAGTACTATAACAGGCCATGTACTTTCTCTCTTCCTAATGTGGGAAGAATAAAATGAAGTAATGTTGTGACATGCGCAATATTGAGTGCTGCTTAAATTCTGGGATAAAACAGATATTTGTTGTTACTACTATAACCATCTAATTGTGCAGTTGTGTGGAAGGCATGTCCACCTTTTCCAATCATCATAACATTACATTTTATGCATCTTACAGATTGTGTATAATGATGTGATCCAAATGACACAATGCATTGCATGCTAATATAAGGTACCATGATCAAGGTTGATAGTCATTGTGATTTATAGGTATACCTCATTCTGGTACTGATGGAAGCAACTGACGTATGTGCTTAAGGTGAAACAGGTTTACCAATGTAGAAAACTAATATGTGGTCCTTTATCACCATTATTGTAATTTTGGTTGGTAGAGTGATCACATTTCAAGATATTAAGTAACCCTAAACTGCACAAGACCCCATTTCCAGAAACTCCTTCCTCTTTCCTTGAGGGACAGCGTATAATACAGAACTGAGTATAAGGCAACCAAACCAATACAATATTTCACATTTAGGAAACATGGTTGCGCGAGGGAAAGAGATTGGAACTAACCAGTGCAGGTTGGTTTAAGGTAGTTGGCTCTCTATCTCTGTGTGAATGGTGCCAATGGTAATAAAGAAGCAAATCCAGCCTAGGATTACGGACTGTCACTGATTAAATATAAGCTTGGGAGTAACCCCTTTTCTACATGTTAATGCTGTATGATGATGAACGTTTAAAGGTGAACCTGCATGAGTAAATATGGTAATTTAGGTCTTGCTGGCTCCTAGGACTTGAAAAGAGACTGAGGTCATATAGTATCATCAGGGCCTCTTATACTTGACAATTGCACAGTAAGGTCTGCATTTGTACTTGTGTTTGGTTTTTGGGGGTATAGGCCTGGTTGGATTAACCTCACCTCTACAGAAATTACTGCACCCTCCTCCTACAGTTGTTTCTTAGGGAAGTGCTCTGAAGGAGTGAACTGCTACAGTTGAGGCATTTTTGCAAAAACATAAGTGGGAATATTTGCTCCTATCTTCTACAGGCCTCTTGAATGCACAGATTTAGTCTCTGTGAATAGATGCTGAACGATCGAGAAGTATCATGACTAAAACACCATCACCTCTCATCGCGTACTGGAGGCCTTCAAGGACTGCCATTGAGCCAGTTCAATGCTACCTACAGGGTAAAACACCTACAGACACCTAGTAAAGAGCACCGCAGATTTCCTGAAAAGGAGATTTAACGAGGAACATTTTTTCCAACTTACTTCACTAGAGTAGGGAGTAAATATAAACAACAGTAATTGAAATGATTCTGAGGTTCAGTTAGACCTTTTTTGAGCAGAGTAAAGAAAAGTACCTTTAATGGTCTATGTAAAATACATGTAAAGACCAAAGATTTGAGGATTTGGCAAAAGGGTGTGGATGGGCATTAAGGAGGGCACCAGATTTAGCATGAGAATAGCCTGAACAAGCCTGAGCAAAGTATGGCAGAGTATTCTAAGTCAACTCTGGAATAGGGGAATGTGTGGATCTCAAGTTTGTTTATGTCATCCAAGATATTGCCATAGGAAGGAGAAGATATATTTTGGTGAATGATGATATGTTGTCTAGTTTGGAAATTAAGACACAGTTCAACCAGAGCTGAAGTAAAGGGGGCACAAGATTAAAGGGGAGAAGGTTCTTTAAAAAATAAGAGAATTCTTCAAACACATTTATTTGCTTTTCTAGTAACTTGGGTATGCCTTTAGCATCTTTGTAATAATGATCTTTACAGGCCTAATCCAAGGCTTTGTAGCAGTACACGGCAGCAGGCAATTGGGAGTTAAACTGGGGTATGCTGGAGCATGCGATAAGAATGGTGGTTTGTTATTATGGTCCTGACGATCCAAAGAAGAGAGAATAAAGGCATCAAACAAGTCTACACATGGTTTACACATCTAGAAGGTATGCATAGTCAAAAAAGAGGTTATACGTAGCAATATGTCTTTAAACCAGAGATGGTCTACAACTTTAAACCTAAATGACTAAGGAATAGAAAAGTGATTAATCCATATTAAAGGAAAATGCACTTTGATATCAAACAGTCCTTCTAGAGAAAAGATGAAATCAAGTAAGGGGCCAGCAGAATGAGTGGCAAAGTTGAACACGTTACTTCAAATCAGGTATGTTATTATTTGCAAGAAGCCAGGTGAAAAATAACAATTATTGCAGTTGAGGGACCTGGGGGACAGAAAGAGAATTTAAGCTGAGTGCTTAATATACCACATGAGAGTAAAACAAAGAGACATAATAATAACACAGTTATGGCTAACATTACAGTACCTGTAAACTGGAAGTGTGTTAGCTGTATGGTTATAGCTTCATCAACTATTACTGGTACTCTTCCCGGTGGAAGAGGTACAACTGTGATAGAATATTTGATAAGGAGATGTAGATGAGCAAAGGGCATACATGGAGAGGACAAGACATTGGGGAGAGTGGCCAAACATATTCCTTATGTGTTCCTTTTATCACAGAACTCTCAACGAAAAGATCAGCTACACCTCCACAATGTGGTATGTAGAACAACGCAAGAGAATGTAATATCTAAGTAGTAAGCTTGTGTGAGAATGGAAACCTGTGTTGGAGAGCTTCGGAGGGGTGGATTTAAAGTTAATGCTAAAGGAGTCACTATTCAGGAAAAATTTTGTTAACATGTTTCAGTGCTTATCACCTCTAAAGGTTCCTAAAGACTATTAGGTAAATACCATTACCCTAATACTAATTGGACACCAGAACTCTAAGGCCTGAAAGTAGTACTGTAAACAAAGGTCTGAGGTAAGTATTGAAACATTTACCACATGATGGTGTTGAGGCTGAGATTGCAAAGTTCAAGAAAATATGGCAATAGGTGGGTTTTAAAGCTGAAAGTGAATTGAATCATAAAAGCTTAATTTCATGTATCAACATTTGCAAAAGTGTCAATAGTAGAATTTTTTTAACTTATAGAATTAGCTACACTCTAAGTTCCAACGCAACCAGTGCAATATAACTTCACCAACGGGATGGGAGAGACATAAAGTTGTAAATTGACCCCTTGGAAGTGAACACATCTTACGCTGAATAGTGCCCATGTAACCCTGAGATTACAATTGCGACAATAGCATAGGCAACTGTGAGCAGAACTATCAGGATAAACAGGAGGAGGAGTGAATGCATCCATGAAGGACCCAGCATTTACTGGTGCTGTTACAACAGTTCAAATTACAAAGCAGGAACATTTCTGAACAATACAATAAGGAAGCAAATAAGTCTTGAGGAATCAATCTATTCTATTCCTATTTCTGGCCTTACACAACCAGGAAGAAGTCAATGATCTTCCTGTTGTTAACTATTTACTCCATCAATTGAAGCCAATACCGCCTTTCAAGCATCATTTACATTTGCAGATTGATCCATTACACACTTTTGCATTTTATTCAGGCAAAAAGTACCTTGGTAAGTAGGCGTGTTCCTTGTTTATGTGTCTGTCCCTACCTCTGCTACACAGCCCAGAAGACTTCCTCCTTTCCATTTCAGCTGATGTAATTCAGCCGTCCGAATTAACCGACATGGATGGTTGTTCTTAGACAAAAAAGTAGGGGACTCTTTTTGTTAAACTGAAAAACTAATGGACACATCATCAAAAAGGGGAGGAAGAACATACATAGTTCTTCATAAAAGACCAATTATTTCTCAGTGAGAAATAACTGGACTGGGTTTTTGTACATAAACTGGTAGAATAAAAAATGGCATGTGATAGAGAAGAAAAAAGTACATAGTATCTAAGAGATAAATACTACATAAATATGTACGAATAGGCCCCATTTACATCATATTCCGGAAAACCATATCTTGGTTTGGGCAAACCAGTTGGGATTGTGTGGTTTTTCACTTTAATACAGATGAAAAGTAGGCAGATGACCCCAGTATGCTGCAGGGCAGATCACCAGTTCTTGTTTCATACTACATCTTCCACAACCAAGAGGCACTCAAGCTTTTAGATGTTAAAGTTTGTTCATTTGGGGTGAAAGGACGTGCCCTTGAGTCCTTTCACCCCAAATTCAGATGTATTCTTCCATCTTGGCAGCTTGTGCAGCTTCTTATTTAGCACCTATGCAGGGTGACACAATTAGTAGTCCAATAAGTAGTCCACTGAATTCCCTCGGCCAGGTTGGTAAACAACTTTGAATAAATACCCGTGTACTTGGAGTACTAAATATTTCGATTCGAGGAGGTTGTATGGCTGTGGACCCCTGGAAAACTGGCACATGCGGCTTGTGGTCTGTGTGCACTTTGAATGGGTTCTGTATAGGTAGATGAGTAAAGTACAACAACCCACAGAATTGTTATGACCTCTTTCTTGTTGAGAAAAGTTCTGTTTGTGTAAGGGGTTTGCTGTTATACAGCACCAGTTGCACAATGGTAATTTTGCTGCTGGTGAAACAAGACTGCACCTATGCCAGTGGAACCGGCAACAACTGAGAACTCAGTTGGCTTGGAAGGATCATAAACGGTCATGGTTGTCTCCGAGGCTAACCAGTTTTTAGTGTTCCAAAAAGACGTTTCCAGGTCTTTGACCAGGTCCAGGCGGCATTAGATTTCATTAAGGGCCTGATTTAGATTTCGGCAGACTGGTTACTCCCTAACAACGGTGACAGATATCCCGTACGCCAAAATATAAATCCTTAAGGATATTATGGTATTAATATTTGGGTGGATGGGATATCCGTCACCGTTGTGAGAGAGTAAAATCTCAGTCGAAATATAAATCAGGCTCTTAGTCTCTCTTTGACTTTGTCAGTTAGGTTCAGTTCTGAATGAAGTGCCCACAGTATGTGACAATTCTGAGGAAACTATGGACCTGGGAGACATTCTGAGGTAAAGAAGCTGCACCAATATCGTTCACCTTTTTGGGGTCTGGTGCTACACCTTCAGAAGTCAATTTTTGCCCAAAGACTAAATTCCTTGCTTGAGGTTTTGAAAACTTTAGCTGAGTTTGAGAAGCCAAAGATTAGCCATTTATACATGTAAGACCCACGTGTGTATAGAAATGTATCTTGGTGACTTGGGCAGGCGAAGGTGATGACAGCTTGCTTTAAGGTCAATCTTAGGAAAGCCCTTCACTTTGTTCATCTTCTATTATCAAGTTGACAGTTGGTGTGACGTGGTGCTCTTTTTATGGCTTGGTTTGGCATCCTATTATTAACAGAGCCCCACACCTCTCCTTGTTGTTTGTGCTTGTGGGCAACCATCATTGGTGAGAAACAGTGGGTGGGTCCCTTAACTTTTTGTTTATTATCACCACCTGTTCTCTTACGTAGAAGGGAATTCTTTGATGCCTTAGTGCCACTTGTTGGACTGATTAGTCGATATATAGTCTTATACATTTGCTTATCAGATAAGCAATCCCCTTGAAAATATGCAAACTCTAAAGGCATCCTTCCTAGGTTGCACTCTTGTACTCATGCAAGAATTCTATCATTTGGAGTAACTTAGTTGCTTTGAAAGAAATGAGTGTGTTTCAATTAGCATGAATGTTGCTGTGATTGTCTATTGACTGTGAGAGATTGTGGTCTTGAAGTGCCAGCAATGTTGTTGACAATGTGCTGCCACTTTGTTATACTTTTGTGAGGTCTTAAGTAGCGGTGTTAGTTTTAGTCGACAATAATTTCACCATGACATCATACATAAGGTTGCACCAGTGTCAATAAAACTAATAATGTGCTTTGCATGAATAGGTAACTCAAATCCTGGTTGTGAGAGGGGTTGTTTTCCACTATATTTTCCTGTGCTGATATCAAGTGTATGTGCTCTTCCTTAGCAACTTCAGTGTGAGGTCTTCAAAGTGCAGGAGAGCAGTGAGGTGGTGCTTGTACACCATGGTGGCACGTTGGCTCACCTTGAGATGGGTACATTAAGGTGCTTTGGGCTGGAACTGTATGCAAATCACCCTCACCACAACAAACAGTCGGGAATGGGAGGAGGAGTGTTAGCAAATCGCACCAGCAGTTTACAGTTATTGTTGGGGCAGGTCAGGGGTACGTGTCCACTTAATCACCTTTGTTAGGTATTCTATTATCACGCCATCACTAGTGGTACTTTTACAAGACACCACACATTAGGACACCCTGGCAGATATCTTATCTGGCTATCATCATCCATGTATTTATCCTGTCTTGATGTCATGAGGGTTGTTCCGCTCCGCTCATTAAATAATTTGAGATGGTTCGCGGGCCTCCACTTCAAACTCACCTAAGATTGTGAACACAGCTTGACCACCCTTCTATGACTGAAAATTAAATAGAGGGATTCAGAGAAACACATCAAAGATTACAGAGATAAGAGTAGTGTTCATGGTCACCAGATGGCTGAAGAGTTACAAGCATCTAATTAATTGAGATTAACAGAATTTTGAAACTGTATAACCAAGACGTTTTTGAGTTGATAGCATTTGCCGCAAGTGTAACAACTAATTGTTGGCTTGTTCGCGACTTAATATTTTTAGGTCTTTAAAACTCTAAAAAAGAGACCAGTTGGGTGAAATTCTGGCTGGAATCATATTATTTCATACTCTAAAGGTCCTGAATCATGGGCACTGCATGGCAAAATTCAAACTTCTGTGGTGGTAGAGGAGAAGAGGAGATATGTGGTAGATAAAACAAGGGCTTCACATCTGTACAATACATTTCCCCATTTCCAAGTCCTTTATGTTGTAGTATGTAGCATTTTGTAGACCCGCGGAAAAGTCCTGAAGAACAAGTTACTTACCTTCGGTAACGCTTTTTCTGGTGGATACAGTATCTGCCTGTGGATTCCTCACCTTGTGAATATCCCCTGCGTCAGCAACATTCGGAAATTCTTTTGTAGCTCTTCATGCCGACGTGGACGGCGTCACAGAACGCACGGCTTCTCGAGCATGGCTCCGCTGACGTCACTGACTCCATAATAGGACTCAGTCGGCGTGATGACATCAGTTCCGCCATTTTTTCCATGCCTTCGAGGCACACGGATGGACCGACAACAGTAGATATACACACAATGTACACAGTACCAAATATCTCAAGATAACACACACAGTGTGTAGTCAATGCAGGAAAGCAATTATAATAACACATTTCCTTTGACAATAAAATATTTACATTAAAACAATGACACTCGTACAGATATGGAAGAGTGGACAACGGGGAGGCGGGTGGGCCAGTGAGGAATCCACAGGCAGATACTGATTCCACCAGAAAAAGTGTTACCGAAGGTAAGTAACTTGTTCTTCTGATGGATACATCTGCCAGTGGAGTCCTCACCTTGTGAATAGAGTCCCACAGCAGTCACCACTCCCGGAGGAGGGTGTCCACTCTCCTATACCAGAAAATCCTGGAGGACAGAACGCGCAAAGTGGCCGTCCCTCCTCACTTCGGAATCTAAGCAGTAATGCTTCGCGAAAGTGTGGAGGGAAGCCCAAGTCGCAGCTCTACAAATGTCCTCTACAGGTTCACCTCTAGACAAAGCAGATATAGCAGACCTTGCTCTAGTAGAATGAGCTCTTAAACCTTCAGGAGGTTCCTTACCCGCCAGAGAGTAGCATACCTTGATACACAAGACAATTCATCTTGACAGCGTACGCTTGTGCACTGCCCTGCCTCTTCTGGCTCCAACAAAACCCACAGAGAGCTGGTCATCCACTCTAAACTCTCTGGTTCTGTCCAAGTAGAAGCTCACCGTCCTCTTAGGGTCCAAGCGGTGAAGTCTCTCCTCCTCCTTGGAAGGGTGAAGGGGAGGATAGAAGGTAGGAAGGGTAACGGACTGCCCTAGATGGAAGGGAGTTACCACCTTAGGCAGAAAAACATCCCTGGTCCTGAGAACCATTCGTTCAGCATGAATGGTCAAGAATGGGGGCTTTGAACTAAGAGCTTGAAGCTCACTTACCCTCCTTGCCGAGGTAATTGCAATCAGGAAGACCGTTTTACAAGATAACAGTCTCAAGGGACACTTGTGCAAAGGTTCAAAAGGTGAACCCATTAAGAAAGTGAGCACAAGATTCAAGTCCAATTGAGGCACAATAAAGGGAGTAGGAGGAAATGTATTTGTAAGGCCCTATAGAAACCTTAAAACAATAGGAGATTTAAATAAGGACGGCTGATCCGGCAGACAGAGAAATGCTGACAAGGCCGAAAGATAACCTTTGACCGTAGCTACAGCAAACCCTTGCTGAGCCAAAGAAAGTGCAAACTGAAGTATGTCAGACAATCAACCCTTCAAAGGGTCAATGGACTTCTCCCCACACCAAGAGACAAATTTAGACCATCTATAAGAGTAGTTAGACTTGGTGGAATCACGCCTGGCTGATAAAATGACACCCACCACATCATGTGGGAGAGAAAAAGAATTCAGGTTGCCCCGTTCAATCTCCAGGCATGAAGGTGTAAGGTCTGGAGGTGGGGGTGTAGAACCTGCCCCTCCATCTGAGAGAGGAGATCTGCCCTAAGAGGGAGACGGAGCGGCGGGCATGATGAGAGGTGGAGAAGATCTGTGTACCACACCCTTCTTGGCCAATCCGGGGCGATCAATATGACTTGGGCCCGGTCTTGACGTATCTTCCTCAGAACCCGAGGAATCAAGGGTATGGGAGGAAACGCGTAAAGGAGTCTTGAGTCCCAACTCAACTGACACGCGTCCCCCAAAGCTCCCTGCATCGGATACTGGAGACTGCAGAATGACGGGCAGTGAACATTCTCGTGAGTGGCAAACAGGTCCACCCGAGGAGTTCCCCACGTCCGAAAGACGTGACGAACCACTTTTGGATGAAGCCTCCACTTGTGATCGGCCGAGAACTGCCGACTGAGACTGTCTGCACGCACGTTCAGAACTCCGGCCAGATGATTTGCCATCAGACAAATCTGATGGCCCTGAACCCAGGACCAAAGACGCAGAGCCTCTCTGCAGAGACACTGCGATCCCACCCCTCCCTGCTTGTTGACATACCACATCGTGGTCATGTTGTCAGTCAGGACCTGAACCGACCGACCACGAAGGGAAGTGAGGAAGGCCTTGAGCGCCAAACGAATCGCCCGCAATTCCAGAAGGCTGATGTGGAGCAACCTTTCCTCTGGAGACCAAAGACCCTTGATCTCCAAATCCCCCAGGTGAGCACCCCACCCTAGGGTGGATGCATCCGTTATCACTGTGGCCACCGATGGAGGCAGTTGAAAAGCCTTTCCTTGAGATAGATTGCCTTCCACGCCCCACCAAGACAGATCCGCTGCAGCTTCTCTTGAGATCCTCACATACTCCCTGAGATCTCCGTTGTGTTGATACCACTGCCTGCGGAGGCACCACTGGAGTGCCCTCATGTGCCAGCGTGCATGGTTGACCAGCAGAATGCAGGAAGTCATCAGACCGAGCAGACGAAGGACCTTCAGGACTGGAACGACAGCTCCATTGTAAAATAAAAAAATCATTTTCTGTATGTTGCGAATCCTTTGAGGAGGAGGGAATGCCCGACACACAGTTGTATCCAGTACAGCAGCTATGAACAGGTTGCGCTGGGAGGGCACCAGGTGAGATTTGGGCACATCGAAAAGCCCAAACTGTACAACAACTGAGTAGTGACTTGCAGATGATGGAGCACTTTCTCTGGAGATTCTGCTTTGATCAGCCAACCGTCCAGATAAGGGAATACTGGTATCCCTGACCTTCTGAGATGTGCTGCCACCACAGCCATCACCTTGGTGAAGGCTCGAGGTGCAGTAGTAAGACCAAACGGAAGGACCGCAAACTGATAATGTTGCGAACCCACCGTGAAACGGAGATACTTCCTGTGCGACTTCAGGATGGGGATGTGGAAATATGCATCCTGCAAGTCGATCGACACCATTCAGTCTTCTTCCAGGAGCGCTTGAAGAACCTGCGCAAGGGTGAGCATCTTAAACTTCTCCTGCTTCAGAAAGAGGTTCAAGATCCTGAGGTCCAGGATTGGACGAAGTCTGCCATCCTTCTTGGGGATCAGGAAATACCGGGAGTAGCATCCCTGACCCCTTTCCTGCTCCGGAACCACCTCTATCGCACATTTTCTTAGTAACGCCAGGACTTCCTCCTGCAGAAGTAGCAGGTGGTCCTCTGAGCAAAACCCTTGGCAAGGAGGGTAATTTGGAGGGAATTCCCGAAAGGGAAGAGCATACCCATTCTCCACGAGATTGAGAACACAAAGGTCCGATGTGACCGATTCCCAATCTCGTAGAAAATAGGTAAGCCGACCCCCCACAGGACCCGCATGATCCGGAATGGCGGATCTAGGGATGCTTTTTTTTTTTTAGGTTGGAGGGGGGTGGGAAAAGGAAGAGGAGGAAGAGGAAGCTTGACGTCCTCGAGGACGAGCACTTTGTCTGCCCCTGTACGACTTGTACAGCGAATTTTGCTGTTGCTGCTACTGTTGCGGCTGCTTGTAGGCTCGAAAGGAGGACCTTCCAAATCCTCTATAACTTTTACCTACAGTACCTCTGGACTGTAGACCCAAAGACCTGGCAGTTGCTCTGCTATCTTTGAATCTCTCCAACGAAGCGTCAGCCTTTTTCCCAAAAAGGCCAGAGCCATCAAAAGGCAGATCCACTAAGCAGCCTGGACATCAGCAGAGAATTCGGAAGACTTCAGCCAAGCTGCTCTTCTGGTAACAATAGAAGACCCCATGACTCTCGCCACAGAGTCAGCCATGTCCAACCCACTCTGGATGACTTGCCGAGCAGCTGCTTGGGTATCAACAAGCACCTCATTAAAATTCTGCCTGTCCACCTCTGGAATTTTAGGGGCCAACTGTTTCACAGAATCCATCAGAGCATGGATGTAAGGCCCCAAGAGGCATGTGGCGTTCGTCGATCTGAGAGCCATGCTTGGTCTTGTTTTTTAGAATCTTTGTCTCCAGGCCCCTGCAGATTTTTTGGAGCAGGCTGCCTGTACCACCATGCTCTCTGGTAAAGGATGAGAAGATACAAAGTCTGGGTCCCCAGGAGCCACCCTATATCTTCTTGCGACAGCCTTTGAAACTGCTGGAGCTGTAAGAGGCCTATTCCACACATCCAAGATTGGCTCTGTCAAAGCTTCATTAAAAGGAAGCATAGGCTCTACTACAGAAGATGGAGAGTGGAGGACTTCTGTTAATATATTTGACTTGTACTCCGCTGTAGGAAGATTTAAATTCAACAGTTCTGCTGCCTTCTTGATGACCACATGATATGGTGCCACATCTTTTGAAGGAGCATCTGGGACACAGGATAACTCCCAATCCGGAGACAGTCCCAATCCACTAGCCTCACGTCTCGACCTCTCCTTCGTGAACGGCGTCGGCGGATCCGCAATCGACTCCGATGGAGCCGGAATCTAGCTCGGAGCCGAAGGAACAGGCCGCTGCACTCGAGGTCGAACTGGAACCGGTGCCGGTGACGAAGGAACCGGCGTCGAAGACCGCGGCGGCGCCGAGAGATGCCAAGGCGGTGTCGGAGCCGGCATGAACAGCGCCGGAGCATACGTCTGGGGGACTCCCAGATGAAAAGCCCTCAGACCCATGGGACCAACCGGTGCTCCAGAGGGGTACATGGCTCTCGTGAAGACACCATACATAGCGTTTAAATACTGTGTAGGGTCTTGTCCCAGGCCTGGAAAGGGAGAGTATGAACCCACAGGCTGCTCTCGAGGAGGCACCGGATTCGTGTCGACTTCTTCCTCGGGTTGGTGAGCCGGAGTCATCGAACCCTCAGGCAAGGGAGCCTCTTCCTCCTCCTCTCGAGTTGGAGTTCGAGATGGCGCTGGAGAGGGATTCGACACCGGAGCCGGTGAATGCTCCGGCGACTCCATGGATGAAGCCTCGCCTTCCGGATCCAGAACATCTGGAGAAGGAGATACATCATCCTTACGATGCCTTCTACCTGGCGACTTCGGCCTCGAATCTGAATCCTTCCCAGAATGGTGTCGAGATCTGTGCTTCCTCTTCTTATGCTTCTTTTTTGTCGACCTGGAAGCATGCCCCGATGACGACCTCGAAGGCGACCTCGAACGGGACCTCGACTGCCTCGATCGTGACTTCAAACTCTTCTTGTCCTTTTTACCCTTCATCTTGGCAACCAGGAGCTTCGCCTCTCTTTCACGAAGGGCCTTGGGGTTCATTTTCATACAGCATGGAAACCCCTGGACATCATGGTCTGAGGACAGGCACCATACGCAATCTTCATGCGGGTCCGTGATTGACATAATTTTCCCGCATTCCCCGCACAGCTTGAATCCGGTCTTCTTCGAGGACATCTCGACAGGAGAAAAAGAAAGAAGAAAACACTGAAAGCAACAAACAGTAACAGAGTTACTCAATAGCTACAGAGGATCCCTCGAAAACTGTTAGCGTCGACGACGTGGAAAAAAGGGAACTGATGTCATCACGCCGACGGAGTCCTATTATGGAGTCAGTGACGTCAGCGGAGCCGCACGCGTGAAGCTGTGCGTTCTGTGACGTCGTCCACATCGGCGTGAAGAGCTACAAAAGAATTTCCGAAAGTTGCTGACGCAGGGAGATATTCACAAGGTGAGGAATCCACTGGCAGATGTATCCATCAGAAAACAACAGCACAAATATTCTAAATGGTAAGGGGCATAAAACTGATCAACCAAGCACTGCACAATTTATATTTTTTCCAGCAGTGCTGTCAAGCAATGTCCCACTTATATTCCAAATGTGATTTGACTGTACTTAACTACATTGTCATTACATGGTGTAAGGCCTGCATAGCACTAAAATGGCATGTACACCGTAGCTCCTTGTTTTGATGTGGATACATTTTGTTCCATGGAAAATAAATTCTGGGTTCATCACCAAAATGTGCTCCTTTGCTTGGTTTTACAGAACGAGCTGGCTCATACAGTTCTTAATAACAATTTAAGCACAATAATTCTCAGATAGCTAGCAGGTGTTCACGGTCCTTATTTAAATATTGATATGTTTCTTCCATGAATTCAAGAATGCAATACATAGTATTAAATATTCTGTAAGAATTGCACCTATAATTAGCATTCAGGTACCAAGGAAAAAAATATAAAACTATATATAAATATATCTCCCCCAAAATGTTTCATTCTGTAGCATCAAGGGATCACACTCATGAGTAGTGTGTAGTTTAATGTATTTCACGGTGGCTTAAAACCTGGCGCATTTCAGACCCTCCTGATCATTTTAACCTTGAGCCAGTAAACAAGGTCGAAAGGGACTGAAACGTGTTGGGTTACTTGCCAAATTTTAAACCACTGTGAAATTAAAAAAAACTACACCCTACTCGTGAGTATGATTCTTTGATACAGAATGTAACATTTTTGGGGAGATTGATACAGTTTGGTCCAGCTGTGGAAAACCACAGCCGCCCAGCATGTGAGGCCTTTGGAGGAGATATATAAATAAATATTTAGATCTTATGGTCTAAACAAGGGGATATCACTGCATAATGACAATGTCAGGACATTATTTCATTATTTTGGATTGCAGGATTCCCAAACATTAAGATTCATGGGACACAAACAAACTGGTGTACATCTACCAAATTAAATATTCCCCATATATAATATATTCCATACATTATTTAAGCTGCCATTATGTGCAAATAATTCAAGTGACAATACATTTATTTGGCCAACACTCATCCCGTTCCCTCCCTATTCCATGTAGTCCAGTCATGGAGGTCTCATTTCAATAATACCTGGTGAATAGCTGCAAGACTCTGTAACTGGGTGCTTCCTATGTGCTGCTGTTGAAGGGCAGCTGTCTGCAACATTATATGCTGTTGTTGAGCTGCGTACATCTGCTGTAGGTATTGAGCTGCTGAGCTTGAAGGACGTTGCAGTGCTTGCTGAATAACCTAGGTGAGGCATTAAGAAAATGATACTGTAATTGCCAACACATTTCTCTCTTGTAAGCACGACTCTCACTTAATCAAAGATCTTCAATCAGCAGAAACATGTATTCTTATTAATCCCATATGTTTGACTAGCATAAAAGGGTTCAGTATGAAATCAGGGCGATCAGATGGGGATTTGCAGGAATGTTACATACATCTTGTATGACTCCTTCTGCCAGTAATATGATCGAGGGTGCAACCTTCGGATTAGTGAGGCCACAAGGAAGATCAGAACTCCAGGTCAGGGAAGGGAAGGGAACACAGGTCCAGGAGGGGAACACAGGTCCAAGGAACACAGGTCCCCTTTCACTCTACCACCTCTAGCCTTGCTACAGGGTGTGGGGGTGGGAAGGTGAAGTGTGAATACTACTTCCACATCACTTCAGGAAGTACTGTGGTGGAAGTAGAAAGAGAAGGGGAGAGGAGCTCTATTTCTCACCCTCTGTGACAAGTTCCTTTCCTACAACTGAACCCACCTGCTTACCAGAGCCTCTTCAGGACTCTTTCACCAGCTGGATGAATATTGGTGAGAAGTACATGCTTTGCCCTTCAACTTGGGAAGCTTACCTATAGAACTTGGTTGACCTTACTAGTAATATGGACATTGACACAGAGTCAAAGATGAAACGTACCCAGATAGCTACAGACACAGACCACTTGAAGCACGCCTTACACATGTTGGCTACACTTCTAATCATCTAGCATAGAATGCTTGCACTCCTGCTCACCTGTAATGCAGGGCTACACCCACCAGATGACATAGGATTGTTGTATTTTTGGTCTCCTGCTGTATAACAGCTACACCATTAGTCCACTGCATCCAACGACTGCAACACAGGCATATAATGGCACCACATGAAATTATAATTCATTATTTGATTTGAGTCATACTGTACCACCTTCTGATAACTAATGCTTATCTGCCTTCATGTTGCACATACTTGCCTCACATACATGATCTCGAATAATTAAAAAGCGAAAGGTCTGGATTACAATAACATTTTGATGCACCGTTAGGTGTGATTATCATATTGTGGATTTGATATATACTTCGGGATCTCCAGTACAGTTTTTTTTATCTCATCTGGTACAGATTTTATTTTGGGGCCACTAGATACAATTCCAAGCCAGAACCTAGAAATGAAAGTAATAAAGCAATGCAAGGCACTTACAAAAAATAATGTGCTTTGAGTACTTAGAATAAACCTATCAAAGAGAGTCCACTGCTCGCCGCTCCGGGTTAGAAGATGTCTGAAACAAGATGTGCCATTACTGAAGGCACAATGCAATGAAATATACCAGCCGCCTGCGCTGAGACATTTGGCACTCATTTATTTTATAAGACAAACTATCCCTGACAGAATTTACCGTTAAGACCTCTTCGATAACTTCTCGCATGGCAGTCTAGTCTAAGAATTTCCAGTTCCCAATCCTAAGAAGACTCTTAAAATGGCAGGGTCATAACATGTTGAAATTGTTTACTAGGACACTGGGCTTGAAGAACACTGACGAGAAGCTAAGAGAAAGATTAATAAAAGATTACAGTTCTCACTAAGGCTTACTCCACAGCTCCCTGTTACATTTCATGACAAAGATACAGTATGGTAGACAAGGCAATCGTTTATTTACAATAACAATACTTAAGACTTTTAAAGCATTGGAAAAGGAATTAGACGTTCAGTTTTTGCTCAGGATTCTTTTATATTGTTTTACTAATTCTTTCACAAGAAGGCTGGTTTTGGGCGATTGTATATCACGCACGTGTATGCAGCTGGTCTGTGTTCACACTGGGTGTTGAATTGTTTAGTATGCTTTCAATGACAGAATATTGTGTACAACTTTATTAAAATTGATAGAGAAACTGTTTCAGTGTAAATTGTGGTAAATTAAGTTTGAATTTTTATTGTGATCATGAAATTAATTGTCTTGGTCACTGCAAGAAGAGATTATTAATTTTTCAAGTGAGGTACAATCTATTTTGTATTGCATGTTTAAGTGCTTTGCATGGCATGACTTGTATTGGCTCCTCAAGGACTACTTACCGGTAATTCCAAAGGATTTTTAATTCAGCCACTAAACCATGCACTTTCTTTAGGTTCATCAAATCAACAAATATTTCACTTTAGTTTGTTAAACTCCTTAATTTAAACTCCATAATTAGCGTGCTTGCAGTCAATCAACCATTTGTAGAGCGCGCTACATACCCGTGAGGGTCTCAAGGCGCTGGGGAGGGGAGGGGGGGGGGCCTCTACTGATCGAACAGCCAGGTCTTGAGAAGTCTCCTGAAGGTCTTGGGTCTTGGGTCTGTCGTAGGCTCAGTGGGATGGTGTTCCAGGTCTTGGCGGCGAGGTGGGAAAAGGATCTCCCGCCAGTGGTTGTTCTTCGGATGCGCGGGACGGTGGCGAGTGTGAGGTCAGCGGAGCTGAGCTGGCGGGTAGGGATGTAGAAGGAAAGTCGTCTGTTGAGGTAGGCTGGGCCAGTCTCATGGAGTGCCTTGTGTGCGTGGATGAGGAGCTTGAAAGAGATCCTCTTGTTGACGGGCAGCCAGTGCAGGTTTCTCAGGTGGGGGGTGATGTGGCTGTGGCGTGGAACATCGAGGATCAGTCGTGCTGAGGTGTTTTGGATGCGTTGCAGTCGTTTGATGAGCTTGGTCGAGGTTCCTGCGTAGAGGGCGTTTCCGTAGTCGAGTCTGCTGCTGACGAGGGCCTGGGTGACTGTTCTTCTTGTATCTGTCGAGATCCACATGTTGATCTTGTGGAGCATGCAGAGGGTGTTGAAGCAGGAGGAGGAGACGGCGTTGACTTGCTTGGTAATGGAGAGCGTTGAGTCGAGGATGATTCCCAGGTTGGGTGCGTGGTCGGTGGGTGTCGGGGCTGCCCCCAGTGCCATCGGCTACCAAGAGTCGTCCCAGGCTGATGGGTTGGAGCTGAGGATAAGGACCTCCGTTTTGTAAGAGTTCAGCTTCAGTCGGCTGATCTTCATCCAGTTGGCGACGGCCTTCATTTCTTCATGGAGGTTGGATTTGGCGGTGATGGGGTCCTTGGTGCGGGAGAGGATCAGTTAAGTGTTTTTGGTGTAGGAGATTATATTGAGGTTGTGCTGTCAGGCAACGTGTGCGAGCGGGGCCATGTAAATGTTGTACAGTGTCGGGCTGAGGGATGATCCCTGTGGTACGCCGCATATGATCTCGGAGGCTTTGGAACGGAAAGGGGAGAGGCGGACACTCTGGGTTCTGCCGGAGGAAAAGAGATGGTCCATTCCAGGGCTTTGTCTTGGATCCCTAGGGCATGGAGGCATGCCCGTAGTGTGCGGTGGCAAACGGTGTCGAAGGCGGCGGAGAGGTTCAAGAGGATGAGGGCTGCGCTCTCACCGTTGTCCAGCATGGTCCTGATGTCGTCAGTGGTGGCGATGAGGGCGGTTTCGGTGCTGTGGTTGCTGCGGAACCCTGACTGGGAAGGGTCCAGGATTCTGTTTTCTTTGAGGTATCGGGTTAGCTGTCTGTTGACGATCTTCTCGATGACCTTGGCTGGAAACGGGAGCAGAGAGATGGGACGAAAGTTCTTGAGGTCTCTAGGATCTGCCTTGGTTTTCTTTAGTAGGGCGTTGATCTCTGCGTGTTTCCAGCTCTCTGGGAAGGTCGTGGTCTCGAGGGAGAGATTGATGATGTTGCGCATGTTGGGTGCGATGGAGCTGCTGGCTTTGTTGAAGATGTGTTGCGGGAATGGGTCTGACGGGGATCCGGAGTGGACTGTGCTCATGGTCTTGATGGTGTCATCGATGCTCACGCTGGCCCAGGCTAGTGATGCATGAAACCGGGTGGAGTACATTCTACTGGACCAAACATAGAGGTAGAGCCCTAGTAGCCCAAGGTCCTCCATTGTGGAACCCACTACATCCAAAACTAGGGACAGAACCCAATTACACCCACATTAGAAAGGGTCGGAAGACTAAAGCTTACTATCTTGTCTTCAACTAAACATTCTTATTTGGTGACAGCAATTGACAAACATCAGACTGGGTCCACCATCACTAATTGGACTTAAACTCCCTCCTTGTTTCCTCCCATGCACTACATTTTGCTTACAGTACTCAGAAGTAACTAAAAGGCGAATCACATAGCTTGATAACGCCCCTTGATAAATAAACTCACAAACCCCCAGTTTCCTATTCAGAACATTCAAACAAAATGCTAGTGACTATATATGGGGTAACTCAAATTAGTCTTCAAGGTTCTATTTACTACAATGCCAAAATGTGTATCATGCCACCAGAGTCCATGCCACCCTCTTATTCATTTCCGTCTATCAGCAAAGTTTTAAGTTATGACGTTCTTACCCTTCCACGGTTAACAACAAAACCCTCATGTCTGTGGTTTGGGACTCGTCATGGGGCTGGAGTTGGAATAGATGAGACTAAATGAAGCATGGATTTTGAGTCAAATGTGTAATCTAAATTACAGAGCTGACATGGGGGCCCTGCACCGACCAAAAAACAGCGCCAAAGCTGTTCAAGGGACCTGACTAAGTGAGAGCATGTGTACAACATGGGGGCAGGAATATGCGCAAGATGGCAAATCTGAGGTAAGTGTGGATACTGGCACCTGCCATGAATGTATGTAGAATTAATATATGTGAGCACAATAACTATGTTAGTGTCGTAAGTTATAACCCTAGTGACCTGGATGCTTTCTGAACTGCTTGAACTTTATGAAAGAAGAAGAGGCTCAGGTTTTGTTTATGTAAACAAATGTGAAAAATGTAACCGTTTTCGAAAATATTAGGAGCCACATCCTAAAAGCCCCTCATCTGTACACACAAACATCCCTAGTTCATAGTTTTGGGTGTAAGACATAGACTAGACATAGTAGGACATAGCATTAAGCGTTCTGTGGCAGGGGTCCTGTATTTAGTTCTAGAGGCACTGTGTGTCTTAGATTTGGGGGGGGCAAAATCAGGTCTAGACACTGGACCTATCCAGTTGCTAGAAACCTAGAAAAAAACGCGTTGAAAGCTACATATCCTAGGGAATTTAGAATGGGATTACCTATATTGGCTCTGCAAAGGTCAGTACTCATAATTCCTTTAGTCTATCGGTTAAACATACATTTTCCAAAATAATTATGTCTGAAAAACTACTGAAGGTATATAGTTAATACATTTTGCAAATCAGATTCACCCTTGCAAAAAAAGTCACTGCATATGTGCACTAAAACAGATAATGGGTTTGAAGAATATCGCCTGGATCAGGTTTAAGTTTCAAATAGAATCTTGGTCTAAATTGTTGAAGTGGCCCTGTCCAGTGTTCATAAGAGAGAGTGCTATCCCAAGAAAATCTAACAACTACTTGCAAACATACATTACTGAAACACAAATATTGCGGTTTTGACTAGTGTGTATCCAATCAAGTTTGTCTATCCACAAGGCCCCAGCAGCACTGATTAATGTATAAAAATACACTTTTTGATCATCTTTAAATCTGGAAAAAACGTTTTAAGCGTCCATGCTTTTCTTGTCAAAATCAATGCTAAACATATCTGGGCTGATCTCTATACCTCAGGACTGCTGGAAGGCAAAAATCTTTTGATGCAAATCCTGAAGTTGTGTTGTCAGTCCTAACTCCACACTAGGGGTTTCTGGTTTGGCAGTGCCAGCATCTCCCACTCCATTATATGGTCACTTTTTAGACATAGACCACAGTTCCGAAAGCAAACGGTGCATCAGAGCATCCACATGCTGACTCTCTTGAGTAGATCACAACCACAAGATGTCTAAGTCATGCAAGCGGTAGACAGACAGCCATCTCAAACTAAATTTCAGTACATGTGGTGGGGCATTGGACAATGGAAACATGGTATCAGTCTACAAGCATGACTACTTTCATATGTGCCTGCATGCAAACTGCAGCTGCACAAAGAATTTCAACTTCTTTCAGAGGCTGCAGCATATAAAAAACCCTAGTGGAGGAATTGCTTGGCTTAACGTCTCTTTGGAGTCAGAGAGTGAACTTTATGTTGTTGACTGCTGAACATATATTTTTGTTGGTTTCCTGGAAGTGGCTCTAGATTTTGTATCTTGTAGACTGCATTGGTTAATGATTATTTATTAACTAATTACTGAAAACTGGTACAAACGTACAAATAAATACGAGTTAACAACAAATCTGCCCACAGACCTCTGTGATGATATTTAGAAATTGACAGCACATAAGAATAACCAGGTACATATAAGTTTGGGGATCTTCAGTAGGTCTCAGGGCACTTCTGAGTGCATGATAATTACTGGTCAGCTGGTTTGCCAATTTGTTTCACCTTTTCTTCTGTTCACCTTTCTATGTTTTGGTAGCTGCTTTTTGTTTCTTCTGCTTCCTTTCGCTCTTCCATTTTGATGTTTTTGTTCTTGTTTCTCCCCACCACTTTATCTTCTTTTCTTTTATTCTAAACTTCTCTTTGACTTCTTTATTTTTTCTCTCTGTCTTTTTTTCAATATTTGTTGGCTTTTCTTTCCTTTTCTCCTTTCTTTTACTCTTCCCTATTTTTCTCCTTCCTTTCAATGTTTTGTTCCCTCATTCTATACTTTCCTGATTTTCTCTTTGAATTTGTTTTTCTCTTGCTCTACTTTTTTCAATCTCTTTTGTTTCTCCAGTTGTACTCTACTTGCTTTGTTTCCTTCGCTCTTTTTTCTTTATGGTGTGCTCTTTTCTTCTTTCAGTCTTCTTGTTCTACCTCTTTTTTCTTTTTCTCTCCTTTCATCTGTTTCTTTATTTACTTCCTTTTCTCATGTATTTCTTATGTCTTTGTTTAGCTTGTGTTTTGGTTTTGTTGTTACTAGCATTCTTTCTTTGTCATTCTGCCTTCTTTTGTGACTTTCTATCATTCCTTCTTGTTTCTCTTGTCCTCTGCTTTCTTCCTCTATTTTCTTCGTACTCACTTCTATCTCTTTCTTGCCTCACGTTCATGCTCTCACCACGCTTCTCTCTCTCCCTCTCTCTTCCTTCATTTCTCTCTCTCATTCACTTTCCTTGTTTTTCTTGTTCTTCCTTTGCTTCCTTCCCTTACTTTCTTTTTTCACTCTCTTGCTTCCTTCCTCTCCTTTTTCTTCTTCACATTTCTTGTATGTCTCACTCTACTTTCCTTTTGATTAATTCCTCTCTCTCCTTGCTCTTCCATTCTTCCTTATTTTATTACTGTCTTTCCATTTTCCTTTGCTAAAAGAGTGCCTCTTTTCCAAAGGAAAGCTCTTCATACATTAATTTGTGTGTCATTATTATAGGGCTATTGTATGCAAGTAACTGCCAAGATATGTTTTCTTGTAAATAGCTATGAAGTCTGTATGTGCCTCGCAAAAATGTATTATTGATAGTGGCCCTTTGTGACCTAACTCACAAAGTGAGAGCAGTGTCCTCTTATGTACTACATGACAATTAAAACACAACTCTATATTAGATTCTCACATCTCAGTGTGATTCATATACAAAGGACAAAACCGAGGCCATAAAGCTCATGTTGTATTAATGATGCATGCTTTCTGGAGCATGACTAGGATACTCTATGGACGGTGTTTAAGTTATTTGGACTTTATGTACCCTTGTCTAACACCCATATAATAGGCGGCATCTCAGTATGCTTTTCTGTGACCAAAAGCAGCTCTCAGTACAAAAAGAGATTGAGACCCCTGATCTTGTCTGAAATTACTCCTACTTCTGTAATACTGAAGACTGTCCTGCGCCTCTCAAATAGTATCCACTATTACTTCACTGAGTCTGTAACAGGTCCGTCTAGTTTAAAAATTCTCCTGCTCGTGTAATATCAGAGACTGTCATTGAACTCTCACAGTATTATTTATTATCATTCCTGTGAGTCTGTTGTAGGTCTTTTGTAATTTTGATGCTGCTACTGTTGTCATAAGTTGGAAGATACTTTCAGGTATTTACCAAACTTTCTGTGCCTCATCTACTTTTCTTCCACAAACTTGAATTTATTATAAACCTGCACTCTGGGAACTCCTCTTGCCCAGCTCTCTGTAGAGCCTAAAATATAAATATGATAAAGCTTGATTTACCTTTTGTTCTCGAGCTACACCTCTGCTGAAATATGCCTGTCACTGAATGATCCTTTCCTATCTGCAGCCTCCTTTGCCTCCCGCCCTCCAGAAGCTCTGTTAACTACACACACAGCAAAATCCTATTATTTCTGGAAGTGTGATGCACGAAGTGGCATTGTGCTTGTCCAGGGAGGAACACGGAGAGACTAGTGCAGTAGTTGTGAGGTGACGAGATAATTATGAAAGGAGATCACATAGTTGCAACATACAATAAATGCAATCAGAATAAAACTGGTGCAAGAAATTAGCAATTAGGAACCACAGAGGAGTAGGCACCAACAGAGCGATGGAGGGAGGCGGCTTTATATCGGGTAGATAAAAGCAGCAGAGAGGATGAGCCAATTTACATAATTGCCCATAAAGAACATTGCCAACCCTGAACACACTGGATTGGGCAGGAATGAGTTTGTCTATTCCAGAACAACTGTCATAAGTGAGACATGGAATATAGAGCTAGCAATTAGGCACACTGAAGGTCAAACAAAACTGAGAGTACATAGACATTCCTACTGTACATCAGGCAGGACGGAGGAGAACAGAAGGGCTAGTGTACTATGACAAAGTTGACTGTGGTGGCAGATTATGGGATTTTGCACAGTTAGAAAGGAGAGGGTCAGATCGTACCCGAGATCCCATAACTGTACAGAGTGGGGTCTGGCTTTGGGCAAGGGTACAGAAGTCGGGATGACATTCGAAACCTTGGTGCAAGGGAAAGGATAGGGGGTGGGCAGTGTTGACACAGGGAAGGATGCGACTAGGAAGTGATAAGAGTATTACAGTACAAAGTGGCTAGAACAGCACAGAACGAAATGTAGAGCATGGATTGCAGAACAGAGGAAAAATGTATTTGGTCAGGTTATCTTGGCACAGAATAGCAGACATCAGGCCCAGGATACATAAACCACTGTTCATGGCCAAAGCAACACACTACAAAACAGAAGTGCCATCATTAGCAACACAAGAGAAAATAACTTAGTAAATTGAGGATTCCAACTAATATATGCAGTGATCTGTAGGTTCTGAGTTCCAATATAGACAGTGGAGGCTCAGCTTTCCATATTTCCAAGATAGGTAAATGAAGTACAGTTAAACTGGCTAAGATAACACTTACAGTGCATAGACAAGACACACTATTCCGTGAAGTGCTATATAAAAAGAAAATGTTAGCAATATTGTCAATAGGACCTCTATGAGAGAAAGGTACAGGTACTGGACAGGGCATTGCCATGGGCAACTGAGGTGTTTGGAAAACACATCCTGAGACTTGAGCAGCATGTGTGCGTGGTTGAGAACAGATTTAGGGAGTGTGATGCTGGTTCTGAAGAGTGGGACAATAAATGTGACAGGCCGGGTTTGAGGCAGAGTGAGAGGGCTGATCAATCAGGAAAAAGATTGCGGGAATCAAATCAGGTGAGTGCCACCTGACAGGAATGGACAGGCACACTAGGGGAAGACCGGGAAGACGAGGGGCAGACGTGGGGGAGCCACCACAGAGTTCCTAGCATATCAACAAATTTTCACTACTAGTGAGCCCCCACTTCGGTTGCACCCTTGGAACAATAGATTAAAGGAACTTGATGACCCTTCAGCATTAGCAAGCCGTCTTTGAGGCACCTACGTTGAACAGAATAGGAACATGATGTGCTCTCACAGCCAAGGGTATATAGATGAGGTTATCCATAGACTGGCCGTCCTCCATCGGGTCTCAACTCTATGGTGCCACTCCTACCGGCAGAGGCTATGAATGGCTCGCTCTTACGTCACTGGGTGGTTCACTGCATGCCACAAGTATTTACAGTCTGCATGCGTCAAGGCAACTACCTGCCTCTGGTTCCATTTCAGCCTTCTGGACAATTAAGAAGTGAAGTGTTTCCTGAAACATACACAGGCCATCACCCATGTCGCACACTGATGGGATCTACTTCTGCCTGCCGGTCTGTCTGGCTGTGAGCACCATGGGTGCCACTGCTCTGGTCCCATTTTATCTAATTACCATAATTTCGAAGGGAAGGGTGCAAGTAAATAGGTTCTCAAATTGCAGTTGAAAGACTTTACTGTGTGATGGAACTAGCAATTGAGATCACCCTCTAGGACAAAGGACTATACAAATATTAAAACTATATTACCACGAGTGCACCTTCAATGTCCTGGGTGGGTGTTGATATATATTCTACACCCCTAACTTTGCTTGCAAGGCGTTTCTCACACAGCATCAAAGTACTGGGAATGAACAGCATCACCAGCAAGAGCCTAAACTTGTGTGCCCTCATGTAACGTAACTGGTGCTATGTAAAGCGCTCTGATACCTGATTCAGTTTGGGTCTAGTTTGCGCTATATAAAACTCTGCAAAAAAAAAATAAAAAAAATAAACAGGTTGCAGGAAGAACTCAAAGTCACCAGTGCTCCCATGCCAGTCCTCGCAGTGTTTTGTGTACAAATACTCTGCGGAAAACAGTTTTTTTAGGTGAAGAAAAGAACCTCTCTCAGGCTTCATGAAGAACAGTTGTATGCAATTTACCCAACTAGCCTATTAACATGTCATGAAGTGAAATCAACCAAACGACAATCTTGCAAGAAGAAACTTCAATCTAAAACTGTATGAGGTACCAGCTGTAACGTGAAGACACTCAACATCCGCCTCCTTTTCACTGTATTTTTTTAGTCTAATGACCTGAAATCCGAAAATAGAAATGGATTGAAACAACGTACACTGGCCAGTACAGGGTCAGTGTCAGGGAATAATATGAAGTGTTGAACATAATAAGGTACTGAAAAAGATAAAGAAGATGAACTGCATACATATTTTAGAACGAGTGAGTTAGGTTGTCTACATAATGGAGAACTCATCATTATTCATTCTATTAACTGAATCGGACTTTGGTCTATCTTGGAAACTAAGATTCACTTGGAAAGTCAATCCTGGACTACTGAAAGCAATGAGATGCCATAAAATGGGAGACTGCAGCTAAAAAGGCTCATTAACAATAGCGACAGACTAGGCACAACTAGAAGGCTCGGAATGGCAACAGAGTACCCTGCCGCCATAGTCTCGGTCCGCACGCCTAATTGTGAATTGGCATAAATCTTCCCTCTTTTGGGGTTTTTGTTTTTGGAAAAGGTAAAGCTGGTGTATGCATCTATCGCCAATCGTAGATGCACATCAAACTTTTAAATGGCTTTGTATGAACCGCCTTGATGGCGGTTCATACAAACCCACAGAGTTCACTGCGGGGGCAGATAACTCTAAATATTTGAGGCAGAGTAAAGGCAGGTAGCGGATGTAAAGCCCTCCGTCACTCTGACTGTCTTTACTGAGACTGTCAACCTCTAAATCAGGCCTATGTACGCCGAACAATATTGTAAAATAAATCGAAACAGTTAGAGTACTTTGGTGACTGGAAGATCATGTCCCAAGAAAGATATAGGTCTCTGGTTAACAGGAGTGACTCTTGAAGGGCCAGTTCCCCTACATAGAAATGGAGGCATAATATCTGGTTTCATGTGGTTTTCCCACACTGTATTATAGTTATAAAAATGATATTTTTCTGGCAGATTTATCAGGGGAAACAGCCATCACATCGTAAGCGTTACAACGCATGTGATTACATCGCGGTTGTTACAACGACCACGTTGTTACATCGCAGTACCATTATAACGCAAGTCGTTACAACGACCTGCTCTAGGGGACGCTTAAACTAAGGAATAGTATCATTTACTATTCCAACACCTTCCCTACTGTTGCACACACTAGAGTTGGAATAGTAAATTATACTATTCCTAAGTACAGCACGCCCCCTACAGCAAGTCGTTGTAACGACTTGCATTGTAATGGTACTACAATAAAACAACGCGGTCGTTGCAACAACCGTTTTGTAATCGCCTGCGTTGTAAACGCATGCAATGTAACCAGGTATATTAGTTTATCAGGCATTATTAAACAACTATCCTTGGGATTTCAATGAAAGGGAGAAATCTAAAGGTGGAATGTGTAAAAGAAAAAAAATAGAGTTCTCAGAAGCATAGCACTGACAGTCTTCACATAAACATAGTAGTGACTGACATGAAATTACTATCATACGCCACATACAATGAATGTGATGCCACAAGAGCTAAAAACTGTACATTTTCTAGTAAATGTTCATGCTTACCTGAACGGTGTGGCGCTCTCCCCCACTGTAGACCGAGATAGGGTGTGGGTGAGTCCTAGGAGAAGTGGTTGTTGTACTGGAGGAGGCAGTGGTAACGTTAGTTGTACTGCCTTTTTCGTCCTCCATGGTTGTATAATTCTGCACACACATTTTGGATTAAAATACAAACATATTAGTCAATACAAAGGTTACAAATTGCTGATAGGTTAGTTAATACTGCTATTGATACACGACTGCCATGCTGAATATCCAATTCACATTTTAGAAGACGTGTTACATCAAAATATCAACACTAAAAAAACAGCTTGGGAGTAACTTCTATGAAGCAAGACGGTCGTTTTTTCTCAAGCTTTAGACACTACCATGAACACATCAAATTGTGCTGCTGCAACAACCACAGTGTTGAAGAATAGTCTTGGTATAACACATGGCTCGACACACTGTCGCCTGGCACAGCATGAGAGAAAGAAGATCGAGCTTCAACACCTTAACAAAATGGCAACTGTAGACTTCTGACAATGAAGTAATTATATAACTGAAA
The DNA here is from genome assembly GCF_964261635.1 of Lissotriton helveticus. Classification (NCBI taxonomy): domain Eukaryota; kingdom Metazoa; phylum Chordata; class Amphibia; order Caudata; family Salamandridae; genus Lissotriton; species Lissotriton helveticus. Next base: position 160,929,489 of record NC_136072.1, read on the forward strand.
GCTCTCTGGATCCGATTAAGACTTTCACCCAGTGATTTCATTTTTAATTTAAATCTTTAATAAGTATAATAAGTATAATAACTTTCACTTACGTGAAAATAGTTGAGTGTTTATTTGCACAATTTCGATAAGTGTATTTGTATCGAAGAACAAGAACCAGACAAAACAAATGCTGCCTTACTATTAGTATTGTAAACCATAACCATATCTTGCAAAAGTTGATTAAGAATATTATTGGATTGTAAATATAAAAAATGCAAAATAGATCAAATGATGAAGCTTTACCTTGTTTAATTTAAATTTACGTTTTATGGGCTCAAGAAGACATCATTCTAAGAGCAGAATATATGGTGTTAATATGGCATTAGTAATATAAGGTTTATAGATTTCATGTATATAGTAAAGCAGAATAAACACAAAAAATCATAAGTCTGGACTGATGGCTCAGTGGACTAATCCTGGGTTCTCCAAAGTCGGTCGTGGAGGGCCGGATCCGTGCCAGATTTTTAGCATATCCCTATTTAGATCAATGTAGTTATCTTAAAATCTGGCATGGATCCTGCCCTCCAGGACCGACTTTGGATCACCATGGACTAATCCATCCGCTGCAGGGATCTTTGTTTGACCCCATGGTCTCAAATTTTGATCTACTGGGTTCCTTCAGCTTTCTATCCTCCGAGATTGATATCATGAGGGTCAACGAGTCGCTAACAATAATCATTTTTATATATATATTGCTAAGAAACTCCTAGGCTATAATGTGCAATTGGCAAAATACACTTACATCCAATTTGTATATGCAAGGGTTGTATCCCCAAAATACATGCTCCCACTTAAAGTAATTTCTAAGGATTTTATATCGTCTGTCATGGCACCTGCGCCTTTATTCCCAATGACATGTTTCACTCTGCTCCCACATCCAGCTCGAATACTATTTTGTGAAATGACATTTTCTTGTTCCGTTTTCTGAACCTTGGAGCATCTGGTGCTGCTTGTATAAAGATGTGTGAAATGTTACGTGCCTCTCTCTCCCTGGCACTTAATTGGTTGTCTGTCCCTGCACATCAATGCATCCATTAAACAGCCTCCCTTAACACCTAGTATTACCCAGTACCACCTGCAATTGTATATTTACTTGATTCTAGCTGCATCTACATCAGTCCTGTCTTCAGGACTGTGTTTTGAAAAGGAATGGACTACACTGAGTCAACCACTGTGCCAAGCCCTTCGAACAGCAAATAACATCTCTTTTTAGGTCAAAGCCTATCAGACAGCACTGCTATCTAGTTTGTTAAAGATCTGTTAGGGACATTCAGAAAGCTTCCTGGGGAATGCGTGCCACTCGTTGCTTACCTTTGGCTTTGTGGTTTGTAACACATTTTCTGGGTTTCTATTTGCAGACTCTATTTGGTTTAGGCTATCCAAATTGAGCTCGTCCTTCCAGTTGCCCAAACCTTGTTTACTTTATTTTTCCACGAACTTGTTTTCTGTAAACAGGCCTTTAAATTGTTTTCTTATGTTGTCACAATTGTTTTGCATACAAAGACTGATGTTAAATGTCAGGCACTCTCATCCAGGGAGCCTGGTGTTTATTTTTCTTTCTATTACTTCAAAGTGAGAGAATTTATGTGACAATCCTGCTGAGTACCCATGTAAGAGGAGAGGGTGTAGGATCTTTTTTCAAGCACACAACACAAAAAATGAACAGTGCTGATGTTTCAGAGTAGATCAGAATTAGCACAAATGAAGCACTTTTTTGTAATTCTGAAGTGTGGTGGAAACAAGTATTTTAATACAATCAAAACGCATTAATTCACTAGGTGATGACATTTCCTTACATTATCGTTTGTGTGGCACACATTATCGTTTGTGTACTGTGGAACCGTATTTGGGTGCAAATGTAAGGTAATTGTCAATTGAAAATGTGTTGTCTTCAATGGCAGTGTGCTGCTACACATGCATACTATACACTACGCCACTCCACTCTATGCCTTTCCAATCTATGTCACACCACTCCATTCTATGCCACTCCACCCTACGCCCCTCCATTCTAAGATACTCTGACACGCCACTCAACTTCACGCTGCACCAATCTACGCCACTCATTCCACACCACTTACCCCACTCCACTTCAGTCAAATCTATCCCACTCGACTCCAAATGTACCCCAATCTACCCCACTACATTTTGGTACTGTCTACCCTAATCTACTCCATCTACCCCACTCCACCCAATGTACCCCACGCCGATCTATGCACTCCTATCTACCCCAGCCCAATCTACTCCACTCCACTCCAATCCACCTCACTTCAATCAACCCCTCTCTAAACCAATTTATCCCGCTCCACTCCAATCTATCCCAAACCACTCCTATACAATACAATCTATACCACTCCAATCTACCCCACTGAAGTTTACCTCACTCCACTCTACCCTGAATCTACTCTACTTCACTCCATTCTACCCCTCTCATCTCCAATCTACTCCACTCCAATCTACCCCATTCAACTCAATTTAACCCAATCAACCCCACTCCAATCGACCCCACTCAACCCCAATGTACCACACTCCAATCAAATCTATCCCACTAGGCTCCAATCCACCCCAGTCTATTCCACTCCAATCTACCCCACTCCAATACAACCCAATACCCCCACTCCACTGTACCTCATCCAACCCAATCCACTCTACCCGACTACACTTCACTGTACGCCACTCCACTCTACCCAGTCCAATTTACTCCACTCCATTGCAATCTATCCAACTCCTCTTCACTCCATGACACTAACTTTTAGACATGCTGAATAGCAGCCACACTGGTGTACAACATGGCTAAAACACATTACCAGCCAAGATCTCTTGCAATAGTGAGACCTACTGTCTTTGCCAGTGCTTGTTAAACAATGGGGTCATCTGTATCTGAATACTCAGCACCTTTTCTTTGCTGTAGTAGTGATTACCTGTAATACTCTCTGAGCAAGGCACCTCCACATAAGCATATATCCTCTCATGCAATCTTGAACACATGTGCATCTATCCTCTCTACAGTAACTAAAACCCTGCAGTGGCACCTGTTCCTATTCGGGTGACGCTGTACCAGCCATACCGCCGCTCCCGATATGGCATTGATACCTCAGAGACCTTACGTTGGGCATGGGACGAGCTGTGAAAGCGGGCAGGCGTCCCCATACTATATGCCCCTTCTATACCATTAGCACACAACCCCATGTTGCCAAACATGAAGGATGGACTTAGCAAATCAATGGCACAAAAATTAAGCCTCCATACGTTTGCAGACCTTTACCCAGAGAACACACTCCAGTCCCCTCCAGTTGCAGCTGAGGGTCAGAGGGTGCCATTTGCTGAAACTTTCCTATGCCATAAGCCTGTTGCGCCCTGCATGATAGTTTTCCGGTGCCCCCACCACCCTTGTCAGCCTTAGAGAACCTGTTGAGTTCACCATCACCCCGTGAACTTGTCACACGCCTCTACACGCACATTCAAAACACTGGCCCATTGGTAAAGCCCAGAGCATTACAGGGGTGGAACGATGAGCTCCCTGCTCCGCTAACTGAGGATCAGTGGGTATATTGTTGCTGCCAACACACCGAGCTGTCCCCCAATTATAGGCTTTGCCTGCTTTATTTTATGTTCCTTCACAAGTTCTTCAGGACACCTATAGGCTTGCACCATATGGGGCTGAGGGACGATGAAAGCTGCTGGCCCTGTGGGTTCACTCCCGCATCTTTCTTACACATGGCATGGGATTGTCCAAAGCTAACGACATTTTGGTCCACAATTTTTACATCGATTAACTAGATCGTTGATACGTCTCTATCACCATTCCCCCTGCTGGGCCTGCTGAGCTACGCCAAAGACACACCAGTTAAGGTACACAAATAACACACATTACTCCTTTTGTTCGCCAAACGCGAGGTTGCCGTGCACTGGGGGAGGAGGAGGGTGCCTTCTGTTAAGGAGTGGATCAGGGACGTCACCTACAGTCCCTCCCAAATAAACACATTCTGGGAACTCATGCCCCCAACTTCGAGACCTCGTGACATCTGGGAACCATTTATTGCTTGGGCCAGGGAGAAGCAGGGGACAAATGGAGACACCCCAACATGTACAGGGTCAGCCGAGGGGCTGTTGTGAAATGTTAAAGCTATCTATTTTTCACCGTTAACCTGCCTGCATTACATGCGCTAATAAATGAGTTTCTGAATTTGTAAACACATCCCTCAAATGAGTATTTCTTGATTGACATCGAAATGTGGTTGTTATTTGCATTTTTCTGTCTAGCACTAGTGGGAAGGGCGCATATTGTACAACATTTGCAATGAACTGACTGTGCAGATTTTATCCCTGCATCGTTAGTATACTGGATTGTGGTTTTGTATGTGTTCTTGTATTTTCTCAATGAATAGGCACTACCAGAAATCAATGCATACCTAATATGGGGGATGGGGCTGTGAGCATAATTTTTTACATTACAGTGTCAAATTCTGCTTGAATGTCAAATCTTGCTAGAAAGGTCAGCTGGGGTTTTCATATTAACACTTTAGACACAATGACACAATTAAAAGACCACTGGCAACTGGACCTAGAGTGGACTCTGCTGCTGGCCTCAGCCTGACACCCTGTGAGTCTCTAAGTGCCAGACCTGGGGGCTTTAGAAGTGTAGTCCTGGGACTTAAAGGACTAAAATTAGAATATGAACCTAATTGGTGTATTTGAAGCAGACTCCACCCTTATTGGATTATTGTTATGTTGGTTGTAGTTTTGCTTTTGGAATTTTACATTATTTTTCTAATTTGGCTTGGTATGTTTATTGCGACTTCATTGCTTTTTTTGGTACTGCAAACACTTTACAGACTACCCTAGGTTAAGCGTGTCAGCTCTGTGCTATATGCTATATCGACCAGGGGGTGAGCGCAGGATAATTTAGTGACTTTAAAGGTTCACCTTGACAAGGCTTGTGATTTTTTCTGAAGTGGCTAGTCACCCTCTCAAATTAATAATGCAATTTCTTTTTCACACCATGCTTCTTGCTTGTTACTGTTCTTCGGGTTCTTGCACTTGTCATGCTCTATTTGCTATTCAGATTTAACTTGCTACCTTAATCTTGCGCACGTGCTACAGTCGTTAGGTTCTTTATGCTTTCTCTGCTCCAGCCAATCTTCAGCTTTGCCCTATTTCTTGCCAGATCCATGTTTGCGCTCTTGTTGCTTCCTCCTTACCTGTGACTCTCGACTAGGAGCAATCTTCTCTCTACCACTTGCCTTGCTTTCTTCTTGGGGTTAGGGAAGTTTTCTATTTTATATTTACACATACATACATAACTCTTTTTGTGCAGCAATTGCCTCCTGGGTTCCAGGATGCAGGTCCAGCCCCATTTTCCTGTGTCACATGTAGTCTTAACGGCCTCACTAATTAAAATGTGATATTGCTATTTTCTTAGCAATCTCCCTGTGTTTCCAGTTGGACCCATAGCAGGTGTATTTAGTGTAAGTATAATGTACTAGGTTCTAGATATAGAATCAACTCTGAGGCCTCGTTTCCATAGAGGTTGCAAAGTGACTATATGTAAAAATAACATGCACAAACACTGAGTTTCTTTTTCTATGTGAAATACTTAATCTTATTTTTCACACCACAAACAGGTACCCAGTATCTTTTTCCAGTTATTACTTCCTTCCCCCACTTGGAAACATTATGGTTCCCTAGCCTTCTCTGTCCTGTTCCTTGCCTTTACCCTGATTGCGTCTGCTTTTTCTGGTTCCTTTTTCTCTCTAGCTGTACATTATCTCTCTGATCCGAAGTATAATACCCTTCTCCCTAACAACTGCACACCCTGAGTCTGTTAAGAATGGGGCTTTCTTGAGGAGTGGTGAGTGTCACTGAGCTGAGAGGGATTCCCTATCTTTATCAGCATGCCCTCTGGTCCTTTTTGAGTCCTGAACTTGTCCTGGTTTGAGTACAGTTACTACTCAGCAGGATATTTGACAGACCAACTCAATTGCAAATCAGCCATGAAAGGGGGTAATGCATGGTGGAACGATTTGTGGAGACCCTTAAATAATATATTGTGAAAGGCAGCTAGACCAATGGATAAAGAAAAGAGTTTAGGACATTTTGACCGTAATAACTAATCAGTTAGTTTCAAGGTAATAGTGGGAGAAAATATTTAAATCAGTTAAAGAAAACAGGCGCTGACTAATATTTTCTTCTGCAGAGGAATACAAGCCCTTATGACTGGCAAGACTAGAAATTCATAACAAACAATGCAGTGATGGGTCTATGAATGGAGTAAATATCAAGGAAAATTATGACATTGCTCAGTAAAAAGGACAAGCATAATTGAGGGGCATCACCTCTGACCAAAGAGGTGGGCTACATTCTTGATAATGACTGAACACTGCCTAGGCTACCTATGCTTTTGCCACCTACAATGTACACAAGTTTGTATACTTCTACTGCCGACCTGGATGAAGAGCTAATGGAAAGGTTGTCAAAGATCTACAACTTAGAACAGCTTCAGATGGGGAGACAACCAAGTTGGAATCAGATATCACTGTGACTCGGGAGGTGATGGATGATAGCAAAAACCCTACATAATAACTGGCCCTTTAAGTGTCCTAACAGAGCTGTCCTAAAAGATGAAAAACAAAGCTTATGAACATAAGCTTGCTATGTTCAGACAGGCCAGACAGAAGTGCCCTCCACCTGGCCATGTGAAGAGAAGTTGTTACAGTAATCTTTAAAGAAGGCAAACTCTTTAAAAAAATGTGAGTCCTGGTGCCCTATGTTCCTGCTAAACACAGAAGCCAAAATACTCACTAACCACCTGCAATCATTTATCTCAGACTTGGTTTCACCCAGACCAATCAAACACCCTTATGAAATAATGAATATTCAACACAAGAACTAACCTTCATTTAAAATTGTAGAGTTAAACAATAGCCAGACATGTGCCAGAATAAGAAAACAAGTTACTTACCTGTAACTTTGGTTCCCCAGTATTGGTAACTTTCATAGATTTCCATGCTTTTGTATCATTCCCCGTCGCCAGAATGGGAGTCTCGGAAAACAAAATCACATAGCAGTAGGTACAAAAGAGAAAGAAAAAGGCCTAGGCCTCATTCCCTTTTGTAGCATATCCGCCTCTTTTTGTAAAAGAGACCAAACTAAGCATCAGCCAATCAGAAGAGCCTCACCCCATAGAACCCTCCTGAAGGAACCTCAGAGCCTCAGATTTTCATAGCCGTTGAGTAACAGTCACCCCATCTGCTGAAGGCTGAGCTTTCCTCGGGGAGGTGGGTGGGCGCATGGGAATCTATGAAAGTTACCAAAACTGGGGAACCAAAGTTACAGGTAAGTAACTTGTTTTCTTGCCCCAGTATTGGAACTTTCATAGATTCCCATGCTTTTGTATCAGAGTAGCAAGCAGTTTGCAATAAAACACATTTTGTGGCATAAACATACATTGCAATAGCCATCAGTACATGAGAGAAACAAAATGTGCAGAAAAAGGAAGGTGGGATAGGAAGGAAAGCTCACCAATTAGTGGAAGAGGTTCCTCAGGACTGCCTGGCCCACAGCCGTGTCCTCCTGTGTCAAGGATTCCAAGCAGTAATGCTTTGTAAAGGTGTGCACACTGCTCCAAGTCGCAGCCCTGCAAATGTCTCTGATTTGCACTCCAGCGAAGAGAGCTGTCGAAGAAGCCACCGATCTTGTGGAATGCGCTCTAATTCTGCTGGTCAGGGGCTTACCCGCTGTCAAATGGCAATGGAGAATGGCAATGGAAATCCATCTCGCAATACTTTGTTTTGAAAGAGGGATGCCCTTGCGAGGACCACCAAAAGCAATGAACAATTGGGAAGATTTACGAAATCCTTTGGTGCGATCCAAATAAAATTTTAAGCATCGTTGTACATCCAGAGAATGCAGTGACCTCTCCGCTGGTGTGGAAAGGTGAGGAAAGAAAGATTTAAGAATAACTGGCTCATTCAGGTGAAAGTCCGAGGGCACTTTGGGTATGAATCTCGGATTAGTTCTTAAGATTACTGTATTACTTTTGAATTGGAGAAGCGGTTCCTGAATTGTGAAAGCCTGCAGCTCCCCAATGCGTCTCGCCGATGTGAGGGCAAGAAGGAGAGCCAATTTCCATGAAAGGACTTTCATGTCCGTTCGACGTATTGGTACGAATGGGTCTTTCATGAGCTGTGTGAGGACCAAATTCAGTTGCCAAGTAGGAGGCGGAGGCCTCACTGGGGGATAGACATGGAACAATCCTTTAAGAAACTGTTTAATTATCCTAGAAAACGAAAGGGAAGGTCCAGACGCAGAATGTCTGTACCGAGAAATCGCTGCCAAATGAACTTTTATGGATGAATGGGCCAGCCCCGTCTTAGCTAAGGACAAAAGATAAGGCAGAAGTTGATGAGGTTGGGAAGAGAAAGGGTCAACACCTTCTTTCCTGCACCATATGCAAAATCTTTTCCATTTGAAACAATAAGTCTTATTTGTGGAAGGAGCTCTAGCCTGGGAGAGAATCCCTCTTATTTCATTTGAGATGGGAAGGTTCATGAATTCTCGCTGCTCAGGAGCCATGCTGTCAGGTGCAATGAAGCTGGATCCGGATGCCAAATTTGCCCCTCGGACATTGTGAGAAGGTCCAGGATGGTTTGCAAGGGAAGAGGAGGAACAAGCGACAACAGATGGAGTTCCGTGAATCAGAACTGTCTCGGCCAAGCAGGGGCTATCAAGATCATCTTGCATGGCTCCACCTTGATTTTCCTGATAAGCCTCGGGATCATTGGAATGGGGGGAAAGGCGTAAACAAATGTCCCTGACCAGGCTATCGAAAGTGCATTCCCCAATGATCCTTGATGGTGAAGCCTGCTTGCATAAGACCGGCATTTCTTGTTGGTCGGAGTGGCAAATAGATCTATTAAAGGCTTGCCCCACTGTTGGAAAACCTTGTCCAGAACTCGCTGGTTCAGTTCCCACTCATGACTGACTGAGGATAGCCTGCTTAGTCTGTCGGCATGTTGTCGGTTTAAGATCCCTGGCAGATGTTCCGCCTGCAGTGAAATTCCGTGAAGGATCGCCCATTCCCAGATTTCTTGAGCTTCCTGAGATAACCGGAGAGACCTGGTTCCTCCTTCTTTTTTTATGTAATGCATGGCCGTGGTGTTGTCCGTCCGGATGACAACCTTCAAACCTCCTAGTCGAGGAAGAAAAGCTTGAAGAGCCAGTTTAATTGCCCTGAATTCCAGGAGATTGATGTGAAGCAGACGGTTCTTAGGTGACCAATGTCCACTGACATGCAGATCCTGCAGTACTGCCCCCCAGCCGTCCAATGACGCATCCGTCGTCACAACTTGAGGAGACGGATCGCTTACGAAGGATAGACCTTGGGATAAGTTCTCCTGCTTTGTCTACCACAAGGCAGCTTTTCTCATCGCCGAGGTGATGGTCACTTTGTTGTTGAACGAACCGTGAATTTGTCTCCACTGGATGTCCAGCTGCTCCTGAAGAGGAGGCATCCTCAATCTGCAGTGTGGAATCAGAGGAATGCATGAAGAGATCACTCCTAGCAGAGATTTGTAACGGCGTACTGAAAGATACCTTCTTCTTCTTAAGGCCAGCACGCCGGTTTGCAGTTTTTCCTGCCTCTCCAAGGTTGGGAAAGCTTTTTTGAGATTCGAGTCCAAGATGGCCCCCAGGAAGCGTGCAGTCCTGGACGGAACCAGAGATGATTTCTCCTTGTTTAGAGTGAGACCCAAATTCTGAAAAAGGTTTGTACATGCGTTGACTGCTTCCCTCGCTGCCCCCCGGGACGGAGCCTTCAGCAACCAGTCATCCAGGTAAGGGAAGACTTGAAAGTGATTCTTCCGTAGAAACGCTGCTACTGGTGCCAGCACCTTGGTGAAGATTCTCTGGGCTGAGCGAAGACCAAAGGGTAAAACCCTGAATTGAAAGTGGCTCTTGGCTACTGTAAATCGTAGAAACCTTCTGTGTGCCGGGTAAATCGGTATGTGAAAGTACGCGTCTTCGAGATCGAGCATGGCCATGAAATCCCCTGGATTGATGAGACGTAGTATGTCTTGAAGTGAGACCATCCGGAAAGACAGGGAGATGAGATAGGTGTTGAGCTCCCTGAGATCTAAAATGGGGTGCCATTTCTCTGGCGCCTTCCTTTTCAGGAAGAACCTGGAAAATAATCCTTCTCCTCTTTGAGCGGAGGGGACCGGCTCTATAGCCCCTTTTAGGAGCATCTGATGAACTTCGAGACGCAGATGTTACGATGGGATGGCGGCCGGGGGCTTGGATAGTGGGATTCGTGTAAACTCCTTTTTTTTTTTTTTTAATATATTTATTGAGATATTATGGTGCAATTAAGAAATAGACAAATACAAATACAAATTCATTATTCCTTATAAAATACAGATACATAGTAAAAAAGTTAATGAATAATATATAAATAATCAAGGCTCCGAACAATTTATAAACGCATATGCAGCATAAGAACAATTAAAACCACTCGGCCTTCTTGGGTAGAAAACATTCTATTAACATTTTGAATCCCTCCACTTTTTAAGTGGTGCCCAGATATTTCTGCCCATCTCCTGAGATTTCTTACCCTTATGTTCATATAAGCATGACTCTATATTGTGCATACCCAATAATCTGGCGAGCCACATTTGGAAAGTGGGTGCGGTGGTATCTTTCCATCCTGCAGAGATAAGAATCCGCAATACCGCTACTGAAATGAAAACCAGAGCATCCACATCTTTTCCCAAGTTCAACTTATCGTCCGTACCTAATAGCATCAGGGTAGGGGATAGATTGATTTTATGATCTAGCAGCCCCTCCCAAAAAAACATGTTCTCCCTACGAATTGGGACAAGCTGCCCACAATGATAAAACAATTAATAAATCTGCAGGGCCAACATTACACCTAGGGCCCTATCATCTTCCCTAACCCCCCAGTCAAATAGCTTTGCAGGGGTATAATAAAGATTAAACAATGTCTTGTAGTGTTGGGCCCTCAAGTTTGAGGACCGATATAATTTCTTATTTAAAAGTAGGGCTAGATCTAGATATACGTCGGGATCACCCAACTTTTGCGCCAGTGCAGTTTTGGATTTCTCCAGATCGTCTTGAAGGCCCGACAACAGATAATTATAAGTTATTTTTTATCTTCTTGCCCCCTTTTATTAAATAATCAACCATTGGGTTATCTGTAGGGAGAGAAATCTTTGGTCTAATGGCCGATAGTGTTTGTACGATTTGGCCGTATAAAAACCAATGATTTTGAGAAATTCCATATTTCTGCTGTATGGTTTCAAAACCAAGGATATCATCTCTTACCATAATATCCCCCAGAATCCTCACCCCATGCTCCTTCCGGAACAAGCAGTTCCTATTCAGGCCTAGATGTGGAAAAAGGCTAGAATTCCATAGGTTAGTATTACCAGTATTTTTTGGAATATTCCAGAATTTTCTAACAGCCTTCCAAGTCCCCCACGCCCCTTCCATGATCTTATTTCGAGCCCTCTTGTAGTACCTACGATCTACTTCACACATCAATACACCGAGAGCCTTTCTCCCCAGTAAGAGCTCGAAAATGGACGGGGGACACTGATTGTCGCCCTGACCTTCCGCCGGCCTTGAATCGGGTTGAAACAGTGTAGTCATTTGTGTCAGGAGGCATGTCCAATGATATAACCCAAGGTTTGGCATAGCCAGGCCGCCCCTTACCAATGGTAATGACATAAAGTTAGTAGAGCGTCTGACCCTGCCATACTGCCAAATAAACCTTATAAAAACAGATTCTAATTTTCTGATTACACCTTCTTCTAACAGCAGTGGAATGGCCCGAAACAAAGACAACACTTTAGGAAACATATTCATTTTTAAAACATTTACCCTCCCTATCAAAGAAAGATGTAACACGTCAATACTTTTCAGGTCAGCTTCGATCGATTTAACGAGGGGGAGATAGTTATCTTCAATGATCTTATCGACTTTAGCATTCACTCTTACCCCAAGATATACAGCTGAATCAACAAACCTTTCATCAGCCTCAATGATATTTTTGGTGCAGATTATTTGAGTTTTCCCTTAGTTTAAACGGTACCCTGACCGACTCCCAAAGTCCTTCGCCAGTTGAGCCAAAATGGGCATCGCCTGATGAGGATCCGTGGTTATTACTGCCAGATCGTCAGCATAGGCTAGCAATTTTGTGGTAAAGCCATTAAGCACCACTGGGCTAATCTGTGGGCAGCCTAGAATCTTCTGTATCAAGGGGTCAATGTATAAAGAGAAAAGAATAGGGGAGCAGGGACAACCTTGGCGCGTCCCCCTCTTAATTACTATCTTATCAGAGCCCTCTCCCATTACTAGAACTCTGGCTACCGGATCTTTATACATTGCTTTAATAGCCCTCATAGCTTTATTTCCAAAGCCTCTACCGGCCAAAATGCCCCACAAGAACTCCCAGACCACGCGGTCAAAAGCTTTCTCCGCAACGAGGAGGATCATGGCCATCTCCCCCCCCCCTATCCCCCCGCGGCACCATGGGCATCGAACAACGCTATAGCCCGTCTAGTATGGTCCGTCGTGCCTCGACCTGGCACGAACCCATGCTGCCACCGGGAGACGAGATGGCCAATGATCCTACCCAATCTCTTAGCCCAAACCTTAGAATATAGTTTCGTATCAGCATTGATGAGCGAGACTGGGCGATATGACCCTGGGATCTCCTTTGGTTTCCCTTTCTTGTGGAATATAATTATATTTGTTTCCTTCCAGGAGTCTGGAATTACACCTGAGCATAATATGCCATTAAAGAGGTCCAACAAAATTGGGGCAATCTCGGTTTCTATACAATTATAGACCTCCAAAGGGATTCCGTCGGGGCCTGCAGCTTTCCCGGCTGCTACCTCCTGTAGTGCAGTTGTGATCTCACTCAAAGTCATATCTCTATCCAGCTCTTCTCTACAATGTTTGTCTACGATTGGGCCTTCATCCCTGCTATCAACACTCTGATCTCTTATACAACCCTCCTCATCATACTATTTTTGGTAGAAGTTTCTAAAAACTCTTAGTATTTCCTTAGGTTCGGCATACTCGTTACCGTCTTCAAGTATACTAGAGATTGTATTCTTAACCTTATCCTGTCTAATCCGAAGTGCCAATGCCCTCCCTGCCTGTTCCCCTGTTACGTATCGCTTTGCCCTGGAGGATGGATATTCGCTAGTGCCTTCTGTGTTACTATTCTCTGGAGCTCTGCTTTAATAGTAGTAAGTCTCCTTTGGCTCTCCTGACCGTCTACCCCCTGTCCAATGTCCTTAATATGCTGCTCTTCCGCTTCCGCTGGTTCGCCCATAAGTCTCTCAACCTCTCTCCTGTCCTCTCTCCTTAACCTTGCTGAGCAGCTTATGGATTTACCCCTTAGGGAGGCCTTAAATGCTTCCCATACTCCGTTACGTGATGTGCTGTACTGGTTTGCATCAAAATATTCTTTCGTCCATTTTCTAAGATGTTCCACAAATCTGTTATCAGCTAATCTATTTTCGAAAGTCCAGATCATGTAATTCCTCTCTACTTTGGCAACTTCACAGAACAAAATCAGCTTATTATGGTCCGAAATTGCTTTTGGAAGTTTCTTAATGCTGACCTTATTCAGCTCAGAAGAGGATATCAAAAAATAATCTAGCTTAGTATGTTTCTGGAAAGGACTAGAAAAATAAGTAAAACCAGGGTTGTGTGACTCTTATCCCCCCACACATCTTTCAGCCCGTGTGACCTCATGAGAGCATCCAAAGCACGGAACACTCTAGGTTTCCGTCCCGTCCCGAATATACGGCTTGCTTGTTCCAGTCAACTGAGATATTTAAATCCCCACAAACTATAATGGGGGTGGGCCAGCTGGCTAGTTCTCCTTCCAAAAAATCGTAGATCTCCTGGTCGTCCTGGTTTGACCCATAAACTACGCACATTGTGTAACCTAAATCAAGCTCGGCTATCGCCCATCTCCCCAAACTATCGGCCTTGAGTCGCTTAGCCCCCCCAAAGAGGATCTTTCTAAAATAGCAATAGGGATTTGTGTAAACTCCAAAGTATGGCCCTTTCGAATGATGTTTAGCACCCAGCGGCCCGATGTTATCTTGGACCAATTCTGAAGGTATTGAGATACCCTGCCTCCTACTGATTATCTTGCGGAGTAGGGCACAGTAGGAAGAGCCAGGAGGCCACTATTACCTTTTGGATGTATCACGTCCTTGGCGAGTTTGCTTTCCTCTATTATAAGATCTTGAGAAATTTGAGGACTGGCCTTGTCTTTGCTGATAAGGCTGGCGGTACTGTTGCAAACCTGATCCATACGATGAGTACCGTTGCTGCTGGTAAGAGCCTCTGTACTTGGTACTCTTGCCTCTGGAACCTCTGTATGGAGCTGTACGGTACTGAAGCGTACCCAGAGACCTAGCTGTTTCGGTGTCCTTTTTAATATCCTGGAGAGTGTCATCTATAAACTTTCCAAACAGTGCCTCTCCATCGAAAGGAAGATCCAGGATCTTATTCTGGATTTCAGGTCTAAACCAAGTCGCCTTCAGCCATCCCTGGCGGCGAAGGACTGCAGCACCCGCCAATGAACGAAAGGCTGTTGTGGAGATGTCCATGGCACAGTCTATAATTTCCATTGACGTTGCTTCCCCCTCTTGTAAAATGTTCTTCGCCTCTGTTTTGGATTCTGGAAGAAGTTGATCCAGATGTGGCGAAACGTCACACCATAGTTGGCGATCGTACCTGCCCAATATTGCCAAGGCATTTGCCGCCATCACCAAAGGACTAGCCATTGAAGAGAACCTCTTCACAGCGTTGTCTAACCTCCTGCCTTCTTTATCTGGAGGAGTTGTCAAAGGAGCTGAAGGGTTGCGTGACTTCCTCTGTGCCCCTTGAGAAATTACCGAGTCCGGTTTTGGTTGTCCCGTCAAAGACGCTGGACCATCCTCTGGTGCTTTGCATTTCTTGTTGAGGCGCGGTAGTACAGGGACCACCGTTGCTGGATTCTTCATCGCTTTAAGGCCTTCCTCCCAGACTTGTTGGACAATAGGGATAGATCTAGTGGTCTTTTTATAAGGCTCGTTAAAGTCATATAAAAAACATTTGGTGGCAACAGAAGGCATTGTAGCTTGAATCTGCTAGCCGCTCTCTCCATCAGCTTATGGAACCCCCCTAGATCCACTGGCGGGGAGTCCACCGGATCCGGCCATGGTGAAGCTTGGTCTGGGATGACATACTCGTCCCATTCTACACCTTGATCAGGTCTGCCATCAAAGTTTTCGTCCTCATCCGAAGAATCATCATGAGTGTCCAGTGGTATCGGAGGTACCTGTGGAACTGGTGTCTGCGGCTGAGATATCACCTGAGCCGGCAATTCTGGAGAAACCATTGCAGGGGCCGAAGGGACAGGCAGGGCTTGCATAGTCGGAACAGCAGCAGGCTGCGAAAATCTAGATTTGTAATCCTGCAGCATGTTGTGGAGATCCTGCAAGAGAGAAGATGGTACGGACACCATGTCTTGCCTCGAACACTGTTGTGGTTGGGCAGAAGGATGATACCCACATTCCTGGCAGTATTCCCCTTCGGAATCCGTCTCCTGGCATTTAACCAGAAGCTGAGATGGACTGTTTGCATATCCATATGAGTCCTGATCGTAAACGTCTGAGTCATCATCATCCTCCTCTAACAGCAGAGCTGGAGGCAAGGGGGTAACTCTCCTAGGAGCAGTCATGTCAGGTGTAATCCGCCTCATGGAAATAGTGATTCTTTCCGATCCCGTAGACGATGGAGTTGCATGTGATAATACTGTTGTCGTCAATGTTGTCATCGTCGAAGCCCTCGACGCCGATACTGTCGTCGTCACCACCGTCGACGAACCCCTCGTCGTCGCTGCCATCGTCGACATCTTCGTCGACGTCGCTGACATTGTCGTCGATGACTCCGTCATCGTCGACGATCCCGTCGACGCCGATTGTACCGTGGACGAGCCCGTCGACGGTACCATTTTAAGCTTAGGCTTCAGCGTATTCGTCGACGAAGCCTTCATCTGCGTCGATGACGACTTAGAACTTCTGTCAGACTTCCCTGAAGACTGAGAAGAAGGTCTTTTGAAGGCTGGATCAGTCTTCATCCCAGAAGAAGGTGTAGATGGTCCTTACCTCTCCTTTTCACCATGGTGAGGAGATTCGACCGGACCCTGGCTCTCATACTCTCTGGGGGTCTTTTTTGAGGCCTTAAATGGACGCTCCATAGAAGGTGAAGGGGAAACCCTACCCTTTTGACTGACCTTCTTGTAGATGAGGCTGAAGAAGAGTCTTCACTGTCACTGGAGACTGTGTCCTTTCTGGACTTCAACTTCTGGAGCCAGGTAAGAAACCTACCCTCACGATCCCGGAGGGTCTTGGTAGAAAAGGTGCGGCAAATCTTGCAGTCCGCAAGCCTTATGATCAGGATAGAGGCAATATATACAATCTTTATGCTTATCCTCAACAAACAATCTTTTCTTGCCACAGGTGGAACATGGCTTGAAAAGGGCCTTCTTCTCCTTATCAGACATTCTGGAAGGAACAGCCAACAATCCTGAAGAGAAATCCTGAAGAAAACTTCTGACAGAGTAGAGATTGAGCAGAGCTCAAAGGAGACTCTCTAAGCACAACGTGCGGTAGCAAATCTGAGGCTCTGAGTTTCCTTCAGGAGGTTTCAATGGGGTGAGGCTCTTCTGATTGGCTGATGCTTAGTTTGGTCTCTTTTACAAAAAGAGGCGGATATGCTACAAAAGGGAATGAGGCCTAGGCCTTTTTTCTTTCTCTTTTGTACCTACGCTATGTTATTTTGTTACCGAGACTCCCATTCCGACGACGGGGAATGATACAAAAGCATGGGAAACTATGAAAGTTCCAAAACTGGGGCAAAATAGTAGTAAAGCGATCTTCCTGATTGCAAACTGCCAAAAACAAGCTGAAACAGAAAAAAGTGACACTTCAAAGGCAGTGCAAGAATACCTTGCAAGTGAAATGGGAACTATCCTGGAGTTACGGAAAGTGAATTACATTTTAAAGAAGATAAGTAGATCTCTTGTGTTAGCCCTATAGAAGAGAGACACTACTTGATATAGGAGGTCCATAATGGGTCCAAGTTAGCTGCTCCTCAAATCGGAAAGAACGAACTTGCTTAAAAATGGGCAAAGACATAAGTCTTAACCACACTCAAGGAAGTTTAAGTGCACCCGAATAAAGAACTTAAACTCGACCATTCAGGTCTTTCTTGATCATTAGATTGCAGTCCAACCAGGTGCTGGATTTATCAAAGAGAGAATAGGGAAGTGTCTCTAGATCCCAGGGTAGTCCTTACTGGAATCTAAAGGAAAGGAGGAACAGACAAAGTACATTCCTTGTGTGGCTACACCTATTGATTACAGGCAGGAACATCACTTCAAAGTGGTGGTCACACATATGTTCGAAGTAAAAAGGTATTTGCTAAAGTAATAGCACATTAGTGCACATATTTTTTTTAATTTGAGGACGGTGTAAGTATTTTTATTATTTGTAAAATCTGAAAGGGCTTGGAGGAAGGATGGGTGATGTTGGTTTGGTGACAAAGGCGAAAAGGGGACTGCTAAGTTCTACAAATTAGGAAGCAACACAACAAGAGTTGTTAGGAGTGGCAGTATTGAGTTCACTGATGTAGGATCTTTCACATATTAATCTCTCATGCTATGCTTCCATTTGTAAATAAATAAAAGGGCATGAGCGAGCGAAAGCACAATGGCAGTTAACACGATCATTAAAGAAATACATTGAGTTAATCTAGAAGACTAATACAATTCATTATTATCCTGAACAAGTAGAGAAGGGACACACTGAAACACCCGACATATTCCATAAGTAAACTTCTGATTGGGGCAATGCTATAAATTATAGCTGACCATGAAACCGGAATAACTAGTCATAATACTATTAGGAACTAAACCAGGAAATTAAAGATAAGGCAGCCAACGGTGCTGAATGTAACAGTAGATAAGCATTAAAAAGAACAATAATTCTCTTGATACTATCTGCAATCAAACTGGCAGGTATGGCAAAGGCAGACGACAACGCCGAAATTATATACAAGAAGCAAAACTGCAATAACAAAAAGCCAGACATAACGGTAGGCTTTAAACAAGGGATTCACGTCATACATTCAAGAAGTATTCTACAAAGGTATGGGAGAGGAAAATGAAAATACAATGATGGTGATACTTCTGATTGGGGGATACAGTAAATAAGCATGTACACCAATGTGAGATCGGATATCCATACATCACCTAAAAATCCGCTGGAAATAACTGGTAGATTCCACCTAGAATGACATACAGAGATTGACTGAGAACAAACAATTGGCTCAGTAGTCTAACACAAATGAATTTATTATCCATCAGCGAGGAAGTAAAATGCAGGAAAGGCTTATGGATGTTAAGTCAAGGAAAGAAAAAGAAATTGTAAACTTATCTGAGAAGAAGATCATATCAAAACAACACTACATCCGAAAAGCCATTTGTACAAAAAATACAAGTTTAAACACTCCTTCCAGTGTTTTCCTAAGAAATGCCCAATCAACTCAGACTAATGCCTTGTCTGCGTCCAGCGTGAGAGTGAAGACTGGGGTGCTACTGGCTGTCACTCCTCAACTATATAATGGGCTAGCCTGATATTATCTCTTGTATGTATGTCCCTAATAAACCGAGACTAGTAGAGGGACACCAATGTTAGCCACACGTTTTACAGTTTTGTGGTCAGGATATTGGTAAAGATCTTGACAACACTCTCCAAAAGGGCAATTGGCAAAGAGGAGCCACAAGATTAGCCCTTACCTGGTTCTACTACTAAAGTGAGGAGAAATTCAATCATTGTTGGAGTGACTGCGGGGCTGTCTCAAAGGAATTACAGAACTTAGTCACAAAGGGCGAGAGAAGAAGCGCAAGGGCATTACAGAAATATTTTGAGAATCCATCCAGGAGGCTGGGACTTGGTTATTGGGGAGTGTTTTATTGGCATATTTGACCTCATCTACAGTGATTAGCTGTTCAAGCTTTGTCTCCCTACTTATAGTACATGTGGTGCGGTTTCAGTAGCTTACGGGCCGCAATCTTTGGCCTCTTGAAGAGGACTAAGATAAAGTTATGAAGTGAATTTAGTAAAATCAATATCCTAAAGCTGAAACAAAACCAAAAACATGAGCATGTTACCTGCAAGACCCCAAAGTCATATGAAAGACTTGGAAAAACCAAGGCTAATTACTGTGAATGCAGGGGATGGCAATCCTCAATTGTAGTGGCCTACAAAAGGAAAAGAAACCCATCACAAAGGAAGAGTGTGCATTACCATGCAAAGTGCACTGTCAACTGAGAAACAGTAACACTATATTCTCTTGTGGAAATGTATTCCATGCCATTGTAACTGTACTGTTTATAGTTATTTAATCATAGTGAATATCCTAGCTCCAAGTACCTATGAGCAAGCAAGACAATAGAAGTAAACCTCAAATTCAAAGCTTGTGTCTCTGTAAGATATGGGCATGTACTTATAATCACTCGGAGGGAGCTAAATGTTTAGGACAGACTACTACTGACTATGCAACATTGAAGTCTTGATATGCACTATTTCAATTGACATATCTGATGTCGAGCCTCGTTTAGGTGTAAAACACAAAAACATTTAATAAAGACAGAGGAAAAAGAAGGATCCAGATAATAAAGAATCTTATAAAATTAAATTGGCTGAATAACTGCAACACAGAGACGATACAAGAAAGCAGTATATTTAATCATGGAGGCCTTCTTTCATACTTAATACCTACAAACCACCAAGGATTATATCAAATGTGCTCACTAAATGCTGAATTAATGAATAATCATGTAAAAAGAAAGACAACTCTTGATTATACAGTAGACCTCAATAGCGACATCATGCATCAGCTCTCCTGGACATGGCATCACAGAAGACAACCAGATTAGATGGACTGCCCTTAGAGTTTCAACAAGCTTTTGACGACTGATTTTCCCCGAAGACAGAGACTCTATAATATACCATTGCACAGGAGGAGGACATTTACACCCCGCACTATCAAGAGAAATGCCGATTATTTCTGTCCCTAAACCTGGAGGGACCCCTTGTAGATGGCTTATTATCACTACCTCTCCATAATAAACACGGCTACTGACACTCCGTAAAATACAGGATAGGAAACTACTACTGCAGCTCCCCAACTAACTTATTCTGATCAGAATTAATTTATTTCCGGCAGCCGCACTTTGTTAAGTATCAGGAGGCTACATCCAGTTATTAAGGAAGCACCTAGAAAATAGCCCGGGCAGAAGAAACAGCTCACGCCCAGGCCAGAGATATGGCTGCTGGAAGGTATAGTAAGGACTAAGGGCACCAGACAACTATGTAAATGCATTGGACAGGGACTGGTCATACAGTAGTAATATCACGATCAGTTGGAAGGCCAAGGCTGCATCAAGTGAAGGACAGCGGCTCATGTATGTGGGTAAATGAGGTACTGTAGAGGTGGTGGAGCTTAGAACACAGAAAAGGAAGGTAGGGAAAGAAGTAGATTTGACCACTTGGGATTCAATGCTAGTGCACTGGTCACCAAGTCGGATAAATGTCCACCCTGAAAACTAGAAGGAGGACACTGCACAGTAATACTCTCTGGGGTTGTGGGAAATAAGGTTGGAGGGCCCCATTGTGTGAAGCTTGGTGGCTTGAGGAGGCCTAGACGGGTTGTTAAAGTAGTACATGGTGTTCAATGGGACGTTGAATGGATGAACAGGAGTATGGTCGAAGACGTATATACTCGTGTTAATGTGCCTTGGGCTGATCTTGTGGGAGTTGGGTGTTATAAGTGTTCTCATTTGTTTTAACACTGTGGATATAATGCTCGCTGAATATCTTGTGAACCTATGTGATACACTAAAATGATAGGCAGCTAAAAATATAGAAATGTGTCACGCAGGAGACACTGTACAGTTTTGGTTGTATGCATGCATATCATGCATGATTTTATGTTGCATTTCATGGAAAAATAATAAGGAGCTATATGGGGGGAACAAAGTAGCCCTGGCCAGGATTGGCAGTCCTAGATTTGGAAGAGGCAACTAACACCAAGTTGTTAGAATCTGTGTTTTTCTCTTAGGAATCCTAGTTTTGCAGAGACAATGATTCGATGGATGTTGTTACACATGGCACCAACTGTGAGGTGTGAGCCACAGCAAGCCTACCTCTGCCACATAACACGTGGTTTAGCGTACCACCGTAGGGTGGTTCGCTGTCATCTCTTGTGTTTGAACTGGCAACAGGGTTTTTTGCGGTAAAGCAGAGTGAGAAAAGCCAGTAACCAGGCATTCTACTAAGTTAGAGTACATATTCAATGTCACTATAAGCAGACAATATGCTGTTAATTGAGAGGAATGTAAGTGCAAATTTGACCCCTAATGCAGATTCTCTGCGACGTTTTGGCAGACTTTCATATCTGCATGTTAATTGGGACAAATCAGGTCTATTCCCAACCTACTCGGACCTGGATAATAGTTGGGTAGGCCCCAAGATACATACCATTAGGCCAAAACTGAGCACTTTAAGCTACTTGAGAATTAAACTATATCACACATGTTCAGATTTACAAGAAGGAATCTGGGCCTGGCCATAAATGCACTATGATCGAAGCTGCATTTTAATGGATGATGCACTTATTAGTAGGAGATCGGACTGCACTTGAGAAGATGGTAATGTTCCCTGCCTTCTTTATTACGTTTCTAATCTCCCTCTAATGCAGGGGTCTCCAAACCGGTCCTGGAGGGCCGGATCCATGTCAGATTTATAAAATAACTACATGTATCTCAATGGGGATATCCAAAAAATCTGGCATGGATCCGGCCCTCCAGGACCGGTTTGGAGACCCTGTTACCTAAATAGAGCTGTAGGAACTGGATGTGCTTCTGGGCCCACTAAAATAGAGGAAAGGAAGGCACATGGTAGCAATTGAGAAATGTACACTTCTTTAACAGTATGGATTAGGCCCACTGATTTTCGAATTATAGTATTTGAGTCACATTAGATTTCAAAGGATACTATTGCTTTGCAAATCCAATAGGTGGCCAAATGGATAAGCGGTCGAAATATGAAATAGACAGGGCTGTTCGAAAATGAGATTCAGGAGAGGAAGATCTACTACCTGCTTCTTCCTATAACATGGGCTTTGTGAGCCCTTCTCCAACTGGTATTGGGTGCTCAAGACTGCCTTCAAAGAAGATGACATAAGCTGCCATAGATACTCCCATATGATCTAGATAACCTGTTAGTAGGTCTCCTTAAACATCAAGGATTTTACACCACTGTGGAGTTAGGTGGGCAGTGGAAGCAATCTCCAAAGTGGGGGGTTTGTTCAGAGATGGAACATGTGTACCCTTCGTAGACTAAGAATATGTGACAGTGACTAATGTTTCTCTTAGAAACTTGCCGCCAGTGCGACTAAAAGTCTGTGTTTTTCCCCCTGAATACCAAGCCTGCTTAGTCTGGATTCCACATTATGCTCTTTTAACCACCACTCTACACTTTCAGTCCCTCCATCTCACTCTTACAGGTTCTTTTTTACCCCTGCTTTTTTGCGAAGTTTTATATAGCGCGAACTCAACCCGAAGGTAGCGGAGTGCTTTATATGAGCACCAGTTGCACTACAGACGGACACATTCATTTTGTTAGGCACTGGGAGAAAAAGTGATTTGCCCAAAATCACAGGATGTTGAGCGTTCCTACTCAGACTCGAACCTGGCTCCCCGGCTTTGAGGTCAACCACTCTAGCCGTTAGACTTTGTCAATGTTTTCCGGTCTTTCTTTTCTCTCTTCTTTCCACTTTTTCTGCCTTTTTATCTCCTGTTCTTGGTCAATGACTTACCATGATAAAGAAGTCCTAATGTAGAAAATAATTGCTGGTGGACGCTACCTGCAACCACTGGCTCAAATTAAGCAATGCTTGTTGGTGGAGGCTGGAATTCCAAAGAGATAGTTTTTGATATAACATTACGATATTGTATGCGATTATAAGAATGCAAAGCATACCTCAGAGGGAACCCCAGAAGCATGAATTTATAGATCTACTGTGCAGCATGGGAAGAGCACGCGACTGGTAGCTTGGTTGACCAAATTGCGAGATAAGTTGGATTTGGAGGTAGGGAGGGAATTAAATGACACAGAGTGGTGCGATTTACTGGCGTATCCAAATGACGTGATGTGAAATGTGAGGTTGGAATACATCCAATTTAACTTCCTACACAGCATTATCTGACCCTCAAGGGAATAGCTAAAACATACTAATTAGCAGCTGCAAATTATTCCAGAAGCAGATTGTTAGAAGCGGCTGTCTCTAGTTGGCAGAGGTATACACTTCTGACAAATAGGGACACACCTTTTCTAGTCAGGGCAAGGGGATCACACACTTAGATAACCCCTGCTCACCCCCTTGGTAGCTTGGCAAAGCAGACAGGCTTATCTCAGAGGCAGTGCGTTAAGCATTGATGACCACATACAGTAATAAAGTGAATACACTACAAATGGACACAACACAGTAGTATTATAAAAATAAGGATTTTTATATAAGGCTTAGCACAAGACCAAATAACGACAAAAATATACCACAATCTTAATAAATACTCTTGGAAGGAAAAATAATAGTTCAAGTACGGTTTCTTCTTAGCACAAAGTCTTTAGTATCAAAAGCAACTCTTCTTCTTTAAAACACAGTTCTTGGCAACAATGTAACCCACACGGGAGTCACACGACGTCGAGGCAAAGTTAATCCAAAGGTTCGGCGTCGACCGCGAGGAGCGCTACGTCGAGCCCGGAGTCGCACAGACCCCCACAACAAAGTACCTTGGAAAAGTGAAGCACTCGATGATCAGCGGCGTCGAGATGTCCGGCATCGCGTCTTCGGCGTCGATTGGGCCTCGGAGTCGGGGCGATCTGCAGCGGCGTCGACCGAAGTCAGGCGGGAGCAGCGCTCACGAGATGAAGCAGGATACGGCGTCGTCGATGTCGATGTTGCAAGAGTGAGCAGCGCTCACGGCGCCGAGAGGGCTCGAAGTCGATGCGATCAGCAGCGGTGCCGACACCAGGTCACTTGGAGCTGGAGCCGAACTCACTACTCACTGGCGTTGTTGCTGGCGTCGATCGGGCCCGGCGGCCGGCGTCGAGGAAGCGGGACACTGGAGCCGTTACTCACGATGTCGAGCTGGATTCGGCGGCGTCCGTCGGCGTCGAGATTGCTGGATTCTTTCAGAGGTGCTGAATTCACAAGTTCCAGCAAACAGCACTTTAAGCAGATGAAGTCCTTTAGCCCTGTGACTTCAACAGGAGACTGGCACTTCTTCCAGCCCTTGGAGATTTTCTTGAGCAAAGTTTGAGAGTACACACTCAGTTCCTCTCTCCTGGTTCCTTGGCAAAAATAAAGAAGCAACTGCAGGATTCCCCCAACAAACAGCACTCTGGCAGAAGGGGTAGGCAGTCCTTGGATCAGCAGGCTTCTTGTCCTTGGTTCAGGTTTCCTTGTCAGAAGTGATCTAAATTCTTGGTTCAGGGGCCCTTCTCTTATACCCCTTTTTGGCTTTGATCCCTTTGTCCATGCAGGGGAATTTCCCCCCATCTTGGGTTTGTTGTGGGTGTTGCCAGGCCGAAGCACCTGGCCTATTCACTATGCAGGGCAGAGTCTTCAGCCGCCCAGCAGGAGCGGAGCCAGCATTGTCACTGGCAGGGGCAGGGCCATCAGTTGCCCGGCAGGAGGTGGGCCAGGAAAGTCCCAGGCAGGCACAGAGTCATCAGTCGCCTGGCAGGGGGGCGGAGCCAGCATTGTATCAGGCAGGGCAGGCTATCAGGAGCTACTCTTCCCCTACTCTCAATGCAAATGCCCCACTCACCCCACACTGACTCATTCAGACCTCTGGAGCCACCCAGCTCCTGTCACACGCACACCAGAACCAGCAGAGACTGGTAGACAGTTAGACAAGAAAATAGCTACTTTCTAAAAGTGCTATTTTCAAACACAGAGTCCAAAAACTATCCACCCAAACGGATGCGTTATTAAACCCTGAGTTCAGGGATACCAAACTCGACATTGCACCATGCTCCCCGAGCCCGCTAGGATTATAGCATTAATAATCCTGGCAGCCCATTCTAACTGATGGAGAGCAGGTTACCTTACAATAGTGAAAAACGAATATGGCTGTAATTCACTATTAGGACATGCCAACCTTGTCAGGCTTGTCCTACCTTATGCTTACAATGCACCCTGCCCATGGGCCTACCATAGGGGTGACTAACATGAAGTTAAGGGAAGGTTTAGGGACTGGCAAGTAGGTGTACTTGCGCAGTCTGCGTGACAGTACCAGACTGCACGTGGTCTAGCAATGGTAGACCTTCAGACATACTTTTACTAGGCCGCTCTTGTGGGTGGCACAACACGTGCTGCAAGCCCACTAGCAGCATTTGTATTTACAAGCCCTGGCACTCCGGGTGCACTCTATTAGGGACTGACAGTAAACCAAATAAGCCAAACATGGAATTTAATCAATACAGCAATTTCACATAGGGAGCACTTGCACTGTGGCACTGATCAGCAGTGGCACAGTGCCCAAAGCATTTACCAGCAAAAACATCGTAAACAGAGGAGGCAAACAGAAAAAAATGGAGGAGAGACTCATGCCAATGATGCCAGGTCTAACACAGATTAATTATGGTGGGCTTCGTATATTCAGTATGGGAATGGCCCCTAATTGGAAATTATTGGAGCTTAGCTGAAGAAGTCCAGACCAAAGAAATTAGCCATAAAGATTTAGAGAGGACTGATGGCTGTATCCTGGGATTATCCCACCGTCCAAGGAAAGGAAACGCTGGTGCCAAATTTATAGAGATGCAAAAACTAGGGGTCACTGTTCCTAAAAAGGGATGGGGAAGGAGAACTTTCTGAAAACTGGACAGATCACGAGGGACAGTCAACGAGACGGTTTCATGTTGCCCTCACACATCCCGATGGATGTCATGATTCGCAATAGGGCAGTTGCTCCTCCTCGGGCCAGCGCTGCAATGCCCTACAGGCCCCCCAAAAGGTCACTTTAGAGGAGATCTTTTGTCTTTTTTGCCGTTTGATGAGTGCAAGTAATATCTAAGTGGGGTGGTGTTGAGTGTGCTGTGATGTGAGTTAAAACTGATTGGGGATATTGCCAAAACCTTTAATAGCTGGATACCCCTGTCAGACAAAAAAAAACTCATAGGTTAGTGATATTAATGGGGTAATTATGTACCCTAGTAGTCTGATGTTTGCATTCTTAATAGGGTCAAACTATGGCCAACATGTTTCGCGCTCCCAGTGGTCAAAAAGGATCCGTGGTGCTTGTTAATGACAATAAATATGGGTGCATTTTCCTACCCCACACTTGTGTCAAAAGACGTACCCTGAGAGTGATACCTACTTCTCTTGGTGTTTGCTGTCCAACCTATTTGGAGAAAATTGATCTGTCCAGCTTTCAAAAAGCTATCTTTCCCCTTTCCCTTTTTAGGAACAGTGACCCCTAGTTTTTGCACCTATTTCAACCTAAGAGTACGGGCACTGGACCTTTTCAAGCTTCTAGTCCTCCACTCTTACTTGTTTTGATAGACCAAATGTATAGATCTTGGTCTGATGCTGTCTAAAAAATTGCTAGCATTGTCCTGGAAGTCACATGCCTTTCACACACTCTCTAGATGGCACATGAACATTAACAGATGGGCCACGGCCAAAAGCCAGGTACAACAAAGGGATGTAATAAGTGTGCTTAGGAAAGGATCACTGGTTCAGCAATAGAGTGATATCCTCCATGCTTCTAACCGCACTGCAAAAACAGCTAAAAGCTAAAAAAACATGAAGAACAGATGGTCATGGTATTAGATAAAAACAAACAGTGGAAGTAAATTTGAAGGCTGTAGATTAACAGTGGTGAGATAGAGGGAGAACAGGTGCAGTGAATTAATATAACTGGTTGATGAGGGGCAACATGCGATCATGTCATTAGGAGACACATGAGATCACATCTATTAAAGTTGGTTTGGTGATTGTGCAGGAATGTATTGCTATTGTTGACAGATGCCAACCGAAATAACTGCAAGTGAAGAATACGACAGGCCCACCGCAGGTATATTATATAAGTCCCAAACAATAAAGACGAAATAATATTGCTCGTGTGTAACCCTATATCAAACTAGAGAGCACGTGTAATCAGCAAAGAAAAGCACTGAACATGGTATTCATGAGCATGAGAGCTTATAAATTCAATGTTCTAATGCTATAAACAGATGTAAAATAAGCAGAAGGAGCACTGAATAAAAACAAATTTAAGAAATAATGATATCATACAAATAAAGAAATCATGCATAATAGCTTAAGAAATCAAAAGGCCAAGGTAGGCTGTATTTTTTAAGCTAAATCTAAGAAAAGTGGGTAGTAAGTCTGACACAAAGGGAAACAGGGTAGGCACTCATGTAAGAGTAGGTTTGAAGGAAGTGCACCTAAAAAACATCAACACGCCTGCTAAGAATCAGCAAATAATTTGGCCAGATATGCACAACGTGCATTTACACAGGGTTATTTCAATCTTTCAATATGATCTATTATAAACAGACATGCCTTGCCACAGTTTCACAATGGGAGATAAAATATATGGAACAAAGGCTGGGTGCGCGATATACAGTTCTGAGTTAAATAAAAGTCCAACAAATTCTGGAAAAAACTCTAAACAAGAACTATAATCCCACAGGTACATTTCTTCCACTGTAAGGATAGTATTGCGGAGGAAATTCAGCCGGTGGATTCCGCTTCATATTTAGAGTTGCCGCCTGGAGTCAGAGGATTTTTAGGGACCACCCAATTCTAAATTAAGTTGTATCTCTGGCAGATGGGGCATGCTGTTGTGTGCGACTGGAATGCAATGATACGGGTTTAGAACGTGGAACGCCTGATGGTTGTCTGGGTGCTGGAATATTCCAGTCAGGTGATTATTGCCAAGAGGTAGTCAAGACAGCACAGAAGGAGCATTGGTGTGCTGCACATTAATAAATAATAAACTGAATTTAAATGAGGAACTGGAGTGGACCTTCCATCACACATGCAAAATCCAAAAGGGATGAAACATACATTCTTCTGATGTCCTCAGGGAAGGTATACAACAAAAGTCTACCTCCTAGTATCAAAAGAAATCATTTGACACCATCGCAAATCAAATCAATAGCATTACCAAACCACATACCAACACACATTACAAAAGGGCTTACACTACCTTTACAAACATACCTTGATTTTCACAAAGCTGTATTTCTGTAACCAAAAAATGGATTAAAGGTAAAAATAAAAGCAACCAGTAGCTTATTTGGTAAAACATTGCACCCAACAGGATTTAAGCGACAAATGACCACTACTAGTACCCACTTTTCTTGAGGGCCTATTGGCATGAAGGAGGTTTTCCTGCCAACACAAAGTTCCCTTTAAGCCCGCCACTCCCAATCAAGTAGTGTTTTAAAGAGCCTGTTGGCTACCTACTAAAGGGAAAATATCCAAGGAAGATGTATCTGGCACTGGGATCACCGAGTTGAGTGATGCAATGGAGAGATAGTACTCCATGTAGTATCTTTTCGACATTATAGTACACTTAATGGGAGAGGAATGCTAAAATTTCTAGGGCAATTCAGTAGCAGAAACAGCAGTTATAACAGGTAAAAGAAGGAGGTGTTGAGTATGGAGATAAACATTTCCCTCTGATACCCAGCAAACTGGTAGTGACCCATGCCTGTACGTTGCATGTTTATCTGCAGAGATAGCTGAATACCACATGACTGTGGGTAAAAAGCAGGAGGCTGGAGCAGAGGAGTGATATTGAGAGTAAGGTCACACAGACAGAGCCTCCCTGGGACTGCGGAGCGGGCAGGCATAATGATCTTCAGTCCCTGATTAAATGGGTAGCACCACAGTCATACGTTATGTGATGCTGGTCCACAAGGTTAGTGCATTTCCGGTGCTATTCTTCCCTAGCTATCCACCTGCATTAGTAGTTGGTGTATCATAGTTTGCAAGAGTTTCAGAGAGAGGGCTGTATTTTCTGTTTTCTCCTTGGATTTTTTTTTTTTTACTGTGATTGTTGGGATTTTTTTTAATATTCAAGTAAAATGTTTGACATCTCAAAGAAGGATGGCAAGCAACAACTGTGTTTTCTGCCATCTGCTTGAGATAGAATAACAGATATAGAAACAACAGCTGCAATAACATAACACCAGATGCCAAAAAGTTTTTTAATAAAAATTTCAGTAAATGATTTTATGCTCATTTGGATCCCACCTGGTTTTATTAATTTAGTCATTTTGTCAAGCACATACTCTCCTAATATGATCGCCCTCACTACAGTGGCCCCTCCTGGCACACGGGGTTGCCAATTTTGGCAATCACAAGTACTGCACTTCTGTCCCAAAATCTATTTATCGGTGACCTCCTATGTCATACCGGGTCACTACAACAATGCTGTTTGGTGTTTCCCGTTCAGCGGATCAGATGCAGCTCAGAACAAGATGGCCCTCTCCTGGCATATGAGGGCAGCAGAACCAATAATGCACACAGGCAACGGCCCGATCCGTGCAAAGTCTCCCACCTTTCTGTGAGAATCCTTGTGCCGAGTTCCCCACTGGAACTCGCTCAACACTCCCCATTCCCTCACAGGGCACACTACTCTTAGCAAGCAGGCAAGCAATGGTGCTTCAGGCTCCAGGGCAGGTAATCTTTGCGTCCTGGGCTACATCCCCTTACCGAGCAGGGAGACTAGCAGGCATTGGCTCTCAGTCCTGGTCACAGGCAGAAGTCTTGCAGAGCTTCCCCTACTCACACAGCCTGTCTGGCTGCTTGGTAGATAACAAACTTTTAAGGGCTCAACTTCCCCTTCTATTAGCCCTTTTCCAGACACCAAATGTGATTTAGGGTCAGAGTCTTTGAAGGTTTATTTTGGGGTTCTGCTTCTTTTGAAGTGTACACCTTTTCTTTCTTCCTTTTCTCATGAAAGATTCGTGTCACAGCAGGCAAGATTCAAAAGCCGATTGTCCCACAACACAATCCATGGGAGTGAGCAGGCCAGTGACACCTGGATATCAGCCACTGTGATATCAGGCCTTGAAAATGATAAAAATGTTACTAGACCTGCAGGCCTAGTGACTTGAATAATCTCCATGATTGGTCTCAAAATTGTGTGATCCTAGGCAAATATTTTATTTCAATTATGTTAGAAGAGTGTGCTGTCATTTACAAACAGCACATTTCCATTGAAATGGTCACAAACATGCAATTATCTGTATGAACGAAAATGTGGAAATTGGGTTTTAATAAATATTTTGCAGTTACACATTACCAAGTAAAGTTTTCTGATGTGTTTTAACACTATTACAATATTTGTTTCCATCATACTTCAGACATTCAAAAAGTGGTTTCCCAAACCCTGAAATATTTTGAAATCTTTGTTCAGTTCATTTACAAGCTATTTAAAAGTGTTAGAAAACAACGGTCATCCTATAGCCTATCATTTCACATAGCACAATTGTCAGACAGTTCACTTTACTTTTCTTTCTGTGACTGCAACTTTAGAAGATTTTGTAAACATGATCTCCGGGATAGAATGAAGTACAATTTGTTAGAACGCACAGCAAAATCAACAAGATTTAAAGCCATCTATATTCAGGGCAACTGGAATTATGCGATCGTGCTGCTGCAGCGATTTTTGCATAATTGTAGATTCGCCGCATTTGCCACATAATTCATCATCTGCTCCATAATCAGCATATTTTAACAAACAAATAATGTTTCTAGCTCAACCGGTTCAAAAGTTAGTAAAACCTCAGCAACACTTGCTGCCACCCAGTGGAAGACCTGTTGCAAAGGTTGACTGGTCACATTTCTGTAGCTTATTCCTATGTTTGGGTGTTAAACCGGTACTAATGAGGTGCAACTAATGCTCAAACAATCTTAACAAGCTTAAAAATGACAAAATAAGGAAGTAATGCTACCACAAAATGTGCTGCATAATGCCACATAATTTGCTCTTTCTTGCTGCAAAATATTCTCAATCCTCCTGCATAATTTGACCCTCCCCTGCTGCATAATTCCAGTGGCCCTGTCTATATTGCTCTCTTACTTTCTGATTTAAAAAACACCTGTTCTTTGTCAGCAGGAGTCAACCGCCAGACTGGGTCAGTAGTCCCCAAAAATAGCTCGCCCTGAGAGGGACAGTGGATTTCTCGATGCCTGGATATGTGCATCAAAACATTAATCCCAGACCCCCGGTGCTACTCTTTATGATGCCCTTATCAGCCCCATCTACCTTCCTGAGATGCGTCCAGACCCAATCCTTGAGATCTAAGACTGAATCAAAGGGCAGTCTTTTGAAGTGTGAAGGGATTCTCTGCCTTTTCACTTCAGTGTCCCTCCCAGCTCACAGAAATGCAGCAATAAGCAAATCTGTGTGGAAGGATTCCTTTCCTCATGTCTTCACCAGGCAGGCCTTGCCAAAATGGAACCCATGGTCCTCCATATGATGTACCATTGCAGGTCTACTGTACATTCACAGCACACTTCCTGTTAGCATTAATACCTCTATGCATCGCACGCTTACCTGAAAACATGCATTTAGTACATACACTCAGCCTGTGCACACTGTTCAGCACTGAAGCTTTTCTTCACTTAACTAGGCTGTGTTGTTTATAAACTCACCATTTTTGTAGTGCACAAAACTGCACCCCTCACATGTATTGTACTTCACACAAGCACACTTATAACCAGCAAATACTTTGCTTGAGCACATACTGCCCAGCACTACATCTGTTATGTCATGTGTTGTTCACAGGCACACATACACTCAGCACATGCACTCATCTCATATGTACTACACAGTACTGCTTTACCCTTGTACAGTCCATCCAAAATCTTCTCGCCCAATCGTTATGGCGTGCAAATTTTTTTAAGGGCGAGCCAGTTTTTGGAGCTACTTGCTGGTGAGGTGAGGGAGCCAGAGCACCTAATTGCATATGATTAAATGCACTGCAAAGCCTAGTTTAGAGCGAAGAGCAAGATTTCATTTTGGCAGGCTGCAGAGAGGAGTGCAAAGCCCGCACTGAATTTAGCCAGCTTACCCCTTTGCTTTCAAACACAATCTGTCAGTCCCATGTTTGTCTGCTTCTCATTTGCTAATCTCACTCAGCCAGGTTGGGACATACATCATGGGGTACCCATGAACTGTTTCTGGTAGCTACTGTGGGCACATCCTCTGTGTTTTCTCTGGGCTTAAAGAGGCTACCTCCGGCTGCACTTCAACCCTCTTCATTTGGAAATGTTGCTACCATGGTATTCAAGTGTGGCCAGGAATCACGCCACGTCAGCTACCATGGAAGCTGACTGAGCCCACTCTCTGGGATGTGACATCATGATTGGCCTGCAGGCCTTCTGCCTGTTGCTTGACGTTGTATCCAGGTTAATAATTCTCATGTAACTTTTAAGATATATACACACACACACACATATATATATATATATATATATACATACTTTTTTTAACTCTTCTGTTTGTCATTTTGTTATATCTAGGAGTTTGGGGCCCCTGCATTGACGCTCTCTACACCCATGCTGCAGTATTTTTTACTTATTGCCATTCACTCATGAGGGAAACATTGTAATATTGGCAGTGCTTGGCTATAAAGTTAAAATAGCTACTTGTTATGATGTAATATGTTTATGCCTATAGAGCAGAGTTCTCCAAAGTCAGTCCTGGAGGGCCGGATCCATACCAGATTTTTAGAATATCCCCATTTAGATTAATGTAGTTATCTCAAAAGTCTGCCATGGATTCAGCCATCCAGGACCAACTTTGGATAACCCTGTTCTAGAGTGTTAGGAATCGCAAGTTCCATGTGAGTCAGCTGGCTCCTGGCTCACAGGAGGGTTGACGCCAGGTTGTGTGCTGAATAAAGAAGACGTGTTTTAACTACATATTGACATCGGTGTTGTTACTACGGTGGCATTACAATTTAGCGACGAGTTGGAGAGCCTTCTAAGGGAGCGACAGAAGCACACAATCTGGGTGGTCCAGCATTTGTGACCGTGACGCCCCTGAGAGTAGCTCTCAGTGGCGAGCCTATGAATTCCCACTCAATGGTAGGAGGATATTGCGAAGAAAACCTCGGCCATAAGGTATAGTCATTTTTTATGATTTTGGACACAGGGGGGAGAGTCTACCATTGGTACACGCTGTTTCGCACTTGAAAGGCTCGGGCTTTGATATTCCTCAGTGTTGATGAGAGTTCCTGAACTCGCGCCCCGGCCCAGCCCACACGTCAGGGGATCACTGTGAAGACACTGCTTTCCTTGAGGCGCATGACGTTATACAAAGAGTGCTTAACATAGTGCCAATGCGGATCAGGTTCCGTGCAATTCTATGTGGTTATCCGCAAACCAATATTGTGTGGTGGGGTTAATCCTGGGGCACAGCAACATTCTTAATAGTGATCTGCTTATCAGAGCAGTGAAATCCTTTGGGCTCCTGGTACTCAATGCTGCATTGTATGTATCGCAGTGAACTGCACAACTAATTACATGGACACGTGCTTGATTCAAAAAGTATATTTTGCCATCTTAGTTGCTGTAAAATGTACATCAATTTAGTGATGATATTGTGAAAAGTTTTTAGGTGTGTGTTTGTTATAATAATTTTAAAAGGGACAGATGAATTTATATATTGTTAAAGTTGAGATTTCTGTAGTCTGATAGATAGTATGGCATCACACAGTGATATATAACCACCTCCATTTTTCTTATCTCAGCCAGGAATACCGACCATAAATTGGGGTGACTGGGGTGGAATGTTTGAGAACTACATTGTACCGTTAGATGGACAGCATTTTTCATCAGCCAGGAGAAAAGCGCTACTGTTAAGCATTCTGGGCAGTGAGGGGCAGAGAGTATTTAAATACATACCTGTAGCAGTGGGACCTAATGGCCAGCCTATGGATAATGAGTACAGGGAGGCACTCAAGAGGTTGGAAACTTGATTTTCAAAGGAAATTAATTCGGTCATGGCACATTATAAATTTTACACTCAACCCCAATCGGAACATGAGTCTATGGATGAGTTTGTGGCCAGACTCAGAGATCTATTGTTTAAGTATCATTTTGGGGTAATGACAGATGATTTGATTTGCGATCAATTTATTGTCCAGTGCAAAGAAAAGATAATACAGGAAATGCTGTGGGCTGCTAAGGATCCATCACTTAAAGATGTGGTAGAGATGGCCAAGGTAATAGAGGAGTCACAACGTTGCATGAAATAATAAAGTAAAAGGGACAAGAACAGTGGAGAGGCTGAAGTGTTGAGGGGAAACAGTTTTGGCGCAGAGAGAGAGGTCAGCGCAGTTTCTAGAAACAGTAGCAAGGGAGGTGCTGGGAACATAAAAAGCTATATGAAACACAAACTGCAGGAATGTGGTCGTAGTGGGAGCGTGTATCACACCTCTGAATCGAAGAGATGTTTCGCAGCCAGCAAAGAAAGCAGGAAGGGAGGTTGCAAGTGCCATTTTGCAAGGATGTGCAAAGAAAGCAGTAAATGCAGTAAAAAGTATGGTAAATACAGAGCGGGTTCCATAGAAACAGGTGAAGATATATGTTATACTGAGAAAAGTTTGGTAGTAGGGGAGACATGGGAAGCATAATAAGTGTGTTAAGATAAGAGGTGCTTGATGACACCAACATCTAAATGTAAAGTGTGCTGGTTTACAATAGCACTGATGATAGATTCAGGGTCCATGTATACTATTATTCCAGAAAAGTTGTTCAGGTCACATTGGATGAATGTTAAATTACTACCGAAGGACATACATCCATGAGGGTACCAGGGGGAGACAATTGACATTGTGGGATACATAGAAGGCACCATACAGTTTGGTTCACGTAAAGTTACAGGGAAAGTATATGTATCTGTTGATGGTCCACCAGTATGACCTCAATATCATAATCAATCTAAGAGCACCTAATCAGTTCATGGTTTGGAGGATGTACATTTACAGGATGTGTTGGGGGATACACAGGCTATTTAATGGGGTATGTGTACAAAATAGTTTTAAAAGAGAGTCATTCCAATTCAACACAAATTAAGACAAGTACCTTTGGCATGAGAGTAAGTAAAGAAATGTTAAAATGAAATTTTGGAGGCAGATATTATCAAACCTGTGGAGAACTCTAAGTAGATTCCACCAGTTAAGTGCACACCGAAAACTAATGGCCATCTAAGATTTTGTGTGGATTTGAGGTTTTCAAATCACAATGTTGTTGCTGATACTTTTCCATTTCCCAACACAAATGAACTGTTAACTTCCAGAAAGGGTGGTAGACACTTTCAAAACTAGGTTTGAGGAGTGCCTCCCAGCATGTGAAATTGCATAAAGATTCCAAGCATCTCACTGCTTTTTAGGGCTCGGGCCTACGTCACCACGAAGTGGGGGCGGAGCTTCCGAGCTCTTAAGTATTTGAAAAAAAAAGAATTCTGAAA
This sequence comes from Lissotriton helveticus, assembly GCF_964261635.1. Classification (NCBI taxonomy): domain Eukaryota; kingdom Metazoa; phylum Chordata; class Amphibia; order Caudata; family Salamandridae; genus Lissotriton; species Lissotriton helveticus. The sequence goes on from NC_136072.1 coordinate 160,965,190, forward strand.
GGGGTCCTGGCTGGCACATTCCTTACTGCGCGCCGCGTTTTTTATGGCATCTGCCTAGTGATTCGTCTTCGCTGTGCTGTCTATTTAGTAGCCTTGACGTGATAGGCTATATTTACTTTTCGTCCGTCATTTATTTCAGTTGCATGGCATATTGTCTGTGGTTACGTGCACAGCAGACTTATTAATCTTAATTAGGAGCTGTCAGGGTGGCCGTGTAATGCATTCCAGATGGTGTGCGCGCGTTCACCATCGAGCAGTGCGTTTGTCGGGCGCGCTGTGGAACGGGCACAAGCGGGAAGGATCTCTGGTGCCATGGTTCATGGATGTGTGTAAGGGGAAATTGCCAAGAGTGACTTTTTTTGTGAAGCCATGGTGGTGTTCCGTTTAATGAATTGCTTGTCTTCATGCTGTTGCAGCTGCCATTCTGTAACATCTACTTAAATCACAGATGGAAACACAGCTAACAAATAGATCACCAGGAAGGCGCTATTTACCTAACTCACAATGCAGCGAAAATAAAAGGGACACGTACTCACATCGATAACGCGGCAGGCATTTTCTGTCATTATTAATCACTTTCTTCACTGTTAGCACCTCACGTGTGCTCTTTAAAAAGTGTTAGCTCTCTTTTGTTTCAATGGCGAACCTTGATGGATCGCATCCTTGATGTCACCAGGGAGGAAGGAAGGAGGAATTATTGAAAAGGATGTCAATGCGCACATCGGAGGGGAACCATCCCTGCTCAATACTGTCACCAATTGAAAGTTCGCTAAAGCGCCTTGCAAACTATTCCTGAATTTAGCAGGCGCCGTGGAAGTTATTTTAATCCACTTTTTAAAGGGACCAGCCCTGAGAAATGGGTGTCTCTTTGGGCGAGAGAGCGCTTCCAAAGCTTCCCGGACTTTGTTGCAACTCATGGGTAGGAAAATTATCCTTCAGCACACGTTTAAATATAAAGATGAGCCAGGATGTGAACAATGCAAGTGATGGGGCCAAATGTTGCAAAACCTAGTCTAACAGCACAACAAACAAACGAGAACAGGAAGCCTGAATCATTGCTAAATAGTAAGGTGAGAAAGCTGGCACTAAATTAGGAGACATGCTATCACTTGACACTGCACTCGAGACTTAAGAGCACATTTTGGTCATTTAAATGAAATGTGTTCTTTTTAATTACGTATTATTTAACCATGCATTAGTGAGTCCAGAGTAGTGAATGCAGAGTAGTGAGTCCAGAGTAGTGAGTCCAGAGTAGTGAATGCAGAGTAGTGAATGCAGAGTAGTGAATGCAGAGTAGTGAGTCCAGAGTAGTGAGTCCAGAGTAGTGAGTGCAGAGTAGTGAGTGCAGAGTAGTGAGTGCAGAGTGAGTGTTCAGAGTAGTGAGTGCAGAGTGAGTGTTCAGAGTAGTGAGTGCAGAGTAGTGAGTGCAGAGTAGTGGGTGCAGAGTAGTGAGTGCAGAGTAGTGAGTGCAGAGTAGTGAGTGCAGAGTGTTCAGAGTAGTGAGTGCAGAGTAGTGAGTGCAGAGTAGTGAGTAGTGAGTGCAGAGTAGTGAGCGCAGAGTGAGTGTTCTGAGTGCAGAGTAGTGATTGCAGAGTAGTGAGTGCAGAGTAGTGAGTGCAGAGTAGTGAGTGCAGAGTAGTGAGTAGTGAGTGCAGAGTAGTGAGTGCAGAGTAGTGAGTAGTGAGTGCAGTGGTGAGTGCAGAGTGGTGAGTACAGAGTAGTGAGTGCAGAGTAGTGAGTGCAGAGTAGTGAGTGCAGAGTAGTGAGTAGTGAGTGCAGAGTAGTGAGTGCAGAGTAGTGAGTAGTGAGTGCAGAGTAGTGAGTAGTGAGTGCAGAGTGGTGAGTGCAGAGTAGTGAGTAGTGAGTGCAGAGTAGTGAGTGCAGAGTAGTGAGTAGTGAGTGCAGAGTAGTGAGTAGTGAGTGCAGAGTAGTGAGTAGTGAGTGCAGAGTAGTGAGTAGTGAGTAGCGAGTGCAGAGTAGTGAGTTCAGAGTAGTGAGTAGTGATTGCAGAGTAGTGAGTGCAGAGTAGTGAGTAGTGAGTGCAGAGTAGTGAGTGCAGAGTAGTGAGTAGTGAGTGCAGAGTAGTGAGTAGTGAGTAGAGTGCAGAGTAGTGAGTAGTGAGTGCAGAGTAGTGAGTAGTGAGTGCAGAGTAGTGTCATGCCTGCCGCGTAGGTAGTGCATAGCGTTGAGAGATCGCTCCGTTATTCAGTCCGTTTACTAGTGGTTGGCGTTGGTTGGCAAAGGCTATGAGGAAGTATTGGCGCATGCGTAAGCACCACGCATGCGCTACCGGATAGCGTTCGAGTGTTAAACCCGCCCTAGACTCCCAGGAAGTGCTTCGCGTTCAGCCAGTTAGTGTTCATTTCGTTCCGGGTTCACGTCGGCGTCCGAGGAGCTAGGGGTTTCTGGCGTGCAGGTACTTTGTGGTTAGTTTTACCGCGGAGTGCGGTGGTAATTTATGTTGGTTCCGGTTTTTCCCTCGATATATTCCGAGGTTTCCTTTTGATTTAGTTCGGGATACCATGTGACTGATTTCTTGAACTTGGTATTTACATCCGGACACTGTTACAGAGCATCGGCACGGTGCTCAGGGTGAGTGTCTTAGGCATACAGAGATTGAGTGTAGCAGAAGCTGATAGTACACTATCTAAAGGGTGTTATTTTTGTTTAAGGATACAGATTTTAGGTACACAGTCCACGCAAGCGCATTACAGAGTTCCAGATATTCTTCTTGCATTCTTTTTCGTTTCTTGGTTCATTGAACTTCCACAAGGTACATAATAGACTCAGTACATATCATTTCTGGGGACATACAGGGAGGGAATTGTTTTCACTTGTATCTCTTATGTATTGCTGCAGTGCTACAGCGGAAGATACGATATTCCTCTGCGTGGAAGAAGACTGTGGAGTGCCTTTCTTTTTCTCCCCCTCCTACCCTTGTTTTGTTCCCCTGTGTTCCCCTTGGTTACGTTTCGGGTGTTAGAGTCCAGTCCTGACGCCCGGGAGGTGACGGGGGGGAATCAGGGTGCATAGCATCGTGGATCCAGGACACTTCCGAGACAAAGAAGGTGCGTGCATGACAAGTAGTGAGTGCAGAGTAGTGAGTAGTGAGTGCAGAGTAGTGAATGCAGAGTAGTGAGTAGTGAGTGCAGAGTAGTGAGTAGTGAGTGCAGAGTGGTGAGTGCAGAGTAGTGAGTGCAGAGTAGTGAGTAGTGAGTAGAGTAGTGAGTAGAGTAGTGAGTAGAGTAGTTAGTAGAGTAGTGAGTAGAGTAGTGAGTAGAGTAGTGAGTGCAGAGTAGTGAGTAGAGTAGTGAGTGCAGAGTAGTGAGTGCAGAGTAGTGAGTGGAGTAGTGAGTAGTGAGTAGAGTAGTGAGTGCAGAGTAGTGAGTAGTGAGTAGAGTAGTGAGTAGTGAGTAGAGTAGTGAGTGCAGAGTAGTGAGTGCAGAGTGTTCAGAGTAGTGAGTGCAGAGTAGTGAGTAGTGAGTGCAGAGTAGTGAGTAGTGAGTGCAGAGTAGTGAGTGCAGAGTAGTGAGTAGTGAGTGCAGAGTAGTGAGTAGTGAGTAGTGAGTAGTGGGTGCAGAGTAGTGAGTAGTGAGTGCAGAGTAGTGAGTGCAGAGTAGTGAGTAGTGAGTGCAGAGTAGTGAGTGCAGAGTAGTGAGTAGTGAGTGCAGAGTGGTGAGTGCAGAGTGGTGAGTGCAGAGTAGTGAGTAGTGAGTGCAGAGTAGTGAGTGCAGAGTAGTGAGTAGTGAGTGCAGAGTAGTGAGTAGTGAGTGCAGAGTAGTGAGTAGTGAGTGCAGAGTAGTGAGTGCAGAGTAGTGAGTGCAGAGTGGTGAGTGCAGAGTGGTGAGTGCAGAGTAGTGAGTAGTGAGTGCAGAGTAGTGAGTGCAGAGTAGTGAGTAGTGAGTAATGAGTAGTGAGTAGAGTAGTGAGTAGTGAGTAGAGTAGTGAGTAGTGAGTAGAGTAGTGAGTAGTGAGTAGAGTAGTGAGTAGAGTAGTGAGTAGAGTAGTGAGTAGAGTAGTGAGTAGTGAGTGCAGAGTAGTGAGTAGTGAGTAGAGTAGTGAGTGCAGAGTAGTGAGTGCAGAGTAGTGAGTGCAGAGTAGTGAGTAGTGAGTAGAGTAGTGAGTGCAGAGTAGTGAGTAGTGAGTAGAGTAGTGAGTAGTGAGTGCAGAGTAGTGAGTAGAGTCGTGAGTGCAGAGTAGTGAGTAGTGAGTGCAGAGTAGTGAGTAGAGTCGTGAGTGCAGAGTAGTGAGTAGTGAGTGCAGAGTAGTGAGTAGTGAGTAGAGTAGTGAGTAGAGTAGTGAGTAGAGTAGTGAGTTGAGATTAGTGAGTAGTGAGTGCTGAGTAGTGAGTAGAGTAGTGAGTAGAGTAGTGAGTAGAGTAGCGAGTAGAGTAGTGAGTAGAGTAGTGAGTAGTGAGTGCAGAGTAGTGAGTAGAGTAGTGAGTAGAGTATTGAGTGCAGATTAGTGAGTAGTGAGTAGTGAGTAGAGTAGTGAGTAGAGTAGTGAGTAGAGTAGTGAGTAGAGTAGTGAGTAGTGAGTGCATAGTGAGTAGTGAGTGCAGAGTAGTGAGTGCAAAGTAGTGAGTAGTGAGTGGTGAGTAGTGAGTAGAGTAGTGAGTAGTGAGTAGAGTAGTGAGTAGAGTAGTGAGTAGAGTAGTGAGTAGAGTAGTGAGTGCAGATTAGTGAGTAGAGTAGTGAGTAGAGTAGTGAGTGCAGAGTAGTGAGTAGTGAGTGCAGAGTAGTGAGTAGTGAGTGCAGAGTAGTGAGTAGTGAGTAGAGTAGTGAGTAGTGAGTGCAGAGTAGTGAGTAGAGTAGTGAGTAGAGTAGTGAGTAGAGTAGTGAGTAGTGAGTAGAGTAGTGAGTAGTGAGTAGAGTAGTGAGTAGAGAGTAGTGAGTGCAGAGTAGTGAGTAGTGAGTAGTGAGTAGAATAGTGAGTAGTGAGTAGAGTAGTGAGTAGTGAGTGCAGAGTAGTGAGTAGAGTAGAGTATTGTATTGTATTGTATTGTAATTGCATTTATATAGCGCTTACTACCCCTGACGAGGCGTCGAAGCGCTTTTTCGGCGGGTAGCACGCTACTCCGGGACCCACAGAGGATTAGTGTTGAATTAGTATAGTGAAACATGCAAGTACATTTTAAGTGGTGGATAGGTTAGTCAGTGATTTGGAATTATAGCAGAAGGATAGATGAAATATGAGGTAATTTCAGTGGTGTATATTAGTCTGTTACTTGGAGTGAGAAGGATAGCGGATGGATAAAAGGAGAAGAAAGATTTGCATTCATATAGCACTTGTTACCCCTGATGGGTGTTGAAGCGCTTTTTGGCGAGTAGCACGCCACTCCGGAACCCATAAAGGATTAGTGTTGAAAATTAGTATAGTATAAATATGAAGTAATTTGAGTAGTAGATATGTTATTCAGTTATTTGGGCAGTATATTAGTATAGTTGAATATGGAACATGGAATTTGAGAAGTGAACATGTTAGTCTGTTAATTTTTATAGAAAAAAAGGATAGTGGAGGGATAAAAGAGTGAAGGGTTTTTGTTTTTTTAATGGGAAAAAGGGCAGCATTTCTGTCCCTAGTCCCGATCAGTCTCAAATAGGCCCAAACAGGCAACTACCCTTGTCCTCTCCACCCTTAACAGGCCCAAACAGGCAACTACCCTTGTCCTCTCCACCCTTAACAGGCCCAAACAGGCAACTACCCTTGTCCTCTCCACCCTTAGCCTCGACGCCCGGGCTGAGACGCCCTAAGCCTGGCCTTTTTTGTAGCCCTAGTAATCAGGTGACCCCTTCAGCCAATGGGAACCCTAGCCCTAACATTATCCAATCACAACATTAGCCCTAACTTGTAGAACCAATAGGAGACCAGGACCTTGCAGCCAATCTTAACCCTAGTCCAAGCACCAAAAACCCTGATCTCTACGTCCAGTAAAGGCCCTAGCCCTACCACTAGTCCCAATCCAAGTCCAAGCAGCCAATGGTACAGGTAGCCCTAGTCCCTACTTCCAATAGCAAGCCTAACCCTACTCTTAGTCCCACACCTGGTCCAACAACCAATCACACCAGAAGCACTAAATAGCTACTTCCAATTGAAGTTCTAACCCTAGCCCTAGTCCCACCCTACTCCCAACAACCAATAACATAGGAAGCCCTAGTCCCTACTTCCTATAGAAATCCGAACCCTAGCCCTAGTCCCAACCCTGCAATGATTGAATCACAGACCGAGAAACCAGTCAGAACCCTCAAATACCCAACCAATGAGGACATTAACCCTAACCCAATAGAAACACCAGATACAACCACCAATCAGTGTACACATGTGCCAATATGCAATTACAGGCAGGATAAAACTACAATTTTTAACTGTAACAACCACAGGCATAGACAGTAAACACAGAAAGTGAAAATCGTTTTTTAAACAACTTTTTGTCTTGGGAAGAGACAGCACTAGTCTGTCTCCTTACCACTTCCTGGACTCTGCTCAAAGCAATCTGGGGCACATGTGGGCTGCAACTCACAAGATGGAGGAGAATGATTTGGGGTGCACCCAGCAAGGCCTTCAGGGGCCTGGGCAGGTGTGAGAGGAGGGCTCAGACTTGCCTGGTAGCTGAATAGCCAATGGTCTGCTGGCCTGGGGGTGGGGTTTGGGCAGCTGCTTGCTCCTGTTCAGAATCTCCTAGGAGACAGACAGGCTCAATCCACAACTTTTGACTTCAGCAGGTAAAGGCTTCACTAACTCGAAATCTAACAATACTGTTTGAATAAAGCTTTACTCACCCTGCTGGCCAAAAAACGAAGTGCACAGGCCCCAGTAAATACAGCTCACAGAAGCACCCTCTGATGTAGAAAATCCCTGTAGCTTGGGGGGGGGGGGGGCAGGGGGGCTGGCCTCACTGGCTTGTGAACATAAAATGGTGGCGGGGGTGCACTGTTTGAGCACACAGGCCTAAGCACAGAGCAAAGGAGAAATTTGGAGGGAAAACAGATTTGTCACCAAGGAATTAGAGGGACAAACTACAGAGGTTGGACTGCAAATCCCACAATTCAACACACTAAATGAAGGCAATCATGGGCAGGGAAAACCACACATTTAAAACACAACACAGGTGATAAAATATGCAATTACAGGCAGGATAAAACTACAATTTTTAACTGTAACAACCACAGGCATAGACAGTAAACACAGAAAGTGAAAATCGTTTTTTAAACAACTTTTTGTCTTGGGAAGAGACAGCACTAGTATGTCTCCTTACCACTTCCTGGACTCTGCTCAAAGCAATCTGGGGCACATGTGGGCTGCAACTCACAAGATGGAGGAGAATGATTTGGGGTGCACCCAGCAAGGCCTTCAGGGGCCTGGGCAGGTGTGAGAGGAGGGCTCAGACTTGCCTGGTAGCTGAATAGCCAATGGTCTGCTGGCCTGGGGGTGGGGTTTGGGCAGCTGCTTGCTCCTGTTCAGAATCTCCTAGGAGACAGGCAGGCTCAATCCACAACTTTGGACTTCAGCAGGTAAAGGCTTCACTAACTCGAAATCTAACAATACTGTTTGAATAAAGCTTTACTCCCCCTGCTGGCCAAAAAACGAAGTGCACAGGCCCCAGTAAATACAGCTCACAGAAGCACCCTCTGATGTAGAAAATCCCTGTAGCTAGGGGGGGGGGCAGGGGGGCTGGCCTCACTGGCTTGTGAACACAAAATGGTGGCGGGGGTGCACTGTTTGAGCACACAGGCCTAAGCACAGAGCAAAGGAGAAATTTGGAGGGAAAACAGATTTGTCACCAAGGAATTAGAGGGACAAACTACAGAGGTTGGACTGCAAATCCCACAATTCAACACACTAAATGAAGGCAATCATGGGCAGGGAAAACCACACATTTAAAACACAACACAGGTGATAAAATATAAAACTACAATTTTTAACTGTAACAACCACAGGCATAGACAGTAAACACAGAAAGTGAAAATCGTTTTTTAAACAACGTTTTGTCTTGGGAAGAGACAGCACTAGTCTGTCTCCTTACCACTTCCTGGACTCTGCTCAAAGCAATCTGGGGCGCATGTGGGCTGCAACTCACAAGATGGAGGAGAATGATTTGGGGTGCACCCAGCAAGGCCTTCGGGGGCCTGAGTAGTGAGTAGAGTAGTGAGGTGAGTAGTGAGTGCAGAGTAGTGAGTAGTGAGTAGAGTAGTGAGTAGTGAGTAGAGTAGTGAGTAGTGAGTAGAGTACTGAGTAGAGTAGTGAGTAGAGTAGTGAGTAGTGAGTAGAGTAGTGAGTAGAGTAGTGAGTAGAGTAGTGAGTAGTGAGTGCAGAGTAGTGAGTAGTGAGTAGAGTAGTGAGTAGTGAGTACAGTAGTGAGGTGAGTAGAGCAGAGTAGTGAGTAAAGTAGTGAGTGCAGAGTAGTGAGTAGAGAAGTGAGTAGTGAGTAGTGAGTAGAGTAGTGAGTAGTGAGTAGAGTAGTGAGTAGTGAGTAGAGTAGTGAGTAGAGTAGTGAGTAGTGAGTAGTGAGTAGAGTAGTGAGTAGAGTAGTGAGTAGTGAGTGCAGAGTAGTGAGTAGTGAGTAGTGAGTAGAGTAGTGAGTAGTGAGTAGAGTAGTGAGGTGAGTAGAGTAGAGTAGTGAGTAAAGTAGTGAGTGCAGAGTAGAGAAGTGAGTAGTGAGTAGAGTAGTGAGTAGTGAGTAGAGTAGTGAGTAGTGAGTAGAGTAGTGAGTAGAGTAGTGAGTAGAGTAGTGAGCAGTGGCGGTGCGTCCATTGGGGGCGTTGGGGCGTTGCCCCACTAGCCTGGACGACCCGACTGCACTGCCAACATGTGTAATAATAATTTTGTTTTTATTCATTCCAAACAGTGAAAAATGAATCGGTGCCGAGCGCACTAAGGCCCCGGGAGAAGCCCGACAGGATCGGGCATCCATAAGGAAGTGGGCCGGCCGGCCCGTGGGGGGCAGTGCTGCGCCAGAGATTGACAGGCAGGCAGCGCACAGGCAGAGGGTGACGTTACTGTACTGCCAGTGAGTGCGCATGTAAAAGGCCGGAGAAGACCAGATTTTGACTGGCCCGCGCATGCGCACCCTTTACACTCCCCCCTCTGCCACTATGGAATATAGGCATGGACTCGGGGCCCCGGGTCTCGTAATGGGCAGATTTCAGTCTGCTCTGCGCTGTGCCAGGATTGGTTGGATGCTGCAGCAGGATGGTGCCGCGCGTGGGTGTTGGCTGGTCTGAGCCAGAATCGTCGGTGATTGGCCATTGTCCCTCGTCACTGCGCGTGCTGGAATCATGCCAGAGAGCTGCTCACATGGCCAGTCATGACAACAACACCATAAGGGAAAGTGAAACTAAGTAAGTGCCTGGATCATGTGGAGACTAGTGAGACTAGAGTCAGTGGGCGCGTGAGTCGTGACTGAGTCTGAGGACGGAGTGACTGTGTGCTGACTACTCGTTGTGGTAGTCGTCGTCGTGACCACCAGTACTGACTGCGTGTCGTCGTGTGTGTGTACTGTGGATTCGACGGTCGGACCGCCTGCTGCTGCCACCCACCCCACGTAAGAAAGACAGTTATAGTTTAGTTATTTTCTTTATTTATTATGCAGATGCGTGGCTGCGTGGCGGGGGGAGGGGGTTGCTTAGGGTGTGAAACCTCCCAAATAAATGCAGTCTTGCCTTGGTAGTAGGGTCCAGGCCAGGGGCCCTGAGTTGGGTCTGTAATTTATGCGTCGGGTAACGGTTTTAATTTCTTTCAGTGAGCAAAGAATAAAAGTCAAAACAGGGGCCCTTCTGTAAACGGGAGAGCGAGCGGCAGAGATAGCTATCAGGTGCCTGAATCCAGTATCTCTACATCATGTGTGACTGTGTGTCATTATGACGATGACAAATCTTTTTTTTGTTTAGTAATACGTTGTTGTAACGTCTAACTTATTTTTATTAATGATGCACATAGGTCAGATTTGAGTGAGAGAGAGAGCTAGAGATTGTGAAACGGGAATGTCGAGAAACGGATAAGGGTGAGTCATAGAACGTAGATGTAGAGAAAGAGAGGTGAGTTAGAGGCAGACAGGTGAAATAGTGAGAGATGTATAGGGCGGTGCAATGTAAAAACACCAGTGAGGTAGAGAGCAGGGCAAAATGAAACGTGGCATTGACAGACATGCTAGAGAGAGTAGCGAGCGAGAGAGGGCTGATGAACAGCAAGAGAGGGAGGGATACAGAGGTGAAACAGAGACAGAGATGAGGCAGAGAAAGAGTGGAGAGGTTGATACAGATGTAAATGAAAGAGAGGGTGATCCGATACATAATGCAGACCCAGCAGTGTAGGGAGCCCCGAAACCCCACAAGCCCCCCCCCCCACTAAGTCTCAGAACTATGAGTATCTGTGAGACACTGAAGAAACAGAGATGGAGAGAGAGATGGTGGAGGTAGAGACGGGTAGAGGAAAATGCACTGAGAAAGGTGTAAGGTATTAAAAGAGATGAAGTAGAGGGAAGAGCAGTAGAACGGGGATGGTGAAGCGGCGAGTGAGTGGAGAGAGGTGACATGGGAACAAAGCAGTGGGGTGCAGAGCGGTTTGAGGGAACGTTTAGGCAGGGAGAGCAGCTTGAGAGGTAGAGGTGTGTAAGTAGGCACAGAAAGTGGCAGAAATGAAGTTGTGTGTTGTAAAAACAGTGAGGTTCGAGAAGTATTTTGATAGAGAGTGATGAAGAGACATAAGTGAGCTAGAGAGAGCTGACATGGATGAGAAAAGGGGCAGAGATGTGGAGAGAGGTGGAGAGTGAGGTAAAGCTAGAGGGGGAAGCTGTGTACGTGACGTCATGTAAGGAGAGGGAAGGGCTGAGATTATTTTAAATGTAATTTTTTCAACTGTCTGGGAGCCTGAGGGTTAAGGTTGAGTAGGGTGGGCAAGCCCAGATCAGGGATATCTAAAGGATTTTGGGGGGCCAGGTCCAAAGGTATTTTGGGGGCCGCTGATTGGAACAGCTTTGAATGTATGACCCAGTTACAGCACTCTTTGGCAAGGTTACCGACAGTGCTCAGGCACACTGGTCTAAATTCTAAAGGTGTTTACATCTAACATTCAGCGATAGTGATGTGTGTTTTCAATATTGTACACAGCAGCAGCTCACCAATCTTACTGCAAAGAATCTCTGTCACCCTCTCCCATTTCTCTTATGTGAGGTCCTGTTTTCTAAAAAACATTTGTATGGATGTTGCATAAAAAAGAAACATATTTGTCTACAAAAGGTCTGTAATAGACTCTCTTACATTCCTCACATTAAAAATCAATTGAAGGAAAAGTTATTTAAATCAATCTGTTTAAGAATTATTTAAGGTCATAAGGCCAAGACTTTCTCAGGGGGCCCCTGAAAGGCTGAGGCACTGAGCCAGAGCCCACTTTGCTCATGCCTTCAAACGTCTCTGGCCCAGATGTAGAGTTAAAATGTGTTTTATGCACACCGTTTCACTTTATTGTGGAGTCCTGGGAGTTAGGACCCCCGACTCTTTGCTCATGTTTTAAACAGCTCTGATTGAATGAACCAGTTTGCCTTTCCTTGCTGAATAGTTTACCTTTGTTTTGCTACATACTTTAAATTATTCGGATACCTCATTTTGTCCTCCTTTGCCGCATAATTCCAGCTTCCCTGATTGCAAGTGGGGATTTATAAGTCCCTTCAAGAGAAATTGCTAGAACTGGCTGAAAATGCTACATTTGAAACGTGGCCACCTGGGAGCTGTTGCAATGCGAAAGCACGTTTTGTTTGAACCTCAGAGAAGAGGAAAGCAGGTTTGAAGCATCATAAAGATGAGTGCCTTTCATGTTGTGACGTGGTTTTGATACAGTTAGGCTCCTGGCTCACCCATCAACATTGCAAGCAGCCGGGCTAGCCTTTGGCATTGGGTAACCGGGCGCCGATCTTCAGAGGGGTGCAGGAGTGGCTACAACAGCTGAGCCTCCCTCTAACCTGGGGCTAGAAAGAAAAGTGTAGTAAACACACTGTTCTAAGTCTGTCTGTCTTTCTCCCTTCTTTCGCTCCCCCTCACCTTCCCCTACTTTCTCAACACACTGACAATTGAAGATGACAAGTGCGTACCTTGTGCCAAGTTTTATTTCGCCCAGGGCTTTGTTTGAGCAGAGAACAGCAGCTCTGATTGCAGGCCTTGATACTGCCATGATGACAGACAGAGAAATATGTGTGAAGAGAAATTTCGAAATCAACACGAGATGTTTTAATTAATGAGGCTCGTAAAGTTAAGCTGAAATGCGATGTTTTCTGTTTTAAAAAACATAATAGGAGGAACTACTACACCTGTCAACATCGAAAGTAAAGAGTTCAAATCATAATTAAAAAGAAGGTGGTTTCCTTCAAGCCAGCAACAGCTACAGCATTCGAGGGCTTTCCCACGCAAATTAACTGACCCGAGCCAAGACAAATCATTGATTCCCCATGTTAATTCCCATACTTCCCTACTTGGTGTAAATCTATTCAGCTCACTGCTTTTGAGCAATGTGCTTTTAAATTGGTTCCCACGGTGGTCTTGAAGGGGATAACAATGTAGGCATCACTGGACTGTAGGTGACAGATCCCATGGGACCGTAATTCCAATGTGGCCTCATGAGTTTTTTCTTCCTTGGACCTTTCGGGTACTGCACAACCGGTCCCACTGTACCGAGAATTGAAAGCAGCCTATAAAAAGAGGGGGTGAGCAGACCGTGGCCCCACGACCATTTTCTGTAGGTAAAAGAAAGAAACAATCATTAGGGGCGCAGGCACTGTGGTACTGACTCTCGGCACAGTGGTACTCAGTGGGGCCCTCCTTAAATCCTTTAACTATTAACTGTCCGTCCGGCAAATTCCACAATTCCAGTCGGTCAGTATAGCACAGTCAGTGACACTGTGTGACACTCTCTGGCCTACGGCCATCTGACACCAGGAATCCCTTGTCACACTTGCATGCATTGCTGAACCATTCTAAAGGCCCACGTCCAAGGAACCTGGCTTGGCAGGACCCCAGGTGTAAACACAGGGAGCAAAGGTGCCAACCGTTTCCTCAACAAACCGCGGCTGAATAATAACCCTTATAGTGCCTGTACTGTTCCTTCACATATGTAGACAAAATTGCTGTTGTAACTAATTACTCATAATATGGCAAGGGTCACATCAGTCTTCAAAAATAATTACACCAAAGGGGTACGGCTTTGCATATGTTTTCCTCCCACACCACACATTCGTAGCATCTGTTCTCTTCTGGAGGACAGCCAGAAATCCATAGAGCAGCATGCATGCAAACATGGGTCACATGTTTAGTTGTCTAATTCACTGATGGAGGCTACATTTATTTTGGGTACATTTATTTTAGTTTGCTGAACTATTTTCTGTGCCAATTCTACCCTGCCCACAATTCTTACAGGGCAGGTGGGCACCCACCATTCAGGGGCCCAATTCATTTACAGGCCTATAAATATCTTTGCGATATGGGAGGCTTAGGGGCCTGCGGGTGAGTAGGGGGCGAATCATTTTGTGTTACACCACTAATTTCCAGAACTACTAGCTTGACATTATGCAGTCAATGTGCATGGGGAATAGAAAGCACACACATCACATGGTGACTGGTCCAATGGTTTATTGCTTTTTCCAAAGAAAAGAGGTAATTTCATAGCATACTTTTCTGATGAAAATTTTAATTGCCTACACCGTTCACATATGAACTCTGATTTTGTTGTTCACCTAAATACTGTTCAGAAAACGTCGGTTTAACAGAAAGCCATGGCGTTCAGTGCAGACAAGAAAGGGGCCGCCTGCATACATCTTTGTGAGCCCAGCGATTTCCAGGAGGAAATAATAAAGGCAGGCTCATATGCAGGCCAGGGTGTGTGCACTGGGCAGGCGTGACGTTGTGCTGTAATTGGTGGTGGTGGCGGTGCATCGTGCATGGGAGCAATCTTAGGCTGTGCCAGCAACACTTTTGATCCCCTAAGTTCTCAGTCTCTAGTGCTGCGCAACAGCTCTGATGTTATGTAATTTTTAAGTGTGCTATGCTGCAGGTGTTATTTATTAGTAATGCTATGTTTTGGCCTATTATGTTATGTTATAGACCCATTTGCAGAGCGCCTTTGGGGACTTATAAATGTTTAGCCATGCAACACTTGCTGTTGCACCAAGGATATTGTTAATGTTTTTCCGAGAGAGGGATCAGAGTTTTGTTTAATGGAAGTTTTGACTCATGGAAAGGTAGCACAGAAGGTTAATGTGCCTGCTGCAAAGAACATGTACCTGACGCAGAGCCCAACATGCTGTAAATAGGTCAGTGGGTCACTGCATTTGTCATAGAAATCATTTTGTCACTTGCCCGTAAGTAAAAATCCTAACATACAACAGTGAGCTATTGAAAACTGCAAGGTAAAAATTGTACCGTTATGTCCCCCCCAGTCTTTGTTTGACTACCCCAATGTCTGGAAAATAAATTGTTATAATTTTTATTTGCAGCACCTGGTAAAGCCTGACAAGTGACAACCTCAACCTTTACCTAAATTTTTGGGCAATTTAGTTGGTTATTTTGTTGTTTGCAGTTTAACCCCTTCGACGCTCATGACGAGCTCAGCTCGTCATGGAGTTTCCATTGATTTCAATGGAAATTACATTGCTGTGGTACCAGGGGCTCAGCATCCAAGTGGTTAAACCAAAAAAGGTGTTTGTTTTGTTGTTTGCAGTTTAAATAAAAACAATCTGTGAGGTTCTCAGCATTGTATCTTGAAGTCTGTGATGAAGCTCTGTTGTTATACTGAATGAGCAGCTACCTAGTATGTTATATGACAGCTCTTTAATAATGTAATCCCTGCACTTTCACAATTGCTTTATTAACCTTCCTGCTTTCTCAGATTTGCTTGGAAATGCACCATTTTTCCACTATTTTTTCAAAATTTTAGCGGGGGGAATTCCCCCCCGAACCCTCCTTAGGGGGTTCGGGCTCGCTCGCTACGCTCGCTCGCTACAGTGCAGTATGATTATCACTTCCCGCCCCACCAGTTTCAAATGTCACCAGCCGCCACTGGTAGTGAGTAGAGTAGTGAGTAGTGAGTAGAGTAGTGAGTAGTGAGTAGAGTAGTGAGTAGAGTAGTGAGTAGTGAGTGCAGAGTAGTGAGTAGTGAGTAGAGTAGTGAGTAGTGAGTAGAGTAGTGAGGTGAGTAGAGTAGAGTAGTGAGTAAAGTAGTGAGTGCAGAGTAGTGAGTAGAGTAGTGAGTAGTGAGTAGAGTAGTGAGTAGTGAGTAGAGTAGTGAGTAGAGTAGTGAGTAGAGTAGTGAGTAGTGAGTAGAGTAGAGTAGTGAGTAGAGTAGTGAGTAGTGAGTAGTGAGTAGAGTAGTGAGTAGAGTAGTGAGTAGTGAGTAGTGAGTAGAGTAGTGAGTAGTGAGTGCAGAGTAGTGAGTAGTGAGTAGAGTAGTGAGTAGTGAGTAGAGTAGTGAGGTGAGTAGAGTAGAGTAGTGAGTAAAGTAGTGAGTGCAGAGTAGTGAGTAGAGAAGTGAGTAGTGAGTAGTGAGTAGAGTAGTGAGTAGAGTAGTGAGTAGTGAGTAGAGTAGTGAGTAGAGTAGTGAGTAGAGTAGTGAGTAGAGTAGTGAGTAGAGTAGTGAGTAGTGAGTAGAGTAGTGAGTAGAGTAGTGAGTAGAGTAGAGTAGTGAGTAGGACATCACAAGCAGCAGCGGTGCAAGCTTCTCACACTCACAAGAACGACATCACAGGCAGCAGCTGTGCAAGCTTCTTACACTCACAAGGAGACCACAGGCAGCAGAGGTGCAAGCTTCTCACACTCACAAGAAGGACATCACAGGCAGTAACGGTGCAATATTCTCACACTCACAAGGAGATCACTGGCAGTACACACCACATGAACACACTCCATAACACATAGCAACAATACATTGGCATTTACAATGCCATTAGCTCAAACTCAAATAAATCCGAGCCCGATTGCATTTCTAATGCTTGTTTAACAACTGAAGGCACATTTCAAATGACTCGTGTGCCACTAGGCTTGGTCTCTGCAGCAAGTGTATTTCAGCAAATGATGTCTCACTTGTCTGAAGGGATGGAAAACACAGGGTTTTTTCAATATAGATGACATTCTTGTTTTTGAGATTCGTCAAAACAACATAATGTAATCCTTAAAAAGTCTTAAAAGAAATTGAAAGAAACTGGCTTGACATAAAATGCACATTTCTAACTCAACAGATTGAGTATGTGGATTATTCTATAGCTAAAGGTGGTATTATTCTTAAACAGTGCTTAGTTGATGCCATTACGTTGGCTCCTTGCTCTCAGGACAAAGATCAATTGAGATAATTTCTGGGGTTCATAGAATATGATGGCACATTTGTTGAGAAGTTTTCTGAATCAACTGAGGAGTTGAGGAAATTGCTATGCAAAAGGTAATAAATTGGTAGTGGACAAAGAACAACAAATCTGTTTTGAGAAAATAAAAGCAGAAATTTGTGAATCAAACATTCTGACAACTGTTGACACACAACTAAAGTTAGTCTTCACAGTGTATGCAAGTGCCTCTGGCACAAGTGTTATATTGCCCTTAATTCATGGAAAGAAAGAGAAGACTGTGGTGTTTGCGTCAAGTACATAGACACAATCAGAACAAAACCATTCAGTGATTGAACGGGAAGCTCTGGCTGCTGCACAGGGAGCTGAGTATGAGTGTGTGTTTCTATGAGGCACACAATTTGTTCTAAGAACTGATCACTAACTGCTGATGAAGATTATTTTACCAGTGGGGCAGGAAAAGTTTCCGCTAGGTTAGCAAGGTTGCCCGGGAGATTGCAGGACAGGAATATATCTATAGTGTGGACTTTAACCAGGGTTGGCGGAATGTACAAGCTGACCGTCTATCTAGAATGTCTATGGATTGGGAATGTGTGGATGGTACTACCATAAGGGAGAATGAAACGGAAGGTGCTGTAGCATTAGTACAGGATGTAGTGCACTATAGGTCAGGTGCATTTGCCATGCAGGAGTGGAAGGAGGATATGAACAATTATATGGTGTTGATGGATGTTATGAAGATGATTCATACCGGTGCAACAAGGGAAAGTGTGATTCCGATATCGGCAAGACCATATTTAAAAATTCTTGATAGACTCACTGTGTATGGTCAAAGTGTCATTATGAGAGGTGATCAGTTTTTACCTCCTCATGGTTTGAGATCGAGACTAATCATGTTGTCGCACAAGGGTCATTTAGGTCAAAGCTTAACAAAGAAAAGACTGAAAAGAGAATTTTGGTGGCCTGGGTTAGATGAGCAGGTCAATGTGTGGGTAGAAAAATGTGTGGTACGCAAGGAAAGCGAAAAAAGACTTTGAGCAGGAGGTAAATTGTTTGAGGGGCATATTTAGGATCCTGGAAGACAATGGCATATGATATGCTTAGACCTTATAGGTCCCATGTCGGAGTTGTCATAAGAGAAGCGATTTGCTTTAGTGTTGATGTGAATTCCAAGTGGTTGATCATAAGATTTAAGAGAGAAGTCACCTCTATAGCAACTATGAAGGAACTAGGGGACATTTTTGCTAAGGAGGGAGTACCGGCTGTGCTCATTGCGGACAACGGCACACAGCTGGGGTCTTTCGAAATGGTTTGTTATCTTGATCATGGAGAAACAAGACATTCATGTACTTCCCTCTATAATCCACAAGGTAATTGCATGGCTGAGAGGGCTAATAGATTGATTAAGGAACCCATTCAGATGGCATTGGCCCGTAATTGTGATGTGAGAAGAAAGGTTTTGGCTATCGTGTGGGCATATCGCACAAAAATGTAAATTTCGAGAAATGCGGGGGCGGGCTCCAGGTACCAAATTGTTACCAGCATGGTTTAGAGATTGGGTGAAATCTAGTGACAGAAATACATGGGGTAAAAACTGGAGGTCTGTTAATAAGATAGAGAGAGGTAATTGCTTCATGATCAAGTCAGGACATGTGAAGGATGGTCTTTTTAAGTTCAAAGGTCTTTTACTTGTGGAGAGAGTTAGCAAGTTCTGGGTAGTGGAGGAAGGTGGTGAGAGGTGGAATTTGAGGAATGTGGCCCTGTATCAAAAAGGAAGAGAGTGTACAAGGTAAAGAGTTAGAGAAAAGGAAGATGGTTGAACAGGAGCAGTGCTTATGAGAGATCAACACTAAAGATGAGGAATCCAATAAAATAATGGGACACGTAACTGTGACGCTTCCAAATCATCAAGAAGTGTAGAATTTGCAGGCCACCTTTTTATCTAAAAGAATATATAAGAGGATCTAAATGTGTCCATGCATTTGGTGATACAGTTAAGTTAGTGTCATAATTCATTTTTATTGCATTTCTGCTTACCATACTGTTCATGCGTGTTCATTTCATTATTATTTTCTGTAGGGTTATTGTATTTTATGTTGATGTTATAATTTGTTGAAAAGAAGGAGATGTGTTATGATGTAATATTCTTATGGATCTAGAGTGTTAGGCGCCCAAAGTTGTGTGTGAGTGAGTTGCCTCCTGGCTCTCAGGGAGGATCGATGCCAGGTTGTGTGCTGGATAAAGAAGACATGATTTAACTACATATTGACCTCTGTATTGTTACTATGGTGGTGTTACACGACTACAAGGTATGCTGCCACCATGCTCTTTTATTGCTTAACTCCTGGTGAAGTCGGTAGCCTTCCACCACCATAAGGGTAGTGCTTTCAGCACCCATGCTGGTCCAACAAGACAGCAATCCGTGAGACAGTCCTAAGTCATGGCGCATACACATGATACGTGTTCCAAAATGATTTTTTTAAACGGAGCATTATGAATCCAGACAACAGTACAGTTGGGCACCTCGGACAGGGGTAAATGTCTTTAACATGCAGAAGACTTTTCTGTCCCAATAATGTGGTTTATGGAGCAAAAAAAAGTAAGAATGGCCCTGAAAAAGCTTCTGAAGCCAAAACCAAAAGTGGCATCATATACCATAAAGCAACCTTGCTACGCACTGACAAAAAGATGCAATGAATTTGGAGTAATGAACCAACCTGGTTGGTGGAGAAGAAAAAGGTGGCTAATGTTCTGTCATCTACCCACTTACTTGCACTCTGAAAAACATGATCATATAGAAAAAAAAGGCGGCCATTACCAAAATAGAATTACATTTAAAGATGAAAATGATTACATAAGTGGCAAATCAAAAGGCTTTCATCACATTTATGGGGAAACCATGGTTTTTGGTCAAAAAGTAGACAAGAATAAAGGAAATTTAAAAACACAAGTGAGGCTATAATGTTCAAAAACACTAAAAAGTAACATAAATACAGCATAATCAGCGAAAATCCAATACAGTCAAGGTTGCCAAAGAAGCAACAACCTTAATTAAAGAGTGTCAGGGGGTCCCTGCCGGCCACGAGTCGGGTACCGACCTTAACCCCTGTTCCTTTCCACCCCGGCGTACACAGGACGGCTGCGCTCCCTTTAAGGCAGCCTGGGCTTACCCGGAGGTGGGAACTCCGTCAGCGACGTCATCCTTGTTCCTCCAATCCGGAGCGACGGAGGCACAGTTAAGACAACGTCACGACGAGAACGGCGCGCCCGGCATAGGAGAAGAGGAAGCGTCCAGTGAGCCTCGGGAGGACTTCGGCGTGCAGCGGGAGAACACGGAAGTTGCGTCGGCTCCCCAGGAGAGGAGAGAGGACACCAAAGCCACGTCGCTGCAGGGGAAGGAAAAGCCGGGAGGCCAACGGGACCACGCTCCGCCCCGCCACACTTCAGGAGGAGAAGTGTGGCTCCACAAGGTACGGGCGAAACTAAGGGGAGTGTTCTTCACCGAGGGAGGGAACGGGTAGGGGTGGTTGAGGGCGGTCACGGGACACGCGTGAGTGTGTGCGAGCCTAGTCACGTCCACGAGTGTGCATTTCCCACATCGGTTGCGGTCCCTGGTGATCCCCACACTCCCCCGTTCCCCTTCCTGTCATTATCGGACTATCGGTCCCGCCAATAACCTAGGGTATTCTTTCTTTTCCTTTTTTTTATTTGAGTATCTTCGAAGCCTGAAGACTTTCTGTTGGACTACACCCTGGGGAGCCTACACTGAAGGACCTAAAGCTGGCCGGATATCGACCTAAGACTTTGTTTGCTATCTCAAGACACAAGACTCTTATTGTTTTCCTTGAAGTACAGCCCAATAAAAACAAACGTTTACTCCACAACAGCTCTCTCTCGGTGTACCTCCTTCCGTTCTACGAGTTACTTCCCCCCTGTCCCGAGTACATCCGTTACAAAGAGCTGTGATACAGCTATGAATATGGACACTGTACATGCCTCTGTTATATATTGCGCATTCAAATCCAACTGCACAATAGTTTCAGAGCGGTTTGAAACAAATATTGGAAAGAGACCAAAAAAAGCCAAACACAGAGATGATGCAAATAAAATTAGTCGTTACCTAGCTAAACAATGCCTCCATGTCTACCACAAAGCTCAACTGATGAAAAGCATGCCAGTAAGAATACATTCAACCGAAAGCCTTGACAATAATTTGTGTTGGCATTGTAAAGAAAGGAGGGCACGCTCCTCAATAGGACATATCATTGCAAACTACTCCAAAGATGTGGGAAATCCGTAGCCAACTATTCAAAGGAATGTGTAAAATTATGGTAGACCCACTTGTCAATTTGTCACACTAGGCATTGCCACAAAGTTTGCCACAACATAACAAAACATGGATGATACCCTATGCAGGGTGATGCTCAAAACAACAACAGCAAAAGTAGGTAATATAGAGCGCAGGACCCCTATGCTCCCTAATGGACTCCCAAGTCTAGTGATGTAAGTGATTGCGTGTGGTTAATAAAATTAATGACACAGTACGTGGCAGTTACTGGTTACACTCATAGAAATAAAGATGTGCAACCCTGTGCTCTGTGTGTAGTGTAGGTCATGTTCATGGTACAGAGGTCGGGTGAGACAACAACTGTTGATGAGATAGGTGATACATAAACCCCGCAACCCGAAGAGTCGAGAGTGCTCTCCCAGAGACTTTGCGAGGTCCAGAAAGCTACTCATGCGTGCCATGTACGCTTCCGTCAAAGTGAAGAATTGACAGTTGGCGTATGTGGAGTCATGCCGCAACTCCAGCCAGTACGAGACCTTTGAAGAAAGTGAAGGCCCCGCAGAAAGTTCAATTTAGACTCCCATCCAATCCTGTGCTGCATAGCAGCGCGGGGATGGGTCTGAGCAGGCAGGAAAGACGCCCTGCTCAGACCAGGGAGTCTGTGGGGGTTTCTCCAGCCTGGCTGCTCAATGCAGCTGGATTGGAGAAATCCTAAGTGCGCATGTGTGTTTTGGTTGGCCTGACATAGCCGGCCAAACACATATGCGAACTTAGGCAGTGAAGTGCAAGTAGCACTCCTCCTCCCCCCTCCCATGCCTAAGCAGCCTCTGCCAACACCACTGGCTAAGAGCTGGCAAATGCAAAATAAAACGATGCAAGAACATCGTTTTATTTTACATTTGCTGGCTCTGAGCCATGCAGTGGGGTGACGCTCCTCCACCATTAGGAGGAGCAGCCACTGCTGAAGAGGAACATCACTGGAGCAGCCGGGTGGAGCTCAGTGCAACTCCAAAGATCTTCAGAGATTGAAAGCTCTGATGCCTAAGAAGAAAAGAGGCCAGGTTATCAAAACCTGTTGGAGATCAACCAAAGGCCAGCATGTCAAAAGTCCTTAGAGATGGTATGAATGAGACAGGTCCTAAAGGACAGCAGACAGTATTGCAGTGAACACAACTCTCACTGTCAGTAAGTCCCACACTTGGTTATACAGCTGCCACCTTCCTAAAATCATGTCCGCTTTCGATGTTGTCAAGAAACAGAATATTGATGCTAGATGGATTGTCTGGATTGAACCTTTCAATGATTTCATTGATGCGCTGGAAGAAGCAGATGACAAAAAGATCAGCAAGTATCTCAAAAACTTAGCAGGTGACAGAGTGAAGAAAGTGATGAAAAAAATACCAAGAGGCGAAGAAACTTCACTCGGTCAAATTAAAGAAATGCTGAACACTAAATTCAATCCAAAGCAGAACATTGACTATGAAGGTATATCTTCAATCAAGAGAGATAGAGAGCTGGTGAAACGGTGGATGAATTTGTTGAAAGTCTTGAAATACTCATCAAACACTAAGTTCAAAGTTCAATGATGAAGAAGCCATTTGTCTCAGAGTTATATATGGTTGCCTTTCAGATTCCTTCAGATGCCGAATGCTAAGAGAAAAATGGAGTCTGGAGCATGTACTCTTAGCAGTCAGAGCAGAAGAATGTGCCTCCAACAAGCCGCTGACATGGAGGTCGGGGGGCCGACAGCAGTGATACAGCGCTGAATGTGAGGAGCAAGAAAAGACATGAGGTAGAAGGGCGCAAAGTGATGTCTCTGAAGAAAAAGAAGCTGTGTTTTCGCTGTTGATTTTCCTCTCTGCATGAAGGTAAATGTCACACCATTGGACAGATATGTTATGGGTGCGGGAAAGAAAACCACTATGTTGTGAAGACAAAATGGCTGCCAGAAAGTTCCAGAAGTGGTCCAGTCAAACTCATCGAAGTAAATGGTAACAACAGTTGAGGCAAGTAGAAACTTAAAGAGGTCGATTGTAATCTAAATCTCCGTTTAAAGGTTCTTCAACGTCAATGTTGAACAACAGTGAAGAAGATGGCTGTGCGGTGTCTATGCTGGCTATTGGAAGACGTGTACATATGGGTTTGGCTTCCTGCAACGAAGACAACAAGTTTAAAAAGGATCGACAAGTGAAATCACAAAATTCCCTTGGATACTGTCAAAAAATTAAACTGCAGGTCAAGAGTTGCTACAAGCCGTTCATAAACATCCCCTGATGTATGCTTATCGATGTTCATCACGACATAGTAAATCAGTTTCTGTCATTGTGTCATATATTCAGAAAATTTAAGACAATGAAAGTGCAGCTTGACATTAATGAGGATATTCACCCTGTTGCTCATCAACATTGTCGAATTGCTTTCCATCTCCAAGAGGCTGTTGAAAAAGAGACTTTGCTAAAACATAATATCATTGATTGCTCTACTGGTCCAATGCCATTGGTGTCACCGATAGTGGTGGTACCTAAGAAGGACAGTGGAGGGTCTGTGCAAATTTGTGTTGACATGCCTCAAACAAAAAAGGCAATTGAAAGAGAACAAAATCCAGGTCTGCATATTGCCGATATGATTACCCAGTTGAATGGTGCTAAAAAAATTTCACACGCAGCGGGATGCGCAGATGGGTCTCCCTCGCTTAGCCGGAGTCGTGCCTGAGTCCTGCCCGTCTGCGCCCGTCCGCGCTGAGGACGGGCTGCAGGACGGGCTGTCCTCCGCCAACGTGACCTCAGGTACGTTAATTCGGGATGGTTGCGTTTGCTATTCATCCGCGACACTCCATTCATTGCGACCCTCTGTCTCCACTCATTGTGCCACTTGCACTCTGCCATGTCATTACTTCTTATGTTCCGGCTGCGGTTTTACTACTGGCAAAATGCAGCTCTCTAAAACCCAACAGTATACTAAGCACTTTAGGGGGAAAAGGAAGCCTACGAAGGGTGGTATTTCTCCTCCCTCTTTGCTCCATTTTTGGAGCTTAAACTGTAGATCGCTTCCCAAGAATAAATTAGACATCCATGATTTCATAATCGAGGAATCTCCTGATGTTTTATTCCTCACCGAGACCTGGATTCATGCCAGTTCGGGTCCGGATATCGCCGCTGCGATTCCATCTAACTATGTCATGTTACATCAGGATAGACCCTCAGGTAAAGGGGGTGGTATTGCCATTATCTTTAAATCCACCTACCAATGTAAACTGGAGGCATTACATCTTCCAGGTAGTGAAGCTGCACTGTTTAAACTTACGATTAATCCCCGACTGACACTTTCTGGTCTGTTAATTTATCGGCCTCCGGGGAACGCTGCTTCTTGGATTCCCTTACTTGTTGATTGTCTATCAGCAATACTCTTGAAATCAAATAACTTCACCATACTTGGTGATTTAAATATTCATCTAGATGATGTCAACAATTCCCTTACGAAATCTCTTATTGCTGATCTTGAGGTTTTTAACCTCAAACTTTGTAATACTGGAGCTACTCATATTGCCGGTCATCTTTTGGACCCAGTTATTTCCACCCTTCCATTTGATTGCACTCATCTGGCACGCCCGCTGGTCTGGTCCGATCATTATGCCGTACACTTTGTGCTACCGCCCGGTCTTTATATAGCCAATGATTATGTAGAGGAAACAAAACCCTCTTACCGATGGGACAAAATTGATATAGCTGCTTTTAATCTGCATCTGACTGAGACTATTCCTTCTCTCATTAATACTGAGCAAAATCTGAATGCCCCCATCTCTAGGTGGCTAACAGATGCAGTATCTGTGTATGCCCCTCGTTCAGGCAGTAAATTTCGATCCTTGCGTCCCCCAGCACCTTGGTACTCGGATGAGTTAAAAATCCAACGTGTTAAATGTAAAGCCTTGGAGAGGAAGTGGAGAAGATTCTATTCCATTCCCTCTAAACTGATTTACAAGGATGAGCTAAAAGCTTATCATGCCAACTGTAAACGGGCCAAAGCTGTTTACATTACCTCTACTATCACTTCAGTGCAGAATTGTCCCCGGACTCTTTTTGCTACTGTTAAGAAACTTACAGGTGCTGACACTGTCCCTGCGTTGCCGGCTTTAGATGGTATACATTGCAATGCTATCGCGGACTTTTTTATATCGAAGGTTCAGGGCATTCATCAATCCCTAACTTCCCTTCCACCTTCTACTGATCCTTCTCTACCTGGTTTCTGTTGCAATGTCTCTGTCCCTCCCACTGAGTTTCTGCACAACTGGAAATTATTTGACGATGTCTCCTTCCTGTCGTGCTTAAAAAGCATTAGGTCAGGATCTCCTCGGGACCCTGTCCCAATGAAGATACTGAAACAACTTGACCTCGAACCACGTAGATTCCTATGAGGCTACTTAACATCTCTCTCAGTGAATCTCGGGTTGAACAGGAGTGGAAACATGCCATGGTCGTTCCCCTACAAAAGAAACCTGGTGTGGACATTACTAACCTGGCCAACTTTAGGCCTATATCCCTGCTGCCAGCTTGTTCTAAAATACTAGAACCCCATGTCAACCTTCAGCTAAACGAGTTTGTTGAAAATACGGGATATCTTCACCCATCCCAATCAGGCTTTCGCGCCAATTATTCCACCGAATCCGCACTTCTGGGGGTGACTGAGCGACTCCGACACGGTATTGATAGTGGTGAGACCTTTGCGCTTATCCTTTTGGATTTAAGCGCGGCTTTTGATACCGTGTCGCACTCCATTCTATTGGAGTCCCTTCACTCCCTTGGCGTTGCTGGATCTGCGCTTGCCTGGGTGGCCTCATTTCTTAATGAGCGCACTTTTCAGGTATTTTCAACTAAAGCTGAATCGGCGATCTGTTCATCTGCTTACGGCGTCCCTCAGGGGTCTATATTGAGCCCTTTGTTGTTCAATATCTACATCAGACCCCTCGCTACTATCGTAGAGGACGCCGGTCTGTCCATATACTCTTATGCAGACGACACGCAGATTGTGTTTTCCCTGTCTGGCAGTAGGTCTCAGGACACCTCTGCCCTTAAAATCGGCCTTTCTCGGGTTGCGGCCTGGATGCAGGTTAATCTGCTAAAACTCAACGGTGATAAGACTGAGGTCATCATACTTGGCAAACAAAGATCTGTGGGGCCCTAGACACTGGCCCAGTGATATGGGTCCACTGCCTACCCCCGTGCCAGTTGTTCGTAACCTCGGTTTTCTAATCGACGAGAAACTCTCGATGCGACAACAGGCAACTAAGGTTGCTGCAATCTGCTTTAATACCTTACGCTGGTTGCAGAAGATCCTATGGATGTTGCCTGAGTCCACTCGTCGAACTGTTGTTCAGGCCCTTGTAATGTCCCGTATCGACTACGGCAATGTGCTCTATCTTGGAGCCGACAGAGCTACAATGAATATACTCCAGGTTGTGCAGAACTCAGCTGCCCGCCTTTTGTGCAATGTTCCACGAAGAATGTCTGCAACACAAGCCTTGTGTGACCTTCACTGGTTAAAAATTCCTGACCGTGTAGCTTTTAAAACTTTGTGCCTTCTGTTCAAAATTCGTCAGGGTTCTGCTCCCACTTACCTGCACAATCTTGTTCAGCCTTACCAGCCCAGTCGTCCTCTCAGGTCATCAAATCAAGCCAATTTTGTAATTCCCAGAATCCGCTTGGCAAAAATGGGAGGCCGCTCATTCGCCCATTTGGGGCCGAAGATGTGGAATGCTCTTCCGCTGGTGTTAAAAACGGAGACCAATCTTTTTGCTTTTCGCAAGAAGTTGAAAACGTTTTTGTTTTAGTTGGTTACTGTTTCTGCTCATTCTTTGCTTCAGCAATTACCTATCTTTCTTCTCTAGTCTGTCCCTGGCGCCGGGAAACCCATTACGGGTAGCTGAGCGCAATACAAATTCAATAAATAAATAAATAATAAATAAACACCTTTATCTGAAAAAAGGATATCATCAGCTCGAATTTGAAAACAATTGCAGGTACATACCACCTTTTCAACTCATGTTTGCTTGTTCAGATACAAAAGATTGGAGTTTCGGAGTATCTTCAGCAGCCAAACTGTTCCAAGATGTCATTTGTTGCATTATACAGCTTGTCACGCATTGCTTCAATTACAGTAATGATATACTAGTACTTGGGGCCACACAAAAGGAACATGATACAGCTCTTACACAAGAGTGCCGTCTACATGCTTATGCAGGTCATACGTTGAATGCTGAAAAGTACAAATTTCACAAAAGAAAAATTATTTGGGCACATTTTCTCAAATGGGGGAATGACTGGAGCTCCAGCCAAGGTTCAGGCTTTGACATCCACTTTACCTCCACAAAATGTAGCCATGCTGCATTCTTTACTTAGTATGGCCAGCTACTGTTCCAGGTCCATCCGAGACTTTGCCGCTGTGAATGCCCCATTGAGAGAGTTAACAAAGCGTACTGTTTCAATGCATTGGTACGGGAGTGAAATCAAAGTTTCAAGTCATTTAAACATGCAATTGTAAATGCTACTCAAATGGCTTACTTTGATCCAAAATTGCATACACAGATTGCCAGCCCACTGGGTTTGGGTGTGATTCTTGCCCTACATAATGGACATGCAAACGCACAAAGGCATATTGTAACTTGTGCTAGGAAATCAATCAATCAATCAGGGTTCTTATAGAGCGCTACTCCTCACTTGTGAGGGTCTCAACGTGCTGAGAGGGTGGGGGGGGGGTCTGCAATTAAGTCCAAGAGTCAGGTCTTGAGGTCCTTCCTGAATTGAGGTAGTGATGGTGATTGCCTGAGGTGCAGAGGTAGGGCGTTGCAGGTCTTTGCAGTGAGAGAGGAGAAGGATCTTTCTTCAGCCGAGGTCTTGCGGATTCGTGGGAGAGGGACCAGGGCCAGATGGGTGGAGCGGAGGTGCCTGGTCGGTATGTAGCAGGAGAGGCGGTGGTTGAGGTATTCAGGTCCGGGGTCGTGGAGGGCTTTGTAGATGTGCGTGAGGAGCTTGAAGGTGATTCTTTTGTTGATCTGGAGCCAGTGGAGGTCTCTCAGATGACCGGAGATGTGACTTCAGCGAGGGATGCCCAGGATAAGTCTGGCGGAGGCGTTTGTCATGAACTGCGAAAGGAAATCAAGCTTTCATGTGGGATTATGAACACTTTCATGTGTTTCTGTATGGGAAACATTTTACGCTTGTTACTGATCACCTAGCACTGCTCATAATGTTTGGTAATCCAAAGGCCAAAATGGCCCCTCGCATTCAGAGGTGAGGGCTGTGACTGCAAGACCATTGTGCACCGGCCAGGAAAAGATCAAAACTCTGCTGACTACTTTTCTCAAGTGCCCATATAGTGTCATGATACCCCTTCTAAAGTGGCCCAGACCCAAGTTAAATTGATTGTAAGAGCCAGCACTCCTGCAGCTGTGTCTGTGGAGCAAATAAGTGCTGTTATCAATGCAGATAGGAATATGCTCATCCTCAAAGACATTATTATGCATCAATCCTGGAGAACACGTGCTCAACCTCTTGATAACAGTGAATATCGGAAATTCAAGAATGTGCCCAAAGAACTGTCGGTTACAGAAGAAGGTATCATCTTGCAAGGCTCGAGCAGTGTCATTCCTGTAAGTCTAAAACAGCAAGTCATTGTAGTGGCCCATGAGGTACATCGGGGAATTGTTGCCACAAAGCGAGCCCACCTGGACCATGTCTTGTTCACTCATCTTAATGAGTAAGTTGAGAGAGAGCGCCAGGCTAGTCATTTGAGTAACTGTTTATCTGTCAAAACAACACTGCAACTTTTAACATGTTGGATCTTCCTAGACATGTCTGGGAAAAAACTGTGGTTGACTTCTTTGGATCCCTTGAAAATGGCCATTTCATAGGTGAGTACTCCCGTTTTCCTCTGGTGGAAGACCTTTCATCAATCACTCATGATCGAGTAATTGAAAGACTCAAAGGCATATTTGCAAAATGGGGTGTTTCGCCCATTCTAAAATCTGACTGTGGGAGGGATGGACGGAAAAAGAAGCAAGGAGGCTGAATTTGTTTTTTAAATATGGCGTATTCATTTTCAGGAAAATTATTTAGAGTTGTGATTGATGATAAAATAACTTCTTTAAAATTCTTCTTTATTCTCTCTCCTGCTAGGTCGTCTACTTCATTCAGTGGGGTGCCACTCGGAGGCTCAAAAGCAGAAAGAACAAGGTGGTAGCAGAAACCATGGGCGTTCCTTAGGATTTGTGTAGGATAGGACCCATTTTCCACACCTGTGTGTTTGCACAAGCCCTATTTGTCAATAAAGTGAAACAAAACAAGAACATAAAATAGGGGTGTGGCAAAGAAAAGACATTGTCTTCGACTGTTCCTCTATTTATCCTTTCTTTCTTCCTGGGGTTAGTAGGTTTGGGGAAAAAATAGTAACTTAATATTCTCGGATGGTTTGTATATAAGTAAACTCCTTTATGGCTCCAGTTCACCTTGATAATGCCATCCTCTTTCGGGTCTCGCCCCTTTACTCAGGCTTTATTAAAAGGGATCCTAAGTAGATTTGGGGAATAACAGAACGTTAGCAGGCTGGTATAAGCACCTACCCGGGGAAATTGCAGGGCACAAAATAAGAAAATGAAAGTTTACCAAAGTACAGGTTTCTCCCTTTTTCCATTCTCCCCTGTATCAAAATAACGAACCTGACCTTCCCCATTTCTGTTCCCCCTCTGACCCTCGTACCTTGTCTGCCGCATCTCTCCTGAGTTGCGGCGGCATGTGCGTGTCCTCCGTGGGTGACCACCACTCCTCACACCACTCTTCAGGAGTCCTATCGGGTTAAGCGTCTTCGGTCGTGGGCCAAAAGGGGCAGGATTTCTTGATGCTCTCCAGTCACTCTGTGGCTGGCGTCTTGCTTCCCACGACTTCTGGGTTCTTCTCGCCACAGCCTCGTTCTTTGTCCTTCATACCTGGTGGACTCCTTTTCTCTGCCTTTCGGGGTTCCGGATTGGTTCCCTGAACCTTCGACTCTACCTTCCGCCTGCATGAGACAAGGATAGTCCCTTTTCAGTTTTGGGGCTTTTGTCTCCTTTTCCTTTCTGCTACAGGTCCCATGTGATCGGCTGGATGGCGTTGGAGGAGGGGCTGCCGAGTGAGAAGTAAGAAAGGGGGGTGGTCTCATCAGAGTCTTCCTGTCCTACCGCACACTGATTATGGTCGACTATTCAATGGTCGGAAATTCAAAGACTTTCTTACGCATTTGAATATCAAGCATCAGAAAGACACACATCTATGGCCACAGGCTAATGGTGTTTGTAAGAAAGTGCCTTTTGACATGGTTAGCGCCCACTTTTTGCCTGGAACATGATGTGATTTCGACTAAAAAGTGCACTGGGTCCCTGCTAACCAAGTTCTCAGTGCCAGAGCTCTTTCCCAAAACTGCACCACAATTGGCACAACTTCAGCACCCCTGTAAGTCCCTAGTAAGTGACACTCCTGGTACCTAGGGCAATCCGGCTGAACAGGGTCCTCTAGGGCTGCAGCACAATTTGTGCCGCCCTAGGGACCCCTCACCAAGACCACACAAACTGCCATTATAGGCCATGTGTCTTG
Source organism: Lissotriton helveticus (assembly GCF_964261635.1). Lineage (NCBI taxonomy): Eukaryota > Metazoa > Chordata > Amphibia > Caudata > Salamandridae > Lissotriton > Lissotriton helveticus. Next base: position 160,995,407 of record NC_136072.1, read on the forward strand.
TTGCAGACAAAAGTGAAGAGCGACATAGCACACATCTGTGCCATGCCCATAGCCACTGCTTGTGATATAGGTAAGGCACCCCTACTGCAGGCCTTCCAGCCCTAGGGCAGGGTGCACTATATCACATGTGTGGGCATGTCTGCCAGAGCAGAAACGGCACTGCAATATCTAAGTCCATTCTTGGATATTGTAAGAGCACAGGGAACCATAGAGAGTACATGTGCTAGACACCCTTCATTACGGGTTCCCCAGCACGAGGATGGCTTCACTGTACCCAAAAATGTTTGGTACCAAACATCTTGTCTTAATAAACACACGCTGAAGCCAGTGTTAAGGTTTATTAATAGATGCACATAGGGGGCATCTTGAAGGTGTCCCCTGAAAACCTACCAACTACTGGTGTGGACTCGACTAGTCTCAGCCAGCCTGCCACCACCAGAAATATTTCTGACCTCATGGGGTAACAGCCTTTGCTCTCAGAGGCCAGGAGCACTGCCTGCTCTGGGCGAAGATGCTTCACACCTCCTCCAGGCCGAAGTGGCATTCCATGGTAGAAAGCTTCAAAAGCGATGCCACCTTTCAAATGCAACCTAGGCGTCTTCAGTTAGTGGAGGATGCCAACCCCGCTGTCTTGCTCCACTTTTGGCGGAAGGACAGGTGGCAAAATTAGTTCGATCAGGAGGTGTGCCCACATTCAGAAAGCACCACCCCTAATGTGGGGCAGGTGATATGGACCCCACTTTTCAAATTTCTCCATCTTCTGTTGAAGAGAATTAACCACTTCCGTGCGGCGCCGATTCCGCCCCTGTGCTGGACATTCCAGAACAGGGTGTGGTCGTGACGGAACCGTTCCGTCATCAGCACAGCTCAGCCATGACTGATGACGGAACGGTTCCGTCACAAGCATCGAAGGGGTTAACAAACCAGGATCAGAGTTATGCCTACTTCCCAATAGAAGTGGTCATAGGAGGGTGTAGCCACCCTAAAGGTAGGTAGCCCATTGGATAAATAAAATAACTCAGTATTTGTAAAGCGCAAACTACTCACCCTTACGGGACTCAAGGCGCTGGGGACCTTCGTGGAAATGAAGTGAGCTATTGCCCAGAGTCACATGGTGCTCAGCTGAGCGGCCGCGGGAACGGGGGATTGAACCGTGAACCCTGTGCTCAGAAGTCAGCTGCCCTAGCCTCAGCACCACACTTCTCCACCGTAGTACTCCATTTAACACCCCTAAATTTAGTTGTGCTCCTCTGCCCTGAGGTCAGATCCTTCTGACCTAAGAAGAAGAGAGACACTGAAGAGTCACAAAAAAGCATGGAGAGGAGGATGTGTTACTGACCTGGTGCCAACCCTGCCAACCTGCCAGTTGTCTCCGACTGCTACACCACAGTTGGGTAGTCCTGCAGCTGCACGCTAGAAACACAGGAGGACTGCCTACCTTTGACAAAGAACCAGGAACTCCTTTGGATTGGTAGAACCAGTCCCCTGAACATCGCAAGCTAAGTCCAAAGCAACAACAAAGTGCTTGCCGCTGAGTCAGTCGAGGTGGTGACCTACAGCGAAGTGGCATTCTGAGCCCCTACCTCACTCCCAAGGAGCTTCAGCCTGTGCAGTCCCTTTCAACTTCATTTGCTGCTGCCAAGCTTTGTTGGTAGACAGTTCAGCCACCGACCCATTCAGTCTTCACTCCTACAAGAGAGCACTACACAGCACCTGCGACCAACATCGGAAACAACCCTGCTCCTGTGATTTTGCTTCTCTTGTTTGGTGGTGTTGACTGAGTGGCACAACCATCATTCGTCAATGGATCGATCGAGGAGCATCTCTGGCACAATCGCCTACGGTGATGTTTATTTCTACATGTCCTTGTATCCAGCATCCCTAGGCAAGATAATCGAGAACTGCTAGTTCTACTTGGGTACAGAGACCTCAAAGACCTCTGCTCTGAAAGACTAGAAACCAAATCCAAACCCAAGTGTCCATTGGCACAAGATATGCAAACGCCTGTGTGCTTTTGCCCCAGACTGCAAATGTCTTTGATTGATGGTCCTGTCTGTCACCCGATTTCCCCCATTGCCTGCGATACTAAATTGTTTTACAATGACACAGGTAACCGCCATGTATTCTACATTGACCATCATTGTAAATACTTGATGGTGCTTAAGCATTGTGTACTACAACAGTCTACTACTGCATTTCCGAAATACACTTGCCTAATCATACTATTCTTGTGTGTGTCTCATTTATTGCCTCTGTGATTACAACAAATGCTAGCACTACCCTCTGATAAGCTTAACTGCTCGCCCATACTACCACAAAAGAGAGCGTTAGTCTTATGTACTTGTGCCTTTATAAACCAATCTGGGACACACTCGACACTGCACAATGTACTACTTTTTAGTGCACTATATAGAGAGCCAGCACTGTTGAACGTGTTATGAGCATTCTAAAGTAGGCTTTTCAGAGCGTTGCAGTAGAGGGACTTGAGCTTAAGTCAGTTCTTCATGCTGCTCTACGTGCTTACAGATCTACTCCACATTCTACAACTGGTGAAAGTCCGGCCACTCAGATGTTCGGTAGAGCCATGGAAGCCAAGCTGCCCTATTGGGGCCACTGAAAGAACAATTGATGCTCAGAAAGTTCAACTCACTGACTGATCTTACAAGTCTAGAATGAAAACTTATGCAGACAAACATTGATGTGCTTGGGACATTATGTTTCATAAAGGGGAACCATGTCCTTGTTAAGCAGAGGCGAAAATGCAAATCTGATGCTCACTTCGATGCCGATCCCTTGCACGTTTTGACTATTAAGGGGCACATGATAACTGCTCACCATCCTGGAAAGTTTATGGCAAGGGGTTCCTTACATTTCAAGCATCTGCTTCAGAGTCTGTCAGTTCCAGACATCTGGCGTGAGACTCTGTCACCAGAGGGCCTAGAGAACCCCGGGACTGCATCAGTGGCTAGCTCACCAGTGCCTTCTACAGTTGTTTCTCCTGTGTCTCCTCAGCCTCACACCAGGAAATCTGGAAGAGTGGTTTGAGCACCTCAACGTTTCATTGAGGAACTATGATATATAGGTTTTGTTTGTATTATTAATTTTAAAAAGGGTTAAATGTAGAGTCTTGTGTATTATAGAGCGCAGAACCCTATGGCCCTTAATGGACTCCGTAGTCTAGTAATGTAAGTGATTGTGTGTGGTTTAAAAGAAATCATGATGCATTATGTGGAAGTTACCAGTTACACTCAGTGAGCAAGACCACTGACTCATTGTCAGTGAAATTGCTCTCCCACCCTCGCAGCTCCACCATTAAGTGAGGTGCCCCTGCCCCTGCACTCTTGAGTGTTGGTGATCGAGGCCCTCCTCCACCCGCAGGTTTCCCTGCACCTCATCCCTGGTGGTCCAGTGGACCTCTGTCTCCTTTCTCTCACTCTGCTCCTTCACTTGTTTTTCTACCCTTTCTATCTTTCACCTTTCTGCACCTTTCTGCATCTCTGCTCTTTTGTGCCTTATTTCTGCCCATTTTCCCTTTCTCTCCCTCTGCTCCTTCACTCGTTTTCACTCGTTTTTCTACCCTTTCTATCTTTCATCTTTCTGCACCTCTGCTCTTTTGTGCCTTATTTCTGCCCATTTTCCCTTTCTCTCCCTCTGCTCCATCACTCGTTTTCACTCGTTTTTCTACCCTTTCTATCTTTCACCTTTCTGCTCTGTTCTGCATCTCTGCTCTTTTGTGTCTTATTTCTGCTTATTTTCCCTTTTTTCTTTATCCCTTCTTTCCTCCCTTTACCTTTCCCCGCCGCTGCTGCCCCCGCGGCCCCTCCAGCCCAGCGCGACCGGTCCAATCGAGCTCCCCTCCCCGCTCCCGCCTCCCAGCTGTCCAGCCCTCCCCGACCCCTACTTAATGGCGGCCACTGCGGGGACAGGCGAGCAAGACCACTGACTCATTGTCAGTGAAATTGCTCTCCCACCCTCGCAGCTCCACCATTAAGTGAGGTGCCCCTGCCCCTGCACTCTTGAGTGTTGGTGATCGAGGCCCTCCTCCACCCGCAGGTTTCCCTGTGCCTCATCCCTGGTGGTCCAGTGGACCTCTGTCTCCTTTATCTCACTCTGCTCCTTCACTCGTTTTTCTACCCTTTCCATCTTTCACCTTTCTGCATCTCTGCTCTTTTGTGCCTTATTTCTGCTCATTTTCCCTTTCTCTCCCTCTGCTCCTTCACTCGTTTTCACTCGTTTTTCTACCCTTTCTATCTTTCACCTTTCTGCACCTCTGCTCTTTTGTGCCATATTTCTGCCCATTTTCCCTGTCTCTCCCTCTGCTCCTTCACTCGTTTTCACTCGTTGTTCTACCCTTTCTATCTTTCACCTTTCTGCTCTTTTCTGCATCTCTGCTCTTTTGAGCCTTATTTCTGCTTATTTTCCCTTTTTTCTTTATCCCTTCTTTCCTCCCTTTACCTTTCCCCGCCGCTGCTGCCCCCGCGGCCCCTCCCCCCCAGCGCGACCGGTCCAATCCAGCTCCCCTCCCCGCTCCCGCCTCCCAGCTGTCCAGCCCTCTCCTTCCCCTACTTAATGGCGGCCACTGCGGGGACAGGCGAGCAAGACCACTGACTCATTGTCAGTGAAATTGCTCTCCCACCCTCGCAGCTCCACCATTAAATGAGGTGCCCCTGCCCCTGCACTCTTGAGTGTTGGTGATCGAGGCCCTCCTCCACCCGCAGGTTTCCCTGCGCCTCATCCCTGGTGGTCCAGTGGACCTCTGTCTCCTTTATCTCACTCTGCTCCTTCACTTGTTTTTCTACCCTTTCCATTTTTCACCTTTCTGCACCTTTCTGCATCTCTGCTCTTTTGTGCCTTATTTTTGCCCATTTTCCCTTTCTCTCCCTCTGCTCCTTCACTCGTTTTCACTCGTTTTTCTACCCTTTCTATCTTTCACCTTTATGCACCTCTGCTCTTTTGTGCCTTATTTCTGCCCATTTTCCCTTTCTCTCCCTCTGCTCCTTCACTCGTTTTCACTCGTCATTCTACCCTTTCTATCTTTCACCTTTCTGCTCTTTTCTGCATCTCTGCTCTTTTGTGCCTTATTTCTGCTTACTTTCCCTTTTTTCTTTATCCCTTCTTTCCTCCCATTACCTTTCCCCGCCGCTGCTGCCCCCGCGGCCCCTCCCCCCCAGCGCGACCGGTCCAATCCAGCTCCCCTCCCCGCCTCCCAGCTGTCCAGCCCTCCCCGACCCCTACTTAATGGCGGCCACTGCGGGGACAGGCGAGCAAGACCACTGACTCATTGTCAGTGAAATTGCTCTCCCACCCTCGCAGCTCCACCATTAAGTGAGGTGCCCCTGCCCCTGCACTCTTGAGTGTTGGTGATCGAGGCCCTTCTCCACCCGCAGGTTTCCCTGCGCCTCATCCCTGGTGGTCCAGTGGACCTCTGTCTCCTTTATCTCACTCTGCTCCTTCACTCGTTTTTCTACCCTTTCCATCTTTCACCTTTCTGCACCTTTCTGCATCTCTGCTCTTTTGTGCCTTATTTCTGCCCATTTTCCCTTTTTCTCCCTCTGCTCCTTCACTCGTTTTCACTCGTTTTTCTACCCTTTCTATCTTTCACCTTTCTGCACCTCTGTCTCCTTTCTCTCACTCTGCTCCTTCACTTGTTTTTCTACCCTTTCTATCTTTCACCTTTCTGCACCTTTCTGCATCTCTGCTCTTTTGTGCCTTATTTCTGCCCATTTTCCCTTTCTCTCCCTCTGCTCCTTCACTCGTTTTCACTCGTTTTTCTACCCTTTCTACCTTTCACCTTTCTGCACCTCTGCTCTTTTGTGCCTTATTTCTGCCCATTTTCCCTTTCTCTCCCTCTGCTTCTTCACTCGTTTTCACTCGTTTTTCTACCCTTTCTATCTTTCACCTTTCTGCTCTTTTCTGCATCTCTGCTCTTTTGTGCCTTATTTCTGCTTATTTTAACTTTTTTCTTTATCCCTTCTTTCCTCCCTTTACCTTTCCCCGCCGCTGCTTGGACCAACACCACCTCGGGACCGGACATCGCCATCGCCATCGCCATCCCCCAAGGATACAAGATCTCCAGGAAGGACCGCCCCACCCACCCAGGAGGAGGAATCGCCATCGTCCACAAATCCAGCCTCCGCCTGAGCACACTCCCTGACGAGTCCACAGAACTGATGGAACACCTTCACTTCAAGATACTGGCCAGCCCCAGGGGGCGTGGCTAAGCACGCAATGGCGGAGGTCGCACTAGGGTAGAGCTCCGTGTTCAGCTTCCCTTCCCTGAGCCGATTCTCCGCCAAAATTCATCGCAGCCGCCCGAAACTGCGGGTGGGCCTCCCCGAGACACTTTCAGGCGTTCTGGCCGACTTTCTGTTGGAGGCTCCGACGCGGTCGGCACCGGCCTGTCCTACGGCCCTCCTGCGGGACCTGCTGCCTCCAGGCCGGCGGGGACATTAAGGGAGGACGCAGCTTGGGCCCACTCCACAGGCCCCGGCCGGTGATCCCCGCTCCAACAACTGGGGCCCCCTGGCCGACTGCCGCCGAGCGTAGAACGCCCTCTGTTGGCCCCCAACTCGACTCGCCCTGTTGCTGGGTGCCCGCGGGGGGCCCGGACCGAGGGTGAAGTGGACGCACAGCTCCCATGTCACAGCCACCACGCACCTGGCGCTCCGTGAGTGGCGCGGGCTGTCCTGGCCGCCTGGCGGTACGCCCGGAGCGGGCACGACAAGGAGGACACCACTGGCGGGACGCGGATGGGGTGGCGGACCCGGCTGGCGGGTCTCCCCCTGAGGATGCTGCATTGAAAACGGTGCCACCCGGTGAGTCCCTCCCGCGCCTACCTGTATAGCGGGACCCACGCGGAGACGCCGCCAGGGACCTGCATTGCGCACCCGCTGCTTGAGAAGAAGCTGCCCGGCCCTTCCTCTGGACTGCCACACCGCATGCTGCGGCGGCCGGGCCGCCTCCCTGTGACGGAGGCCCACAACAGCACGCTTCGCGCTGGACCTGCCCGCGGGTGCCTTGCGGGGACAGCGGCTGCCTGAAAGACAGGGGGGACGCGTGGGGGCTGTGGCCTGGGCCTGGACTTGGCAGCCGGACCTGTATTACCCACCCACCAATTGAACTCGGGCCCTGTGGACCCGCGCGCCGCCCTGGCCCCCTGGTCCCCTGCCGCGCCTGAGACAGTGCGGTGAAGCTACGTTGGGAGGAGGCGACGGCCTCGGCCGGAGGAGCGGCTGCTGGCTGACGGACCCCCCGCTTGGCGGTGGAGTGATCCCGGGGGTGCTGCTGGAGTGACCCAGGTGGGGGAGCTGCTGGCCGGGCGTCCCTGCACATGTCCGGAGGTGTGCGGACCCGCACCGGGACTGGAGGTGCCCCGCCGAAGGGTAAGACGGACAAACTGCTTAACAAAATGGCCGCCGACCAAGTGACTGCGAGGCTGGACAGCGTGTTAGCAGCCATGGAGCGCATGGAACAGTCGCTCCAACAGACCAGAACTTCCCTGGAGTCCAAGATTGACAGTGTCGCCGTGGACCTGACCCACCTGCGAGATGACCACCGGAAACTGTCCGATCGGACCAAGACTCTGGAGGGCGCGGTGAAGGAGATCGAACCCAAAGTCACCCAGACGGACAAGCAGGTGCAAGATCTCCTGAACAGGGTGGAATTCCTGGAGGATCGGGCCGAGGATGCGGAAGGGAGGGCGAGACGCAACAACGTCAGGCTCGTGGGGGTCCCGGAAAAATGGGAAGGGAACCATCCTGCCCAGCATGTTGAAGACTGGCTCAGGAGCCTGTTACCCGAAGGCAGGCTATCGCCCTACTTTGTAGTGGAGCGGGCACACCGAGTGCCGACGAGGCCTCACACCACCGGCACTAATCCACGGCCGCTGCTCTTCAGGATACTAAATTATAGGGACCGAGACACGGTGCTGCGAGAAGCTAGACGCCTCGGCGAAATTCGAATTGACAATGCAACAATAATGTTCTTCCCGGACTATACTGTTCAAGTGCAACGTCAGAGACACAACTTCATGGAGGTGAAACGTCGGCTCCGCACCGCAGGCCTTAAATATTCCTTGCTCTTCCCTGCAAAACTGAGGGTGGTGGCAGGTGACAAGACCCACTTCTTTAGCACCCCCGAGGAGGTCAGTGAGTGGCTGGACGAGGGCACGGACACGGCGCCTAGAAAGACACAGGGCGATGCCACGCGGGTCGCGGCGCGGCCGCAGAAACAGAGTACAGCAAACCCAACGCCCGGAGCCGGCGGCACGGCATTCTCCCCCGATGGACCAAATGCTTCAGGAACAACAAGATGCACTCCGGAGAGTCTCCCAGTTGAGTACTTCGCCGTCCCAGGAAACAGCCTTGGGGGACGGCCAACGGACAGCTCCTAGCGATGATGATGAAGCTATTTATGGGATTCCGAACTCTCAGATATCGGTGGACCTACCGGACATCACTCCGCAAACTGCAGATCTGTTTCATTGACTCTGTGCAAGTCATCTGTGAGGCACCCGCCGAGGCGGGGGGGATGGCGGCAGGAGCCGACTGGACGCTGAGGCGCGGCTGGTGCCCGATGCTGCAGGGGAAACCTTCTCCCCCCCCCTGCCTGCCAACTGGACAGTGGACACCCAGAACAGTGAGTACTGCCCCAACGGTGCGGATGGAAGCAGGGTGTGGTAGTGGCGGGGTTGTCTTTTGGCCCGTGCCCCTCCTATACCGCCCCTGACTGTAGGCCACGGTCAATGGGGTGTCCTTCTTGCCTGGGTCCCGAGAAACACACTGCACCTCCTTATACCCTTCCCCTGCCATGGCGGGCTGGTGCGGGGCCCCCCGAGGGACGAATGGCGCCACATTCCGGAACACTGCCATCGGCTGCCTGTTACCTATCTCATATGGCTCAGGGAGGGATCTAGACCTCCCTCCTTGACTGATCACCTGGACTGCCAGAACTGTGCTTAGCGCGCGATACCCCCTGGACTTGAAAGGTTGTCCCTCTCGATCGAGAGTATGGACGGTGGCCCGTTTGGCCACTGCCCTTTTGGTATTTTAGTGGGGTTTACCCACAGTTGGTTATTGTTGTTCTTTGTTTTTCGCCTCCTTAATGTCTTCCTAAACGTTGCGGAGTGTGCTGGGGGGGGTGATTGTGGGGGAGCTGGGAAAGGGGATGCAATGGACCTCCGTTGGGCTGCTGCTCGTGGCTATGGTCGGGGGGGAGTTCACACTGCTAGAATTGCTGCGATAACAATATGCACCTGGAACATTAGAGGCATGCACACACCAGCGCGTCGTTATCAAATATATTCCTACTTGAAAAGGCAATGGGTGCACATTGCGCTCCTACAGGAAACGCACTTGAACGGGGCGGAGGTGGCCGCACTGCGCCGCAGATGGAGGGGGCAACTGTATGCCACGGGATATTCCTCGTTTGCCCGTGGGACGCTACTGTGGGTGAAACCGGGCACTCCCTTCCAAATGACAGATGTCCTCACAGACCCGGACGGGAGGTACGTGTTGGTGAAAGGCCGCTTGGATGGGCAGCCAGTAGTTCTGGCGTCCGTTTACTTTCCAAACCCGGACCAGGGAGGCTTTTTAGCGAGCATTTCGGGGAGGCTAGCACCCTGGCATGGTGTCCCCTGGATACTGGGGGGGGATTACAATACAGTGCTGGATCCCATTCTAGACCGCTCGGCCCCACCCAGGCCGGATGCAGCATCTCTAGGAGCCACGAGGGCACTCACGCAGTGGGCGGCACAGTGGGATTTAAAGGATGCATGGCGCGCTCACAACCCTAATACCAAAACATACTCTTATTATTCAGGGGCGCACGCGCTGCATGTTCGACTCGACAGGTACATGGTAACATCAGAACTGCTGCCACACATCACAGACTCTCAATACCTTGGCCGAACGCACTCGGACCATAATCCACACACGCTGCAGCTGGCTTGGGAGCGCCCACATCCGCCCATCCCCACATGGCGTTTCCAACCTGCCCTACTACTGGACGCCCCCTTTCGGAACTCCCTACAAGCTTGCGTAGCACAATACTTCGTAGACAACTCCGGTACGGCGTCCTCCCCACAGGTCGAATGGGACGCTTTCAAGGTGGTGGTACGGGGACACTGTCTGGGCACGCAGGGGAACATGCAGAAAACACTAGAAGCCGACCTGCGCAGGGTAGAGGCGGACCTGCTCCGTCTGGAGCAGGAAGCGGTGGCAGGAACGGGCGACCAATTAAACGTGGCCCGAGCGGAACACACGACATTACTGGAACGACTAAGACACATTAATTATGCGGCTCACTCGGCGCGCGTACACCAACACAGTGACAAGCCTGGGAGGCTGCTGGCCTGGCTAGTCAGGCAAGAGAACCGCACGGAGCCGGTGTCCGCCATCCGCACGGCTGAGGGAGAGGTGGTGTACACACAGAGTAAGATACACCAAGCCTTTGTGCGTCACTACCAGGCCCTATACAAGTCACAGCTGATGGTCTCATCGGCGTACATAACCGATTACCTCGCAAATATACAACTGCCCTCCCTCACGGACGCACAGCAGGGGGGCCTAGGGGCACCGTTCATTCAGGAGGAAATGCGCGAGGCCATCTTCGCCCTCTCCAATGGCAAATCCCCTGGCCCGGATGGCTTACCTGCCGAATTTTTCAAGGCATGTTCAGACATTCTGATTCCGGAGCTGCTCAAGGTTTATAACGCCGCAATCGAGGACTCAGCGCTCCCGGGCACGCTTAATGAAGCTAACCTGGTCTCACTTTTGAAACCCGGCAGGGAAGAAACGTGCTTGGGGTCCTACAGACCGCTAGCCATGTTGAACACTGACTATAAAATTTTCACCTCCTTACTGGCCCGACGCTTAACCTTAGAGGTCTCCAGTCTAGTCCACGATGATCAGAATGGCTTTATGCCGGCAAGGAGCACCTCCCGTAACATACGCCGACTCTTCCGAGTTCAGGAGGCCGCCGCGTTGCATTGGCCGAGGTCGAGGTGCCTAGTCTTGGACCTTGAGAAGGCCTTTGACTCCGTAGAGTGGCCCTATCTGGGGGCGGTGCTGGCCAGATTTGGCGTGGGTGATGCCTACACGGATATGGTCGGATTACTTTACCAACGGCCCAGTGTGCGTGTGCGGACGGGTGGGCTGCTCTCGGAGGAGGTGCGGGTGCGTAGAGGCACCCGACAGGGCTGCCCCCTGTCACCCCTACTCTTCTCTCTGGCCATTGAGCCCCTGGCGGCGCTACTGCGGGACAGGGGAGCAGGATGGGGGATCCCGCTGGCTGACGGGGTACATATCGTTTCGCTCTATGCGGACGACCTCTTGCTGTATGTACGGGACCTTACCACGGTACCGGACGAACTGTCGATATTTTCCGGACATTCGAAGAAGTATCGGGCCTTAAGGTCAACTGGGCAAAGTCCGGAGTGTATTCGTTCAGCCAGGACCTGCGGGAGTGCGATGTGCACCTCGGAGGTGCTCGACTCACATGGTATCCTACCACCTTTAAGTACCTCGGGATGTACATCTACAGGGACACGCAAACAATACTAGAGGGCAACCTGGTGCGCGCTATCTCCTCGTTGCGAGCCCAGATGGCCTTCTGGAAGACTCTGCCACTGAACGTGCCCAGCAGGATTGCACTATCCAAAATGATAGCTTTGCCTAGGCTGCTATATCACTTCGCAAACCTCCCACTGTATGTCCCCACAAAGATCTTCCGCGACCTGGAATCAATGATCCGTAGCCTGATCTGGAACACCGGGCGCCCCCGCGTAGCCCTGGCGAAACTGTACTCCCCGACTGCTGAAGGAGGGCTGGCAGTTCCTAACATGGAGCTATACTACCTAGCCGCGCAGTTGCAATGGGTGACTTACTGGCTTAGCGGCTCGCACCTGGACGACACGGCCCCTGCTGCCTACCAATGCACCCACACGCAGGTGTGTGCCTTGTTTCACCCCCTGACCAAGGGACCCCGCCCTCTACCCCTGCACGTGGCTGTGGCCCGTAAATGCTTCATCCGTAGCCTAAAATTGACCCAGGGAGTCAGACCATATGCCCCTGCGCTCCCCCTGCTGGGCACCCCCCGGAGGGGTGGAATGGTGACGCCACGCATCCTGGAGAGCTGGACTGAGGTTGGGGTGGAGACCATGGGCGACCTCTACGCGGATGGTGCCATACTCCCATTTGCGGAACTGTCGGAGGGCACGGGCCTGCCAGCGGGGCAATTCCTGCTTCACGCGTCTATACTACGGACATACCCGGAGTCCTGGGGAGATGTTCATGTAGAGCCGCCGATACACCACCTAATGCAATACCTACACGTCATGGGCACCGGCTCTCACATCATTCACTGGCTGGCGCGGGCCCTCCTGATGCACACGCAAAGGTCTACACAACCGATTCGGGATAAATGGGCGGCCCACCGAGGGAGGGATTGGACTGATAAGGAGTGGACCCAGGTACTGGCTGGCCCCGTGAATATCCCACGCAACTCCGGCTTCCGGACGATTCAGTTCTACATACTGCACCAGGCATATTTATCACCGGACAGAATCAACAGGTACTTCATGGTCAACACTGCCACCTGTCCCAGATGCGACCTGCTAGGCGCGGACATCCTACACATGCTCTGGCACTGCCCCTCCCTAGCCGCATACTGGGGGGAGGTGACATCTCTCCTGACACATAGCACAGGCCCGGGGCTGCCACACACAAGGGAGGCTTGCATTCTCGGGCTATACAAAAGAACCAAACTCAATAAGACACAAGCTAGGTTCTGGGACCTAGGCCTTATCACGGCCAAGCGGCTGCTCACCAAACACTGGCAACAAAGAGACCCGCCAATCCCCAAATACTGGTTTGCGTCCTTTACCAACTGGGCTAGAGCAGAAAGCACGGCACTGCACCGGGAGGAGATAGCGGGCTTACGGCAGTTCCCAATAGCGCAGCTCTGGGACGACATCCTGGGTTCCCTCCAGGGGGAGGGCACGGCCAGAGGGCTCGCTCAGAGACCGCCACAATTGGGATAGCACTGTTGGGGTATCCGTGGCGAAGACAAGGACGCGGGTTGTCCCCCCCCCCAGACGCCCCGGGTAGCGGCTGCACCACGCAGCCGACGAGCTGGCTGTGGACCTGGACGACCGCCCACGCGGGGGACCACTACTCCATGACATATTGACATATCCTCCAAGACCCTCTCTCGTAACATCGCACCCACAAGCACACTCTCCCCTACCGCTCCCCCTCCCACACCCACACCTATGTTCATCGTTTCGGACTCTTGTCTCCCAGATATAGCCCTGTCTTCCTCACACGCCACATCCGGAAGACTCACCTGGCTCCCTGTCCAGCCACGGGACTGGACGCAGGTGGAGTCTCCCCTATATGCAACATGGCTATAACATTTACCCGTCTGGCACATCACACACTTCGCTGACAGCCCGTGGGGCCCTACCGCTCTACGTGGCTGTTGTACATCACGGCGATGACAGACTGAACACGTGCACTACTAACCCCTATCCCATTGCAACACCTCCATGGTCTGATGTTACAACCCATGGGTTTCAATGTTGTAGATACCGGAGAGATGCGCGATGGAGCAGCCAAAGATTGGGACACAACGATGAGATTTATTTTGTTTGCAGAGTTAATATGTTTACTTATAAAAAAAGATATAACAAGACGTCATTTGACAGCATAACTGAATATTGAGCACATGTGGCATGGCAGTTGTACTTAAAAGCTCACACACTGACGATACGATCGAAGGAAGTGAACATCCTCCTCCATGCTCCTTTATTCTCTCGTAACACCGTAATGATGCAGCCGGCCCACGGGGTTGTAGGCTTTGCTATATGTACTGCTCTCTTGACTACTAATAAACGTCTTAAAAAAAAAAAAAAAAAAAAGATACTGGCCAGCCCCACCGCCGCCCTCCGAGGAACCCTCATCTATCAACCCCCTGGACCCCGCGGACCCTTCGCCAACTCCATCACGGACATTACCTCCCCGCAGGCCATCGCATCCACCAACTACACCCTGCTGGGAGACCTCAACTTCCACCTCGACAATCAACTGGACCCCAACACCACATGCCTCCTGGACAAGCTCCACAACATTGGACTCTGCCAGATCGTGACCGAGCCCACGCACTCAGCAGGACACACCCTTGACCCCCTCTTCACTACAGAAAACTCCATCACCTTCAGCCACACCACCAAACTCCCATGGACCGACCATCGTTGCGTCCACTTCACCTTCAGAACACCCACCATCCACAGACACCAGCACCTGCTTCCATAAAGAAACTGGACCAAAATCACCGACAACCAGCTCACCTCCTCACTCAACAACTCCACCCCAACCATCGCGGAAAACGACGACCACAACACCGCAGCCCGAACCCTGCATAGATGGATCTCGGACAGCACCAACACCATAGCCCCCCTCAAGAAAAACAACAATACCCGTGCCAAGAAAGCCAGATGGTTTACCACCGAACTTCGAGAGTCCAAGCGCACATGCCGCCGCCTCGAAAAGGCCTGGAGAAACACCAAATCCACAGAAGCCCACAACAACTTCAGAGCCGCCACCAACGCCCACCATCAACTCATCAGAGAAACGAGGAAAAAAGCGATTGAAGACAGAATCTCCACCCACGCACACAACAGCAAGGAACTCTTCAGCATCATCAAGGAGTTCGCCCAACCCACCAGCGAGTCTACCGACATCCCTCCCTCACAAGACCTCTGCGATAAACTCAGCACCTTTTTCCACCACAAAATCAAGAGCATCTACGACAACTTCGACGAAGACAACCAACACACTGAACCCTCACCAACCACCCCCGACAGCCGGAAACCAGCGATTGATGACTGGACAGCCCTCACCATCGAAGACACACTGAAGACAATGAAGTCAATCCACTCAGGGGCCCCCACGGACCCCTGCCCCCACCACATCTTCAACAGAGCCGCCGACACCATCGCACCCATGCTCCGCCACACCATAAACTGCTCCCTGGCGACCGCCTCGTTCCCGGACGACTGGAAACACGCCGAGGTCAACCCCCTCCTAAAGAAACCCTCAGCGGACCCCACCGACCTCAAAAACTACAGACCCATCTCCCTGCTCCCTTTCCCAGCGAAAGTCATCGAGAAAGCCATCAACAGCCAACTCGCCACATTCATTGAAGAACACAACATCCTCGACTCCTCCCAATCCGGCTTCAGAAAAAACCACAGTACGGAAACCGCCCTCCTCGCCGCAACAGATGACATCCGCACCCTACTGGACAAAGGAGAAACAGTAGCCCTCATCCTCCTAGACCTATCAGCGGCGTTCGACACAGTCTCCCACCGCACCCTAATACGCAGACTATACGACGCAGGAATCCAGGACAAGGCCCTCGACTGGATCTGCTCCTTCCTCTCCGGCAGGACGCAACGGGTCAGACTCCCCCCTTTCCTCTGAGACCCCACACCTACCACCTGCGGAGTCCCCCAGGGCTCCTCCCTCAGCCCGACGCTCTTCAACGTCTACATGGCTCCACTTGCCCCCATCGTCAGAACCTACGGACTCAACATCTTGTCATACGCAGACGACACCCAGCTCATCCTCTCCCTATCCAACGAGCCCAACACCGCCAGACGCAACTTTCGAGAAGGCATGGAAGCCGTCGCCAAATGGATGAAAAACAGCTGCCTACAACTAAACACCAACAAAACAGAAGTACTCATCATGGGCCCAAACCCCGACGCCTGGAGCGACACCTGGTGGCCCACTGCCTTCAGAAACCCGCCAACCCCCACAGACCACGCACGCAACCTGGGAATCATCCTGGACTCCGAGCTCAAAATGGACCGCCAGATCAACTCTGTCTCATCTTCCTGCTTCCACACCCTCCGCCTCCTTCGTAAGACCTTCAAATGGATCCCCCTCGAACACCGAAAGACAGTCACTCACGCCCTGGTCACCAGCAGACTCGACTACGGCAACGCACTCTACGCCGGAATAAACAAAAACATCATCCGCAAGCTACAGAACATCCCGAACGCCGCCGCAAGACTGGTCCTTAACATGCCAAAACACTGCCACATCTCCCAGCACCTGCGCACACTCCACTGGCTCCCCGTCGAGGCGAGAATCACCTTTAAGAAGCTCACCCACGCACACAAGGCTCTCCACGGCACCGGACCAGCATACCTGAACAGCCGGCTCAAATTCAACGCACCCCAAAGGACCCTACGATCAGCCCAGCTCTCCTACGCCGTGGTCCCCCGCACCAGAAAGACCAGATCGGGAGGCCGCTCCTTCTCCTTCCTCGCGGCCAAAGCATGGAACGCCCTTCCGCTCCACCTCAGACAGACAACATCGCTCCCCATCTTCGCAAGAAACCTCAAAACCTGGCTCTTCGACAGACCCCCTCCTTGATGGAATGGAACCTGCACCCCCCCCCCCCACCCCTAGCGCCTTGAGACCCTTACGGGTGAGTAGTCGCGCTTTAACAAACTCCTGATTGAGTGAAATAAAGAAGTGTATACCGAGCTCCATATGTGGTGTAATTCATGTGCATGCTATCAGGCTGGGGAGGACGCAACAGAAAGCACAATGCGATGTACCTGAAATCAGCAGCTGAGGAAGGACCTTGAATAAGGAACGATACCCTGGAAATTACAAAGCTCTATGTTTGTGAATGCGAGCATTTAATATATTCCAAATTGTGATAGCAGTATGTGGCTGTAGTTGTACTTGTGCCAAGTGGCTATAATGCCTCACTGCTTTCGTTCATTAGTTTGTCCTCCTTCCTACCTTCCCACTCCTTTTTGCATGTTTCCTTCTTTTTTTTTCCTTGTTAATTCTATTTGCTGGTCTTAAATCTCAACCACCAAGCGTGGACCTTGCTTAACCACAGTAATGGAGAATATCAAGTGTCTTCCTCTGTCATTCTAAATCTGTTCTTATATTTCTGTTCTTATATTTCTACAAACCCAAAAAAAGGTCTGCCATCCAGGCACGGTGCGTCCATTGGGGCGTAGGGGCGAAGCCCCACTAAGCCCCATGGACCCACCACGTCGTCACTAGAAGCCAAACACAATTATTTTAAAAAATCGCGCTATCTGCCGGCCGGGAAACCGGGAGACACCCGACCTTCCCGGAGTGCGCAGGGGGGGGGGGGAAGGATCGGGCTGCTGCAGCTGCGCAAGTGTATTTTTGGGCACAAACATGCCCGCGCATGCGCAGATCGTTTTCTTGTGAATTCCCCCTTAGAGAGGGGACCAGGGGGCGGGCCGCAGCCCCCGGGGTTACACAGGGCGACTGGGCGAGGAGTCATGGTGCCCCCCCAGCCAATCCTGGCGCAGGATTGGCTGGTCACTACATAGCCCGTTTACATATCCCCTGACTGATAGCACGGCCGACTTTGGTGCTGGGAAACCAGGTTCGAGCCTCTTATCGAACCATAAAAATGTATACATGACTTACTTTGGTGTTAAATAAATAGATATTTTAAAAAACAAATAAAAATGATGTTCCGACTAAGGTGTGAAATTGGTGTTGAATAAATACATGTTTTTAAAAACAATTAATATTAATCATGTATCATTGGTGCTGGAGTACAAGGTTCGAGACTGGTATTAAACACCGACAAGCTGTGTGCTAAGTTATATGGTCATAAAAATACATGAATGATGGATGCAGGATGGGTGGATGCATGAATGGATGCAGGATGAATGATGGGTGAATGGATGGGTGGATGCATGAATGAATGATGGATGCAGGATGGATGCAGGATGGGTGGATGGGTAGATGAATGAATGATGGATGCAGGATGGATGCAGGGTGGATGGATGGGTGCATGAATGAATGATGGATGCAGGATGGGTGGATGGATGGATGGATGATGGATGAATGATGGGTGGATGAATGGATGGGTGGATGCATGAATGAATGATGGATGCAGGATGGGTGGATGAATGATGGATGCAGGATGGATGCAGGGTGGATGGATGCGTGCATGAATGATGGATGGATGGGTGGATGCAGGAATGGATGCAGGATGGATGATGGATGGGTGGATGGATGGATGGATGCATGAATGAATGAATGATGGATGCTGGATGGGTGGATGGATGGGTGGATGAATGAATGATGGATGCAGGATGGATGGGTGGATGGATGGGTGCATGAATGAATGATGGATGCAGGATGAATGATGGGTGGATGAATGGATGGGTGGATGCATGAATGAATGATGGATGCAGGATGGGTGGATGAATGAATGATGGATGCAGGATGGATGCAGGGTGGATGGATGGGTGCTTTAATAAATGATGGATGCAGGATGGATGGATGGATGGATGGGTGGATGCATGAATGGATGCAGGAATGGATGCAGGAATGGATGATGGATGGGTGGATGGATGGGTGGGTGGGTGGATGGATGCATGAATGAATGATGGATGGGTGGGTGGATGGATGGGTGGATGAATGAATGATGGATGCAGGGTGGATGGATGGATGGATGGGTGCATGAATGAATGATGGATGCAGGATGGGTGGATGGATGGGTGGACACATGAATGGATGCAGGAATGGATGCAGGATGGATGATGGATGGGTGGATGGATGGGTGGATGGATGCATGAATGAATGATGGATGGATGGATAGATGCAGGGTGGATGGATGGGTGGATGCATGAATGAATGATGGATGCAGGATGAATGCAGAATTGGTGGATGGATGGGTGGGTGGGTGGGTGGATGGATGGGTGGGTGGGTGGGTGGGTGGATGGATGGATGCAAGGTGGTTCGGGCTCGCTCGCTGCGCTCGCTCGCTACGCTCGCTGCAATATGCAAATTAGTTTTCGCCCCACCACTTTCAAATGTCACCAGCCGCCCCTGCTGCCATCAATAACACGCAACAGTAAGAACGAGATCTTAAAGTCAACGGCAAATATAGTGGGAAATATTATTTACATTTGACAAAGAAAATAGGTGACCTGTAACCTTCCTAAGCGCGACTTTTCCAATTGCTCCTCTTTGAGAACAACCCATTCCCCAAATGTGTCTATCATCGGAGAATATCACCTCTGTTTCAGATTTAAAATGGGGCACTTGTGTGTATTTTTTTAGGATCAGCCCCTTACACACCTCTTTGGTCCGTCACATTTTCAACGGAGGGTTAAAACCCAATATTGGCCTCTTTACTACTTCCACTCATAATTCACAGTACCCCATGCAATGCAACATGGAATTAATAGCATATCCCTAATTTGGATAAGAGAGCGTGCATGCTTCTTTCGCCATTTGATGGACACTTCCTAATTACTTTAATGCGATGTTCACCAACCTAAGCACAAAAATGCTGGTCATCTCGTCGGACTGAAATTATTCAGTAAAGCAATCTTGGGAAACGAGCCCAATCCCTTTAAAAACGTCGATCACAGCTGATTGCTCGAGCTGTCAGATCCACCCTGTAAAGTTTCAGCCGCTGGCAGCTCTCCATCCCCAGGTGCTGAGCGGCTGCGAGGTTCCCAGAGCCCCTCGGCCCCAGCCCTGACATCCCCGGGTACCCCCTCCCCCTGACCCGGCCACCCACCCGCACAGCTGGGCCAGCCAGCGGCGGCTCTTTTACCTGGCATGAACGCCGCTGGCCGTGTGTCCTCTTCCCCGCAGCCGCCTCCTCAGCTTCCCAGCGCCGTGGCGCAGACACTATTGCAGGCCACACCCCCTCCGCCAACCGCCGTCTGGTACCCGGCGCTGTCTCGCGGCTGCAGCCCAGTCAGCCCGTCTCGACTTCCGCCATCTTCTCTGCCCGCGAGAAGGAGGGCCGTGCGCATGCGCGGCAGAGAGTACCTGCCGGCCAGGGTCAACGCAGCAGGGCCTGGCTGCGTCAGGGGGCCCAGGTGGCGGCTGCCTTCCCGGGCACCTGGTAGGGCATATAAGGAGGCCCAGGCCACGTTTACCAACTGGAAAATCTCACTTAAAACAACAAAACGCAGCAGCCCCCAACAGAAGGAGCGCGGTGCTCAAGCACCCCCAATACCGTTAATTATTGAGTTTAGAATGCTTTATTGAGGTTATAGTCAATGTAAAACATCAATACAGATTCTGATAATGACAAGGCATTGCCAAAGTAGAACATGTTATTGTTATGTATAGATGTGTAGAGATATTATCAGGCAACATCCTAATAGTAACAAAACTATACTGAGTACAGGGGCATTTTTAGAAATACTGTTAATTCCAAGTAGTCTCAAAGTAGTGAACGGAGGGGGCTTTCGCCGGGACCTAAAATGCGATTTTTTACTAGTTATTGGGAATGGAACAGACGTTTTGGAAATGGAACATGTCTTTGCCTTTGGGACGTTGCCCATTCCCATGCACGAGGATAAAAAGTTGCAGCCTGTACTACAGCCAAAGTTTGCACAGTCGTGGATTTATGGATTTAAATGAACAGTAGTATGTTGTGTTTGAGGCGCGAAGTTTTTAGCATCAAGCGGCTTTCCGACTTCCCGCAGTTGCTGAATAGCAAGCCATGTGTAAACGAAAGTGCTCAGGGGGGATCACAGTATCTGTAATACGGATTCACATGGATAAAAGATTTCCCACTTAAAATCATAAAGTGTACAAGGGAGGAAGCCACGATTGGAAAACTAGTCATGTGCCCGGCGGGCCGCATCTTTGGTGTTGTCGGGCAGCATGATTATTTTGTAACAATGTACACACAAAATGTAACAAATGAAAGTGAAACGTTATTTTGTGTCCTTTTATGAAGCCCCGAGCCACTGTTTCCATAAACGTTAGGTTTGCAGGCATCTCCATGTTTTCCTATATTTTTGTTCTTGAACCTGAGCACCACAATCATTCGGAAAAGACTGGACAAAAGTCGTTGTACTGAAATGTTAGTTATTAGTTATCATGATGCTGAACAAACATGATCAATACCGAAAATTACAATCCAGTACAGTATAAGATCCAATGCATTTTTTTTAATTGACCAAACACCAATGACAAAGCTGTTGGTCCTTTATAAAGTGTTTATGTAAATATACTTTTTGGGGTTAATGTTTTTTGGCGCAGGCGATTGAATTACAATGCTGCATTGAAACACACGCCGTACATTTAAGAAGAACAGGGTTACCAGTAACCTTTTAAATACATACACAGTTATTAGATTTAGAGAACAAAAAGTTGTTGAGTAACTGTGAAAAGAGAAAAAAATAACATTGAATTGAATGGACAGTGGATTCAACTGTAGCAGCACAACAAAAGTGTACCTGGTAGAGTTCCGAAGTGACAATGCTACATTGTGGCATTAATTGTTTTTCACACGGTATCGCTAAAGTCCTATTTCCTTTACCGTGAAATTGTCCTCACTCCATGGGCTGAAAGTCAGGAAAGAATGAATAGCAACTTGGAAAACACACACTTCAGTAGAAACTTAAAAAAGTAAAGTTGATTACCTTCCTCTTCCGTCTTCCTCGTCACTCACAGTCACCCAGGAACATGACTTTGACGAGAAAGACTATGTCTCGGAGTAATAAAGATTACCGGTAGGTAATCGAATCATATATACTGGTCTTCTGACGAGCCAACGGCATCCCCCATTTCAGCATTGAGGTAAATGTGAATAATGTAAGATGAACGCCTGCTGAATAAAGACAAACTTCCCGGATTGTTATGTATTAACGTCAAAACAAAATAAAATGCTTATTAGGTATTGGTGTCCCTGTGCGCTAAAAATAAACTTTTTATATAGGAATAGCTACCGTGAAATAGTGAACTCTTTTTCCAATTGCAGTTCGTGTTTGGATTGTTAAATAACGCATCGCATAATTTAGGGTGTTTAACTGAACGTTCTAACTTTATGCAAACGTAAAGAATACTCACTTGAAGTTAATAATAATTCGTTTTTTTGGGTGACATGGAAATTAAAAGTGCTCACTGGTCAGCGGGAGGCAGTCTGTGAAACTGTGTGCACTTTGAAACGACAACGTGTTTGACGAATGTGGTGTCATCGCCAAGGCAAGAAGAACACGGTGAGGTAGGTTTAAAGAGGGAAACACTTTTGCTTTCTACTGGCTGCACAAGTGGCGAGAGGTAGACATTAATTATTGTACAATTAGATTTGCACGTCATACTTAAAGGAACAGCGAGAAAGAATGGCCGACTGGACATCTACCCCAACACAACAGCCGAAAGTCATGCTAGGAGGCTGTGGTAAGCACACAGTGCTGATTTCTAACATCATAAAGTGCTAGTTCGAACAGAAATACTCTCGCCAGCACTTTTATAGCGCACAAGGCAATCTATATTTAGGCGCTACACTAGCTGTCACTTACGCCCAACTCGATCGTCCTGATGTTATTGACTTCTCAAAAAAGAAACCATTGAGTGGGCGCTGCTATGAATAGAACCGTTATCTCACCGGAGAAGTGCGGAACCGACCACGCTGTCTACTACATCCTGCTGTCGGACCTGCGAATGTCCTCGCTTTTGGATTCATATTTATTTTGTCTGACAGCGCCTATTGAAAGAACTATGTGGCACATGTGGAAAGAGTACCCTCAAATCTATATCACGTAAAAAATAAGTAGAGATATTCTTGTTAATTTCACGGTACCCACCGATAAAGTTTTTAAAGATCGGAAATAGAGTGCAAAAGTAGAGAGAAAGAGGGGGCGGGCCATGATATAAAAACTTTAGGGACAAACCCACCACTGTGATCACCCGGCTCTTTTATCTCTTGGTTCAGAGAAAACAATTAATTCACTTTAAAGCCGACATGTACTAAGAGGAACATCGAGTGGATTTCTAGGTACATTTCATTCCTGCAACATATTCCAGTTTGCTATGAACGTGTCTAGTGTTTCAAACAAGCGCGCGGTTCCAGGAAAAAAGAAACAGCAGTCGGACTACAAGAATTAAAAGCCAAGTTAAGGCTTGTGTTCTGCCGCGCCAGTGTCGCTGAAACATTGCTTAACCCGCGGAAGCTTGAAATATCGCGAGCTCTCAGTAATAATAATAACCAAACCGCCTGATATTTTTTTCCTTCATGCTGCGGTATTCGCGCGCGCTGCCTGCGAGCCCTTGGGATTTCTGTACACTTTTATTTATTTATTTATTTTTATTTAAGGCGATTTTCTATGGCGCGAACGTTACCCGAAGGTGTCAGAGCGCTTTACATAAGAACCGGTTGCGATACATAAGGATTTAGGATTACATGAGTGGGGGGCGGGGGTGTGCCATCCGTGAATGCAGGAGCATTTGCATTTCAAACCAACATGGTGATGTGAATAGCGCTCTGTACTCTTCTGTGACCCCTCCCACTAATTTAAAGCAGAATCGATACCGCAGGCCTTGGGCCTCCCAGTACTTGCGAAAATCTACTATTTGTATATGTATATAGAGATAACTCTAACCACTAGTTTATGTAGTAGACCTTTGTACTCACTACCATTTCCTATGTGACTCTTAGACGATGTTTGACTTCAGATACCTAGCTGTCTCTGCTGTTAGTAACTGAAAACACGTCGGGGCTTATTTAAAAGCCCTTTGCGCAGCCGGTGCGTCACTCTCTCCCACGTTTAAAGTGACGCACCGGCTGCGGAAGCGGCTTGTAAATAAGCCCCTTTATGATCTCCGTGCTGGTTGCAGTGGTTGCGGGATTCTTTCCTCCACGTCACACCCACAGGTACAGGCGGGTATGGAAAGTGCGTTCAAATGCCAGCTGCAGTGGTTTAGAAAAGGAATGGGATGGAAAAATAACAATTTTATGCAATCGAGTATCTTGCATTAAACATTTTGGTTGCTTGCATTTCTTGATCGCTTCTTCACCACAGCACCCTTTCCTTCCATTGCAAAGTATCCCCATACCACAACACACCATATGAAATGAAAAAGTAAAGCACAACTTTCCGGTAGCCTTTTTGTGAGATCCTGATCTGTAGTTACTTGAAAAGACCAGTCAAGGCAGATATGAGCATAAAAATGTAGGTTTAATCCTTATGAAGAAGATCCCATTCATATCCCAGCAGCTGAGCCCAGCAACAGTCTATACAGTTTTTAATACAAACATTCCAACCCACCAGTGACATGGGTGCCACTGCAGTGACTACATTCTATTGTCACTATGGAGAGCACCAGCAATCCAAGACACAGATGCCACTCTTTGCTCTCTCCTTGACTAAGAAAGGGGTATAACAGGGCAGGCCCTGCCCTGTCCTAAAGCTTGTGCCTGGCCTAGTGAACAGACGGGCCATCTAGGGCCCGTAGGGGACATGGGCCCCCAATAAGACTGCAGAGGAATGTAGTCTATTTGAGACAGGACCCCTGGAACACGGAGGCAGGGCAGGCATTGTTGCGTATATGAGAGAGAACCTGCGCTTCACTGGCGAATCCATTGAGTTTGATCCAAGGAGGAGAACTTATGCTCTCAGGTAGCATAGATAACTCTGAAGACCGCCTGACCTTCTACACGCCCACCCGCCAGCTACGGTCCACCAGCCTCGCCCTCGCAGCCGTACCACGCATCCGAAGAGCCACCGCCGGAGGAAGATCCTTCTCTTACCTGGCTGCCAAGACTTGGAACTCCCTCCCCATCCACCTTCGGCTGACCCAGGACCATCTCGCCTTCAGGAAACAACTCAAGACCTGGCTGTTCGAGCAGTAGCATACCCCTCCCCCCAAGCGCCTTGAGACCCTCCCGGGTGAGTAGTGCGCTATACAAATGGCATGATTGATTGATTGATTGAAGAGGCAGATTCCTGCATTTCATGTCAGCCCCGCCTGTGTTCCTTTGAAGAATAGAGAAATCAGTTATTTTCACCATTCAGTTGCCTCGTTTTGTGCCTTCCCTTGCCCTCTCGGATACACAGCTTCAGAGTATGCCTTCTCCTGGATCCAATATAAAACACTTCAGAGCTTAATGGGAAGGTCCAGACAACACAGTTTTCTCCGCACTGAATAGCTCACAATACGAAGAAGCATCCAACATCCAACAACAAGGGATTCCTTTCCCATGCCCAATGGAAAGCACTCACAGGAGTAGTTTTAAGCAAAGTGCTTTATTGTGCAGACCCCACTGCACTGACAAACGCGTTTCGCCTTTCGGCTTCTTCAATGTCAGTTTTTTGTGCAAACACAGCAGTATTTCGAATCTCAGTATGTCACATGCTTTTTCATGAATATTAAGGATGGACTTACAAAACATTTTTGGTAAAATTCATGGCGGCCATATTTGAGTATGTTTTTGACAATCAGTGATACCACTCAAAAGTGTAAAGTGCTATAGTGTGTTTAAAATGTGAAACCAAATATACAGGGAGAGTAAAAATATCTTAATTGAACATTTGCGGTCAACTTCAAGGACCATTGATTTCAAAGCATTCATTTCATATTAGAATTGCTAAAAACAATTGTTTCAAATGATATATTCATACATATATAGAAATATTTACATTGTTCACTCCCTTGTATCATTTATTTAGCCCTGAATGGGCATCTATGCGTCTGTGTGGAGAAGATACGGTACCTATGTTATGTTTTGTCCTTTCTCCAATGAATGGAGCATCTCATTAAACCTGGTCTTTACAGATATGTACCCCCTTCACTCCAAATGGACCCACAACCTTTCGTCGTTGTTGAGCCTAATGGGAGCCTTGGCTTGGAGATCGATGATGTATTTCGATTCCAACATCCGGGGTTTTTAACTCTATCACCACCCCTTTCCCCTCTCTGTACCTGATCTATACAGTAAAACTTTAGGAGGTCCCGATTGCTTTGATGACATTTCTCAAAGTGGCGTGCACTGGATAGGTGGTATCCTTGTTAGTTATCGTGCGCATATGCTCAAGGAAGCGTTATTTCATGGGGTGAATAATGCTCCCTATATACCATTTGGAGAAAGGGCATTCTAAGCAGTAAACTGTAAAATCTGAGTTACAGTTCAAAAGCTGTTTGATAGTTCTAAGAGGCCTAGTGTCCCCTGGTCTCCCCTTGTAGTTAATGACTTTATTACTGTGTTTACAAGCTTTGCAATGCCGACATGGATAGAATCCCACTATGTTTATTTAGATTTTATTTGGGAGCTGCATCATAGTGACTATGAATAAAATGGTCACTTAGAGATTGGCAGCGTTTGTATGTGATGAGAGGGCGGATTGGAAGATGATTATTTATTCAGGTGATGTTGTGAAGCTTGACTCTGCAGCCACGTGGACCAGGAGGTGTCGACGACAATCAGGAGCTGGATACTGACTGTCCCACAAATGCTCTCGCTGTCAGCGGTGTCGGCTTCCGGATTGGAGTCAACAAGCCTTGACAAAGGCAACCCATGCAGGAATCAAAGATGGCGTCTTGGTCAGACCAGCAAGGTCTGAGGGTCTTCTCTTTTTCAGGGAAGCAAGGGCCAGTCGGGAGCAACCAGACCAGTGGTGTAGATTCAAGGTTTCGTCGTCACAGAGGCCACTAGCCAATGGGCAAGTGACCGGACAGACGCGTCAAGCAGGAAAATGCAGACGGGCCCACGCAGAACTCGTGGAGTGTGGAGGGCTGATCTTCCGTGCAGTTGGTGCTCAGGGCTGGGGCTTCTCAATCCCCAATGCACAACTTTGAGGGTGCCTCAGAAGTTGCACAGAAAGCAATTTGCTGCCTTTCCAAAATGGCCGGTCCCATGTCTATCGTCGCCTCCACGGGTCTCGGCTCTGCTGTGACGCTGTTGGAAGTCTGGAAGTCTAGGTCTTGTCAGGCTCTGTGCTCGGGCTCCGGCGGGAGAAGCAAACCATTGATCGCTTGATGGTGCATGCTTTTGCAGGGTGGTCACTCCTTGACCACAAGGGAGATTCTTCAGTCTTCTATGTCGAGTAGAATGTCGAAGGTCCAGAGTTTCATTTCAAGTTTCAGTCAGGATAAATTTAAAGTCTTGGGACTCAGCTCCTACCTATATACCAAATTTAGGGGCTGGATTACCTGCTAGGTCCCTGCTATGGGTGGGACCCAGGAAGGGGGTGGTTACACCCCTTTCCCTTTGTCCAGTTTCGCGCCAGAGCTGGGGCTGGAGTGCCCCAGCACCGGTTTGAACTGGACTATGCATGGGACACCTTGTGTGCCCCAGGCAGTGTCTCATTTCATTCAGCCCTCCCTGCCCCAATACACTATGGCCTGTCTGGGTGGTGCTAGCACCTCCCAAGACAGGAAACCTATTGTCCAAGCCTCCCTCGCTGGAAGGACTCCCAGCAGCAGGAGGTCAGACTTGTGTCTGTGGCAGCAGCATACATTTTGTGATGCTGAGGCTCTGGTTAACTTTAACCAGGATTAGTAGGAACAACATGTCTTCTCCCTCTAGAAGGGTGGAATGCTACCCCCGTCGCCAAAACTGGCGAGGGGGTAGTATTCCAAAGCGTATGACACCTTACACGACATGTTTTGATAAAGCCAAACCAAAGTTAGCATTTAACCGCAAGGTTCATAATGCACTTAAGAGTATATGGCAGCGGTTCCCAAACTGTGCGCCGCGGCACCCCGGTGCGCCGTAATGAGGTGCCAGGGGCGCCGCGCGCACGATGAGGGAAATTGCATGCTAGCCAGTAATGGGCAGGGAGGGAGTGGGTATCAGAGGCTCAACTAGAGCCAAATTTCGGCGGCAGGGCTGAAGCTTTTTGCAATAGGCTGAGTGGAGCTGCGGGGGTCTTAGAAGGGGTGAAACAACAAGAAAGCCTCATTTACATGCAAACTGTCTTTTAAAGACCTGTGAAGTGCTCGGGCGGCTGTTTGTGTCCTCGGGAAGCTGTATCAGCCCGGGCTGACACACACAGACGAGAGGGGCGGGTGGGGGGAGGGGGCTCAAGCTCTTGGAGTACAATGGGTGTTGCGCTGGTGGGTATGTGTTGTGATAGCCCACCAGCTCGTTTTTGGACAGTGGGGTCACTGGGTCACACTGTGACTGACTGTGTGTGGTGCCCCTGTCTCAAATTACGTTCCATGCCAGCAGCATCATCAAGGTCAGCAGAGCCACTTTGATAGTCTGTGGGTCATGGTGTGATCTGTACCACTGACTGCATAAATAAGACTGCTATTTGTGACATAAGAAATAAACCATTAACCCAGAGAGGTCCGCCCCGGTTAGCGCGCAGCTTATTAGTGTTTGAGTGGAGTTCACTTTTTAAATATTACAGTTTTGTTCACAATGCGCTATACTTGTTTGTGTTAAGTGGTATTTACTCTGTCCTATGCCTATTTCGCTAGTCTTCATTGCTTGATATTGTGAGAGAGAAAGTGTCACTCATAGTCACTAAAATGTCACTCATAATTAAACTGAATTTATGAACCTGTCACACATAGAAATCGGAAACCTTGGCAGCTATGGTCGAGCATTGTGTTGGTCAGGCAATTGCTGCTCAAATCTGCGTGCAGTGTGAAAGGTTCTCATTTCGGAGAGAGAGAAGACTGGGTGACAGTAACAGTGGGTCATGGTGGCACTTGTGATTTATAGCTGTACAAAGCTGTACTGTGAGGCAGAAAGTGCGTTGATATTTATTTGGCTGAGAGGTGCCGTTGTGTTCTTGAATTTCAAGAGCAGAAAGAAATGTATGCGAATGGCTGGATTACGAGTTTGGGGTCAATCTGAGTGTACATTGTGAGGTTTAGAGGCAGAAGGGTGACTACTTTAGGCTGCAGGGGTTAGGCTTTAGATGGGTGCAGGGGCCTGTCTGCTGGTTCCAGAGTGGCCAGGGGGACGGCTGCCTGCTCCACAGTGCCCAGGGGCCAGGCTGGGCGCCCGAGCTGCAGGAGTTAGAAGCCTGCAGGGGTCACGCTGAAGTGCTACAGCCTGCAGGAATTTGATGGTGCGGGGGTCAGGCCAGGCGATCCAAGCTGCATGAGTTATATTTATATTTGTCAGAAACATGGGTTGCAGAAGTGGGCTGTGTACAGAGTCTGTCCAGGATGGGAGGGAGGTAGGGTGGCAGCAACCGGCAGTCAATCGCCCATGATGGGGATTTTAGAAACAAACGCCTGTTACTGGAATTGTAAAAGGTCGCCTCTCAAGGGACTATTCATGGATTCTTCTGAGAATTAGATTTAAGTTCTAAAAGGCCACACTGCGGTGATGGGCCTGTGGTCTTTGATCTTGTAGAAAGCTGACGTGGGCCCTTGCTCAAGCACGGAAAACGGTCCTGATACCTTGGGTTGGCAGTTTAAGAGCACCTACATTTGGGGTCGCAGAGCAGTGGGTCCCTCAGAGCTCTTGGCCCTGGTGCCCCTGCCCCGGCTGCACTATTGAACGTTACGCCCCTGCCGTGGCATCTGAAGGGCAGGAGGAAGGGCACATTGCCTCAGCTCCCCGAAATGAAGCCAGGAATACAGAGAACCTGGAAGGTGAATTAACTCAATAAACAAAAGTCAGAAATGAGAAATGATATACACATTCGATGTTGTTCTACAACATGGTGATAGTGGCAGCACGTTATAAAGCATGAGGGGGCTGGGGTTACCACAGACACCAGAGGTCTCTTCGTACAAATGGAGGGGTTTAACCAGTGTTTTAAGTGGGATCCAGAGGGGGGCTGTGGGTGTGGGGGGGTCTCTTAAAGGGGCGTGGTAAAAAAATGGTGGGAGCCACGGCCAACTGCCAATTAGGTCAAGGGAGCCACAGGGCAAAAAAGTTTGGGAACCACTGGTATATGGTATGGCTATATCCTAGAACAAAAGTAAATAAAAATCAAGGAGGCCCCCTTCTGTTTAAGGTCTGGGACCAGGGGAAAAGGTCAAGAAAAAGCACAGAAGTCCCTGAGGGAGCCACAGAAATGGTCTCAGGTATTCACCAATGCCCATATGTTACCTATATTTTATGATAATACCAATCTCACAATGATCAAAGCCTCCAATTCCCTACAGAGTACCTCAAGGCGTATTGTGGATATAACAACTGGATGATTACAGCTCACAATCTTATCAATTTTGCAGTAATTCAACATATAATTAAACATGTAAAAACAAGCAGAGAGAAAAAACTATTCTATAGAGTTGTGAAATATATGTATTTATTCAGTAGTTTTTACATTTATAATTCCATGGACCAGACTGACCAGATGCATACAAAATACATGAAATACATTTTTTTTAATAAAAACACAGTATACAGTAATAGTTTAAAATGTTCATGAGGAACAGGTGTCGACGCGTCGTTTCGGTTGAAATTCAAATTAAAACCTTCATCAGGACAGTTTCTCACTATCTGAGGGTTATGATTTTCTCAGAAGTAGGTAAAGTAAGCCTGTTTCCTGGATTGGGCACAACGGAGCTAGGGCGATATCCTGCTTTCTATATTCTAGATAGACCTTGATATGCCTTGATATAGTTTACTTCTGGTTCACGCTAGTTTAACAGGAGCCACCGGTATCGGGTTAATTTTTTCACTTGAGTATTTCAAGTATGGCTATATGGCAAATCGCTGTAGTCACGGGCCCTTTCAGTTGGCTTTTCGTGTCAGGTTTACTGATTAGGGGGTTGACCTCCCAAATAAATCTGCGATTTCCTATTGCATAGAATCGGCCTCCCTGCTCCTGTTACGACAGCGTATCGGGGGTTCTGTATATCGAGGCATCCGTTTTGATTTAAATATCCTGCCCCCTCCTGTTGCTGGACACGTAATTCCGCCCCTCAGGTGAGTACCAATCGCAAACACTTCCTGCAGGCTGCTTGTAGTGCGCTGCCTGCAAGACCCAGAATGCATCATTCCTAGCAGTTTTGCTGTTTGCGGGAGTGAGTATTGTGCCAGCAAGTTGATATGCCCCCAAGTGGAGTGCGTCCGCCGAACATCAGCTGCCCCCTCCGGTATATATATATATATATATATATATATATATATATATATATATATATATATATATATATATAAGCAACAATATATTATATATAATATATACATATATATGTATATATATATATATATAATTATCAAGTACAATTCTTCTTCTTCGTATTTCCTTCGCAGGACACCAATGAAGAGCACGGACCACAGTATTCTTGAAATACCTTCAGTCTATTTCATCACTTTGTACAAACAGAAGGGGCAGCCATGACGCGTTTCGTCCCTAGCTTGGGACTTGATCACATGACGCCATACCACCTATTGCATTCGATTAAATAGCATCTCACTTTTTTTACTTTTTTCTTTTTTTCAGTTTTTTTCTTTTTCAAACAAACAAGTGTGCTCATTGGTTTGTGAACATCCTACACCTTTTAAAGTGCTAATGACAGTGCTCACTTACATCCAGTAGTTTATACATGCCATTCAAAGTGAAATGTTATAGTTTTTTTCGTGTTTTCATTCTCAATACATTACATCAATTGTACATGGATGTTCAAAATCCAGTTAGAGGATACACTATCAACTTCAAACCCTACTGTTCCAAACAAATGTTTCGGTATTATGGCTTAAATGCATTGGCACATCGAGCATTGTTGTACACTTTATGGCTTTGTGCTGGCTGGTCATGAATTAATCCACCTATTTTAGCTTACACTTATAGAACCCCTTCCTTTGCGCAAGCCAAGAGCCCTTGGGTTGCGGTCCACTCGGGTCATTCTCCACGAGGGCATCTTTCATAGACGTCCCCCTTCTATAGGTTATCATTGGGTTTTTAGGGACAGTCATACCGATAATTGGAGCTTGTTTGACAAAATGCCAATTCCGTTGGATAATTTTTCTCACCGCTAGGTGTTCCTTGTTGAAATCTAAACTGAATCTGAATGTGTTAGAGGTTTCCTTTTTGATACTTGTATCATTTTGGGCCCCAAAGAGCTTGTCCCTCTCCACCAAATTTCATTGGTTGAGGGCCTTGCTGAGGCATTGGTTGCTATAGCCTTTCTCCTTCAATCTCGCAATACATTCACCTTGCGCTATTTTCAGTGTTTTGTTGTTACTACAAATTCTTTTTATGTGCAAGAGCTCGCCGTAGGGGATGCTTTGCACAAGATGGGTGGGGTGGGCACTACTGGCGTGCAGGATGGCATTGCCTGCTGTATAATTATATAATATATATATTTAATTATATATAATATATATATATGAATGCACACATAGATAGGTAGATAGATATTATTAATATATATATATATACATACACACATGTATAGGTAGATAGATATTATTAATATATATATATATATATATACATACACATATATAGGTAGATGGATATTATATATTATATATATTATATATATATATATAAAATTATATATAATATATATACTTATATATAATTATCAACAAGTATATCTACCTATATAGGTGTGTATGGTTATATATATACATATATATATATATATATATATATATTCAACAAAAGTTGGTTCAGCGTTTTTTTCCTTAATGGCGCTACTCACAGGTGCGAAGCTTTTTGCGATGGAACCTCACCGCTTAATATTCCAACAACGTCTCCAAAGAAGACAAGAAAAGCCGCCACCCCAACCACTCGAAAATTTTCTGTTCGACAAAAAACTTAATTTATTCTTGAATCCATTGACAGCTTATTCACAGCATAATATATATATATATAATTTCTATGGAAAAATGAAACCCCTCACTTTGTTCCTTTTCAAATTAGTATTAAATATTTTTATTGAGAAAGTTGAACACAATACAGACATCAACAATCAAGAGCTCTTGTCATATATGTCATTCCATACCTGGCTACAATCGCAACAAAGGGGTCAGGGTGCACAGTATATAGCAACTCGTGATTATACCCAGCAAGCCGCCAACAACCCATAACGGGCCGGGCGCATATCAAGCAGTGCAATGTCCTCCAAGGCAGCTCCGGGTCTGCCTGCCAGTCCATCCTGACCCACGCTGACGTAGAATATGGCTGGTCCCCATAAGTCAAGTTTATAGGATGCCAGGACCCTCTGGAACTTCCCCCATGCCCACCCTCTCCCTTGTCAACTCACCCCAACCCAAGCCCAACACCCCCCCACCCCAACGTCCCAACCCCAACAAATCCAAACCCCCTCCCTCCCATGACCCATACCTCCCTCCCTCCCCCCATGGTCCACAGTCTCATGTCAGCTGTTCACCTTCCTTCAAGTCCCCGAGTCAGGGGTGGGATCGCTGTTCCCCACCTTCGGGACTGGCTCCGTCAGTCTCAACAGCCGGAGGTACCTCGGACAGGTAATTTCTATGAACTCCGAGGACAGGAGAGTTAAAAACGGCTGCCAAAGCTCAGCATACTTTGCCCCTTCCCCCGCCTTATACAGGGAGAGCCTTTCCATACCTAGGACCATCCAGAGGCGATGTAACCAACCTTGATATGTGGGTATGTGGGTCGTGCGCCAGTGTGCTATGATGTTTTGAAGCGCTGAACCTAATGCTATCGCTATCAAGCGACCCATTCTCGATCGTAATGGGTAGGTCAGTGCATTCGGGAGCCCCAGGACGACGTAGGAGGGGAAGCGTGGGATTTCGGTATCAAAGTGTTTATCTACGTCGTCTAGAACTCAACCCCAGTACTCCTGTAGAAGACTACAATCCCACAGTGTATGCGTGAGGGAGCCTAGTTGTCCACAGCCCCGCCAGCAGAGGGGATCCTTGCTGCTGTCCATTTCATAAAGTCTTTCAGGTGTGTAATACCAGTAGGTCACCACCTTCGTGAGGGTGTCAGTGAGCCCCATATGATACGCCGAGTGCCTTGCCCTATAGTATATACCCTCCCACTCCTTGTGTGTAAAGGTCCTCCCCACCTCCCTCTCCCATCGAGCCCTACTCGCGCTATATGTGTGCTCGTGTGTGCGTGTGAGCATTTTGTATAGATCCGAGATTAGCTGCTTGTCTGACCTGCGGGTGATCAACCAGTACTCAAACTCTGTCAGACGCCTATCCGCCTCCGCTCTGACTGACTTGTTGAGGGCCCAGTGGCTGATTTGGAAATAATGGAGTCGCTCGGTCTCCGGGAGGCCGTAGTCCTGACGTAGTTGTGGAAAGGGGATTATCCCTCCGGGATCATACATGTGGCACAGAGATCGACAGCCGGCAGACTTCCATCGTTCAAAGGCCTTCCCATCCAGCCCGGGCTGAAAGTCAGGGTTATCCAGGATGGGGGTGAGAGGCGAAATGGGGGTGGTAAAGCCGAGCTTCAAGCCAACCCGGTCCCAGATCTCAAGAGGGACTCTAGTAATGAGGGAGGCGTACAGGTTACGGGGCCTATGTGCCTTGCGTAAGAACGGGATCTCTTGCAGAGTACGCCCCGCCACTGCCTGATCTTGAAATAACCAGTGCTTCCCGGATTCCCATTGGACCCACTCCGCCAGAAAGCGTAGTTGCGCCGCCTGGAAGTATGCGGCCAGATTCGGAATCCCGATCCCACCCCGCTCCGGCGAGAGCATCGCGATCTGAGCTTTCAGACGCGGCTTCCTCCCGTTCCAGACAAAGCGGGAAAGTTCCGACTGCATCATTTTAATCCATCCTTTAGGGGGGGCGAGAGGTATAGTGCGAAAGATATAGAGAATCTGGGGCAAGATCGTCATTTTGATCGCCGCCACCCTTCCTAGCCAGGACAACGGGTAGTGTTTCCATTGCCCCAACTCCTGTCGCACCCGTCGCCGGAGGTGGTCATAGTTAACGTCCACCGTTGTATGAAGGGAGGGAGCCAATTTAATTCCCAGGTAGGGGACCGCGTCCGTAGCCCACTGCAGCGGGAACTGGGACTGCAACGAAGCTCGTGTGTCGACCGTTAGGGACAGGTCAAGGGCCACAGATTTCGTCAGATTGACCTTGAAGCCCGACACAGCGCCGAACCTATCAAGGTCGGCCATGCAAGCAGGGAGCGAACTTCGGGGTTCCGCGAGCGACATCAAGACATCGTCTGCATAGAGACTGATGGCGTGGACGTCTGCTCCGAATTTGATGCCTTTGACCTCCGGGTCGTTTCGGATGAGCAGTGCTAGCGGTTCCATGTAGAGGGCAAACAGGAGGGGGGACAACGGGCATCCCTGCCTGGTGCCTCTCTCAATCCCGAAACGCGTGGAGGACAAGCCGTTAACCCTGACCGAGGCCGAGGGAAATTTATAGCAGTTCAGTACCCTTGTCCGGAATTTGGGTCCCATACCAGCCTTCTGCAGGACTTTCTCTAGATAGGGCCAATGAACCCTATCAAAGGCCTTCTCTGCATCGATGGCCAGCATCATGTATTCGCCCTGTGTACGGGCCGCCTTCTCAATGAGGTGGAGGGCCCGTTTAGTGTTGTCAGAGGTCTGACGCTCCGGGATGAAGCCCGACTGGTCCGGTTGAATAAGGCCTCCCATGTAGGGGCCCAGTTTGGCGGCGAGGATCCCTGTATAGAGCTTAAGGTCGACGTTTAAAAGGGATATGGGCCTGTAAGCCCCACAGTCGGTATGGTCTTTGCCTGGCTTGGGTATAACCGCAATGGAAGCCTCCAGCAGGTCCCGGGAGATCGCCCCGTCGTCCGCAAACGATGTGAAGAGTCTGGCAAGGAGCGGTGCTAGCTGAACACAGATGGTTTTGTAGAAGCACGCCGGGAAGCCGTCCGGCCCCGGCGCCTTCCCAGGTTTGAGCCGCGAGATCGCAGAGATGACGTCCTCCGGACGAATGTCTCTCTCTAGAGTTTCCATTTGCTCTGGAGTCAGGGCTGGTAGGGGGATGTCGTCGAGAAAGGCTGACTCCGCCTCTGGGTCAGGCGGGTCCGCTCTGTATAGAGTGGCATAGAAGGCGCTAAAGGCCTCCGCTATCGCTCGGTCACGGTGACACCGGAACCGTCGTGTCGTTTCAATTCTTTCACCTCCCGTTTCTGAGCAACTGTCCGCAGTTTATGCGCTAAGAGGCGCCCGCATCTGTCCCCCCCTGTGTAGTAGGCGTGTTTCAGCCTCAGTGCTGCGTATTCCGCCCTATCGAAGTCTAGTGCCGCCAGCTGTTGACGGGCAGCTCGTAATTGTCGCCAGATCCTCGGGGCTCCCGTCCGTCTGTGAATGAGCTCCAGTTCCCTGGTCTTGTGGGTGAGCTCGTCCCTCTTGGCCTGGCGTTCCGTGTTTTCGGCGGCGGAGATCGCTATGAATTCCCCCCTCAACACAGCTTTGAGCGCGGCCCACTGAGTAGCTAGTGAGGTGTCCCCGTTACCATTATGGGACAGATAATCTTTAATGGCGCCCTGAATTCTGGCAACCGCATCCCGTTTGTAGAGCAGCGAATCTCGTAGCCTCCATACCCTACTCGGGCGCGGTTCCCGTGGCCCCGCCAGGGTGATCGTGACTGGTGCGTGGTCGGATATGGACGCCGTACCGATTTCAGCGCCGGTGACCAGTGTGCGCGCCGCGGTGGAGACAAGCAGGTAATCTAAGCGTGCATATGTTTGACGCGCTGCCGAGAAGTGAGAGTATTCCGCCACACCCGGGTGAAGCTCGCGCCACACATCTACAAGCCCCAGGTCTTTCAGGCGAGCTAATCCAGACGCTGACAGCGCACCCACTTGACTAACGCGCTGGCAGGAGCGGTCGAGTGAGTTGTCAAAAACCAAATTCAAATCCCCCCCCAGCAAGATGTGGCGGTCCAGTGTCGCTGTCGCCTCTGTAAGCGCTGAGTGTAGGAACTTCTCCTGACCCTCGTTCGGCCCGTATATCGAGCCGATCATGTAGTTTAGGTCCCCTAGTGTAAACCTATAAACCAGAAGCCGCCCCTTAATTTCCGCCACCTTATCCAGAACCTTACCCTTGAAGGTGCGAGCTACTAGGATAGCCACCCTGGCTTTTTTCTCCGTACAGGAGGAGAAGAATTGCTGCGGAAACCTGGGTGAGTGGAGGCGATGGCAGTCTTTAGGTAGAAGGTGTGTCTCTTGCAAGAGGCAGATGTCTGCCTTGGAGTGTTCTAAGGACAGGAGCACCGCTTTGCGTTTCACCGGATTGTTCAGGCCCATCACATTCAGTGTGAGAACAACAATGTCATCCCCCCCATCTAGAGAGCGAAAGAACGCCAGATAGCTAGTGTGGCGAAGCCCCGTACCCCGATTGACCGAATCGCCCATTCCCCATAGGTGCCGCCCTACTTCCCCCAAGGGAGCCAACCCAGAACACCACCCTACGACCATGGACCATGAACCCCCCCCAGATCCCTCAACCCCCGTGAACTCCCCCCCTTCCCAACTCCCCACCCCCCACCCCCACAACTGCAAACAGGCAATGCATCCCCCAAAGAGTTCCATTGTCTCTCATCCACGGATGAAAAGAAGAATAGGAGGTAAAGTAAGGTAGTCTTACTAGTCAGTTCGGGAATCGTCATCCCGCCAGCGGCCCGATGGCCAGAGCAGACGACCAAATCAAGCTATAACCTGAAGCTGTCATCCAGGGGAGCCGGCGCCGCCGTCCGCGGCCACTGCTTCTACTGCAGCGCGCTGCCCCGCCGCAATCTCCACCGCCTGTGGCTTCTTGATCCTCCTCCTCCGCCGCTGCTGGGTCCATTGCGGCTTCCTTCCCTCTGTCTCCAGCGACGACCCCTGGGGCTCCAGCTCCTCTTTCGGCATCTCTATACCCAGCAAGGAGCAGGCTTCAGTGACGGAACGGAGCTGGTGCTGCTTGTTCTCCAATCTGAAGACGAGGCGGAAGGGGTGGCCCCAGCTGTACGGGATACCTTTCTGCTGCAGGAAGGAGGTGACCGGTTTGAAGAGTCGGCGCTTGTGTAGCGTGAGTGCCGCCAGGTCCTGATATAGCTGGGGCGAAGTGCCCTGGAACGATATCGAAGGAGTCTGGCGCGCCTTCTGAAGTATTTCTTCCTTGGTTCGGTAGTCTTGGACGCACACCAGGATGTCAGGCGGGGGGGCTGTGGCTGCGCGGGGAGGACCCGTCCTGTGGGCCCTGTCAAGCTGCAGCGGCTCGTCCAGCGGTCTTCCCAGCACGTGGTTGAAAAGTTCCCTGGCATAGCGGAACACATCCTGCGTGGCATCCGAAGTGGCAACATTGCGAATGCGGATGTTGTGTCTCCTAGAACGATTCTCCAAGTCCTGTAGGTGGAGTTGTAGATCCACTTGCTGATCGTGCAAGCGGATGATTTCCTGCTGTTGGGTGGAGAGCTCTGTCTCCCGTTCGTCGCCCTTGGTCTCCAGGTCCGCCACTCGTTCGCCTATACTGTCCATTTCGCGCCGCACTTCGCGGATCTCGCTAGTGAATTCGGTCTTGAAGGTTTGGATATCGTCCCGCAGGGAGGCAAAAAGGGATTCTAGGAAGGCTTTCGTAATGGGCTCCGCGCCCCTTCCGCTGCTCTGTCCGTCTGCTTCGTCGCAGGGCCCGGAGCTTCCTTCTGGGGAGGGCATTGCGGCTTGGCAAACATTTCCTTCACCGTCTTGCCTCGGGGCGGCCTGCTCGAGGTCATCCCTCCGCCCGGTGGTCCGGCCGCTCCCGTCCTCGCTGCCACTCCGCGGCCAACCGGGCGCACGTCGCTGTGCGCACGTCAAAGTGTGAGCGGGCCCACCAAGCCCTCCTCTCAGCGGGGGGCCTCCGCAGATTCCAGGCAGATATGGCGACACGACCCCCTAGCGTCTCAGTCAATAGGCCGCCGAGCGCTCGCCACAGCGCCCAGCCGTCAGGAGTCAGGGGCCCCCCCGGGATCGACGGGGGCCTGCGAAGGCCGGCGCCGGCGTGCGCAGGGGCGGGTCCGCCACAGGCAACGCGGGCGGGAAATCGTTTTCAGGTCCCCGGGGCCGGATAGACCTCCGGTGTGTCACTGCGGGCCCTCTGGCGCTGTCACGTTGCAGGCGCTGCTGCTCAGGCAAGGAGGGGAGAGCGCCCGGTCACCTCCGTCGTCTGCTTGCTATGCCCGGGGGACAAGGGGCCCCCCCCGCCGGGGCTCCAACTCAGATTCGGGCAAAGGAGGGGAGGCGGGCGCGCAGGGCACTGCAGGCCTCGGGCCGATGCGCCCGCCGAGGGGCCCGCCGCCAAAGGCACACCAACACCGCCCACAGTCAGGCAAATGCGCCGGGCCGCTCTCACCTCGCGTCCCGCCTCCGCCGGTGGCTATCGTCCTCCAGGCCTCACGGGGCCCTCACTTGGTGCTCCCAATCCGGCCGACCGGCTCTCTTCTCCAGGGGGGTCCGCTGCTTCCGCTGCCTCGTGCACTGGGGCCGGGACCGGGTACTTCTCTCCCCGCACTGAAGCCGCGCCAAGGCTGCTCCGCTCGGCCGCGTCCCCGGCCTCGATTCCCGGCCAGGCCAGAGGGGGGATGGGCGCCTCCGGACCGCTGCACCCTGCCGCTTCCGTCCGCGGTACCGGCAACTTCCCCAGCACGGTCTGCTCTGGTGCGGGGACGGCTCCGGCAGCCCTGAGCACCGACTACGGTCGGGAGAGGCGCCGGAACCGGTGCAGAATTCGGGCCGGTGGCAGGAGCTGAGACGAGACACGTCCGCTCACTCAGCCATCTTGGCCACGCCCCTCCTTTTCAAATTAAATGTATTAAGTGTTACCACTTTATTCCAATCAAGATGACTTCAGGTGTGCCATACTTTTGTCATAAGTAAGACTGTTAGCGTTCTAGTTGTTCTTTAGAACACTCTGGGACATTCTGTCATTGGGCTATAGTTGGGCTACATCTGGCTGATATTTGGGCTACATTTGGGCTCTTTTGTCTCTGGTGGCCATCTTGGGAGACTGCATATCAGAATTTTTTTAATGAAATATAAGAGGATTTGAGAAGTCACTCAAAATGTGCCCTAATTTTTCTTTCTTCAGCACTAATCATAATTTCTATGGCAAAATGAACCCCCTCATTTTGTTCCTTTGCAAATTAAATGTTTTAAGTGTTAACACTTTATTCCAATCAAGATGACTTCAGGTGTGCCATACTTTTGTCATAAGTAAGACTGTTAGCGCTCTAGTTGTTCTTTAGAACACTCTGGGACATTCTGTCATTGGGCTATAGTTGGGCTACATCTGGCTGATATTTGGGCTACATTTGTTTTTTTTTGTCTCTGGTGGCCATCTTTGGGCTACATTGGGCTACATTGGGCTACCTTTGGGCTCTAACATATATATAGCCCAATGTAGCCCAATATATATTTTTTTCAAAGTTAATTTTCTCAGCAACTACTGAACAGATTTACACCATTCAAAGAAAAGCGTATTCTGCGAGCCAGACTCTACCTTTCTACCAAATTTCTTATAAATCCATTCAGCCGTTCGAGCTGTAGCCGTGTCTAAACGTCCTATGGAAAATAACATGGGGAAAACACGTTTTGGGGCCCCCTTGTATCTCAGCCCCCACTGGACGAATCCCCCCAAACTTTCAGGGAAGGAGCGGAGCGGAGCAGGCCATCTTCTTTGAGAAATTCGCAAAGATTCGTCCACCGGCGCCAAAGTTATTCTCAATAGAATGTTGTGGATTTCCTATGAAAACTAGGTCCTAACTATAACTACCTACTGGCGACCGCCAGTAGGTAATATATATATATATGCAAAACGCTGTCACTCACAGAAAAGAGAGCCAACGGCTGAAGTGGGGTGACCCATTGCACCAAGCTGTATGCTGTGGAGGGAGAAGTCAACAAAATGGATTAAGAGCGCTGACAAAAGACCATGTATGTATATATAATATGATTTTTTGGGGGTTTTGAGGCTGGAGAAATGATTAAATTGAAAGTGGCTCCAATAATTACCAGTTTCGTAGCTTATTTCAATCATTTCCAACATCACTTTTTGTTTTTCACATAATACTAAATTTCAAAATCATCCAGTCCTATTTTTTCTAGTGTAACCTCTATCATTTTTTTCCAACTTTAACAGCTGTAAATTAACACATGGCAGCTACTTTCTTTCTCCCTCCTTCCTATCCTCAGACACATTTCAAGTGTAAAAAAGGCATGCAATACTTTGTTACTTCATGTGGAGAGACCATGAAATGCATCGGTATAAAGTGCCAAACTATTCTTTCCCTCTTTTCCACTTTGTTAGAGAACAGCAAGGGGTATAAAGATGGTGGCTCCAAAAATGTGGTGGGCAATTGCCTTAAGATTCAGAGCCTGGGACGACACTGGCTATTTCTGCCAGTTCTTCATCAGTATTTCCAGAAGCTGGCCCTGGCGCTCCAGGAGGGCTGATTGCACACATCTGTTGGCAAACATCCAGGTTCAAGATTACACTGTTCCACAGGCTCTGGCTGTAGACACCATATTCTATCTGGAGGCATAGGGAGTACTGCTTCAAGCATCCACCAGCATAGCTATCCCTCAGGGAACAGGCTCACCCTTCACAATGCAGACCTGTCAGTCAAGTCAAGTCAAAATACACTTTATTCGATTTTTTTTTTAAATCATAAAAGGCAAATTGTGAGGGGGCAGGGCCAGGGGGTGCAGTAAATGGCGAGACAGAGGCAGGGGAAGCAATATCAAGTGAGGCAGAGTCAGGAAATAGCGCTCTTAAGGAAGGTTTTATTTTAAGATATGCTTTCCTTCGTTTGGTAGTCACTCGCAGTCTTGCAAATTCGGAGGGCTCCGTCCTGACTCCTCTTGGGAAACTTGAGCTATCCAGATTGAAGCAGGGGCGTAGTGCAGCTGATCCGCTTTCTCAGGTCTGGTGGGGGGGGGCTTGTAGCTCGCCGGTGTGCAGGCTCGGGTCTCCGTCCGGATGGTTCCGAAAAGGAAAGAAAAGAAAAGGGAACAGTCACTGGGGCGTCCGTGACAGAACTATAGGGGCCCGGGGTGTGAGGGAAACCAAGTGCTCAATTATATACACGTCCGTAGTGCTCGTGTGGAAAAGGGTACAATGGCTATACAATTTTTACACTGGGTCTCGGGTGTTCGACTGGCCGCTCCGCCCCACCCAGCCCGCAACTTTACCCCGTACCTTGTCCAGCCACGCTCCTCCCGTGGGAACGTGGCAGGGCGATGCGCCGAACCGGTGGCCTCCTGGCTCGAAGAAATCAGCTGGGCTCTCTTCGTACCCTTCCTCTCCGACACACGACTGCTCCGCTCTCCGTCTCCACTCCAAAACTCCTTCCGCCTCCAGGGAAACGCCGTCCGCCTTCTTGCTCGTTCTTCCGGCTTTTGTCTCAGTCTCGCTCTCAGGGGGCGGGGCCTCGTCGTATTGCAGTCCGGGGTTAAAGGGACCCTGTACCTTTTCCGGAGGGTAGTTACACACACTGTTGACCTCCGTCGTGAACCAGTCCCCTTGTTCCGTAGCATCAGTCTGTGCAGGGATGATAGAAAGGGGGGTCAGCGGTACAGCGGACCACCAGTCCAAGGAAACATCAGTATCTACATCCCCAGGGCCCTCCTCCCCGTCACACACCTCCCCCCCTGGACTCTCCCGATCGGGGAGAGGGAGGACCCTTGACAGGTAATCCGCGTTCCCATTTTCGGACCCCTTTTTGTGGTGCACCGTAAAGGTGTAGGGCTGCAGAGACAGGAACCACCTGAGTACGCGAGGATTGAGGGACCTATTCCAGTACATCCACCTCAGGGGAGCGTGGTCGGTTTGCAGGATGAAAGGCCTACCCTCCAAATAATAGTGCAGTTTTTCTACGGCCCATTTAATTGCGAGACACTCCCGCTCCACAGTGGAGTATTTCTGCTCCCTAGGGAATAACTTTCGGCTGGCAAACAAGATAGGGTGTTCTATTCCATCTCTGTCCAACTGGGATAACACGGCCCCTAGGCCGGTCACAGAGGCGTCTGTGGCTAGGAGGAAGGTTTTAGAAAAGTCCGGTGATGTCAATATCGGGGCAGAGGTGATGACGTTCTTCAAGAGCCCGAATGCTTCCAGGGCCTCCCGGGGGGGTTCCGTATGTCCTTGGTCTTCACGTCCTTCCTTAGGAGATCGGTTAAGGGAGTAGCCACCTCCGCAAACCTAGGAATGAACCGTCTATAATAACCGATCAGCCCAAGGAAGGCCCGGAGCTCCCTTTTGGTGGAAGGAAAACACGTGTCTCTGATGGCCCTAACCTTCTCGGCCTGGGGAGCGATGGTGCCTTCGCCTAGCACGTAGCCCAGGTATTTGACTTTCGTGAAGGCGGCACGTGATTTTTTTGAGTTAATGTGGAGGCCTGCCTCC
The DNA here is from genome assembly GCF_964261635.1 of Lissotriton helveticus. Lineage (NCBI taxonomy): Eukaryota > Metazoa > Chordata > Amphibia > Caudata > Salamandridae > Lissotriton > Lissotriton helveticus. The sequence goes on from NC_136072.1 coordinate 161,038,459, forward strand.
TGCAGAGCCCGGAGGATTACCTGTAGGTGTTGTAGGTGCTCACTCCACGTTTTGCTGTGGACCACGATGTCGTCTAGATATGCAGAGCAAAATGAAGGATAGGGTTTCAAGATGTGGTTCATGAGTCGTTGAAACGTGGCAGGGGCCCCATGGAGCCCAAAAGGGAGAACCGTGAACTCGTAGAGCCCTTCATCAGTGATAAAGGCAGTTTTTTTTCTGTACTCCTCTCTGAGGGGCACCTGCCAATATCCCTTGGTTAGGTCTATGGTTGTTATGTACACGGCCTCGCCTAGTTTCTCTATAAGCTCATCAACGCGGGGGATGGGATAAGCGTCGAAAGAGGATATCATGTTCAAGGCTCTGAAGTCCATGCAAAAGCGTTTTGTTCCCTCTGGTTTGGGAACCATCACTATCGGAGAGGCCCAATTACTGGTAGAGGGTCGTATCACACCCAGCTCCAACATATCCTGTACTTCCCGTCTCACCGCCTCTCTCCTGGCTGCGGGTATCCTATAGGGCCGTTGTTTTACTATTTTCCCTGGGGTAGTCTCGATACGATGTTCTACCAGGGTTGTCTTTCCTGGTAAGTCGGAAAACACGGACATAAAGGGGAGTAAGGTGTCCCTTAATTCTTGCTTTTTCCTTTTCGTTAGTTCTGGGTTTACTACGAGTTGTCGGAGGGTGGTTTCCTCCGCTCTTTTGTTTGGTACGGCCAAGTGGGCGCTCCGGGGAGGGGAACCAAACCACTTCTTTAGAATGTTAATGTGATATGTCTGTGTTTTTGATGGTGAGATCCGTAGCCGGTAGGTGGTATCTCCTATCGTTCCCGTCACCTCGTAGGGTCCGACCCACTCGGTTTTCTTCGTGATGGAGGGCAACAATACCAGGGCCCAGTCGCCTACGTTCAGTCTTCGCAGCCTTGTCCCCCTGTCGTAGGTTTTCTTTTGTCTCTTCTGTTGTTGTTCGAGGTTCGTATAGGCCAGACTGCGGAGTTTTCCAATTTGGACCGTAGTTGTGAGGTGTATTCCAGAGGTGTATTTCTTTCTTGGTCGTCCTGTGTTTCCCAGGCATCTTTAGTTATTTCGAGCAACGTTCTCGGAAGCCTCCCGTATAGTAGTTCAAAAGCCGAATGGCCTAGGCTGCTCTGTTTTTGGGCCCGGAGCACGTACAGGGCTAACGGGAGCAATCGGTCCCAGGCCGGGCCTTCGGAGGACAACATTTTCTTTAATGTCAACTTAAGGGTCTGATTGTACCTCTCAACAAGGCCGTCCATCTGGGGGTGATAGACAGATGTTTTCAGATGACGGATGTCCAGGGACTTGCAGATTTCCTTCATGAGTCGTGAAGTGAATGGCGTTCCTTGGTCTGTTATAACCTCCTTTGGAAACCCGACCCTGGCAAACAATTCCATGAACTTCTCGGCCACATTGGCGGTAGTGGGAGGTTTTAAGGGAAAAGCCTCTATATATCTCGTAGCGTAGTCCACTATGACTAGGGCGTATAGATGCCCTCTGGGGGTCTTCGGTAGAGGCCCTATAAGGTCCATACCTACACGCTCGAAGGGCACCCCGATGATAGGCATTGGTTTTATGGGAGCCGCCGGGGGTCGGTGGGTGTTTTTCCTCTGGCAGATCTCACATTTCCTGCAATACTCCTGCACGTCTCTGTAGATACCCGGCCAGTAGAAATGTCGTATAACACTCTCTGTGGTCTTCTCTTTGCCCGCATGACCGGCCGTCAGATGAGCATGGGCAAAAAATAGCACTTGTTCTCGAAAAGACAACGGAACCAAGAGCTGTAACTCGTTTCCTGCGGCGGCTTCTCTGTATAACAGGTCCTTTTTTATGACGAATCTAGGATAGGAGGGGGTAGGCCCTTCCTGAGCTGACTGTGCGGCCTCCCAAGCGTTAAACAACGACCTATCCTCGGACTGGGCAAACCGAAAACTGCGGTCAAGGACCCATGGTTCAGAAGTGATCAGCGCAGACCGGGGTTTGGGCTCGGGCAAGGGCTGTTCGGACAGGGATCTCCGAAACAGGTCCAGGAAGCCAGGGTTGTCCACACCAAGGATCATATCCTCAGGGAGGGTCGGTAGTACTCCTACCCTTACTGAGCACTCCGGTAGGTTACTTGGGGCAATGGACCCTGAGCCACGGGGTACGGCTTAATGTCTCTGTGTACACAACAAATGTGTACAATCACATCCTGGTCGTATTGGTCGGGTAGGATGTACCGCTCTTGTACCACCGACTGTCTACACCCTGAGTCCAGGAGGGCTTTGATTGTATACCCGTTTACCTTAATACTCACGTAAAACGAGGTCCCCAACTCTGCAGAGTAGAGGACAGCCTTGGGGAGATACCCCACCTCCATGGGTTCCTCGGTGGGTCGTTTCCTGGGGCAAAGGCGGGCGATATGGCCCCACTCGCCACACTCAAAGCATTGAGGGCCACGCGTTGGAGGGGCCTCCATCCGGATAGGGCGTGGCCGGAAAGGTTCGGGGGCAGGTCTCGGGTTTTTTTTCTCCTTTTCCTGCGGACAGGGGTTTTGGATTCTTTTCGGGTTCCCATCCTATGCCCCGTGGCTGCGCTCTTGCATAGTTGGCGGCCATCTCTATGGCCTGTTCTACAGTGAGTCCCGAGTGCTGTCTCAGCCACCTCTGTGAGCCATAGGGGAGAGCCTCCATAAACTGCTCCAAATAAATCCGTGCTAGTATTTCCTCTTTGGTGCTGGTGTCGGACTTCAACCATTTGTCGGCCATCATCTTCAACCGTAAAAAGAGGGTTTTGGGGTTCTCACCCGGGACCCCCTTCTCTTTGCGGAACCTGACTCTGTAGGCTTCAGAGTCTAGCCCCAAGTGATCCAGTATCACATTCTTGATGAGTGCATATGGGGCGTTCCCAGCAGGATTCGTGACTTGATACGCAAACTGGGCTTCACCTGTTAACAGCGGGGCCAAGAAGAAAGGCCACTTCTCTTCGGGCCACCCCAGAGCTCTGGCTGCTCGCTCAAAGTTCATCAAAAATGCATCGGGGTCTTCGCCCTGCACGTATTTTTGTAGCGCTATTCCTGATGGGCTGGGGACATGTGCTCTACTCTCCACAGGAGAGATCCCAGGGGGGTGGGCCATCGTTTTCTGCATATTTTCCATCTGGGCAGATATAGTGGATTTGAACAGGTCCCTATCGGCTTGGGCCGAGGTCATCTGCCGCTCGACCGCCCATTCCAGTTTCTCCTGCCCCTTGAAGAGATGCTGTAAAAGGGCGTCCATCTCGGAGTCACAGATGAACTGGGATGGAAATCCCACTTCTGACACCAGTTGTGAGGGGGCAGGGCCAGGGGGTGCAGTAAATGGCGAGACAGAGGCAGGGGAAGCAATATCAAGTGAGGCAGAGTCAGGAAATAGCGCTCTTAAGGATTGTTTTATTTTAAGATATGCTTTCCTTCGTTTGGTAGTCACTAGCAGTCTTGCAAATTCGGAGGGCTCCGTCCTGACTCCTCTTGGGAAACTTGAGCTATCCAGATTGAAGCAGGGGCGTAGTGCAGCTGATCCGCTTTCTCAGGTCTGGTGGGGGGGGCTTGTAGCTCGCCGGTGTGCAGGCTCGGGTCTCCGTCCGGATGGTTCCGAAAAGGAAAGAAAAGAAAAGGGAACAGTCACTGGGGCGTCCGTGACAGAACTATAGGGGCCCGGGGTGTGAGGGAAACCAAGTGCTCAATTATATACACGTCCGTAGTGCTCGTGTGGGGAAGGGTACAATGGCTATACAATTTTTACACTGGGTCTCGGGTGTTCGACTGGCCGCTCCGCCCCACCCAGCTCGCAACTTTACCCCGTACCTTGTCCAGCTACGCTCCTCCCGTGGGAACGTGGCAGGGCGATGCGCTGAACCGGTGGCCTCCTGGCTTGAAGAAATCAGCTGGGCTCTCTTCGTACCCTTCCTCTCCGACACACGACTGCTCCGCTCTCCGTCTCCACTCCAAAACTCCTTCCGCCTCCAAGGAAACGCCGTCCGCCTTCTTGCTCGTTCTTCCGGCTTTTGTGTCAGTCTCGCTCTCAGGGGGCGGGGCCTCGTCGTATTGCAGTCCGGGGTTAAAGGGACCCTGTACCTTTTCCGGAGGGTAGTTACACACACTGTTGACCTCCGTCGTGAACCAGTCCCCTTGTTCCGTAGCATCAGTCTGTGCAGGGATGATAGAAAGGGGGGGTCAGCGGTACAGCGGACCCCAGTCCAAGGAAACATCAGTATCTACATCCCCAGGGCCCTCCTCCCCGTCACACAAATACAATACAACAAATTTAAAATACACAATATATATAATTACATCTCATAGTCAGTAGAATATTAACAATGCATTAAAAATATGTTAAAATTTAGGTAAAAAGTATAAACAGGTTAAAAGGGGACAGTTTGCAGGACCCTCTTACACCTTGATCTAAAAGCAGCAGTTAGATAACTTGCAACACTGAACATTATAAGAGTGTTAGGCAGTGTTTGCAAAAAAATTAATGCTGGTCTAACTTGGGTAAAACTGGTGTCCTTCAGGATTGGGATTAAATATTTTTGCCTCTCAACAGTATAATACCCACAAAAAAACATAAAATGGAGAGTGTCCTGGTTTGAAAATTTGTCACAGCCACAGGGTGGGGCATTTTCAGGTTTAGCCCACGAATGAAAACAGCCAAGCGAATAATGGATTAAATTCATTCCAAATTTTGTTAGCAGGGATCTTTGGAGTGGGTTAGTGACAATTTTTAAATAAGGTTCCAGAGAAGGAGTGGTAGATAGAATCAAATAGGTTCTTACGAGAGGTTTTCTTAATTCCACCTCCTCTCTCTGTGAACAAGCCCTGGTTCATCCAGCCCCTGGTCTTCTCTTTTCTGGCCCCCTGTACTGGGCCCCTCTCCTGTACCCACCACCTCTGTTAAAACCCTTGGCATAAAACTTAACTCTCAACTCACCCTTCACTCCCAGGTCAGTTCCGTGGTATCTTCTTCTTTCCTTTCATTGCGCACTATTCGTAGGGTGTCCCGTTTCTTTACCTTCTCTGCTCTCAAACTTATCATCTTGGCCATGGTGGTATCCCGCCTGGATTACGGCAACGCCCTATATGCAGGTATTCCTGCATATAGTCTACGGCGTTTGCAGCAGATACAAAACCAGGCGGCCCGCCTGGTCTTCAATCTTCCGAAATTTCACCATTCCTCCCCCCCTCTTGATATCTCTACACTGGCTCCCTGTGCGAGCTCGGGTTCAATTCAAGCTCGCCTCCATCACTTTCTTGGCTCGACTAGGCTTGGCACCCGCATTCATCTCTTCTGAGATCACCCCCTATGTTCCCACCAGGGAACTACGCTCTTCCTCTCAGTCCCTCCTTACCATCCCTCGCTATCGGAGAAAGAAGTGGGGAGGCTCGAAATTTGCTACCCTTGCCCCGATCCTGTGGAATTCCCTCCCCCTTGAACTCCGTTCCTTCACTCTGTACTCGCAATTTCGTAAACACCTCAAGGCTCACCTGTTCACTAAGGCCTTTGACTAAATTCCCAATAGCTTCCCTTGTCTCTTAGCCCCGGATCTTATCAGTTGTAGCGCCAAGAAACCGCAGGTGTATGTGCGCTTTACAAGTAATTTTAAACTCAAACTCAAACTCAAGCCCTCGCCAGAAATTCCTGCTTAATCCATTTGACATCCTCCTTCCTAATATTTAGTGGATTTAAGAAAAGCTCCGGTCTCCCTAGTGACGAGAAAGAGGATTTAATATATTTCAACCAGGGAATTCTCATAGCCCGGTCCCTTGAGATCACGTCCTCCAAGATGCTGTGGTTGAGTGTCAGTTCAGGGTTCATCCATGTTTTAGCCCAAAAAATTAATGGAGCCAGCTTAAGCCTATCCGCTATATGGGGAGGATGGGGAGGGTCGGAGTGGACTTCGGGACAGATAAAAATTGTTTAATAAGCCCATTTTCCACCCTCTGGATTTTATCCTGGTTGACATACCCCCACAAGGCAGACCTATACAAGGCAATTGGAATACACTTGCTTTTATAAACCTTTAACACTGCCTCCATAGGCTTGGTCCCCAATCTTTTTGTGAAAGCCAAAAGGGCTGATGTAGAGCGGGCAAGAGATATACTCTTCGCCTTTATCTGGGGGCCCCATGAGCCTCTCTAGTCAAATAGGACCCCCCAGATATGGGAAGACAGGGAACCTAGAGAGTTCCTCACCCCTGCAGGTAAAGGATTTAGCGTGCAGCTTATGTCTCTGACTGCCTACAATCATAGTATGGGATTTTGTTATATTGACTTTTAAGTCTAGGTTCTCCATAAAGGAACCAAAAAGATCCATAAGGGTCTGTAGGCCATTTCCCGTACGCGCTATTAAAACAGCGTCGTCCGCGTATAGGAGTGCCGGGATCTGCTTTGCTCCTATACGCGGTACATCAGCCTCCCCTGCTTCAAGGTATTTCCCCAATCCGTTTATGTAGATCTTGAAGAGAAGGGGGGCCAGGATACAACCCTGGCGCACCCCCTTTTCTGAGTGAAAACTATCAGTGCACCTACCCTCCTTGGAAACCCGCACTTTGGCTGAGAGGCCCTGATGCAAGTTTGCAATAAAAGCTACTAAAGGGGCCTCTATTCCGAGCTCATACAGTAGGGACCATAGCTTGGACCTATTCACCAAATCGAAGGCCGAGGAGAGGTCCATAAAAGCCAAATATACAGACCTGTCCCTTAGCATACCCAGAACAAAGGGAGCAGTAGCTAGCCCTCTGGCCGCCCAGGGGGTACCTGCGTTTGTCTCCCCATGGCAGGTGCAGTGAAGAGCGGGGGGGTGTTGCTGGCGAGATTTTTCTCTGTTTGCCGCAACCCCAAAACCCGTCACTTTCCCCTAGCTATGCCATTGAAAGGGAGTAGACAGTAAATGAAAGAATGAAAGTACCCCCCATTTTGATCCCATCACTTGATTGCCATCAGGTGAGCAGAGCAAGAAAGCCCTACCTCTGAATGCCGTCCCTATATCCCGGCTGAAAACAACTAGGGTTGGCTCCTAATCAGCAAGGCTGAGCCACAAATCTATAAACAACAAAGAACTAATGCCTATACTGATGTTGATTTGAAAAAAGTTTGGCCACCAGAACAAAGAAGGTTTATCCAAGCTGGGGTATGCTTATAGATTGCTTTTTATTTTAATATCTAGGTCAAAGAAAAAGGGGTATATTTGTATTAATCATATACAGTTGAACAAGAACAACATTTTTTATAAACACAGGGGAAAATATGGACAAAAAACCAGTGAATTATTAAAATTCAACATGCATACCAAATTCAGTCATATCGCAATCATACCTTACCATTCATACACAAAACACATACAAATACACACCACGACTAAATACAAATATATAATCGTGTGGTGTATTAGGTCTGCTACAATCTATACAATTATATACGCAATCTATACAATTATATTTACAGGTGTAAATCAAAATGAATCAGCAGAATCAAATGTGAAATCAAAAACAATATATACAACAATTTTTAACCAGTAATGTGCCAATATGTTCACACTACAGGAGAAACCATAAAGGGGGAGCAGACACTGGACATGAAAGGGCCTACGCGTTTCAAATACCCAAGAGTTGGCAGGGATTTTCATCAGGGCCAGGTAGCTCACTATGGAGAGTATCCGAGAAAGGGATAGTGCCTTGAATGTATATGGTGGCTACGTTGTTACAAGTTCAAGTAGAGAAGAAGGGCCGAGGGAGACTAGTGCCATCGGGGACGCCGATTTTCCGAGACACCCAGTGCTCAATACCGAGGCTGCTAAACCAAGAAAGTTTGATTTCTTCAATCAATGATCCTGTTCTAGGACGTAATCTTTCACGATCCCTCGGCCCTTCTTCTCTACTTGAACTTGTAACAACGTAGCCACCATATACATTCAAGGCACTATCCCTTTCTCGGATACTCTCCATAGTGAGCTACCTGGCCCTGATGAAAATCCCTGCCAACTCTTGGGGATTTGAAACGCGTAGGCCCTTTCATGTCCAGTGTCTGCTCCCCCTTTATGGTTTCTCCTGTAGTGTGAACATATTGGCACATTACTGGTTAAAAATTGTTGTATATATTGTTTTTGATTTCACATTTGATTCTGCTGATTCATTTTGATTTACACCTGTAAATATAATTGTATAGATTGCGTATATAATTGTATAGATTGTAGCAGACCTAATACACCACACGATTATATATTTGTATTTAGTCGTGGTGTGTATTTGTATGTGTTTTGTGTATGAATGGTAAGGTATGATTGTGATATGACTGAATTTGGTATGCATGTTGAATTTTAATAATTCACTGGTTTTTTGTCCATATTTTCCCCTGTGTTTATAAAAAATGTTCTTGTTCAACTGTATATGATTAATACAAATATACCCCTTTTTCTTTGACCTAGATATTAAAATAAAAAGCAATCTATAAGCATACCCCAGCTTGGATAAACCTTCTTTGTTCTGGTGGCCAAACCTTTTTCAAATCAACATCAGTATAGGCATTAGTTCTTTGTTGTTTATAGTTCCTATATCCCAGCTCCCATCCATTTATCTAGCCATCATATAAGGCTTTCATGCATCCATATGTCTATCCATCTCTGCATGCTCCCATCCATCCTTCCTTTACCATCCTGCCTGGTCAGCCTTTCTTCATTGCTCTTTCATTCATCCTTTTATCCGTTCACTTACAATTCCAGCCATTCATCTATCCTTTTTTCATTCATACATCCCTTCTTTTTCATCCATACATCATTCACTCTCCCTTTTAGGTCTCGCACCTGCGACACAGGGCGAAAGCCCTGTCGCAGCGAGACCCTATTGTCGTCGCCTCAGCTTACAAGGAGCCAAGAGGAGACAACAGCTGTGCACGCGCCGCATGCCGGAATCGGATCAGGTCACGCGCGTGAACACGCGCTCCGATTCCGGCATGCTGTTCCCTGTCACAATGAAGCGCGCATGCAGACAGACACACGCACGCACACACACACACACACACATACGCACACACAGACACACGAGCACACACACGCCGCTGCCCCCCCACGCGCGTGCACACACACGCACACACAGACACACGAGCACACACACGCCGCCATTGTTGATGTTTTCTTTGCGAACCTTCATTGAGACGGGACATCGCGCAAGAAAGTCATTGTCCACAACTTCTTAGTCAGCAAGAAAGGCCACTTTATTAAGACAGGTGTGAACACATCAAACAATCTTGTTTTTTCATTTAATTAATTATTAAATCAAACAGCTCTCAGCCTAACAGAACCTTCCTACCCAACTGATAAACCCCCCACCAAGTTAACCCTAAACAAACCAGAAGCCCCTAACTCTTATGTATACCCCTTCCTTTCCTACAACTGCCTTTTGAGGATGGACCAACCCGCTCCAGGCTGCCCACCCCCACAAAAATCCACCTACAAAGAAAACAACCTGTCTTACAGTGGCAAAAATAAAAAAAAACCCTAGCCCACCAGAATGAAGGCACTGGAAAAAACAAAAAAAAGACCCAACGAAAAACCAAAGGGGGAGGGTGGGTGGGACAAAAAGAACCTCGCTGTCCGTCTCCCTAGTGCGCAATGCTATCCTGCCCTGCCTGGCCCTAATTAACCCACCTGGCCCCCGCTCATCAAGCCCCACCTGCCGTGGCCACATATGCTGCGCGAATCTACCCGGGGAGAGACCGGCTCGCGCACGGCTCTCCCCAGGTCCCCCCTCGCGCAAGAAAGTCATTGTCCACAACTTCTTAGTCAGCAAGAAAGGCCACTTTATTAAGACAGGTGTGAACACATCAAACAATCTTGTTTATTCATTTAATTAATTATTAAATCAAACAGCTCTCAGCCTAACAAAACCTTCCTACCCAACTGATAAACCCCCCACCAAGTTAACCCTAAACAAACCAGAAGCCCCTCACTCTTATGTATACCCCTTCCTTTCCTACAACTGCCTTTTGAGGATGGATCAACCCGCTCCAGGCTGCCCACCCCCACTAAAATCCGCCACCCAGGAAAACCTTTAGAGTTTTCCTGCCCCACCCGCAGAGTTAAACGGAACGCTGAGAGCACCACAATTGAACATCAAGCACCTTGGCAATTAAATCACGTAACTCTAAAAGATAAAAGGATTGATCCAGTGGAGAAAGATGGACACCATCCGCACGAAATAGGTGCCATTCCGAAACCTGCAAATGAGGGTGGGCCAACGAATAAATACATAAATCCTTACAAAAGAGTCTCATAGCACGGTTCACCTTTTTCCGTGCTTTCTCCATCGCAGAATCCTTCCGTGCACCAGTCCAGTGACGTCGAGGTACGAATTCAGTCCAGATTAACATAGTGGTTTCCCATGCTACCTTGAGTACTTCCAGATCCATTTGCATAGACTTAATCAAAGCCAAACCAGATAAAGAGACAAGGTCATTCTCGCCCAGATGAAGCACTAGCAGGTCAGGCGGGCCCCCACCCTTCAGACAAAGAGTAGCCAGCAACTGAAGCAACCCCCCCCATCGCATTCCCCCAATCCCATGCAACACAACCTCGTGGGTTAAACTGCTGAGCCCCAGAGAGCGCCCACAAAGTTGTCCTTCTGCCACAGCAGCCCATTTCACGAAGGAGTGTCCAATAATCCACACTCTCCGTTTTAAGCCAGCCCGCCTGAGCCAGGGACCTAGAAGAAAAAGAAATGTTAACAGAGCAAAAATGCACTACTTTCGAACATATTTCTCGCAGCACTTCGACCTCCAACGCCGAATTTGACGGATCCGAGACCAATCCCACCCCAAACGAGCAGCCTCCGTCGCCGCCCCAATCCTAAAGGAGTGCGTACCAAACTGGGAAGGTTCCAACCCCAAAGTGCACAAAACCTTTCGGAGCACAGCCAATAACTGGGCAACGGTAAGGGGACTGCCATCAGCATGACAAAAAACCACACCAGGCGAAAAAACCCAAGACTGCAAAAAACACTCCCACTCACGCACCGGGCAACAATCCACAACACCACTCCTACCTAGGAAAACCCACTTAAACCCTACCCAACTGGTCCGTTTTGGAAGCACGCAACCAAATGCGCAACCTATCATGTTCCAGAATCACTTCGTCACTGGTCAAACCCACCCTGGTGCGCAAACCTAGAAGCTCAGAGGCCTGAAAGGCTCCGAAGAACAGCCATACAAAACACAAACGAAATTTTAAAAACTAAAAATCATCATAACAGCAACCCCTTAAATGAGATAACAACTGCTGAAGCAAGTCAAAAGTGACTGGGCGGCGCAACAACCTGGAAACAGACTGCACCCTACCCAGCCCTTTCAAAACCTTCCTGACCAACACCCCCTCAACTGGATCCCTCCCCCAGTGCAGCAGACCATAAAAAGAAACCCCAGCCAATTTGCTGGAAATGGTCGTGTGAGACAGACCTTTATCAACAAGATGTAACACAAAAGACAACAAAAACTGCTCTGCCGACAACCCTCCATGTGGTACAGCCAAACCTTTACCAAATTCCAAAAATTCCCTCCATGCCTGCAAATAACTCAGGCGAGTAGAAGCAGCTACCGAATGCTCCACCAGCTGAGAGACTCTCACTCCCCTCAGGCCCATACGTACTGTGGAATCGGAGTCTGCTTGGGATCTGCCCCAGGAGCCAATCTGCGAAATTCCGACCACTGAAATTGAGATAAAGCGTCCGCTATACAATTAGTGGTCCCAGGTATATGTTGTGCTTTGAAAACAATATTCAACTTCATACACTGCAACATGAACACACGCAGCAACTTCAGGATGCACAGATCCCTCGCCTTCTGATGATTAATCAGCTGAACTACCGCCAGATTATCCACGTGGAACAAAACAGATCTGTCCTGAAATTCAGCACCCCAGATGCACAGAGCCACTAGCAGGGGAAACAACTCTAAAAAGGCAATACTACGGCCTCGACTCCGCCAATGATCTGGCCAGCTGGCAGCGCACCATCGCCCTTCCCAGAAGACACCAAACCCATGGGCACCAGAAGCATCCGTGTAGATCTGCACTTGCCAAACCATGTCCTCGTCCGTGAAAAAGAGAGACACGCCATTAAAGTCCTGCAAAAAAGACAACCAGAGACTCAGATCCGCCCTGATGGCCGCCGTGATGTGCACCCTGTGGTGCGGAAGATATGCCCCGGACAAGGACATGCCCAACCTCCTACAAAAGGTCCTGCCCGCTCGAACCACCCGGCAGGCAAAATTCAAGTACCCCAAAAGTTTCTGCACTTTCCGGAGCTCCAACTTGCGCTCCACCACCACGGAAGACAAAAAGGAAGAAATTTCTTGCACTTTTGCAGCAGGCAATCTCGCCACCATGGCCAAGGTATCGATCTCTATTCCCAGAAAAGTCAAAGTGGTGCTGGGACCTTCCGTCTTGTCAGCAGCCAACGGCACCCCCAACTCCCCAGCCATTGCCTGAAAAGTCTGCAACGCCAGCCGACACTGACCTGAATCCCGTGCCCCAATGAACAGGAAATCGTCCAGGTAATGGCAGACCAGCCCATGGCCACTGATGAAGGAAAATCGCCACTGCAAGAAAGTACTAAATGTCTCGAACAATGCACATGACACCGCACACCCCATAGGCAAGACCAGATCCACATAATACTTCCCCTGGAAATGCATCCCCAACAGGCCAAAATCAGAGGGATGGATTGGCAAAAGGCGAAAAGCCGACTGTATGTCACATTTTGCAAGCAGAGCACCCCAACCCGCAGTCCTCACCAACCCCAAAGCATCGTCCACCGATGCGTAAGAAACACTCAAATCCTCTGGGGCAATGAAGTCGTTGATGGAAGAACCCTCAGGCCAAGACAAATGATGAATAAGCCGGAATTCACCAGCCGCTTTCTTGGGGACAACTCCCAAAGGGGACACAATCAAATCCGGCAAAGGGCAGTGGGAAAAGGGGCCAGCCACTCTGCCTGCAGCCACCTCAGCATCTAACTTCCTCTGCACAACCTGGGGGAGTTCTTTAGCAGATTTCAAATTGTCGGACCACCTCCCACTCCGAGGGCCCTGGTACCCAATCCGAAAACCCACTTTGAAACCCCAAGACAAGTGCGTGGCCGCATCCACATCCGGGTAATCCTGCAACCAGCAATCCAACCGCACCACATTAATAGGAGTAGGAGCCCTTCGCGCCAAAGTGAGAAGACTGCCTCGGCCCCAAGAACCCTGACCTACATAACTCCGCGGTGGCCCGGGAAACATTGGGTGAGTGCATGCCGACTACCACCCCCTTTTCTGGACCACCACACTGGGCACATTCATGCTTGTATCTACACAAAGGCCGGGCACACAGGCCCCTTTTGTAATGCCAACAGGTGCCCGAGAGAGTGGACTGTCCTCTGCCCAGAACCCCCGCCCCAACGTGAGCGGGGCGAGAAGGAAAGGGCCGATACGTTATCGGTAAACCACTAGCCGTGTGAGTAGTGGCGGGGGGATGGGCCGAAGACATCTACTGCAACCACAACTCGGTATCAACCTCACCCCAAGATCGCTCAGGGAACAAGCTCATCCTCGCATGGAATTCCTCGTCATACGACAGCCAAGCAAAACCCCCAAAATAGCTGTAGGCCTTCCTAATGACGTCTACATATTTCAGCATGGCCACCGCCTTATCCGCATGACACTGGCAGTAGACACTAGCATAAATCAAAAAGGCAGACGTCCAATTTTCAATGGACTTGGGAACCCGCGGCCTCCGCGCCAACTCCAACTCCTCCTCCTTAGACCCTTCCTTCGCCTGCAAATCCCGATGGAGCAATTTAAAAACATCAACATACTCATTACCCCAAATGCGAGATTTAGTTATTTCCGACAAGTGGGAACCTAACGGCATACCAATGCCAGAATATGGCAATTTCGTGGGAACAGCCGGGTCCCCTGCACTGGCCACAGGAGCCACATCACCTGACCGCCCCGCTGAAACGGCGGTCTCCTCCCCTCGGGACGTAGCCAGCACAGTAGCCTGCCGCTCAGACAGCTTTGGATGAGCAACTTGCTCCCCCACATTCCCATCCCCAACACCAATAGAACGAGTCCTTTTAATGGGGAGACTCTCCCCTTGCTGCCACACAGACCACCAACCCTTCTTACCTGTAGGCAACTGTGCCAACTTCTGCCAAAACACCGCAGGATCCCCTTGGCCCGGCCTCTTAGCCGGAATTGTAGCTGCTGCAGGGTCCGCTTCAGACTCCTGCAAAACACTGAGAACACAGGATTGCCCCAGACCCCCGGTCCGAACCGGCACCCCAGGAGCAACCTCCTCATCCCGAACTTCTCCCTCCTCCCAATCATCATCATAAAGATCCAAATGTAAAACATCATCTTCAACATATTCACCACTTCCACCAGGAATTTCCCCATCTTCCACACCTTTGTCATAAGATTCCCATTGAAAACCAGTACTGCGCACTGCGCCCTGTTTCTGAAAAAGGGGGTCCGCTCCAGAAACCCCTTCTGCTCTCCCCTTCCCAGAAACCGCCGTTGAGGCAGCCCGTGAACCACTCCGAATGGGAAACTGAGGACCCGCAGTAAGACCAGTACTGCGCACTGCGCCCTGTTTCTGAAAAAGGGGGTCCGCTCCAGAAGCCCCTTCGGCTCTCCCCTCCCCAGAAACCGCCGTTGGGGCAGCCCGTGAACCACACTGAAGTTGAAACTGAGGACCCGCAGTAAGAGGAGTCTTCCGTCCACGGCCGCTCAGACCGGACCTCACTGATGCCGAGGCGCCGAAACCCCCAGCCGCACCCAGAGGAGCCACCTCCGAATCCGCACCAGCGCCCAACCCTACTCCCCGGCCACCACCCAAAGGGCCACGCCGCCGGTCAGGCACAAGAAGGGGCGCCCCCCGCGGTTTGGGAAAGGACACAGTGGAAGGGGGGCAAGGAGCAGCCGAGGCATCCCCCACAGCGTGCACACCGCCAGAAGGCTGGGGGAAAAGAACAGGAAGCGAAAGGGGGCCCACCACCCCCCCCCGAAGGCCCGCGCGCAACCCCATCCAGGAGAATAGCAGGCGGGGAGGACTCCCCACAATCAACCGAGCAACCCCGGCAAAAGGGGGAAGAAGGCCCGGAAACACAGGGCCCACAACCTGACCAGCAAAATCCTCCGATAGTGCAGGAAACCCAGGTGCAGCACATGGGGCCGGCGAAAGCAGATAACGCTGCCCATTGAAAACCAGGAAAGGGCCCAAACCAGGCTGGGGGGGCTCCACCACGGTAGGGGGGGCAGGCACAGAAGCAGACCGCAAACCAGGCACGAAGGAAGGGCCTCTAGACACCAAACTCCTCCCCGCCGACCTCTAGCCGTCGAGGTAGGCTTAAGAGACTTGCATGCCTGCAAAGTATTCCCCTTCCGAAGGAGCCTCCCCCCGGAGCGACCCCGCCTCCCGCCAGGCACCCCACGCACAACAGCAGCCCCACGAGGGGGGGACATACCTGTGGCAGGGGGCCCGGCACTCCGGAGGGGGCATGGAACTGCTCCTCGGGACCCGCCTCCTCTGAAGGCTCCGCCTCCGGCATCGCCGCGTCACCGTCGTCCTCGCTCTCAGCCTGGGGCGAAAGGCAGGCTGATACTGCCTTGGCAACTCCCCCGGACGCCTTGCGAACAGGGCGGGCGAGCCCCACCCACGCCTCGCCAGAGACACCAGGGGACAGCAAATCCTCACGCCCGGCCCTGCAAATGCCGGGCCCCGGGGGAAGCACAGTCGCAGACTAGTCTTCCCCCGGGGTCTTTCGCGCATGATAGGACAGGCAGGGGAAGGGGAGGAGTTAGGGGGTGGGTATATAGGCGCAGGGGAGGAAGGGAACTTCCTCTTCCTGCGCCTGGCACCATCGGGAGGGAAAAGAAAGGCCACCCACCCACCCGGCAGTTGGCGGTGCGGTTTTGGGTAGGTCCTAGGCGTTGCCAGTTTAGGCCAGAGCTGCTTTAGGCGGTACTTGGAAGGGACAGGGGGGTCAAGAGCGGGCACACCAACCCCTTGGGGGGGGAGTTCGAAGGGCGGATAGAGGCATGACTGGAAGGACGCAAGGAGCGGGCTGGATGCCAAGTGACTGATGGGCAGGAATAAGGTATGATGGAGCTTGTAGGGCTTTGTGATGAGGTGGAACGGGTGAAACGAATGAGGGGGGAGTATGAGTGGGGGGTTTGATGTTATTTACTTGTTGATGTTTATGGTTTGTACAGATTACGCAGCCTGGTCTAATAAATGGCCTTTTACGCTTACACACTGCGTGGTCTGTTTATTGCGCGAGGACCCGGACCGCCCTCCGCACTTCCTCCGAGTCCGCCATCACCAGGTAAAGCACAGGGAAAGCACACAAAAAGAACCTCGCCGCCCACCTCCCTAGTGCACAATGCTATCCTGCCCTGCCTGGCCCTAATTAACCCACCTGGCCCCCGCTCATCAAGCCCCACCTGCCGTTGCCACTGATGCTGTGCGAATCTACCCGGGGAGAGACCGGCTCGCGCACGGCTCTCCCCAGGTCCCCCCTCGAGTTCAAAGGAGGAATTGCATAGTGACAATGGTCTAATTACTCTCTCCATTGCCTTTCAGTTTATGTAGTAATGTAATGGCAACATGACTACTAGAGGTTTATCTTGTATTTAGGAGAGCTTGTCAGGCGGCCACTGTGTAAGTGGATGGAGTTGTATTGAGAGACGGACTGCTTAGGTTTTCTGAATAATTTCTAGTTGTTACTGTGACCGTGTAAGAGATTTCATACACACGCCTATGCAGCCAGCTCTGAGCTCGACACATTTGAGCTTTTTTTTAATTGAGGCTCTGTTTGCCTTGACTTACAGCTCCAGTATTTGACTGAAAGGGGCTTAAACTCCAGTTGTGCTGAGCAAAGCCTCTTCACCAACCTATGGGTTCAGAAAGTCCATTGATCAGGGTCCAAAGAAGCATTTAAGTCAAGTATGTGCAGTCTAGACTTTAAAGTAAATAGTCGCTGCTGTGAAGTTAGAGGGGTTTTCAGTAAAGTCTGATATTATTCAACGTATTGCTGCTGTTTTATTACTAGCTGCAAAGAGATGACCCAGTTGCAAAGATCTGTTTTGTGGGGTTCAACTTTTGTGTGCATATTGTTCGTTTTTCTTATTTTGATACAGGTAGAGAAGTCTCCGCTGGCTTCAGTTTGGTACAGTAGACTTTTAATTTTGTTTCCAATGTCAACTAGACAGGCTAATACCGGACCTTTTGGATTTTACTAAAATTATATGTATAATATACTTATTGACTCTTTTTGGCTGTTCTTCTTTGATAGCGTCAGTAAAAAAAATGTCCAGCCCCACAGCACAGAACATGGGAAACTAGGTCAGCCCCTTTCAACCTTTGGCTAACTTTACTGTGAGTCATGACATTTGGCTAATTCACAGGGCGAAAGGACACCCACACACAAAATGTTCTTTAAATGCCAATGCTGCATCTGCAATGTGTACTGTTTGAGACCCCAAAAATATTTGCCTTTAGATAGACGTGTTTTTTTTTAGATTGACAACGGTCTGACAGCTTTTCCAACAATAAAGGTTTTCAAAAATCATGAAAAACAAAATGCATTGACCAAACCAAAAGTCTGCCTTGCTAGCTCCAAGCCTAATTACTGTGCAGTGCTTGTTTTTTATTGGACAAAAGGGGGTGGTGATGGACGGAGCATCTGAACCAATCAAACACTCACACCCAGTCAACGGATCTGGGTTTAATCCATCACCGTTCTTTAGCCCACTCTGCCACCCCAGTTCAGAAATGGCCATATGCAAATCAGTCTGACCCTGTGCCTCATGGGAACAGTCCAGTCCGAACTGCCAAGCCATGCCTTCCCTGGACCGGATTCAAGCTTCCTAGGACCGGTTTCTGGCATTCCAGCCGTCTTCAGCCCGGCTTGCTTGAATCCAGTGGCAAAGTGAGCAAGGGACTCACGTCTGAGCATACCTTGCCAACTTATGGCGAACAAAGCGTTCTTACTGGCCACGCCCCTCAGAAGCACTGTCACTGCTATGGAGGTAATGGGCTAAAGGCCCCGTCCTCTCCACATTAACTCCTCTCACACAATGAGTTTTGTTTGGATGTTGGCAGGTCTGGTACTAGCACTCCTTTTTAGGTCAAGCCTGCATGTGCTGTTCTGTGTGGTATGCTGTATTCAGGTAGGGACTTGAAGGTCTGCCCACTCTCCGCTAATATTTTTTATTGGCATGTGTCATTGTCCACTGTAAACTGTGGCTTTTCATCGGTCAATAGGCTTAGAAGTCCCTCCTTAGTGCCACCTTGTCTCATTTTGTAACCAGCTGCTTTACGACCGAGCAGCGCCGGTCATGCGGACCTAGGTACTGAGGTAACTTCCTCACGCCATCAAGATTAACAGATGATAACACTGGTCCCGCTCGAGCAGTCTGCGGGGACCGTTAACAACTACTGAGGGGCGGACTACAACACAGGAACTCCTCCTGTTCCAGTTCCTGACCCCTCAGGTTGTATTCATTTAACTGTGCGGCCCATCTAGGGCTCCTTCCTAGTATATGAGCACTTTTAGGTCCTGATGAATTGCCGTGATGGCATGAAACATGTCGACCTGACCACTTAAGAGGGTTGAACGGGTTTCCCACACATAGCCTGGTTGATTCCCCATACCCCTCTTATTTTTCAACAAAGTAGTTAGCTACAAGATGCCCAGAGTAGACTATACTAACTTTTTTTAACCACACCCCACGCTCACTACTTGTTCACTTGGGCCCCTCATACTCACTCACACATCGGCCAGGAATAAAAGACCTCCGCAAAAGAGTAGCACCTCGTGCTACCCGTCAGGCATTGCAGCGCCGGCCTGACGTAGGAGCAGGAAGCCGATGATGACATGAAACAATCGGTTGGTAATATGACAGTAGCCGTAGAACCGACCTGTTGTGTGAGGTTTCCCTAATTCCGATAAGGGACAACTGTCCCTGTCTCCCACATACAACCACCCCTGGAGAGAGGTAGATAGATCACTCATACATATACACCCCCTAGGGGAACTTTGTGCATCGGTGTTGAACAGTATCATTTTGTAACCTCACATGACGGTACCCCTGGTTATGTGTTTTGTTACTCGGTAGGCTTTAATTACAGCCTCCGAGGACTATTTTATCAAATAGCTTTGGCCTGTCTGCTGTTGCAGGCAGGACGCGCTCTCTCCTAATGCTTTAAAAAAAAAAAAATAATAGCACGGGCGCGAAACGCATTTGTAATGGAATAGGTCTCACATTTGCAAGAATTTAAACTATGAAAGGCACTGTAAATGACAATGCCTTTCAAATATCTGTTTAAAAAAAACACATAAATAAAAGGCATTGTCATTTACAATGCCAATAGCTCAAACTCTTGTAAATGCGAGACCTATTGCATTGCAAATGCTTGTATAAATTCACCCGTTCATCCAAACTTCCATCCATCCAATAGATTTTTTACCCACCAATTCAATGTTGTTTTACATTTCATTCATCAATCCTTTCACCCTTGCATTCATGTTTTCATGCTTTTGGCCCTTCCTTCTTATCACAGTTTATTTCTTCTTTTATATGTTCTACGTGTCACTCTTCCTTCCAGCTCTTTTCTCTCACACTCTCAATATGCAGTGCTTTGTGGCGCTTAGTTCATGGAAGAAAGTGGGCACCCGGCTGCGATTTGAATGATAACATACAGCAATAAACAGGGTTAGTGGGCCCCTCAAGCCTCTTGGCCCCTGTACCAGGGCACCCCCTGCACCAACTGAAGCTACACCGTGCACACTCTTTCTTTAGTGCATCCTTTCACCTTTTGGGACTCTTTTACAGTGACTGGCTTCACATCGGTAATGATTTTCCCTTTATGTTTTTTAAACCATTTGTCCACAGAGCTGCAGACAGAACAGGCTCATAAATAATTATGTGTCAGGACCAATCCCCACCCACGCTTAGGCTGTGAAAACCAGGAGTTGAAAACGCCATTGTCCCCACAATTTGGATTCTCACCCAGTGCTAGTCCACACCTCCCCGGCCAATGTGCTGGTAGTTTGGACAGCCTCAACACACCAAGTCACTAGGTATGGATAAGACTAACATACAGGTGACAGGCCTCACAGCCAAGCAACAGGCTGTGGACAGGCATCACCCCACAGTGACAGGCTACGGACACACCTCGCACCGAGGTGACAGGGTGTAGACATGCCTTACAGCCCCAGTGACAGACTACAGACAGCCCTCTCAGTCAAGTGCCAGGCTATGGACAAGACTCACACCTTACCTGACACTGAATAATCCTCTAATTTAGGCAGATCTTACATCTAGTGACAAGCAATGAGCAGACGTCACCACCTCTTTCACCTCTCACCACTCCCCCAATGACAGCCTACAACCATGCCTCCCCTAATACCCTCCCTGGTGACCACCTAGTATAAAAAGTGTAAGGATCTGGACACCCCACCCATTGGCTGGCCACATCGACCACATCCACTTACTTTCTAGTTCCGACATTCTCAACCCAAAGTCCTCACCCTGCACCTCCGCCTGGGACAACACCTGGTTGCTTGCCACCCTCGGGAGCCCACCCACCTCCACAGACCACGCACGAAACCTTGGCACCATCCTCGACTCCTCCCTCTCCATGAACCGCCAGATCAACGCCATCGCCTCCACTAGTTTCAACTTCCTACGCATCCTCCGCAAGATATTCAAATGGATCCCCCCCGACTGCAGGAGAACCATCACCCAGGTCCTCATAACCAGCAGACTGGACTACGGCAACGCCCTATATGCCGGTATCAACATAACCCTTCTACACAAACTCCAAACCATCCAGAACGCCAAAGCCAGACTCATCCTCGGGACACCACGTCACAAACACTTGACCCAAAACTACGAGACCTCCACTGGCTCCCCGTTGAGAAGAGGGTCACCTTCAAATTCCTCACCCAGGCTTACAAATCACTCAACAACATCGGACCCAAATACCTCAACGAAAGACTATCCTTCCACGCACCCAAGAGGAACCTTCGATCCGCCGACCTCGCCCTGGCAGAGGTCCCCCGCATCCGCAGAAACAGAACAGGCGGGAGAGCCTTCTCCCACATCACAGCCAAGACCTGGAACGAGCTCCCTGTGAACATCAGACGCTCAAAGATGAGTGGGAGCTCGCACAGCGTTAATAAACCAGATTTGTGTGTTGTAAAGGGTTGTGGCGTGCCACTGGATTGAGACACTGTCTGGCCAAGCAGTGTGAGCACAAAGCTAGAAAATACGAGGGTCCCCCTACTGGGAGGGGAACTAACCAGTGCACAGCGGAAGGACCGTGGTCTTATTCCATAAACATTATGATCAATGAAGTCTGTATGAATGATTTCAAAGTTTTTAATCCTTTCATAAAGAATATTCTTGCATATTCATGTTGAACATGAATATGCAAGAATATTCTTTATGAAAGGATTAAAAACTTTGAAATCATTCATACAGACTTCATTGATCATAATGTTTATGGAATAAGACCACGATCCTTCCGCTGTGCACTGGTTAGTTCCCCTCCCAGTAGGGGGACCCTCGTATTTTCTAACATCAGACGCTCCCCAACCCTGCACACGTTCAGGAAGGACCTCAAGACCTGGCTCGTCAACTGATCCGGAGATGCTGCCCCCCACCCCCCCCCCCCCAGCGTCTTGAGACTGTCATGAGTGAGTAGCGCGCTATATAAAACCCTGTTTGATTGAAGTGACTGATTATGGATAGGGGACATCATCACTCAGAGAGCTCCTCTTGCTCTCTTGGAGGAGCAGCTACTGCACATTTACCACGAGGCACAGAACCGCTGCGCAAGATGGTACAGTGGAGTTTGCTGGTTTTTGGATAAGCTTTTGGGGTCTGCATCATCCAGACTGCCCCTCTTGCTGCCCAGTCCTCGAGGAGGAGCTACAACGCATGTAACGACACAGGCCTGCTGCGTGATACGCACTAGACGCAATCGGGCTGTGCCCAGATGAAGACCAGGCCAAGAGCAAGCCAGCCTACATCCGTTAAAGCCCAGAAGAGGCTGGGCTGGCCCTCTTCCTGGCCATTTCGGGTGCAGATGAGCCCGCTCTTGGCCTGGCCAACTCTCTTTAACTTGTTCTCTTTTTTAGAATGTTGTTTTTGTTTTTAACTTCCCCCTGTCCATTGTGAGAAAGACTGTGGCCATGGGATAAAATAAATCAACCTCGACTCTATCGGGTAAGGAGAAGACAGTGGCAAAGTGTAATTTTACTTTCCTAACCAATGCGGTGGGGGTGTTCAATGAAGACGTTTGTGATACATAGGAGAGGTTAGTGAGTAACCAACAGGAAGCACTAGATGTAGCTACCATCAAAGAGGGTTCAATCATGTATGGGGAAAGCTTTGTGGAACAAATTCCCTCTGAAGTGATAACAAGTGGGACAAAAACCTGTGTGCTAATAATGACCCACTGTGCTTTGAATTGGCTTGCCCTACTGACCCTTTTGGTTTACCCCTGGCCAAGAAACGAAAAGGCGCAGCAAGGAATACCAGAGTGAAAGATAATTCTGGATCTCACTACACCAGTGGCGGGGCATGAAAGGATGTTCATGAATTGAGTGTTCCTATTAAAAAAGCAGTGGATATTAAAGACTTGATTTAGATCTTGACGAACGGGTTACTCCATCACTACGGTGACAGATATACCGTCCAACAAAATATATATTCCATAGGATTTAATGGAATTTATATTTCGGCGGATAGGATATCCATCACTGTTGTGATAGAGTAACCCATCTGCGAAGATCTAAATAAGACTCTAAGTTTTTAAGCAAAAATTGCAAGAGATCATGTCGAGTATGCTCAGATCCCTGTAACAATTTGATGTTTTTTAAACAGATTGCTACTTTAGAGGCCTCGAGGACGCTTGCAAGATTTAGTTAAGCAGTACTTATCAAGGGATATACACTCAGGGTGAGTCTCATGGACAAGGTAATCCGAATACATATATTGAGGAAACTGCATCTTGTTTAAGGCCAAATACAGGGGGGAGGTCCTGCAAGGTATGGGCATGTTAGGAACATGCGTTTGCCCGGAGGATGGCACTCAACTTCCAGCTGCGAATTGCCTAGTGTGGGTAATACCACACACATGTACGAGAGAAGAGATTTAGGTATTAGAAGTTCCTACCTCCATTTGCCACAGGACGCGACTCTACTTATGATTGTCCTGAAAGGGGTGTCTTTGGGACAGTATGAGGGATGGTGCCAGCTGAGTGACAAAGCTAGACACTGGATGAGCTCCAGAATCAGAAGGTCCCAGTACTTGCTGGATGGTATTAGTATGGTGAGACTTATTGCTTGTGTAAGATGCGTCCTAAGTGGTGTTCAGAGAACTGTGTGGTTGTTAAATTTTGGCCTGCATGTTTTGCAGAAAGAGCCCTAACAATATTGGCATCCACACCACCAAATGGCAATGAGATTGTGCTGGGTCTCTGGGGCTTTTTTTGCAGTCTTCATACTGTGGGTGAGGATGCACATTTGGTTTGGCAGAGGGAATGAGCAAAGGACATTTGCAGCATAAAGGGTGCTCCCCAGCTTCTGTTCCTCCAACTTCTACTCATCTGGGGCCTCATTTATGAGAAATGACGCATTGCTGCGTGAAAGCAGCGATGCGTTACTGCTCCGTGCGCACTCCTTGCGACATACCTGATGCGTCATATTTAATGTATGACGCATCATGTCGCAAGGAGTTACAGATACGTCAGTATTTATGACATATCTGTATGGCGCAAAGGTGACGCATTGCTGGAGTGTGTCACAAATGTGACGCAACTCCAGCAATGCGTCCTTTCACATGGACCAAGCCCCAGGTGAAAGGGCCTGCGTCAGTCTTACGCCTGCTGTGAGGCAGGCGCATGATTTTGACGCAACGGCGTCCTAGAAGTGACGCAGTGAAATCTCATAGATTTCACTGCGTCCGTTATACAAGGCTTTTTGTGGGGGAACGTCCCCCTTCATACATTATACCTGACACAGGTATAATGTAGCGCAGGGGTTTACAAATTGACGCATCTGCTTAGATGTGTCACTTTGTAAATAGTGATTTACAACAAGGGGTGGTGATGGACAGAGTCTCTGAATTAAGCAGAGTACTCTCACCCAGTCAAGAGATCAGGGCTAGATCCAACACCAACAGCCAGGTTCTGAAACTGGGATGATGCAGTGAGCTAAAAAACGGTGTTGGATCTAGCCCTGATCTCTTGACTGGGTGAGAGTTTTCTGCTTAATTCAGAGACTCTGTCCATCACCACCCCTTGTTGTTAATTACTTTGTAAATAGTGCGCAACAGGAGGCCTGTTTTACACCGCAGATGCGTCACAAAAAGTGACGCATCGGATGCGCAAAACTGACGCAAGGCCTCATAAATGAGGCCCCTGGTTTGTACTCACAACCGGTTCATCCCCCTGAACCCCTTTTGGGATCAGGACTGACAGGCAAAAATGATTAGGGTGGTCTAGGAAACTAAAAAAATGTAATGTTAACGCCACTGAGAACGATAGAAGGGCAAATAGTACGCCGGGTGGTACAACACTGTGTAATTGTGATTCTGTTGTTGAAGATGGTAGTATCAAGGTATTGTGTTGGAATGTGGCAGGAGTAAGAACCAAACTAGACAATGCACAATGGGTTCATTTTATAAGAAATTATTCTTTTGTGTGTTTGCAAGAAATCTGGGTGGTTAACCCTTTTTATTTAGACGGCTATTGTTTTCTTTGCACTCCTGCCATTAGCTCAACTCATGGTAGAGATAAGGGGGGGTTCGCGATTCTAATTCTTTTTCACCCTTCTCAGGAAGTCAGTAAAAATGCACTAGATTCTTCATTCTTTCAATTGCTTAGGTGTGTTAATCTTAATGGGAGCAGGGTTCTTGTAACAATTAATTGTTATAATAATATTTTCAATCCCTCCGGAGTCAGTGTTGGACTGAGGAAGAGGTGAAGGGCTCCCTTGAGATAAGGGAAAAATAGATTTATATAGTTTGACTTGGGATTTCAATACCCATTTTTAGGTTTCGCCTGCTCAGCGCAAGGAGGCTCTTATCAGTTCCTGGAATGTGGAACTTTTTTTGTTTTATTTTCCTTTCTGCACGTATTTATTTAAACAGCTGTGTTACATTCCTGAATTTTTCATTGTGAGCCACCGAGGTGTATTCATTTGATCTCACTCTACATTTTATGTGGACTTACTGTGGTATATTCAGTATGAATGAAATGATGAAGCCAAAGTAAGTGAGGAGTTCAGTTTATTCGCCTCATCCACAAACAGCATCAGGTCCCAACTGACCTGGAATATCCAGTACATTCCTATTCATTAGAACATTGGTAATATTCTAATTCTAAACAAGTGAAGCAAGCTCCACACTAAAGAGATGTAAGACAACATAACACATCTCCCTTCTTTACAATAAGCAATAACATGAATAATGAACCTAAAAGAGACATAAAAAAGTTAGTCAAATAAAAGAAGAGTTGAACATCATTTACACATAATCCTTCATGTACATTGGAGCACTGCGTAACCTTTGACTCCTCACACGAGTGTTGAAAGAAGAGTCAATGTTTGGGCGAGAGGGATTCTTTATACTAAAGAAATTAGATTCGATATCAGAGTCAGACGGAGTAATGTTTTTTGATTTCACTACCACCACACGACTCTTATTCCAAATCCTCCCATCTTGTGTTTTGATGGCATTCCCAAACACTTTAATGACAGGCCTAACATTGGTATATTTTGACCAAGGCCTTCTCCCTACAGGTGCCTTTATTCTTACAAGATCACCTACCTTTATCTCCTGAAATTTAACACACTTGACTTTGTCAAAATATGCTTTCCTGCAAGCCTGTTTTTCCAATTCTCTCTCTCTCCAAGCACCAACATGATTGTCTACAAATCCTTTCTTCAAGTTCATCCAACCCGGACACCACATTGTGTTTGGAACTCTACCTCTGAATAACTCAAAGGGAGATTTTCCAGTGGTAGAGTGAGGAGAGCAGCGATATGCATCTACTCTTTCCCTTAGTGTATCTTTCCAATTCAAGCCACTAGCTCTTGCAAGTTGTATACATTCTTTCAGTGTACGATTGACCCTCTCAACCGCACCATTCGTTTCAGGGTGATATAAAGATGCTCTTTTGTGTAATATTCCACATTTCTTAAGGTAATCCTCAAAGAAACTGGAACAAAATTGTGGACCGTTATCTGATAATAAGCTATTTGGGAAACTCTCTCTCACAAATATTTCAGATAAAAACTTGATGATAGAGGTTGACGTAATCTCATTAACAGCACAAACCTCAATCCAACGTGAATACAAATCAATTAAAACTATTAGATAGGGAGTGTCAGCAACTCCAGGAAGAGGCCCTAAGATATCAATGGCTATTTCATCCCAAGGGTGATTAGGTAACTCTCTACACACCATCGGCATCTGCCTGACTTTTAGGATCTTGTCACTTGCACAGCATTCAACACATTCTCTAACCATGCGTTCTATTTCTAAGTCCATTCCTGGCCACCAAAACTGAGTACGAACCATCTCTTTGGTTTTTACTATTCCCAAATGTCCAGAATGTGCATGTGACAATAACTTTTTCCTTAAAGAGGAAGGAGGTATAAGTCTCAACCCACGAGTTAGCATGTCATCAGAAATTGATAGCTCCTGAGAAACTAAGGACCATGGTTTATGCAGACCTTTGTTGTCTTTTAGTAACGACATTACCTTAACTAACTCTTCATCTTTTAACAATTCCTCTTTCCACTCTTCTTTACCTACTACACCCTCTGTAACCTCACACACATTGAGATAATCATCTTCATCAACATCATCATCTTCACACCCTATATCATCACTTTTTACTAATCTGGAAAAACAATCAGCTGCCTTGTTAGATACACCAGGTAAATATTGTACTTCAAAGTCAAATTCCTGTAGAGATATGATCCACCTTCTAATCCGAGAAGAGATAGAATCTAACCCCTTCTTACAAAAAACCTCCTTCAACGGTTTATGATCGGATTTGACAACAAATTTAGTCCCCCAAACTAAATTTTTGAATTTTTTTAGAGCCCAATATATCGCTAATGACTCTTTTTCAATTACAGAATAGTTTAATTCAGGACCACGAAGACACCTGGACGCACATGCAATTAAAGAGTCATGGTCATGTTTATTTTGTACTAATACTGCTCCTAAGCCTTTATCACTTGCATCAGTGAATATAAACGTTGGTAAGCCAGGAACAAATGCCTGTAGACAGGGAGCTTTCTTCAATTCCTCTTTTATGCCCTCAAATTCCTTTTTACAGTCCTCCGACCAGACAAAAGTGACACTTTTCCCAGTGAGTCTCCTCATGTTCTTTGTCTTGTCCGCAAAATGTATGATAAATTTCCCATAAAATTCTACCATCCCAAGAAAGGATAACAACTCCTCTCTATTAACAGGTTCTGCCACTTTACCAATGGAAGCAACTAAATCAGATTTTGGAAATACCCCTTGACTCTTGATACTGTGCCCCAGGTAGTTTACTTCTTCTAAGCCAAATTTACATTTCTCCCTTTTGAGAGTCAAACCAGAATCAGTCAATCTTCTCAACACTTGACACACACGTTCATTGTGTTCTTGTAAGTCTGACCCATATATTAGAAGATCGTCCTGGTAACATTTTACCCCTTGAAGACCTTTCAGTATATGTGTCATGATTCGTTGAAACACCGAAGCAGCTGATATCAATCCAAAGGGCATTCTTCGGAATTTAAACGTACCCATTGGTGTGACAAAAGCAGTCAGGTCTTGACAAGAAATATCTAGCTCGACCTGGTGGTAGGCGGATGCTAGATCTAATGTGGTAAAATACTTCGCCCCCTCTAATGTTCCTACTATTTCATCTATGTTGGGTAACGGAAATCTGTCTACTACAACCTCTTTGTTTAACGCTCTTAGATCAATGCACAAACGAATCTCTCCAGTTGGCTTCTTTGCTACTACAATTGGAGCTAACCATTCTGTGGCCTCTACGGGTTCTATTATCTCATTTATAATTAATTTCTCTATTTCTTCTTGTACTTTTACTTGTTCCGCAAGTGGTATCCTCCTAACTTTTGCCACTGTGGGAATTGCATTTTTCTTAAGTTTAATACAGTGTTTGTATCCAACCAAACACCCTAACTTATCTTTAAATACAGAGGGAAACTTTTCTGCGAACATTTCAGACAGGTTTTCTACCTCATGAATTCTCACCTGAGGTGAGGCATTCGGATCAAGCGTAACCCCTAGATCACGTTGATCTCTCCAACTTATTAGAGCATCCCCAAAATTGGTAACATAAATCTTGCCAGGAATAATTCTGCATCCCAATTCCATGCTGGCCATGAAATAACCTAAAATCTTAATGGGTTTACTGCCATAACCTAAGGGTAAAATATCACTCTTAAACAATTTTACATTTTTCCCAAAAGTTTTGTGTAACAGACCTTCATCTATCATGGTGATTTGAGAACATGAATCAAATTTAAATTCAATCATGGCGTCATCTACCTTGACTAGATGTGTGGGATGTTCTAATATCCCACTACTAATCTGAAACGTAACTGTCTTTACTTGTGGTTGTGTCCACTTTTTGTACATACCGTCTCTTCTATTACCTTTTGTCTTGCAACATTTCGAAAAGTGACCTCTCCTCCCACACTCATTGCAAATAGATTTTAGTGCAGGACAATTTGAAGAATTTGCTAAATGACCGGGGTTGCCACATCTGAAACAAGAAAATCTGTTTGACATATTAAAGCTCGGATTAAATCTATTTATCCCCGTATCATTTCTTTCATTGTCTTCTTTTCTTTCTTTTTGAACTTGACAAACAACTTCCTCTACTTTGGGCTCAGTTTTCTTCTCAGGTTCCACTGTCTTCTCTTTCTCACTTTTCAGTTCATCTACACATTTAGTCATGTGTTCCACTTGTTTCGCTATTACTAGTACTTCCTCTAAGGGTGGTTCATCTTTTAGCCATAACTCCTTTCGAATGCTATCATGAGCACATTTTAAAACAAACTGATCTCTTATTCTTTCCTCTAACGTTTGTCCAAATTTACACGACGAAGCTAATTTTCTTAGAGCAGATACATAGTCTTCGACAGACTCATCCCTCTTCTGTCCTCTTAGTCCAAAATGATATCTCTCCATTATTGTGCTCAATCTTGGGAGATAATGTCGATCTAATTGTTCTATGGCTATATCATACTCATTCAGGTTCCTTTGTTCTGCCGCTGTGAGCTCTGGTAGATGTTCCAATACATCTTGCCCTTCTCCTCCCAAACAGTGTAATAGCAAAGAATGTTTTCTCTCTGCACTTAAGTTCGTGCCACAAACTCTCGCATAATTTGCGAAAATTTTCTTCCATTTTTGCCATTTCACACTTGGTTCACCAGGGCTTATCAAAAAGAATGCTGGCTGGGTAACATTCTGCATGTTTTTTTTTTTTTCTTTTATATATATATTATACACACTGTGTTCTGTAAACCTTTTCTTTTTTTTTTTTTTTTAACCAAAAAAAAACTTTATCTTCAGTAAGAATTATTTGTATTATGTGCTCAATTCTCCTTTGGTCTTCCTAACAATGTCACCTTCTAATCTTTCCAAAAGAATTTTCAGTCTATCTTCATTCCTTGTAATTGTGGCCTCAAATAATGGACTCTCTGAGTCACCTTCGAATGTGTTTATTTCTGCTGCGCAGTGAGGCTTGGAACGCAGTAGACAATGCCTTCTTGTTCCGCTCGCTATTGGGCGCGAGCGCCTTCCAATCACACGCGCTGTTGAGCGCGAGGGCCTTCCAATCACACGCGCTGATGAGTGTGAGCGCCCTCCAATTACACGCGCTGTTGAGTGCGAGTGCCTTCCAATCACGCGCGCTGATGAGAGTGAGCGCCTTCCAATCGCACGCGCTGTTTAGCTCGAGCTTCTATGACGCGCGTTGTTTAGCAGCGTGAGCGCATTAACCGGCCCTCTGTCTCTGTGATGTCTATTTATTTTCATTTAAGTCCCTTTCCTTGTTTTAAATAGCCTCCCGCCTTACTCCTCACCGCTCTACAGAGTTTCCTTTCTTCATGTAGAATCGAGTACATCAGCCGCTGGGAAGTCTTCGCTTCCTTCCTTTGAAGTGCAGCCGCTGGGGAGGCAGAAAGAGTTGAGGATAGCTGTGTGTTGAGGCTTCTTGAGGTAGGATCGTCGCCAAATAAATGTGGTATATTCAGTATGAATGAAATGATGAAGCCAAAGTAAGTGAGGAGTTCAGTTTATTCGCCTCATCCACAAACAGCATCAGGTCCCAACTGACCTGGAATATCCAGTACATTCCTATTCATTAGAACATTGGTAATATTCTAATTCTAAACAAGTGAAGCAAGCTCCACACTAAAGAGATGTAAGACAACATAACACTTACGTTCTCGAACTCGATGGTATGACTTTATTTTGGGCAGCTACATTGGAGTGCCTGCACCAGCCCATGTGAAGGCCTCAGATCCCTCTGACCCTAAATTGGAAGAACTGGACAACACTGCCACCTACTGGGTATTTTTTTAATTAAATGTAAAAATTCTCTTACATACATGTATTTACCCTTCAAGTTTTAAGTTGCTGGGGTACTACTGAACCTAGTACCAGGTAGTCAACTCCGATATCAAGTCGGATATCTGTGTTTTTAGGTCTCGCCTGCACAAACAGCTTATTATTAATCATTTAATGAGTTTACCAATGCTTCTATACTTGATGCTAAGGGGATTTGTGTCATGACCAACAAAAGGAGTGGGGTTTGAAATATGTTTTTTTCACAATGCTTATGGGGATGATCTGGACAGGCTCTTAATGAAGGAAAATGTACCTTATAAGGACATGGTCATAGTACTAATATTGATTTTATCTTGTTATCCAGGGCTTTAAGTGGGATGAAAAAAGTGTGTGGGGGGGGGGGTGTCTCTCAAAGGGGCGTGGCCGATGCTGTTAAGGGTGTGGCTTAAAATGCTGAAATGCTGTCAATCTGTGCTTAGCATAGTGTGCCTCGGACTGGCATTTTGCTGCTTCTGTCACTGCATCGAAATGTATAATACAACGAATAACATTACACCTACAACAAGCTAGGGCTATGGACTTTGTCAATGGTTGTTCATTGCATAACATACATAAGCAACAACTACGGCTTTGTTGCATATAATATTGAAAATACTTTCATTCTGAAATTAATCAGACTGTAAAAGAACTATAGCGAGTCTCTTTGAAGTCACTTCGAAGACAGTGAAGCGTGGTTCTGCAGCAGAGTTAAACAAGCATTTACAATGCAACGGTTTCGCCTTTGACAAAGTTAGAGCTATTGGCATTGTAAATGACAAATTGTTTATTTATGTGTTGGTTTTGAAAACAGATAAATAAATGGCATTGTCATTTACAATGTCAATAGTTTAATCTTTCGCAAATGCGAGACCTATTGCATTTTCACCCACACACACACACAGAGCCACACACACACACAGGGCCCCCCATACGTTCCCAAGAGAAGACCAAAACATGCCAGAGAAGTCTATAACATCACTGGTACTCGGTATTGGTAAGTGGTAACAAACCCAAATTCTAGGCTCAAAAGTAACAGAAGGCAACAAATCACTGTTTTACTATGAATGTGTATAGTCGAAAAACACAGTGTGTAGTGAAATTTCAATGGTTAAGATGCGGTGTAGAGAGGACTAGGCAGAATGTGGTGCACACAAACTAAAACAAAGGTGCTTATTAGGGAAAGGTTGTGTGTGAACACATGTACAAATGTGCACTACAATTAGTAAAGGTGATAGCAGATGGCGCGCTGAAGAGCTCATGGGCGCCTATCAACTGTGGAGATAATGCGGAGCCGTAGGGCATGGGCACTCACTGGGTACGTCCACTCCTACAAAGTCGCTGGTAGGGGGAAACTCCTGTGTGCACAAACATAATTATGCATGTACAGTATAACGAATGGCACGTAGAAAAGGCATGTGGCTGTAGGATGCGATCTGGAAAATGGCAAAGAGACAGTACATGGGCATGAATGCGGATAGGGAAACATGCAGCGGTGCAGTATGACGAATGATCCAGGGTAGAGGGAGCGTGAATGATGGAGACAGTAGCGGAGCAAGGAATAGAGATTGTGTGGAAACAGTAACGGCGCTGTTAAAATGCACATACATGTAATGACGGGTGGTGAAAGAATGTAATACTGGTGAGTCTGGTGTCGCGTACCTTGACAAACTGTAACAGCTAGAGACGGTCCGAGAAGGATATCTTTAAAATTAAAATAAAGCTCTGGGTGAAATAGCCGGTCGTGGCAGGACGGGTAGGTCCAAAGGTGGAGCTCTAAAAACGGAGAGGAAGAGTTAAAGCAGCTACCGGACCGGAGAACCAGCTCACGGACGGTGTAGTAAAAAGAGGAATCCCACGAGTGATGTAGGGAAGTATCCATCGTACGAACAGAGTATGCAGGTGTGGTCTCTTACCTTACAATAGGTAAAGGAATGCACGGGTAATGTGCTCCACTCGAACATAAGTCCTCATCCGGGTAATGGATGCGGATGGGGTAAAAGTGGGTGTGTATATACAAGATATGCACTGCCGTGATACGGTTGGTGCATAGGTCAATGGGGGGTATTAATTGGTGAAAGGATAACAACTAGACCGGTAATCGAGAAAGTGATGAGTGGGTCTCAATGTGCGCCTGCGCTAAAGAATAGAGGCAGCTCATGGCAATGAACGTTTGTCGGCCGAAATGCGGGAGGGTCAATAATATGAATGAGGGACAGGAGGAGGGGACTGGACGAGAAACGGCGAGGAGAGGGTCTGTGCTTCAAAGGCCTTTGGGACATATAAGTATTTAGCCATGCAGCACATTATCCTGGGTGCCATAGCATCTACTGTTACATCATGTGAAAAGCAATATGCATTGTACTATCCATAGAGAGTTTGTATCCATGTGCCTAAGAGAGCTGTATATTAAAGTACCCGCTCAGGTGTCAGATAAACTGTCATGTGGTATTTGTTTCCTGCATCATGTGGCTAAAAGAGAACATGCACTAACAGTGTAACAATAATAATACAAAGGAAAAATATGACAGCCAGTGCTGCGATCCAAACCTGCTAAGCACAGCTGCACTCTTACCCAAAACATTCACCCCTGCCCCATCTAGGCCAATGGAGTGATAGCGCAAACTCGACCCAAAGGTATTGAAGCACTTTAAAAATAAAAAAACCACAGCAGCACTGCTGTCAGTGCACAAGATCCCCTCCAAAGACCCGGCCTGGATCACAAGAGCACACTGGCAGGGGAAGGAGCGGTAGTTGAAAAGTTTATTGCGCAGCTGCTGCCTGTCTGCGCCATTAACACCACAGTCCTCCACCGCCAGTGACAACAGCCTTTTCGCGCACTGCCTGTGCCGATAACAGCATATCCGGTTTCCACGAGTGACAACATACACTGCGGCAGTGCAGTCCATCTGGCTGCATTAGTGAAAGTGTAGCCAAAAGGTAACCGAGTCGTAAACCGCATGTCCAGTCTGCACAACTGAGAGAGCGCAAACTGATTTAAATGTATGAGTACATCACACTTACCTGTAGTAAGCACAAATCATGAGGAGAAATGCCATGAGTGCTAATAGTATCTGCAATTATATTCTGAATGTATAGCTAATGTAGAGATTTAAGTAGAAGTGGAACTAATACAGAAATGTGTGACATTATATGATTTTAGTAGATGTGATTATTTCTGAATCCATGTCGTGTAGCTGTTAAAACATAAGATGGTATGCGGTTAAACGCAGAACGTGGTAGGCCTTAGGGCCAGAGCTGGAGGGAAAGGGAAGGTGGTTCTTTTCATGACACAGATTGTATTAATGTTTTGGTCATTGCATTAAATAGGCCATGATATATAGAAATGTTTATTGAATAATAGAATAAGAATATTAACATGCTAATTAATGAAGAAGTTGAATGCTATAGTCATAATGAGAAATATTGTAGGCCTGAAATGTTTTAACGTTGATTTATACGTACATGTCTGGGCTGAGAAATGTTGCAAGCTTTTTCTTTTAGAAGTCTATGAGAGTTGGGTTCTTGGCTACAGATATCTGTCTGCAAAGGAAGAGGGGGGATCCAATTATAAATGAATGAATAGAGGTCTGTTCAGTAGACGGCCTAGACATGGAGGAGGGTTCCGGAATGTTTGAGGGGTATCAGCGGGCCGGAGAAGAGTCTGAGAAGCAAGGTCAACTCTAACGTATGAGGCCCAATACAAAGCATCATGGAAAAAGCCAGAAGCTACACCACGTGAGGGGCGTCTCGCAAGGGGCGTCTCAAATGTTGTTGACTGTTTTGTATTAGGGACAGCACCCCTGGGTGGAGTTAGAGCAGATACCTGAGGACCCTTTAGAGAGCGGATGGGTAGGCAGAGAGGGGTCATGACTGGAGAACTATAGGTTTTCACCAAGAGACTTAGAGTGAGTGACTTCCCTTGGGGGTCATTCACTGCTGACACCTTTGTTAGGTTGGGGATTTGGTTAAGTAGGGATACCATCTAGAGCAGGGTAGGGACAGCCTAACCTTTGCGTTTTCCTCCAACCTAAATGAAGGAGAGATATGCGTCAATGCTGATAGCTTTATTATTCTTAGAACTTGTGTTAGTGATTTCTGTTGCTCGTCTGAGGGCTTTCCGAGAGCACATGTATGTAATTGGACCTGTGTATCTCGTCAATCTCATTCTGAGATGCCTGTATTTGCAGCTTATCATATCTTTACAATAAACTTTTGAAAGCTAGAAGTTGTTTGTGATCTTTGGGAGCAGAGTCTTTTATTGGGTGAACTAACTTGGAAATGGGTGCACTTTCTTTCCTCACAGACAGGCAACAAAGGTTCAGTCGACCAGATCGAGGTTTGGATCAATAGATATAAGGTATCGATCAAAATCTCGCCCTTTCAGTTGGTAGCAGAGGATGGTTGCCTTCTTGAGGACGGTGACCTAGGCCAGGTTAGCTTACCCCAAGGCCCCTAGAGATCGATGATCGGAAGAACAGCCCGCTGAAGAAGATCCGGATGACGTGAGACAGAAAAAGCAGCAGTATCGGTCGAGAGTGAGTATAAAGGGTTATGCGTGTTAGATTGCGGTGTTTTGTATTGTATCTATGTTGTAATGTCTGGCGGAGTTGAATGCCTGTAGAGTGACTGTGGAACAGGTTGTGAGCGCGCGCAACCGGTGGAAATCTTAAGTTCAAGGAGAGCTTAAGTGGTTCGGGTGTATCGGACACCCAGAGTAATTGTCAACTAGTGTGAAGGGGGTCATGAGGTACCATTGATCACCCGAAAGACCGAGATAGGGGGACCGTAAGAGTGAGTGCGTGAGTAACGGACGCTGGTCGGAAGTTACTGTGTGTGTAAGCAACCTATCAGAGAGACGATAGACATTTCGTCAGTTGTGTTGACAATTACAGATAGACTGTGGACGTACAGTCGAGAGAAGTGACCGCTTGGTCGGAAGTAGTCATTTTTCGGTGTATGAATGGGACGCATGCATAACCGGGAGACGAGTTGAGAAAGGAGGGGTGCTGCTGCAAAGCGGAGAAAAGTGACGTCAGAAAGTGTCGCGCAGTGATTGGCCGACCGGAGAAAGACCGCGCTGTGATAGGCCAGCTAGCAAAGACGTCAGACAGGGTCGCGACGTGATTGGCCGACCGGAGAAAGACCGCGCTGCGATAGGCCAAGCTAGCAAAGCCGCGACAGGATTGGTGGATTGTCATCAGGAAGTAAACAGAGTAGCGAGGCTGGATATTGTGCGCATAATTATGAAGTGTTTTAAATGGCTGAAAGCGGTGTTTAAAAGAGAGAAGCGGGGATCGTATGAAGGGGAAGAAGCCCCGCCGGAGGGTACGCCAGCTCGTTATATGGCAGTGAATGTTGGGCTGCAT
This sequence comes from Lissotriton helveticus, assembly GCF_964261635.1. NCBI lineage: Eukaryota > Metazoa > Chordata > Amphibia > Caudata > Salamandridae > Lissotriton > Lissotriton helveticus. Next base: position 161,074,545 of record NC_136072.1, read on the forward strand.
ACGATCCTTTGGATATCAGAGTGGAGTAAGATTACTGAAGGAAATGAGGAACTGACGTTCCCGAAGTACGGGACGTTCAGATTAGAGGTGTTACATCGATTAAAATCAGTCATGACCTCAACGAGACCCTTGCCTAGACCGACCCAGTTTGAAGCTCTTGAAGCATGGATTAGGGCAGCGCATGAGAAGAATATGAACAGACGACAGGAAAGGGTGAAACGATCGGTAAGGGCAGTGCAGGATGCCAGGTGGGATGCGGATGCTAAAAGATGGAGAGTGCATAACCTGGAAATAAATAAACTGTACCCAGTGTTAGAGGTGCCCGTAAATAAAAGCCCCATAGAAGAAGATGATGAGAGCGAAACAGAGGACAGCCTGATAAACAGATTATTGACAGACAGGCCACCCCCGTATAATAGAGCAGGGGGAGAGGTCGAGAATAGTGAAGGAGATAAGGGGGGCAATGCAGGAGAGCATAGACCGCTTCCCAGTTCAGAGTGGGATCCTGAGCCAAAGAAAGAGCTGTCCCAGCCTAGTCAGGTGCAACAGGTAGTCGGGAGGTTTGTGGTACAAAGAGCGCCGGAAACGGAAAGCGCCACATCCTACCCATTACCAGATGCACTACAGGTACCTGTTACCATAGGTCCTATAATATCGATATATGACCAAGAGAGAGCAAGAGGGGAAGAACGGGTACGGAAGGACAGAGAAAGAGCAGAGAAGGCAAGAAGGAACGATACGATCAATTCCCCAAGTCAGATGCCGATACCCAGAGAGTGGAGCACCCCGATGCACACAGCAGGGGACCCAGGAGGAGATCCTGGGGGCCCTAGATGGCCAATGGATCTGAGGGGATCTGGACGAAAATCCTTTCAAGAGCTAAATGAGTACATGAAGCAGTGGGATGAGGCAGTGAAGGCTCAAAAGAGCATCAATGCTGCGGAAGCTGAAAGGGAAAGTCAGGACAGCCGAGCTCGGACTCACTGCGGGGCTGGGGAGAGCAGCCCGGAGTGGGACTGTAGAGGGAGTAGGGGAGTCACCCATTGGGCCCGGAGAGGAGATGGAACAGACCTGGAAAACAGGGGCCCCGGGAGTGAAGGGGTGGCGCGCCCAATACTCAGTGAAGGGGAAAGGAGAGCGCAAGAGTACAGAAACAGCTTTAAGTGTCCACACTGTGTGCCCGGCACCAGAGAACTGAATGGGAGTTGTGAGAGGTCGCACCATAGTCCCTGTGATGACGGAAATGAGCGCAGCCCAGGGAATATGGGGACCCAGGAAGGATCGTATCGGATACTAAGCGATACTAGGCAAAGGGAGAGTAGCGACCAGAGGGAAAATAACAGAGAGGTGTGCGGTGAGAGGAGAGAAGAAGAAGAGAGTGGGCAGAGCAAGAGTAGGGGTAACAGGCCCGTGTTCCATCACCTTCCAAGATCGGATGGCCGAGCATGGGACCTGGAGAGATGGGAGCAAGGGAGACCACCCATTAACTCTCCCGAGACCAAACGTAGAGCTCGAAGTTGGGATGGTAGGGAGACCAGTGAGCCCCCTTCGAAAGACATATTGCGAGCTGAGATAAAAGCCAAGAGACTCGATGTCACCAGTTTAAGGTCAGACCTGGATGACATGGTAGATGGTACCCTGCCTTTGGAAAGAATGGAAATGTATGAACAGGATGAAATACTGTATATGGCAAAGGACATTACTCGAAAAGCGAGAGCAGTCCATGAGAAGTTAGTCGAACTAGCAGGCAAATATATGGTGGACTTGTCAAGAACCAAAGCATTACAGGGTAACCACAGGCTACATTATACAGATCGAGACCTAGATGAGAGGAGAACGATTGGGCTGAAAACGCACATAAGGGAACTGATCACTGGAATAAGGACATGGAGGGCACTAGATAAGTGGGAAGAGAGGTGGTCCAAGAAAGGGACCGGCAGGAGAAGCATGATTGGTATGACACCAGGACAGCAGGGAATAGAAGCTTACCCTTTGCGTGAAGTTGCAAATGGGAACTATGTACATGTCCCTTGGAGTAGGGGAGATTTAGCTGCTTTTACCACCTCTTTCCCCAAATTACGTGAGAACCCAGTGGAGTGGTACAAGCAAGTGGAGAGATTTGTAAAAATCTCAAAGGTCCTTTGGATAGATCTGAACACGCTGTTTGACATTGTAGTACCAGGCGATCTGTGGACAGCATGCAAGGTTAGCGCTGAGTGGCCCATAACGGAGCCAGAGAGAGATGCCAAGACTAATGGGCCGTCCGAGATTGTGATGGCAAAATTCGAGAGAGTGATGACTTGGCTGAAAGAGAAAGTGCCAATGCAAGACATAGATTGGGTCAGAATAGACCGAACAAGACAGGAACCCAAAGAGACAGTTCACGAATATTACGAGAGATTGCTGAAGGCGTTTAAACAGTATAGCGGCTTGGATGTAATGGATCCAAAAGACATAGGGCAATTTGTGTCCAAGTTCGTCCTGGGACTGAGACCGGATATTAGTTTAATGATTCAGCAACACTCGATTTGTTGGCAAACTAAACCTCTAGATGAAATACTGAGATATGCCAGGTACTGCTGTGATGAGATAGATTCCAAGGCTAAGAAACTAAAGGAAAAGTTGATGGTGGTACAGATGCAGGCAGCAGGGAAGGGGGGACAACAGCAGCAGCAGCAAGGAACAGGTACAGGAGGAAAGAAGCAGTACAGTCAGAACAAGGGCAATGAGGAGAGTTCCACCTTTAGACCCAGAATAGATATAGCTGCCTTGAAGAAAACGACTAGGTGCCACCAGTGTAACGAGGTGGGGCATTGGAAACGCGAGTGCCCCTATAATGTGGAGATAGGAGAGCAAGAGGAAGAGGAGGAAGAGGTCCAAAGCGCACCTACAAGAGGGGTAACGCCATACCAAGGAAAGGTGCTCAAAGGGGGGGGGGCTCCTCCCCGAGCCCAGTTCCCGCAACCTCCTCGAGTAGGGAGTATGGGTAAGACCTATAGACAAATGCCCCTGTTTGTAGAAGGGGAAGAGTGCTATTATGTGGACCCATTAACCGGACAGAGAGTGGAAAGAGAAGACTGCACCCTCGGGGCAGCCTTGGAGGTGGACCAAAGGGGACCCTATGTTGAAGCAGAAGTAGCAGGGTGCCCTACGACATTTCTGGTGGACACAGGAGCCACTAGATCCACGATCAGATCAGCTGCAGTTCCAGACCTGCCCATGTCTGGAGAGACCATACAGGTGGTAGGGGTCGCAAACAGGAGAATAACCAGCCAATTGACAGAACCGGTACAGGTGAAAATAGGGAAGTACAGCGATGAGCACCAGTTTGTGGTTTGCGATTCAAGTCCTGTGTGTCTGCTAGGGAGAGACCTGTTGTGTAAATTGAATTGTACTATATACTGTACACCTCAGGGAGTGGAGGTATTGACCAATGATGATGACGCAGACTTTAAAGTTGCAAACTCAAGAATATGCGTGGAGCTGTACCCTACTTTAACAGTAGATGAGCTCCCTTGGGACTTGAGAGAGACAGTGGCACCAGAAGTATGGGATTTCACTGGGGAAGAGATTGGATTGGTCAAGGGGGTGGACCCAGTGAAAATTGTAGTGAAACCGCATGCTGAGTTCCCAAGAACACCCCAATATAAATTGACTCCAGAAACGATTGCAGGCATAAAACCCGTGATCGAGTCCATGATTAAACAGGGAATACTGAAAGAAATCGTGGGTAGTCCATGCAACTCCCCGATTATGGGTCTGCAGAAACCAAATGGGAAATTTCGGATAGTACAGGACCTTCGAAAGATTAATAACATAGTCGTTTCATGTTGTCCAGTGGTACCGAATCCATCAGTGATACTGTTTCAGATTCCATTCCAAGCTGAGTGGTTCACTGTGATCGATCTTTGCCAGGCTTTCTTTTCGATCCCTCTGGACGAAGAAAGCCATTTTCTTTTCGCATTTAAGCTGGAAAATCGCGTCCTAACATGGTGTCGTATCCCTCAGGGGTATACAGAGAGCCCATCGATCTTTAACCAGCTTTTGAAGAAAAATCTTGAAAGTCTAGTGCTGCCCCAGAAGTCAGTTCTGGTCCAGTACATAGACGACCTCCTTGTGGCGTCAGAAACAGAAGAAGCTTGCAGGGAAGACTCCATTGCTTTGTTAAATCATCTAGCTGCCAATGGGCACAAGGTATCCCCGGGAAAATTGCAGTACTGCCTGACAGAAGTGCAGTACTTGGGACACAGAATAGAGAAAGGCAAACGAAAGGTGTCACCAGACAGGATAGAGGCGATCATGAAAATGAATGCGCCTAAGACACAGAGAGAGGTCAGGATGTTCCTAGGGATGGTGGGTTATTGCCGACAGTGGATCGTGAACTTTTCACTGAAAGCAAAGCCCTTGCAAAAACTGACGCACAAAGAGGTGAGTGATCCGGTACCATGGGACAAAGACTGTTTGATGGCGTTCTTACAGCTGCGAGAGGACCTGTGTCGTGCTCCGGCATTGGGAATGCCTGATTACAATAAACAATTTTTTCTTTACTGTTGTGAGAGAGAAGGTTGCGCGTTGTCTGTGTTAGTCCAAATCCATGGGAATGCCCGTAGACCAGTTGCTTATTTCTCGGCTACTTTAGACCCAGTGGCCGCAGCGTTGCCCGGATGTCTCAAATCCGTTGCTGCAACGGGTGTCAGCATTGAGAGATGTGAAAATATCGTCATGGGGCACCCGTTAGAGGTGTGCGTGCCCCATTCTGTTGAACTGTTGATGACCAGGACCAAAACACAGCATCTGACCAACAGCAGGCTCACGCGCTATGAGCAAGTTATTCTTGCTGCAGAGAATGTGACCCTCAAGAGATGCTCTGTTTTGAACCCTGCTACCTTGATGCCACTTCCAAATGATATTGAGGATGATGATGAATATACAGACCATGACTGTCTCGATGTGACTGAACTATGCACCAAACCCAGACCCGACATCGTAGATGAGCCACTGACTGACCCAGATGAAATTTTCTTTGTCGATGGCTCATGTGTAAGAGACGAAGTTGGGCAGTTGAGAGCAGCTTATGCTGTTTGTACAATTACTGGAGTTGTGGAAGCTGGGTGCCTGGAAGGAGTACACTCCGCTCAGGTAGCCGAGATTATTGCCCTGACACGTGCTTGCTTGGCAAGCAATCAAATTCGAGTCACCATATACACCGACAGCCAATACGGGTTTGGGGTAGTTCATGATTACGGGCAGTTATGGTCTCAAAGAGGCTTCATGACCTCTTCAGGCTCTCCCATTCGTAATGGAGAGTTTGTGCGCCTGTTGTTAGAGGCATTGCAATGCCCAGCAAGTATCGCAGTTGTAAAGTGCACCGCACATACCAGAAATGAGGACTTTGTTTCGAAAGGCAATAGATATGCTGATGAAGTTGCGCGGTATTGCGCGGAACAAGGTTACTCTTTCACAGAGGTGGAAGTGGGTGGAATAAATGTAAGAACTGAATTAGCCATGATACTGGAAACTGTTGATACTTGGGATGAACTGTCAACCATGCAAGAAAATGCTCCTGATTCTGAAAAAGAAACATGGGAAAAGGCAGGATGTGTAATGGGTGAGACCCATTTTTGGGTCTCAGCAGACGGCAGAGCAGTGTTGCCCAATGAGATGGTGAGTCCAATGGCTAGACTCATACATGGTCCCGTACACTTAGGGAGAGATGCTATGCTGAGAGTGTTTAGACAAACTTGGTACAATCCTAAGTTTAGAATAGCAGCAGAAGCAGTGTGCCAGCGTTGTGTGACCTGCCAGCAGCTGAACGTAGGGAAAAGAACACCAGTTGCACTAAGTCACATAGGAAGGTCTGGAGGTCCATTCAATCGAATGCAGATAGATTTCATTGAAATGCCAAGGTGCAACCGCCTCCGCTATGTCCTGGTGATTGTTTGTGTGTTCTCCAGATGGGTTGAGGCATACCCTACACGTAGGTGCGACACCCTCACAGTGGCCAAGTTACTGCTTAGGGAAATCATTCCGCGCTTCGGGGTGCCGGCCTTTTTGGAATCAGATAGGGGAACACATTTTAACAGCGAGCTTGTGAAGATGGTTTGTGTAGCGCTAAATATTGACCAGAAGTTGCATTGCAGTTACCGACCAGAAGCCTCAGGAATTGTGGAGCAGATCAATGGCACTATCAAGGCCAGAATAGCAAAAGTTTGTTCCTCAACGACCCTGAGTTGGCCTGATGCCCTGCCATTGGTTCTCATGAGCCTTCGTAGTACCCCAGACAGAAGGACAGGGTTGTCACCACATGAGGTGTTAATGGGGAGAGCAATGAGGCTGCCATCTATCCCAGCTACTGCACTGTTAAATATCACAGATGATATGATCCTGGACTATTGTAAGGGGCTGTCTGACGCCATGCGTTCTGTGTCCCTTCAGGTGCAGGCTGCCGAGGTTCCAGCGTGCCAGGGCCCGTGCCATGACCTGTACCCTGGGGACTGGGTCCTGGTGAAAAAACATGTGAGAAGAAGCTGCTTGGATATTCGTTGGCGTGGGCCCTTCCAGGTCATCCTGATCACGAACACAGCTGTGAAGGTGGGAGGCCTGCCCAATTGGATCCACGCGTCACATACGCGAAGGGTTCCAGCACCTCTGGAAGAAACAGCTCCTCTCTCGGATAGACGTCCAGCAGAGGACCGAGAAGCCATAGAGGGGGCTAGCCAAGCTGTAGAGGTGCCAGCGGAAGCAGGGAACGAGTCTGACCAAGCTGAGGACGGTCAGTACAACAGCGAAACAGAAGACGCTACAGAAGGAGAAAGTAGCTGGGAGTACGAGTCAGACCCTGACAGGTCTGAGAGAGAGCGAGAACAGACTAGAAGGAGAAGGAGTAGAAGGGCACGTGGAGAAGCTAATTGGCCGCAAAGAAGGAGCTCTAGCCTGAGGTCAACTCCAGAGGCAACCCTTCCTCCGATATCAGAAGACTCAGACCCAGAAGAAGGTGCTCAGGGCGCTGAAGCACCGGACCGAAGAAGGTCAAGAAGAGTGCGTGTGCCTAACAGAAGATACTCCACACCTGAGTGGACATATCTGGCGACAAATGTCTGTGAAACCGGAGACAGGGAGGATCCGAGCGGTGGTGGTGTCCAGTTCTGAGCCCATTATCACCGTGGAAATACGACTGTTGGTACCCGGTGTCGAACAAGAAGGGTCACTAACATTCATGCTCCCCAGACCTCCCCGCCTCAGCAAGTTAAAACACATGTTCCTTACAGAATTGCAATTCCCCGACTTTGGTACAACGATAACAGCACATGAAGAGCACAATCTTCGTTTGGAAATATTGAACTATGCTATTGAAGCTGCAACCACAAACCTGATAGTAGACTGTTAAAGGACTTTGTAAATAGAGCAAGCAGAAAAAGAAGATTACCTAGCGCCCAGGAAGCAGAGAATTATAGGGAACTTCCCTTGAGTTGATGGAGAAGGGCTAGGGTTGTCTTTATTGAACTGTTAAAGAACTTTTGCGACGAAGGTTGTCAGCCTCCAGTTGTGTGGATTCGAAAGACAAAAGGATTAAAAAGAGACTGTAAAGGAACGAGAGGAAAAGAACTTTTTGCTAAAGATAAGAGAGAGCCATATTGTCTGACGAAATGGAGGCCGGCACCCCGAACCGCAGAGCTAAATGTATAATAGGTACACTAATAGTAGGAGTGATAATATTAATAGCTTTAGTGGTAACAATTTCTTATGTAAAGGGACATGAGGAGGAGGTAAAGGTAACTGATGTGAATTCTGTAGAAACGCTTACACCTACTGTTGCTGGTGAGAAAAGGGAAAACACTCAAGAGAAAGCGTTATTAGCTGCAGAAGCCCGCAGATTACACGTAGATGAGTCCCAAGGAGACTTTAGGTCAAATGCTTATGCTAAACTCTTATATGAATACGTGGATGCCATGGAGGTTAAGGATTGCTACGTCTGCATGCAGTTGCCGGCGTCTGTAGATGAGGGAATTCGATATCATCACCTCCCGCTGACATATGGCATTACATGTAGCTTATTGCTTAGTATATTTTATGAGAGAGATAGTTTTGAATACTATTTCTCCAATTATGATTCAGTGTTGCCAGAAGTCCCAAATTATAAGCAGATGAACAAATGGGACTACTGGAAGAGTGAAGACAGATTGGCCAAGTTCTTCATTCCTTGGATTACCTTAGATACTTCACATGCCCGTAGAAATAACCTGACATGCAAGGTGTCAGAAGTCGAGAAGAAGTTCATAGGGCAGGTGGATGACCGTTATAGGAGACAAAAGATATTGAAAAAATCAGGACAATGGAAAACAGATTGGACCGAGGAAGAGAAGGCACACAAGAGAAAGGGTAGTAGTGGTCCAATAGCTTTAGATAAGACGCAGAGAGGAAAGCTATGTCTTCACCGAGCTAAAACGTATTATGAAAATGTATACGTGGGTGAAGTTGACTGTGAACATGCTTTCAATCTAGAGTACTATACTAAGGATTTCCTGAAGGGAATGCAAGTGATTCCAAATGTGTATTTTGTATGTGGAAGAAATGCTTACGTGAGACTACCTGATAACTGGTATGGATCATGTTACCTAGCAATTGTCTTCCCCAAAATATATCATGCACAAGACTTAGTGATCATTGAGGGCAAGACATCATCGAGGGGAAGGAGAGATGTAGGCGATGCAGAAATGGTTGGAGATGTCTTTGGAGCTATGTTCCCTCTTTTGGGAGTAATCCTTAATGATGTTAAAATTAGACGACTGGCAACAGTTGTCGACAGGTTGTCTGCCAGCACAGCTCAGTCCCTAATGCTGGTAGAAGGAGAGATGCAATCGATAAGGGCTATGGTTCTTCAAAACCGTCTTGCATTAGATGTCCTACTAGCAAAAGAGGGCGGAGTCTGTAAGGCTTTGAAGGTCCAGGAATGCTGCACTTACATTCCAGACAATTCGAAGCCCCTTGAGAAAGTTATTAAGAACATAACTAATATTCACAAGGAGATCGAAGACTTGAGTAGAGAAAATGTTTGGGAAAAGGTGGGCCACGGAATGAGTACAGTTGGAGGGTGGTTTTCCACCTTAGGCAAAAGCTTTGTTTGGTATATCCTAAAGCCTATCATCATAATATTGATCTGTGGGATTATATTGTGGGGATTGGTGAGGGTATTCAAATGGTACAGAGCAAGAAGGTCAGAAAGGGCCCAAAGAGAACAGCTGCAGAGATTGGCTGCCATACAAGATAATCAGTACAGGAGTCTGAGGGCTCTGGAAGCGCAGAGAATGCCAGCAATAACTGCAGTCTAAATGTTAGTGATGACCCCGAGAGGTCATCAAAGGGGGGAACTGAGAGAGCGCAAACTGATTTAAATGTATGAGTACATCACACTTACCTGTAGTAAGCACAAATCATGAGGAGAAATGCCATGAGTGCTAATAGTATCTGCAATTATATTCTGAATGTATAGCTAATGTAGAGATTTAAGTAGAAGTGGAACTAATACAGAAATGTGTGACATTATATGATTTTAGTAGATGTGATTATTTCTGAATCCATGTCGTGTAGCTGTTAAAACATAAGATGGTATGCGGTTAAACGCAGAACGTGGTAGGCCTTAGGGCCAGAGCTGGAGGGAAAGGGAAGGTGGTTCTTTTCATGACACAGATTGTATTAATGTTTTGGTCATTGCATTAAATAGGCCATGATATATAGAAATGTTTATTGAATAATAGAATAAGAATATTAACATGCTAATTAATGAAGAAGTTGAATGCTATAGTCATAATGAGAAATATTGTAGGCCTGAAATGTTTTAACGTTGATTTATACGTACATGTCTGGGCTGAGAAATGTTGCAAGCTTTTTCTTTTAGAAGTCTATGAGAGTTGGGTTCTTGGCTACAGATATCTGTCTGCAAAGGAAGAGGGGGGATCCAATTATAAATGAATGAATAGAGGTCTGTTCAGTAGACGGCCTAGACATGGAGGAGGGTTCCGGAATGTTTGAGGGGTATCAGCGGGCCGGAGAAGAGTCTGAGAAGCAAGGTCAACTCTAACGTATGAGGCCCAATACAAAGCATCATGGAAAAAGCCAGAAGCTACACCACGTGAGGGGCGTCTCGCAAGGGGCGTCTCAAATGTTGTTGACTGTTTTGTATTAGGGACAGCACCCCTGGGTGGAGTTAGAGCAGATACCTGAGGACCCTTTAGAGAGCGGATGGGTAGGCAGAGAGGGGTCATGACTGGAGAACTATAGGTTTTCACCAAGAGACTTAGAGTGAGTGACTTCCCTTGGGGGTCATTCACTGCTGACACCTTTGTTAGGTTGGGGATTTGGTTAAGTAGGGATACCATCTAGAGCAGGGTAGGGACAGCCTAACCTTTGCGTTTTCCTCCAACCTAAATGAAGGAGAGATATGCGTCAATGCTGATAGCTTTATTATTCTTAGAACTTGTGTTAGTGATTTCTGTTGCTCGTCTGAGGGCTTTCCGAGAGCACATGTATGTAATTGGACCTGTGTATCTCGTCAATCTCATTCTGAGATGCCTGTATTTGCAGCTTATCATATCTTTACAATAAACTTTTGAAAGCTAGAAGTTGTTTGTGATCTTTGGGAGCAGAGTCTTTTATTGGGTGAACTAACTTGGAAATGGGTGCACTTTCTTTCCTCACAGACAGGCAACAAAGGTTCAGTCGACCAGATCGAGGTTTGGATCAATAGATATAAGGTATCGATCAAAATCTCGCCCTTTCACCAGTAACAGCACACCTGCCTGCACTAGTTACATCACACTTTTTTGTTGCAGTTTTTATACAGCGTGAACTCGACCCGAAGGTATTGAAGCACTTTAAAACAAAAAATACCACGGCATCACTGCTGTCAGTGCCCAAGATCACCTCCAAAGACCCGTCTGGATCACAAGAGCACATTGGAAATGTCATGTTTTTTTTCTCCCAGCACATGACATAAAGGGCAACTGCTATGTAATTTTTCTACAGTACCTGAAACGAAGTGCAACTGCTAGTTTAACCAAAGCGTGCCTGTTGCTGAATTCACCTGACAAGCCTTTAAAAATGAAATTCCTGTGTAAGCACACAAGCCTGTCGCAGAGAGCAACAGGCTTCCTGCACGTCACACATGTGCCTGTCTCTGAACAACTCCCGAAGATGCCGGTGGTAACTAATAAAAGCGTGCGCCGCACCTTTTAAAGAGTTCACTATCTTTGCAATGGTAATGCACAAGGAAACACTCACGATTGTTAGTGACTGACTGTGTTCTCTCCCTAAAAATGACTGCCATGCGTTGTTGGATGTGATATCCACAGGCTATCAGCTTTGTGTGCACATATAATCTTCAGGTGATAGGGCTTGCTCAAGGGAAGGCGCATGTACGTTCACACATCTCGAGCAGCAGCTTTGGAATTTCACATGTCTCCCTTGCGGTTATTAAAGCTGTTGTGCAAACATAAGTTGGAAAAATTAAGTTAACTTAAACGCATGTAAAGTAATGGTAGAAGAAAGTAAGGATTTAAGATGTAATCTTCCTTACGGCATCAGCAATGTACACACATGTTGATCGCGAAGGAGTTTCCTTCAGAATACACTTTTCATGCATAGGTTATCTGTATAAGGACCACGCTGCAACTCGTCGCCAAATCTGTGAAGAATCACCGTTCACACGTACTGCTTGGCTGAGCCTTATTGCTATAATCCTGGTACAACACATGCAGATGCTTCCACCCTTCACCAGTTCACATAACAATCTCCTGTTCCACCCGGTAGCACTGCATCTCATAGTTACATTCCAAGCCCTGCCATGACCGCCGTCCAGACATGCTAGCATTCTGTATTCACAACACAGTGACTACTTGCCTGTCCTGAAACTGGTACCATAATACCAGATGCACCATACATGTGAAAACAGACAAATACGTTTTATGCTGTTACAACAGGGTAAATACCTGAGTATACATGTATGAAGCATGCTATGTGTGAGCTGCTCATATACTGTTCATACTAAGCCTGTTTGCTATGAACAAGCGTAAGTCTGGTCTTGTGTCTACTGTGAGGCAGACAAATATTCTGTGAGCACTCGCTCTTGTTCCATTGTGAGAATAGTGGTCACTGCAAGCCATGCCTGAATTAAAAAAGCTTATGTCGAGGTGTGCCGTGGTATGGAGGCTGACGTCTTAAACAAAATGGGCATGCACATTAGATTGGCATTTTGTCAAAACTTACCCGTACAGGTAATTATCAAGCCTCACGGGATGCAGATGGTGGTTTGGCCCTGTAGTCAAACACTAGGGTCCATTGGGATAGCATACGAGAAGTCAAACAAACACATACATTCTGTTAAAGAAACCACTCTGAGCTGCTAGTCTGGAGTGCTGCGTTGTTAGGCTATTGCCGATGTTTCTCTCGATCAGAAGACAAAGACAAATGATAAGCAGTTAAAAATTGCCGCTCTCAACTGCTGACCTAGAGGGCTGTGTACGAGGTAAACGTTCCACAATGGCTACATGGGGACCAAAGTTCTGTACTCACGATTCCAAGGTCCTGAAACCGCCGTAAACCTACTTGGTACCAAACGGCCTGGCTCGCCAAACTAAACAAGTCAGGTCCCGGGCCGCGCTGTGATTGGCTGCCGGCCCGACATCACGGGGGTGTCCCGGGCCGGCAGCCAATCACAGCGCGGCCGGGAAATGACGTCACGGGGGTGTCCCGGGCCCGCAGCCAATCACAGCGCGGCCCAGGACAAAGGGGCGGGACTTAAAAAAAGACCGAGAAACGCCCCCGAATCGCATTTTCAGGGGAAAGCGTGATTGACAGCCTCTGTCTCCCAATGGCTAGCCTCCATTTATGGAGCTAGCCAATGGGAGACAGAGGCGGAACCAAAGCCCCATATGTAGGATCATGAGATTTCGCCGTGGGCGGAGCAACTGCTACGCAGTTGCAACGCCCAGGGCGAAATCTAAAAAATAAAAAATTCTCCGGGAAGGGGTTAGGGGTGGGGAATGGAGAGCCTGGGAGAGACCCGTTTCAACACCCCTTCACATTGATAATTTTCAAATACTTCAATCAGGTACGATTGATCACAATTTACTTTCTGTGACATTGAATCAGATTCCCATAGGAGCAAAGCCAGAACATTTTAGTCAGGAGATAGAGGCAGGGAGGAGAAATGGGATCGCTTTTAAGTGGGAGGGTGCGGAAGCGGATAGGCTGTCTACTGACCTGAGTGGAAATCGTGCCAACTCAGTAGCTATTTGCCTGGATGACACAGCTGAGGGGGGGGGGGCAGTTTTCAAAGCTTTTGGGACATCAGCAAATTATATAAAAAAACATTCTGATAAGATGAGCAGGTCAATGCCACTTTAAAAGTCAGGCTTAGTTCGACGTAGCCTGAAGTAACGCTGCAAAAGCCCTAAAAAGGACACTAGGGAGAATTCCAAGGGATAAGGAGATGGTTAAAAGAGGAGTGAGGATAAACGTACTCTGACTAGGAAAAAACTCAATTGAGGAGAAAGCATTGGAAGTTCTTCAACAAGGAATATGTGATGTTATAACGTAAATATTTACATCGCATGATTTTACAACGCATGCCATTACAACAGTAGGTTAAGTGTTGGATAGTGTAGGGGTAAACATTACTATTCCAACTCCAGTGAGGGCACCAGTAGGGAAAGTGTTGGATAGTGTAGGGGTAAACATTACTATTCCCATCTACCCCAAAACCCATGCCCACCTTAACACTAAAAAATCTTCATTACTTACCTTATAATGCTTTGTAATGGCATGCATTGTAATGGTATGCATTGTAATGGTATGCATTGTAATGGCATGCATTGTAATGGCATGTGTTGTAGTGACATGTGATGTAAAAGCAGTTGTGTTGTAATAGTTGCATTGTAAAAGCAGTGTGATGTAATGACTGCGTTGTAAAGGATGTTTCCCTTTAAAAAGTGGTTATTCAGCATGAGGCACAATCCAATTGACATTTTGAATAATTTTTTCTACAGTCCAAAAAATCCATTTTCTGATGAAAAACGATGACGTCGGACCTGTCGAAATTTCTCCAGATGGTCAGAAATTGTAATTTTTTAAAGCTTAATCTTTTGACTGTAAATGACTATTGCGTGTGAATTATCACTTTTGGAACTAAAATAAGTGTGTTTAGAGTCATTTTCCTGCCCGAAATGTGTTGAAATAGAAGCTTCTGAGTAGGAGGAAAAGTCTGTAAAAATTGCAATTTTGGTCACTGTGAGGCTTTAACGAGACATTAAAAATGGGTTTGGTAGTTCCATGTTGTCTTATGCAGCAGCCTATCGCAAGTTTCAAAAACCTCCAATACGCTGCTCAGATTGCAACCGGGCATCCAGGCCCCTGAGCCACTCGAGCCACCATGAGCCATGTAATACCATAACCCAGAACCATTACGAATGCTGCACAGTGGCAGCTCCTCGGCTAAGGCGGAGGAGTGTGGCCCCACTGCTTTTCAGCAGTGGAAGGAAAAATCAAATGATAATAAGTGAAAGTTATTATCATTTCATTTTTTCTCATTGCAGGCAAGGCATCTTTGCCTGACAGGGCGGGGATGCTCTGCTGACACAGCAAGGGAGGGGAGGAGTGGTTTGCACTAGCTAAGGTGCGCATGAATGTTTGCTCAGCTCTCTGAGGCCGGCCAGACATTAATGCACACTTAGCATGTTCTCCACCCAGGCTGCATTACAGCCTGGGTGGAGAACATGGCCAGGCTTCCTATCTCCGTCTGAGCACAATGTTGCAATGCAGCGTTGTGATTGGCTCAGGGGATCTTAATCCTGGGTGCTTCCGGTGCCTTGTTCTAGCCAGCAGAGGAGAGACACGGTGAGGGAGGACGCAGCAAAGAGGTAAGTTGAATTAAAAAATTTTTTTTAAATTATACACATCCAAGCCCCGTCCATCTGTCCCCGCAACCTCCCACCATCCGCCTCTCCGCCTCACCACCATCAATACGTGCTGGCCACCACTGATACTGCATTGTGCATAATGTCATTAACTGCCTACTCTAAGTGGTGAGGTGCAATGATTTGTAAAAGTTATATAATAGCATGGCTCTTCAAAGTCCAGATGACTTGTTTAAACACTTAACAATTGGTGTGTCCAAACCACTGCTCTGCTGTTTACTCAGATGACCAAATAGCTTAGTCCTACACAGCAACGCAACCCTCGACCCCGAGATATGAATCCGTATCAGTTTTCTCCGTACCCAGCACCAAAGACAACTACTCGAACACAATTTATTCAATCTGGGTGTTGTGGTCCTGTTGTGGAGTAATCCTACAAAATAAAAGGGCCAACACTCCTGAAAACCATGGGGCATATTACCAAGGGCCTTATCGCCGCTTTAGTGGGAATTTTTCCCGCTAAAGCGGCGATAATTTTATCGCCCTATTACCTAGCTGTCGCTAACACCAGTTAGCGACAGCTAGTAGGAGATAGCGATCATCTTGGGGCCCACTTTGCATGTCAGCGATATTTATCGCTAATGACATGCAAAGTGGGCGCGCCAAGATGTTAGCGACTGGAAACAGTCGCTAACATCGCTATCTCCTATTACCTACTTTTGGAAATAATCGCGCTAAGCGCGATTATCTCCAAAAGCTAACGCCTGCCCAGAGCAGTTCTTAGCCATGTTATCCAATGATAGGTGGATAACATGGCTAAGAGCATTTGCTCGGTAATGCATGAATATCACTGATTTTTCAGCGATATTCATGCATTTCGTCCGATTTTTACCGCTTTTGAGATAAACCTTGATAATATCAAGGAATCGTGGCGGTAAAAATCTTCGGAGCGCGGCGATATAATTATAGCCGCTAACCATGCATAGCGATAATTATCGCTTTTGCTTGGTAATATGCCCCCATGATTTTTCAGGTGAAACGTTAAGGACCAGGCACGGTGCTCGTGATGACCTGAAGTGAAAACCCGCGACTATTATAATGTCTCGATAATGAGAAGCAGCTAATTTAGGTGAAGAAAAAAAATACCCGAGAGAATCCTAACCCGTAGGTCTCATCGTCCCTGAGGTCCTGTGCCTACCTGTGCTGCCCCAGTCGAACTTTGATCTCAGGGCTCCCTCTACTGGCCGCATGACACAGCTGATTTTAATTAAACTCTTCACAAGGATATTTTCCTCGAAAATTGCAGCCTGCTTCTGTATTTACATTTCCGACTGTAATGTAAACCTCCTCCTGGGCTGGATTGGACATTAACGCAACCAAAGTGAAATGTAAGGCATGTGCCTATTTCCGAACTATGATAAAAAAATCCTGACCCTTGTCAAGAGGGGGGGGACTCTCAAAGTGGCGTGGCCAATGTAATTAAGGGCGTGGCTTAAAAGCACCTAAGCTAAAAATCTGTGCTTAGCATACTATGCCTCCCGACTTGTATTTTGCTGTTTCTGTAATTGCACCCAGATATATGCAAGGCACGAGTCGGGGGTACACGCAGGTACACAGTGTCCACCCACTATTTTCACTGGGTGGACATCGTCCCCCTTGCCAAGAAGTTAGGCCCCACAGAAATATGTAGAACTTGTCCAAGTGTAAGACACTGGGACACGTACAGCAGCGCCTGTACATTGTCTGCTTTCCATTCCCAGTAGCAAAGTGCAGGCAGCGAGGGAGTCTTTTTTCACCTCCAGCTGGGGCGAAGTTAAGGGGCCATCCAGCCTCCTTTTGTTTGTATATGCTGACTAGGGGCCACCTGGAACCTCACACTTAAATGTAAATGCCGCAGAGGGAAACAAAGGCAAACAGCGTGCCTTCTCTTCACAGGTACTTAAGAGAGGCATGCTTTTGCCCTTGTTCTGTCCCTGTATATAAATACAGACACTGTAAGACTGTCAGATGGGTTAGTTTGTCCCAGTATTTACACAAAATAGCACTATTTCATTTCTTTTATAGTGCTACGTTTTGACGTCATGATGTCGTTTGCATACTGTCGTACTTGGTCAGTCCCAGCACTTCTTTTTATGGGACTTGTGCCCAAGATATATGATACAAGAAGTAACATTATACCTACAACAAGTCTGGACTCTTGGCTTTGTCAATGGTTGTTAGTTGAAAAAGATAAATGCGCAGAAACTATGGCTTGCATATAATGTTGAAAAAGCTTCCACTTAAAGCCCTGGTGGCACCACGACAATGTCGCTGCTCCTGAGTTTCAAAAAGAGAAGGGAAATCCAGAGAGAAAATGACTCGCTTAATAGGATTTCCCTTCCCCTACAATGCTCACCTGGCATGACGTCATCCCGTAACTTCTCCCCTAGTGAGAAAGTAAGCAATGTGAGCATGCGCACATTGATGTGCCTGCTGTCATTGAAGTCCGGTAAAGAATGGACTGCCTGTGCCAGGGCACAAAACAGAGCCCGATAGAGAACCGTTTCGAGGCCCTCTTTAAAAAACTGCTGGTGCTCAGCACCGGTGAGACCCGGCCCACTTAACGCATGCGTGCGGCGGCTATTTTTGCGCTACGCGGGTTTTTTCAAAAAGCCGCGTTACATGACGTGCTGAGCTCGTCATCAGCGTGCGAGCGGCACAACTCATGACGAGCTCAGCTCGTCATGAGCGCCGAAGGGGTTAAAGACCTGCCATTACCTATACTTTTAAGTGAGCATAGAGAACCCTCAAAACACCAGTAGACGAACACTCAACCTTCAGTCTAAGACATTGCCACTAGGCCCCAGTTACTCTTAATTCCTGTCAGTTCTTCCCAGCAAGTTGATCAGGTCTGAGCAATCACGTGCAAATATGGAGCTAATAAATTAATCCAATATGTCAAATATGTAATTTATTAAATAAGCTGGTAAGCCATTACCTCTTTAACAGTGGCTACACAGTGTGGCCCCTTCCCCACGCCTGATTCCCCCATCAAGAACACCTACTTCGAATTGAAACCAAGGCCAACGAACAACCATAACAATGTCTTGACGAGTGACTGCTGATCCTGGCGTGTGCCAGGCATGATGAAAGGGACAAAGAGGAAGCTCTCCGTGGCGTGCTGGCTTAAATAGTCCTGAGGCTTCGTTGCGCCTCTTGATGACGTCGTCGGGCGACCCTCTGTCTTCACTTCTTGTGCCAGTCGGGGCTCCAGCCCGTGGCGCGACTAAGGGTACCCCTCCTCTAGTTGCGCGGGGCGCCTGCTCATTCACATTGGGCATACACCAACACACTATGGACGCCGGTGTTGGCCCCGCAGTGACTTAGGTTGTTTTTCTTCTTTTTACGGGGGTGATCCCCCACTCTGCTACCCTCCTCTCTGTGCCCACAGCCAATTTGCCACCTACAACTGCAGATCTGTTTAATTAAGCACTACAGTGCAAGCGGCGGTCCACAGTGTGCATACGAGCTAGGCCCAATTGATGGTTCAAATAATTCAGAAGAATAATTCCAAATCTTTATTTGAGTTGAAGAAATCTAGAAGATGCTGGTAAAATAGAATTTAGACATTGTTCGTTGATTGGGACCCATAGCCTCAAAGTGAAGTTCATGGTTAGGGAACCATTTGTAGGTCTCGCAAGCAAGGATTCCCAAAAATGGTTCTTATAGTGGTGTTTGATCATATTTGTAGCCTCAAAAGTGATGGAATGTGGGGAAGCCCACAGTTCAGACCAACACAGCAAAGACAACTCTGTCTAGATGATTGACAGCCTCTGTCTCCCAATGGCTAGCCTCCATTTATGGAGCTAGCCAATGGGAGACAGAGGCGGAACCAAAGCCCCATATGTAGGATCATGAGATTTCGCCGTGGGCGGAGCAACTGCTACGCAGTTGCAACGCCCAGGGCGAAATCTAAAAAATAAAAAATTCTCCGGGAAGGGGTTAGGGGTGGGGAATGGAGAGCCTGAGAGAGACCCGTTTCAACACCCCTTCACATTGATAATTTTCAAATACTTCAATCAGGTACGATTGATCACAATTTACTTTCTGTGACATTGAATCAGATTCCCATAGGAGCAAAGCCAGAACATTTTAGTCAGGAGATAGAGGCAGGGAGGAGAAATGGGATCGCTTTTAAGTGGGAGGGTGCGGAAGCGGATAGGCTGTCTACTGACCTGAGTGGAAATCGTGCCAACTCAGTAGCTATTTGCCTGGATGACACAGCTGAGGGGGGGGGGCAGTTTTCAAAGCTTTTGGGACATCAGCAAATTATATAAAAAAACATTCTGATAAGATGAGCAGGTCAATGCCACTTTAAAAGTCAGGCTTAGTTCGACGTAGCCTGAAGTAACGCTGCAAAAGCCCTAAAAAGGACACTAGGGAGAATTCCAAGGGATAAGGAGATGGTTAAAAGAGGAGTGAGGATAAACGTACTCTGACTAGGAAAAAACTCAATTGAGGAGAAAGCATTGAAAGTTCTTCAACAAGGAATATGTGATGTTATAACGTAAATATTTACATCGCATGATTTTACAACGCATGCCATTACAACAGTAGGTTAAGTGTTGGATAGTGTAGGGGTAAACATTACTATTCCAACTCCAGTGAGGGCACTAGTAGGGAAAGTGTTGGATAGTGTAGGGGTAAACATTACTATTCCCATCTACCCCAAAACCCATGCCCACCTTAACACTAAAAAATCTTCATTACTTACCTTATAATGCTTTGTAATGGCATGCATTGTAATGGTATGCATTGTAATGGTATGCATTGTAATGGCATGCATTGTAATGGCATGTGTTGTAGTGACATGTGATGTAAAAGCAGTTGTGTTGTAATAGTTGCATTGTAAAAGCAGTGTGATGTAATGACTGCGTTGTAAAGGATGTTTCCCTTTAAAAAGTGGTTATTCAGCATGAGGCACAATCCAATTGACATTTTGAATAATTTTTTCTACAGTCCAAAAAATCCATTTTCTGATGAAAAACGATGACGTCGGACCTGTCGAAATTTCTCCAGATGGTCAGAAATTGTAATTTTTTAAAGCTTAATCTTTTGACTGTAAATGACTATTGCGTGTGAATTATCACTTTTGGAACTAAAATAAGTGTGTTTAGAGTCATTTTCCTGCCCGAAATGTGTTGAAATAGAAGCTTCTGAGTAGGAGGAAAAGTCTGTAAAAATTGCAATTTTGGTCACTGTGAGGCTTTAACGAGACATTAAAAATGGGTTTGGTATTTCCATGTTGTCTTATGCAGCAGCCTATCGCAAGTTTCAAAAACCTCCAATACGCTGCTCAGATTGCAACCGGGCATCCAGGCCCCTGAGCCACTCGAGCCACCATGAGCCATGTAATACCATAACCCAGAACCATTACGAATGCTGCACAGTGGCAGCTCCTCGGCTAAGGCGGAGGAGTGTGGCCCCACTGCTTTTCAGCAGTGGAAGGAAAAATCAAATGATAATAAGTGAAAGTTATTATCATTTCATTTTTTCTCATTGCAGGCAAGGCATCTTTGCCTGACAGGGCGGGGATGCTCTGCTGACACAGCAAGGGAGGGGAGGAGTGGTTTGCACTAGCTAAGGTGCGCATGAATGTTTGCTCAGCTCTCTGAGGCCGGCCAGACATTAATGCACACTTAGCATGTTCTCCACCCAGGCTGCATTACAGCCTGGGTGGAGAACATGGCCAGCCTTCCTATCTCCGTCTGAGCACAATGTTGCAATGCAGCGTTGTGATTGGCTCAGGGGATCTTAATCCTGGGTGCTTCCGGTGCCTTGTTCTAGCCAGCAGAGGAGAGACACGGTGAGGGAGGACGCAGCAAAGAGGTAAGTTGAATTAAATTTTTTTTTTTAAATTATATACATCCAAGCCCCGTCCATCTGTCCCCGCAACCTCCCACCATCCGCCTCTCCGCCTCACCACCATCAATACGTGCTGGCCACCACTGATACTGCATTGTGCATAATGTCATTAACTGCCTACTCTAAGTGGTGAGGTGCAATGATTTGTAAAAGTTATATAATAGCATGGCTCTTCAAAGTCCAGATGACTTGTTTAAACACTTAACAATTGGTGTGTCCAAACCACTGCTCTGCTGTTTACTCAGATGACCAAATAGCTTAGTCCTACACAGCAACGCAACCCTCGACCCCGAGATATGAATCCGTATCCGTTTTCTCAGTACCCAGCACCAAAGACAACTACTCGAACACAATTTATTCAATCTGGGTGTTGTGGTCCTGTTGTGGAGTAATCCTACAAAATAAAAGGGCCAACACTCCTGAAAACCATGGGGCATATTACCAAGGGCCTTATCGCCGCTTTAGTGGGAATTTTTCCCGCTAAAGCGGCGATAATTTTATCGCCCTATTACCTAGCTGTCGCTAACACCAGTTAGCGACAGCTAGTAGGAGATAGCGATCATCTTGGGGCCCACTTTGCATGTCAGCGATATTTATCGCTAATGACATGCAAAGTGGGCGCGCCAAGATGTTAGCGACTGGAAACAGTCGCTAACATCGCTATCTCCTATTACCTACTTTTGGAAATAATCGCGCTAAGCGCGATTATCTCCAAAAGCTAACGCCTGCCCAGAGCAGTTCTTAGCCATGTTATCCAATGATAGGTGGATAACATGGCTAAGAGCATTTGCTCGGTAATGCATGAATATCACTGATTTTTCAGCGATATTCATGCATTTCGTCCGATTTTTACCGCTTTTGAGATAAACCTTGATAATATCAAGGAATCGTGGCGGTAAAAATCTTCGGAGCGCGGCGATATAATTATAGCCGCTAACCATGCATAGCGATAATTATCGCTTTTGCTTGGTAATATGCCCCCATGATTTTTCAGGTGAAACGTTAAGGACCAGGCACGGTGCTCGTGATGACCTGAAGTGAAAACCCAAGACTATTATAATGTCTCGATAATGAGAAGCAGCTAATTTAGGTGAAGAAAAAAAATACCCGAGAGAATCCTAACCCGTAGGTCTCATCGTCCCTGAGGTCCTGTGCCTACCTGTGCTGCCCCAGTCGAACTTTGATCTCAGGGCTCCCTCTACTGGCCGCATGACACAGCTGATTTTAATTAAACTCTTCACAAGGATATTTTCCTCGAAAATTGCAGCCTGCTTCTGTATTTACATTTCCGACTGTAATGTAAACCTCCTCCTGGGCTGGATTGGACATTAACGCAACCAAAGTGAAATGTAAGGCATGTGCCTATTTCCGAACTATGATAAAAAAATCCTGACCCTTGTCAAGAGGGGGGGGACTCTCAAAGTGGCGTGGCCAATGTAATTAAGGGCGTGGCTTAAAAGCACCTAAGCTAAAAATCTGTGCTTAGCATACTATGCCTCCCGACTTGTATTTTGCTGTTTCTGTAATTGCACCCAGATATATGCAAGGCACGAGTCGGGGGTACACGCAGGTACACAGTGTCCACCCACTATTTTCACTGGGTGGACATCGTCCCCCTTGCCAAGAAGTTAGGCCCCACAGAAATATGTAGAACTTGTCCAAGTGTAAGACACTGGGACACGTACAGCAGCGCCTGTACATTGTCTGCTTTCCATTCCCAGTAGCAAAGTGCAGGCAGCGAGGGAGTCTTTTTTCACCTCCAGCTGGGGCGAAGTTAAGGGGCCATCCAGCCTCCTTTTGTTTGTATATGCTGACTAGGGGCCACCTGGAACCTCACACTTAAATGTAAATGCCGCAGAGGGAAACAAAGGCAAACAGCGTGCCTTCTCTTCACAGGTACTTAAGAGAGGCATGCTTTTGCCCTTGTTCTGTCCCTGTATATAAATACAGACACTGTAAGACTGTCAGATGGGTTAGTTTGTCCCAGTATTTACACAAAATAGCACTATTTCATTTCTTTTATAGTGCTACGTTTTGACGTCATGATGTCGTTTGCATACTGTCGTACTTGGTCAGTCCCAGCACTTCTTTTTATGGGACTTGTGCCCAAGATATATGATACAAGAAGTAACATTATACCTACAACAAGTCTGGACTCTTGGCTTTGTCAATGGTTGTTAGTTGAAAAAGATAAATGCGCAGAAACTATGGCTTGCATATAATGTTGAAAAAGCTTCCACTTAAAGCCCTGGTGGCACCACGACAATGTCGCTGCTCCTGAGTTTCAAAAAGAGAAGGGAAATCCAGAGAGAAAATGACTCGCTTAATAGGATTTCCCTTCCCCTACAATGCTCACCTGGCATGACGTCATCCCGTAACTTCTCCCCTAGTGAGAAAGTAAGCAATGTGAGCATGCGCACATTGATGTGCCTGCTGTCATTGAAGTCCGGTAAAGAATGGACTGCCTGTGCCAGGGCACAAAACAGAGCCCGATAGAGAACCGTTTCGAGGCCCTCTTTAAAAAACTGCTGGTGCTCAGCACCGGTGAGACCCGGCCCACTTAACGCATGCGTGCGGCGGCTATTTTTGCGCTACGCGGCTTTTTTCAAAAAGCCGCGTTACATGACGTGCTGAGCTCGTCATCAGCGTGCGAGCGGCACAACTCATGACGAGCTCAGCTCGTCATGAGCGCCGAAGGGGTTAAAGACCTGCCATTACCTATACTTTTAAGTGAGCATAGAGAACCCTCAAAACACCAGTAGACGAACACTCAACCTTCAGTCTAAGACATTGCCACTAGGCCCCAGTTACTCTTAATTCCTGTCAGTTCTTCCCAGCAAGTTGATCAGGTCTGAGCAATCACGTGCAAATATGGAGCTAATAAATTAATCCAATATGTCAAATATGTAATTTATTAAATAAGCTGGTAAGCCATTACCTCTTTAACAGTGGCTACACAGTGTGGCCCCTTCCCCACGCCTGATTCCCCCATCAAGAACACCTACTTCGAATTGAAACCAAGGCCAACGAACAACCATAACAATGTCTTGACGAGTGACTGCTGATCCTGGCGTGTGCCAGGCATGATGAAAGGGACAAAGAGGAAGCTCTCCGTGGCGTGCTGGCTTAAATAGTCCTGAGGCTTCGTTGCGCCTCTTGATGACGTCGTCGGGCGACCCTCTGTCTTCACTTCTTGTGCCAGTCGGGGCTCCAGGCCGTGGCCCGACTAAGGGTACCCCTCCTCTAGTTGCGCGGGGCGCCTGCTCATTCACATTGGGCATACACCAACACACTATGGACGCCGGTGTTGGCCCCGCAGTGACTTAGGTTGTTTTTCTTCTTTTTACGGGGGTGATCCCCCACTCTGCTACCCTCCTCTCTGTGCCCACAGCCAATTTGCCACCTACAACTGCAGATCTGTTTAATTAAGCACTACAGTGCAAGCGGCGGTCCACAGTGTGCATACGAGCTAGGCCCAATTGATGGTTCAAATAATTCAGAAGAATAATTCCAAATCTTTATTTGAGTTGAAGAAATCTAGAAGATGCTGGTAAAATAGAATTTAGACATTGTTCGTTGATTGGGACCCATAGCCTCAAAGTGAAGTTCATGGTTAGGGAACCATTTGTAGGTCTCGCAAGCAAGGATTCCCAAAAATGGTTCTTATAGTGGTGTTTGATCATATTTGTAGCCTCAAAAGTGATGGAATGTGGGGAAGCCCACAGTTCAGACCAACACAGCAAAGACAACTCTGTCTAGATGAGCCTGAACCAACCCAATGATCCACGCCAACCAGGGACAGAAGTGCCTCCCTAAGAATCTTCAGCTCTGTAATGTACCACAGTCTCACCTAGTATAACAAGCATTGGAAATGCAATAGGTGTCGCATTAGGAAAGTTTGAGCGATTGGTATTGTAAATGACACTTTTTTTATTTATGTGTTGGTTTTGAAAATAGCAAAATTAATAGCTTTGTCAGTTACAATGTCAATAGTTTTAACTTTCGCAAATGTGACACCTATAGCATTTGTAATGTAATGTGTGTTGTATTTACGTAACTTACATGTATTGATATTACAAATAACAATGGCTTTTAATTTTGTAAATAATTAATACTTAAATAAAATGTATTGTAATTTATAATGGCAATAGCTTAAATGTTTGTAAATACATTTTGTGAAGATTATGTTCAGTGTATTTTATTGTGACGAAAATCCAAGAACATTGCATTTGCACCTACACACACACAGAGCCACACACACACACACACACACACATATAGATGTGGTGGTGGATCTGGGGGATATGGTGGTGGTGGATGTGGTGGTGGTGGTGGTGGATGTGGTGGTGGTGGTGGATGTGGTGGTGGTGGAGGTGGTGGTGGATGTGGTGGAGGTGGTGGTGGAAGTGGTGGAGGTGGTGGATGTGGTGGATGTGGTGGAGGTGGTGGTGGATGTGGTAGAGGTGGTGGATGTGGTTGAGGTGGTGGATGTGGTGGTGGTGGATGTGGTGGTGGTGGATGTGATGAAAGTGGTGGTGGATGTGGTGGTGGATGTGATGGTGGTGGGTGTGGTGGATGTGGTGGATGTGGTGGTGGATGCAGTGGTGGATGAGGTGGTGGATGTGGTGGTGGTGGTGGACGTGGTGGTGGTGGATGTGGTGGTGGTGGATGTGGTGGTGGATGTGGTGGTGGATGTGGTGGTGGTGCATGTGGTGGATGTGGTCGTGGTGGATGTGGTGGTGGATGTGGTGGTGGATGTCATGGTGGATGTGGAGGTGATGGTGGAGGTGATGGTGGATGTGGTGGTGGATGTGGTGGTGGTGGTGGATGCGGTGGATGTGGTGGTGGTGGATGCGGTGGATGTGGTGATGGTGGATGCGGTGGTGGTGGTGGATGCGGTTGCAGTGCCAGTGACGGGGGGATGGAGGGAGTGGGGTTGACTAAGTTGCTTTGGAAGCCTTTATTTTCCCAAAGTGTTTTAATGGAACCGTGCCCTTTTTCAATAATGAAGTTTTTGTACCCCCCAGCACACATACTTTTTCAGAAAATGTATGTCGTTGGAAAATCATGTCAACTTAATTTTGGGATTCCCTGCCTCAATATAATTGTGTAATATCATAGTTTTTAACTTTTGTATCAACGGCTCATTTTTTTTATGTTATTCACCACAAAGTGTTTCTTAACTGTAATGATTTTAAATAGTTAAAGTTTTGTCACAGAGTTGGCCGTTATACACAGCTGGGTATTCTACATGAAACAATATCATGTGTGAATACTACTCAGATATTCAAAATATTTTTCGCAGAGTAATGGCAGGACTTCTATATCAAAGGAAGATAAGAAATGAGAGAAAAGTTCCAGCAAACTATGCATTAAATTCAGATTTTAGTTGAGGAGTGCTTTCAAACTGTATTAGGTGCAGTGATACCCAAGGATCAAGGGCACACAAGGCTAAAAGTGATGCAGTGCAACTCAAAAAAGGTGAAACGATTAAAATGGATCAATTTGTGACAAAAATACATCACTGTATGTTTAGATAAGCTTGGTTATAAAAATAATGCTCTCATTAAACTAATCCATGATAAGGTTAGGCAAAAGGAGCATGGATATGATAGAAAAGACTTTTCAGTCCTGAACTTCAATTCAGTGGAGTCTTCTTCAGTTCAGAATACATTTTAGGAGGAACAGTAATTGTTACAACCCTGTTGTGTACAGGGAATGGGTAGGGAAGTGGAAGGCATTCTCGGTCAAAGCTGAAGAATAAATGAATAAGCCACCGATTGCAGTGCTCTCCACTTATCTGTCGGCCGAGGTACAAGAAACATGCATGCCTGTTTGTGCTCCAAACCAATGCTACTCTAACAGCAAGGCCCCAAGTAAGTAGATCAAAAGAGTTAAAAATGTGGGTCGATGAAGCACTGACTAACCGAATTACTTTCCTTGGATTTCTGAACAGCAAGAGTACTGAGGAAGTTCTGCGGATATAGTCCGTTATAAACCAGCAGCGTTGTCAACAAGGTAGCCAAAAGACATATGTTAAAACGTATGGTAAAGTTTAAAAAATAAACAATAACCAGAGTCTCAGAGAAAGCACTCACTTTTTATAAGTGACAAGGTAAGTTTAATCCTCTGAAACCAAAATTATAGGGCATAATTTGAAAGTTAAAGCGCTAAACAAAATAATTATCTTACACGGCCGGAGGCCGGCCGTGAAAGCCTTTGATGCCGCAGGGGGTGGAGCGGCAAACTGAAAGCACGGCCGGCCGGCCGTGAAAGCCCTTGATGCCGCAGGGGGTGGAGCGGCACCAAGCTGGGCAACAGATGGCTGACGATTTGATGCTGTGCACGTGCATTTTAGGTCAATGCGCTTGCGCATTGACCTAAAAGCGCATGGGCACAGCACCAAATCGCCAGCTAGTTAAACCTCTGTTTAAGCCCCTTTATAGCTCGCTCCCGCTCAATGCGCATGCGCATTGAGATAGGTCGCTCGACCTAAAAATGGCATTAGCGTAGCAACTGACCCATTGTCCATGCAGCCGAGTTGAAGAAGCGCTGGTATTGTTGGTGTGGTTAGAGGCAGTTTCTATAATTGTTTAAGAAATCGCAGCTCACAGCACAATAGGTCAGTGACGTTGGAGAACCCCCTACACAGTAGCGGCTGGTGTGCCGGCAGAGAGGCAGTTGGGGGACGACAACGGGGAGGTGGGGAGGAGAAAGGGGAAACAGGCAACAAATAAGCATAAAAAAATAATAATAACTTACTTTTCGCCTGCCGCCTGCCGCTCTTTTCTGTGTTCTCGCTACAGCGCAGGGGCTGGATGCGGTCTCCTTCATCCTTATGGTGCTCTCCTCAGCAGGCGGAAAAGGAAGGACTTCCTCCCTTGATTTGATTGAAAATTTATAGAGCGCACAAATGCCCTAAGGCGTCTTGGCACTGGGTCGGATGAAAAAAATAGACTGGCACTGCTTAGTTGGAATCGAATTATGCTGAGAAGAGCCAGGTTTTTAAGGCTTTGCGGAAAACTAGCAGAGATGGGCTATTTTTTATGGATAGTGGTAGTTTGTTCCAAGCCTTAGCTGCATGCAACAGGAAGCTTCCCCCCCATCTCAATTGTTTAAATCTAGGTATTTTGATAAGCTTCGCATTGCTTGATCTGAGCTTACTTGTTGGTTCATATTCTATTAAGTTGGATTTTAAAAAGTGGGAGCCTGTCCCATGTAGGGCCTTCTATGCCTGGCAGGCAGACTTGAATTGTACCCTTTTCTCCAATGTAAGCCAATGCAAGCTCCTCAGTCTGTGGACTACTGTTTCGGACCTAGGGACGTCAAAAACTAACCTAGCTGCGGCGTTTTGTAGTCGCTGGAGTTGCTCCAACTAATCCTCCACGATTGGTTGGAGTAGGCTAACCCAACACTCACTTTGAGACTGGGGGCCTGCTGCTGCAATCCCTTGGCTGTTTCTCAGCCTTGGGATTGCAGGCTCTGAAGTGCGCATGTCCGATTGGCCGGCTCTAGACTTCCAGCAAATCTGACCTGTGCACTAACAGGGGTGCTGCATTAACAGTGCAACTGCCCGCTCACTGCTATCATGCTGTAACAGGGCGAGCCTGGTACTTCACTTTGTACAGCTCGAAGGACGGATGCATCATGTAAATGTAAATGTAAATGTACATGTATTTATATAGCGCAAATCACCGACACGGTATCTAAGCGTTCATATAGCCACCTTTACCACAAGCGAAAAGGAGAGTACAACTAGTTCTCTGGCACATCAGATTTCTTGAATGATTCAGGTGCTGCTTCCACCTCACATCATGTGAAATGTTTATGGCCATATAGGAAAGTAGGACAGATGTTTACGAGGAGCAAAGTTTAGGGTAAGGTTGCTCTCAATACCCTTATGCGGACGAAACATAATTATAATTAACTTATTTTTTGTAGTGTTCATTGAAAGACCCATAGAAAAACAAAATTCTCCTACTCGGTTTAGTAGATTCTGGAGACCAATAGGGGAATTTGAGACCAGGAGACAAGAGCCTTGCATCTTTGTCCCAAGAACTGAAGCATCAATCGAATGTTGGGAGCTCCATTGAAAACAATGGAGTGCTCCGGGCTTATAATGGCTGGTATAAGCCTGGAGCTCCAACATTCCAATGTTTCTTTGTTCACAGCTCTGGCCATAAGGCTTTGTTCTTTTTTGTTAGAACAGTCTGCCCTCTAGTGGCAGAATGTTCTAATAGCCTTATAGCCCTTTGTAGTTGGGCTATACCGGCTATTAAAGTCCCTCTCCCTTGTTAAAGGCCCTCGCCTTCGGCGCGGGGCCTTTAACGCTGGAGAGGGCCTTTAATAGCCAGTATAGCCCTCTACAGCGGGCTATAAGGCTATAGTAAACACAATATTGGAGGTAGGGAGCAACTCTGTCAGATGACCCTTAACACTGGGAATGGTCTAGTGGTTTCCTCTGCTGGCCTCAACAGATCCTTGCAAAATTTCCTTTGCGCAATCTAATTGATAAAGATAAATTTCCGGGTGGTATACCAAGGTCCGATAGAATAGCCCACAATAAGTAGTAGGGGACATTGTGGAAAGAACAGTTTAGATCTACAAATACCACATACAGCGGCTGCTTTTTCAAAACAACACACTTAATTAATAGAAAATAGAGCCCAAATGCTTGATCTATTGGGCCCATTTTCTTCCTAAAGCTAGCCTGGGAATTGGATAGGATCTTATTCTCCTCAGCCCATCTCTCAATCTTTGCAAGCGGTAAACTTAAAAAAAACTTTTTAATATTATCGAGCAGAATAATGGGACGATGATTGGCAGGGTGAAGTCTATCACCTTTCTGAAAAAGGCACTATCGCATTTCCAAGCTCTGTGGCGGTGTTGGAGGCTTCCTCTAGAATTACATTATTAATAAGGATAATGAAATGGTCCCATAAAGCAGGATCTGGTTTATAAAGGTCGGCTGGGATCCTAGAAATGGAATTATGGTTGCTCTTTTAACACAAAATGGCTTAGGTTGTGTGACACCTCATAATTATGGCTTCCAGTTTTCAATTTTTACTGATTTTTACAGAAAAATACAGACAGAAATCAATATCTTTCCTGTCTGTATTCATTTTTAAAAGCAGGAGAATACTGAAAATTGTGCTTCTTGTGAATGGCTCTCATACTGTCTTTCCTGAATTCCAAGACAGCAGCTGAGCAGACAAACAGCATGGGGATTTAAAAAACAGGTTGAGATTTGCCTAAATACAGTCATATGTTAACAGATATTTACAGTATACAGCTGATATTTACCTCTGGTGTATTATTTTGATATATTTGGCTGCTTCATTTGCTAAAACCCGACAGTCATCAAAGTATGAGTGCATGTTTATCAGTTAAATAAATGTGGAAATATAACATTTTATGTCTCTATTTATTCTCAAAAGACAAAATAAATTTAAAACAAGATTTCCCAAAAATAATTATGGATAAATACAGACGGAAATGTAAAAAAAAAAAAAAAACATAAAACCGGGAGCCCTAAACATAATAGCATCTAGAAGAAAACAATTCAATGAGCAGGACTTCTGTAGAATATAATTTGGAAAATGTGTGTACCATTGGTCTTCAGTTATAGATAACTTAGGGAAAGTAGTTCTGTTGTTTGTCATGAAGCCATGATTTTTCAGAAGGATCACTGGACCTTGTTCCTTACAGCAGCAAGCATTTTATTCCAACTTTTTTTCCCATTTAGATTACTTAAGGCTGATCAAAGATTTATAGTGGTTTCTTGAAGCTATATTCTCCCCATGTCTTCATCTTCAATCGTACTAGAGTAATCTTTGTGCGGTTCAAAGCAAGTATTAGAACATTGGAATGTTGGGAGCTCCATTGAAAACAATGGAGTGTTCCGGGCTTATAATGGCTGGTATAAGCCCGGAGCTCCTACATTCCAATGCTTCTTTCTTCACAGCTCTGGCTGTGAACAAAGGCTTCAGGGAGCCTGAGGGGATTTCAATCCCCTCACGCTCCCTGAAGGCTTTGTTTTATTTGTTAGAACATTCTGCCCTCTAGTGGCAGAATGTTCTAAGAGCCTTATAAAGGAAAACCAAAGGGGATGATGGATGGAGTGTTGAACATTGCAAGCACTAACCTCCAGTCAACTGATCTGGGTTTAATCCATCATCATTCTTTAGCTCAATCCGCCACCCCAGTTCAGACATGGCCATATACAAATCTTGTTAAAATCCCTCGCCTTCGGCTCGGGCCTTTAACTATGCAGCGGGCCTTTAATAGCCGGTATAGCCCACTACGGCGGGCTATGAGGCTATATTAAAGTCCCCTGCAAAGAATGTCACAGACTTAAGGCAAGTTCTCAATTCCACGTTCTGGTTATCTAGTGCCTCTTTTAGGACAGAAAGCACTTTTGTGTTTTCTCCTTGAGCGTTTCCTCTGAGGATACACTGAAAAGTGAGATTTGTCAGTCAGAGTGGAATGTTAAGAGCAGCTGTTGGGTATCAAGGTAACTGGAGTCAATAATAGTAATCAGACAATTCAGTGAAACGTTGCTTCAATCCACCCTAAGGCCTCTCTTTACCTTTCTTTACAGCAGCAACAGCCCAATCTATACAGGAAAGTTAGGTCCCAGGGTTTCTGGAGTGCGCAGATCAGGTGCCTGTCAATAAATGCACAGCAGTCGGGGTCCTCCAGGTTGTGCACCAAGCCTGCCACATTCAGGCTTCATAATTAAAGTTCAGAGGGAATGTGTTCTTTTGGTAAGGATGGTGCTTGAGGAACATGTGCGGGCTATCATGGTGGTGATACTGAATGTTGCATGTCCCAGAATGCAGCAAAACGTAAGCGCACTGAGCGACCAATTAAAGCGTTTCTATTTAAATGAGCACTCTGTGCGCCATTTATCAAAGCATCAGCCTCTAAGGAAGAGGTTCTTTAACCTCAAAACGCGTCAGGCAATGCATCAATTGAACTGGAAAAATCGAGGCAAGTAAGCAGTGAACACCGCATGGTGTGGCGAGCTGTCGAGTGATCCCCCAAATGCTTTGGGCACTTGGATAATATATAAATATATATGTGTGTGTGTGTATATATATATATATATATCTTCTCTGCATAAAAAAAGGTAACGCAGAAAGGTGGACCCTTTTGTGAAAGACTGTTCCTGGCGGTGAAGCACCTTCACCCCATATCCGTGAGTCCGCATGCTGTCACAACGCGGTTGTTACAACGACCGTGTTGTGACATCGCATACCATTACTCCGCAAGTCATTACAACGACTTGCGGAGGGGGAGAAGGTGTTGGATTTAAAATCCAACACCTTCCCTAAAGTCCGCACAGACTGGAGTTGGAATAGTAAATTTTACTATTCCAACATCCAGCACCCCCCCTCCACAAGTCGTTGTAACGACTTGCGGAGTAATGGTATGCGTTGTCACAACGCGGTCGTTGTTACAACCGCGTTGTGACAGCATGGGGATTCATAACATGCGGAGTGAAGAGTCATATTCGTTTCTGGCAGTTAAAGGCAGCATTAGCATCAAAGGTACTACACATTGCCAATAGATTAACTAAGCACCAGAAAGAATTGAACCTAGCCATTCTGAAACTGATGCCAGAAAAGCCTTGGTGAGACATGAGGAGTCAATTACTGGTTCTCACAAAATGTGCGTGTGAAATGTGTACGGATAGACCAAATCTCTTAATAAATATACTTGCAGAAAAGATATGCCTGTTAAAAGCTTTTCAGATACAAACAGAAACCGAGTTGAAATGCTTTTAAAGTGAATTTTAGATATGGGATTGAGCAATCTTTGATAACGGATCATACAATGTGTACATACTTGCCTAATCACACCTCCTTGAGTAAAACTAAACAAGGGTAAGTTGCCCACTGGTCAATCGGCTGTTAGGTGTTTATCCACTACTTCTGTTGACTAACTTTCATCCCATCACCCATCTACAATGAGACGAAAGTTGCCACTACTTACACACTTGCTTCAAAAATTGTATCTTTTAAAATAAAGCAAATGTGTTCTTAAGTTTTCAAAATAATCTTCATGTCTCAACCAATGCAGCCATGGGTAAAGGGAGCTTAATTTGTGCCGGTGCTGAACACCGTCACTTACTTTTGAGGCAGGGCTTATTTTTCCATCATCAACTTTGTCACTGAGAAAGAGAAAGGCTGAAAAGGGGGTAGGGAAAAACCAAGAAAAATAGTCAGAGAGAGAAAGGAGAGAGAAAAATGAATCTGCGAATGTGTGATAAAAAATCAATAGGAGTATGACGGTGATAGAAATAGAGGCATGATGTGGACTTATGTCACTTGTGACTTATTACTATGCTGTGTGTATCAGGGTCTACCTAAAATAATATGTCCAAACAGAGACTACCTGAAGGTGTTGGAAGAGCGTTTCATCACCCCGGAAGCTTCCAAAGTCGAAATGGTTAACAATTAACCATATCATCCAGATCCCTACAGCCATACCACCCTGAAAGCGCCCGACCTCGAAAGTTAAGGAGGGTCTTACCTGATTTGTACTTGGATGAGACCATGTTACCCAAGCTATACCTTCTTTGGTGGAGCTTTTCTTAATCTCAGATGTAGATGAATACAAAGAATAGATATTTCTATGCATTTCTCCACATTAAAAATACATTCTTTATACTAATCGCAAAATATGAAATAAACAAATTAATTACACCTCTATTCTTCTTAATGTATTTCATTGAGGAGATGTCCCCTGCCACTGGTTCTCATAGGCTGCTCTTTCTGACAAAGGTTGGAAGCTGCACATTTACCAGGCCCATGCACGTAACTAATTTGTCAACAAGAGTGTGTGACAGAAAGCCCAAAAGAGTGGCTTAAAGATCATTGGTTTCATACTTGCTAACCTGTCCTATATTTGTAAATGTCTCCCTCATTTCCAGGGCTTTATATATCTCTCTCTTCCAAAACATCCTTGGGATTTTGGGGTGGGTGCATTGAACAACCATTAGTCCCTCTAGAAGGGTTGTGGTCTACCCACTGTGTTCGCTTTGCACAATGTGCCAGTCCTGCTTATAGTCAAGAGTGCAGCCCTCTTTAGGACAGGATTGCCTAGGATGTCAAACCGGTTTTGGACAGTCCTGTGTTCTCATGCAGATCTTTTAAGCAGCAGGATGTACATGCAGATTGTCTGAAGCTTCTAAAAGAGCAACAGGGTTTGAAGGAGGAAATCTATGTGAAGGTTGACATGCAACACAACACCTTGAAGGGGAACCATCACGTTATGCCACAATCACTGTTTCCTTTTAGGAACATCAATCACAAAATATCTGCCCCACCATGTATATATGATGCACATCACATACAACAAACCAGGCAAACAGTCACCTTCTCCATTGAATTGAAGACAGGCACCACCAAACTTCACACTCTCCATTGCCGGGTGAGGGGCACAATGAGGGTAGGTCTCATCAGCCGAGCTCTCTATGCAGCTGGGTAGTCAAACAAAAACATAGATAATTCTCGGCAGACTATGAAATTTGAATTTCACTGAGGAGAATGACAGATAGTAGGCGAGCAAAATGAACATCAGGAAGGGAGCACAACTTTGCTATCAATACCAGATGTTTCTTTGCTCCTGTTGTCCTGTAGGACTTCTGTGCATTCAGTGCTGCCAGGTAAAGATGCTCTCTGGGATAAAATAATCTACTATCCATGCCTGATTTCTTTATACGCCATTTTATTTATAAGCCAGGCCTTCAGTTTATTAATGATGACGATTCTGCCCCTGCTTCTGCAAGGAATGAAAATTGAATGCGCCTTGGGAAAATAAGATGATTTGAAATGTCTATGCACTTTTTTTTACTAACACTGCTACAGGCGGTTGGTGATTGCCTGCCACACTATAAGTAAAAGATTTGTGTGGGCTGCTTTGCAATTGTGGCTCAGTGAATACGTGTACCCTTAGTGATAGAGCTGCTGCTATCTGAGACTTGTAAGGTGTGTTTGACATAGGCCATAGCATTGCTTTATGATGGTCTTTTGAACCTGAGTGATAGCTCTGCTGTCTGAGATGTGCCTGAAGCACTAGGATTAGTGCACTAATGGACCATCTAGCTGGGCCGTACAAGAGCCGCAAAGATCTGCATGATATCAGGGATAGTTCTGCTTCCTCAGACTGAAAGATAGAGCAACCTATGGGATATCTCCCTTCAAAATTGGGCTTATACAATCTGCAAAACCAGTCATACTATTTGAGACCTACTGCTGTAAAGTCAAAGTAACCTGATGGATAGCTCAGCTTTTAGAGGTCTGCTCTAAGCTGTTCAGTCTGTAAATGCTGGGACATTTCTACTGACTCGATCTGCAAGAATGATTTACCTTGTCAGATAGCGCTATTAAATTATGGGCCTGTATGTAGCACACACCTAAACTCTTGGACTACTCTCCTGTTTGATGGCTGGGGCAATACACCTAAGTACCCTGAAGGATAGTGCTGCTGTCAGAAATCTGAGCATGTACGATCTGCATATCATCAAGAGTAACTAGTGTCTAAAGCTATGTTCTGCACAGTCTGTGTAAACAGAGATATAATTCTGCCATCTGATGTGTCAGTCACCCTTTATTTCCTGAAGCTGTGCCCTGGGGGGTTGAGTTTCTAAAACCACCTGAGGCAAATCTACTGTCCAAGGTCTCAGCTCCTATAATTGGCGTAATCTGATGGGTTTTATTATTTTCCAATCCTATAAGGTGTGTGTAACCTGTCCAACAGTCCTGCTATCTGAAGACAGCCTATACAATTTCAGTAACTACAGGGATTATGTGACTCTCAAAACTGTGCCAAAAAATGCCCAATTCCCTCTAACTTTCCAAAGGAGATAGCTTTGGTATTCAGGCCTCGGAGACGAATGGCACCCAAGAATCCCTAGAAACCCTGAGTATTTCTAAAAACTAGAGATCCAGATAATCCAGGGTGGTGTGGTCTGTAAGGATCCAAGCATGTTGTATACCTAAAAAACTCTGTGAATGTCAAAACTACATCTAGAAACCCCAAATTTCCTCTTTGTGCAAAATCATGCCTTTGAGACTCTCATGTGGCCTGCTATTTTTCAACTCTGCAACTGATATGTGAGGAGATCATTGCTATTCAAGTGTTCTATTAGACTTGTTATAAGGTAAAAGTACCAATATTTGTTCTTATTAAAAAGACACCCAGTTCCCTCTCACTTTCCATGAGGGTGGCTTCAGCATTCAGACTCTGGCATGGGTTGCACACAGGGAACCCTACCAACCTTGGGCATTTCTGAAAACTTAAGACCCAGGGGAATCCAAGGTGGTGTGCCTTGCCTGGATCCTAATACTAATGTATTGACAAATATCACACATGGTACATGCATCAGACAGGTGTCTTACATGTCAACTATCAGTCATGACTATCTGTATGTCAGTAGTCTACGCTGCTATTCTAACACCTCACTTAGCTGTCTCTCCCCTCGAGGAACACTTGGGATGTCCATCCTGACAATGGCTGATCAACCTGCTACATAATCCTGCAACTGCACCAGAACTGTTGTACAGCTTCACACACCAGTATGTACAACACCGTTTAGCTTCTGCTTGGACTTTTGGAATGCTACTGCATTTTATAAAAAATGTTTTATTTAATGCGATTTTTTTTATAACTTTACCCAAAGGTGTCAGAGCGCTTTACAAAAGTACCAGTTGCCTTACATAGGGACTCCGGAGTACATGAGTTACATAAAAGATACAAACAGAAAAACTCTAAATTCACAAAAGAATGGTAGTAAGTACATACGTCTATTACATATACTAGTGGTTAGAGTTGCATATATACAGGTTGAAAATGCACTCAAGGATAAGATACAAACAGAAAAACTCTAAATTAGCAAAAGAATGGTACTAAGTACACACGTCTACTACAGATACTAGTGGTTAGAGTTGCATATATACAAGTTGAAAATTCACTCAAGGATAAGATACAAACAGAAAAACTCTAAATTCGCAAAAGAATGGTAGTAAGTACATACGTCTACTACAGATACTAGTGGTTAGAGTTGCATATATACAGGTTGAAAATGCACTCAAGGATAAGATACAAACAGAAAAACTCTAAATTAGCAAAAGAATGGTACTAAGTACACACGTCTACTACAGATACTAGTGGTTAGAGTTGCATATATACAAGTTGAAAATTCTCTCAAGGAAAAGCTACAAACAGAAAACCTTTAAATATTTGCATATGCCTAGAGTGCACTGGTGGTGTCTTGGCATATGCGGCAGTTGTAGTTGTTAACATCACCCTGCTGTGTCGCAACCTCTCTGACATTTCAATGATTCAATATGCGCCAACAGCAGTGGAGAGGGATATTGTCTAAGAAAACTGAAGCACTGGTGCATAACGTATACAAGTGGGACAAGGCAAACAGTGCCAGAATGCCAATGCCACTTGCATCAAAGATTATTAATATGTACTTTCACAATAGTACTTCAGACCAAACATGGGATTCATAAAAATGTATTAGAATAGAAATCCCCTTCTCTCACTGCACTGTCCTAGCATCCACCCTAAATCCTAACAACCCTGTCCCCTACCCACACTATTCTACTCCACCCCATCCCAAAACAACACATCAACACCACCTACATACTGTACTTAAATTAGCCCTGGGTGTCGAATACTAGTTTCCTCCCTAACACTAGCTTTCACTGTCAACACTATCCTATCCAACCCCATCCTTAACTATGCCATCAATAAAACCTAGATATTACAACCTCACATAAACCCCATGTATATACACTGTCATCCCAAGGAGCATTCTTTGTTGCATGCGTGTGCTCAGCTCTGCTCATGAGTGCAGCACAGGCAGCTCTCCGGCAAGGTCTGACTGGAACATCTCCTAAGTGGAATGGGAAGATAAGGATGTGAATGGGCTGGGA
This sequence comes from Lissotriton helveticus, assembly GCF_964261635.1. Classification (NCBI taxonomy): domain Eukaryota; kingdom Metazoa; phylum Chordata; class Amphibia; order Caudata; family Salamandridae; genus Lissotriton; species Lissotriton helveticus. The sequence continues at coordinate 161,112,310 of NC_136072.1, forward strand.
TACTGGTGGCGCTGCCGTCCCTGGCCTACCCCAGGAACTGGTAGGCATTCTCTACCGTTCGCAGCATACCAGGGACCGATTCTGTCCCTGGAGTACGGCTAATTGTCTTTGATCTGTTTGGGAAACTAGGTTATGGAAGGCAATGGTCCTCCTCTATAGGACCCTCCCGTTTGCTTGCTCTGATTCCAGCCATGTCACAGGTAGTCGCTAATCCTTCCTAATGCCCTGCCTCTGCTGGATACCGCATTGTGTAGCTGACCTTGGCTCCAGCGTTTGTATTACCACCAAGTCCCTCAAGCAGTCTGTAGTATCCTGCATTTGTAATTAAATGAATTTTACACCTCCTGCTCAGCCAGTGCCTGTGCTCTGTGCCCAATAGAATGTTGGAGTCTGATGAACCTCGGAATGTTGGGACACAGAGAGGTGAAGGGACAGTTAGGCATGGGCTGAGCAGCTGACAGGTTGCTCCTGGTGGGGATCTCCTTCAGAACATAACTACCTGTTATACTACTTGCTTCCTGCTTGAATAAATCTTACTTAATTACTATTTCCTGCGAGGGCCTCCTCAATACACAGTCCCTCATCCCTGTATTGTAATACTGTCCTCCTTGTCTTTAATGAAATCCTAATTCTCTATGCAGTAACCCTATGAGAATCAACATTATCTTGTCATTGTATGGTGTTGCCAAAGTATGGTGGTGTGTGCAGCCTCCATAATAGCCAGCTTCTGTGCCATTTAAATGAGTGTGTTCCTCATGTCCACTACAGGAATACCAGCTAAAGGAGGGTGCCCTGCATGAGGATGCCTTTCATTGGCAGATGCCAGAGGAATGGCAGCTGGTTCAATGGCGTCCACCATGTTCTACACCTTATATTTTGCAGGGCGTTTCAGGAAAGGTTATTTGCTGGGTCAACTTGATCCCCCTCTATAATGTCAAAGAGATCAGGCTCGACACAGAGGTGTGTGCCTCCTGCAGACACAGAGCAGTGGTAGAAGAGGCAGGGGCAATGTTATCCATAGAAGGATCGGTGGAGGTTGCTGCAGCTGGGGAAGGATTTGTGGTGGTTGTATCCATCAGTGCAGGAGTGGTGGTTGTCCCAGCTGGTGCAAGGGTAGTGCAGAGTTCAGTTAATGTATCTGAAAAAGGCTGTTGCAACACTAACTGCTCTTCTCCTGGATCTGCACACAAGGGGGGCAGTATGGCTTGCTTGTGGCAGTTCTTTTTCTTTCTCAACTTCTTGCCCAGTCTCAGCCTGCAAGGGGACTAGCGGATCAGTGAATTGTGAAGGTGCAATCATTGCCCACAACAAGAAGTGCATTGTGGATAAATGAGATGATCTCAGTTGGTCTATTATGGTCACATATTGTTTCTAAACCTCAGGTCAGCCGCGGTCGGTAGGGGAGTACCTGCCGGGGCGGTGACGTGGGGAGGGAGAGGGGCAGGGTGGGGGCTGGTAATGTATGGATAATGGAGATTTGCAGGTAAGTAAACATTTAAATAAATCAAATGAATGTCGTTGCGCGCACTGCATCCCCAAATGCAATGCAGTGCGCGCAACGAAATTCGTTTGATTTATTGAAATGTTTACTTACCTGCAAACCTCCATTATCCATACATTACTAACCCCCACCCTGCCCCTCCCCCTCCCCATATCACCGCCCCGGCAGGTACTCCCCTACCGACCGCGGCTGCCTCAGGTGTACACCTTCGGCGCAGATGACATCACATAAATGCTGTGTACCATTCAACGTTGTTCTACTTTACCGTCATGAGCCTTCTTACTCCATGAACTGGTGCCCCCAATGGCCTGCCTATGCGGACAGTAGTACTGTGTTCATTATATCAACATTGTCCCTGCGACATACTAGGACCTGCTATCTCCTTGAAGCAGTTATTGGCATACTATGCATTCAAGGTACCTTTTCATACCTGTCCCGGTGACATTCAGCAATCAGGGTATGATGGAGCACTTTAGCACGTAACACACAAAAAGTGTTGGGAGAAATCCTTGCAAAAAGCCTAACCACTGGTAATCACTTGGGGGTAGCATTCCAGTCCATCGCTCTTTTGCCCACCATGCCACATCAGTTTGCACCCAGCCATATGCAAATCGGTCTTGATCCTCCTCCAATAGGAACAGTCCATCCTGAACTGCCAAGTCAGGTCCTCCATGAGCCAGAACACAAGCAATCCAGGACCAGTTTCACCCTGTTTGGGCTTGTCAGTTTAGGACTTTAACATGTTCTCATGGTCCATGTAATAGCCCGCCTGGTAGATATGTGTAGTGTGGATACCTTGGACCCATCCTTCTTAGTTCATCACTGTTATTAGCCTTAGATCTAGATTGCACTTACACACAATAGACATGCTGTCCATCCTGTCATATACTAGATGAGTCATTGTTATTGTTTGGGCTACAGCTACAAGATGTGTCAAACTAGGATGGTGCATGCACTTAACAGTTTCTTCCGCCAGTCCCACGCCTCCTGGGTGGACCTCAGGCCTGCAAGATCCAGGGAATGTATGGACTCCTCTTGCAGCTCCACTGGGAGTTCAGGTGGGGAGCAGTCAGTGATCCATTATGTAGTAGTAGTAGGTATTTATTGAGCGCATATATCACCCTTAGGTCTCATAGCGCTTCGCCAAACACTGGAAACTAGGAAGGGCAAAATCAAGAATTAAAATAGTCATTCTCTGTCATGTCCTTGTTCATCCCTTTAGCCCAGTCTCCACCATCATGGGCCCATTAAACTGCCCCCTTCTCTGACGACCTCCTATGCCAGCAGTAGTAGTTACTTTCTGGGAAATGTTGGCTTCCTCAATGGTCAAGGCAAGAGCCATGGTGCCCATGCAGTTGGTTCTTGGGGCTGGTTGGCTGTTCTGCTCATAGGATGGTGCTGTATGGTACAGGACACCCTCAGATTGGGCAGAAGACCTGCCCGGTGACCTTGGGCAGCAGGAACACAGCTAGAAATGGCCGTGGCAGAGACACTCCTAGGAAGGTGAACTCATGGTATTTTCAAAAGTTAGCAGTCAGATAAGGATGTGTTTCCTGTTTTCCAGGTGCCAGGGCGTGCCATGCATGCAAGTTTAATGCCAGCTGCGGTGCTATTATTACAGGCTACAAATCTGCATGCATTAATTGTAGGTGTAAGTCTGCATCAGGTAATTCCACTTTTCCTATTGGCCCAGCAAATAAATATTATAACCTAAGAAGACACAAACGAAAAGGTGCACTATTCAAATGCAATGTGCGTGGATATTAGTAAAAGGGATTTTACATGACTTGTGCTATGGAGGAAAAAATGTAAAAAGCATTGTTTTTGAAGGTTATTAATGATCACGAGTTTCAATCTAAATTTGGATTTAATCTGAAATAATGCATATATTATATCGTTTGCATCCTTCTTCGTGCCCTGTGCATTCCGGGCTGAGCGGTCTTTCTTTAGAGGACATTGACTCCAAAATTCAAATTCATATACAATCACTGGTAAACAAACTCCATGAGTATTGCACCTGGGTCTTAAAGCTCGGTGTCTGGCGTGGGACAGGTAGGAAGAGAAAACTGAGAGGGCGAAATTGGCAACCAGAGATATGTCTAAGGATTTATAATCCTCAATTTAAAATGTTTGTGGAGAGGATGTGGCCTAACGGCTAGATCGGTCGAGTTAGAGTCTCCGCAACGACGCTCAACATCCTGTGATTCTGGGCAAATCACGTAATCTCCCTGTGCATAAATAAATGAATGTGTGAATATGTCTGTCTGTAACGCAACTGGTGCGCTTGTAAAGCACTCAGATACCTTCGGGTCGAGTTTGCGCCGAATAGAACTGCGACCATCCCTGGTCGAGCCCTCTGTAGAACAGAACCGAAGGAAAACATCCGCCAGAATGTATTACATTTATTACACGACAATGAACCAGTGATGGGAATTAACAGTGCTTAATTTGAGCAGGTGGTTTCCGGTGCTCAGCACAGCACTTAATTGGTTTCCAGTGCCGGGCACCGGCACTTAATTGTCATTACCACACTTATGACACTCTGCCACATTGTGGTGCTGCTCATCTAATGTGTAGGTGAGCAGAACAACGGATGTTTATTAATACAATAAACAATAAAAATACTAATACCTGACTCCCCAGCCATTCCTTTAGCTTTGAAGACCTGGAATAATCTGAACTGTTGCACTTGCAGGAGTGAGAGATGGTTAGTAGTTGTTTTGCTGCCGTCATTGGCAGCGATGACGGGGCAATGGGTGGTGCAAGCTAAATTAACCTCCTGGTCAGGGCCCTGGCACTTATTATTTTATAAATTAAGCACTGTGAATTAACCCTGCGGGCAGCTCAGTAATTACACAGTGAATCAAAGTAGTCACGAACTGCCTCGGAACGGGTTAAAGCCAGGGTTCGAGTTGGGGTACCACACGGGTGGACGACGTCCCCCGACTTATTTTACCGGGAGCTCGATAACTGGAGCAAATGGAGCCACACATTCACTCTTTGGCCTCTCTGGGGCGAGTTCGGAGCTCATTCAAGAACGCTGCTCATGCGCTGGCTTCTCTGATGCAATCGCAACTAAGGGGTGAGCGAGGGGAGGCAATGAGTCTGATGGTGCCAGCCACCTTTCGTGACGTCACTTCCTGTCGGGCGTCAGCATCCCCCACTTCTTTTTTCAGGCCTTGTGCCCTGGTGAAATCATATGGCTTCCTCTCATGTTGTATCTTCAGACTTGCAGGAAACCACAAGAATGCCTTGTACCCGCTCTATATCAAACTATTTTTGTTGCAGCTCCCACTTCTGGAACAGGGAGGCGCTGCTCCGGTCTGGAAAAATGTGGATTTGCAACCTAAATATGAAGGTCAGTAACGCTTGTTGAATGTAGGTCACAATCTCCCTAAGCATGACCCTCCACACTCCATGGACGTGTCCAATGCCATCACCCTGGTGTTCCATTAAACAATACAGAAGATCCCAAAGCAAATGGACAACACTTAGCCAGCTTCTCCCCTAACACACACCTCTCCGTGATGCATCCCACATTGGTCATCCTTCAACCCATGTCTCTCACAGACTTCACTGACATCCTGAACTCCCTTAAAACTACAATTTATATGTCCTACCAAGGCTCGAGTCGGGATACCACGCGGGTGGACGGCGTCCCCCCACTTATTTTACCGGGAGCTCGATAACTGGGGCAAATGGAGCCACACATTCACTCTTTGGCCTCTCTGTGGCGAGATCGGAGCTCATTCAGAAAGCTGCTCACACACTGGCTTCTCTGATGCAATCACATCTAAGGGGTGAGCGAGGGGAGGCAATGAGTCTGATGGTGCAAGCCACCTTTCGTGATGTCACTTCCTGTCCTGACGTCAGCGTCCCCCCACTTCTCTTTTTAGGACTTGTGCCCTGTGTCCTACCATCTTCCTTCATCATAGATTTCTCCAGAGAAATGATCTCTTCCATACTCACCATCGTCATCACCCTCTAACTCGAGGCATCTGCGCAGAACTCACTCCTGAACAAACCTACACTAAATATTGTCGAAGTTTCTATCTACCAGCCCATCACGGCAGTGGCGGATGGCGATCTTTGAAAGTGGTGAGGCGTAAGACCTGCCAGGAGTTCACCCCATTTGTTTCCGAATTTGTCTTACTCATACTCACTTGCACTCACACTACTCTCGTCCCCCTCACTCACTATAACTCACATTCTCTCACTCATTCTCACTCATGCTCACTTTTACTCTCACGCAAACATACTTACACTCACTGGTTCTCATTCTCACTTACGAACACACTTACACACACACCCTTTCAAACTGACTGACTGTGCCCTTGCGCAACTGCACCTGCTGCCCCATTGATAACTACGCCCCTGACTCACTTCTATTGCTTGACATAAGTCTGTTACGCTCCACTACCCAGGGAAAATTTTCGGTTCCCAGAGTCAAACTTACAAGGATGGGAGGTAGTTTGTTTGCTTACCTAGGTCCATCCCTGTGAAACTCTCTCCCCATAGCGCTCCGCAAAGAAACAATATATGCGAACTTTCGTAAACTTTTAAAAACTTGGTTGTATAATTGTGGCGCAGCGAGAAGCAGACCAGGACAACTAGGTGTTTTACAGGGGTTTTTGGTTTATTGACACTATGCTCAACAAAGAAAATAAGCGTTCTGGGGTAAACAGCCCTCAGCGCAAAGAGTTCTGGGACATGTGGTTTGGTCCCGTTCCTTGTTCTCCTTGGTGTTTGGTGGTAGTCAGGAGGTTGGCTCTTTTTATCGCGACTGGAGTGCTTGCGCTCGAGGTACTCGTTGGTGGAGGGGACCGGGGGGGTGGGGCGGGGGAGGAGAAAAGAAATGCAGAGAAGAGAAAAAAAAATGTAAGGAAGGTGTTTTCGCCTTCTATTGAGTGGCGCGGGAAGCCAGGGGGTGAAGGGGTTTGCCACCTCTACCGTCACCAGTGTATTGTTGTGCACTTAGTCTAAGTGGAGTGGGATTCGGGGTCTCTCCCTCCTGTTTCACCCCACCCCACAGTCATATTCGTAATCGAGGCACACGAATATCGGCAGACAGAGGTATACTATTCATGGATACATTTTCCAGCAGCAAATGCTGTAACAAAGTACTTCCACTATTACAAAGTAGAGGAACCTCCTGAAACGTACACTCCTTTCGAGGAGGTGGAAGTACCACTCAAATTCCAAGAGCATTTGCTCTTATTTGATGGCGCCCTAAAACATAACAATCACATTACCAGGCTCGGTCCTTTAGGTAGACCAGGAGCAACGTGGCCGGTCTTAGCCGGATACACACCACATCCAGACATCGAAAGAATGCCTGCAGCAGAGCTGTTAATACAGCTAAAACAACTACAAAAAATTCATAGACAATTAGTTCAGTATGTAATGCGGACTTCAACAATTCAGCCAGCGATTAAACTTCCACAGCTGACCCCTCACCAGGGGAACACAAATAAAATTACACCACAGAACATCCAATCCTGCCTGGGTAAAGTTCCAGCTAAACGGGAACAAATACCATTCTGGTTGGCACAGAAAATCACCCAAATAGAGGCGGTGTTTCCTGACACCACCCCATTAGAAAAACACAGGATTCTGACTATATGTCTCCCAATGGGAATCGCACCACACATTGAGGACTGTGACACTTGGGGTACAGTCTTTGCTTCCATCTACACAAAAACGCACGGTGTTCCATCCATTTCGGTAATACCAGATGTGCTAAAACAAATTCAAGATGAATACGGTCCAGAACCTGCTTTAACTCTTGGTATGAAATTACTAAAAGACTTCAAGCAGGTCTCGGCTATATTATTAGCCAACATAAAAGGTGAAGCAGCAAACGTGGCGATCCGCCAGAGGTTAAAAGAGACAGATATAGCAGACCAACCAGCTGAAATTGCCAGAATCATAGAAAAATCCTATGAAGAACTAGGCAGAGATAGTCTAGGTGGAATACCAGTAAAACCGCAACTGACTACAAGTCCAGAAAAAATATTTTTTAATAATAATAATTCACCAAAAAAGAACTGGGATGGAAACAAACAATCCAATCCTAAAGAAAAGAAATTCCAGTCCCGAGGAAGGTCTCCTAGGCGAAGAGAGAAATCTCCAAACCAAAGACAAAGGTCACCGCAGAGTGACCCCTCGGGGAATAGATATAACCTTAGAAATAGGGATAATATTAAAAAACCTGATAGATATCAAGACATTGATACACGTCCCTCTCAATCTTTTCAGAATTCCTCGCAGAAATCGGAAAGAAGAGGACGATCAGAAGAGCACGCCAAGTCCAAAGACAAGGAACCTGCTCAGCTAAAAAAGAAATTACAATTTCCAAAAAAGAAGGTAGCCAGTATCAAGGTAGTTAAAAATGCCGAGAATACTGAGGACACAACTGAAAAACGGAGAATGGGCTCAGACAATGCTAGACAGCGCAGCAGAGGTGAGCATAGCTCGCAAAGTCCTTATGAATCATCTGGAGACAGTGGACACGAATGAATACCTTCAAGTGGAAACTGCAGACACCAGAGTTAGCAAGCCCCACAAGATATACGAAATAACATTACGTATAGAGGGAGATAAGACTAGGAAAATTAGGGGACTATTTTGGGATAACCTCTCCAAAGGCTATGAGATCCTTCTAGCTGAAAAAGACTGGCCACCAGAGTTTGTCAGGGAGTGCCCTCATGGCGAAGAAGTAATTATGCCTGCCTTCTCGAATCAAATCCCGATTCATAAAAAATATACACTTGCTAGAAAGTGGGCAGTGGCCTTAGCACCTGCTTTATATAAAAATCATGTAGGATGGGATGAGGATTCTCCTCCTCACAAAATCCAGTTAAAATCACAACCTACTGCACAAAGGCAGTACCCAATTAAGCAAGAAGCTAAAAAACAAGTAAATGAAATACTAGATCAGCTAGAATACCAGGGGGTGATTGAAACTTGCACCTCACAAATGAACAATCCTTTGTTTCCGGTCGCCAAACCAGACAATTCATTTCGTCTAGTTTTGGATTACCGACACCTTAACACATGTTGCAAAACCTTTGCAGTGCAAAACTCACACAGTGCTGCACTAATGAATAACATAGTGCGCAAAAAATACAAAACAACCTTGGACATCTCCAATGGATTCTTTTGTCAAAACATAGCACCAGAGAGCAGATATTTAACTGCATTCTCAGTAAATGGCACTCAAAAACAATTCTGTCGGTTAGCCCAGGGGTACAAGAACAGCCCGGGGGTATTCTCAGCGAGAGTAACAGAATTACTACAACTATATGATGATGAAGCATTATCTTATGTAGATGACATTTACTTAACAGATGATGACTTGGAGACTCACTTGAAAAGAGTGAACACCATAATACTTGGGTTCGCTGCAGAGGGTTACAAATTCAACTTTAAAAAATCCAGAATTGCCCATCTGACAGTCTTGTACGTAGGATATGAATTATCAAGTATAGCCTGGTTGACAATTTTCTAAGAACTAGAAGAATTAAAAAATCTAAAATATGAAAAGACGTATCCTCTGCCAATCGACATTCTTCCTCTACGACATTACGCCTGTGTAATCTATACAGACGGACATGCTCAACCCTCCGTTTGGGGAGAACATGCATACAATCCCACATGTGAGATTACAAAAGAAGTGTGGCGCGGAGGTATATTAAAACCTCTATTAACAAAATCACACTCAGTAGAAACTAATTCAGAACAACAAACTGAAATAATCGCATTGGAAATGGCGCTAGATAATGCGGATCGCGAATTCCCGACACTTATAGTGTCAGATTCATATTACTGCGTCAAAGCATATAACAAGGATTTGCAGACATGGATTCGGAACGGTTACAAGGATGACACAGATGCACCAATAAAGCAGAGACTGCTCTGGGAACAAATAGCTCTTTTACAAAAAGAACTACCAAAGACTCACGTGACTCACTCACTGTCTCATCAACGTGATGGCGTTCACGTTGTAGGGAATTCATTGGCTGAAACAGCCGCAGCGGCAGCCACTAAATCGGCTCCCGTAGATCGAAAAAAGCGTACATTAAAATACATTGACGGTGAAACATTGCTGGCGGTGAAAACGTCATCAAAAGGCGACTGCTCAGCATTACCGATCAACTATCCACTCAATTATACATACATAATCGATGCAAACTCCGTCCCTTTTGCTCGAATCCCTGGAGTGGGGGATAGAGTGATTCCAAACATGGACAGGAGAAGCTTGTTAATCGCAGACGCACACATGGGCGAGGGTCTCAGACACCTTAAATTAAAAGATTCTCTGGAAGAATTACAATCACGGTACTGGTGGCCAGGCATGAGCCTGCACTACACCATGTTTGTAAAAAACTGCCCAAACTGCAACAGAGATCGCAGTGGGGAGAGAAGCAGTTTAGTACCTCGTCGTATCAAGGCAGATAATATTACCAGCAAAAAGAATGGCTTGCGATTAACATATACAGGCTAGTTTCCACTTATAATGTAGATCACCAGCACTCGGCTGACGTCCGGACTATTATACAAGATTTGCGAGTCTAAATGGCATATACGCTAAGAGCATGCTACGTTCGACCATTGTTTTCACTCAGGCAATCCAGCCTGGGGGGGAAACATGGCCGAATGAGCACAGCCCAGCGGGAATCTTCTCACTTCCTTCCTGAGGGTACGGGATGGTGTAAAGAAAAAACCAAGGCAGAAAGCAATCTATAATAGAAAGGATATTAGGTTCGGGAGCTGGGTGGGTCAAACATCTAATAAGTGTCCAACGTAGTCTAAATAACTTGCCAAGAAATTCTCTGAAGGGATTCAGTCCATACGAATTATTATTCGGAACTAGGATGTTGACCTCTGACCTTGATAGTCAGACTTCAGTGGTAATAGAAAAAACCTTTGATGTCAAAGACCGTTTGGCTATTTTGCAGGACTTAAACAAAACAAGAAAAGACCTGAGCAACATACAGTTGAAACAACAGCCAACAACCACTGAAGAATCACCACCTGTCCCAGCAAGACCTGTCTGGATTCCAAAAGTCGGGGATCTAGTCAGGGAGAAGATCGCGGTAAAGAAGGAATTTGGGCCTTCTTACAGAAAAGCAGTTCCTGTCTTGTCTGTCAACGGGACAAGATCAGTTGTACTACCGCCACTTGCTGGAAAAAAGGAGAACAGAGTTGTATCCATCGACCTGGTAAAACCACAACATGTGGCCGATAACAAACAGTAGGCCAAGTGGACTCCCAATAAGTAGCAGAACACCAAGGTTTGCTACCAGTACAGAGGTCCTAACAAAGAGGCTCATCACATTCGAAACGCCTACAGAAGAACAACAAGGACTATGCAACAATGCAATAGAACTAAGACCTCTGAAAACCCAAATAAAAACATTTAGCAGAGACACACCAATCTACAATGAAGTACCAAGTGACAATGCAAGAAACAAAAATCCTGAAGCAATTGGAACAATTGACAGAACTGCATCCGGGTACTTCATCAACTTCGATGATTCCTCTGAAAGCCTCAGTGAATCAAAGACACAGCCATCATCAAAATCCTTTAAAGACAAAGCGAAGGAACTTTTGAAACAACTGAAAGAAACATATCTGGTTTCTCCATGGATTGAATTTTGGGTGGGTTTTGGTGCATTTATCCTCATACTTTGGCTCATCAAGGTATTTACTTTGGGACGCTTCATTGAGGGAAAATATGCTAAAATGGACACAGCAAGTCAGAACATCAACTTGATCCTCAAACCACACACATCTTCACACGTCGAGAAAAGAGAACTCTCTTCAGAACTTTCTTCAGCCAACTTCACAGCCAATCCTATACCTGGTGGGGTAGCCTGGGACAACACTGACTATGACATTTATGGTCCGGTCGAGATCCTGAAATATCCACACCAAATCAAGATCTCCTTGAGTGATTTTGCAAAACCAAACTCATTTGCTGATGATTGGGACTTCGAAAGCATCAACAATATGATGTCGGACTTAGTAATGTCTGCTAAATTTACAAAACATGATTATTTGCAAGGTTCTACAAATTATGATAGTATGTATTGCTATAACCATTATGGTAACCATTTTTTACATAAATCTGCACAACCTAGAAATGTTTTAAGTTATAATCAATGGGAACATTGTGCTACACCTCCAAAAGGAAGCTCTAGAACCGTGTATGACAAATATTCATATTTTTCAGGTTTTAACATAAGTAATGCTGAAACATTTTATTTTAAATTGTCAAACAAGACAGGGATGAAAACCATGATAACCAACACAAAATTGATATATTCAGATTCTTTCTTCGAAAAAATGAATACATTTGGATTTGATTATTGGGACAAAAATGTTGATTTGAAAAGTGTTTGGGGTACAAAAGAATGGCAAGTACAGGGTATAGAAGCTTTGTTTAGAGCCTGCATGATCCCAGAACAAATGATATTTTTAAATGACACTGTTCAACAAACCACCTGTCTTGGCTTAGCCAAAATCAAAGATTTAATTAAACCGTCTATTCCAAAGCCAACAATGTTCAGCAATAGCTCTGATACAGATGAAGAGATAGACGTAAACCATATATTAAACCAAAACAGAACACATCCTGATTGGAAACAATGGTTGATCTGGCCCACAGATACAAATTACTGTCAAGATAGATTCCTGAATAAAACACAGGGTTTCAAAATGACCAGGCCAGACCCTAGATATCCCCAAAGACATCACCCAGGGATAATAACAACCTACAGTGTGGGCAAATTATGCCTTCAATGGCTACAGACATCCACACTGCCTGAAATTAAGCAACACCTAACTTTACTTACTGATGGTGCTGACTTGCGTGATTTCATAATGGGACCACGCAAACAGCGTCAAAAGCGTTTCATAGCAGCCTCTGTATATGCAGCATACAATGAGGCCTGGAAGGTTACTCAAATTGAGACAGCAGAAAGAATACGGGAAATTGACCGTATTAATTTGGAAAAATCACTTTCTGTAGTGGACAATGGGTTAATGACTCTGTCCTCCAGAATTTTTTCATTGGACAGCATTGTGTCTTCAGCAATCGATATACTATCGCAAGACTTACTGTTATTACAACATGGTCAGTCACAATTGCGTTCCATTGTACAGCTTGGCTGGACGTTACAAAATCTGCGTTCAGGCTATGTGCCTTGGCGTTTAATCAACACAACGTCACTATTCCAAATCTTTAACCTTACTGATAGACAAATCGGTATGGCGCAAAAGGGTGCTGATTATACAATCTTGAGCATTGAAAAACTAGAAAGATTACCAATGACAATGTCAGAACGACCTGTCAGTGAATGGATAATACACGGAATCATAAATATTCCAATCTCAACCTTCAGGTTTCAATACTGCCAAAAATATATACAGGCTGGCATGTACGAGAAATTGGGAAAGGGGTACCTTAAAACAACTTGGAACCTGCCCTATTCACATGCATGTGTCAGTAATAAAGGACAGAAAGTGTTTCTTAGTGGCAACAATTGTGCTATGTCACTAAGCGGCACGCTTCTGTGTAACGGTATTAGTTTGCACGGAGCCTGTGAAGGGAATTCATACAACCTTTCATGTCACCAGCAAGGCGCACCTGCAACTGAAATAGAACCATTCTTTCAAAGACTCTATAATGGGAGTTACATTCTTATTGTAGACCGCAGATGTTGTAGTCTTATGCCCGGGACTCCTTATCTAGTCACTACAACGGCGAAGGTCAAGTGCTGTGGACGTTCTTTATTCCCCAGCTCCTTTCCAGACAGGGAGGCAAGGGCATGGCCCAGTTTGAAAATTACTTCTATTCGAATAGATACTTTAAGCAGAATGAAAACAGTGCTTCTTCAGACGCCTACAAGGCTCACGTCATCAAAAGAAACGTATGATCTACAAGTCGCAAGGACGACTGCAGAGATACATACATTATTATCAACTAATTCCCCCGTACATTTCGCGGAAATCCTAAGCGAAATCTTAAATATTTCTGATACCACTGGGGTCTCAAAGGTATTTAAGACAGTATTTTCGATGGCATTAACACCATTCAAAGCCATACTGGGTATTTTTCCAGATTTCGTCCATTCGATTTTTGGCGGACTTCCCCTGATCCTGGGACTAATTGCAGGAATCCTATTCCTAGTCCTTATTTTTCGTTATGGCAACCCATGTCACAGATCAAACTCTCGCGACAATGGAAGACACGATCCTAGCCAGTGGATACCGGGACCGGATATCAAAAATCCTGGGACTCTCCCGGCTTAGAGACCTAAACATGACTTGGTTTCTATCATTTCGACCAATGTGGCAAAGGTGTGTTTTACCTGTACTAAGGTGTCTGCTATGCGGAGAAGAATGCGTGTTAGACACCTGTCTGACGCTACAATCGGATGCGCCAGTGGATGCAGATACACTGTTGGTTCCTACCAAGGTTCACGCTTTGTGCTGCCCTCAAAGGCTGCCAATCCTGATGACGGCATTCCTGGAATCTTCACCACTACGATTGAAGAGTAGTGAAGTTCAAGATGAAAGCAACATCGAACAGGTACGACCTTCTGTCAGCAATACAAATCAGAATGTCAATGGAGACAATCATGCGCACGAATGCATGGTTACCCCTATTTCCGACTTAGTGGAACTTTCCCATGAAGCTGTTGACAGTTTTTTCGAAAGCCTGAATGATATGATGTTCTCTCCGGAACAGAAATAGAGACTTTTGAGTAAACTCGCACACGGCGTTCCCTGAATTCGGCCTTCAACTTTAAAAATAAAGTCACATGAACAATTTCACTCCAGTTCACGGACAGCAATTTTTTTCAGCAAGCCCCTTAAAATATTTTTCTACATATTTTTTCCCGGGACACTGATCTTCTGCTTAAAGTAAGAAACTATTCCTAGAGAACTAAAATTTCTATTTTTAGATACTTTATAGACTTTAGCTGCCCGCTGGGATGTTCACAAATATTTTTATTATGTAATGAAATGGTCTCGAACTTCCTTTCTGTATAGCCATATTAAGAGCCATTTCATGTGTATTTCTCATATACCAATAAGCAATAGTGCATAAAAATGCGTGTTTTCTTTTGCATTTAATTCATAGCTTATGTGCATACAATATATATGACTGCAATTTTTCAGTATATTTGAAAATTTCGAAATGCATTTATGTATTTTGGGGTGGTAAGGTATACACTATACTCTATAGTATGTTGTACTATGTTATACTATGCATAGATTAGTAGATATGACCATAGTTAGCGTGGAATGGGTGTCGTGTATTTCTATAGGTTCTGAATCAGTCCCCCTATTCCTGACCCTATTCTGGTTAAACTAACTATCAAGTTAACTAACAGTCAGCCCATGAGGCAAGAAAACCCCCATGATGCAGATACCGTTATCTGACGCAGTCACACTACGGCACAGGAACGTGTTATCTGATTAGGTCATAACGCTTGAGATCTAATTAGACAAGCGACATTCCTCCAGCCCCTGATAAGGCATACGACGTTCTCATAACAAATCAAACCTTTGACAACCTGGATAATCCGTGCGGCCATTGTTTTGATTTCACAGAGAACTTTAGTAAAGAATGTGCTAACGAGCAAGTCGTATGACATCTTTATTGACGTACCTATGTCCATCCTTACGTCAATCTCGGCACCTTTAAGGTATAAATATTGCCGACCTTGCCCTATGCAAACACACGCGTGGTGACAAGACGGAGCAGCCATACTTGCCGAAGCCGAGAGCAGAAGCAGACCCCGCTGGCAGCAGCCCCGCCTTCCTGACGCGCTGAGAGACGCGCTGCTATCTCAAGCCGAGAGACCCAGCACCGGCGCTTTCGGGCAGCCCTCGCAGGCAGCCTGGAATATCGAGAGCAGAGAAAGAGATACCATTCCTCATCCATCCTAAACTTCCAGGTACAGAACTGAATAACCCCTCACAGAGAATTCTTTAGTTATTCACTTGGCAAAAACAAACTTAACTTAAACTGTAACTTTCTATTCCCGCCCACGCATTAGACTTAGGTCAGGTACACGGAGTAGGCGTATTTAGAAACACCAGTTGAGTACGTTTAGTCAAATGTATATGTGTATGTAAATATATTTTAATCATTTTAAACATCATATGGCTCAGAAACCATATCAATGTTTTTACAGTATTATTTTATACTATTGCTTTTAATGTATGCACTTTACTTAACTATAAGTATTGCAATAATATCGATCCATTTCTCTTGTACGAGAAAAGAGACTGATCAATAAATAACATCTTTTATTGAACACGCCCGTCTCTTCCTTTTCTCTACATTCTGATGAGACTAAGAATGCACGTACTGACTGAGTAAAATAATTGCCTTGTGCTCACACGACTCTTGAGATTGACTCTTGATTAGGGGAGAGCAAAGTTGTCATGTTCTATGGTTGTCAGAAACTAAGGGCCCGATGTAGGTAAAAGGGAATTTCCGATTTCAAAATACCGAGGCGGGCCGAATCGGTATTCTGAAATCGGAAAACGAGATGTAGCAAACAAACAGCGAAATAATAGGGAATCGGTCGGCATCGGTAATGTGAATCGGTACGTACCGAATCGGCATGGACCGATTCGGAAAGTACCGAATCGCCTACCACCGAATCGGAACTAGCCGAATCGGCTACCACCGAATCGGAAATAGCCGAGTCGGAAAAATCAGAATCGGCAACTACCGAATCGGAGGTATGAAAACACACCCATGGCCAAAAAGCCCATAGGAATGCATTGAAGAAACCGAATCGGTAAAATCCGAATCGGATGATACCGATTCGGATTTCACCGATTCGGTAATATCCGATTCGGATACAGCCGATTCGGTAAAAGCCGCTTCAGCCAATGAGGTGGCTCCCCCTCCCCCACCCAAACAGGGAGTGGCAACCCTGGCAGGTGCAGCCAATTAAGAACTTTCTGGAGAGCCAGCCTGAGCTGAGCAGTCACAGTTAGCAGCAGTGGGAGTAGGAGGTAGTGAACTGTTCAGAGCAAGATGGCAAACCAGAGTGAGAGCCAGAAGTCCAGCCAGAAGAGGAAGCCTAAGTTCAGCAGCACCGAGCTGCAGGTGTTGGTTGAGGAGGTGGTGAGGGTGCACCGGCAGCTATTCGGAAAGCTGTCCCTCAATGTGCCAGACAGCACCAAGAGGAGGCTCTGGAGCGAAATCGCCCAAAAGGTCAACGCTGTGGGTGTCACCCCCAGGTCCCTGGATGAGCTGAAGAAGCGCTTCTACGACATCCGCAGCCTGACCAAACGGAAGATGGCAGAGATCCAGAAGCAGGCTGGAGTCACTGGTGGTGGCAGGAACCCGGCGCCACCCCTCACCGAGCTGGAGGAACTGGTCTCCAGCACCATTGAGAGGGAGAGCGTGACCGGAATTGGGACCCTGGACAGCTCAGCCAGAGCTACAGCTACAGGTAAGAGGCATGCGCATCAGGACACACCCTACCAGACACCTCCCCATTAGACACAATGCATAGCCAAACCCCAGCACAGTACTGTAACCAACATACAAGAGACAAGCATCATGGTACATCCAGTCAGCAGAAGGTATCAAAATATGGCAGTGCAGAATCACAACACATGAAACAGTGGAACACATTCTACGGAGATGCTAGGACATGTGGAATGCTTTAATTGTACTGACTGTAATACATCGGCACTCTATTTACAAATGCTTCTTTGTACCTAGGGGCACCATCAGGCGGACAACCACTGCCAAAGGAGGCAGCAGCACCATCTACCACTGCACTCGCAGGGCCGAGCACGAGTCAGGCTGCCGAGGAGGAGGAGGAGGAAAACACCATAGGGCTGGGTATTGAGGGAGACCTGGCAATTGACTTTGATGCACTTCACTCCCCACAAATGCAAAGCACACCCTCCTTGCAGTTCTCCCCAGAGAACTCCCCGACAAGGGAGCTCTTTCCACCTACACCAGCTCCTGCCACTGTGGCTCCAGTACACCCTGTCCTGGGAGCAGGGGCTCAGGCCCCGGCCAGCACCACACCCCCACCAGTGGCACCCCAGCCCACTCAGCAGGCGGGCAGCAGCAGTACCCGGCGCCGTGCCATTCCCACCACTGCAGAACCAGCACGGGAGGCCAGTGTGTTCCGGGGCCTCGAAGGTAATATGGTGAAGATCCAAAGGCAGCAGGCGAAATCCATCATGGCATGCCAACGCCAGCTCCTGCAGCACAACCTGCAGATGGGGGAAATGGTGAAAGGATTTCAGGCCTTTGTGGATTCCAACAAGGAGGCAGTAGCAGGTTTAGCCAGGCTAACCACTGCCATCACACAGTTATGTGGCAGACTGGAGGAGCAAGAGGTGGTGCGCAGGCGGGATGCCCGGGTGCAGAACCGCTCCTTAAGCCGCCTTGCTGCAGCAACGGCACTACTCTGTCAGCGCGGTGCCAACATGGAGTCTAGTCTAGCACAAAATACCGCAGAGTTGACAAGGGGAATGGCCCGCATCACGACAGCAATGGAGGCCTTGATCATCTCTAACACTGCCGCAAATCCTGCCCTGGACCTGGGGGATGCTGGGGACAGCAGCAGCCGCAGCAGCCCGGCCAGCGCTGCGTCAGAGCCACGCAGGAGCACCAGGCGCTCCGCAGATGCCGCTGGTCATTCTGAAGGGGGTGAGGGACACCACAGTGGGGCTGCAAAGCGCTCAAAGAAATAGCCTAGCAAGGGCGGGTGACGCAACCTGGACCCTAGACTTTTGTTTTCATTGCTATTACACCTTTTTTTGTTGCACATCAGTGCAGTAACTGTGTAGCAACAGTATTAAAAATTGCTTATTCAACACAACCATTCACCTGTCTGTGCATTTGTACTCACTCAGAAATAGTTTGCTGTTATCTCCTCACGTCGGTGTCTGCCATCACTTGGCGTACACACCCCAGCTGGCTGTGTTAGTGGCACAGCTTCGTCGTCATCATGGTCCTCGTAGTCACTCAACTCCACCTCAGTGCCCTTCTTCACCGCAAGGTTGTGTAACATTGCAGAGACAGCTATGATTTTGCAACAGGTGATGGGGGTATACTGCCTTGCACCTCCACTCTTGTGCAGGCATCTAAACCTGCTTTTCCAGATGCCGAATGTCCTTTCCACAACATTCCTGGTGCTTTTGTGGGCACGGTTATACCTCCTTTGGCTGGGTGTAGAGGGGTTGAGGTAGGGGGTGAGAATGAATGAGCGGAGGGCATATGCACTGTCGCCTAGAAGGAAAAGGGGTAAAATTACTTACATGCATACATGTATTTCACTTTGCTGTTTTTGGTTATGGGGGGCTGATGATGTGTCTCACCTAGGAGGTATCCTTCTCCAAATTCCCCAGCCATCAGCCGTGCATAGATGCCGCTCTGTTGGAAAATGTAGGAGTCGTGGGTACTACCCGGAAATTTTGCTACCAGGTCTGTGATGGTGCATTTCGCATTGCAGATCACCTGTACGTTGATGGTGTGAGTGGACTTCCGATTGCGGTAGATGTATTCTGTGTCAGATGGTGGGCAAATCGGAATGTGTGTGCCGTCTATGCAGCCAATGATGTGGGGGAATCTTGCCATCTGGTAGAAGTCTGCTTTGGTCTGTACCAGTTCTGCCTGGGTTGCAGGGAAGGAAATGTAGTGGGCCATCCTCTGGATCATGGCATCAAGGAACTTGTGGAAGAACCTTGACAGGCTGCTCTGGGTCACCCCTCCTGCCACAGCGACTACACTTTGATAGCTGCCAGACGCCAGCAGGTGTAGGCAGCATAGCACCTGCACCTGCACAGGGATTGCGTGTGCCCTTGGGGTGGGGTGCTGCAACAGGGGATGGAGGTCCCTAATGAGGTCTGTGATGGTCTCTGAGTCCAGCCTGTACCGCTGTAGGATCTCTGCATCTGTCAGCATGACCAGGGTGATACGCTGTCTGTATACCTGCTCCTCTCTTTGCCATTCCCTCTCTCCTTGCTGCTGTAGCCGTAGCCGCCTCGCTATGACATAAAAAGCTGCCATCCTGCAAGTTGCAATGCATTTTGGGGCTGTTTTTATGGGTTGGAGTTGGTTACCACCTGATCGTAATCCATGGTAATTACCGAGTGGATTCTACCGATTTTGAGCCAAAATCGGTGTTTCTGTGCCTCCCTACATCTCCCCATCTGTCCGAAGCGGGGATTTTCCCGATCGGTGATTCTACCGAATTGGTAGGTTCTCCGATTTGGCTTCTGTCCGATTCGGTGTCTCTACCGAATCGGTACATGGACCGATTCGGCTTATGTCCGAATCGGTGTCACTACCGATTCGGTACATGCACCGATTCGGCTTATGTCCGATTCGGTGTCACTACCGATTCGGTACATGCACCGATTCGGTGTTTGCATCCGATTCGGTGTGTTACCGATTCGTACAGTATCCGATTTTCGGTATGTACGTATCGGATTCTTTTACATTCGGTAATCATTCCGATTCGGTTTTCGCTCCGATTTGTACTTTTTTTTGAGCCCTACATCTCGATGCCAGTATACCGATCGGTAAGGGCCCTAAATCGGTATTTTCGGCCGTTACCGATCGGTAACGGCCTACCTACATCGGGCCCTGAATCCCTTCTTGTCTAATCAGGGGAGTTAATTCCTTCCTTGAACATTCGAGAAAGTTTCTAGCGAACTCTGAGCTTAGCTGGCAAACCCAAAAATTAAGTCTAGTATCGACAGTAGTAGACCTAGTTAACGTCTGGCCTAGGCCTTTACTGCTGTAGGTACTATTCCAATGCGCAGAGCCTATTGGGAAAATAGGAACTACACTACACTCCGTCATTACCATTGAGCTACCACCCGGATATGCCACTATTGCAGGAACCGGGATTCCGCAAACTGTTACACAAATTACGAATTGTGACCTGGGGGGATCTATACCATGAAGGAATGTTTCGCACCATGGAGCACTTGTATGAAGAGATGTCACCCACTCCACTTGAAGTGTTTTTATATATCCGGCTCCGGCAAGGTGTGAAAGCCCTCTCACCTGACTTTCCCCGAGAACCGGTACAGCTGGCCCCCTTGCAGACTCTGCTCCAACTAGAGACTCCCTATCGATTGGTATCGACAATTTATAGGGCGGTACACACGCAAATGGAATACGCGGCTCTACCCGCTAGACTCAAATGGGATCAAGAGCTTGATAGCCCGCTCACGGATAGGCAGTGGTTGTTCTCCCTACAGCATACGGAACGCATTTCGGCTAGTAGTAGACATAGAATCATACACTATAAATTCATACACCGCCTTTACTACACTCCAGCTCGAATGCGTAGACTTCAGCTAAGAGCAACGGATGACTGCGATAGATGTCATGCCTCTGGGGCGGACTTCTTACATCTCGCCTGGGCGTGTGATACAGTAAACCAGTACTGGATTCAAGTGATAAACGCACTTTCTGACATGACACACACTACAATACATCCCTCCCTGCTCCTGGCGTTACTGGGATATGTAGAGCCCATACAAGCGACACATCGCAGGTTTATTGCAATGGCCCTGCTGGTGGCCAAACGGAGAGTGGCGTGTCGCTGGGGCAGAGGTAGAGCCCCTAAATTTAAGGACTGGATGAATGATTTAATATATTGTCAAGAACAACTGAATACTTATTCGGAATTATTGCCGATTGCTTCTAGACCATGTGACATTTGGGCTCCGTTGCGGAGTTACCTTGCTAGAAAAGCTGCAGACTCTGAGGGGGGGTCACCCACCTAATGACCGTTTGCCTTATTGTAGGCGCTTGGGACCTGGGATGTACAGGTCAGGGGTCCAAATGTGCTACGAACTGCAATTGACGGTCAAAATCCCCTTGAGAGGTAATGTCGACCCTGCTGTGTACTGATTGAAATGCACTGCTTATTTTCCTTTTCATATATTGTTTGTGATATGTGCCTGTGCTAAACCTGTGTGACAGTACTGCACTTTCTGTTGTAACTGTGTGACCACCAAAATTGCAAAAATAAAGTTTAAAAAAAAAATGTTAAGAGACTTAGACATTGCGGCACCCCCCCATCCTATTCTACCTCACTTAGGCCACCCTCTTCTGCCCCTTCCTCCGTATAGCTCTCGTTGGGGTCTCCCACATAGCTGCTACCTAGGGACCAATTATCCCATGAGGCATCGTTTCCTGTATTATTTATTACTATATTCATGCAGCTACGGTTTTCTTCGTTATCTCTAAATAACTTCACTTGTCTCCTCCCAAGACCTGCGTGGTATTTTAGAAAGGTACTGCCCAAGAGGCCTTTTACTTCTTTCTCTGGTATTACCCTTATTCCCAATTGGTTTATCTCACTGGTAGATTTTAGAATTGCCATTTTTACCAGGTCTGAGTGAAGTGACACTTTTGTTATTTCCTTTCCATTTTTATTTTCTACAAAGCCAACTTGCCTTAGATCGTTTGTGCTGATCCCACTCAGGCTACTGCATTTGGCGAATGCGGTCAGAATCTGCGCCCTATTTAGGGGGTTCATTTTTCTAACCATCTTTCCCCTTTTCACAACTTGTAACTGTTCCAAGTATACCCATTTGTTGTTATCCACCTCTAGTAATTTCTTGGGAGTTTCGTATTTTAGCTGTCTGCCCTTTGTTCTCCCCGGTGGCAACCCTTGACTTTCCACTCCTGCTAGATCTCGAGATTTTGAGCTATCGGCTCTTTGGCCACATTTGCTTTGACCTGGAGCTATCCTTACTTTCTGCTTTACAGTGCGAGTTGTTGTAGGTTTATCCTTCCGCTCCTTACTATTTTTACTTGGTACTATCGGGGTCTTTGTTATTTTAATCTCCGATTGCGGGGGTCCAATCGGTACGTAGATGGGGGCGGATGCATATAGGCCTGGCTGTTGCTCCCCCTCTAGATTCTTCCCTTTTCTCTTTGTTGATATGTACGGGGCCCTCTTCTTACCAACCCTATTCCTAGTGGGGGCCACTGCATATACCCCTCGCCTTTTTATCAGCATTGGGCGTCTGGAGATATATACGTTATCTAATGCCTCTACCGATTCATTTACTATACTTTGTTCTATGGGTTGGGGTGTAACAACTAGATTTACCACGTCTACCTCTGCAGGTTCATTCTCTACGCTTTGTTCTATGGACCGGGGGGTGACTACTGGGTTTAACATATTTGGCATTTGGCTCTTAATCCCCACCAATTCCTCTCCAATCTTTTTTAAGAACAATTTCTGCGCTTTCAGCACTCCATTATTTGATAGTGTTACTTCTAAAATTCCTTGTAATGTCTTCTGTAACATCAATATTAGTTCCATCAAGGAAGATGTTGGGCGTTACAGAGAGAACCGAGTCCTGTGGGTTGTTTCTTTCTGGGTTTGCTTGATTTTCCATTCTTATAACGTCCTGCTCTGATAGTTTTTTTTGGCCCTTTTGCTGTTGCAGGGGTTGATCTGGTGCGTCTCCCCAGACAAAGCTCGGACTCTGACTTTCGTTCCCCCTTTGCCCTTCATTTTCATCAGAGGATTGCAACGAGAACATTTTTGGAGATGATGAGAGACGAGGCACCGCTATTTGAAGATTTTGGCCCAGAAGGGTAAGGTTTATCAGTATGAGGTCCTCCCTTCCTTCCTCTGTATCAGAAGGTTGTTCTTCGGAGTGTTCTCCCATTTCTTTCCTTATCTGGTTCTCTTCCTCTACCCCCGCCTCTTCTCTGGCCTCCGGCCATTTTCCTCCTCGTCTTCCTCTTCCTCTTGTTCCAAGTTTATTACTGGCTCTATCGATTTGTAGTGTTTCCCTACAAAGCCCTTTATAGATTTGGAGGCTGCCAAGTTATCTTTCCGTTTAGCGGTTGTTGTAGTGCAATCCCTTTTGGCTTGTGGGACATTTTTAGTTGCCCTTTTAACTTTCCTTTTCTTGCATCGCCCCTTGCAGTTGTCCATAGCAGAGGTCTGGCTTTCCTAGCTCTCTTCTAATGATATTGAGCCCTCCATTAACTTACTCTTCCCTAAGCTTTCGTCTTTGCACAATATTTGCCCTTTTTTCGGGGCCATCTCTTAGGTTTGTAATGCCTTTATCTGCGATGCTGCTATAGATAGTTTCACAGTTCTATTCAAAATTGACTTGTAGGTATACGCTAGTTCTTTCACTTACCTCTGTTGTGCCTTGTGTCCACCAGCCTGCCTTGCCGCTCTTATTATACTCTACCGGGGTATCTCTCCTGCTTCTCCCTGCGCTCAGGATGGATGTTCCCCTTTTTGCTGCGACGCTTATGCACCTGGGTTCTCGTATCCTAGATGCTGAAATTGCACCTTCTTTCCTAGGCTCCTCGTTCCTCAGGTGCCTCAGGTGCTGACTTGGGTGCTGTCACAATATCCCAGGGTCCAAACTGTACCTGGCTCCCCCCCCACTGCTGCACCGCTATCTGGCGTGCCTCTGATGTATCCTGTCCACGCCGAGGGCTCCTATCGGTGCCCGTGCAGCTCTCCCGCAACTTTTCCTTTTGCGAGGCTCAGGGGTTGAGGGGTGGCTGGGGGGTGTCTCGGGGGGGGGGTGTCTCAGACGCACGATGTCAGCGTCTCCAAACTTGTTAATCCCCATCCCCCCGTGGCACGCACGCTGCCTCACGCGCCGTTTATTTTCCCGGCGACCGGCGTTTGGTAACCGTGCTCCGTGCTCCGCGTTCGATTTGGTCAGGCTCGGGCTGCGGCTCCGTCAAGGCAAGACTAGGCGTGGCTAGGCAACAACAGAACGCTCCGAACAGTCGAGGGGGTAGAAGGGGGGGATGCGGGACCAGTTATGGTAAACGGCCCTGTGGTGCCCTCACAGCGGCAGCTCGCCTCTAGCTCCGCCCTGCTCCGATGCCTCCGCTGGTGCAGCCGCCGCCGCAGGTACCGGCGTTCGCTTTCTCTTTCTTCATGGTGCTCGGTGGAGTCCGTGGGGCTCGTTTCCCGCCTGAGGAGTTCTGCCATGCTGCTGCGCAAGCCTTCCCCTCGCCTGCTTGGCGGTTACGGTTGCGGCTGGAGAGAAACCGAGGGTGGGGGGGATGTCGGTCTCCCACTCTGCTCCCCCGCTCCGCACCTCGGCGTTCTCGGCTCGGCTCCTCTGACTCGCGGTGCGGCTCGTCTCGTGTTTGTGAGCGGTACTCGGTACTCTGTACTCGACACTCGACTCGGGCTCAAGCACGCCGCTTTCACCGCCGCTCTGCTCACACCGCTCTCAGTCAAGTTCCATTCAGTCAGTTAGTTCTAAGCTTTGGGAAATCATTGGTAAAAGATACAATTCTCTTTCGAGTCCATGGGACATGTACATATCCTCCTCCTGGAACATCTCTCATTGGGTACAACCTTTCAACCTTTTCTGTTTCTTTCATTAAATACTCAGATGTTGTTTGATTAGCCTGTGCTTCTTCCTTTTTCTTTGTCCATCTAGCTTTCCATCTATACAAATCTCCCAATTTTTGCAACAAAGTTAACAATTCTTTTATCTGTAATTTCCTTCCTGACACGTTCATGTTTTCTTAATCTTTATCAGAAAATTCTGCTCTATATGGTTTCTGCCGTACTTAGGATTTCCCTATGTCTATTCCCATTTCTGCAGCTAAACTCATCAGTTTCTCATGAAATAGTTTCGGATTTCGGGCGATACTTCTGCCTATGAAGGTGTTTAATCTTTCAACTCCTACATTTCCATTTTTCATTTCCTCCAATTCTACTCTTAATTTAAATATACCTAATACCTTTTGTTGAGGTTTTTTTAATTTCTCGCATCCATCTTTCTATTTCTTCTGGGGTTACTACAATGGCCCTTTTCGTTCCTTTGGATGTTTCTATTGGTACTTCCTTCCTTTGAACTGCCTGGTATGACTTTTCTGAATAAATCGTTTATTGTTTCTCTTATAGGTAAATCCATTAAGAAAATTATCGACTCACACTCACTTGCCTGATCATCAATTACTATATTTTCTTTTCTAGGTTGTCTGATCGGTGTAGTCAGGACAGGGGGGTTTAGGACAAATTTGCTTATCCCCATATAGGGGAACAAAGGGACCTGTAGTCACCGGTATTGTCAGTGCTTCAGGATTTGTGTTCAGCTGGGTTATTTTCTGAATCAATTTCCTTCTGTTTTTATTTATTGCTTCTCTTAAAGTACCCTTTCTATTGAGGTCTCATATAGAACCTGCGGAACAAGAGGGGTTTTTAAAAACTGAGCGCTAGGGGTAGTTCTATTTGTCTGTTCTTGGTATGGTGGAGGATTTTTCATTAATATGTCTTCAAGATAATCTTCATCTGTATCTCCACCACCCTTAATTAAATGTTTTGTTTCCTCTGTACATTTACTTCCTGTTGGTTCTTCTGTTGTCAATACTGGATATAATCCTTCCACCACCATTGCTTATCTCGTTTGTTTCATCTGACTATCTCTTGTTTCTCGAGGAAACCTATTATAAAATGTACTCATGTTATTGTTACTTCGTGACCTCTCTCGCTGAAAAGCCTCAATCTCCCATTCTTCTAATGCTTCATACTGGGTCAATCTAGGTCTTGGTTCTAACTCATTCATGCAAGTTCGTAAATGATGTAATATTCTTTCATTAAATATTCCGTACTCAGGAAATGCTAATACTCCATCATCTGTTGTATAATCTATCCAATTTTCTAACCACACACAGTGTGGTAGCCTCGCTCTATCATCATGTATGATGAAGGCGTTTTCGGGGGAGGGAAAATAATTCCTTCTCTAGTTTTAATGGGTTTATCCTGTTTTAAATAATTTTTTATTTTCTGCCTAAATGACATCTTCCTTTTTCCCCTGTACATTTTCCGTGGATTCCCTCTAATATATTTCTCGTGGGCAAATCCTAAAAACCTGCCTGAACGAGTCTCTGTTATTGTTGGATCTGGGTTCCACATACAAATCCCACTATCTATTATTATTGTCTGGACTTCTATTTTGGTGACTAATCAAATATCCGCTATTACTTTAATGCTTCTCCAATACCAGCACGTCTTTTATTCTGATGACCAATCAGCTACTGTTTGCTTATTCACTTTAACCAATGCTTGCGCTGCTTTTCAGTGACATCAGTTTTGCTCCTTTCTACTGACCTCCTCCTTTACAATTTTACCTCAGCTACACACCCGCTGTCGCAACCAATCCCAGCGCAGCTCTCTGTGACGTCAGTGCAGCACCCGCAATTGACCCTTGCTTTGCAACGTAATGCTTAAATTTTATATGTACATTTAATTAATTAACAACGTAGAAACATTCGCTACTGTGCCTGATTTACTAAATTCATTGAAAAGTCAATTTCTTTCGATGCGAGTATTACCCTTTGTAGGTGATATAAGACCAAAGTTTCACCAGCGAACTTTTTTGCTACCAATCACTCTCACTTTTATACAAAGAAAAGAATCCTTAATCAGTGCTTCAATTCCGCACTTTCTTCATCAAGGCAAGTAACCTCACTGCAGTATGGCTTCCATTTACCACCCGCTATTCAGTATTCCTGAAAAGTTCCAGACAGCAAAAAAAATACATTCGGGTTTTTGTTAATACATAAATCAATAATTCAATACGCAGTTTCCTACCTAACTAACTAAAACGTAACCATAGCTCTGCTACCAAGTAAAACTGATGCAGCGAGATTACAAGCTTGAGTTACTCATACACTATCATACTCACCTGGGCCCATAAACAAACAATAAGCCGGTAATCCCGGCTGGGAACAATAATTTGTATTTTACACCTGAATTAAATGTATTTATACCAATTCTTACCAACCCTATCACCTTCTTGGATCTTAATTTCCTCTGTTCAATGGATTAGGTTGTTAGCAGCATAGGTAGAACAAAATAACATTTATCTTCATTTATTTAAATGAACACAGATTCAAGAGTTTTAAAATTGTATCTAGTAAATAATTTTGTGAGTCAGATACAAATACATGTCATACACCAACTTCTTCAAGGAAAATGATTAGAAACATAAAACTCAAAGATCACGATTAAAACACAATGACTTGTAGTAATCTCTTGAAGATGGTACCTGGAAAGGGTGGGAAAAGAGAGAGCAGTACAAGGACATACCACACAGAATTATATTTACTTAGAATGGTGTGAGGACCAACCCCTGGCCAAGGGCTGTAAAGAAGGACTACAAGGTAGTCAGGAGCCAACAGATTAGGACACGTTCAGGACAGGATAGATGATGTCTTCTAGTGCAACGCCGGTGTCGCACCCCTCTCGCTCTACTCTCATCGATTCGTACGCTTCTAGATGGATCGATTCTTCTTCAGCAATATCTCTGACTCTTCTCTCTCCGCCTCTCTTGATTCTACTTTCAGAGTGCTCGATTAGCGTCTCTGACCTCCTTGGCATCCG
Source organism: Lissotriton helveticus (assembly GCF_964261635.1). Taxonomy (NCBI): domain Eukaryota; kingdom Metazoa; phylum Chordata; class Amphibia; order Caudata; family Salamandridae; genus Lissotriton; species Lissotriton helveticus. The sequence continues at coordinate 161,140,234 of NC_136072.1, forward strand.
CCGTCGTCTGCTTCAGTGATGGGTCGGTGACAAGTCTGACATCTAACAGACTAAGCCTTCCTTAATTATACTATTCTACGTGTATGTACTACCCCCCAATGTTTCAATATTCGTGAAAACCCCTACTTCTGATTGGACAAGAGAATGGGGAGAGGTCATCACACCATACTAATGTAATGTTTCTCTTTTGGGTTAAGGTCAATATTCCCTCCCCTTCAATTTGCTTTCCTAAACTTTATTCCTACCCACATTTCATATTAAGAAATTATACAATGTATGCAAAAATATGACTTCTTCTTCTTCCCTTCTCCGGGTCAAGAGGTGATGTTCCCAAGCGCTTTTTTTTTTGCTAGAGCGTCCTTGGCTGGGATTTAATGTCACATCATGGCTTCTGACAGAGTTTGGTACGCTTGCGCATAACCCACGCGGGATAGGGATTTCGGTCACCCTTCAGGACCAAACATGAACAAGTAATAAAGTCAAAGAAAAACATGTTAGAAATACGAAATAAATGAATGCACTGTATACCACTTGTTCCTTCTCTAATCCCTTTAATTAATTTTTATCTTTGCGTTAGCTGTCTAGTAAAACATGCAAGATTTAGTCTGAACTTAGCATGTGCATTAACATGTGAGTTTCAAACGGCAGTCTTTATACCTACTGCACAGCTGCAAAGTTTTCCCACCAAAGCAAAGAACGTTATACTACGTAGATGTAGTAGAAGCATGCGCAGAAAGTTCCCGTGTTTTCGACAGCCATATTTAAACACTCGGGTTATTTATTAGTAAAGCACATAGGCAAGCTTCCCCTAGATTATAATATAGAGTGTATAATGCATTATTAGTTATTTACGAACATGTTGGTTACAATATTACACATTATTAGAGAGGATTGCATCCGAGCAAGCCTCTTTATGAAACCTTGCTCAATCACTGGGTCTGAACTGGGGTGGCATGGTGAGCAAAAGAACGATGGATGTAACCCAGATCTAGTGACTGGGGGAGAATACTTGATTTGCTCTGCATTCCGTCCATCTGTGTGTCTTCTGCTTTCTTGCCCTAAGTGCGCCGGGTATGCCCAGACATGGGTCCAGGGCTCACTTGGCCACTGGATTCAAGCTAGCCTGGCTGATGATGGGTGATGCCCTGAAACTGGTCCCATGATGCTTGTTTCCAGTTCAGGGAAAACCTGACTTGGCAGTTTGGCCTGGACTGTTCCCATGAGGCACAGGGTCAAGACTTATTTGCACATGGCTGGGTCTAAACTGGGGTGGCATGGTGAGCAAAATAACAATGGATTTAACCCAGATCTATTGACTGGGGGAGAATGTTTGATTTGCTCTGCATTCTGTCCATCAATTGTGTGTCTTTTTCATTCTCGCCCTAAGTGTGCTGGGTATGCCCAGACATGGGTCCCGAGCTCACTGACCACTAGATTCTAACTAGACTGGCTGATGAGGGGCGATGCCCATAAACCAGTCACAGGAAGCTTGTTTCCGGTCCAGGGAGAACCTGGCTTGGCAGTTCAGCCTGGACTGTTCCCATGAGGCACAGGGTTAAGACTTATTTGCATATGGCTTGGTCTAAACTGGGGTGGTATGGTGAGCAAAAGAACTATGGATTTAACCCAGATCTGTTGACTGGGGGAGAATGTTTGGTTTGCTCTGCATTCCGTCCATCATCTGTGTGTCTTGTGCTTCCTCGCCCTAAGTGCGCTGGGATGCCCAGATGTGGGTCCCGGGCTCACTGTGCCACTGGATTCAAGCTAACATGGCTGATGAGGGGTGGTGCCCCGAAACCGGTCCCAGGATACTTGTTTCTGGTCCAGGGAGGACCTGGATTGACAGTTTGGGCTGGACTTTTCCCATGAGGCACAGGTTCCAGACTGATTTGCATATGGCTGGGTCTAAACTGGGGTGGCATGGTGAGCAAAATAATGATGGATTTAACCCACATCTATTGACTAGGGGAGAATGTTTGATTTGCGCTGCATTCCGTCCATCATTTGTGTGGCTTTTACTTTCTCAACTAGATATAGGGGTTCTCCCTGCTGGCTCAATAATGTTACATTGTGGGATGGTTGGTAGATAGCACTACCAACCCAGAAAACATGCTACCAAATGATGCTTTTGGTTAAGAGTCTCTGGAAGGGTGTAAACGCTGTTATGGGACAAAGACTCCAATATTTGATAATATTTGAGAATGAGGAGGAGAAAGTAATAGGTGGCACAGAAGATTGTGGGAGAAACTCAATTAACACAAAATTCACCATTACAGGATCCCTCTCAATTGATGAAAATAGCAGAGGTAGTGGGCATTCCAAGCTGATTTGCAGGTAACTGTATAAGATGGGAGATTCCTACTTGAATGCTAAATACATGGTACATGAGTGGGACGAGGATAAATTTAGGATTACAAAGAGGGCATTTTCTTCTGAACTAAAATTAACAAAATCAGTTGCTCCCTTATACGGGGTGACAGACTGGCCTTAGTTTTGTATGAGTCACTGAGGACGGATGATGGAGGGACTTGTCTGGGAACTTAGAGAGAAATTGGCAGATTGATTTGGAGACTGGTTGAATTATCAGCAGTTGGGAAAAGGGCCTGCTTACAGATTAAGGTATCCAGCAATTATTTAAGTCAACATAGTCCAATGAATTACCCAGGGTACATATGACCTCTACTACATAGTACAGGAAGTATGTAGCGAGTAAGAAGATTTGCCCAAATTCCAATTTGCTAAGACACAATTTTTTTCTTAACAATGGCAGTATCACAGAATGCCTGAACACTGGAGGAAGGTACTAAATAGAAAACACAAGGGGACAAGGTAGACAACCCGTAAGTTTCTTATTATGACTGATCGAGAACCGAAGAGAGGTTGCTACTAGCACAAGTCAATATTGTCGGTTGTGTTGCTACATTGCTGTGAAATATTTCTCCAGAGCAGTCAATGGAGGTATGTTTACAAGATATACAGAACAGGAGTTGGCAGGTGCTTATGATGCCTGGATGTAAAGATAACGTGATGAAAACAACTGACAGAGGATTCGAAAGATGAAAGGGTGTGTGTAAATAAATTTTTCCAACACCACCATAGACAAAATATATGTCAATAATGATTAAACAGTCAGGGCAAACTTCTAGTCTTCAGAGCCATATGTACAGGCTCTGTGTCCCAGTATTAAATTCGCTGAGCCACCAGCACCCCTCTCTGGAGCCATTCAGCCAGGGGCGTAGGAGACACAAAATTTCTGGGGTGACAGGGACAAACTTGCAGACTTTCCAGTGACCCTATAGAGAGTGTGTGGTGTCTGAGAACCGTACACCCCCTTGAACTAATACAATTGAATAGTTTTGAAGTGAAATATTGAGAAAGGCAGGCATGTAGTCACAGTTTGCAGGTATGCTTCATTTTTATTTACATTCACAAAGTGAAAAAACATGTTTATGAATCTTGCATCTTCATGCACCAAGCAACCAAAAGGGGGGGACAAAAAAGGAAGAATAAACTAAGTGCTCTTAGCGACACTGCTGAACCTCAAAATGCAATTGGACTAATTAGAAATTGTATTTCCTTGCTGCAGAAATCTATAATAAAACTAGGAACTTTAATTTGAAAAGCCAAATAATTTCTTAGGCTGTTCAGTGCGGAGGACAAATTATTTCGCTATTGTCTGTAGGTTAACTTGAGTCCATCATCTCTTTATGTATGTTGCATATGGCAACATCAGTCTTTTCTGGCACATAGGTGATCTTATCCAAGTTTTCAGTCAGCTGAGACCACGGAAGCCTCTCAGCCTCACAAGAATATATTGGAATAACCAAAAGAATCTGTAGTAGCTTCTCAACCTGTGAAAAGAAACGTCTCTCTCTTGACACTGAAGAGTACTTGAGCATACTTGATAATATAGTTAATTGAGCTTAGAGCAGCAAAGGGTCAGTTTCTTTGTACTGAGCAAGAGAGTCTATGCCATTGGGCTCTGGTATGCAAATGAAATGCAATTGTTAAGTTTTAAAACACCAGTAGTGTATATCAGTATCTACCATGCATACTTTCTAGTAAGCACCCACTACCACATGCCTTGTCCACTGGGCACATTCTATCTGTGGAACTAGAATATTTGACATCTAATCTCAGCTTTACCATTTCCCCTAAATATGCCGGAAATAAACACAATGACTAGAATTATGTTTCCCTGGGAAGAGCAGCCTCTTTGCCTTGACATATCAATTACTGACACTCCAGATGTGGTCTAGTGGACTCGTTGGAAATGTGCAACCAGGAGACACGTTTCTTTAATCCTGGCCTACCATTTGGATAAATTGTGTGCTCTTGGACATTCACTGTTCTGAACATATTCCTTTTTGGCAAAATTGGGAGTATTTTGATTCCATGTAAAGAGCTAACAAGTATATGATTACAAAATAGGCTGAATATTACCTGAGAGAGGAGAAGTACTAATTCACATGGTATATTCACCTACATGCAATACAGTGGTAAATGTATAGCCAGAGCCACTGGAATAATGTGATTATGGCGCCATGGTGTTTTTCCGTATCATAATTGATTTGCTGCATTTGCCACCATCATCTGCTGCTTAATCTACAGATTTTAACCCCCAAAAATTGTTTCTAGCTCAGATGGTTTAAAAGTTACTAAAAAACATAGGCACATGTTGCTGTGCAATGAAAGTCCCTTTTCAAAGGTTGACTGGTCATCTTTCTGTTACTTATTGCTAGATTTGGATGTTGAACTTGTACAAATGAGGGGCACTCTTATGCCCAGACAGTGTTAACAAGTGTAAAAATGAGACACTAAGTAATACTATCACAAAATGTGCTGCACTACACCACACAATTTGCCTTTTCTTGCTGCATCATTTACTTGCCCTGTGTGCCTTTGCACCAAGTAGCAGTGGTCTGCAGTCTTGGCTTTATTAATTTAACCGACTTTTTGATCCAGCGCTAATAATATTTTCCCTGTGCCTTGTCCAGTTAGTTGACAATGTGACAGGACTTTGAAACAGCCTTAATTGAAGAAATAGAGATTGAGGCCACACTCCCAGGGCAGGTCCTGGACAGGGGTCTAGTTCAGCCATTCAAGGCTGTTTGCATCCCAATAGCTGAAGGTTTTCCTGAAGCTGCTTTTTGCAGGTCCCCTCCTGTGCTGCAGTGCCTCCCTTTTAGCAGAAAAGCATTTCTTTCACAGCTCATCAAGGGCCGAAAAAGAGTTGCTTGTCCTTTGTACTTTGAAAGGATTAAAAAGTGCGGGACTGTGTGTGTCCTGCAGTGATTTTTTTTTGGGTAGCACTGGACTGAATTTCAAATTACAGGCCAAAGAGACTGGGCACCCTACCCAGGGCCCCTACACTAGGCCTCTCTGCACCACACCACCAGTGCTTAGTCAGGGAGGAGGCCCTTTCCTACCATGAACATCGTACCTATGGTGTAGTGCTGTGAGACCCTGGGGATTTGGAGCCTCACAGTAATAGCCAGTGCAGTGAGGCGCTATTCTTTGCAGAGCTACAGAATTGCAAGATCCTAGGCATCAAAGCGCCACACCGAGGCCCAGTGCAGGAGGCCTAATTGTCATAGGGCCCCGTGTTCGTTGGCTGAGCGTCGGCCCCTGGGTAGCTGCCCATATGCTTAGCGTTGGCCTTGGGATCTCGCAAAGAGTAGAGTCATGCATAGATTTGAACTGGGGTATTGAGAGGTGGGACTCTCTGGTGAATGAGTTTATTTGTATCTCGGCCTCTAGAGAGAAGGTGATAGTACTGCATTCTGCAGATGCAGAATATCAGCTGGCTGCTGTAAATGCCAATGATAATTAGGCAACTACCAGGAAGGCAGAGAAAGAAGCACTAGGGCCTGCATCCAACAAATAACCACCAATTATTAACAATTTTGGAACATTTGAGTAAAAGGTATACTCGGCCCCCTATAGCTGGAGAGGGGAGCAGCTCAGCGCTTGAAGAGAGACAAGGAAGCATCTGGTTCAAGTCGGAAGGATGGACAGCCCCGCCGGATTGCAATTTGTGACCTGCAGAGTATAACACAACCTTGTTGATGAAAATTGCAGACCCCTTCAAAAATGAGCGCCCATGTTAAGAGGCGCTAAGGTGCCAAACTGATTAAAGACGGTGCTATACAAATGTTGATGCCGGTACAAATAATAACAAATTGCTTTTTTATACAGTGCTTCATAACACCCTCTTTCTAAGTTCTATAAATACCAGGCCTTACCAGTACAGTTTCAAAGAATACTCTATGTGATGACCTCAGAATGGAGTCTCAGCTCATGGTGCCTGTATGTGAACTTGGTTGACTGACTAAACATTGACCCCCAAAAACATTCCCATACCACAATATCGGGTCTTAATAGATGTAAAAAATATTGAAATCCTATATTTATAAACGTAAGTACAAAAATATCAAAACAAAATATCGATGACATAAATATAGATGTAAAATATCGTTTATATATATATATATATATATATATATATATATATATATATAAAAAAAAAAAATATTAAATATATTAAATAATAAACGTAATTAAAAAAATAGATTGAATATACATTTATAAAATATAACAAAGGAACTTAACCTAAAAAATGTAAACACACATATATAATAATTATTATATATATTTACTGTAAAACAATAATCTAATAATTTACATTTATTTTATAATTTTAAAAACATAGAAATGTAACAAATAAATATATATAATGTGATCAAGGGCAGTTCCTGCCCGAAACGCGTCATGCTAATCCTGACCTGAAATGGATAATAAACACCTCTGTTACACTCGACGAGCTGCGTGGTGGTCCTTGATTTTTTCTGTGGTTGCAACCGTCCTCAGCAGAAATTGACCCATATATATATTGTAGGAAGGTAGATCCCTGACTATGGTTGCCCCCAAATTTTTGCCTGGTGTTTTGCTGGTTTTCTGACTTAGTTGACCTGGGACCCTGCTATTCAGGGCCCCAGGCCTACTGCTCTCTCTGTAAAATGGATTCCATGTACCTTAGGTACATATCTAAATTGGATACTGAGTAACCTTATCAGTCCCTGTACAGTGTACCTTAGGTACCCAGGGCATAGGTGTACCCAGGGCCTACCAGGGGCTGCAGCATGTATTATGCCACCCCTGGCTGGCCATCCAAATCTGACACAACTGGCTGCTTGACAGCTGGGGCAAGGTGGTGTAATCACCCTTTGCTTTAGATATAGTATACCTATATCTAACCCTAAAAATGGACACACAGATCTCCTATCAGTCACTCCTATGGCAGGCCTTAACAATCCTGAAGGCAGAGTGCTTGGAATCGTGTGAGATGGTGCTCTAGCATGAGCTGAGCCTGTCTGCGGCTTTCGGGATCTATCCCTTAGCCGTTTCCATGATATCGCATACCATATACTCTTAAGTGCATTATAATCCTCGCGGTTATATGCCAACTCTGGTATCGCTTTATCAAAACATGTCGAGTAAGGTGTCATACGAATTGGAATACTAACCCCTCGCCAATTCTGGCGACGGGGTTAGCATTCCACCCTTCTAGAGGGACACGACATGTATGTAACCCCTAACCCCGGTTAAAGTCAAACAGAGCCTCAGCTCCACAAAATGGATGCTGCCACCGAGACACAAGTCTGCCCTCCTGCTGCTGGGAGTCCTCCCAGAGCAGGAGATAAGGACAAAGGGTTTCCTGCCAGGGGCGGTGCCAGCACCATCCCAGACAGGGTTTTGTGTATTGTAGGTAGGCAGGGCTTCAGAGGAAGGTGACTGCACGTGGCACCCCGGTGCTCACTGTGCATAGGCTGGCTTGAACCAGTTCCAGGGACACTCCAGACCCTGTGCTGGGGAAAAGCCCGCCAAGGAAGTGGGTGTAACCACCCCCCTCCTGGTCCCACCCATAGGGCAGGACCTAGTCGCGTGCCAGCCCCCTTTTCCCAGATAAAGGTAGAGACTGGCCCCCTTCCAAATCAGATCATCTTTGGAATCAAGATACCACTTTCCACGAAAGGACTTCACGATTTCTTCCTCAAGATTCTCCCTTGTGGCTAAGGAGTAGTCACCCTGCATCCGCAGGCACCATCCAAGAACACTGCGGTCTGCTGCACGTCCTTCCTCTGGAATCCGACTGCCCAGCTCGACGAGACCCGGCTTCCCTGGCACCTCTGACCTCTACCCACCTCTACAGCACAGCTGAGAACCGTGGGTGCGACGAGACCTCGAGGGACCGGCCATCGCCAAGACTGCACGACTTCTGCACAGCAAGCCCACCGAGTAATTTCCTGGTGAGTGCTTTGGGGTCCGAGAAGCCCCCACCCTGAGCAGCTCCAGCACCGAAGAGCAGCCCCCCAGCATCTCCACAATCGGCGTGGGGCCCTTCTGCTTTTTGCTGCTCACCGCGTTGTTTGGCTACTAGCCCGCTGGCTTGTGGCCTTCCGAACGATGCCCGACGACAATACTGCTGCTAGTCTGGTTGCTCCAGATTGGCCCTTGCTTCCCTCCATCGGAGAAGTACCCTGGACCCTCCTGGTCCGGCTAAGACGCCATTTTAGGTCCACCGCGTGGGCCTTGCATTTGCCAAGACTTGTTGCCCAATCCTGGGTCCAGCGACGTCGACAGCAAGAACCTTCGTGGGACAGCTCGCACCTCCATCCTGGTCACCGACAACGCCTCCTGGTCCGAGAGACTGCAGAGCCCAGCAGCGCCCACTCACCTGACTGCGGTGACTTCGCCCGGTGCCATCCTGGTGCCCACTTAATCACTGGCTAGTGATTCAAGAACTTGGTCCCCTCTGCTTTCAGGTTTCCTTCTTCCTTGATCCAGGCTTGGATCCATCGAACTTTCCTTCACTGGTCGCCTGCCAGCAACTTCTTCTTCCAGGCTCCTGGTCCGGCACGAGGATTCCCGACGTCTTTTCAGACCTATGCAGCTGCAGCCCCTGGGCTAGGTAACTTCGGCATTTCGGTGCCCCAGCATAGCCTCACTATCCAAGGGTCAGGATCCACTGTCGTTTTCTCCCTACCAGGTCGGGTTCGCCCGTGAACACTAACTTTGTGAATTCTAGCTTCCATAGACTTTGTCCCGCATCCCGCGTGAGAGTGCACACTCTGCACCCGAGTTCCCTAGGCCTCCTGCTAGTAATCTAAAGGTTCAGTAGTCCAGTCCTAGCGATCCCAAAGTCTCTGAGAATCGTTACTTACCTGCTAGTAATTCGCATTCCACTTTTAGAGTATATGGTTTTTCGTGCCCCTCGGGCATTTGTGTATAACGTGCTAACTTAAGTATTTTCATAAGAGTTTTGTTGTGTGCTTAGCACCCTGTCCTCATAAAGAGTACAGGGTTGTTGTGATTCTAATAAATACATTGTTTATTTTCATAACACTTGTGTGGTGTCCTTTCACTGGGTGTTCAAGGGGTAATGTGATGGTAAAACAGCTGGCTTAACACGCCCTCTAGAGTCTTAGCCTTAGACTGCTCGTATCCATGCTACTAGGATAGCTGGTCTATCAGGTTGACTTACAACCAATCATCAATAAGGGTTGTTTGGACTGATATATAGTGATCACTAGAATAGTGAGCACTGCACATCAGGCCAACTTCTCACATTGGTGAGCAGCGGTTGGGATTTGAGCTTGCTGTTGTTTTACCACACATGCCCTAAGAATATCTTGTGAAAGATCACATAAGTACTAAAGGTACATATAACTTAGCTTAGAATACTCTGAGTTCTACTGAACCAGCTGTTGTAGCTCCTAGGGCCTAGCACACCCTAAACTACAACTCTAGCAAGGGATCAGTAGGCAAACATATAGTGTAGGTAAGTGCACCACTTACACCTCACTAGAAAAGCATGTCTACCCAGGGAGAATCTACTGAGACTCCCCTGGTCAGTGTTGACCCTCCACAGGTCACTTCAAGATATGCAGCTCTCAGTTTTCAGGAGATGAGACAAATCTGTGTCTCCAGGAAACTGAAGCAGGGGTCTAACCCCACCACTCCCTTTCTGATAGGTCTCTTAGAGACATATGATGCCAGAAAGCTTTCTCAGTTACATGAGAACATGCCAGCCTTAGAAGGAACCTCTGAGGATCCAGATCTCCCCAACATTGCTACTGCAGTTGAGGAGGAGGATCAGGGGGAACTCTCTGGGGACGAGGTAGACAAAGGTCTTGAGGTAGTCAGAAGGCTAACTAGGGCCAACTTAGACTTGCTTGGGCTAGGATCTGGGGGACCCCCAGTACTGCCCCTAAGTAGGCCTAACCTTGGAGTTAGGAGAGATAGATCTCTTTCTAGGGACTCCAATAGATCTCTGCACTCTAATGCCTCTTCTCAGAGGAGAAGGAACTCTCCCCAGAGGAGATTGACTTCCCCTCAGAGGATGGAGCATGAGGCTAGGATGAGACAGGCTACTCTGAGGATTGAAAGGGAAGAAATTGCCCTGGCCAAAGAGAAGCTTGCCCTGGCAAGAGAGCAGCAGATGAGTGGGTTAGCTCCCACTGGTGGCAGCAATCTCCCAAGAGATAGAGAGAAGGGTTTAGATACTAAACACCTGACTAAGATAGTGCCCCCCTTTAAGCAAGGGGATGATATCCAGAAATGGATGGCTGCTCTGGAGAGGGCCTGCACTGTGCAGTGCATTCCCCAGAGTCAGTGGGCAGCTATACTGTGGCTCTCCTTTGATGGTAAAGGTAGAGATAAGCTCCTCACTACAAGAGTGGAGGATGCTAATGATTACCAGGTCCTGAAAAGTGCACTGGTTGATGGGTTTGGCTTAACCACTGAGCAGTACAGGTTGCTGTTCAGAGACACCCAGAAAACTCAGTCTCAGGACTGGTCTGACTTTGTTGATTGTGCCACTAAGGCTTTGGAAGGCTGGCTACTGGGTAGCAAGGTTACTGACTTCACAGGATTGTATAATCTTATTATGAGAGAGCAAGTCTTAAATAATTGTCAGAACCAGTTATTACACCAGCACCTGGTAGATTCTGATCTGACCTCTCCACAAGAATTGGGTAAGAGGGCAGACAAATGGGTCAGAACCAGGATTAGGCCCAAGAACCAAGGTGGTGACCAGAAAAAGGAATCAACCAAGCCTCAAGAGAAGGGTGGGAATAAATCTACAGATCAAACCACATCAGGGCCCCAAAAATCCTCTGAGGGGGGTGGGTCCCAGAATCCTTCCAACAACCAGAAGAAACCTTATTGTTATCCCTGTAAACAGGTGGGTCATTTAAAAACTGACAGCAGTTGCCCAAAGAATAACAATAAGGAAAACATACCCCCAAGTAACATTCCCAAACCTCCTGTTACTACTAGTAGTAATCCCCCAGGTGGTGGGAGTGCCCCCAAGAATTTGGGTGCATTTACTTTGGGAGTTCCTGGGGACTCTGGCCTAACCAGGTCCCCTGACTTAGATACTCTTGTCTGTGAGACTGGCATGGGGTTTGCCAACTTCACCACTTGTCCCAACACTTTGGGCAAGTACAGACAGGAGCCCCTCATCAATGGTATAAAAGTTGAGGCCTATAGAGATACAGGGGCTAGCATCACTATGGTGACTGAGAGCCTAGTCCCCTCAAGGCAACTTTTACCTGGTGCCACATACCAGGTGACCAATATTGATGGAGTACAGAGAGATCATCCCATGGCAGTGGTCAATCTCAGCTGGGGAGGTGTCACTGGCCACAAGAGAGTGGCAGTGTCACCAAACTTACCTGTAGATTGCCTACTGGGGAATGATTTAGAGCTCTCAGCCTGGGCTGAAGTAGAGCAAGAGACCCATTCAAAAATGGTAAACTCCCATGGTAAGGTTAGTGGGGCAGTGATAGCCACAGCCCCAGTCCAAGATGTCCTCCCTGAACAGGTCAGGAGGGTTGTGCCAGTCACAACCCAATCTCAGACAACTTCCTTCCCAGAACAGGTTGTCAAGGCTGTAATGGTAACAGCCCACACCCAAACTGAGCCCCCTCCTGAAAAGGTTGGGAGAGTTGTGATGGCCACAGCTCAAACTCAGACAGATGATAGTGTTGTGAAGCCTGAAACTATGGATCACTCCACTCAGACAGAGAGTACTGAGGAGGAAGAGAAATCTCCCTCCCACCAGACTTTAGGAAAGGATCAGCCTCCTCAGGGAACTGATCTGACCCCTTGTGAAGAAACTGCCACAGAGGTAGTCAGGCCTAGCCTGGCAGACCCCCTGATGTCAGTGGACCCTTCCAAGGTGGGACCCAGTCTGGAGCAGGTAACCTGCCCTTCTCTACCCTGCCTCAGTCAGCCCAGGGCTGTAGAGGTCAGGGAGGCCAGTGTTGGACCCCAAAGGGCCCCCTGTCCAAAAGAATTCCCCAATCAGCAGATTAAGGGCACTGAAGCTAGTAATCCTAGCCAAGTGAAAATAAAACATACTCCTGAGGGATCCCCCTTAAAATTAGTTGGGGACCTTCCACAGATGGACACTGTTGGGCACAGCCAAACTTGGGACCTGAGGGCCCCAAACCTGACCTGTCCCTCCAGTAAGCCAAACAGAGGGACCCAACCTCCAGCTGTAGGTAGCCAGAGGTTGACCCTGAGAGCCCAAAACAACTCAGTCTTGGAAAGAAAGGCCTCTATGGTGGAAAGTGATTGGAGGAAGCTGAGCCCAAAATTAGTGGAGCCTCACTTCAGTACTCCATTTCAGCACCAGCCTTTTACTTTGCCAAAACACACCACAGGTAGAGATTCCCTATGGTGGAGACCCTCAGACACCCTTAGGGTGAGGGATTGCTTAGTGGACCATGAGATAGGGGGTAACCATGCCAGTGCTGGTACTTCCTTATATGGCCACTCAGGCAATATAGGCTTACCTGGCAAGGCTAGCCTTATCTCCTTTCGTTTGGGGGGGGGGTTATGTAGGAAGGTAGATCCCTGACTATGGTTGCCCCCAACTTTTTGCCTGGTGTTTTGCTGGTTTTCTGACTTAGTTGACCTGGGACCCTGCTATTCAGGGCCCCAGGCCTACTGCTCTCTCTGTAAAATGGATTCCATGTACCTTAGGTACATATCTAAATTGGATACTGAGTCACCTTATCAGTCCCTGTACAGTGTACCTTAGGTACCCAGGGCATAGGTGTACCCAGGGCCTACCAGGGGCTGCAGCATGTATTATGCCACCCCTGGCTGGCCATCCAAATCTGACACAACTGGCTGCTTGACAGCTGGGGCAAGGTGGTGTAATCACCCTTTGCTTTAGATATAGTACACCTATATCTAACCCTAAAAATGGACACACAGATCTCCTATCAGTCACTCCTATGGCAGGCCTTAACAATCCTGAAGGCAGAGTGCTTGGAATCGTGTGAGATGGTGCTCTAGCATGAGCTGAGCCTGTCTGCGGCTTTCGGGATCTATCCCTTAGCCGTTTCCATGATATCGCATACCATATACTCTTAAGTGCATTATAATCCTCGCGGTTATATGCCAACTCTGGTATCGCTTTATCAAAACATGTCGAGTAAGGTGTCATACGAATTGGAATACTAACCCCTCGCCAATTCTGGCGACGGGGTTAGCATTCCACCCTTCTAGAGGGACACGACATGTATGTAACCCCTAACCCCGGTTAAAGTCAAACAGAGCCTCAGCTCCACAAAATGGATGCTGCCACCGAGACACAAGTCTGCCCTCCTGCTGCTGGGAGTCCTCCCAGAGCAGGAGATAAGGACAAAGGGTTTCCTGCCAGGGGCGGTGCCAGCACCGTCCCAGACAGGGTTTTGTGTATTGTAGGTAGGCAGGGCTTCAGAGGAAGGTGACTGCACGTGGCACCCCGGTGCTCACTGTGCATAGGCTGGCTTGAACCAGTTCCAGGGACACTCCAGACCCTGTGCTGGGGAAAAGCCCGCCAAGGAAGTGGGTGTAACCACCCCCCTCCTGGTCCCACCCATAGGGCAGGACCTAGTCGCGTGCCAGCCCCCTTTTCCCAGATAAAGGTAGAGACTGGCCCCCTTCCAAATCAGATCATCTTTGGAATCAAGATACCACTTTCCACGAAAGGACTTCACGATTTCTTCCTCAAGATTCTCCCTTGTGGCTAAGGAGTAGTCACCCTGCATCCGCAGGCACCATCCAAGAACACTGCGGTCTGCTGCACGTCCTTCCTCCGGAATCCGACTGCCCAGCTCGACGAGACCCGGCTTCCCTGGCACCTCTGACCTCTACCCACCTCTACAGCACAGCTGAGAACCGTGGGTGCGACGAGACCTCGAGGGACCGGCCATCGCCAAGACTGCACGACTTCTGCACAGCAAGCCCAACGAGTAATTTCCTGGTGAGTGCTTTGGGGTCCGAGAAGCCCCCACCCTGAGCAGCTCCAGCACCGAAGAGCAGCCCCCCAGCATCTCCACGATCGGCGTGGGGCCCTTCTGCTTTTTGCTGCTCACCGCGTTGTTTGGCTACTAGCCCGCTGGCTTGTGGCCTTCCGAACGACGCCCGACGACAATACTGCTGCTAGTCTGGTTGCTCCAGATTGGCCCTTGCTTCCCTCCATCGGAGAAGTACCCTGGACCCTCCTGGTCCGGCTAAGACGCCATTTTAGGTCCACCGCGTGGGCCTTGCATTTGCCAAGACTTGTTGCCCAATCCTGGGTCCAGCGACGTCGACAGCAAGAACCTTCGTGGGACAGCTCGCACCTCCATCCTGGTCGCCGACAACGCCTCCTGGTCCGAGAGACTGCAGAGCCCAGCAGCGCCCACTCACCTGACTGCGGTGACTTCGCCCGGTGCCATCCTGGTGCCCACTTAATCACTGGCTAGTGATTCAAGAACTTGGTCCCCTCTGCTTTCAGGTTTCCTTCTTCCTTGATCCAGGCTTGGATCCATCGAACTTTCCTTCACTGGTCGCCTGCCAGCAACTTCTTCTTCCAGGCTCCTGGTCCGGCACGAGGATTCCCGACGTCTTTTCAGACCTATGCAGCTGCAGCCCCTGGGCTAGGTAACTTCGGCATTTCGGTGCCCCAGCATAGCCTCACTATCCAAGGGTCAGGATCCACTGTCGTTTTCTCCCTACCAGGTCGGGTTCGCCCGTGAACACTAACTTTGTGAATTCTAGCTTCCATAGACTTTGTCCCGCATCCCGCGTGAGAGTGCACACTCTGCACCCGAGTTCCCTAGGCCTCCTGCTAGTAATCTAAAGGTTCAGTAGTCCAGTCCTAGCGATCCCAAAGTCTCTGAGAATCGTTACTTACCTGCTAGTAATTCGCATTCCACTTTTAGAGTATATGGTTTTTCGTGCCCCTCGGGCATTTGTGTATAACGTGCTAACTTAAGTATTTTCATAAGAGTTTTGTTGTGTGCTTAGCACCCTGTCCTCATAAAGAGTACAGGGTTGTTGTGATTCTAATAAATACATTGTTTATTTTCATAACACTTGTGTGGTGTCCTTTCACTGGGTGTTCAAGGGGTAATGTGATGGTAAAACAGCTGGCTTAACACGCCCTCTAGAGTCTTAGCCTTAGACTGCTCGTATCCATGCTACTAGGATAGCTGGTCTATCAGGTTGACTTACAACCAATCATCAATAAGGGTTGTTTGGACTGATATATAGTGATCACTAGAATAGTGAGCACTGCACATCAGGCCAACTTCTCACATATATATATATATATATATATATATATATATATATTTCACCCCGCCTGTATTTCACCTACGCTCACCGCTCCTCCCCGCCTGTATTTCACCTACGCTCACCGCTCCTTCCCGCTTGTATTTCACCTACGCTCACCGCTCCTCCCCGCCTGTATTTCACCTACGCTCACCGTTCTTCCCTGCCTGTAGCTTTTATATTTCACCTACCTCATCCGCCGCTCACCGCTCCTCGCCGCCTGTCCGCCGCTCCTCCCCACGCTCATGTCCGCCACTCCTCCTCGCGTACGCCGCTCCTCCCTGGCTCCTGATGTCAGCACGCACGTCACGGCCGGCGCTACTTCCAAGGGACTACTTTTTTTTTTTAGGTAAATATTTTAAATTACGTATATTTTTTTATTTTATATAGCCTATGTCCATCTATAGACCCTGCCAATTACAACGATGTATTGGGTGTTTGGATTGGCGCTGTGGTTCCCGAGTTTACCCGCCTCAAAGGTTCAAAGTTCTTCCTTTATAATAGTAGTATAGATATACCAATAACATAAAATGTATGTTAAAAAACCATTCTATTATTAATTAAAGCACTAAACTATTTAAAAATATTTAAACTTAAATTTCCCACTCATATCAATGCAACAGTAGGGAAAGTGTTGGATACTGGAGGGGTAAAAATTACTATTCCCACTCCAGTGAGTGCAACAGTAGGGAAAGTGTTGGATAGCGGATGGATAAAATGTACTATGCCCACTCCAGTCTACCACAATAGGGAAAGTGTTGGATAGCAGAGGGCTAAAATTACTATTCCCACTCCAGTGCGTGTAACAGTTGGGAAAGTGTTGGATTGTGGGGGAAAAAATTACTATGCCCACTACAGTCAAAGCAAAATTAACCCCTTTGTGTGCTCATGATGGAATGTTTCCGCCATGAGCATCGGTGCCCCGGTGCTCATGACAGAACCATTCCTTCTTGAAGACTGGGGCAGGAAATCCCTCTGCTGCAGACAGCAGAGGGATTTACTTCTCTCCTCCAAAGCCTCGGAAGCTGGGGAAGAGCTTCCCTAGCTCCCGAGGCCCCCTCCCTGGTTTCTGTGCCATGACGATCAATGCGCTCATTTCAGTTTCACTTTCTATGTGCTCAGGGGGCTATCTTAGCCCGCGGGCACGTACAAAGACGGGAGAGGTATCATTGGAAAGGGGAGAATCTCCCCTTTCCAATGGTACCTCTCCCCAGTGGATCCCTGCTTGGGGATCGCCCCAGGAGGGGATCCCCAAACAGGGATCCACCCACTAGACACCAGGTAGGGGGAGATGCCCCTTGGGCAAGGGCTTTTGCTCCCCCCAGATTATTTTGGTGTGATTTAGTCTTTTTGCCCCCCCCTGGGGGGCAAAAAGCCCACTAAACCCCAGGGATATTATTTTTGTTGTTGCATAATTCATTAGGGTGGGGGCTGCCCATAAAGGGAATGTCCATGCCCCCACCCCACAACATTTACAGCCTTTCTGCCCTCTCCCCCCCCCCGGGGGCAGCTGGGTGCAGTAGCCCCCAACCTGCACCCCAGGGGAACAATAAGTCCACTATACGCCAGGGATTTTTAAAAATTATAATTCGTAGTGGGGGCTGCCCAATATGGGCATGCCCATGCCCCCACCCACCCCCGCAAAAATGACAGCCTTTCTGGGCATTTCCCCAAATCAAATCTGCCACACTGGGGGGGCAAAAAGCCCAGTAGACGCCTGTTTTTTTTTTGGGCACATTTTAATTAGTGTGGGGGCTCCCAAAACAGGCATGCCAATGCCCCCACCCCCTCCCCTAAAAAAGCAGGGATCCAGTGGATCCCTGCTGGGGCGATCTCCCGATAAAAATGGTACTTCACTCGCGTGGATGGGTCAAGTACCCGCGACAGCAAGGGCCCAAAACGTATTGCGGAGACATCAAAATTACCTATCACAAAATAACCTGTATTTGAAAAGGGTGTCACATGGGTTTTTGGCCCCGGGCTCAGCGGCCCTCTTGGGAATCTTCCAAACCCACACATTTATGAAAAGTAGACACCCAGGGGAGCCCAGCAAGGTATGACTTGCATGGGTCCCCCAACGTTTTCCTACCCTGAATCCCCTGCAAACCTCAAATTTATCTGAAACCCCCCACTTTTTTCTCAATTTTCTGTGTGGGAAAGTTCTGGAATCTACGTGGATCCACAAATTTCCACCCACCCAGCGTTCCCCCAGGTCTCCCGATAAAAATGGTACCTCACTTGTGTGGATAGGCAAAGTGGCTGAAACAGGAAATGACCCAAATCGTATTGTGGAGACTTCAAAATTACCTGTAACAAAACTACCTGGTTTTGGGGGAGGGCACATGGTTTTTTGGCCCCGGGCCTATTTGCCGCCATCTAGGGAAACCTACCAAACCCACATGTTTTTGAAAACTAGACACCCTGGGGAGTCCTAAGAGGTTGGCTTGCGTGAATCCCCCAACGTTTCCCTCCCCAGAATGCCCTGCAAACCTCCAATTTAGCTGAAAAAAATGCTTCCACATATTTTTGCATGGAATCCCAGTGCTGGCACAAATGTCCTACCACCCAGCATTCCCCTTGTTCTCCCGAGTAAAATGATACCTCACTTGTGTGGGTTCTCCAAAGTAGAACTGGCTAAAACGTATTTTTAAAAAAATGTAGGGCTTAGAATTCTCGGTACTATACTCTACATCCCAATGTTTTGGGCTCTTCCTAGTCACAGGCTTTTGGTCCACCCACACAAGTGAAGTATCATTTTACTCGGGAGAACATGGGGAACGTCTGGATGGTAGGACATTTGTGCCGGTACGTGGATCCTGCGCAAAAATGTATGGAATTTGTGATTTTTCAGCTAAATTTGAGGTTTGCAGGGGATTTGGAGTAGAAAAACGTTGGGGGACCCACACAAGCCATACATCGCTGGACTCCCCCGGCTGTCTAGTTTTAAAAAATGTGTGGGTTTGGTAGGTTTCCCTAGATGGCCACCGAGCCCTGGGCCAAAAACTCATGGGACACCCCTAGCAAAACCAGGTTGTGTTGTGATAGGTAATTTTGATGTCGCCTCAATAGGTTTTGGGCCCTTGCCTGTCGCGGGTACTTGACCCACCCACGCAAGTGAGGTATCATTTTTATCAGGAGACCTGGGGGAACGCTGGGTGTGAGGACATTTGTGGATCCATGTAGATTCCAGAACTTTCCCACTCAGAAATTTGAGAAAAAAGGTATTTTTTCAGCTAAAATTGAGGTTTGCAGGGGATTCTGGGTAGGAAACCGTTAGGGGACCCATGCAAGCCATACCTTGCTGGACTTACCTGGATGTCTAGTTTTCAGAAAAATGTGGGTTTGGTAGGTGTCAGTAGATGGCCGCCGAGCCCGGGGCCAAAAACTCATGGGACCACCACTGCAAAGCCAGGTTGTTTTGTGCTAGGTAATTTTGATGTCGCCTCAATAGGATTTGGGCCCTTGCCTGTCATGGGTACTTGATCCACCCACGCGAGTGAGGTATAATTTGTATCGGGAGACCTTGGGGAATGCTGGGTGGGAGGAGATTTGTGGATCCACGTAGATTCCAGAACTTTCCCACACAGAAATTTCAGAAAAAAGTGATTTTTTTCGGCTAAATTTGAGGTTTGCAGAGGATTGTGGCTAGGAAAACGTGAGGGGACCCACGCAAGCCATACCTTGCTGGACTTCCCCTGGTGTTAAGTTTTCAGAAATGTGTGGGTTTGGTAGGTTTCCCTAGATGGTCGCCGAGCTCAGGGCCAAAAACTCATGGGACCTCCCTTGCAAAACCAGGTTGGTTTGTGATAGGTAATTTTGATGTCGCCTCAATAGATTTTGGGCCCATGTCTGTCACGGGTCCTTTACCCACCCATGCAAGTGAGGTACAATTTTTCTCGGAAGACTTTGGGGAACACGGGGTGAGTGGAAATATGTGGATCCACGCAGATTCCAGAACTTTTCACCACAGAAATGTGAGGTAAATGTGTATTGTTTTGACAATTGTTTAGGTTTGCAAGGGTTTCTGGGCAACAGAACCTGGTGAGAGGTAGTCAAGTCACCCCATCCTGTATTCCCCTGGGTATCTTGCTTTAAAAAATGTATAGGTTTGCTAGGTTTCCCTAGGTGCCGGCAGACCTAGGGGTAAAAAACCACAGCTAGGTACTTTGCCAAAAAGGGGTCATTTTTCACTGTGAAATTGTGGTGTGTCCATGTTGTGTTTTGCACTGTTTCCTGTCGCGGGCATTAGGCCTACCCACACAAGTGAGGTACTGTTTTTCTCAGAAGACTTTGGGGAACACGAGGTGGGTAGAAATTTGTGGATCCACGCAGATTCCAGAAGTTTCCACCACAGAAATGTGAGGAAAATGTGTTTTTTGACAATTGTAAGGTTTACAAGGGATTCTGGGTAACAGAACCTGGTGAGAGACAGTCAAGTCACCCCATCCTGGATTCTCCTGGGTGTCTAGTATTAAAAAATGTATAGGTTTGCTAGGTTTCCCTAAGTGCAGGCAGACCTAGGGGTAAAAAACTACAGCTAGGTACTTTGCCAAAAAAGGGTCATTTTTCACTGTGAAATTGTGGTGTGTCCATGTTGCGTTTTGCACTGTTTCCTGTTGCGGGCACTAGGCCTACCCACACAAGTGAGGTACTGTTTTTCTCAGAAGACTTTGGGGAACGTGAGGTAGGTGGACATTTGTGGATCCACGCAGATTCCAGAAGTTTCCACCACAGGAATGTGAGGAAAAGTTGTTTTTTGGACAATGTTTTAGGTTTGCAAGGGATTCTGGGTAACAGAACCTGGTGAGAGGCTGTCAGGTCACCCCATCCTGGATTCTCCTGAGTGTCTAGTATTAAAAAATGTATAGGTTTGCTAGAGTTCCCTAAGTGCCGGCAGAGCTAGGGTTAAAAAACGACAGCTAGGCACTTTGCCAAAAAAGGTCATTTTTCACTGTGAAATTGTGGTGTCCACGTTGCGATTTGCACCGTTTCCTTCGCGGGCACTAGGCCTACGCACACAATTGAGGTGCCATTTTTCTCGGAAGACTTTTGGGAACGCAGGGGTTGGTAGAAATTTGGGGATCCTTGCAGATTCCAGAACTTTCCACCACAGAAATGTGAGGAAAATGTAGTTTGTTTGATAATTTGTTTAGTTTGCAAGGAATTCCAGGTAACAGAACCCGGTGAGAGGCAGTCAAGTCACCCTATCCTGGATTCCCCTGGGTGTCTAGTTTTCATAAATGTATAGATTTGCTAGGTTTCCCTAGGTGCCGGCAGAGCTAGGATTCAAAAACTACAATAAGGAAAAAGCAAGGAGGGACTCAAGATAATATGCCTAGGGCAATGTTAGTATTTTTCGGCAATTTTCTGGCAAGGCAGGAGGTGATAGAAAAAGCAAGACCAGACTCTAAAAGAAAAGCAGAGGGGGCTACCTTTTTCGCAAGACCGGACTTCTGCCACGTCACGGTCGAGAGGCGATGGCGATTAAGACAATTAATAACCCCTTTTCAGCAACAAGGAGCAGAAGCATATCTGATGTTTCCGGCGAAGCTTAAGGTCATCATTGGCGGCCGCACTAGGATGTTTTCATCGGAGATAAAAGCAGGGAGTACCTCGCAGAGTTAACGGAACATCGCAAGGAGAGATGAGGAAGATCAATATGGACATTGTCTATGGCATATGTATTATGGACAATGGACTAAGTTATCTGGAATAACTGGGAGGGAGAGGGAGGGCGACGCTACAATGCTAGCAGTCAGCACATAGGTCAGGATTGACCTATTTGTCTGTATAAGGGGGGGGAGGGGCAGTCGTGGGAGGGAAGGGGGGCAAGGGGGGTGGGAAAAGACTTGACAAAGATGGAAAAACAACACAAAAGAGCGGATTGTAATGTGATAAAACTTGCAACAGAACGGAAAGTATATAACAAAATATGGCGTTAAGGGTTGCGACAGTGAATATATGTGGATTAAATGATGGCGGTAAAAGGCAAAAGGCGGCATCGATGTTCAGATTATTAAAACTAGATGTGGTCTGCTTACAGGAGACGCACATTTTGGGAAAAGAGAAATATAGATTGGAACAGATGGGATATGAGTTACTGGCTAATACAAATCAAGACACAAGAACAAAGGGGGTAACTATACTAGCAAGGAAAGGGGCTACAAAACTCAGAAGAAAAAAAGAAGACTCTGAGGGGAGATGGGTTATAATAGAAGTGGAGACTACAGCTGGAAATCTAACAATTGTAGCTGTATATGGCCCTAATGATGATAATCCTGAAATGTTTGAATGGTTAGATCAGGAGCTCGCATTTTGGATAGAGCCTGTCATTTTCTGCGGTGACTTTAATATTAATGGCCTATATGGGCTGGGGGAATCAGGAGGAGGGAGGTATGAAGGCCGGAAAAAGAAAATATGTCACGCTGTAAATAATTTAATGCAGAATAATGCTCTGTCTGATCTGTTGTCTAAATACAACCCACTTGGCTCGGGGGGCACCTTTTATTCAGTTCCTCATAAAACGATTGCTAGGTTGGATTATATTTTAGTGTCTAATGACAAAGTAAGTGGGGCCCAGATAGAGCGGATGCCTAGAATGATCTCAGATCATAATATATTGGTAACAACCATGCCAAGGGTAGCTAGAGGGAGCATCAAACCTTACATATGGACTTTTGAAAGAAGACTGCTAAAAGATGAAGGCTATACTAATAGGATGAATGAATGGATTAAACAGTTCTGGGAAATTAATAGGGGAACGGCCTCAGCCAAAATAGTCTGGGACACATTCAAGGCTGGGATAAGGGGGGAAACCCTGAGTTACACTTTAAAGAGGAGCAAGACGGAGAGAACAAGGATGGACAGGTGGATAAAAGAAATGAGTAGATTAGAAGAACAACTAAATAGAGCAGTCTCGAGACAAAGCACGACAGATATAGAGGATACTTTACTAGAAATAGAAGTCAAGAAAGCAGAGACGGGAGAAGCACTGATGGAAAGGGCGGCTGGGAACTACCTTGCCAAAAAGGAAAAGTGTTACGAGTATAGCGAGAGGGTAGGACAGCTATTGGCTATTAGAATTAGACAAAACCTGGCTGCAGGGGAAATCAAAGAAATCAGAAACAGTGCTGGGGTAGTTGTAAACAAAATAGAAGATGTCCAGGAGGTATTTAGGGAATTCTATGAGAAACTGTATGATCAGAATGTAGAGGATATAGGAGAAGGGTGTAGGGACTTCCTGACAGGGATACCACATGATAAACTGGATAGTGAAGAAAGAAATAAATTAGATCTACCACTAACACTGCAGGAGCTGAAAATGGCAGTGAATAATTTACCAGGGGGTAAGGCTACAGGGCCAGATCAAATACCAGCTGAATTCTATAAAACATTTTGGGATAGGCTCGGGAAAGATATGCTGGAGACTTTTCGACAGGCACAGATGCAAAAATTAGCGCCACAGTCCTGGGACGATGCAAATATAATTGTGATACTGAAAAAGGACAAACCCCCATTAGATCCAGGGTCATATCGACCTATCACTCTCCTAAATGCGGATGCCAAAATGTATGCCAAAGCACTTGCACAAAGGCTGAGCAGAGTTATTGAGAAATTAGTAAGCAAGACACAGCATGGTTTTATTCCCGGGAAAGGGACCACTCAGCATACTAGACAGCTAATTACAATACTAGATGCTGTTGAGGTAGCAGGAGATCCTGTCGCAGCCATATTCCTTGATGCTGAAAAAGCTTTTGACAGGGTCTCCTGGCAATTTCTGTGGAAGGTTATGGAGTGGTTTGACATAGGCAAAGGTTTTATTAGCGCTATACAGGTATTGTATATGCAACCAAAGGTCAGGGTGAAAATAAACAAGTCTTATACGAAAATGGTAAGGATTACACGAGGCACCAGACAGGGTTGCCCGGCATCACCCTTACTTTTTGCTTTATATTTGGATCCGTTACTTAGGAGACTGATAGGTAATATTAACATCTTGCCAGTTGTGATACAGGAGATAGAATACAAAGTATTCGCCTACGCAGATGACGTGGTACTGATAACTACGGAACCAGGAAGGGCTTTAAGGGAAATAGAGCAAGAGGCAGCAGCTTTCGGGGATTTATCAGGATACTCAATTAATAAGGGGAAAACCCAGATCATTACGAATGAATTTATACTTTACTCAGACCCCAGAGTGCTAAAGGAGGCGGTGTATCTAGGAGTTAGGGTGACAGCAGACGTAGCGGAGTTAGTAGAGCTAAATATGGAACCACTATTAGCTAAGGTAAAAAGCAACACAGAAAGAATTCATAACCTACATCTGACGTTACTGGGACGCATAAACGTAATTAAAATGGTTACAATGCCGAAATTTCTTTACCTGTTTAGGGCCATACCTCTTCTATTTGAACAATCTTGGTTTGCTAAGTTAGAAACAATTCTTAATAGGTTAGTGTGGGCACAAGGGAAAACTAGAAGGGCTTACAGACATATGACACTTACGCGTGAAAAAGGGGGCTGGGGTGCACCGGATTTTAAACTATACTATTGGGCCGCAGCTTTGCAGTACTTTCAGGGATTAATAGGTGGAGGATATGAATTCACAAATGTGTATAGAACTGTACTGGGTGAGGGTGCGGTGGATGGGCTTCTGAATACAATAGATTATGGACTTTTTAAGAACGCTAGGTTTAAAACTTTAAAAGCTGTTTATATAATTTGGAAAGGGGTGGGGAAAAAATTAGGAATCGGCAGATTTAGCAGATATACTAGATTGATAGCTAATGAAACCCTCCCGGGGGAGATATTCAGGGATGGAACAATGAGGATTTGGAATGATAGGGGCATTAGGAAAATAGGAGATCTCCTGGACATAGAAGGGGGGATAATACAATTTGAAGAGTTACAAAAAAGATTTGAAATACCCACTAACACTTTTTTTAAATACTTACAGGTGAGGAGCTATCTGAGAGATAAAAGGGGTGGACTGCTAGGATTTAAACACTGCAGGTTACTGGACTATTTAGAACAAAGTAAACAGTGTAAGATACGGCAGCTACATGCAGAATTGTATGCATACAAAATAGATGATAGAGAGAAATTCTCAAAAAATTGGATAGAAAAGGTGGGGACCTTCCCGGAAGGATTTCAGAAGTCTTTAGATCTAGGAAGATCAGCCTTATGCTCGGCAACACTGCAGTCACAGCATTATAAAACCTTATACTGCCTCTACCACACGCCAGCAAAAATAGCACAGTGGGGTGGGACGGAAGGTATAACCTGTCCTAGATGTAACGCAACAGAAGCCGATATAGTACATATGTTTGCACAATGCCCCCAATTGTATACCCTGAAAAGAGCCATAGAAGATTTTCTGGAGAAATCATTAGACATTAAGATTATATTAAATAACGAACTGCTATTGTTGGGGGTGAAGAGCGAGTATGGAAATGGCCCTACAGGGTTTCTGTTTATGGTGGCAGCTGTCTTTCGAATTAGTATAGCAAGGGCATGGCTAGACAAGACACCACCAACATTTCAAACTTGGTTAGCAGGATTGCTAGCCTCATACAATCTGGAGAAAGTTATCTATGAGAGGAAGGGCAGGAGAACAAAAGAACTGGGAGAGGAGCTATGGCAACCTATAACGAGGTGGAAGACTAAGCAAAACAGAGCTGGAGTTTAAAAAAAAAAAAAAAAAAAGGATTGAAAAACTACAGGTAGGTACTTTTCCAAAAAAGGGTCATTTTTCACTGTGAAATTGTGGTGTTTCCACATTGCGTTTTGCGCAGTTTCCTGTTGCAGCCACTACGCCTACCCACACAAGTGAGGTACTATGTTTCTCAGAAGACTTTGGCGAACGTGGGGTGTGTAGAAATTTGTGGATCCACGCAGATTCCAGAACTTTCCACCACAGAAATGTGAGGAAAATTTATTTTTTTACAATTGTTTAGGTTTGCAAGGGATTTTGGGTAACAGAACCTGGTGTGAGCCATCAAGTCACCCCATCTTGGATTTTCCTGGGTGCTAGTTTTCAAAAATGTATAGGTTTGCTAGGTTTCCCTAGGTGCTGGCAGAGTTAGGGTTAAAAAACTACAACTAGGTACTTTGCCAAAAAAGGGTCATTTTTCGCTATGAAATTGTGGTGTGTCCACGTTGCGATTTGCACCGTTTCCTGTCGCGGGCACTAGGCCTACCCACACAAGTGAGGTACCATTTTTCTCGAAAGACTTTGCAAAATGCGGGGTAGGTGGAAATTTGTGGATCCACGCAGATTCCATAACTTTCCACCACAGAAATGTGAGGAAAATTTGTTGTTTTTTTACAATTGTTTAGGTTTGCATGGGATTCTGGGTAACAGAACCTGGTGTGAGCCAGTCACGTCACCCCATCCTGGATTCCCATGGGTGTCTAGTTTTCATAAAATGTACAGGTTTGCTAATTTTCCCTAGGTGCCAACAGAGATAGGTTTAAAAAAAGGATAATTTTTCATTGTGAAAATGTGGTGTGCTCACGTTGCGATCTGAGCCGTTTCCTGTCATGGGCACTGAGCCTACCCATACAAGTGAGGTACCATTTTTATCGAGGGACTTAGGGTAATTCAGATTTGTAAGGCAACCGTTATTACATATTGACTTTTGATGCATTTCTGCCTTGCAAATGAAAGAGAATGTGTAAAAAAGAAGTCATTTTTTAAAATTATCGATAATTCTCATGCTAGTATGAGTATTCCCAATTTCGGAAATGTGCAAATATCCACTGTTTCCAAACTCTATGTTTTGTTCCCATTTCAGAAATACATAGGTGTCTTTCATACCGATTTTTCATTGTATACATTTTCCCAGAATAATTGCTATACACCCGGTACATAATAAAAAACCATTGCAAGTCGCTGCTCAGTTTTTGGCCCTGGGTTCGTCAGGTTCTTGGTGAACCTACAAGTCCTATATATCCCCACAACCAGGAAGGTCCAGCGGATGTAAAGGTATATTGCTTTCAAAGAGTTGTCATAATTAGAAGAAGTTACACGTGAAAACGTTGACACAAAAGGCTGTTTTTTATTCAAATAATTTTCAATTTTTACCATATTTAACTGTTAGTTTCTATAAAGAAACCTTAAAGGATCTTCACAAATAACCCATTGCTAAATTCAGAATTTTGTCTACTTTTCCAAAATGTATAGCTTTCCTGGATACATTATTGCTTTCATACCCATTTCTACCATTAACTGGAAGGAGGTTGAAAGCACAAACAATTGTAAAAATAGGCAATGTCCCCGAAAAATGCCAAAACTGTGTAAAACTTTTTGATTTTCTGACAAAAGTCTGCTTGTCCTTGAAAGCTGAGAAGATGGTGATTTCAGCACCACAACCCCTTTTTTTATATCATTTTCAGGGAAAAAACAGACGCTTTCATCTGTAGCCCTTTTTTCACATTTTTCCCAAAAATACCAAAATGTAGCTGTATTTTGGCTAATTTCTGGGTCCCCTCCAGGGGAATCCACAAACCCTGGAAACCTTTAGAATCCCCATGAGGCTGGAAAAAAAGGACGCACATTTTGCGTGGATACCTTATGTGGTCAAAAAGTTACAGGGGCCTAAGCACGAACTACCCCAAATAGCCAAAAAAAGGCTTAGCACAGGGGGGAAAAAGGCCTAACAGCGAAACTGTTAAAAACAAACAAACTAGCAACGGCAACAAAAAATATTTGAAAAACAAAATACATAAATATATATAAATATGAAATAAATGCCATCTTCCTCAAACAGTGGATAACCGACTACGCATACACCTTCATCCCAATCAAGTCCTCCGCCACCTAACACAACGACCACATTGCCACATGGTTCAACAAAGATCCCTGGATGTCCAAATCCACCTCTTGTAAGCTGTAAGCTGTAGAGGAGCACGCACTGCAAAGTCACCAAAAACCTTCAATGTACACCTGAGTGCCCCCCCGCATACACCACCAACACTTCATGACCAACAACAGGACACCCATCAAGGACCGGGTAGACACCAACGCACACAACAGCACACAACAGCAAATAGCACATCAACATTGCCAAACAACTCTCTACAGCCTAATATAGCGCATACTACATTCCACCATCACAAGACCTGTGTGACTCACTGGCCAACTTTGCTCACGGTAAGATCAACCACATCCACAAAATGTTCTACTACACCAGCCCCACATCCACAACCGAGACCACCCCCCTGCGACAAACACCCAAAAAATTGACCTTATTGGCTGCTACAACGTCCGCACTGAAGACACCATCATGAGCAAGAAAAACATTCACTCTGGATCCCCATCTGACCCATGGCATATCCACTCTTCCTAACAAGCCAGATAAGCAATCTCACCACTTCTCCATTAAAATATCCTACTTCTCCTTCAAGACAACAACCTTCACAGGGAGTATTGACAATGGTGTGTTCACTGCCTTACTGAATAAACCTAAGGTGGACCACAAATACATCTCGAAAATCCTGCACATCTCCCTGCTCCCCTTCCCAGAACAAGTCATGTTGAATATAATCAACAGACAGCTGACCCACAACCTCAAAGACATAAACATCATAGAACCAACACAGTCTGGATCCTACATCAACCAGAGCACGGACCTCGCCTTCATAGCCAACACCAACAACATCTGCATACTCATGGACAAAGGAGAAACAGACGCCCACATCCATCAGGACCTATCAGCAGACTACCACACGGTCGCCCACGGCACCCTAAGAGTACACATCTATGACTTAGGAAGCAAAGCGAGTGCCCTAGCTGGCCCACATCCTTTCCCACCGGCACAACCTCGGGCATCTGCCTTCCACAGTACTGTTACAATACCAGTGACACCATCCACAGCGTCACACAGGGATCATCCCACAGCCCAACTGACTTAATTATCCACATGGCACAACTCACCCATCTGGCACTACAACCAAGCCTCAATATCATCTACTATGCCAATTACACCCATTTGATCATATCCCTCACCAAGGCCCCACACACTGGCAACATCTACCTCCACAGAGGAATCACGGCTGTTGGGGAATGGAGTAAGGACAGCAGGTTGATGCAGTATCCTGAAATTTCTGAGGAACACATCCTCGGCCCAACCAGCTCAGCCTGTGACGACTCCTGGTGGGCAACATCGTTAGGAACAGCACCATAAGCCACCAAACACGCACACTACCTGTGGGCCATCCTGGACCACTCACTCCCCATGACCAAGCAGGACTACCCCCATCTCTGCTTTCAGCTTCAACATCCTCTGAATGGGCCGCAGGATCTTATAATGGATGAGCTCTAATATACAAAATACTGTCACCCTGCCCCTCTCCAACAGCTGACTTGAGTAAGTGAACGCCATCTACGCAGCTACAACAACCACACTCCTGAGACTGCTGCAACACATCTGTAACACATCGGCACGTCTGATCCTCATTTACCACAACCCGGCCACATCACACAACACCCCAGAGGCCTGCACTGACTCCCTGTCAACTACAGAATAGGCTTCTAAATCCACATCCACGCACACAAATCTCTACACCATGCAGGACCAGCATACCACAACCACAGACTCAACTTCTACACACCCACCCGCAGCCTCTGCTCTAACAACCATGCTCTCGCCACTGTCCCTCACATCCCGAATAACACGGACAGTGACCGATCCATCTCCTACCTCGACTCAAAGACATGGTACACCCTCCCTAAAAGTCAATTTCAGAACCAGGACCTGCTGCCCTTCACAATAATTCTCAAGGCCAGTGTGTTTAGATCAGTACCAGCACCCCCCAGCGCATTGAGACCGTCACGGGTAGGTAGTGCGTCAAACTAACGAATCAACTGATTGTAGATGGCTCAGGCAAAATCTGTGGGTAGATTAGGAGAGCTGTAGATGATAGTTACAATTATGCTGGTCAGGATGCTGGTGTAAAACAGGCTGTGCGGATGTTTGACAATGCAGAGTGTGTCCATGGTGTTGGATGTGACTCAGAGGGTGTAGGCCGTCAAGTCTGACCAAACATAGTCCTGGATTGGGTGTGTGATCCCTTTGGTTTTTGAAAATCCGTCTGTGATCTCCTGGCATGAGTGGCGTTCTGAGGTTGCGTACTACCACGTTACAGCATTTGAGGCGATGTGTGGTGGTGTTGTGTCAACGAGGTAATACACCACAATGTGGTGCTGCTGGAAGTAGTGTGTGTGCAGTACGAGGCACATGACCTGGTTGTAAGTACACGCACTGTTAAGTATGTCTGCGTCGAGTTGTCAGTATGAGTTGCACACACAGTCTGAGAGCCTGTCATGTGTGTGTTCGTGGTAGCGTGTTACCAGGTAGATTACTGTCAGCTGTTCACTGTGTGGAGGTTGTCTGGGGCATGAGTCTGTTGTATCACATCTGCAATTAAATACTAAGGAGTCTAAGTGGATACCATTGGCAAAAGACGCACCCCATTCAGACACTGTTCAACCACAAAAAGGCCAAACCCAACTCTCAAGAAATTCCTAACAACCAATGTCAGAGTTACATGGGCAATCTAAAATACTGCCTCAGAGGTGTACCTTTACACTAATCCATAGGGTCATGTTGTGTTTTACGTTTACACAACATTGACACCAAGGTTTGATACCACTCACTAAAGTAAAAATGAAGAGAGCTAAGAGAGAGTGCCTCACGGTAGCAACACCCGAGGGGGTTCCTGACAGACAATTGCCAGTTTACCCACTTCTCATAATCGGCCACTCTGTCTTCGTCTGAGTAAGGAACAAAGAGGCAAATGCAAACAGTGAATCACTAACTAATAATAATATGGTGATAACATATTCAACCACTATGTCCCCTCATGTTAATTATGGTGAAATTCATGTGTGTCTGCACCTGGTACCCCTATAAGAGCCAAGGACAATCGACCACCACGATTGAAAAGGGAGGGACTTGCTAGCTAAACAACTTCCTACTGATGTGGTCACATGTGTCATCAAATGAGCTGAGTGTCTAGCAGTGTGCATGTTGCAGGTGCTGACGGACCGGCCTTTGTCATGGCGGTTGTGCAACAGTGGCACAGACAAGATGCGGCATGCTCCAATGATGGATTGATGGATGTATGGATGAGTATCTCATAGGTGTGTGTGGCTTGATTGGGGCATGCGGTGCAGCATTGTGGCTGTGGATGCTGCAGCCAGGAGGAGTGAACACATGAGGGCAGAAGGGGCAATCGAACATGCCAAACAGCCACACAACCCAAGGATTCTTGCTAGGCAAAAATTGACATGTGTATGTGAGCCTGGAGTGTTTGGTTACCCATGGGTCAGTCCCAGCAAATGTGTGAACATTGAATAAACATCACGGCCACAGGACCAGTCACCATAATGCCAATCAGGGCACACGACACACTGCATCAGCAGCAGTAGCCTGCACGTTGTGTGTATCAAGCAACAGAACACATACGCAACCATGTTCATTATGCACAATATGGTCCATTAGCCATTAAGAACAGCATGCTTGTTGTGAGTGTACACATAACCACATATGATCACTCACTGTAAAGAATGACATATTGAATGCATGCAGTCTGGAAAGATACTGGCGGTGACAGCAATGAGGCACCATGTACAGTGTGAAACACAGTTCCTACACATTAGTATGAACTTACTTGCAAGGACATGCTGCATCAGCCAATTTACATGTCCAGTGGCATTGCTCAGACGACTATAACACTCATGCAATGATGTTACCTGTAATGCTGGTGATACACTCTCCACACAACTGCCAGGGACTGTCCGTACCTGTGACCATCAGAGTAGTGTGATGCTGGAAGGTTTCCATCTCCCAATATCCCCTTGGTCTCACTACTGATGACAGACACATTAGGGCGATCAGGCGAGGGAAGGTGAGGATGGGAACTGCAGGGAGGGAGATCTGAAAAAGAGCAAAACATGCATGAGGATTCCATACTTTCAGTTACAGAATCTCAGAGTATCTTGGCATCTACACTGTACCACTCACACCTGTGTAGTGCAACCACTGCCACTGTGTCTTATTAGTGATCACAGATCTTGCAATGAGCCAAGATCAGATCCTTCTACAGGGACACATGAGAGTTGGTAGGGGTTCTCACCAAAATGGAGCATGTATGATGCTCACTAGGCTGCTACAATGGAATTAGATCCATACAGTCATGAACGATGTCACAGTGTAAGATTGATGCTCACGATCTCAGTAATTGTAACGTATAGCAGTGCAAATGACACAAAGCCAACTATACGTACTCTGCCCTGTGAATAAGTGAGGGTCATGACGGGAAAGTTGACATCACCCGCAAGAGCCATAAGCAGCTCCTCAAATGAGAAAGGAAATAACCAAAACAACATTAAGACCCATAGGGCCCACTCATTACCTCTTGCAACTGTGCCTTACTATGCTATACAGGAAAAGCATGTGTAAACAAACTCAACTGTGAGTACATAGGCACAATGCTAAAAGATACAACCCTACCGTGACCAGGATATGCTGCATGGCAGAAGAGATTTCAGACATTTACCTCAACGGACTGTTGCCACGTAAGTGTGAACATTAGCTCCAGGCCAACGTGGTGATGTAATCAGCGCAACATACCTGGCATCATGGGAAAGGAATGTTAACATCAACTTACTGAGAAGGCTAGCGTAGCAGTGTTGTCCACCGGCCCTGAGGTAACGATGGGACAGTGACATGACATACTGCCACAAGTGGCAATGCATCCATGCAAACAGACTCACAGGCCAATTGACAGAAAATGTGGGACATACACTGGTCCACACCGGCACAATATGGTTCACAGGAAAACAAACTATACTGGCCCACAAGGTTGAGTGGATGATTTGGACACATCCTGCTGCACACAGTGAGGCAGCAATTCTCCACAGGGCCTGTGTTTGTGATGTCACACACAATGGCAAGCCGTGGCATCCACAATGTGTCAGGGTCAATGTTAACACACATTGATGCATTCACCAAATTATAAATTCAACTACAGATGACTGTCAGGTTAGGTGACTGTCTTGTCATGGGAGTGGCGCTACATGCAATTTGATACATGGCAATGTGACATCTATGTATGGGCCAACAACATGCGCAGGAACAGTTTCTACCCAAAAACAAACCATTACAACAATGAACTGCCGGTTTTGAATCCTTACCCAAAATGACATTTCGACATGTCTGTGCAGGGTGCGCAGATTCACCCAACGTTGCTATCATCAAGAGGAATTGCAGGAGGACCAAGATGACACAAACGGACAACAGCCCAGGCAACCTGGAAAGGACAGGCACACAAGTGGTCACGTACTGTATAGATTCATTTAGACATGGTCACGTACAATACACTGACAACGTAGTACACTTGTACATTCGAACTGCAATCATTGTGCTCATGTGTGTGGCATGACATCTTTACTTGTGTGATACAGCACCACCAACATCAAAGTGATATTGTGTACAGACTGCTGGACACACATTATGCTACACATGTCACTCTACGGTGGAAGATTGCACACTATTATACAGGTACTCACTGTTATGAGAAGAAGTTGCGTATGAGTTGACTCCGGATATCACCGTTCTCCTCCTGATCGCTAGCATCCTGGCCAAGGCCTTCGTCCTCAACGGGCGGATGGTCCTCTTCATCAGGATCCAGGATGAGTGGCACCTCCCCCTCCACTGCCATGTTGTGCAGCATGCAGCACACGGTGAAGATGTCACACACCTTGAGCGGGGAGTATGGTAGTGATCCGCCTGTCTTGTCGGGACACCTGAACCGGCTCTTCAGGAGTCCAAGCGTACGCTCTATCACACGCCGTGGTCGGCCATGTGCATTATTGTAACGCTGGTCTGCGGCAGTTCGGGGGTTGCGTAGTGGAGTCATGAGCCACGGCATGTTTGGATATCCGGCATCTCCTACAACAATACATCATGTCAATGAGTGTGCAATGAGTAGCCATGAGAGAGATGATTGACATTGAGACATACATGAGTAACAGTGTATACCCACCAACTAGACATGCCCGATTGTTGGGCAGCTGCAGCATCATCTGTGGTACCCTGCTTCGCCTCATGATGAATGTATCTTGGCATGATCCTGGAAAACGTGCACAAACATGGGAAATCATCATGTTAGCAAGACACACCACTAGGGCATTTATGGAGTGGTAATGTTTCCGGTTGCGGAAGGCCTGCTCCTGAGCCTGTGGTGGCACCAGTCCAACATGTGTCCCATCAGTGGACCCAAGTACATGTGGCATGTGTCCCAGGGCATAGATTGCACCCTTGACATTGTTGAACTCTAGTGGAGTGGGGAACTTAATGAAATCATCAATGTGCTGCAACATAGCAGCTAAGACATCACGGAGGACACGACTAAACATGGTCTGGGACATCCCCCCCACATCACCTATAGTGAATTGGAATGTACCTGTGGCAAAGAAATGTAGGGCTGCCATCACCTTTACCTTGGGTGTCAGCGCAGTTGGATACCTGTGTCGCGGTTGTAGGTGTGGTTCCAGCCTGTCAGTCAAATCCTCTATCATTTTCTGTGGAAATCTGTACCGCCGGATGCAATCCCGTTCCCTCATGGCATCCAAGTCAGGCAACGGCCTTGGCAAAGGGGGTGCCCTGCACGACATGTGTGTGGAAAAAAGTGTACCACTATCAGCCAAAACATTTTACAATGTACATATCACAATCACCACTGATTACACACATGAAAGCACTTATGAACCTGCCATGGGCTATACATCATGGACAGTTAAGCAAGCTACTTGGCTCTCTTGACACATAACTGATTGCCCTGTTGTCTGTGAAATGTACATGACATGCACACAAAAGATATTCTGGGCATGTCAGAGTTGGCAGACCAATGTATAGCGTCAGTGACACACATCACGTGACCTGCATGAGAAGGTGGTCAACACATCCAGACAGCTGACTGCACGGAACACACCCACGTCACATGTGCTCTATATATTGCTTTTCAGTGATATTGTGCATGAGTTTAGCAATTTACAATACTACACCACAGACATCCTCTGAATGCAGATCTGTATGTCTGTGGCCAAATGCTCTATGATACCATCACACACATGAGCTTTAGAAATGCCCCTGTGGCATGGTGTGCGTACATTTGTGACACTTGCTATCACGACACAGACCCATCATAGATGCACCGATAGAGGATGACGTTTACCCAATACAAACAGCATGTCCAATGGATTACATGGCACGCACATTACATTGTCACACAGGGTCATGCATAGCCTAAATTGGTACTGTGAGACAGTGCCCCTGTCCCTGGCATCATGTGACAGATGTCCGTAATGAAGAGTGTGCCATCACAGTGTTCATGTGAATGACTACATGTCCATTATGTTACTCATGTGACAAGTGTGAAGGTCATGAAAACCACATAGTGGCCCGTCACAAATATCATGTCTCCACAGCCCATCACTCATCAACAATGCCACTAGTCACATGCCTTCTGCTATTTGACTGTGTGCCACACCGGGGGCCTGCTAATGTAGGTCAGCCATGTGAATACATACATGGAAATCCTCATGATGAACTCACAGCCACATCCCTGCCATGTGTTTTCCTGTTGCCACTATAGTAATGGTGCCATACGTGAGCCTGTGGAACGCACTGTACACATGCATTGACTGGAGAATGTGATACGCACACTACCCCACTGGTGCGTGCGGGTCGTCTCACCAATGCATTGTGCCTATACGTGTGTGCAGCGTACCCCACTGGTGCGTGCGGGTGTACGGGTCGTCTCACCAATGCATTGTGCCTATACGCGTGTGCAGCGTACCCCACTGGTGCGTGCGGGTGTTCGGGTCGTCTCACCAATGCATTGTGCCACTACGCGATACAAGTCAGGAGCGTACCCCACTGGTGCGTGCGGGTGTACAGGTCATCTCACCAATGCATTGTGCCTATATGTGTGTGTAGCGTACCCCACTGGTGCATGCGGGTGTACGGGTCGTCTCACCAATGCATTGTGCCTATACGCGATACAAGTCAGGAGCGTACCCCACTGGTGCGTGCGGGTGAACGGGTCGTCTCACCAATGCATTGTGCCTATACGCGTGTGCAGCGTACCCCACTGGTGCGTGCGGGTGTTCGGGTCATCTCACCAATGCATTGTGCCACTATGCGATACAAGTCAGGAGCGTACCCCACTGGTGCGTGCGGGTGTACGGGTTGTCTCACCAATGCATTGTGCCTATATGCGTGTGTAGCGTACCCCACTGGTGCGTGCGGGTGTACGGGTCGTCTCACCAATGCATTGTGCCTATACGCGATACAAGTCAGGAGCGTACCCCACTTGTGCGTGCGGGTGAACGGGTCATCTCACCAATGCATTGTGCCTATA
The DNA here is from genome assembly GCF_964261635.1 of Lissotriton helveticus. NCBI lineage: Eukaryota > Metazoa > Chordata > Amphibia > Caudata > Salamandridae > Lissotriton > Lissotriton helveticus. The sequence continues at coordinate 161,176,321 of NC_136072.1, forward strand.
CGCGTGTGCAGCGTACCCCACTGGTGCGTGCGGGTGTATGGGTCGTCTCACCAATGCATTGTGCCTATACGCGTGTGTAGCGTACCCCACTGGTGCGTGCGGGTGTACGGGTCGTCTCACCAATGCATTGTGCCTATACGTGATACAAGTCAGGAGCGTACCCCACTGGTGCGTGCGGGTGTACGGGTCGTCTCACCAATGAATTGTGCCTATACGCGTGTGTAGCGTACCCCACTGGTGCGTGCGGGTGTATGGGTCATCTCACCAATGCATTGTGCCTATACGCGATACAAGTCAGGAGCGTACCCCATTGGTGCGTGCGGGTGTACGGGTCGTCTCACCAATGCATTGTGCCTATACGTGTGTGTAGCGTACCCCACTGGTGCGTGTGGGTGTACGGGTCGTCTCACCAATGCATTGTGCCTATACGCGATACAAGTCAGGAGTGTACCCCACTGGTGCGTGCGGGTGTACGGGTCGTCTCAGCAATGCATTGTGCCTATACGCGTGTGTAGCGTACCCCACTGGTGCGTGCGGGTGTACGGGTCATCTCACCAATGCATTGTGCCTATACGCGATACAAGTCAGGAGCGTACCACACTGGTGTGTGCGGGTGTACGGGTCGTATCACTATCGAAACATGGCGTTTGCAACGATTTACGCACCGTACTTGTGTGTGGATGCCTGAAAATACATAGGGAACACCTAGGGGACGAGTTGGATGCACTGAATGCAGGCTGTTTGTCAAGGAAACTGATATTTGATTGTGCTACAGGTGTCCTGCAAAATTCAGTTGGCCAAAAGTATACAATGTTGCTATGTTTGTTGTGTAGCTGGAGCTAAAATTTCAAACCATGCAAATGTGTGTCAGGGCCTTATCTGTAATGGGATTGGATGAAACATAGGATGCAAAGTGATGTGCCCTACCACACTGTCTTTCTGAGAATGACAGCCCCTCAGCAGCAGAGATTTAAGGCTGCATTTGGCTGTGAGAGGGCACTTGCCTGCACAATATTTGAGTGGACAACACTGCTGCTGTCTCTGCATTCCCTGGACCCTGATTTTGCTGGACATGGAGAGGGCACCTGCATTCACTGAGGAGAACCAGGCACTGCTGGATGCCCTCCTACCCAACTACAGCAAGCGGTATAGGAAACCAGGGGATCAGGTGAGTGCTTAATGTGTGAGTGTGACTACAGCCATTGGGTATTTATGGGACAGAGAGAGATGCAATGTACTTCAGAGTGAGTGCCTGGTGTGTACATTAAAATATCTACCATGCAGTGAATGGTGTATCTAAATCTTGTGTACTGCTTACCGCCATTGTGCTAAGTACATTCACTTGAGAGTGTGTGGTCTGCTTAGAGTTCTTAGGTGTCGTGGGATATGTGCCAGCATGTCACGTGCTGGACACCACCATGAAAAAGCATCGCTTGTTCACTGTTAGCCATGCTCAGTGACTGTTTAGAAAGCCCTACGGCATCTGTTGCCTTTCACAGGCATGTTGTGCATTGGTGTTTGCTCACAGGCCACATTCACATGAACAATGATACTAGTCCTGTATGCATCCTCTGCCCTGTTGTTATCATCAATGTGGGGCAAGTGGGGGTCTTTGGGACATGGAGCAGGTGTACTGATGTACTTTCACTTTTTATTCCTGATAGGTATCTGCCCATGAGAAGGGGAACATCTGGCTGGACATCGCCAGGGCTGTCAGGAGTGAGGGGGGGCCTCGCAGGAAGCTCAGTAACATCAGGAAGAGGTGGCAGGACATCCGGTGCTGGAGCCGCCGCATCGCCAGGGTACAGCTCAAGCTGGAAGCTCCACGCCGGCATGGCGGCAGCCGCCACCTCACCCCCCATATGCTCCGGGTCCTGGAAGTGGTGTTCCCAGACCTCCATAGGCAGTTGCCGGAGGGACAGCAGCAAGAAGGGGGTAGGTACATGTCTGTTTGTTGTCATGTGTGTCACATGCTACCTACAGTGCTCCGAGGCATGCTAACACTCCCACAGTTGGAGTGGTGTGGTCAGACAGGCACTTTATGCATTGGCATAAGAATGGCCCAGTTTCAGCAGATGCTTGTTTACATGCCTTGCCCTACTCCACATTTGAGCAGCGCTTTGCCTATTGATTGTTTTTCACATGCACTCCTATAGTGCAATGTCTTAGTATGTGTCAAGAATCAAAACATGAGTGAACTAACCTTATTATAGGCGGGATACAGCAGGAGCGATGTCAGATGCTCGATTCCGACCTCCCCTATATGCAATACCCCGCAGGAGTAGCAATATTTAACTCCTCTACAGGTATCACAAAAGGGGAAGGGGAAAAGTGGATAAATAAACCATAAAGATGCAGCAGTGTAAATCAGCAGGTCTTGAAAGATCAGGATATCAGAATTACTTCTTCCTAACCAAGGACCCTGTAGAGGAAGAAAGCACACGTCACCACACACCACACATTTTGTAAACATACAATAATTACTATGTGTGAGTGACTAACTTACAGTAACCACTGCTGCAGATGGTATTACTCAAAACGTCACAAAAAGGAAAAAATAAAGAAAAGACAAAGAAAAAGTGATAATAGCAGTAGTTGTCAATTCTCTTGTAAACAGAGAATTAGTTCTTGCTGCAATTAACGATCCCTTCAATTGTACTTATCTGCACCAGTGAGAGTCCTTTCTGATTATGGGTCCACTGAGGCAGTATCCGTTACGACTGCAATACACTCGTTATGTTCACGAGTCGGAACCTCTCTAATCCAGCGCGGCATGCGCTTCAAACTAACTACAAAACCTTGAAATCCTGTGCGACCCTTTAAAGTCAGCGCGACAGTCTTTCTGCATAAACAAGCGTTTCCTCACGCTTCCGGATTCACGCAATATTCCAAAATAGTCCGCGCACATATAACACGGGAAGAAATCTTCGCGGTCTAAATCCAGCGCGTCATGCGCTACCGCATAAGCAGGAAAAAACAACGTTTCTCCTCACAGGCTCCAAACACGAGTGTTTCCTCCAAGACCAGAACTCTCACTGAAAATCAGGTGACAAGCACCGGAACACAGGAAAAGGAATGCCTAAGTAGGCAAAGGGAAAGAGAGAAAGGCCAACACATTCCGCCAGGCATTCTGGGAGTTGAAGTCCTATATTATCACCTTTCATCCATAGATCACTGTCACTCACTGAATCATGACAGTATGCATATTCCTTTGCACATCATCATGTTGGAGGGGGGTCTGTGACACCTGTTGGTACCTTACATGTAGCACCACATGTGAACTGTGTCTGGCCTTCTTCATATTTTGGCACTGATCTTGAGTCTCAACATGTGTTTATTGCACGATTCTGCCTCAGTGGCCTTTGTCCATGGTACACTTTCTAATTGTCATGTGTTAGCTACAGGTGCACACTGTACATGTGCACTAATTTTGGCTTGTGCATACTCACACTGGGCAGTGCGTGTGGGCATATTTTCAAAATATGTGGCATGTTCTTTGTAAATAATATTGATGGTGAGCCACACAATGTGAGTTTGGGTGTAGACAGCTGTGATGGCAGTGTGAGGTGATGGAACAATAGGTTCAGGTCCCAGGATGGTATCACATGGCACTTTGGCCTGGACTTTTCCCATGTGGCACAGGGTGAAAGTAAAACAAACATGACCAGGTCTGGATTTGGGTGGCAGGGTGGGCTAATGAACTGTGATTCATCATCAGCTATCCTGTTGTCAGGCAGTGGCTCATGATTGTGTCTCATACAAGTTTTTGCCTTGCCTGTTCTTGTATCCTACTATACATTTTGCGTTGTGTCTCTTACAATTGCCAAAGACTAGACTTAGCATTGTACATAGTTCAGTGGCATGTGACTCATTATGCATGTCATGTTTAGAAATGTGCCCAAATGATTTGTATGTGGTATGTCTGATGTGTACAGGTGACTGATATGTTTTTCTTCTTCTCCTTGCCAACAGCATCATCATCACAATCTGGAGGAGACACAGGCGTGGACCAGGCAGAGGGACCCAGCGACAGTGCCACCTGCTTTGAGGAGTCAGTGGGAGGCAGGGGCACGGAGGGTGAGGAGAGTCAGACCGCCATCCCTCATGTGCACGACACCTCGTACCATGCGGACGGCTCGGAATAAGACTCTCTGGAGGAGGGGGAATATGCAGCTATGCCATCTTAAACATCTTTGGCTGTCGCCTCCTCCTCCACTACCATCTCCACCCTCGCAGTTGTTAGGGTCCCTAAGGTCCGTGCTAGCCCCCGTGTCTCCTTTGTTCCCGGCACCGCAGCCCCTGCCCCTGTCTCCCCTGCTGCCCTCAGTGTTGAGTCTGTGGACCTACTCCGGCAGATTCTAGTAGGTCTGACATCCATGTTGACTGTCCTCCATGAACATACACGAATAATGACACAGTTGTTGTCGTTCATGGAGGGCATGTCATCTGCCATGTCTGATCTACATCGAAGTGTGGCTACCATAGAGCCATCACTGACGGCAGCACTGTCCACCCAGCAGCATCCCCCCCTACACTCATTCAGACCCATCCACCTCCGCCTCTCCCATACCTAGCCAACGTACACGCAGACGCCACAGGTCAGACACAACAACAGACACACCCAGCACACCCACACGGCAGACAAAGCGCAAATCTCCACGCACCCAATCTCAAGGGGATGTAGGCACACCCACAGGGAGAGGGGACACACCTCACACACGCATTCACAAACCCACGAGAACAGACTCACAGCCCTCTACCTCAACCCCCAATGTGTCCCCGGGTTCAGGTGGTAGTTTTTCTGAACGGGCTGAAGTGTGCAGCTAAGTATATGTAGCCACATTCGGCGAGGCACCGGCCAGTGTGGAGGGATCCACACCACCTGCATCCACTATACCTGTCCTTCCCTCTCCTGTCCCTGCGGTGCCAGTGGATTCCACAGATGGTGCCCCCACTGTTTCCACAGACAACTGAACTCTATGTGCAGGCAAGTGTGGGTGTGACAACATCCAGGATTCCACAACCTTGTTTGAGCTTTATTTGGACTGGCAATTGGCCTACTATGAGCATGGACTCATATTTAGTTTTTCTCTTTGGATGCGGCTGAATACAGCTTTTGATTTTTGGTTCATCACTTTTGGTTTTCTGATAATGGCTTTGACTGCTGTGTGCCTGGGGGCTGGTGTGATGTTCACATTTGGGTATTGTTACATGTGTCTATTTCCTGATGGTAATGAGGTTAAGCATGGTATGTTTCTGCTTTCACTGGTGGGCACTGCTGGGGGTCTTAGCCACACACACACTCTAATGCTGGGCACTGGTGGGCACTGCTGGGGGTCTTAGCCACACACACACTCTAATGCTGGGCACTGCTGGGCACTGCTTGGGGTCTTAGCCACACACACACTGTAATGCTGGGCACTGCTGGGCACTGGTGGGGGTCTTAGCCACACACACACACTGTAATGCTGGGCACTGCTGGGGGTCTTAGCCACACACACACTCTAATGCTGGGCACTGCTGGGGGTCTTAGCCACACACACTGTAATGCTAAGCACTGCTGGGGGTCTTAGCCACACACACTGTAATGCTGGGCACTGCTGGGCACTGCTGGGGGTCTTAGCCACACACACACTCAAATGCTGGGCACTGCTGGGGGTCTTAGCCACACACCCTGTAATGCTGGGCACTGCTGGGGGTCTACGCCACACACACTGTAATGCTGGGCATTGCTGGGCACTGCTGGGGATCTTAGCCACACACACACTCTAATGCTGGGCACTGCTGGGGGTCTTAGCCACACACACGCTCTAATGATGGGCACTGCTGGGGGTCTTAGCCACACACACTGTAATGCTGGGCACTGCTGGGCACTGCTGGGGGTCTTAGCCACACACACTGTAATGCTGGGCACTGCTGGGCACTGCTGGGGGTCTTAGCCACACACACTGTAATGCTGGGCACTGCTGGGCACTGCTGGGGGTCTTAGCCACACACACTGTAATGCTGGGCACTGCTGGGGGTCTTAGCCACACACACTGTAATGCTGGGCACTGCTGGGGGTCTTAGCCACACACACACACTCTAATGCTGGGCACTGCTGGGGGTCTTAGCCACATACACTGTAATGCTGGGCACTGCTGGGGGTCTTAGCCACACACACTGTAATGCTGGGCACTGCTGGGCACTGCTGGGGGTCTTAGCCACGCACACACTCTAATGCTGGGCACTGCTTGGGGTCTTAGCCACACACACAATCTAATGCTGGGCACTGCCGGGGGTCTTAGCCACACACACTGTAATGCTGGGCACTGTTGGGGTCTTAGCCACACACACCCTATGCTGGTGGGCACTGCTGGGCACTGCTGGGGGTCTTAGCCACACACACCCTATGCTGGTGGGCACTTTGGGCACTGCTGGGGGTCTTAGCCATACACACTGTAATGCTGGGCACTGCTGGGGGTCTTAGCCACACACACACTCTAATGCTGGGCACTGCTGGGGGTCTTAGCCACACACACACTCTGATGCTGGGCACTGCTGGGGGTCTTAGCCACACACACTGTAATGCTGGGCACTGCTGGGCACTGCTGGGGGTCTTAGCCACACACACTCTAATGCTGGGCACTGCTGGGGGTCTTAGCCACACACACACTCTAATGCTGGGCACTGCTGGGGGTCTTAGCCACACACACTCTAATGCTGGGCACTGCCGGGGGTCTTAGCCACACACACTGTAATGCTGGGCACTGCTGGGCACTGCTGGGGGTCTTAGCCACACACACCCTATGCTGGTGGGTACTGCTGGGCACTGCTGGGGGTCTTAGTCACACACACCCTATGCTGGTGGGCACTGCTGGGGGTCTTAGCCACACACACTGTAATGCTGGGCACTGCTGGGCACTGCTGGGGATCTTAGCCACACACCCACTTTAATGCTGGGCACTGCTGGGGGTCTTAGCCACACACACACTCTAATGCTGGGCACTGCTGGGGGTCTTAGCCACACACACGGTAATGCTGGGCACTGCTGGGCACTGCTGGGGGTCTTAGCCACACACACACTCTAATGCTGGGCACTGCTGGGGGTCTTAGCCACACACACACTCTAATGCTGGGCACTGCTGGGGGTCTTAGCCACACACACTGTAATGCTGGGCACTGCTGGGCACTGCTGGGGGTCTTAGCCACACACACCCTATACTGGTAGGCACTGCTGGGAGTCTTACCCACACACACCCTATGTGGGGGTCTTAGCCACGCACACTGTAATGCTGGGCACTGCTGGGGGTCTTAGCCACACACACTGTAATGCTGGGCACTGCTGGGGGTCTTAGCCACACACACACTCTAATGCTGGGCACTGCTGGGCACTGCTGGGTGTCTTAGACACACACACTGTAATGCTGGGCACTGCTGGGGTCTTAGCCACACACACCCTATGCTGGTGGGCACTGCTGGGCACTGCTAGGGGTCATCTGCACCCACCCCCTCTACTGTTGGGCACTGCTAGGGGTCTTTTCCAACCACACCTCAGATGTGACACACCGTACCCCGGGCTTTCTGAGGTGTGTGCGGCGCGTATCACTATTGCAATGGTGATATGCTCTAGCGTGTGATGCACCATACCCCGAGATTTGTGACGTGTGTGCGGCACGTATCACTATTGCAATGGTGATGTGCGCTAACGTGTGACGCACCGTACCCCGAGATTAATGACGTGTGTGTGGCGCGTATTCCTATTGGGATGGTGATATGCTCTAGCGTGTGGCGCACCGTACAGGTATACTTCCGTTGTTGCGGTGGGTTGTACTCACCGTCTGCGCCGTCGTCGGTTTCTATGTACGAGGTCGTAGGCGTACAGGGCTCGTATGACACGGTCGATGGGGTTCATGTCGTGTATGTCGCGTACCGGGGTGCAGTTCGTGGCGGACTCTGGATTTACGGCAGTTTACAGCTCTCGTAGGAAAAGGGCCGTACGGAGTGTCGTCAACACGGATCGTACTTCCTGGTTCGGAAATGGCTGCCGATTTACGTACGGACGTGGCGTGCAGCGTCGGACGGAGTGAATCCGTAAGTAGTTTGTAGTTGTACGGTGTTTTGTACGAGTCGTACGGAGTGGCGCTTTGGGTTAGGATCGTACTTGCTAGTTCGTACGGGGACGTTGTTTGTGTACGAATCGTACGGGAAAAACACTCCGTACAGCTAATCGGAGCGCTTTTTACCGGATCGGAATCGACCCCATAGTGTTCCCTAGTGTATGTAGGTGTTTTCACTGTATTCTAAGTGTCTTTTAGCATACCACTGGCTCTAGGCCTGGTTAGTCAGTCAGTTAACACCAGTACCCGTCTGAAAAAGTTGTGGGCACAGGATGATTTTGTAAAAAGGCCTCTTTCTGCTCCTCTGTTGGTTCTTTGTGCACATGTCTTGATTCTTCCTGCACTTTTCTTTGACTTTGAGGACTTCTGTTGCTTCTTTCTGCATTTCTTTTTTTTCTTTCTGTGCATTTTTTCTTCTTTCTTCACATGTCCTACCTCTGTGGGCATAGTTAGAAACTAGCATTTAAAAAACCTTTGAAATTCACTTAAAAAAACCATAGGTTTCAGTTACGTTAAAGTTAGAAATTAGCATTTAAAAAACCTTTGAAATTCACTGAAAAAACCATAGGTTTCAGGCACGTTATAGTTAGGAATTAGCATTTAAATAACCTTAGAAATTCACTGAAAAAACCATAGGTTTCAGGGGCGTTATAGTTAGCTGGACATTTCACTTGTACAAAACCATTGAAATTCCCCCGTTATAGTTAGTTCAGCTAACTATAGCTTGCACGCCCGCAATGTACTGCTGATGACATCACAGATTACATCACTCATTCTTCAATATGTAAAACATATTTAAACTTTACAGAAACACACAGTCACTGGATGATGTCATCAGTGATGTCATTTGAGATGTCATCAGTGATGTCATTTGAGATGTACATGTATGTATTTATATAGCGCAAATCACCGACACGGTATCTAAGCGCTTGCTTAGGGAACCCGTCCTGGTATTCCCCTGTGAGATACCCCGGCAGGGTGTCCACAAGGTGAAAGCCAGGCATCCCGCCACGAGGGGCCGTAGTGGAGATTAAGCAAGCTATTGCCCAGAGTCGCAGAGTGTGACCCCGTGAGTTGAGTAGGCACCGGAACGAGAATTATCGAGTCCGTGGAATTTTTGAGCCCGAGACCTGCTGAGGCAGGGGATCGAACCCTGGTCCACGGCCGATCTCAGCTTCTGGGTCTGCCGCCTCTAACCACTGAGCCACGCTTCTCTAGTGATGTCACTGACCATGTCATGAATGATGTAATATGTGACATCATCACCAGTGGATTGCGGGCGCGCGAGTTATAGTGAGTCCAACTAACTATAACGTGGGAATTTCAATGGTTTTGTATGAGTAAAATGTTCAGCTAACTATAACTGGTGTGAAACCTATGGTTTTTTCAGTGAATTTCAAAGGTTTTTTAAATGCTAATTCCTAACTATAACGAGTGTTAAACCTATGGTTTTTTCAGTGAATTTCAAAGGTTTTTTAGATGTTAATTACTAACTATAACGTTTGTGAAACTTATGGTTTTTTCAGTGAATTTCATAGTTTTTTTAAAAGCTAATTCCTTTGTATATCGACTTTGTAACCTACGTTTCTTTTTTTTTTATTAGCTGTTTTTTACAAATAATAATTATATTTAAAAAAAAAATGATTTGTTCAATGTATATATATATATTTTTTAATCATTTTTTCCTGGTGCGCTCAGGGTGCGCGCACCGGTAAGCTTACCTGTATCATTTTGACTTGGAGCGCTCAGGGTGCGCGCACCGGTAAGCTCTCCCGAGAGCGCAGCGAGAGCGCTATTTCTGCGTTCGTAAAAAAAAATATGTATGAAAACTTAATAATAATGCAAGACATTCTGTACCATACTTATAAATCAGTATTTTTAATTTTCCGAATGAAAATGATTTTGCTTTTCCGGAAAGCTACTAAAACGTCACTCAGGCGCGCCGCGTAAGCGCCCCCGGAAGCGCCTACGTTCGCGCCGCGTAAGCGCCCCCGGAAGCACCTACGCTCGTGCTGCGTGAGCGCCCCCGGAAGCGTTCCAGTGTGCGTAGCGTAAGCGCGTCAAGTCATGTGACCTTAAAATAACAATTTTCATTGGTTGCTCACAGATTTTTTTTCCAACGAATGAAAACCCCACCCTTTTCCTTCACTTCTTCTTTCACTTTGGTGAGAGCAAGGCCTCTTTTTTTCTCTGCTAACAATCTGTGGATAGAATGGCTGCCAGAGCATCCAGCAGCAGTGAGGAGTCAGATGGTTTCATAGATGAAGAGCCTCCTCAGCCGAAGGTGAAAGAACATTTCATATGGAAATTTTTTGATATTTCTGAGGGACATAAAAAAAGTAAATGCTCCAAAGGTGGAGTGTAAGATCTGCCATACTGTACTTTCCCGAGGAGACCCCAGAAGGAAGTACAGTTTTGGTAATTCTACTATGATTCGGCACGTCCAGAGGAGGCACCCCCAGAACTATGCCCGGGAGAGTGTCAGGGCTCTGGCACGAGAGGCTCCAAGGGATGGTGCCTCTACTTCAACTGGAGTAGCAACTGCATCGGTGAGGTGGCGACCAGAGCAGTATTTTGATCATTGCTCGTGCAATTGAGAACCACCGCTGCCGTCCCCAGCCCTAATTTTGATTTTTTTTGCTCCTGTTGAGCAGTTTGCCATTCCCTGTTTTTGTTTTTGTTGACGCATCAGTGGTGTAAAAATTGCACCTTTTTGAGTCATATTTACAAAGTGACGCGTCACTTTGTAAACCCCTGCGCCACATTATTCCTGCGCCAGGTATAATGTATGCAAAGGGGCGTATTGACGCAAGGAAGGGTCGTAGAAGTGACACAGTGAAATCTATGAGATTTCACTGCGTCACTTTTAGGACGCCGTTGCGTCAAAATCTTGCGCCTGCCTCACAGCAGGCGTAAGACTGACGCAGGCCCTTTCACATGGGGCTTGCCCCATGTGAAAGGATGCATTGCTGGAGTTGCGTCACTTTTGTGACACACACCAGCAATGCGTCACTTTTGCGCCTACAGATACATCAGAAATTCTGACGTATCTGTAACTCCTTGCGACATGATGCGTCTTACATTAAATATAACGCATCAGGAATGTCACAAGGAGAGCGCACTGAGAAGTGATGCATCGCTGCTTTCACGCATCGATGCGTCATTTCTCATAAATGAGGCCCTGAGTGAGAGAGGAAAGAAACATAAGTGAGGGAGTGTGACTGTGTTATAGGGAGTGAGTGTGATAGAAGAGGTGTGACAGACTAAGGGGTCAGAGAGAATGAGGCTAACAGAGAGAGAAAGATGGAAGGGTAGTGTAGAACTAAGAGGACAGACGGAGTAAGAGAAGGAGTTAATGAAGTGGAGTAAGGAGAGTAAGGGAAGGGAAAACAGTGAAGGAGTGAAGGAAGGGAAAAGAGAGGAAAGAAAGTAAAGGAGAAGGTCTGAAAGAAGGTGAGTGTGGGAGTATAGCTCAGTTATAGGGAGTGAGCGTGATAGAAGAGGAGTGAGAGACTAAGAGGACAGAGAGAGTGAGACTAACAGAGAGAGAGTGAGAAAAGGGGAGTGAGTAACTTAGAGGACAGAGGGATTGAGAGAAGGAGTTACTGAAGTGCAGTAAGGGGAATAAGGGAAAGGAAAAGAGTGAAGGAGTAAAGGATGTGAAGAGAGAGGAAGGGAAGTAAAGGAGAAGGTTTCAAAGAAGGTGAGTGTGGGAGTATGGCTGAGTTATAGGGAGTGAGCGTGATAGAAAAGGAGTGAGAGACTAAGGGGACAGAGAATGAGGCTAACAGAGAGAGAATGAGGGAAGGGGAGTGTAGAAGTAAGAGGACAGAAGGAGTAAGAGAAGGAGTTAATGAAGTGGAGTAAGAAACTGCACATTTTAATTGGTTGTACTTTTGAACACTTTGAAAGTCATATAACATTCACCCATCCCCCAGTGCTCATTCCCCTGTTACCATGGTAACTCCCTCCTCACCCAGCACACAGTTCAGAAGTTCATCATACTATGTTGCAAAAAAAAAAAGCAGCAAGGGTGTTTGACCACTCAATGTACCAGCTAATCATGTGCAATGTTTCTTGAAATGACTTTTCCTCAACCATTGAAATGACTTCTTTCAAAAAACAAAAGCATGCACCCTAGTTTTCAGTGGAGAATGTTAAGAAAGCACCAATCATTTTTTGTTTTTCAAGTGCACTGAATCTCAACCACTTTTTTACATAACTCCTACTTTCAAACTGCCATTTCATTTCCACAACTCATCTGAATACAAGCACATCTACCTTCAAGATGCCAAAAGTCTGGTTTGTGGGTCATAGCTTTGTCCACTGGAGTGAAAAATACGCAGCTAACAGAGGTATTTACAACCTTGATTTACCAAATGTGGACATTGTATGGATTGGACAGAGAGGATGGAGGAGTCACCAATTGATACCATTGGTAAAATCCTTTATGCATTTACCACACCCTGACCTTATAATTGTGCACTGTGGTGGCAATGACCTGGGCACTTTGACTGGGGTAGGTCTGGAAATGCTTTTAAAGGACATCTTTGGGCAATTGATGTCACTTTTTCCAAAAACTGCCTTTGTATTTTCTAATATATGCCAAAGGCAAAAATGGAACTGGTCCAAACAATTTTGTCCACAGATTGAGAAAGCAAGGAAACATGTGAATAAATCTGTTTCTGCTTTCCTCAGAGACTATGGTATGGGTTCCATTTACCACAACAACTTGCGTTACAACATGCAAGACATCTATAGAGAGATGGTGTGCATTTTACAGATGAGGGGAATAGAGTTTTCCTCTTGAATATAAGACTCTGCATTGGTACCTACTTATAGGTACAAAAAACACCCACATAACACAACAGCTCTTTTCAGAGCTACCCTACCTCTAAGCACTCTAAATTATTATTTTACTATAATTGTTTACACTGTTTTTCCCTGTGGTGCGCTCAGGGTGCACGTACCAGAGCGCACACCTGGGAACGCACCCAGCGTTTACCCGCGAAAATATTTTTTAAAAAAACTTTTTTTGCCCTTCAGGCTCCTTCTAGGCCCCCCTCAGAAAACCTAGGGGGTCAGGATGTATCTACTCTGCCCCCTTTTAATTATATCCCCCTTTCTTTTTCACCTCTTATGTCTCAATTCTACCGAGACACAAGATGGCGGACTCTCCGGACTGTTTAGAATGTTGACAGACACCCGACAGCCAATCAGCTTTCCGCTCGCGCACTCCAGTAGCGTGCCGGTGCGCTCCCCGGTACGCGCACCTGTGAGCGCTCGGAGCGCGCCTATAGATATATATGTGTTTTTTAAGTTAATTTTCAAAAAAAACACTGGAGCAATTTTCACCAAATATAGTAAAGGCACATCGGCGTACCAGTCCCTACAATTTTGCCAAGTTTGCCGTAATTCCGTTCAGCGGTTCGGGCTGTAGACTTGTCAGACCGTCCTATGGAAATTAACATGGGGAAAACACGTTTTGGGACCCCCCTTTTTTCTCAGCCCCCACTTCACGAATTCTCCCGAAACTTTCAGGGAAGGAGCGCACAAATTCCTCAAGCGGCGCCAAGTTATTCCTAATAGAATGTTGCGGATTTCCTATGGTAGCCAATCCTAAGTATAACTACCTACTGGCGACCTGTCAGAGACAGAAGCTATTGGCTCCAGTGGAACTATGTCGACACAAAGTATCAGAAGAAGGTAGTAACCGAAACGCGCCATGCAATGTGTTGAATAAATGGAGTTCAAACGTACCTTTGTGCCGCCGCTTCTACTTCCCAGGAAGGAGACCCTTCGGAATACATTGCGTGAAACCCATTACATGCGGGGCTGGCACCTCTCAGCGAGTGTCTGAAGGAAGGGTGATAATGGGAGTGACCCGGACCGCCGCACAAATCAGAGGCCGCAGGACGATGCTGTCAAGGACAGTTCATACCACATGGAGGGGTTTCTTTACTTCATCGAGGTCCCCGAGCCTGCGAGCCCATGGTACTGTGAGGCATGAGAGCGAGGGAAATGGACTCTGTTTCCGAGAACAAGTGCCATGGCTTCAGTCAGCGAACATTGCTACTCGGCTGCACGTTGGGACAATGTAGTGCAAGCCGAGCAAACGGACCACCGACCAGCAAGTGTGGAACAATGCCTGCTGGGTAACGTAGTTCTAATAATGGGAACTTTGGTGCAATCCGTGCCATGTTTTGCGGACACCCTCAACACTACTTCAGTGGTTGAGTCAGAGACAGAAGCTATTGGCACCAGTGGAACTATGTCGACACAAAGTATCAGAAGAAGGTAGTAACCGAAACGCGTCATGCAATGTGTTGAATAAATGGAGTTCAAACGTACCTTTGTGCCGCCGCTTCTACTTCCCAGGAAGGAGACCCTTCGGAATATATATATATATACACACACACACACATATATATATATATATACACATCCATTGAAAAAAACAAAGGTTAATGGGATGTAATGGTAGTGCGAAAATGTTAAAACAAAGTTTTAAACTAAAAAGAACACTGAAAATTCACCAGTTATAGGTATTGCAGGTAAGTATAACTAGTGCCCTAAAATAACTATAACTCGCTTCCCAGCCATGTACAGTGTTGTTATGAATAATGTCATCAGGGATGTTATCAATGGAGTCATTAAACATGTCATGAGTAATGTAATATGTGAGGGTACAAGAAGTGCATGGTGAGTGTGTGAGTTTTCGCAAATGCTCCCAGTTTTTTATTTTCACAGATAAACACAGATAGAACTAATCTGTTTCCTGTCTGTATTTATTTTTAACCTCTTCAGCGCGACCGCGATTCCCCCTCCGGTGCTGGGCCGTAATAAAAACGGGCGTGGTCATGACGGAACGGTTCCGTCATGAGCACAGCTCAACCGTAGCTCATGACGGAACCGTTCCGTCATGAGCATGGAAGGGGTTAAAAGCAGAACAATTCAGAAAAAAATGTGCTCCCTGTTAGTGACTCTCCATTATGTCCATCATGAATTCCAGGACAAAAGCTGAGCAGATAGACAATATTGGGTGTTATAAACAGGATGATAATTCCTTTAATCCAAGGATAGTTTAACATGTGTTTGTAAATAATGCTAATATTTACATGTGGGTGAAGTGTTTTGTCATATTTGGCTGCTTTTTTGCAAAAACACGAAAGGCATCAAAGTATGAGTGCATGTTTATCATTTAAATTCCATTTTATGATTCAATTAATTTAAAAACAAAATAAATATGGATATATACCAATAAAATGCCTGAAAAATAAATATGGATAAATACAGACAGAAATGTCAAGAAAATAAGTACCATAAAACCGGGAGCCCTAGTTATAGTTACTTTAAATTTAAGGCATAAGTTATAGTCACTTGAAAAAACTGGTGACTTTCAGTGGTTTTGTTAGTTTAAACATGTTTTAGGTGCCATGTTCACCTAACCATAATGTCCCTTTAACCTTTGTTTTTTTCAGTGACTTTCTAAGTTTTTTTTAATGTAAAGTAAGGTGTTATTACAATTCCTAACCACAGTTTGTGCTTCTAGGCACTGTTTGTACCTAAATCTTTCAAATTGCATATCTCCGGTTCTACTGATTGGATTTTGTTGTTTTAGTCTCAAATAATTTATACAATTTTACTCTATTTTCTAAGTTGGAGAAGAATTTTTCGTGTCTTGTATTTTCGCTTTATTCCTGTTCGAAGTGCTGCATAAATACTTTACACAATGCCTCTATGTTAAGCCTGACTGCTTTGTGCAAAGCTAACAAAGGGTTAAGCATACGTTAATATGGGGTTTAATTGGGACTTCGCCCTGACAAGGGTGGTGGTTGCTGCTTGGGTAGCCAGTAACCTAATTTCTTACAGTTCCCATACTCCTTCTTCTGTAGTCTAAATACTCAATGAAAGAACACCTAAAGCAGTGGTTCTTAACCTGTAGTGTGGTGATCCCTGGGTGTTTGTAACAACGATTTAGGGGGGGGGGGGGTCCGCGGTTGTTAAAAAAATTAATGAATATCAGCAGATTAATAAAGAATAAACAAATAAAAAAGCAACATGTAAAAGTGGAAATTTTAAAACGTTCTGTAGATGTGAATAATTTTTAAATTGGTGGCTAACAGTTTAGTTGGTATCATTAGCTTGTTTTGTGAGAGCAAGTGAGTACAACAAATCAAATATAGTATGAACGATGGGTGGCTTCCATTGAAGTACCAAAAATAAGTAAAAAAAACACAAAGTGATATGCTAGTGTCTAGAATTAAACACTAAGGGGGTCATTAGGATGGCAGGCGGACTTTGTCCGCCCGCCATCCTGCCGTGGAATGGAACCACCCGCCATTAGTGCGGGAGTCCCGTCGCTGATATTAGGATGCGCCTGCCACACTGGCGGGCGCATCCTGCATTCCTGACTTTGTGGTGGGCGGTGCTCTCAGCACCGCCCGCCACAATGCCAGGAAGGCATGTCGTGCACTTCCATGCACAACGTGGCAGGCACCGCGCGGTGCCTGCCATGTTGTGCATGGAACTGCAGGGGGGTACCATAGGTACCCCCCAAATGGACCCCCATCTCCCAGAATCCCTGGGGGCCTGCTACGGGCGACCAATGGCGAAAACCGCCTGCGTTGCCGCCACGGAAAGGCACAACTCCGCATTAATGCTAATATGGATGGCGGTGCCTCCCAGACACCGCCACCATGTTAGCAGCTTTTCCACCCGGTCGACATTGCGACCGGGCGGAAAACTGGCGGACAGTCTTCCGTCCGCCGGGGTCCCCCTCGCCATGGTAATGTGGTGGGGGTGAAATCCTAAGCGAGCGGAGGTTTTTAGCGGGTGGATCGCCACCGATCCGCCCGCTATCTAAATGACCCCCTGAATTGGAAAAACTCCAACTTTCCTATTAAAATTAAAAGTTTATGATTCCATATTTGTATATATATTTGTGAATTAAAGAAAATATTTAATCATTTGTGTATTTGTTTCATGTATACTTATTACTGTATTTTTGTGGATTGCTTAGAGGTTCTGATTGTCGAAATTGCCTAGGCCCAGTTCTCCGGCTTCCAGTAATGAGGCAGTGGGGGTCCCCGGATTCCTGTGAATTTCCACAGAAGTGAAAAGATTAAGAACCGCTGTTCTAAAGAATAATTTTAGGCAGTAGTAAATTTTACAGGGCTAGTAGATAAAATAACTCTTTTGGCTCAATGTGATAATTTGCCCTAGTCACTTATATTGTGTAGATCTAAATTGGGAGTACTCCTGAAGAGCTGGTGGGTAAAAGTCAGTGTAACTTACCTGAGGCTTTTCAGAATGGGCATGTCAACTCCCTTTCCTAATGCACCCAAGCCTGGTTTGATAAATATTTTTGCTCAAAGCATACAGAACACAGCAAGGAAACAAAAACTGCTAAAGCCAAAAGATCTCACTGTTTTAAAATAAGCAATAACATTCAAATTTCCATGACTTTCAATTTTACAAATTGTATTTCTAGATGGTTTTTATAGGTACTTTTAGTGCATGTTTTGTTTTCTTTTTAACTTTAGTAGCTCCTGTCTTCTGAATAACAGCCAGATGTATGTGTATCACTGAAGAAGATGGCATTTTAGGGGCTGGGAGAAGTGGGTGAGGATTTGAAAACTTTAACTTTTTCACAAATAACAGCAATAGTTTGTTCCTCTGTCCTCCTATACATCTATACATTGTTTGACACATTCAGGGATAGGTATTTGTGCAAACCCACATCAATATCAAATTGCAGCCAGAAGATATGCATATTTTTACTTTTTCAACATGTTTGCACAATATTCTTTCGCATTTCTCAAAAGGGTAAACATGCATCCCAGAGCGCCAATCAAGGATGTGCTTCCCTGAATTGTTGAAGCCTGGCAACACCAAAGATTGGCCTGTTTCACAAAGGTAAGTCACACTTTACATTTACAATAAAAACCTATACCTACGTGTGCAGAGATTCCACAGGGGGGGCAGAGGACTCTACACATGAATATGGGCAAAGGGTACACTTTGTAGCACGGTTTTTAGTGCGCCACAAAGTGAAGTTTGTGAACCTATGTGTGGGCTTTGCACTGGAAAGTAGTCTGCACAATCAATTACGTAATATTAACTCATATCACCGAATTGTGGTAGGAACACTGGGGCAGATTTACAAGCCCCTTGCGCCTCTTTTATGCCGCTGTTGCGTCACTTTTGTGACGTAGCAGCGTCGCAAAAGAGGCGCCATGGTGCAGGGTATTTACAATGTGACACATCTGGGAGATGCGTCACGTTGTAAAGCCCTGCGCCAGAAGTATGCGTTCCTGCGTTGTGGGGGTAGGAGGGGCGTTCCACTTTTAGGAGGCGCAAGAACGCCTCCTAAAAGTGGCTGAGTGAAATCCACAGGGTTTCACTCAGTCACTTTTGAGCCCATACTGCATCAAAACCCTGCACCTGCTTGAAGCAGGCATAAGGATTGACGCAGCATTGTATAGATAGGGCCCCCAGAGCATTGCTGGAGCTGCATCGCGCTTGCGATGCAACTCCAGCAATGCGCCGCCTTATACAGCACAGATGCGTCATGCATTTGTGCCGTTTATGCCCCATGGTGCGCCACATTGTAAATGCAGTAAAGTAGTACAGGAGAAAATCCCATAGACCAGGTCAGGATCAGGGTAAGAAGGTAGAGCAATCGTTATGCAAGGTCGTATTCATACAGTTGGAGCAGCACTGTATTGGACAAATCATATGACAACCAAACAATTGAGGATCGAAACGCCGTCGACTCTACAGCACATTAATTGGTGCATTTTTTACTGTGTCTGTTGCTTAATCGTAAATTGAACACATGAGTCACTTGATTTGTTCCCTTCACCCAGCCACCCACTGTATGATACTCTCACCTATGTTCACATTGCGCCATTCACGCTGTCTACCCTACCACTTGCGTTGCCACTGTTCACTTATACACCTTTGAGCACCATAATTTTGGTTGTCATATGATTTGTCCAATACAGTGCTGCTCCAACTGTATGAATACGACCTTTAATAACGATTCCTTTTCAAATATAATATGAATAACGACACAAGACCAATTGAGTAACCGTCTCCTTTATTTCCGTTCTCGTAATATTTTCTACATACATATGTAATTGTCTACCAAATATTACCTGTTGGGATATTGTTAGTTGCTCTGCATTATAAATGCGGCGCATCCATGGTGGCGGAGCACCATAACTGGCGCATCCCCTCTGATATGCAGGGATGCGTCAGTTATTGTAAATCTACCCCCCTGTTTATAGTGCATTTTTTGTTTTTGCATTATAACAGCAGACAGTTTAGGGTGCATGGCTCATTTGTCGTCTGATGTCGAACCCAGGAGTATATGTAACAGTTCAAAAATATATATGTTCTAACTCTGTACAACCTATGAAATCTATTGGTGCTCGCAAGGCCTCCCTTGCCCACGGTGAGTGATTGGTAGGACTCTTAACAAGACATTTGTCAGATTTTTTGTAATTGCTTTTCCAAAAACATGGTAATTTCCTCTGGTCTCCATCACACAGGAATGTTGTCCTACCTAGGCTTCATCCTCAGTTATATTCGTCTGGGTCTCCTAAGCGTGGGTATCAGACATGTATGGGTTTTCTATGCGATCAGAATGCATACAGACAATAACATAGGTGCAGTTCATTTTGGAAATTTGGAAAGCACCTGTAAGCAAAATGTGAGTTTAAGCTATCTGTGTTTAGGTTGCAGGTATCACCCCATGTCTGTAGAAACATACCTCCACCATATATTTTTTTAACGTATACAATCAATCAATCAATCAATCATGCCATTTGTATAGCGCACTACTCACCCGGGAGGGTCTCAAGGCGCTTGGGGGGAGGGGTATGCTACTGCTCGAACAGCCAGGTCTTGAGTTGTTTCCTGAAGGCGAGATGGTCCTGGGTCAGCCGAAGGTGGATGGGGAGGGAGTTCCAAGTCTTGGCAGCCAGGTAAGAGAAGGATCTTCCTCCGGCGGTGGCTCTTCGGATGCGTGGTACGGCTGGGAGGGCGAGGCTGGTGGACCGTAGCTGGCGGGTGGGCGTGTAGAAGGTCAGGCGGTCGTTGAGGTACTTGGGGCCCAGGTCGTGGAGAGAGTGTGCGTGGGTGAGGAACCGGAACGTGATCCTCTTGTCGACGGGGAGCCAGTGCAGGTTCCTCAGGTGGCTGGAGATGTGGCTGCGTCGGGGGACATCCAGGATGAGTCGGGCGGAGGCGTTCTGGATGCGCTGGAGTCTTTTCTGTAGCTTGGCTGTGGTTCCGGCATAGAGGGCGTTTCCGTAGTCCAGTCGGCTGGTGACGAGTGCCTGGGTGACAGTCTTCCTGGTCTTGGTCGGGATCCAGCGTAAGATCTTGCGAAGCATACGCAGGGTGTTGAAGCACGATGAGGAGACGGCGTTGACTTGTCTGGTCATCGAGAGGGAGGGGTCCAGGATGAAGCCCAGGTTGCGTGCGTGGTCGGTTGGCTTGGGTGTGGTGCCCAGGGCTGGGGGCCACCAGGAGTCGTCCCAGGCGGAGGGCGAAGATCCCAGGACGAGGACTTCCGTCTTGTCCGAGTTCAGTTTCAGGCGGCTGTCTTCATCCACTCGGCGACGTCTTTCATCCCTTCGTGTAGGCAGGTTCTGGCGGTGTCGGGGTCTCTGGTGAGGGAGAGGATCAGCTGGGTGTCGTCGGCGTAAGAGATAATGTTGAGGTTGTGCTGGCGTGCAATGGCTGCGAGAGGTTTCATGTAGATGTTGGAGAGGGTGGGGCTGAGTGAAGATCCTTGCGGGACGCCGCAGATGACTTCGGTGGCCTCGGAGCGAAACAGGGGGAGGCGGACTCTTTGTGTTCTTCCGGCGAGGAACGAGATGATCCACTCCAGTGCCTTCTCTTGGATACCGATGTTGCTGAGGCGCTGGACTAGGGTGCGGTGGCAGACCGTGTCGAACGCAGCGGAGAGGTCCAGGAGTATGAGGGCCACTGTTTCCCCCTTGTCGAGCAGGGTCCGGATGTCGTCGGTGGCTGCGATGAGGGTGGTCTCGGTGCTGTGGTTGGCTCTGAAGCCGGACTGCGAGGGGTCGAGGGATCCGTTCGTCTCGAGGAAGGCGGTCAGCTGTCTGTTGACGATCTTCTCGATGACTTTAGCAGGAAAAGGGAGGAGCGAGATGGGGCGGAAGTTTTTGAGATCGGTGGGGTCCGCTGTAGGTTTCTTCAGGAGGGCGCTGATCTCGGCGTGCTTCCAGCTCTCCGGGAAGGTGGCGGTGTTGAAGGAGGCGTTGATGATGTACATCTTAGGTCCTACCAGATACCCTCTCCCTGATTGGCTTACTAGCAGATTGCACTGAAATGGATCTTTATCAGATTTGTACTATTTTCTTTCCAAAACATGGTGATTCTCTGTGGTCTGCCTTCCACGAGAAAACATCCCTACCAAGGCTTAACCAACTTTTTCTTCTGGGCTACCAGACCCTAGTGGATAAAAGGTACCCACAGGTACGAAACAGTGTGCAGTGCAATTTGGACATTTTTAAAGCAGCTGCAACTAAAATGCCGGGTTAGGCTATAAGGTACAAATACATTTTCTGGATCTTCCAGAAAACGACACGGAAAATAGGCTGTCTAGTCCTCTGGCATCAAGTATTTTGTCAGTATGCCGACACAAGACAGAAAGCGTGTTGGACTTCTACCATTCCACAACCCACTGAGTAGCAATTAAGTGACCTGTGTTTCAGGTAACAACCAATTCTATGAAATATCAAAGTAATGATTAGTGGAATCGAAACCCAGTTTCATAATAGAATCTGACAGTGCTTAATTTGAGCCGGTGGTTTACGTGCTCAGCACCGGCCCTTAATTGTGAACACAGCCCTTAGGACAGTCTGCCGCATGGTGGAGCTGCTCATCGAATTTAGAGATGAGCAGAACAACGGTTGTTTATGAATACAATAAGCATTAAAAATTACTAATACTTGCCTCCACAGCCATTCCTTTAGCTTTGG
Organism: Lissotriton helveticus; assembly: GCF_964261635.1. Classification (NCBI taxonomy): domain Eukaryota; kingdom Metazoa; phylum Chordata; class Amphibia; order Caudata; family Salamandridae; genus Lissotriton; species Lissotriton helveticus. The sequence continues at coordinate 161,198,441 of NC_136072.1, forward strand.
GGACCTGGAATAATCAGAACTTTCGCACTTGCAGGCGAAAGAGATGGTTAGTAGTTGTTTTGACAGCGATAACAGGGGCTATGGGTTGTGCAAGCTACAATGGCCTCCTGGTCAGTGGCCTGGTACTTATTATTTTACAAATTAAGCACTGGCTATAAACAATGAGAATATTTGTCCTAGTCTTTTAAGTACAACTCTAATTCCGGCCTTTCTTTGGAAGGCAGTCTGATAAGCCCAGCAAACATTCAGCAAAAGTAGAGGAAGCCAGTTTGGATGGCCTGCTGAGTCTTGGAATTTCCTCTCTAGCTCTCCACACTCTATTCCTAACTTACATAAATGTATCTGATCAATGTGGAAGCTTTAAGTATAAACGATTGGCAGAAATAAGGCCTGATGCCCTTTTACTTATTTTAATTCTGTAAAATTGTGTCCTATTAATTATAATAATGAAAAATGCAAATTTTTAGCTTCCATGAAACTTTGTTTACAAGTCCATAAACAATTATTTCAGAACAAAGAATGCAATTCAGACGGAAAACTGTGAATATATTCAAGCAGAATTATGATATTGCAATCTAAAAAGTGATATTAAAGAGGCATTCTATATCTATATACCTAAATGGTTAACACATTCACCCTAAAAAGGGGATACCAAGAAGAGAAATACACGATAATTACAATATTACTACCCAGGGCTGAATGGAAATAGGTCACCACCATATATTTTTAACATCTACACATAAAAAAGTTTCTATCGCTGGTGCCAGACTACACTTAGTTCCTGCAGTAAGTTCACAAAACCTTTAGTTTTGAAAAGCTGCAAATCACGGCAGTACCGTGATTTGCCATTTGTCGCCCCATGAATAGGAGGCTTGGAGCTTCGAAACGCGTCGGGGACTGGTAAAACAGCCGTGATTTGGAGCCCACTGGAGGGCTGTAAAATGAAAATAAAGACAAACGAAATAGTGTTTGGCAATTGCACACGGACCCTAATGGTGGGGAAGAATTGGCTTACAACTACCAGCTTGCATCACTGGAGATTGCGTGCAGTTTGGGAATAAATAGTTGGGGCAGTACCGTGTTTTGCCATTTGTCGCCCCATGAATAAGAGGCTTGGAGCTTCGAAACCCGCTGGGGACTGGTAAAACAGCCGTGATTTGCAGCTTTTCAAAAATAAAGGTTTTGTGAACTTACTGCCTACGGAGTAGCGTCCTTATCTGGAGAGGCACCTTTGGAAATGGCCCGGTTACTTACCGGTAATCTTCATTACTCTGAGTCCATGTCTTCCTAGCCACAATAATTACCCATGAGCCTCCGGCTCCTACAGAAAACTCCAAGCTTAAATTACACTCTAGTCTCCCTCTCCCTCCACCAAGATGGCCCCCAGTGGCTTCAGCCAATCCCATAAAGGGACACAGAACACACAGCACGACCTGAAAAACCAAGCCGCAGACATGATGCCACCACCAGGGCTGGGAGGGAAGGGAAACTATACTGTGGCGAGGAAGACATGGACTCGGAGTAATGAAGATTACCGGTAAGTAACCGGGACATTACCTCCTCGTCCTTTCTTCCTCGCCACAGTAATTACCCATGAGCCGATACCAAAGCAATCAGCTTCAAGCAAGGAAAACACTCCACAGAAATCATGCAGAGAAACATGTTTTAATCACAAGAGGTACAAAATTGCCACAGAAACATACACCTCAAGGAATCCCAGCCGACAGTACAGAAGAGGCAAAGGAAACAGAACCCCCACCCCCAATCTGAAGACGATAATGGGACATGAAAGTATGCGGGGACGACCAAGTGGCAGCCCGGCAAACATCCTCCATGGACACTCCCTTAAAAGCGGCCCATGAGACAGAAACAGATCTGGTGGACCGGCCCTGAACAGGAAGAGGGGGAAGGTCAGAAACAGAACCATAAGCCAACAGTATGGCCTCCTTAATCCAACGACTGACAGTGGACAGGGAGAGCTTCAGGCCCTGACGAGACAAACCAAAATTGACAAATAAATTGTCAACCTTACAAAAGGAAGAAGTGCGTGATAAATAAACCAACAATGCACGATGCACATCCAACAGGTGGAGAAGGCAATCCTCAGCCGAGGAAGGATCAGGACAAAGAACCGGAAGAACCACTTCAGCAGAACGGTGAAAAAAAGAATCCACCTTAGGAATAAACGTAGGATGAGGGCGCAAAACCACACAATCAGACAAAATGACCAAAAATGGAGCAGACCGCAGGAAGGCACCCAGCTCACCAATACGCCTGGCAGATGCAATAGCCACAAGAAACACCACTTTGAGTGTCAAGAACTTCAGGTCCACCGACTCCAAAGGCTCGAAAGGAGCCGACTGCAAGGAACGCAATACCAGAGGAAGGTCCCAAGGAGGAGAACAGAAGATAGGACGGGGACGTTGCAAAGAAAGCGACTTAAAAAGCCGAGCCACCAAAGGAGAAATCTGAACCAAAGGCAGGACATGAAATGAGTGGAAATGGCCAAGCCCAAAAGGAAACCATCATTCAAAAAATCCAGAATTCGAGCAGGGTCCAAAGAATCCACCGACAGCTCGTGACACACACACCAAGAGGCAAAGATATCCCAATGCTTTGCGTAGGACTTTAGGGTAGAAGGCCTCCGAGATTGCTGTATGACGCCAGCAACCGCAAGAGAACAACCCGCATGCATCAGCGATCCTCTCTCAAGAGCCAGGCCCGCAGACCCAGGGACCGGAACACAGGCAGAAGTAGAAGAGGACCCAACAGAGGATAAGGCACAAATGGTAACGTCCAGCCCGGAGATACAGCCAGTTCCAGCAACAGGGGATACCGAGGACGACAGCACCACCCCGGAGCAACCAGAAGGACGAACGACCCCTCCCTCTTGATCTTCTGCAAGACCTTTGGAATCAGGGGAAGAGGAGGAAAGGCCTATAACAGGCCTCTCTGCCACATGAACGACAGGGCGTCCACCCTCCAAGCATCCCGGCAAGGTATAATCGTGCAAAAGCAGCGGATCTTGGCATTGCACTGGGAAGCAAAGAGGTCCACAATCGGAGAACCAAACATCCTCCGTAACGTCCTGAACATCAAGGGAGACAGGGACAAAGACCCAACCGACGAAAATACACGGCTAAGGCAATCCGCCCAGAGTTCTCTCGACCCCGGCAGGTAAACAGCAGACAGGTACTCTAGGTGTACCTCCGCCCAACAACAAATCCGACGGCCGAGGCAACTGAGCGATTGAACCCTGCACCCCCCTTGATGGTTGATATAGGACATCACCACCTGATTGTCCGTCCGGACTTGCACATGGTGACCCTGAAGAACATCCGAAAAGGCCAGCAGACCCAAAAGGACGGCCTTGAGCTCCTTGTAATTCGAAGAACAATACAACACCGACCGAGGCCAAACCCCCCGAGTCGTAGAATCCCCCAGAGTAGCACCCCACCCCAGCAGGCTGGATCTGTAGTGAGAACCCGGGAGGGAACAATCAGGAACGGAAGCCCCATGGACAGATGATCCACGTCCAACCACCAATCCAGTACCAACCGAATCTCCCCGGACGCAGGGATCAAAGCACCCATATCGAGGGAACAGGGGTCCCAAGGCAACAAAATGTGGGAAACCACAGGATACATGTGGAGGCGAGCCCATGGTACGGTCAACAAGGAAGCCGACATCAGCCCCTGAACCCGCAACCAAAGGCTCGCAGGATGAGAGGGGCCCAACAACAGGGACCGCACAGCAGACATCAGGGACAGAACACGAGCAGGTGGAAGGAACACCATCCCCAACTGAGTCTGGAACAGAGCCCCAATGAAAGTCAATTCCTGGGCAGGAACCAGAGAGGACTTTGGAACATTGATCAGGAAACCGTGATGCTCCAGGACATGACAAACCCTCTTCACATGGGACTCCGCCTTAGAAAGAGAAGAAGCAGAAATCAAAATATCATCCAGATAAGGAAAAACACAAATGCCCTCCCCATGTAAATGACCAACAAGAGGAGCCAGAATCTTAGTAAAAATCCTGTGCGAGGGGCAGAGGCCAAAAGGCAGTACCTGGAACTGAAAGTGACGACCCATGAAGCAGAAACGAAGAAACCTCTGAGAGTCCGGGTGGACTGGAACATGTAGATACGCATCTTTCAAGTCGATGGAAGCCAGATATTCGCCCTCAGAAATCAGAGGAAGAACACTCTGGAGGGACACCATTTTGAATTTCACATGAGGAACGAACGTGTTCACCCAATTCAAATCCATCACCGGTCTGAGATCCCCTGTGCGTTTTGTCACCAGAAAAATGATGGAATAGACACCCAACCCCAATTGATCTGGGGGCACGGGAATCACGGCCTTCTTCAGAACCAGGGACTCTATACCTTCCAAAAGAGCCACCCGCTTGATAGCGTCTCTGGGACATGGAGTGGATCTGAAACAGTTTGGGGGAGCCTGGGAAAATCCAAGACGCACGCCCTCGGACACCACCTGAAGCACCCACCGATCCGACACAGTCTCTCGCCAAAAGTCCATGAAGCAAGTGAGACGACCAACAACCGGACCTACACCAGGAACGATCCAGTCAGGACTTGGAAGCAGGAGCAGAGGAGGCAGAGGCACCGGAGAACCGGGACTTGTCAAAGGAAGGAGCACCCCGGCCACACCCCCTTCCACGAAAGGGCTGACCAGCCCGGCCCTTCCGAGAATTACCAAAGGCCCGCTGGGAACCAAAGGCACGGAATCTACCAGTACGCTCCGGGGCAAGGAGCTTACGGTCCTCCGCCGTCTTCTTCACCATGTCAGTCAAAGGAGGACCAAACAGTGTAACACCCGAAAAAGGTATTTTCATCAGGAGAGACTTCTGCGCAGCATCCGCCTTCCAGGATCGAAGCCACAACTGACGCCTCGCCGCGACCGAAGACCCAGCCGCTGAAGCCGCTGCCCCCAAAGAGTCAAAAGAAATATCCAAGAGGAGGCAAACCTGTTGCTCAATCATCGCAAGAGTCGAAGAAACATCTTCCCCCTGATCCAACACTTCAGCAACAGACTGAAAGTCCTTAAGTAAAGACTGGATCGTGTAGGAAGAATAGGCAGCAGCCCTGATAGAAAAATTTGCAGCCGCATAAGTGCGCTTCACCGCACCATCAACTTTCCTGTCAATTGGGTCAGCAGGAGAAGAATCCTCAGACACAACAGTCCCACGAGAAGACATGCTGGCTATCAAGGAATCAACCTTCACCGAAGAAGGGTATTTCAAGGCAAAATCCAGCAGTGGGTACCTTTTACCCAGGAAACGCGGAAAAGCACCCTTGTCCACATCCTTCCATTCATTCTCTAAAACATGCAAAACAGAAGAATGCAAAGGCAAAGAATCAGACTCAGGACGCTGATACTGTGCAAACAAGTCATCATCCATAGGAACAACAGACTCAGGAAATACCAAGTTCTAGCGAATGTGTCCCAGCACCTCCTTCAGGTCGGCACCTTGCACAAATCGACCCCTGACATCAATATCCTCCTCATTGTCAGAGTCAGCAGCATCAGTCCCATCAACTCGAGCCGGTGTCACAGGAGGAACAGGGACCTGACCCTGTAAAGCAGTAGCCACAGCAGAATTGATCATCTGCTGCAATAACCCCATAGATTGAATCGTGACCCTCGACCCAGAAGCCCCATCGAGGGATCCAGGAGCATCAAAAGAAGCAGAACCATTCTCCATGACAGCTTGAAACAGAAGAAACCAGCGAAGAAAAACAGGTGAAAGTCAGAACCACCTGTCCGAAAAATAAAGGCCCGAGGTTGCCAAGCAACCAAGAAAAACCACACACGTCATGCCACAAAAGCAATAAAGCACCTAGAAGTCTCGCGCGCACACGCCCCCAACAACGCAGACCGGCGCGTGTGCAAACACACCGGAAAGCGAAGGCGCGTCGCAATGAGCCCCGGAGACGGTCGCAGGTAAGCCCCAACTACGCGGAGCAAACCGCAACACCGGCATCCGCCCCGGCCGCGCCACGTCCGCTGAGCAGGATGCGCGGCTGGGAGAAAAAAAGGACACCAAAACGGCCCCGCACAGCAGGACTTAAGGCGCAGAGAACAGAGAACGAGGTCCAAAGCTACCGTGAAAACAGAAATGCCTCCAAAGTCCGCTAAAGCAGGACACGGAGCGTATCAAGGCAAACGTAGGGGAATAAAAGCTTAATACAAAATAAACAAAAATTAACGAAGCAACAGGAACACAACAAAGCAGTCCAACAATACATCCCCCAACGTAATACCACAGGACCCAAGGGCTGCTAAAGCAAGACCCCAGCCCCACTCACCTTTACAGGGAGACAGCACTCGGAGTAGTGCAGAAAAAAGAAACAGGTCGTGCTGTGTGTTCTGTGTCCCTTTATGGGATTGGCTGAAGCCACTGGGGGCCATCTTGGTGGAGGGAGAGGGAGACTAGAGCATAATTTAAGCTCGGAGTTTTCTGTAGGAGCCGGAGGCTCATGGGTAATTCCAGTGGCGAGGAAGACAGGACGAGGAGGTAATGTAATGCGCGGCGGCCTCAGCCGAGGAGGATGCACCGCCTGCTTGGAATGTGGTGGCAGGTCTGCACGGTTACAACAATGTGATCGTGAAAACAGCGTGGACAGTTTCAAATTGGGGAAAGCTGCACCTCACGCCTGAAGCCCACTGGGGGGCTGTAAAATGAAAATAAAGACAAACTAAACAGTGTTTGGCAATTGCACACGGACCCTAATGGTGGGGAAGAATTGGCTTACAACTACCAGCATGCATCGCTGGAGATTGCGTGCAGTTTGGGAATAAATAGTTGGGGCAGTACCGTGTTTTGCCATTTGTCGCCCCATGAATAAGAGGCTTAGAGCTTCAAAACGCGTCGGGGACTGGTAAAACAGCCGTGATTTGCAGCTTTTCAAAAATAAAGGTTTTGTGAACTTACTGCCTACGGAGTAGCGTCCTTATCTGGAGAGGCACATTTGGAAAAAAAAAATATATATATATACACACACACACTTACCTTGTTTTTTGTTGTTGTTTTTTTTAATATATTTTTTTATTTTAACAGTAAGACGAGAGTAGGCAATACAGACATCAGTGTTTTGCAGTAAAATACAGAACAGGGCCAGGCGGGGGAAATATACAAACAAGAATCACTGTAAAAAGTAAAAGGCCCATCACGGGTACACATAACGGAAAAAGGAAATAAGCAATCTATTAATCAATCAAAAGCAATCCCACCCGCGCGACCTCGTCCACAATGTTACAGGATAATTAAGCCAGCGAACACACCCAGACAATAAAGGATTCGTGAAAAATAAACAACCCATCTCTCGTAGAAGGAAAGGGAAAAGACAAAAGGGGCCATAGAACAAAAGAAAGGCAAAATAAAAAACCCCACCCCTAACCCCCCACCCTGCACCCCTGCAATGGCTACGGCCTAACCCCACTAGCAGCGTGCCTGTCACCCAAGAACTACCCTAAAGGAAGGGAAAAGAGAAAGCAGAGGAGGAGAAAGCAAACACACTCCCGGTCTCCCATACCACCCGCCAACAGCGACCACCCCGAGACATGGTAAAATCAATATTTAGCAATTATACAAACCAGTCAGGGGAGGATAAACAACAACCACCCAATTCCCGTCACAATATAGGCACAACCCCGGCATTGCCAAAAGCTATTATATCGGACCCCATCGATAAAGTTCAGCCCTGGCCAGTAGGGTCCGTCAGAAAAGTCTGTACCACTCGAGCCGCCATTTTGATGGTAAAGGCAAAGCGTCCATAAAAGTTCTTGACAGCACAGGAGGATCGAATACAGGATAAAAGTTCACGGCTCGAACGAGGAAAGGCGTCCAAGAACAGCGAGTATCCGGAACCATCACCAAGGAACTCGTAGCCACATGGAAGACCGTCTATAGATGCGTTGGGCGGCCGCGGGGTCAGGCAAGAGACGCTAGCGAGAAGCACGGGCTGGCTCGTCGGTAACAGGGGACCGTCAAGGTTCATGAATTCCGGGTTATGCACAGGGACCTCGACCTCTGATGGGCAATGCACCGCTGGTACCACCTCTAGCTGGAAACTAAACGAGGTGTCGTCCTCAGGTTCCAGGATACCGTCCACTTTCACCATCAGTGTCCGGAACACAGCGACTGTGTGCGAATGGAGCGCCCCAATGGCGGCCACAACGGCCTGCAGCGATGGCGTGCCTTCCGTCCGCTCCATCCCCTCTCAGTAGGCGACAGAGCCGGACTTGAACCCCGGAGGCCGGCTACACCGGAGTCGCAGGCCACGCAAATCTGGTATCAAATAATGGGCGCTCCTCGTCTTACAGAGCACACCTTCGTCGTCAGAGAGGGCCCCAGCCCGTCAACCCCGGGAGGGCAGCAAGGTCTCCGGGCACCGGGCCCCCACCACAGCAGCCGGCATGTCCCCGGTGTAGATCGTTCAAAGGATCTTCACAAAAAGACAACAATTCAGGCACTCTTTGGGAGACCGGGCTCAGTCCAGGTCTCACGGCCGATGTTGTTCAACTCTGACCCGGGTAGTCCAGAAATCAAGGCCCCGGCTTCCACACGGTGTTAGGCCGAGAATGGAAACACAGCGTATCTTCGTCAGCCGATGAGGTAGAAATCTCGGGATTGCACCCTTAGAAGCAGTAGACCTTCATAAACAAGGAGATCAGGCGTAAGGTCAGGATTGAAGACAGGATAATCGAGCTGCTGGCGGAGGTCGGCGGAGGTCGGCGGAGCCGGGAGCTTACGCGGCCATCTTGGTTCGTAGCGTAGCTCCTCAATTCCACTTACCTTGTTTATACTTACATGTGTGGCATATGTATGGCAAACAAAATGCGTGGTAAAGGCATGGCTGGTAATTGCCAGCGTTGTAATGTCATACAACCGCTCCTAGAGGCCTCAATGACAGTAAGGAAACATACTTTGCCTTTTATCTCGAAGGGCCACGTATTATGATTTCACCATACATAGGTGCTGGAACTGGGGGTGCTGTGGGAGCTGCAGTACCCCATAGCAACCATGCTGTAGTTCAGAAAGTGAATGGGCAATTAAGATTCCTTTAAATTTTTATTTTTATCTTGTCACATTTGCTATGACAGGCAGATTTCGAATATCAGGCTGTGTAAGCTGACAAATTGCTATTTATCATGTAACCTGGAGACTGGTGTTCAGTTCTCTTTCTATAACTGCAAAGTTAAACGATTTTGTAAAAGTGAACTATCTGACAATATTGCTTGGGTACTGAGAGAGAAAAGAAAGTCTGTAGGATGTCAGATTTTTCTAAAACAAAACAAACTTCAAATACCTGTAAATGAACTGCAAAACTATTTCAAAATACATCAGCTGTTAGGAAAGCACAAATGAACCCATTTACCGCAGCGGTGCGAGCGTTCTATTACGCGTGCGGGGCCGCGTCAGCCAACGGATGTGCGCAGCACTACCGAGGTAGTGCTTGCGACGGCCGTTGGCCGACGGGCACACTTAAGGGGTTAAGCGCTTTTAATATAATTTTAGAGTGTGATGAAACACAGATTTTAATAGGATCAAAACAAATCAAGACACTGGGGTGCATATTAACAAGAACCGCCGCCTTGGTGTAACTCCAGTTAGCAGCAAATTTCTAGTGTAAACATGAATTTTTCACATCTGTATTTCTGTTAGCGTGACTTACTGAAAATGAGGTGCAAAGTAGGCATTTCGGTGTTAAACCTCCCACAAAGCACACTACTTGATATTTACAAGGATTTCCTTGTATGTTGCAAAACCCCAAAAATCTGCTTCTAAATCCAAGTAGAGGCAGATTGGGGGTGGCTTGTAGTTGTGGCGGGACACCTGCTCCTCCTATGCCTCCCAGTATGACTTGCCCCACTAATGACAGCTTGTTGCACAGACCCTAACCTCCCTATCTACTACACCTGGCAACCAGTGGATTGAAGGCAGGTCCAGACCTGTTCAGCGGCGTTAATGATTTGCGCATCAACATCTGAGATCGCTCGCAGCCTTTACGGGTAAAGGAGTATTTGATTCCTAACTCTTGGAGGCATTGCTTAACCACCAGATACAAGCTCCTCTACCTCTGCACCCCCGTGGCATAGTCAGAGAAGATAACTGTGGAGTTATCCACTTTCACTTCCCCCGGTTAGCATAACTCCTTCAGGACAGCATCACAATCCTTGCATTGATGTACCCCCATTGGCTCCAACAGTGGTCACTGAGTGCCCTGGGTGGGCTCCAGGCACCCAGCAGCAAGAAGTCGGGCCCCGGGGATGGGGTCCCTCGCGCCGAAAGCGGTCCGAGGACAGAGGGCCGCATGGCCCCTCTCATAGCTGCCAAGATTTAAGATTGCTTGTGTGACATTTTCAGACTTTCAGTGAACATAAGAGTGACATTTAACGACTAAGAGTGACACTTTCTTGTGACCAAAATCATGCAATGTAGTCCATGGAAATAGACAAATATCAGAAATTACACCCATTTGAGCAACAAGAACCTCAAGCTTTGCAGCAGGTGCTTTTAAACCTATCATTTCTAAATAATTAGCACCCTCCACCCCCAACCTCAGCGCCAGGTGCAGCTGAATCACAAGAAATAAAAGGATCTCTGTGACAAAAGCAGCAACCCACTATTCTATCCACATAAAAACAAGCATTTGCAATGCAATAGGTCTCGCATTAGGAAACTTTGAGCTATTGGTCTTGTAAATGAATTTTTTTTAATTTATGTGTTGGTTTTGAAAATAGCTAAATAGCTTTGTGATTTACAATGCCAATAATTATAACTTTCGCAAATGTGACACCTATAGCATTTGTAATGCAACATGTTTTGTATTTACGTGACTTGGATGTATTGATATTACAAATAACAATGGCTTTTAATTTTTTAGAATAATTAATACTTAAATAAAAGTGATTGTAATTTATAATGGCAATAGCTTAAACTTTTGTAAATAACTTTTGTGAAGATTATGTTCAGTGTATTTTATTGTGACGAAAATCCAAGAACAGGAGTGAAATATTAACATCTTTTTGTGACATTTGTAATAAAACTTGAAGCATTGAGAGAACGTATTTGAACCAGTTGTTGTTGAATGGTTGCACAGATTGATGCTGTGATGGCGCGGAATGATGTTGTGGTGGCGACGAGTGATGCTGTGGCGTTCAGTGATGCTGTGGTAGCGCATAGTGATGTTGTGGTGCCCCTGAGTGATGCTGTGGTGGTGCTGAGTGGTGCTGTGGTGGTGATGAGTGGTGCTGTGGTGGTGCTGATTGGTGCTGTGGTGGTGCTGATTGGTGCTGTTGAGTGGCGCTGTGGTGGTGCTGAGTGGTGCTGTGGTGGTGCTGAGTGGTGCTGTGGTGGTGCTGAGTGATGCTGTGGTGGTGCTGAGTGATGCCGTGGTGGTGCTGAGTGGTGCTGCTTAGTGATGCGGTGGTGGTGCTGAGTGGTGCTGTGGTGCTGAGTGGTGCTGTGGTGGTGCTGATTGGTGCTGTGGTGGTGCTGAGTGGTGCTGTGGTGCTGAGTGGTGCTGTGGTGGTGCTGATTGGTGCTGTGGTGGTGCTGAGTGGTGCTGTGGTGGTGCTGAGTGATGCTGTGGTGGTGCTGAGTGGTGCTGAGTGATAATGTGGTGGTGCTGAGTGGTGCTGTGGTGGTGCTGAGTGATGCTGTGGTGGTGCTGACTGGTGCTGTGGTGGTGCTGAGTGAGGCTGTGGTGGTGCTGAGTGATGCTGTGGTGGTGCTGAGTGGTGCTGTGGTGGTGCTGAGTGGTGCTGTGGTGGCGTCTTTGGAGCCACTTCTGTGATGAGACCTGGACGCAGTATGCGACACGAGCAGCAGAAACGTTTCCAATGTTATTTTTAATTTTGCAGCTTGTGAGTAGTATATTACTCTCCCACAACTCCTATCTCACCCGAAGAGTCACTCCGGCCATGATGAACCTGCTCACCTCAAAGCATGCAGCCAACTCTTGCCAACTCCGTGTAGAGACCCTCAACAAGTGTGGAATAAAGTGTGCCATTTATTCTACACTGAAAATATGCCTCCACTTCTGCACTAACCCTGTTCTAGTATTAGTTTTACTTCTTGTAAAGCGCTTTGTTGCCTGTTGACGTGATCAACGCCATATATAATTCCCAAAAATATAGGGGAGACTTCTAGATTTACAAAAGAAATTACAGCCCAATATTACTAGTATTAGGGCACGAATAAAAAAAAATACAAAAACTGAATGTTAAAAAAATAAACATTGCCTCTACACCGTGAAACCCCACCTGTTCCTACAGCCCCCGTGACGGTTGTACCCCAGAATGTGCTTCTGAACCTGTGGGATTGAAGACACTTGACGCGTTAAAATGTCCCCAAATATGTTCACGTTTGTTCTGCTGAGTTCCGAAAAATAAACCTGGAAAGCGGTCCACCAACACCCACACACCTGGCAGAGGGATGATGCCGCCTTCTCGGGAGGCCTTTCATCTGCAGTAGCATTTCCATCCGGGAAGCTCCACTCACCCCTTTCTCGCTTCAGACTTCCTTTTACAGCGCCTGCGCAGAAGGGCCATCTGCAGATTGCGCCATACTGTGCGCCAAACAAAACACATCGGATTATAAAAGGCGCGGCGCCCCGACAGGCCTTTTTAATTATTATTTTAAACGGATTTGATTTGTAAAGACATTTCCTGTATAAAAAAAACTCCCTGTTTGCGCGAAACACCATGCACTCCCAACAGAACGCTTAGTTCCGAGAACATACAGGATTTCCCCTGACTGAGATCTTGGCCTCTTCCCTGGTCATGGCTGCTCAGTGGGTCGAGTGCCCGCTGCAGAGCTGAACGTAAGTAACAACATGTACATTCGACAGTAGCGACTCCAGGAGGGGGGACGGGGGACGCTGCTACATGTGACCATCCCCTCCCAGCCCTCTCACCACATCTGTTTAACTGGTTGAAGATTAAAAAAAAAAAAAAACTTTTTCTAAATACATTAAAGTAACTAATTCGCTTTCACTGCAAAACAGCGATTGTTTAAGGCAATACATGACCGCTACACAACTACGTAACCTGTCTAAATAGGACCTTGTATGTGTATTATAAATATTACAAACACACACACACAAAGAGGCGTACTTGGGAGCGTGCAACCGCGCACCCTTCATGGCTACCGGTTGCGGGGGGCCACACCTGTTTTTATCTGTGGTCCACTGTCTGCCTCCAATATAAATTCCTTCTAGGACGACACTGGTAGTTTTGCCGGGCCAAATACCAAAAAGAAATGCATTAGGGTAGGGTCATTATAAAACAGAGGTATCCCCAACCTTATCTTTAATAACATGTTTTTATTGCATGCTTTATCCCGCACTTTTGCGGTTCCTACTGCTGCAAATGTAGCTTCTACTTTTATTCATTTTTGAACGAAAACCAATTTGGACAAGGTTTAAGTAGCACTTTGATGGGGTTGTAGGTCATCACAACTGCAGCAACGAGCAGTGTGCGCCCGAGCAAGCTCGCGCTATTCAGCACAACTATAGGTTATACATTCATCCATCTATAGATAACCTCCAAGGTCAGCTTCAGACTTCCTGTGAAGGGGCTTCACTGTTAGCTCCCACTTGTGATGCTCCCTGGAGAGTAGATGTTATTGCTTCTCCGACCAAACATGGAAGATTTCGGCTGTTCTCATCTCCAAACTCACCACCCGACACCACCCTCACCTTTCGTGCGGCACTTCCCTTTGACCCTTTAAGTCTATTATGTGGCGACTTGGCGGGAACCATCATTTGAGGCTTGAGTGAAAGTCAGTTTGAAAATCACCACCACCCTGAAAAAGACCCGCAACAATGATGCCTTTTGATCCGAAACAAACTATTAGGCTTCTCGAATCTGGATAACTGATAAGTAACATTTTTAATCAAGAGCCTTGAATGTTTGTAATAATGGTTTGCTTCACTCTGGAAATGTACACTCCATCAGACCTTCCGTTGTTATATTCTTATGGATGTGACCTATTTTATTATTCACTTATCCGGTCCATAACAATCTCAGATAGTTTCAAATTTGCGTCGCTTTCACTGAATTCAATAAAGCAGCCTGGGCATGCGCGCTCCTTGTTATGGAGAAAGAGTCCGGCCGCTGAAGTCCCGGTGCCAGGAGGGGGCCCGGGTGAAGACCAGCGCTGCGGAGCTCCCATGCCGAGACTGACCCACTGGCTGATGAGGGAGAGAGGGACACGGAACACGCTGAAAGAGCCCGGTGAGTGTGGGGGGGGAGGGGTGATGTGTGCGCGTGTGTGTGTGTGCGTCTGTGTGTGTGTGCGTGCGTCTGTCTATGCGCGCAGCGGCGGGGGTGTGTCTCTATATGTGCGTGCGTGTATGTGCGCTCGTGTGTGTGTCTCAGTGTGTGCGTTCGTGTGTGTCTGCTTACAAGGAGCTAAGGAGACAGGAGATGGTGAACACGCGCGTGGCCTGATCGGATTACGCCAGGTTGCGCGTGCACATCTCTTGTCTCCCTTAGCTTCTTGTAAGCAGAACTGATCACAATAGGCCTTGCAGCGACATCGCTTCCGCGATCATCGCAGGTGCGAGACCTAAACAGAGCTGTAATATGCTGGTAGACTTTATTTACAGCAGGCGTATTAACTTTACTCTACTTTACTTTATGGTCAGAGTCAAAACTGGCAGTAGACAAAACTCCAACCTTTCTCAAGCGGGAACATTAATCACCAACCTTATCTTTGACATTTCTGGGAAAATAAAGCCTGCTGCTTCGTACTGCTCCTCAAACAGTAGCTGAACTGTCCGTGGAGTCACCTCACTGGCACTAGACAGCTTCTATTCATATGGGCCCCCTGAGGCTTTTTTCTATTGCTTTTATCAGTTTCCATTCGCATAAACACTTCAAATCTCCCTAATGAGGTGGGAGATGTCCACGTGTACAGTGCTTACCTTCCACTTGTCAACGGAGCACCTATAAAACCCAACTATAGCTGCCTCCGTTTTCGCTCTATAAAACTTCTAAAGTGAAAGCACTGGCACAGTTATTAGACAGCTAGTTAAAGTGATTGACAGACCAAGTTACGATCCTACTGGAGGGCTAGCTATACTTCCCCATGAGCTCTGCTATTGGCTAGAGAGAACTAAAGTACCTGACCCAGTGCCAGAAGTGATAGCTTCCTCGCCCCGGAACTGATTGAAGAACTATAGGTAGTTTTGTACTTTCAGCTGTGTGCATTGAATCTTTAAAAGTTACCATTATTATCAATTTGCTCAGGTTTACTGACACCGGCACACGTATCGATACAACACAGAACAGTTAATGGTATCCCAATGACTGAAGGGGGGGGGTAATTATGCACATGCTCCAAAAGACTACTTCATCTTCATATAACAATTGCTTCATTACGTAGAACAGTGCCTTAGCCCAGCTTTAAATTACACAATAGACCAAAGCATCAACTTACTTTAAGTCACATTGCTGAAACACACACAAGGTCACTGGAGATATTTCCTCATGGTCCATTACGCAGATGAAGTGTAGAACATGCACTAGACATTTACACAACAAGTTACCACTTACTAATTAATCAATAGAAAGCACTCCAGTTGGGCAGCTATTTTCTGCAGAACAGTGGACTCTTGTTGGATAAAGGGGCAGGTGAGGTTCCGATCTGGCCCAGTCAGTCACACAGCTACTGACACACCCACACAGACACTAAGACACCCACTCACACACCCACACAGCTACTCACACACCAACCCACAAATCCACTCACACACCCTCAAAACTACTTACACCCACTCATTTCCCATACAGACATTCACACAGCCACTCACAGACCCATACAGCCACTCACACACCCCATACAGACACTCACACACCTACTCACAGACCAATACTACCACTCATGCACCCTGTACCCGACCCATACAGCTACTCAAACACCAACTCAGAGACCATACAACCTCTACCACACACCACAATACCAATCACACACACTTACAGCCACACACACACCCGCTCACCAACCTATACAACCACTCACACACCCACTCGCAAAGGTTACAGGTTACAGTTAGGAAATATATTTAAAAAGACCTTGGAAAGACACTTAAAAACAAAGGTTGCAGGGACATTATAATTTGAAAATAACTTGTAAAAGACATAGAAATTCACAAAAACAAAAACAAAGGTTACAGTGAAATTATAGTTAGGAAATAGAATTTTTTCAAAATATAGAAATTCACTGAAAAAAACAAAGGTTACAAGGACATTATAGTTAGGCTCAGATTCCACTTGTACAAAACCAGTGAAATTCAGCAGTTATAGTTACCGAAGCTAACTATAACTTACGCCCCCACAATATACTGCTTATGACCTCACATATTACATCACTCATGACATGGCCAGTGACATTACTGATGACATCACTGAAGACATCTCAAATGGCATCACTGATGACATCATCGACAGAACAACCCACACTTCCACTCACATACCCAAATAACCATAAACCTACTCACACAGTCACCTTCTCACCCATGCAGTCTCTGACACACCCGCGCACTCACCCATACATTCACACACACACACACACAGATACAAGCACTCACACACCCGCTTACTCACCCCATTAACTCACTTAACCAATACCTTCTGAAAAAACCACTCACTCACCCATACAGCCACTTACCCACCCAGTCACTCTTCCATACAGCCACTCACAAAGCCACTCATACAGCGACTCACATACCCACAAACTCACCCACCCACTCACTCAGCTATAGAGACAGTCACACAGCCACTCCCTCACCCATACAGCTACTCACTCACCCATTTATTCAGCCATTAAGCTACTCATACACACACTTATTCACCCATTTAGGCATTCACAGACCCACTTTTACACCCATAATGTAACTCGGATACAGTCAAACATTCATTCACGTAATATATGATAGAAATGCTATCACTTGTTATACTACCTTTGTATATATGTTTAGCACTCATTAACATTCAGAAAACACTCACAATCACTGGATGATGTAATCAGTGATGTCATTTGAGATGTCATGAGTGATGTCACTGACAAAGTCATGTAATATGTGAGGTCATAAGCAGTGCATTGTAGGGCATAGGTTATAGTTAGCTATAACTGCTGAATTTCACTGATTTAACTATAACATTCCTGTAGCATTTATTTTTTTCAGTGAAAAAAAATAAATATACATACATAATAGCATACATGGTCCCGTCATCCATCTATCCAGCCATCGATCAGTAGTGGAGGGAGGCACTGGGCTGTATTGTGACAAAGCTTGGGCCTAAGCAGGGGGGAGTGGCAGAAATCTTCCAGCTGTACATGGAACCCATGGCTCAAAGGGTGAGAGTGAATCCTGACAGAGGAGATGTTAAAAGCGGGCAGGATATAAATAAGATCTGCCTTTACGTGGAAGACGTTCTCCTGACAGTAACCAACCAGACCCACTCATGCCTGACGGTGCTTTGCGAATTGGACCTGTTTCGAAGCATTTCAGGCTTTAAAATAAATATTCAGAAAACTCAAATCCTGAATACCAATATCCCTCCCGGCACAAAAAGGAGATTCAGAATTTGGTTCCCTCTCCAATAGGCAACACATGATATCTAATACCTGGGCATCAAGATTGCAGCCTGCCATGACAAAAGATTGCAAATGAGTTATAGAAACCGTCTTTGGAGGGTCCAAAGAGGCACACAATGCTTGCAGTCGAGTGGCCTGTCTTGGACATGCAGACTGGCAGCACCCAAAATCTCCACACTTCCTAGAACCCTATTCTTAATGCAGGGAACACTCTCAAAATTACAGAAAAATATTGAGACCTTCTTCAGAGCAGCAAAAAAGCCAAGAGTGGCAGATTCATTCCCTATAGACAGCCAGAAGTTGGAGCAGAGCTTTCCAAACTGTGCGTCCCGACACAGTACTGTGTCGCCTGCAAGTGGTGGGTGTGTCGCAGGATGACACCATCGGTATTAAGGGGACGTAGCACATAACTGCTGCTGATTAAGAGGCATTCCTTTGAAAGAGTGTCTCGGAGTAAGCCGCAGCAGCGCGGACTCCGAGACACTCTGCTCTCGGAAAGCTGTGGTTTAAGGTCCCACAGGGCATGCATTCATCTCAATTTACAATAATTATTACAATACCCAAAAAAATGGGCTTTAATGCAAAAACCCTTTCTGAAACGTAATCAAGCTGAATGTAACGTGCTTTCACCCCTAAACATCTATGCAAGGGAAAATGATTATACCTCTGAACTATTGTATGGTACAATAAAGATGACATTTCTTCTAATGTTGTATCTTTAGAGCAGCTGTGTTAGTTCCAACGAAGAAAGCAAAAAATAAATGAGAAGTTTCTGCACATAACAAATAATAATAATAATAATAATATCCACATTTGTAAAGCGCACAATCACCCGTTAGGGTCTCTAGGCGCTGGGGGCCGTCGGGAAGATTAAGCAAGCTATTGCCCAGAGTCACATGGTGCTGGGCTAATCTGCCGCCGGTGCCGGGGATCGAACCGTGATCTCCAGATTCCGGAGTCAGTCGCCCTGGCCGCGGCGCCACACCTCTTCCACAAAATAGCACAGTATACAAAGGGGGCGGTTTAGTGGGTGGCGGGCGTGAACAGGACGTGAGAGTCCCTTCCACCCACTCCTATGTTCCACCTCCTTGATTTTAAGATGGCGGCTGGTGGCCTTCAGGATGACGTATCCTCTACCAGCCATGCCCTGGTGCCCTCGAAGTGGCCTCCCAATTTAAGCTGTGCAGGTCACCACCATTTTTGGTGGCGCGTCCTGCAGTGCAATCCCGAAAAGTATGCACACCATGGCTGTCCTGCACAGAATAACATTCAAATATTCCTGACATGCTGGAATAACCTCCTAGCATGCCAGGGAAATTTATGGTGTGCGTAAATGAAATGTACCCTTTGAGGGTGCATTTTCCTCACCTGCATTTGGTGTTGACAGTGAAACAGTGCTGCACGGACATGGTGGGCCCGCTGTCACTGAGGCTCTCATTGCACATACAAAGTACACAGTGAGAGAGGGAGGGAGACAGCGAGAGAAGGAGGGAGACAGCGAGAGAGAGAGGGAGACAGAGACAGACAGAGATAGAGACAGAGACAGAGACAGGGACAGACAGAGACAAATAGAGCCAGAGATAGGGACAAGGGCAGATAGACAGAGGAGGAGACAGACAGAGACGGAGAAAGAGACAGAGGGAGGGAGACAGGGACAGACGGAGACAGACAGACAGACAGAGGCAGAGACAGGGACAGGGACTGGCAGAGACTGAGACAGACAGAGAGGGAGAGGTAGATGGAGAGGGAGAGGAAGACAGAGAGAGAGAGAGGGAGACAGAGGGTGACAGAGGGAGGGAGAGGGAGGGAGAGAGAGAGAGAGAGAGGGAGACAGAGAGAGACAGAGAGGGAGGGAGACAGAGTAAGGGAGGCAGAGAGAGACAGTCCGGGGGAGACAGAGGGAAGGAAAAGGAGACAAACAGAGGGAGGGAGACAGAGAGAGAGGGAGACAGAGAGAGGTAGACAGAGGGAGGGAGACAGAGGGAGGGAGACAGACAAAGGGAGACAGAGGGAGAGAGGGAGGGAGACAGATAGAGGGAGCGAGACAGAGGAACAGAGACAGAGGGAGGGAGACAGAGGGATGGAAACAGAGGGATGGAAACAGAGGGAGACAGAGAGCAGGAGACAGAGGGCCACAGACAGAGGGCGACACACAGAGGGCGACAGACAGAGGGAGGGAGACAGACAGAGGGAGACAGAAAGAAGGAGACAGATGGAGGTAGACAGAAAGACGGAGACAGACGGAGACAGACAGAGGGAGACAGGGGGAGACAGAGGGAGGGAGACAGAGAGAGGGAGGCAGTTAGAAAGAGAGAGAGAGAGAAAGAGAGAGAGAGAGAGGGAGACAGACAGAGTGAGTGAGAACCCCCCGAACTCCCCTTAGGTGTTTCGGGCTCGCTACGCTACGCTTGCTCGCTACACTGCCTTACTGTGGAATCTCTGACAGAAAATCGACGGAAGGAATATCGACCTACAGCAACATCGACGCTGGAATATCGAAGGCAAGTATATCGACACCCTATCTACAACATGGTAAGTACAAAAATATTGAAACTAAAATATCGATGTTAAAAATATCGTAATTAAAAATATCGTTTTTTTTCTGTAAAAAAAACCCAGTAAAATAAAGTAAATAATACTTATAAATAAATTAAACATATTTAAACATATTTTATAATGTTTACAATTAATAATACATATGTAATAATAAAACTTTAATTAAAATTAAACATACAATACATAATATATACTTACTTAGTAATAATATTTATTAATTATTTTAATTAATTAAAAATTATTAACAAATACTATAAATTACAAATACATCTACACACATAAAATAATAACATCAATAAAAATAATTTATTATATTTAATAAATAAAAACAATTAAATATACTTTCAATATTTTAAAAGTTAATTAAATACAACATTATCTAAAATAATACAAAAAATATTACATACATAAATAAATAAAAATACTATTTAAAGTCCCCAAAAAACTACACTAATGAAAACATTGGATAGCGTAGAATGTAAAATTACTATTCCCACTCCAGAAAATTAAACAGTAGGGAAAGCGTTAAATAGCATAGGGGTAAAAATTACTAATCCCACTCCAGAGGGTGCAACAGTAGGGAAAGCGTTGAATAGCGTAGGGGTAAAAATGACTATTCCAACTCCAGAGGGTGTAACCGTAGAGAAAGCGTTGGATAGCGTAGGGGTAAAAATTACTATTCCCACTCCAGAGAGTGCAACAGTAGGGAAAGCGTTGGATAGCGTAAGGGTAAAAATTACTATTCCCACTCCAGAGAGTGCAACAGTAGGGAAAGCGTTGGATAGCGTAAGGGTAAAAATTACTATTCCAACTCCAGAGGGTGCAACAGTAGGGAAAGCGTTGGATAGCGTAGGGGGGGAAATTACTATTCCCACTCCAGAGAGTGCAACATTGGCGAAAGCGTTGGATAGCGGTTGGGTAATATTACTATTCCCACTCCAGTGAGTGCAACAGTAGGGAAAGCGTTGGATAGCGTATGGGTAAAAATTACTATTCCAACTCCAAAGGGTGCAACAGTAGGGAAAGCGTTGGATAGCGTAGGGTGAAAAATTACTATTCCCACTCCAGAGAGTGCAACAGTAGGGAAAACATTGGATAGCGGGTGGGTAAAAATTATTATTCCCACTCCAGTGAGTGCAACAGTAGGGAAAGCGTTGGATAGCGTAAGGGTAAAAATTATTATTCCAACTCCAGAGGGTACAACAGTAGGGAAAGCGTTGGTTAGCGTAAGGGTAAAAATTACTATACCAACTCCATAGGATGCAACAGTAGGGAAAGCATTGGATAGTGTAGGGGGGAAAATTACTATTCCCACTCCAGAGAGTGCAACAGTAGGGAAAATGTTGGATAGCGGGTGGGTAAAAATTACTATTCCCACTCCAGTGAGTGCAACAGTAGGGAAAACGTTGGATAGCGTAAGGGTAAAAATTACTATTCCAGCTCCAGAGGGTGTAACAGTAGAGAAAGCGTTGGATAGCGTAGGGGTAAAAATTACTATTCCAACTCCAGAGGGTGCAACAGTAGGGAAAGCGTTGGATGGCGTAGGGGTAAAAATTACTATTCCAACTCCAGAGGGTGCAACAGTAGGGAAAGCGTTGGATAGCGTAGGGGTAAAAATTACTATTCCAACTCCAGAGGGTGTAACAGTAGAGAAAGCGTTAGATAGCGTAGGGGTAAAAATTACTATTCAAACTCCAGAGGGTGAACAGTAGGGTAAGTGTTGGATAGCATAGAGGTAAAAATTACTATTCCAACTCCAGAGGGTGCAACAGTAGGGAAAGCGTTTGGTAGCGTAGAATTTAAATTTAACATACTTATAAATAAATTGTATAATTAAAATAATGTATAATTACATTTTTAAATACACCTACATCAATAACAAACAATTAATAATTATTACAAGCAATTACATTTGAATAATTAATTAACAATACATTAACAACAAATACCAATACATATTAATTATTAAATATTACTCACCAAATAATAAATATCAAAGAATAAAGTATGTTTCATAACAAAAAAATATTATTTAATATTAATTCACAATTAAAAATTATTAAACAATATACAAAATAATACTTTTTTATAAAACATTGATTACCAATTTATTAAAATATTTTCAAATTAATAAGAAATAATTACCAATTAAAAATATTAATTGCCAATTAACACAATTATTTACCTATTAAAAAATTATTTACCAAGTAAAAAATGATTTCCCAATTACAAACATGAATTACCACTTTAAAAAATGAGTTAACAATTAAAAACATTAATTACCAATTAAATAAATACATTATCAATTAATATAATTAATTGCCAATTAACAATTAATTAAAAATACATTAATTATCCATAACAACAAAATGTATAAATCATTAATTAATTATAATTAAATTACTTCCCACCCAATCCCCCTATAAACCCACAACCTGCTACAGAAATAGAAACAAAAATGAATTAAAATTAATTTATAATTCCTAAAAAGTAATAATTAATTTAGTATATTTAAATTACTTCCCACCCTATTCCCCTATAAACCCACAACCCGCTCCGGTACTAAAACATAACATTTACTTAAAATAACATTAATTACCAATTAAATAAAGGATCTATCAATTAAAATAATTAATTGCCAATTAATAATTAATTAAAAATTCAATAATTATCCATAACAAAAAAAATCATTAATTAATTACAATTAAATTACTTCCCACCCAATTCCCCTATAAACCCACAACCCGCTACAGCAATAAAAAAATTAATTATTTAAAATTAATTTATACTTCCTAAAAATGTATAATTATTTTAGTATATTTAAATTACTTCCCACCCTATTCCCCTATAAACCCACAATCCGCTCTGGTACTAAAACATAAAATTTACTTAAAAATAACATTATTAATATATAAAAATAATACACATATAATTTAAAAAAAATTAAAATACTTAACAAAAACATATTACACATACATAATTAAAAACATAAAAATAATACAAATATCGATATTAGTAACATCGAAATTAGTTACATCGATATATATGCTATCGATATAAATAAATTAGATATTACTTACCTTAGGGTCGATATTCTGTCCAACGATATTCTTGACATCGAAATTCTGTATCTTCGATATTTCCAACACGATATTTTTGTATGTCGAGATTTCAAACTAGATATTTGGACTGTGCACCCTTACTGTGTCCCAAATTAATGTATCTCCAAAAAGTGTGTCCCCAACATGAAAAGTTTGGAAAGCTGTGAGTTGGAGGATGGAGACCAGAATCTGACCATTACGCGCATCCCAGATAAGATAGTTCATAGAATGGAACGGTCTGAGAAATATTGGTTCTTCACTGACCAAATAATGGTTGGCTGTCACATCTGGAAGATCCACTGGCTACCTATGAATCACAGAACATGGGGTCTGTACCGCTCCCAGTTCCCAGAACTTTTTTGGATTCTTGGTATAAAGTGGCCACCATGATGATTTGCTCCTTTATTACTCCATTCATTAACAATCTTGAATTTTCACTTCAGTACTAACTGCTGGATCATACCATAGATGGCAATTAGGAAGAGAACAGGGGACTCCTATGACCATCAGTGGCTCAAACCATTTGAACAGATTACATCTGATTATGCTAAAAATATTTCTTAGTTTTTTGTTAGTTTCGGTTAGTCACTAAAGGATCCTGGACTTTAAATACCCCTATTACTCTGGGAGTCAATTCAAATATTGAAAGGTATGGGCTCACACACACCCCCGGTGTCATGCTTCATCATTGTTCAGCCTTGCTCGCCAGAAAGAATTCTAGCGCGAGCTGGATCACCTGTTAGTTTCCAGGGAGCCCAAATGGATGAGGGGTTAGGATCCAAAGACAAATCACAGATCATGGGAACACCCAAACAGGAAGTACCTACTAATTTATTTTAGGATGTGACAAGATGATTAAAAGAAAAGGTGATGTCTAGGAGTCATGTTTACTCCTACATCTGTAGGTCGACTCAGCCAATGCTTAGTCCATGTTCCGCAGCTTTCTTCAGGACCGAGGATCCCTACTCTCTATCTGATACTTTATACACACATGTACCATGCATCAAGCATACACACAAAATACCCAATGGTAATTGTTTGCATATTCTGTATATATATAGAGGCACTTCTTCAGCGTTTCTTATTTGAGGCCCTGTAGCAACATATACATTTTAAAAAACAATAAATCAAACAACAAACAGAAATTAACACAAAATAAAATCTTAGGGGACAATGTCTGGAAATAGGGTGATGTTCAATCAGATGAGTAACAGAGTCAAATTTAGGTTATTTGAAGCCAAGGAATAAATTGTTCAGTCCCTCTATGGGGTCGATTCCGATCCGGTAAAATAATCCGGCGTACGAATCGTATCCGGAGCCGTTTCCGTACGACTCGTACAGACGCTGTACGACCGGACGATTCCGATCCCGATCGGCCGACCCGTACGCGATTCGTACGGTACACGTCGATTCGTACGGAAAAGCGCACGATCACCTACACACCGTACGGCGCGTACCCCCCATGATCGCAGGGGTACGCGGCGTACCCCTGTGGTCATGCGGGGTACGTGCCGTACACCCAGCGTACATGGGGTAAGTGCCGTACACCCACTGTACATGGGGTACGGTGCGTACCCCATGTACGCTGGGTGTACGGCACGTACCCCGCATGACCACAGGGGTACGCCGCGTACCCCTGCGATCATGGGGGGTACGTGCCGTACCCGGGGGGGGGCGTTCCGTACCTGTTTCGGCGCGAACTCTGCGTTTACGACTGTTTTCGGCTCCCGTAGGAAAAGGGTCGTACGGCGCGTACCCGACACGAATCGTACTTGCTGGGTCATAAAAACGTGCCGCGATGTCGCGTACAGCGGGTTCCGAGTGAGATTCGAACGGAGATTTGAGTCGTACGGAGTCCTGTACGACTCGTACGGAGTTCGGCACCTAGTACGGATCGTACTTCATCGTACGTACGGGACGTCTACGGATACGATTCGTACGGGGAAAAAACTCTCCGTACGACCATTCGGAGCGCATTTTACCGGATCGGAATCGACACCTATGTGTGTCGTAAAGCAATATACCCAGCATTGCTCCTTGCTGAGCAATTTTTGAAGTATATTGCCCCTGTTGGGTGCATGTACCTTCTCCAACACTACCTATCTGATCTCTACTTCATTATGTTTGTTCTCCAGAAAGTGGGTTGTCATTTTTGTGGCACCCTTCTTACACCTGCTATTACTCCTGTGTTCATTAATTCTGATACAAACTTTTCGTGAATTCATACCCTTATACCTAAGGCCACAAGGGCAGGTGATCATTTACATCACGTTCTCTGTGTAACAATTTGTATGGGATTTATGATCCAGAAGTGGCCAGAACCAATATCAATCACCTTATGTGTTTTAGTGGATTTACACACTAAGCATCTCCTGTAGGGATAATGGCCTGTAGGTGGAAGGAGACCCCAAGGATTAATGTGCTGGAATTGGACTTTGTTTACATAGCTTAGTGTGGGCCAATTTGTCCCTAATACTGTTGCCCCTTTCAAAAGAAAATAGAGGGGGGCATTTATGACTTATACTGCCTAGAGTTCTCCAGTTTTTATGATAATATTTTTAACTTTGTTGGAGAAAATAGGCTAAGTAGTTACACATGTGAGTCTGTCTGTTGTATTTTTTGGAATGGGTTCCAGTAGGGCATCTCTGTTGTTATTAAGTGAACACTTTCTTGAGGATTCTTTGAGGGTATAGTCTATTAGCAAGTTTGTAAGTCAACACGTCTGCCTGTTCATTAAAGGTTGACAATTCAGAACAATTATGTCTGATACTTAAAGATGAGGTTCTCCCTTAGTCCCCCTGGGTGGAAACTCTCAAAATGATAAAGACCATTTTTATCTGTTTCCTCAAATACTTTGGTTAAGAACTGGTTATCCTTCATTACAATAGTAAGATCACGGAATGTGACATTCTTAACCTTAGTAGTGTGAGTAAAATGGAGGAAGGGGTCAATGGGATTCACCCATGTTGTACATTTCAGGGCAGAAGTTTCACCTCCCTTCCAAATGATAAGAACTTCATCTATATATCTAAGTCAAATTAAGATTTAGTTTTTGAATGGATTCATAGGGGAATAGATGTAGTCACTCTCGAACTGGTGTACATATAGGCAGGCCAAACTAGGAGCAAGTGTACTGTCCATAGCAGTCCCTTGTATTTAGTGGTAGATAGTGTCATTGTATTCAAGGACATTCTCTGTTAAAGCCACTCTTGCACATTCCATTATAAATTCAATAGGGGTTATACTGTTTATTCCTGTTGACCTTGGTACAGCTTCTATCACCTCTATTGTACGCTCCTGGGGGATGCTGGGATACTGGTGTAAAGAGCTTCAATGTTCATTGTAATTAGAAGTGTGCTGGTATTGTCAATGTTTAAGTCTCTGAGGAGGAACAAGACATCTTTGGTGTCCTTCAGGTATGATGGAATGGATAAATGAATGAATGATATTTTTGCATACTTACTTAAAATCATTGCAATCGCCAAAATTGTGACTGAGTAATTCATCCTCAATTTGTTAACATGGGCTCTATGTCTTGGCCTGAGTGATTCTAATGTGGTGCATCCCCAACTTAGTAAACAATAACTATATGACAGAGCAGCATTATATTTGTTTATTTTGGGGGGAGGCCATACAGCATCGACCGATTATGTCGTAAAAGACCGAGCTCTCCCCTTTGAGGTATGATGGCATTTTTAGACCAATGGTAGGATAAACCACTCACCAAATTGTGAAAGGGTTTCTAAAATTGAGCCAATCCTGGACACAATAGGTATTCCTGGGAGTGGGAACCTATTTTTGTGTATTTTGAGAATACTAAATTGTGCTAAACGAGGTTCTTCTTATGTAACCAGGAATTCACCCTCATGTTTTGTGATCCACCCTGAGGCTAATGCTTCTTCTGTAATGTTACTGATCAGATTCTTCAATCTTACAGTGGGGTCAAGTTATAAGAATTTCTTGGCTGTTTCAATCAGATAGAAGATGGATGTATTCAGCATCATACAGATAGAAGATGGATGTATTCAGCGTCATACATTTCTTTGGCCATCACTATGATTGCCCCTCCCTTATTGGCAGGTTTTATTATGATTGCCTGGTTCTCTTTTAGTTCATTCAAAGCATTTTGTTATTTCTTCGAGAGGTTATTAAAATTTGCTCCTCTACCCGTATCAATAGACTCTATTTCTTGGGTAACTGCATTCTCGAATGTAAGTAACTGTATGGGTATAGAGGAGGGTGGTTGTTGAAAGGTGGATTTCGTCCTTAATTCGGTGTTTATGTCAATGTCAGTACCCATTGCATCCATGTTAGTTTGGAAAAAAGCTTTCAACCGGATTTTTCTGAAGAAATGCAATACCTCGAACTTATCATGTAAGGGGGGTGGGTACAAACCTATTGTATACGCCTAGATAAATCTCAGTCAGGAAGGATGTGCCGGGATTAACCACTAAGGGGCAGATTACATTGTCGGTGGGTCCGACACTGACGGCACATTGGTGTCGTACCCAC
This sequence comes from Lissotriton helveticus, assembly GCF_964261635.1. Taxonomy (NCBI): domain Eukaryota; kingdom Metazoa; phylum Chordata; class Amphibia; order Caudata; family Salamandridae; genus Lissotriton; species Lissotriton helveticus. The sequence goes on from NC_136072.1 coordinate 161,226,244, forward strand.
CGACATCTAACACTGCAGTCCGCCCATCACATTAGGATGCGATAGGCAGAGGGACCATCCACAGCGTTTCTGACGGGCTCAAGGATCCCGTCGGTGCATTGGAAAACACCATAATCCCTTGAATGACGGTGGAGCCAGGCTCGGCTCCACTGTCGGATTATGATGGCACTTTCCAACAGCCTTTTCATGTCAGGATTTCCAACATGAAAAGGATGTCAGAGAGTGTCTTTGAGGGCCCCTAGCAGGGTCCCCTGGCCATCCGCTACCGGGCCTGTGCCCCCCCTAGACATCCCTGCACCGTGTGACAGGCACCCTGAGGTGCCGGCCACATGGTGCAGGGATGTTTACAAACATCCATTTGTCAATGGAAGCTTGTGCTGTGGGCCTTTTATGCCCACCGCACAAGCTTACATTAACAAATGGATGTTTGCGACTGCGGTCGCATCATAATACTGTGATCAGAACCGCCCGACATAGTAATTAGGCCCATAGTTCTCGGTTTGCTAGTGCTTGGCTGGTTGTGCATCCCTTTGCTGCGTGTCACAATGTGTGACTCATCTGTTCATTGCACCCTGTTGTTGTCTTTATGTTTTACTTTTCCCTTTCCACTGCCTCTCCCATTTGCACTGCAATTGGTCTCACAACTGCGAGTTTTGGAGCTATTGGTATTGTAAATGGTATTGTAAATGACAATGCCTTTGCCTGTACAAACCAAAACATGAATAAAAGGCATTGTCATTTACATCCACGAGCATCAGACATCCACAACCGTCAGGCATCCACAAGCATCAGGCATCCACATGTCCAGCCCTTCTCTGCTCCACTCAAGCCTCCTCTCTCTGTCCAGCCCTTCTCTGCTCCACCCAAACCTCCGCTCTCTGTCCAGCCCTTCTCTATTTCACCCAAGCCTCCTCTGTCCAGCCCTTCTCTGCTCCACCCAAACCTCCGCTCTCTGTCCAGCCCTTCTCTATTTCACCCAAGCCTCCTCTGTCCAGCCTTTCTCTGCTCCACCCAAGCCTCCCCTCTCTGTCCAGCCCTTCTCTGCTCCACCCAAGCCTCCTGTGTCCAGCCCTTCTCTGCTCCACCCAAGCCTCCTCCTCTGTCCAGCCCTTCTCTGCTCCACCCAAGCCTCCTCTGTCCAGCCCTTCTCTGCTCCACCCAAGCCTCTCTGTCCAGCCCTTCTCTGCTCCACCCAAGCCTCCTCTCTTTGTCCAGCCCTTCTCTGCTCCACCCAAGCCTCCTCTCTCTGTCCAGCCCTTCTCTCCTCCACCCAAGCCTCATCTCTGTCCAGCCCTTCTCTGCTCCACCCAAGCCTCCTCTCTTTGTCCAGCCCTTCTGTGCTCCACCCAAGCCTCCTCTCTCTGTCCAGCCCTTCTCTCCTTCACCCAAGCCTCCTCTCTGTCCAGCCCTTCTCTGCTCCACCCAAGCCTCCTCTCTCTGTCCAGCCCTTTTCTGCTCCACCCAAGCCTCCTCTCTGTACAGCCCTTCCTTGCTCCACCCAAGCCTCCTCTCTCTGCCCAGCCCTTTTCTGCTCCACCCAAGCATCCTCTCTCTATCCAGCCCTTCTTTGCTCCACCCGCCTCCTCTCTCTGTCCAGCCCTTCTCTGCTCCACCCAAGCCTCTCTCTGCCCAGCCCTTCTTTGCTCCACCCATGCCTCCTCTATTTGTCCAGCCCTTCTCTGCTCCACCCAAGCCTCCTCTCTCTGTCCAGCCCTTCTCTCCTCCACCCAAGCCTCCTCTCTCTGTCCAGCCCTTCTATCATCCACCCAAGCCTCCTCTCTGTCCAGCCCTTCTCTGCTCCACCCAAGCCTCCTCTCTCTGTCCAGCCCTTTTCTGCTCCACCCAAGCCTCCTCTCTCTGTCCAGCCCTTCCCTGCTCCACCCAAGCCTCCTCTCTCTGCCCAGCCCTTCTCTGCTCCACCCAAGCATCCTCTCTGTCCAGCCCTTCTCTGCTCCACCCAAGCCTCCTCTCTCTGTCCAGCCCTTCTCTGCTCCACCCAAGCCTCCTCTCTCTGTCCAGCCATTCACTGCTCCACCCAAGCCTCCTCTCTGTCCAGCCCTTCTGTTCCACCCCAGCTTCCCCTCTCTGCCAGACCCTCTCTGCCTTGCTCCTCTCTGGCCTGCCCCTCGGTTCAGCTCTTTTGCTGTTCTACCCCTGCTGCCTCTCTCTGCCCAGACCCTCCCTGCCCTTCTCCGCTCTGTCCTGCTCCGCTCTGCCCTCCCTGTACTGCTCCTCAATGCCCATCCCCTCTCTGCCACACCCCTCTCTGCCCCTCTCCCTCCTGCCCCTTCTGTGTTCTGCAGACAGTGCTCTCCAAGGCTGCACCTGGACACTCAGGCCCTTATAGTCAGGCGATGGATTCACAAGGGAGGTATCAAGGCGGCTGTGTGAACTGAGGTGTTCGGAGACAGCACCCCCCTTCTTTTTTTACCGTTCCCTCTTTCCTTCCTCGCACTGTTGGTCCTCCGAGGCCAAGCCACCTTGGTTTTTCAGCCTTCGGCCCTGTGGCTGCTACAAACAGTGTCTCCTTGTCGCCTCCTCCTCACAAGCGGGGCAGTGGGGGTCCCATTAATGTCCACAGGCTCCTCCGACTGGGGTGGGGGGCACTACCTCCTGCCCCCACCACTGCCCGCACCAAAGAGCACCCAGACTGCAAACAGTGTCTTCTGCTTGGCACCTCCTCCTTACAGGGGGGGGGGGGCTGTGGGGGTCTCATTAATGTCTACAGGCTCCTCCGAAGGGTGATGTACCTGGAAGAAATAGGGGGTGGGGGGGCGGGGGACACCACAACTGTCCACAGCAAAGAGCACCCAGACTGCAAACAGTGTCCCCTCTGCACCTTCTCCTCAGATGCGAATCCCCAAGTATATCACAGGCGCTCTCTAAACAGAAGGCGGGAGCTCTGCAGTTTTCACTTTCTTTACACATGCATCATTCATTACAATGTATTAGTTTGATTTATACTTTCTTTCCGAGTAAAGAAAGAAAATCTGCATTTCTTGCACGTTGGAATAAATATATACCGATTATAACAAGTTACGTGTGCTCCGAGCTGGGAGGGGGTGGGGGGCGAGGAGGTGTGCTCCGAGGAGAGTAGGGGGCTCAATCAAGGAGAGGCTGCCTGTGCAAAACAGTGTCTGCCGGGATCCCTCTGCCCTCCCAGTGACCCCGTGTGCCTCTGTGCTCGGTGCCTGCTTCACAGCTGACGTGAAGAATGTTCTTATCTGCTTGTTAAATAAACAAACAGATAAGAATAGTCTTTACGCCAGCCACAAAGCAGGCTACCTTGTCTGGAGGAGCAGTACAAAAAGCAGACAGGGTGGCACCCAAAACCCCTCTTTTCCAATGGGAAGCCAGAGTTTACCATCAATGCTGACGCTACCCAATGGAAAAGAGGGGCGGGGCTTACAATACCCTTTTTAGAACAATATCTCTCGCAGAGGCGTGGCAGCAGCTTCGCTGCTCCGCCCACGCCTCTGCGAGACCTAAAAAGGAGATCTCATTTGGGGGATAGGGAATCACAGTGTAAATTGTTGGTAATGGTAAGGCCAGAAACCAAGGGGGTATCCATGTTGGGGAGGCATGTGAGGAAATTATGGTTGGTAATTCTCCTTATAGCTCTCATCACTGCTAATGTTGCGAAAATCTGTACTGACAGTTCTGTGGTGTCAATCTCTGTCTAGTATTTTTTTTTGTATTTGGGAATTATTTTATGTTGTTCTTGTGTAATAGGGTGTCCCTTCACAAAACACATTTTTTTAACAAAGGAGAAATAGGGAACAGGGGGGATTTATTTCGTAGTTCTAAGATGGTTGCCTCTTCGAATACAAATTCTACTGAGAGTGCCTATGTTCAATCTATAACCGACCCAGTACTATGGGTGGGAAGGGGAGAGGAGTTGGCCTAACGGCTAAGGCGCTCGACCTTGGACCTGGGGATCTGGGTTCGAGTCTCGGTAACGACGCCAAACCTCCTGTGATTCTGGGCAATTCACTTAATCTCCCCGTGCCTAAAAATGAAAGTGTGTGTTCTCATGTAAAAACGTAACTTGTGCTATGTAAAGCGCTCTGATACCTGATTCGGTTCGGGTCTAGTTCGCGCTATATAAAACTCTACCAACTACCAAAAAAAAAAAAAAAGGGAAAACCCCTTTTTATTTATAGCCTCACTCACTCTAAAAGTGACATGCTTCATCATTGGGCTAACCCCAATTTCTAAAGGTCCGGGTGGGCTCAACCGTATTTCAGGGAGCAATTATAATAAGGGTTTATGGGGGCGTAACTTTAAAGATAAAATTCCACACCCACTCCAAATGTATCCTTTATTCGTGGAGTGGGAGGCAAGAGTAAAAACACTATGGTAGTGTATTCTGGATGCGATGGTCCTATGACCCTAAACTAAACACCAACATGTTTTCAGCCCTCTCTAATAGCCTAAAAATTGGTCCTGGGCTTTCATCAGGGTGGGATGCGAAGAGGTCACTTCCCTCAAAGACGTGAGTGCACTGTGATGCCCAATTTGCATAAGACACATTAAATAGTCTTGTAGATACAAGTCTAATACTTGCCGCTGGTTCTTAGAGGAATTGCCTCATATTGATTGGGCAATGTGCCCAGCTCGGGCACAAGCAGGGGAGCAGAGGATCAAGTAGGTTGTAGCGGGGATGGACCTTTGATGAATGTGTGACTACAAGGCCTCCCCCTCATACCCCTTATGGAGCTGATGCTCTAACAATGTGGGGTAATTGCTCTTAAGAACAAGCACCCTGCGAGTGCCTGGCACACGGTGCAGGGATGTTTCTAAACATGCCTTTTTGCATTAGGTTTGTGCTGCTGCGCTTTTCCGTCCTGCAGCACAAGCCTCAATTTAAAAATTCATGTCTAGGCGGTCGGATCGTAATTCTGAGGTCAGGACCGCTGCCTACGTGTTAGGTGGTCCCGATCCCAAAACAGAGGTGGCCGTACACGTAATCAGCCCCAATGTTAGCTAGTCAGCAAAGATTAAAATGTATAATGAGTGAGCCAAAAGAAATTAACATCTAAAGTTGCCGAGGAAAATCCACACTGACACATGTTTTTTTAAATGTCTTAAGGATTTTCTGTTTTATTTACATTTTAGAAAATAATTCTGTTGACCAATAATCATGATGGTGCTTCACATGATCTTCTGAAGGATGCTGTTGATTTCAAGAGATCTTTCTATACACATTGTGAGGGGCCTGATCTAAAATACAAACAAGAAATCATTATGAAGATCATAAGCATTCTTCAGCTCTTACATACAAATAAACATCAAGTCAGACATTTAAAAGATCACTCTAAAATAATATACAAAACATATATGGATTGACAAGATCACAAAACAACCTTGAGTTAAACATTAAAATACCTAATACAATAGTTTCCCAACATGGATACCCACATAGAATGAAATACCGTTGCTTAGGGAGAGAATCTTGGAGTCATTTTCTGAGTTTAATTTGCAACGAATTACATTTAGTTCAGCACTCCTGATGTTGACTGCAAAAAGTTAAATATTTTAACATACAGAGAGAAGGCCAAGAGGCAAAGTGGGTAGACAAGGACAAAGAAAAGCTGAAATAAGGGTCTCAACTGGTTGGAAAATGACAAAGTGACATATTTAAGAGTATGTTCATAGAATGGTTAACGAATAAAATCCAGATTGAACTTTCAAAACTAAAGCTCGAAATAGAGCGGAAAAAAATTGCCCAAAACAGAATGCACCCAAGAAACGTGGGACTCTTAAGGAGATACGTGGAACATCTCTGCTACAGAGCAGTGCTTGGTTGCTGGCTGGGTACAGATCAGGTGCTGGAGGCCTGGGGCCATAGCACATACAGAAAAAACTGGGAGAACCATGTTAGGACTCAGGGACTGATTTATAGATTTGCGAACAAGGTACTCCGTCACAAACAAACTTGAGTACCATGCCTGTCAAGATGATGGCCGCCACTCTACTTGTGTCAGGAGGATTGTCACCTTTCCATGCACATGCATCAATGTAGCTTCTGCAATTCCTTAATTGGGATTATTAAGGAATCGCAATTAAGGAATTGCAAACGCCTATGCATGTAGGAATCGCTATACAATTAGCAATTCCCAAACATTCCTTAATTGCGACTCACAAATTGAGAGTCGCAATTAAGGAATGCCCTCCCATTCATTTTTATTGGCCTACAGGCCCATAGGAATGAATGGGAGATTGCATGCGCAATTGAGAGTACCAATAGGTACTCGCAAATTGCATATGCAACTTCAAGGGTGCAAGGTTGTCAAAAGGACACCCTGTTGCACCCCCTGAAATTGATCTGTGCACACATGTTGTGCACACACATGCCCCAAGGGCATGTGTGTGTGTGTAACCTACAACTTTGAAAAATGCACTTTAGTGCATTTTTCAAAGTTTTTGCAAATTACCATAAAGTACAAATTGATGGTAATTTTTGCCCTCTATTAGCAAAATTGCAATTTGCGATTCAATCATGCATTGCATTTAAGGAATCGCAATTTGCAATTCCTTAAATTCAATTGCAATCTAAGAAATCTCAATAATTTGCTATTTCTTAAATTGCGAGGGGCTGACAGGTTGATGCATCGCAGAAGACCTTTTGCAGGCGTAAACGGACGATTTTTGCGAATCGCACCGTTTGCGCTCGAAAAAATGGTTGATGCATGTGCCTGTATGTATTTTATTGAAGTGAAACCAAAGGGAGATGCAGTTTAGTAATCGGAATGAGTGATACAGGCTAGAGAAAACAGTACATATGCAAGAGATATAAAGGAGCATTCGAAGACAGATATTTTTTTACTTTGAAAAGAACTCCCATGACAGCGGTTCCTGTCAAGGTACAGAGATCATATCTGGAGCCAGTGCTGATCTCTTAATTATGTGGACAGTAGTCCATCGGGGTGGCAGGTAACAATGCCCTCCGCCACCCTGACGGATGGAGCACCGTCTGTCAAACTCCAGTTCTGGCACAGTTTTGGGCTAACTGGTTTCTTAAGAAATAAAAGAGCTTGGCCAGTTCTATTTTACCACCATAGACCATGGTAAATGGTTGATGGTAGCATGAACTATCAAAGCATTTTCTGCTTAGCATTAGAAATGTATTTGCATTGGTTGACTATCTAAAGTAAACAACAGAACATAACACAGTAATACACATACAAGCATATAACACAATTAAATGGTACTAGGGCACATCACAGCAATGATGTCAAAAAAGAATGTAACAAAACTACTGCAGTACTGTATAACATAATACAACCACATTGCTGTAATGCAGAAGAAACCCAGCAGCACAAAAACATACAGGACATCATCACCACAACTAAGTGCCACACAAGAAATATGCACATCTTTCTTGCAAGCATTACCACTTCCAGAATCCTGTTTTCGTAATAGGGTGGTAGAAAGTATTTGGAGCAAGCACTGCCTTCACTTAGCACAATGACATACAATTCTTAATTTGAGCCAGTGACTGCAGGTGGTTCTCCGGAACTGATTTTTGGGACATGGACTTATTTTTCCTCACCAGACTTTGACCTACAAAACATAATGAGAAATACAGAAGGGGGAAAGAAGGATGAAGATAAAGACTGACAAACTGTGATAAAGGGAGAAGGCAAGAGCCTGTAAGAGTTAGATAAGGGGGACAGGGAGTGTCTAGTGCTAAATTGAAGAGGTCGGAGGTGGAATCAAGATTATGCAGTCCAGGTCCGGCTTTAGGGCAGTGCAACTGGTGCGGCCGCACTGGATGATGACCTGTGGAGGGGGGCGCTGACCTCTGGGGGTGTGTGTTGGGTTTAGCAATAACTTATGATTGGAGCAATGAGGGGCACTTTTGCCCGGTGGTAGTAAGAGAATCCGAGGAGGAGTTCATGGGGCTGAGGGCACCAAAAATGATTGTCGCACCGGGCTCCACCAGCGCTAAAGCCGGCCCTGATGCAGCCTCAGCGTTCGGCACACTAACATTTATTAGCATCAGCCATGAGCTTCTGAACGAGACTTTGGGCTCCTGCACTTATTCTTTTCCAAATTAGAGACTGGGGAGTTTAATAGCGCCTGTCAAACATGTTTTGTGATCCGGTCTCTGGATGCAATCCAACAACCCAAGTAAAGATGCAGGGAGGGGAATGCAACTTTAGGTAGCGGAGAGCAAGTCAGCAAGTAATTGGGAGAGCCAAATTTGTTCCGAGCAAGGAGTCTGTTGTGGCCCTAAGAGCCAATGGCGTCGCCGAACTGAGCAGGTCAAAGAGGAAAACATAAAATCATAACTCATTGCAATTATCATTTTATTTTTTCCCCTTGCTCAGCTGGGTAGGGACTGGGTTGCTCTACTCACAGATCACAGAACAGGGCTGGGGATGAGTGATATGCCCACTCCAAGTGCGCAGGACACTTTGGCCACCCATTTCAGGCCGGTCAACAGTCATGCGCACTTTGCATGTTCTCAATGCAGGCTGCATCACAGCCTGCATGGAGAACATGCCCAGCATCCCATTCTTTGGCTGAGCGCCTGCTCACGGGAGGCTGGGAGCCAGTTGCAGAAAGCTGACCGGGTTAGAAGGTCTACTTGTTCAGTGAGCTGCACTTGTAGGAAGTTCCATTGCCGTCTAGTTTGCTTTTTGCTTGAATTTCCTGAGTGCCCAGGGTCTGATGAGTGCTCCAGTGTAAGTTGGGATGTTTGCACCAGAAGTACACTGTCAAACCTTAAGAGAAGCCTAGAGGTAAGAAGGGCCAATCTTGCTTAGTCAATACTTATTTGCTTTGCCAATGCTGTTGTTTACTGTTTTCACAGATAGCCTTACGATTAGTCATTATTGAGTAATTGTTGATTTCTACTGCTGTCATAAGCATGGAAAGAGTTATACTCAAGCTCTTTCAAAGGAAAAAAGTTCCCAAAACGAATCAGCTTTTTTTTGCAAAATGCTTAAATATTAACATTCTGCTGGTGCCTGCTGCTACCCAATATGGCTTGTGATTTTATTTATCCCAATACGTTTTATCTTCTTCTCCCAGGAACAACTCATGAATCTAAAATCTTACCTCGGAAGTCATTTTCTCGAACTTTGCGAGCTCTAGGTCTGTACTATCCTTCCATCTATTTTCTGGTAGTTTCACAGTCTTCTGTATTTTGAAAAAAAATTATGAAAATGACCGAGATATACATAGAGTCTCTGCAAGCAGCTAACCTTCTTCTATGTTGAGCCTTTGCATCTTATGGCTACAACATAGATACTAAGATACAGATGCAAACTAAATAGAAGTATTTGTGAAACAAGGGTCATAGCTCATCAATGTACAATAAGATAGAATGGTTTAGTTGTACCTACGTCGGTACAGCCTAATGATCTGTTAACAATATTACTTTTCCACCATCTTGGAATGCAAAACTCCCAAAAATAAGATCCCAAAAAGGATACTTTGTTTGTACCATCAAGAATATAATGCACTTGCATGCATGCACTCGATTCACTCCTATATCATGCTCTAACATAAACAATGTACTGGTGCACAAAAGAAGGTATCAACATCACAACTGTTTGAAAGCAGTATGGTAACAGGAAATGCGCTCACATGCAAGTACATTATGTGCTTGAATGCACACAGCAGTTAATAGTGGGACACATATGACGCGAAACATTGTGAGTTGCAAATAAAGTAATTATCATTATTATGATAAAAAACTTTCACAATTCAAAAAAGTGTATTTCTTTAACAGGTGAAGCGTTTTATTTTAGAACATATTGGTATGTCACTGCATTGGGCTGTAGTAATTAGATGTGATATTTTCTAAAGCCAGCTTAGAAACATTCCTGCCCCTTCCCCCACCGTCCTGACGACCATAGCATTGGAACCCAAAGGCAAAGCCTTTCTTTTCTGCCCCCTATATGTGGTATAGGTTGTTATCATAGTTGGAGAAATGGTATAGTCTAATAAAACATATACAAGAGTTTTTCCATCCTGAACTGGTGCTCTCAAATGTGATGGAGGAGGAAAAGCATTGCGTCATTCATCCGCTAGATAGGAATCTCTTTCTTTGATGTTTTACCATAAAGGTCACTGTTTTATATTTAATTCTCTCAGGAGCTAAACCAGTACAGTATTAAATACATTAACAGTATTTCAAGAAAAATCAACCCGACACAAGATATCCTTCTAAAAAAAATACACAGTTAACCTGACACAAGATATCCTTCTAAAAAAAAAAAATACAAAGTTAAGGGGAGGTAGGGCATTCCATTTTTATGCTGTTCTCAGCGACCTCAGCTGATGAAACAAAGAGATAGATTGTAGGAAAGGCTCAACATCTCAGTGAAGGCAATTACACTTATTAGCAAATGAGAGGTCTTGGAGAGCCCACCAACTTACATGTCTTCGCTTAGACAAAAGTGCAGAACTCTGCCTCAGACAAACTTTCACACAAAGCTCAATCTTTCACTGGTGTGAGTGCTGCCATTTTGCATTGTTCTTTACGCTTATGGTCGAAGCAGTCATTCAGATAGGCTGCTTGAGAATACCCTGAAAAGAGCTTGGCAGCGACATAATGCTAATGATTTTTTAAATGGCCTGATCTCAAAACAAACTGACTGAAAAAGATTAGCATAACATCCTTAGTATAACATCCCTTTCAGAACTCCTTGACAACAATTTTCCAAGAGGTCTTCGCTATCCATCCATATGCAGAAAGATCACAGCCTTGTGCTGGGGAACACCTGAACCACACATTCCAAAATGAATCAAAGAAAGTGCTTAACATTGTGCATCTTTCAGAGGGAAAGTAGTCTTGGATGCTCTCCTTTTTTAGCACATCGCTGTTTGACGCGCCATATTTAGAGCAGGGCTTTCTGCACATCAGAGTTGGTCCAGAGCTTCTACACCCACAAGAACCCCAGGGATTCCTTGGGGAACGCAGGCAGTGGCAGAAACTTGGCCGCCTTCTTCCTGGGATCACTGATCCCATTAGTTCCTGGTGGAATGCAGACCGTGACTAAATAAAGTGTCCAATCCAAGATGGAAGTCTCTCTTATGGGAAAAATATGAATTTTCAGATCCAGGATGTGGGAGGGTTTCTTCCTCGGAAGTCAGTTCCTGATTTTGGGAATTAATAGGTAATTTAGATGTATCGCGATACCTTTCATTGTCTGATTTTTTTTGTCCTTCTCTAATCCCCCTTGTCAATCATCCTTATCCGTGATTTTCACCTGCAGACTTGGATCATTCCATGTGAATTTACAATTTTCTTTTTTTCTAGTGTGGGTTTTGCAACTTTTGTTGTTTTTCCTCTAAGGAGTTTTGGACCAACCTCCTGTGGATTATCTGACTCTATATCTATTATCCTGCTTGGCTCTTTTCTCCTTCCTGATCTCGGTGGGAGGTTGGTTCTTTGCTGCTTATCACCAACACAATCTACAGCATCTACAAGATCTACATAGGTTTGTAGACAAGGTTCTTTTGCTTTGCTTGTTTCCTCCTGACTGTGACCCTCCTAAGAAGACACCCGTCTTCTTTCACGTATAATATTCAGTGCAGGCTGGCACCGTGGCTACTGGAAGGAGGTCCCCTTTAGTTGAGCAATCTTAAAGGACACTCAAAAACCTACATTCAGTCCAGTCCTTGACACCACCACCTGCGTTGCAGGGACGCATACTTGGAGAATGAGGTAAGAGCCTGCGTGGAGGTCAAAGCTTGCTTGTTTTGGCTCAGTAGTCCTTGAGGACTTTAGACAGAGTCCAAGCCAGTTACCTGGCTCCAGCCAGGCTTGAGACTTCACTTCTCACACAACTCTGAATTTAGACTAAAAAGCGTGACTACGGTGTTCAAAGAAATGATCAATAAAGCTTATGTAATACCTAGGTGTACAATACCCATCCTGTCTGAGGTGTACTTCCAGGTTGTTTTCTCTTCTACGCTGAAATTCTTTGGGGTCTGAAGCCAGCTGAACACTCGCCAGGTATTATAACCAATGTATTGTAAGTTTTCTTCTTGCTGAACTCTCTGCATCCAATAACTGTGGAGAGCACCTGCCTGTTTTTTTCCACTGGGATGTGCAGAAAAATCTTTGAACTTTCGGGCAGAAATATTGCATTATGGAGAGGTTTTGCTCTCCAACAAATGATTCAAATTGTGTTTGAACAAGAAATAACCTCTGAGAATTTCTTGACAAGCAGTCAAGTCTCATATACTTTTGATTGATTTACAGGTGCATAAAGATGCATAATAATGTTTCACAACTTCTCAAAGGTCTATGCGAAACATCTGTAACTTTGTAAAGGGTGTGACTTTAGCTGCAATTTATGCCTTGCATATCCTTATTCAACACTATGGCCCTCATTAGGATGCCGGGTGGACTGCCACTGACAGGCCGTTGATGGCCGGCCGCCCGGCATCTAGGCCATTGGTGCGATCGCCGGATTACAATACCGGTGGGGAATATGTCGGTGCGGCTGACGGGGCTGCGGTCAGACCCTAATCCTTAAATTGGGCAGTAGGGATTTGGATATCCCTTTCCGTCTGCCTGTTCATGTTGGTCACACCACCATGAACAGGCAGATGAAAAGCGACCTTGGAGACCCTGTGGGCAACTGCTTAGTGGCTTGGGGGCATATGTTATGCCCCCCCACACCTCCATGCACTCTGTGCCAGGCACCACATGGTGCCTGGCACACGGTGCATGGATGTGCACAAAATGCATTTTTCCGGTGCGGCCTGTGCTGTGGCTCTTTTCCTGGGCAGCAGCACAAGCCGCACTAGAAAAATGCATTTTACGACCATCTGCATGGCAATTATATCCTAGGAGGGTGAGCGGGATCGCCGGCTCATTGTCGGACAGTACGTGACTGCGGCGAGGGCAGTCGGACAGTTGTCCGACAGTCATCATACGGAGGCCGTAAGATACAAGTTACGCATGAGATGTACTTCACAGAAAATATTGCCACCCAGCTTAGATAAGCTCTGCAAAAGGTCAAGTTGCAGAGGAAAATAAATACTTGTCAATATGCATGTGGCGAAAACCATGCATGCCCGTTTTTTCTGTGTTAAATGTGCATGCCATTCCCTATTCCATGTTTATTTAATGGGAATGTTTCCACATACCATCTGTTCTGTGTAGGTGATACATGGGAGTGGCGGCAGGAGGAGGGGTAAGGAGGATGGACAGAAAAAGCTATGGCGGGAGCATTACTTGGTCTTCCTGTGCACTCGGAGGGCGTAGGGCAGGGTAAGACCTGCCCTATTAGCCTAACCTGCATGTGATTTTACTGCTTGGATTTTCTGACCAGTAAAAAGAGTCCCAGTGTCCTGCACCCAAAAATTCTGTGTGCACACTGGACCCCTGGTGATTGGACACAGCAGTATACAAGCCGAGGATGTTACTTCACATGTGACTCTGATTGAGGTTTCACATATGAAAATTAAACTTCAGAAACCAGGGGTTTAGCTCGTTTTATGGAAGACGTTCAATTGTAATGCTTCACTGTATTTATTTTTAGCTTGTATTTACACCTTTTTATAAATACCCTGTGACTTTATAGAAGCTAAACACTAATGAGTATAGATATGTAACCACCTTAATGTAGGTCTTTGTGCCTGACACGTCAGTATTTTGGATTACGTAATTATTTATTTTTTAGTTATGCTCATATTTAGGTCTCAGCAGAGAAAGTAATTGCGTTGGTGCTTGCGAGACATTTTCTTAACTTACAGGGGGCTTAGAGCCCACCCATTGCTTACCATTGGTTGGCTTCATTGCCATTCTCATTTACTTGCTTCTCATTGGCAAGTGTGTGCCGGCTTCACTCCCTTTTCTTGGGTTTGGCCTTCCCTAGAACGTGGCCCAATTACAGCTTCCTTGCCCAGTGTCCTTCCATTGCTCGTGCTTTCTGACCTACCCTTTTCTTGTTGTGAAGCATTCCATACGTGTAAGTGTTTGCACTGTCTTTCGTGTTGCTTGCCCCTTTCCGCCACCGTCCCATTGTGTTGTTTACCTCCTCAATCCTCCCACCCTCTGTTGCATTGCTTGCCCCCTCCCACCGTCATTGCAGCCAATGAGAAATATAGCAGCAGCTTGCATGAGCTGCTCGGACGTGTTGCTTACTCCCTGCTGGATCTATCTGCCTCTTCCGGTAACATCACTAACTCATGCACTGACGCTTGCAGAAAGATGACCGGATTAGAAGGTCTACTTATGCAGTGAGCTGCACTTGTAGGAAGTTCCATTGCCGTCTAGTTTGCTTTTTGCTTGAATTTCCTGAGTGCCCAGGGTCTGATGAGTGCCCTGTGTGAGTTGGGATGTTTGCCCCAGGAGTACACTGTCAAACCTTAAGAGAAGCCTAGAGGTAAGAAATGCCAATCTTGCTTAGTCAATACTTATTTGCTTTGCCAATGCTGTTGTTTACTGTTTTCACAGATAGCCTTACGACTAGTCATTATTGAGTAATGGTTGATTTCTACTACATAAGCATGGAAAGAGTTATACTCAAGCCCTTTCAAAGGAAAAAAGTTCCCAAAACGAACCAGCTTTTGTTTGCAATATGCTTAAATATGAATATTCTGCTGGTGCCTGCTGCTACCCAATATGGCTTGTGATTTTATTTATCCCAATACGTTTTATGTTCTTCTCCCAGGAACAACTCATGAATCCAAAATCTTACCTCAGTATTCAGTTTGTCATAGTTTGAAGGCTCTAGTTCTTGAATATCCTTCCATCTATATTCTGGTCGTCTCACAGTCTTCTGTATTTTGAAAAAAAATTATGAAAATGACAGAGATATACAAAGTCTCTACAAGCCGCTAACATTCTTCTGTGTTGAGCCTTTGCATCTTAAGGCTCCAACATAGATGCTAAGATACAGATGCAAACTAAATAGCAGTATTTGTGAAACAAGGGTCGAAGGTCATCAATGTACAATAAGATAGAATGGTTTTGTTGTACCTACGTAGGTACAGCCTAATGATCTGTTAACAATATTACTTTTCCACCATCTTGCAATACAAAACTCCCAAAAATAAGATCCCAAAAAGTACACTTTATTTGTGCCTTCAAGAATATAATGCACTTGCATGCGTGCACTCGATTCACTCCTACATCATGTTCTAACATAAACAATGTACTGTTGCACAAAAGAAGTGATCAAAATCACAACTGTTTGAAAGCTGTATGGTAACAGGAAATGCGCTCACATGCAAGTACATTATGTGCTGGAATCCACACAACAGTTAATAATAGAAGGACACCGATGCCGAGAAACATGTTGAGTTGCAAATAAAGTAATTATCAATGGCCATGTCACAAAGAGCTTGATCATAATCAGGGATACATTTTGTTAACTATCAATGAGAATGTATTGTTAACATTTCAGCCTGTGGTATGGTTTGGCCCAGTGGCCGTCAGCAGGACAAAATGAATCAAAATAATTGGTTTGTGGTAATTGTGGAGGGCACCTGCCTGTTTCTTTCCACTGAGTTGTGCAGAAAGTCTTTGAACTTTTGGGCAAAAATAATGAATTACGCAGAGGATTTGCTCTAAAAAAAGATTCAAACTGTGTTTGAACAAGAAAAAGCCTCTGAGAATTTCACGACAAGAAGTCAAGTCTTCCATACTTTTGATTGATTTACTAGTGCATATAGATGCATAATAATGTTTCACAACTTCTCAATGGTCTATGCAAAACAACTGTAACTTTGTAAAGGGTGTGACTTTAGCTGCAATGTATGCCTTGCATATCCTTATTCAACACTAAGCCCCTCATTAGCATGCCGGGTGGACCGCCACTGACTTGGTGTAGTCCGCCTGGCATCTAGGCCAAGGGTCCGATTGCTGGATTACAATACCGGTGGGGTATATGTCGGTGGGGCTGATGGGGCTGCGGTCGGACCCTAATCCTTACAATGGACCATAGAGATTTGGCTATCCCTTTCCGAATGCCTGTTCATGTTGGTCACACCGCCATGAATAGGCAGATAAAAAGCGACTGTGGGGGCCCCAAGCAGGGCTCCCATCCCCCATGTGCAACTGCTTAGTGGCCCGGTGGGCGCATGTTGTGCCCCCCACACATCCATGCACTGAGTGCCAGGCACCACATGATGCCTGGCACAGAGTGCATGGATGTGCACAAAATGCATTTTTAAAGTGCGGCCTGTGCTGTGGCTCTTTTCCTGGTACAAGGAAACAAGGAGACCCAAAGGTAATGCACTAGGGACCTTGGGCGGTAACTTATTATAGAGAACAGTGGACCCTAGTATTTGAAGGATCGGAGTAATGATAGGCATACACTATATAGTAAGTATGTCCTTTGTCCAGCCGGACAGGATTTTATTAACTGAATATAAACAGTAGCACAAGAATTTTCATAAATGACAAGTGGGCACGACCCGTGACCCACAGTGAACAAGACAAAACAGAGAAAATAAAAAAGCAAGGGAACGAACAAGGCGGTCTGTATACTTGTACTCAGTGGACAGACTTAATGACGTTTTAGACACCATTGCACAGGTTATTATTAAACATTTCTGAGACATATGGTGCTAATTTGTCGACGACGTTTCGATGCCCGACTTTAGATACAGGGCATCATCTTCAGGACAAGAAATTAGTACATGTTTGTCTTGAAAACAGAATGACATTTGCCTATTTTGAGCTTAATACAATAAGAAAATGTGGAAATTACAGAAGGGAAAAAATAAGGAGAAAGAAATGAGTTTAAAATTGCTAGGACTTATAATATGCTAGACCATGGGTACTCACAAGCTTTCTCTCGGGGGCCAAATGTACAGTGTGGTTTGTGTCCGAGGGCCGCACCGGTGGGGGCGGGGTCAGTGGGGGAGGGGGCGGGGCTAGGAAAAAAAACTGAGCTTGAGCTAGATCACAGGTCCCTGCAGCGGACGCCTTCGTCCACTGAGCCACCAGACCCGGCATACACACATTTCTTTCTCTCTCTCTCTCTCTCGTTCTTTCTCTGTCGCTCTCTCTCTCTCTCTCTCTCTCTCTCTCTCTCTCTCCCTCCCTCCCTCTCTCTACCTCTCTCTCCCTCTGTCTCTCTGTCTCCCTCTGTCTCACTCCCTCTCACTCCCTCTCTCCCTCTGTCTCACTCACTCTGACTGTATCACTCTCTCTTTGTCTCCCTCTCTCTCTCTGTTTCCCTCTCCCTCTCTGTTTCCCTCTACATTCCTCTATTTCTATCTCCCTCTCTCCTTCCTTCTCCCTCCTTCCCTCTGTCTCCCTCTCTCTACTTCCCTCTCCCTCCTTCCCTCTCCTTCACTCGCCCTCCTTCCCTCTCCCTCCTTCCCTCTCCTTCCCTCTCCCTCCTTCCCTCTGTCTCCCTCTCTCTCTCCTTCCCCTCCCTCACTCTGAGGTCTCCCTCACTCACTCACTCACTCACTCTGAGGTCTCCCTCCCTCTTTCTCCCTCCCTCGCTCTGTCTTTCCCTCACTCTCCCTCTGTCTGCCTGTCTCCCTCCCTTACTCTCCCTCTGTCTGCTATCTCCCTCCCTCTCCCTCGCTCTCCCTCTGTCTCCCTCGCTCTGTCTCCCTCACTCTTCCTCCGTCTGCCTCTGTCTTCCTCCCTCACTCTCCCTCTGTCTGCCTGTCTCCCTCCCTCACTCTCCCTCGCTCTCCTTGTCTGCCTCAGTCTCCCTCGCGCTGCCTCCCTCGCTCTCCCTCTGTCTGCCTCTGTCTCCCTCCCTCACTCTTCCCTCGCTCTCCTTGTCTGCCTCAGTCTCCCTCGTGCTGCCTCCCTCGCTCTCCCTCTGTCTGCCTCTGTCTCCCTCCCTCCCTCGCTCTCCCTCTGTCTGCCTGTCTCACTCCCTCACTCTTCCTCTGTCTGCCTGTCTCGGTCCCTCACTCTCCCTCTGTCTGCCTCTGTCTCCCTCGCTCTCTCTCGCTCTCCGTCTGTCTGCCTGTCTCCCTCCCTCCCTCTCCTCTGTCTGCCTCTGTCTCCCTCCCTCGCTCTCCCTCTGTCTGCCTCTGTCTCCCTCGCTCTGCCTCCCTCGCTCTCCCTCTGTCTGCCTCCCTCCCTCGCTCTCCCTCTGTCTCCCTCGCTCTCCCTCTGTCTGTCTGTCTCTGTCTCCTTCCCTTTCCCTCCCTCTCCCTCTTCATCTCACCCTGCCTGTGTGTGCCCGGGCTGAGACAGCTTCTGGGCACACACACACAGCAAGCTAGCCAGCCGCACCCGAGCACTTCACAGTCTTTAAAAGACCATTCGCATGCTAATGAGGCTTTGTTCACCTCTTAGGCCCCTGCAGCCCCACTCTGACGGAAATCGCCCGGCCCTTACAGAGAGTCTCTGCATCGCGCTGCAGCAGGGGTGTTTGCTGAGATTCTTTAAAAAACAAACAAACACGGGTACGATGTCTGCACGGTCCACGGGCCGCCAGGGAAGGCTTGCCGGGCCGCCCTTGGCCCGCGGGCCGTACTATGAGTACCCGTGTGCTAGACCAAACGTGACATAGGTGCATAATGGTGAAAATGCCGGTATTTCAAGATATAATAAGGCCCCATAGTGGTGGCAGTGAATCTATCATGAGTCTGGAGCAGTTCATATTACGAGTAGGTGGAGCCTGTGATAAGAGCATAGTGCGTGAAATTTAATAAGATGGATTTACAGTAATGCACAGGCAAACAACCACGTTAAAAACAGCGCTTTTTCATGTGAAAGAACAGGTGACATGTCATGCATAAATACATTTTGACGGCGCAGTGACATATCAGAATGAGGGTGAGTGAACGGGGGAATTGCCAGCTAATAGTAGCTTTGGGTTAAGAGAACAGCGCATGAGCTAAGTTTAAAAACCGCGGTGATTGAGGATTGTAGCACATCGGTGCTGGATTTACCATTTGTCAGGCTTTCCGGTAGTTTGTGGGAGAGCGCGGGGATCAAGCAATTCCTTGGAGTGGGAGCGGGTTGTTCAGTCTAATGCCTGCCTTGGGAAAAGTACGGAACACACGGTGACCCACGAGTAGGCAGAAAACCAGTTTAGGAAAGGGAGGAATAAATTAAATAGTTACCAGCTTAAGAGCGGGATAGCTCTGGTGAACGAGACCGGGCCAGTCGCGGCTCGCTGGAAAAAGAGAAAGGGGCGGGAAAGGGTTTCAGGGTGGATCCAAGCTTGATATGTTGGGTATGGGACGGATTAGGGGGTGGTTTGGAAGCGCTAACTTACTTGTTGGGCGGGTGCTTGATGGCATCCACGGCATCAGGCAGGCGGGGATCGCTGTTAAGCCGGAAGTGAGGGGCGATTAAAATAAGGCGTGAGTGACAGGGAAAAGGGACAAGGCTGGCAGTAGCGGCGGCCATTTTGGTACAGGCTAAAGGGAGTGGTTGCGGCGGCCATCTTGGAACGGTGAGAGTGATACAATAGTGTGATAAAAAACGCGAGTGACAGTATTTATAAGGTGCAGTAAAATAACATTTGTACATAACTGCTAAACAATATCATTTAGTTGAGAAGAACCAATAGTGCATCTTAGTTTTACATTATGAAAACATTTTGCTGGGAGGAGAACCTTTTTTCTGTAACAGGTGCGGCAATCAAACCATTTACAGTAATGAAGTCCAATCCTCAAGTCTGTTGAGACCATTGCAGATACTGTTGGTTCGTAGTATCCAATGCAATTCCTCTTTGTTCAATAGTTGTGATATATCAGCACCCCGTGGTTGGGGCTTGATCAATGTAATTATAGTCCATGTCAGATCTTTTTCAGTATGTCCTTTGTCTTTGAAATGTTCCACAAGAGGGGCATTTGCAGTGTTGCAATGAATCCTGCTGCGATGCTGTCCTATCCGGAGCTTTATTTTCTGGCTGGTTTGACCTACATAGATCAGCATGCTGGAACAGAAAATCGCATAAACTACATTCGATGAGTTGCAATTAGAGAAATACTTTCTGTCAAACTTGATTGCGCCAAAAGTAAAGGTTTTTCCTTCAATGGTGGAATCGCAGTATATGCAACTGCCACATTTCACATGGCCTGTCAAGGCGGGCAAACCCCATGCATCATTGAGCGTGGTTTTCAAAATAGGTTGTGGGAGAGAGGCCCGTACAAGATGGTCTTTTATGTTTTTCGCTCTCTTAAAAGCGAACAATGGGCGTTCCAGATTCAATGTACCAGCATTCAGTACTGGCCAATGCTTTTCTTTATGGCATTGGATGCTGGGGAGAAAGTTGTTACACATATAAGTTTCTCTTGAGTTTTCTTGGGTTTAGGTTCCAATAGGGTTTCTCTAGGGCAATACCATGCTCGTTTTAGAGAACGGCGTACAAGTTTTCTTGGGTAGCCCCTGTTCCTAAGCTTGTTACTCAGAGTTTTTGCCTCAGTGAAGTAGTCGGCGATCGAAACGTCGTCGACAAATTAGCACCATATGTACCAGAAATGTTTAATAATAACCTGTGCAATGGTGTCTAAAACGTAATTAGGTCTGTCCACTGAGTACAAGTATACAGACCGCCTTGTTCGTTCCCTTGCTTTTTTATTTTCTCTGTTTTGTCTTGTTCACTGTGGGTCACGGGTCGTGCCCACTTGTCATTTATGAAAATTCTTGTGCTACTGTTTATATTCCGTGAATAAAATCCTGTCCGGCTGGACAAAGGACATAGTTACTATATTATTATTATGCGTTCTTATATAGCGCTCGATTACCCGCAGGCATTTCGGCGCTTGCCTTGGGAACCCGTCCTGGCTTTTTCTCTGTGAGATACCCGTAATGGGCATCCCCAAGGTGGAAGCCAGGCATCCCGCCGCGGGGGGGCCGTAGTGGAGACTAAGCAGGCTAATGCCCAGAGCTGCAGAGTGTGAACCCGTGATTCGAGTAGGCACCGAAACGAGAATTGTCGAGTCCGTGGATATTTGGGCTCAAGACCCTGCCGCGTCGGGAATTGAACCATGGTCCCGGGTCTGACTTCTGCTTCAGGGTCTGCCGCCTCTAACCAGTGAGCCACACTTCTCTTCTAACCAGTGAGCCACACTTCTCTATATAGTGTATGCCTATCATTACTCCGATCCTTGAAATACTAGGGTCCACTGTGGCTCTTTTCCTGGGCAGCAGCACAAGCCGCACTAGAAAAATGCATTTTATGACCGTCTGTATGGCAGGCGTATCCTAGTAGGGTGAGCGAAATCGCCGGCTCATTGTCGGACGCTACCTGACCGTGGCGATGGCGGTCGAACGCTTGTCCGACTGTCATCATACTGAGGCCCTAAGATATAACTTCTGCATGAGATGTACTTCACAGAAAATATTGCCACCCGGCATAGATAAGTTCTGCAAAAGTTCAAGTTGCAGAGGAAAATAAATACTTGTCAATAGGCATGTGGGGAAAACCAACCATGCCCGTTTTTTCTGGGTTAAATGTGCATGCCATTCCCTATTCCATGTTCACTCAATGAGAATGCTTCCACATACCATCTGTTCTGTGTAGGTTAAACATGGGAGTGGCAGCAGGAGGAGCGGTAAGAAGGATATAAATGGACAGGAAAAGCTATGGTGGGAGCATTACTTGGTCTTCCTGCGCACTAGGAGGGCATAGGATAGGGTAAGAGCTGCCCTTGTAGCCTAACCTGCATGTGATTTTACCGCTTGGATTTTCTGACCAGTAAAAAGAGTCCTAGTGTCCTGCACCCAAAAATTCTGTGTGCAAACTGGATCCCTGGTGATTGGACACAGCAGTATACAAACCGAGGATATTACTTCACATTATTATTATTATTATTATTACTAAATTAAATTTGTAATGCGCACAGATACCCAAAAAGGGTTTCCCGGCTCCTAGCACAAAAGTTGCTAGAACGCGAGTGGTTAAAAGCACATTTACTGCTAAAAATGCCAAGTTTTAAGATTTCTTCAAAAGCTCAGATAAGACGAGTCATTTATCAAAGACACAGGAACAGAATTCCAGATTTTGGGGCAGAGACAAGAGAAGGAGCAACCTCCCATTCTTGTTAATTTAAATCTGGGGATCACAAAGTCCCCATGAGCTGTAGAGCTGTAGTAGTAGTGTAAACATAGTTGGTCTTGCTGCTCAGCCAGAGTGGAATGAATGGAATGTTGGTGAATGATTAGAATACTGAAGCGCAGGGGACGAGAAGGAATGTAGGGATGGATGAGCTCTTGCAGATACCGTGGTGCAACCCCTTGTTTGATTTTAAAGATGTAACACAAAGTTTTAAATTTAATTCTTTGATCGATTCGTAGCCAGTGGAGGTCACGAAGATAAGGCGAGCTGGAAGCCTGGCTTGGAACTTGGCAAAGAAGGCGTTCGGCAGAGCTCTGCACTACCTGTAACTTTCTCAGTACAGTTTGACAGCTACCAAGGTAAAGAACTTTGCCATAATCGAGGCGAGAGGTGATAAGTGCCTGGACTACCGTGCGTTGGGTAGAGACAGGAAGTATCCAGCAGATCTCATGAAGCCATCTCAAGATCGTAAAGCAGATGGCAGCCACATTAGCCGCCTGTTGTCTCATGGAAAGGATTTCATCAATGATGAAGCCTAGATTGCGGACATGAGTGACAGGAACGGGAAAGGGAACCATTTCATGAGGCCAGTGGTGAGGGCCTCATATTTCCTTATGGTTACCTAGGGTAACAACCTCTGTCTTGTCCCCAACTTCAATAAATTGAGGCGCATCCACTCTGTCACTTGCCGTAGGCCGCACTGAAGGGCAGATGTTGTAGCGTCTTTGGTGGTGGAGAATGAAAAAACAATCTGCGTATCATCAGCATACGAATAGAGGGATAGTCCTGCCTCCTCCACGATTTTAGCCAGGGGTCTAACGTAGATGGTAAAAAGCAAAGGGTTTAAAATGGACCCCTGTGGGACTCCGTGTGCTGATGCGCAGATCTTAGATGAGGACTTGGCAGAAAAGACCTGAAGGGTGCGACCACTGAGAAATTAGGCAAACCAAGATAAGGCGATGCTATCGAGCCTAAGTGACCTGAGGGCATTAAGCAAGATGTTATGTGAGACGGTATTGAATGCGGCACTCAGGTCTAATAGAATGAGTGCCGCTGTTTCCCCTCGGTCAAGATGTTGGCGCAACTTCTCAGTGACCCCAAGCAGAGCAGTTTCGGTAGAGAAATTATGTCTGAACCCGGATTGAGAGTAATGGAGATAACCCATTTTTTCTATATGATCAGTCAGTTGCGTATAAATATGTTTTTACCAAAATTTTGGAAAATACAGGGAGCAGAGATATAGGCCTGAAATTCGATAGTACAGAAGAATCTGCTCCGGCCTTTTTCAGTAAAGGGACGACCATGGCCCGCTTCCACTTGGGGGGAACCGAAGCCTCCCGCATAGAGGCATTGAGAAGTTCTATAACAACGCCTTTAGATGTTAAAGAGAGCTGGCGTAGGATGTTAATGGGCAAAGGGTCGAGTGGAGAGCCAGACTTGACACTATTTAAGCAGTTTTGAAAGGACGTCGCATCAAAAGGATCCCAGGAGTAAAGTTTAGCTGTCAAATTGGAAGTACTGTAATTCATCAGGTCAGATGGAGAAGTCATACTGTACAAGGAGGGAGAAGCCAAAAGTGACCTGTGAATGAGTTCAACCTCTGCATAAAGATGTCAGTGATATTATTGCATTGACTTTCGTCAAGAACATGGTGGTATCGGAACCAGCTAGCTTCTTTACTGCAGAAAATAAGGCCGGGGACGGTTAGATGCCTGAGTGATTGTACTTGCAACATAAGAGGTGCGTGCCTTTTTGCAGTCTAAGTGATAACTTTTGAGAGCAGCTTTATAAGCATCTTTGCGAGTGGGAGAGTACGATCTCCTCCATCTTCTCTTTAGAGCTTTACACTTAGACTTGGTGATTTTGAGGTCGTTTGTAAACCATGGGGCAGGAGGATGATGTGTGAAACTACGTTTTGACACAAGGGGCAAACAAGTATCAATGGCCGTGTTTAGCCAGTCCGAAATAGAAGCATTTAATGAGAGCACGGATAAAGTGGTATCAGGTATGCTACCTACCAGGAGAGTGTTAAGAGACTCCATGTTCAGCTTATCTCAGAGTCTGAAATTACCTGAGTTAGTCACAGAAACTACTACCCTAGCTGTAGGACACTGCAAATTAAATTAGATTAAAAAATGGTCGGACCAGTCTAACCGAGACGCAGGAATACTGCAATCATACCTGAGATTAGACAAAATTGGATCAAGAAGATGTCACGCCCTGTGAGAAGGGCCCAAGTTACATAGCCGTAAACTTAAAACCTCCATTTCAGACAAGAAGGTACGGCAGATGTTATTCTGATCATCCTCTAAGTGGAGGTTCAAATCACCAAGAATTGTAAAGTTTGCTGCCTTCAAAATGAAGGGTGCAATGAACCCAGGGACCTGGGTTCCCCGGAGGGCGATAGATAAAAATGTCAGACAGGGTCAGCTGAGGAGATACAGAAAGTTTGAACAAGGCAGTTTCACAATCTGTGATTGAAAGGACTTCAAATTAACAGAAATAAATAGATTTAAAAATTATAGCAATCCCCCGCGCCCTTGCCTGTGTCCCGGTCTTTCCTAACGATGACATATCCAGGTGGAAGGGCTGTGGCGATATCTGGGCCTGAGCTTGCATGGAGCCAGGTATCGGTTAGGAATAATGCGTCTCGACGTTCCGTGCTAAGAAGATCAAAAATATAATGATTGTTTTTGGCCATAGAGCAACAATTGAGGCTCTGAAAATGAAAATTCTGGCTACAGGCCGTCTTGGCAGGTACAGGGCGGCGAACAACCTGAAGACCAGTTCTGGTGATAGTTTTTATAGAACGCATGGGACCCAGTGTAAAGTTATATTGGGAGCAAATAAAGCCAAGGTATGGGGGAATACATACAGTGCATTCAGAAGAGGGGAATCTACTGTATTTATGAAGTTGGGCAGCTGTGTATGTAATTCATTTTGGCCATAGTTTCTTGCTGCTGAGCGCGTCAGGGCGCGGCCCCCAGCGCGCCATCGGCGCGCACTTGCATCTGGCCACTGAAATAGAGCCAGGGATCAGAGAGAGCGGCTAGAGTGTCGGTCTGGGTGACGCCTACCTACCAACGAGAGGCGTTAGTGCGGCTAGAGTGGCTGCGAGTTAGGAACGGTCATACCACAAAGTGCAAAATCAAAGGAAACCAGGCAAAAGACCAACACAGGTACAGTTTAGACCAAAGTAAGCACCGCAAGTAGTTTGAGCGAAAATGTATTTATAGAACAAAGTTCTATATGAGTTAAAATTTTAGTGGGCAAGTAAGCGGAAATGCAGTTTTAAAAAAACAAACGAAAATTGTAGTGTGCAAAATAGACAGATACAATTTGAAAACAAGGAACAGCAATTAAAAATCAGCAGTTAAGAGCAAATGTACGTAACACTCACATGTGACTCTGATTGAGGTTTCACGTATGAAAATTAAAGTTCAGTAAATCAGGTTTAGCTCTTGTTTTATGGAAGAAGTTCAATTGTAATGCTTCACTATATATATATATTTTTTTTAAAACATACTTTATTGATAGACTGCACACATTCTGCAGAGCTCTGGACACCAGAGACATCTACAGGACAAATATACGACATCAATTGATATGCAATCAACTTTTCTTTTATGAGCAAACATAAACAAAGCAGTTCTAGTCAAAACCCCACTATATTTATTTTTAACTTGTATTTACACCTTTTTATAAATACCCTGTGACTTTATAGAAGCTAAATACTAATGAGTATAGATAGGGAACCACCTTAATGTAGGTCTTTGTGCCTGACATGTCAGTATTTTGGATTACGTAATTATTTCTTTTTTAGTTATGCTCATATTTAGGTCTCACCAGAGAAAGCAATTGCGCTGGTGCTTGCGAGACATTTTCTTGACTTACAGGGGGCTTAGAGCCCACCCATTGCTTACCATTGGCTGGCTTCATCGCCATTCTCATTTACTTGCTTCTCATTGCTAAGTGTGTGCCGGCTTCACTCCCTTTTCTTGGGTTTGGCCTTCCCTGGAGCATGGCCCAATTACAGCTTTCTTGCCCAGTGTCCTTCCATTGCTCGTGCTTTCTGACCTACCCTTTTCTTGTTGTGAAGCATTCCATACGTGTAAGTGTTTGCACTGTCTTTCGTGTTGCTTGCCCCTTTCCGCCACCGTCCCATTGTGTTGTTTACCTCCTCAATCCTCCCACCCTCTGTTGCGTTGCTTGCCCCTTTCCACTGTCATTGCAGCCAATGAGAAATATAGCAGCAGCTTGCATGAGCTGCTCAGACGTGTTGCTTACTCCGTGGTGGAACTCTCTGCCTCTTCCGGTAACATCACTAACTCATGCGCTGACGCTTGCAGAAAGCTGACCGGGTTAGAAGGTATACTTGTGCAGTGAGCTGCACTTGTAGGAAGTTCCATTGCCGTCTATTTTGCTTTTTGCTTGAATTTCCTGAGTGCCCAGGGTCTGATGAGTGCCCTGTGTGAGTTGGGATGTTTGCACCAGGAGTACACTGTCAAACCTTAAGAGAAGCCTAGAGGTAAGAAGTGCCAATCTTGCTTAGTCAATACTTGTTTGCTTTGCCAATGCTGTTGTTTACTGTTTTCACAGATAGCCTTACGATTAGTCATTATTGAGTAATTGTTGATTTCTATTGCCGTCATAAGCATGGAAAGAGTTATACTCAAGCCCTTTCAAAGGAAATAAGTTCCCAAAACGAATCAGCTTTTGTTTGCAAAATGCTTAAACATGAATATTCTGCTGGTGCCTGCTGCTACCCAAAATGGCTTGTGATTTTATTTATCCCAATACGTTTTATGTTCTTCTCCCAGGAACAACTCATGAATCTAAAATCTTACCTCAGTAGTCAATTTGTCATAGCTTGAAGGCACTATTTCTGGAATATCCTGCCATCTACTTTCTGGTCTTCTCACAGTCTTCTGTATTTTGAAAAACAATTATGAAAATGACAGAGATATTTATAGTCTCTCTGCAAGCAGCTAAACCTCTGTGTTGAGCATTTGCATCTTATGGCTACAACATATATGCTAAGATACAGATGCAAACTAAATAGCAGTATTTGTGAAACAAGGGTCATAGCTCATCAATGTACAATAAGATAGAATGGTTTTGTTGTACCTACGTAGGTACAGCCTAATGATCTGTTAACAATATTACTTTTCCACCATCTTGGAATACAAAACTCCCAAAAAGTACACTTTATTTGTGCCTTAAAGAATATAATGCACTTGCATGCGTGCACTCGATCCACTCCTATATCATGTTCTAACATAAACAATGTACTGTTGCACAAAAGAAGGTATCAACATCACAACTGTTTGAAAGCTGTATGGTAACAGGAAATGTGCTCACATGCAAGTACATTATGTGCTTGAATCCACACAGCAGTTAATAATAGGAGGACACCGATGCTGAGAAAATGTTGAGTTGCAAATAAAGTAATTATCAATGGCCATGTCACAAAGAGCTTGATCATAATCAGGGATACATATTGTTAACTATCAATGAGAAAGTATTGTTAACATTTCAGCCTGCGGTATGGTTTGGCCCAGTGGCCGTCAGCAGGACAAAATGAATCAAAATAATTGGTCTGTGGTAACTGTTGAGGGCACCTGCCTGTTTTTTTCCACTGGGTTGTGCAGAAAGTCTTTGAACTTTTGGGCAGAAATAATGAATTACGCAGAGGATTTGCTCTCTAAAAAACGATTCAAACTGTGTTGGAACAAGAAATAGCCTCAGAATTTCATGACAAGAAGTCATTTTTCACATACTTTTGATTGATTTACTGGTGCATAAAGATGCATAATAATGTTTCACAACTTCCCAAAGGTCTATGCAAAACATCCGTGACTTTGTAAACGGTGTGACTTTAGCTGCAATATATGCCTTGCATACCCTTATTCAACACTAAGGCCCTAATTAGGATGCCGGGTAGACCGCCACTGACTTGGTGCAGTCCGCCCGGCATCTAGGCCAAGGGTCCGTTCGCTGGATTACAAAACCGGTGGGGTATATGTCGGTGGGGCTGAGGGGGCTGCGGTCGGACCCTAATCCTTACAATGGGCCATAGGGTCTGGCTATCCCTTTCTGACTGCCTGTTCATGTTGGTCACACCACCATGAATAGGCAGAGAAAAAGAGATTGTGGGGGCACCAAGCAGGGCCCTCATTCCCCGTGGGCAACTGCTTAGTGGCCTGGTGGGCGCATGTTGTGCCCCCATACATCCATGCACTGTGTTTCCTAGGCACCACTTGGTGCCTGGCACAGGGTGCATGGATGTGCACAAAATGCATTTTTCAAGTGCGGCTTGTGCGGCAGCTCTTTTCCTGGGCTGCAGCACAAGCCGCACTAGAAAAATGCATTTCACGAACGTCTGTATGGCAGTCGTATCCTAATAGGGTGAGCTGGATCGTCGGCTCATTGTCGGACGGTTCCTGACTGCGGCAATGGCAGTCGGACGCTTGTCCGACCGTCATCATACTGAGGCCCTAAGATATAAGTTCTGCATAAGATGTACTTCACAGAAAATATTGCCACCCGAAATAGATAAGCTCTGCAAAAGGTCTAGTTGCAGAGGAAAATAAATATTTGTCAATATGCATGTGGGGAAAACCAACCATGCCCGTTTTTTCTGTGTTAAATGTGCATGCCATTCCCTATTCCATGTGTACTCATTGGGAATGCTTCCACATACCATCTGCTCTGTTATGTGATACATGGGAGTGGCGGCAGAAGGATGAGTAAGAAGAATGGACAGAAAAAGCTATGGTGGGGGCATTACTTGGTCTTCCTGTGCACTCGGAGGGCGTAGGGCAGGGTAAGACCTGCCCTTTTAGCCTAACCTGCATGTGATTTTACCACTTGGTTTTTCTGACCAGTAAAAAGAGTCCCAGTGTCCTGCACCCAAAAATTCTGTGTGCACACTGGACCCCTGGTGATTGGACACAGCAGTATACAAGCCGAGGATATTACTTCACATTTGACTCTGATTGAGGTTTCACATATGAAAATTAAAGTTCAGTAAATAAGGGGTTCAGCTCTTGTTTTATGGAAGATGTTCAATTGTAATGCTTCACTATATTTATTTTTAACTTGTATTTACACCTTTTTATAAATACCCTGTGACTTTATAAAAGCTAAATACTAATGAGTATAGATAGGTAACCACCTTAATGTAGGTCTTTGTGCCTGACATTTCAGTATTTTGGATTACGTAATTATTTCTTTTTTAGTTATGCTCATAATTAGGTCTCACCAGAGAAAGCAATTGCATTGGTGCTTGCGAGACATTTTCTTAACTCACAGGGGGCATAGGGCCCACCAATTGCTTACAATTGGTTGGCTTCCTCACCATTCTCATTCACTTGCTTCTCATTGGTGTGTGCCGGCTTCACTCCCTTTTCTTGAGTTTGGCCTTCCCTGGAACATGGACCAATTACAGCTTCCTTGCCCAGTGTCCTTCCATTGCTCGTGCTTTCTGACCTACCCTTTTCTTGTTGTGAAGCATCCCATACGTGTAAGTGTTTGCACTGTCCTTCGTGCTGGTTGCCCCTTTCCGCCATGTCCCATTGTGTTGTTTACCTCCTCACTCCTCCCACCCTCTGTTGCGTTGCTTGCCCCCTCCTACAGTCATTGCAGCCAGTGAGAAATATAGCAGCAGCTTGCATGAGCTGCTCAGACGTGTTGCTTACTCCCTGGTGGAACTCTCTGCCTCTTCCGGTAACATCACTAACTCATGCGCTGACGCTTGCAGAAAGCTGACCGGGTTAGAAGGTCTACTTGTGCAGTGAGCTGCACTTGTAGGAAGTTCCATTGCCGTCTAGTTTGCTTTTTGCTTGAATTTCCTGAGTGCCCAGGGTCTGATGAGTGCCCTGTGTGAGTTGGGATGTTCGCACCAGGAGTACACTGTCAAACCTTAAGAGAAGCCTAGAGGTAAGAAGTGCCAATCTTGCTTAGTCAATACTTGTTTGCTTTGCCAATGCTGTTGTTTACTGTTTTCACAGATAGCCTTACGATTAGTCATTATTGAGTAATTGTTGATTTCTATTGCCATCATAAGCATGGAAAGAGTTATACTCAAGCCCTTTCAAAGGAAAAAAGTTCCCAAAACGAACCAGCTTTTGTTTGCAATATGCTTAAACATGAATATTCTGCTGGCGCCTGCTACTATCCAATATGGCTTGTGATTTTATTTATCCCAATACGTTTTATGTTCTTCTCCCAGGAACAACTCATGAATCTAAAATCTTACCTCAGTAGTCAGTTTGTCGTAGTTTGAAGGCACTATTTCTGGAATATCCTGCCATCTATTTTCTGGTCGTCTCACAATCTTCGGTGTCTTGAAAAAAAAATATGAAAATGACAGAGATATTTATAGAGTCTCTACAAGCAGCTAACCTTCTGTGTTAAGCCTTTGTATCTTAAGGCTCCAACATAGATACTAAGATACAGATGCAAACTAAATAGCATTATTTGTGAAACAAGGGTCGAAGGTCATCAATGTACAATAAGATAGAATGGTTTCGTTGTACCTACGTAGGTACAGCCTAATGATCTGTTAACAATATTACTTTTCCACCATCTTGGAATACAAAACTCCCGAAAATAAGATCCCAAAAAGTACACTTTATTTGTGCCTTAAAGAATATAATGCACTTGCATGCGTGCACTCGATCCACTCCTATATCATGTTCTAACATAAACAATGTACTGTTGCACAAAAGAAGGTATCAACATCACAACTGTTTGAAAGCTGTATGGTAACAGGAAATGTGCTCACATGCAAGTACATTATGTGCATGAATGCACACAGCAGTTAATAATAGTGGGACACCTATTCGAGAAACATGTTGAGTTGCAAATAAAGTAATTATCAATGGCCATGTCACAAAGAGCTTGATCATAATCAGGGATACATTTTGTTAACTATCAATGAGAAAGTATTGTTAACATTTCAGCCTGCGGTATGGTTTGGCCCAGTGGCCGTCAGCAGGACAAAATGAATCAAAATAATTGGTCTGTGGTAACTGTTGAGGGCACCTGCCTGTTTTTTTCCACTGGGTTGTGCAGAAAGTCTTTGAACTTTTGGGCAGAGATAATGAATTACGCAGAGGATTTGCTCTCTAAAAAACGATTCAAACTGTGTTTGAACAAGAAATAGCCTCTGAGAATTTCACAACAAGAAGTCAAGTCTCACATACTTTTGATTGATCTACTGGTGCATAAAGATGCATAATAATGTTTTACAACTTCTCAAAGGTCCATGCAAAACATCTGTAACTTTGTAAAGGGTGTGACTTTAGCTGCAATATATGCCTTGCATATCCTTATTCAACACTAAGGCCCTCATTAGAATGCCGGGTGGACCGCCACTGACTTGGTGCGGTCCACCCGGCATCTAGGCAAGGGTCCGATCGCCGGATTACAATACCGGTGGGGTATATGTCAGTGGGGCTGATGGGGCTGCGGACGGACCCTAATCCTTACAATGGGCCATAGGGTCTGGCTATCCCTTTCCGACTACCTGCTCATGTTGGTCATACCACCATGAATAGGCAGAGAAAAAGCGACAGTGGGGGCCCCAAGCAGGGCCCCCATTCCCCGTGGGCAACTGCTTAGTGGCCTGGTGGGCGCATGTTGTGCCCCCACACATCCATGCACTGTGTGCCAGGCACCACTTGGTGCCTGGCACAGGGTGCATCGATGTGCACAAAATGCAT
This sequence comes from Lissotriton helveticus, assembly GCF_964261635.1. NCBI lineage: Eukaryota > Metazoa > Chordata > Amphibia > Caudata > Salamandridae > Lissotriton > Lissotriton helveticus. The sequence continues at coordinate 161,257,943 of NC_136072.1, forward strand.
TTTTAACGTGCGGCCTGTGCTGTGGCTCTTTTCCTGGGCAGCAGCACAAGCCGCACTAGAAAAATGCATTTTATGACCGTCTGTATGGCAGGCGTATCCTAGTGCGGTGAGCAAAATCGACGGCTCATTGTCGGACGGTACCTGACCGTGGCGATGGCGGTCGGACGCTTGCCACCCGGCATAGACAGGCTGTGCAAAAGGTCAAGTTGCAGAGGGAAATAAATACTTGTCTATGTGCAAGTGGGGAAAACCATGCATGCCCGTTTTTTCTGTGTTAAATGTGCATGCCATTCCCTATTCCATGTTCACTCAACGAGAATGCTTCCACATACCATCTGTTCTGTGTAGGTTATACATGGGAGTGGCGGCAGGAGGAGTGGTAAGGAGGATGTAAATTGACAGGAAAAGCTATGGTGGGAGTATTACTTGGTCTTCCTGTGCACTAGGAGGGTGTAGGGCAGGGTAAGAGCTGCCCTTGTAGCCTAACCTGCATGTGATTTTACCGCTTGGATTTTCTGACCAGTAAAAAGAGTACCAGTGTCCTGCACCCAAAAATTCTGTGTGCACACTGGACCCCTGGTAATTGGACACAGCAGTATACAAACCGAGGATATTACTTCACATTATTATTATTATTGTTAATATTATTATATTCAATTTGTAATGCGCACAAGTACCCGAAAAGGGTTTCCTGGCGCCTAGCACACAAGTTGCTAGAAAGCGAGTGGTTAAAAGCACATTTACTGCTAAAATAAGCCAAGTTTGAAGATTTCTTCGAAAGCTCAGATAAGACGAGTCATTTTTCAAAGACACAGGAAGAGAATTCTAGATTTTGGGGCCGAGACAAGAGAAGGAGCAACCTCCCATTTTTGTTAATTTAAATCTGGGGATCACAAAGTCCCATGAGCTGTAGAGCGCAGGGGACAAGAAGGAATGTAGGAATGGATGAGCTCTTGCAGATACCGTGGTGCAACCCCTTGTTTGATTTTAAAGATGTAACACAAAGTTTTAAATTTAATTCTTTGATCTATTCGTAGCCAGTGGAGGTCACGAAGATAAGGCGAGATGGAAGCCTGTTTGGGAACTTGGCAAAGAAGGCGTGCTGCTGAGCTCTGCACTACCTGTAACTTTCTCAGTACAGTTTGACAGCTACCAAGGTAAAGAACGTTGCCGTAATCGAGGCGAGAGGTGATAAGTGCCTGGACTACCGTGCGTTGGGTAGAGACAGGGAGCATCCAGATGAACTCATGAAGCCATCTCAAGATCGTAAAGCAGATGGCAGCCACATTAGCCGCCTGTTGTCTCATGGAAAGATTTTCATCAATGATGAAGCCTAGATTGCGGACATGACTGACAGGAACGGTAAAGGGACCCATTTGAGGCCAGTGGTGAGGGCTCCATAGTTCCTTATGCTTACCTAGGTTAACAACCTCTGTCTTGTCCCCAACTTCAATAAATTGAGGCGCATCCACTCTGTCACTTGCCGTAGGCCACACTGAAGGGCAGATGTTGTAGCATCTTTGGTGGTGGACAATGAAAAAACAATCTGCGTATCATCAGCATACGAATAGAGGGATAGTCCTGCCTCCTCCACGATTTTAGCCAGGGGTCTAACGTAGATGTTAAAAGGCAAAGGGCTTAAAATGGACCCCTGTGGGACTCCGTGTGCTGATGCGCAGATCTTAGATGATGACTTGGAAGAAAAGACCTGAAAGGTGTGACCACTGAGAAATGAGGCAAACCAAGATAAGGCGATGCTATCGAGCCCAAGTGACCTGAGGACATTAATCAAGATGTTATGTGAGACGGTATCGAATGCGGCGCTCAGGTCTAATAGAATGAGTGCCGCTGTTTCCCCTCGGTCAAGATGTTGGCTCAACTTCTCAGTGACCCCAAGCAGAGCAGTTTCGGTAGAGAAATTGGCTCTGAACCCGGATTGAGAGTAATGGAAATAACCCACTTTTTCTATATGTTCAGTCAGTTGCGTATAAATATGTTTTTCCAAAATTTTGGAAAATACAGGGAAAATAGATATAGGCCTGAAATTCAATAGTACAGAAGAATCTGCTCCGGCCTTTTTCAGTAAAGGGACGACCATGGCCCGCTTCCACTCAGGGGGAACCGAAGCCTCCCGCATAGAGGCATTGAGCAGTTCTATAACATCACCTTTAGATGTTAAAGAGAGCTGGCGTAGGATGTTAAAGGGCAAAGGGTCGAGTGGAGAGCCAGACTTGACGCTATTTAAGCAGTTTTGAAAGGACGTCACATCAAAAGGATCCCAGGAGTAAAGTTTAGCTGTCAAATTGGAACTACTGTAATTCATCAGGTCAGATGGGGAAGTCATACTGTACAAAGAGGATGAAGCCAAAAGTAACCTGTGAATGAGTTCAACCCTCTGGATAAAGAAGTCACCGATATTATTGCATTGACTTTCGTCAAGAACAGGGTGGTATCGGAACCAGCTAGCTTCTTTACTGCAGAAAATAAGGCCCGGGGACGGTTAGATGCCTGAGTGATTGTACTTGCAACATAAGAGGTGCGTGCCTTTTTGCAGTCTAAGTAATAACTTTTGAGAGCAGCTTTATAAGCATCTTTACGAGTGGGAGAGTACGATCTCCTCCATCTTCTCTCTAGAGCTTTACACTTAGACTCGGTGATTTTGAGGGCGTTTGTAAACCATGGGGCAGGAGGATGATGTGTGAAACTACGTTTTGACACAAGGGGCAAACAAGTATCAATGGCCGTGGTTAGCCAGTCCGAAACAGAAGCATTTAATGAGAGCACGGATAAAGTGGTATCAGGTATGCTAGTGACCAGGAGAGTGTTAAGAGACTCCATGTTCAGCTTATCCCAGAGTCTGAAATTACATGAGTTAGTCACATAAACTACTACCCTAGATGTAGGACACTGCAAATTAAATAAGATTAAAAAATGGTCGGACCAGTCTAACCGAGACGCAGGAATACTGCAATCATACCTGAGATTAGACAAAATTGGATCAAAGAAGATGTCCCGCCCTGTGAGAAGGGCCCAGGTTACATAGCCGTAAACTTAAAACCTCCATTTCAGACAAGAAGGTACGGCAGATGTTATTCTGATCATCCTCTAAGTGGAGGTTCAAATCACCAAGAATTGTAAAGTTTGCTGCCTTCAAAATGAAGGGTGCAATGAACTCAGAAAAAGTGGGAACCCAGGGACCTGGGTTCCCCGGAGGGCGATAGATTAAAATGCCAGACAGGGTCAGCTGAGGAGATACAGAAAGTTTGAACAAGGCAGTTTCACAATCTGTGATTGAAAGGACTTCAAATTAACAGAAATAAATAGATTTAAAAATTATAGCAATCCCCCGCCCTTGCCTGTGTCCCGGTCTTTCCTAACGATGACATATCCAGGTGGAAGGGCTGTAGCGATATCTGGGCCTGAGCTTGCATGGAGCCAGGTTTCAGTTAGGAATAATGCGTCTGGAAGTTCCGTGCTAAGAAGATCAAAAATAAGATGTTTGTTTTTGGCCAAAGAGCGACAATTGAGGCTCTGAAAATTAAAATTCTGGCTACAGGCCCTCTTGGCAGGTACAGTGCTGCGAACGACCTGAAGACCAGTTCTGGTGATAGTTGTTATAGAGCGCATGGGACCCAGTGTAAAGTTACATTGGGAGCAAATAAAGCCAAGGTATGGGGGAATATATACAGTGCATCCAGAAGAGGTGGATTTACTGTATTTATGAAGTTGCGCAGCTGTGTATGTAATTCTCTTCTTTAATTTATTCGCATTTTGGCCATAGTTTCTTGCTGCTGGACGCGTCAGGGCGCGGCCTCCGGCGCGCCATCGGTGCGCCCGCTGCGCGCGCGCTTGCATCTGGCCACTGAAATAGAGCCAGGCCCAGAGAGAGCGGCTAGAGTGTCGCTCTGGGTGACACCTACCTACCAACGAGAGGCGTTAGTGCGGCTAGAGTGGCTGCGAGTTAGGAACGGTCATACCACAAAGTGCAAAATCGAAGGAAACCAGGCAAAAGACCAACACAGGTACAGTTGAGACCAAAGTAAGCACCGCAAGTAGTTTGAGCGAAAATGTATTTATAGAACAAAGTTCTATATGAGTTAAAATTTTAGTGTGCAAGTAAGGGGAAATGCAGTTTTTAAAAAAAAAACGAAAATTATAGTGTGCAAAATAGACAGAGATACAATTTAAAAACAAGGAACAGCAATTAAAAATCAGCAGTTACGAGCAAATGTACGTAACACTCACAGGCTGCACGCTTGCATCTGGCCACTGAAATAGAGCCAGGGACCAGAGAGAGCGGCTAGAGTGTCGCTCTGGGTGACGCCTACCTACCAACGAGAGGCGTTAGTGCGGCTAGAGTGGCTGCGAGTTAGGAACCGTCATGCCACAGTGGCTGCGAGTTAGGAACCGTCATACCACAAAGTGCAAAATCGAAGGAAGCCAGGCAAAAGACCAACACAGGTACAGTTTAGACCAAAGTAAGCACCGCAAGTAGTTTGAGCGAAAATGTTTTTATAGAACAAAGTTCTATATGATTTAAAATTTTTGTGTGCAAGTAAGCGGGAATGGAGTTTTTTTTCTAAAAAAACGAAAATTGTAGTGTGCAAAATAGACAGATGCAATTTAAAAACAAGGAACAGCAATTAAAAATCAGCAGTTAAGAGCAAATGTACGTAACACTCACATGTGACTCTGAAGTTTCACGTATGAAAATTAAAGTTCAGTAAATCAGGTTTAGCTCTTGTTTTATGGAAGAAGTTCAATTGTAATGCTTCACTATATGTATATATTTTTTTTAAAACAGACTTTATGGATAGACTGCACACATTCCGCAGAGCTCTGCACACCAGAGACATCTGCAGGACAAATATACAACATCAATTGATATGCAATCAACTTTTCTTTTCGGAGCAAACATAAACAAAGCAGTTCTAGGCAAAACCCCACTATATTTATTTTTAACTTGTATTTACACCTTTTTATAAATACATTTATAGAAGCGAAATACTAATGAGTATAGATAGGTAACCACCTTAATCTAGGTCTTTGTGCCTGACACGTCAGTATTTTGGATTACGTAATTATTTCTTTTTTAGTTATGCTCATATTTAGGTCTCACCATAGAAAGTAATCGCGCTGGTGCTTGCGAGACATGTTCTTAACCTACAGGGGGCTTCGAGCCCACCCGCTGCTTACCGTTGGTTGGCTTCATCGCCATTCTCATTTACTTGCTTCTCATTGGTAAGTGTGTGCCGGCTTCACTCCCTTTTCTTGGGTTTGGCCTTCCCTGGAACTTGGTCCAATTACAGCTTCCTTGCCCAGTGTCCTTCCATGGCTCGTGCATTCTGAGCTACCCTTTTCTTGTTGTGAAGCATTCCATAAGTGTAAGTGTTTGCACTGTCCTTCCCGTTGCTTGCCCCTTTCTGCCACAGTCCATTGTGTTGTTTAACCCCACACTCTTCCCACCCTCCGTTGTGTTGCTTGCTACCTCCCACGGTCATTGCAGCCAATGAGAAATATAGCAGCAGCTTGCATGAGCTGCTCAGACGTGTTGCTTACTCCCTGCTGCATCTCTCTGCCTCTTCCGGTAACGCCACTAACTCATGCGCTGACGCTTGCAGAAAGCTGACCGGGTTAGAAGGTCTACTTGTGCAGTGTGCTGCACTTGTAGAAAGTTTCATTGTCGTCTAGTTTGCTATTTGCTTGAATTTCCTAAGTGCCCAGGGTCTATGTGAGTGCCCTGTGTGAGTTGGGATACACTGTCAAAACTTAAGAAAAGCCTAGAGGTAAGAAGTGCCAATCTTGCTTAGCAGTGCTGTTTGTTTACTGTTTTGACAGACAGCCTTACGATTAGTCATTATTGATTAATTGTTGATTTGTACTGCCTTCGTGACCATGGAAAGGGTTATACTTGAACCCTTTCAAAGGAAAAAAGTTCCCCAAAAAAATCAGCTTTTGTTTGCCAAATGCTTAAATATTAACATTCTGCAGGTGCCTGCTACTACCCAATAATCCTTGTGATTTTATTTATCCCAATACGTTTTATCTTCTCCCAGGAACAACTCATGAATCTAAAATCTTACCTCGAAAGTCAGTTTATCGAAGTTTGAAGGCTCTAGGTCTGGAATATCCAGCCATTTATTTTCTGGTCGTCTCACAGTCTTCTGTATTTTGAAAAAAAATTATGAAAATGACAGATATTTATAGAGTCTCTGCAAGCAGCTAACCTTCTTCTGTGTGGAGCCTTTGCATCTTAAGGCTCCAACATAGATGCTAAGATACAGATGCAAACTAAATAGCAGTATTTGTGAAACAAGGGTCATGGCTCATCGATTTACAATAAGATAGAATGGTTTAGTATTACCTACGTAGGTACAGCCTAATGATCTGTTAAGAATATTACTTTTGCACCATCTTGGAATACAAAACTCCCAAAAATAAGATCCCAAAAAGTACAATTTATTTGTACCTTCAAGAATATAATGCACTTGCATGCGTGCACTCGATTCACTCCTATATCATGTTCTAACGTAAACAATGTACTGTTGCACAAAAGAAGTTATCAAAATCACAACTGTTTGAAAGCTGTATGGTAACAGGAAATGCGCTCACATGCAAGAACATTATGTGCTGGAATCCACACAACAGTTAATAATAGAAGGACACCGATGCCGAGAAACACGTTGAGTTGCAAATAAAGTAATTATCAATGGCCATGTCACAAAGAGCTTGATCATAATCAGGGATACATTTTGTTAACTATCGATGAGAAAGTATTGTTAACATTTCAGCCTGCGGTATGGTTTGGCCCAGTGGTCGTCAGCAGGACAAAATGAATCAAAATAATTGGTTTGTGGTAAACTTCCTTTTTGTTGGCCTTGTTCACTATTGAGATAAAAGTGTATTAAAACTTGAGAGATAAAGGACTAACTGGATTATGCTGATACCCTCAATTTAATAATTTTGAATCAATCCTTAATTTACGATCTTAAATGCCATCTGGGGGCCTCAACCTGGGGGCTTTCAGGGTGTTCAAAGAAATCATGAATAAAGCATATGAAATACCCTGGTGTACAATACCCATCCTGTCTGAGGTGTACTTCCAGGTTGTTTTCTCTTGTACTCTGGAATTCTTTGGGGTCGGAAGCCAGCTGAATACTCACCAGGTATTATAACCAATGTACTGTAAGTTTGCTTCTTGCTGAACTCTCTGCAATCAATAACTGTGGAGAGCAACTGCCTGTTTTTTTCCACTGGGTTGTGCAGAAAGTCTTTGAACTTTTGGGCAGAAATAATGAATTACGCAGAGGATTTGCGCTCCAACAAATGATTCAAATTGTGTTTGAACAAAAAATAGCCTCTGGGAATTTCACGACAAGAAGTCAAGTCTCACATACTTTTGATTGATTTACTGGAGCATAAAGATGCATAATAATGTTTCACAACTTCTCAAAGGTCTATGAAAAACATCTGTAACTTTGTAAAGGATGTGACTGTATCTGCAATGTATGCCTTGCATATCCTTATTCAAGACTATGCCCCTCATTAGGATGCCGGGTGGACTCCCACTGACAGGCCATTGGTGGCGGTCCGCCTGGCATCTAGGTCAAGGGTCCGATCGCCGGATTACAATACCGGTGGGGAATATGTCGGTGGGGCTGACGGGGCTGCGGTCGGACCCTAATCCTTACAATGGGCCATAGGGATTTGGATATCCCTTTCCGACTGCCTGTTTATGTTGGTCACACCGCCATGAATAGGCAGATGAAAAGCGACCTTGGGGACCCAAGCAGAGCCCCCATCCCCTGAGGGTAACTGCCTAGTGGCCTGGGGGCACATGTTTTGCCCCCCCACACATCCATGCACTGTGTGCCAGGCACCACATGGTGCTGGCACACAGTGCATGGATGTCCAGGCGTATCCTAGTAGGGTGAGCGGAATCGCCGGCTCATTGTAGGACGGTACCTGAGTGCGGCGATGGCAGTCGGACTCTTGTCCGAACGTTATCATACTGAGGCCCTAAGATATAAGTTCTGCATGAGATGTACTTCACAGAAAATATTGCCACCCGGCATAGATAAGCTCTACAACAGGTCAAGTTGCAGAGGAAAATAAATACTTGTCAATATGCATGTGGCGAAAACCATGCATGCCCGTTTTTTCTGTGTTAAATGTGCATGCCATTCCCTATTCCATGTTCACTCAATGGGAATGCTTCCACATACCATCTATTCTGTGTAGGTGATACATGGGAGTGGCGGCAGGAGGAGGGGTAAGGAGGATGTAAATGGACAGGAAAAGCACATGGTAGGACATTACTTGGTCTTCCTGTTCACTAGGAGGGCATAGGGCAGGGTAAGAACTGCCCTTTTAGCTTAAACTGCATGTGATTTTACCGCTTGGATTTTCCGACTAGTAAAAAGAGTCCCAGTGTCCTGCACCCAAAAATTCTGTGTGCACACTGGGCCCCTGGTGATTGAACACAGCAGTATACAAACCAAGGATATTACTTTACATGTGACTCTGATTGAGGTTTCACATATGAAAATTAAAGTTCAGTAAATCAGGTTTAGCTCTTGTTTCATGGAAGACATTCAATTGTAATGCTTCACTATATTTATTTTAACTTGTATTTACACCAAATACCCTGTGACTTCATAGGAGCTAAATACTAATGAGTATAGATAGGTAACAACCTAAATGTAAGTCTTTGTGCCTGACACGTCAGTATTTTGGATTACGTAATTATTTCTTTTTTAGTTAGGCTCACATTTAGGTCTCACCAGAGAAAGCAATTGCGCTGGTGCTTGCGAGACATTTTCTTAATTTACAGGGTGCTTAGAGCCCACCCATTGCTTGCCATTGGTTGGCTTAATCGCCATTCTCATTTACTTGCTTCTCATTGGTCAGTGTGTACCAGCTTAATTTCCTTTTCTTTTGTTTGACCTTCCCTGGAACAAGGCCCAATTACAGCTTCCTTGCCCAGTGTCCATCCATCGCTCGTGCTTTTGGAGCTACCTTTTTCTTGCTGTGAAGCATTCCATAACAGTGAAAGTGTTTGCACTGTCTTTCGTGTTGCTCGCCTCTTTCCGCCATCGTCCATTGTGTTGTTTACCTCCTCACTCCTCCCACTCTCCGTTGTGTTGCTTGCCCTCTCCCACCGTCATTGCAGTCAATTAGAAATATAACAGCAGCTTGCATGAGCTGCGCAGAGGTATTGCTTACTCCCTGTTGGATCGCTGCCTCTTCCGGTAACGTCACTAACTCATGCGCTGATGCTGGCAGAAAGCTGACCAAGTTATGTCTACTTTTGCAGTGAGCTGCACTTGTAGGAAGTTCCATTGCCGTTTAATTTGCTTTTTGCTTGAATTTTCTGAGTGCCCTGGGTCTAGATGAGTGTGCCAGTGTAAGTTGGCATGTTTGCACCAGGAGTACACTGTCAAACCTTAAGAGAAGCCTAGAGGTAAGAAGTGCCATTCTTGCTTGGTCAATACTTATTTGCTTTGCCATTGCTGTTATTTACTGTTTTCACAGATAGCCTCACGATTAATCATATTGGGTAATTGTTGATTTCTACTGCCCGTGGTCAGTTTTGATAAGCTTATTTTTACACTGCACCAATTAGAGAAATTGGGCCTTTTAATGTTTTACAATATTTTTATCAAGCCCTTTCAAAGGAAAAAAGTTCCCAAAACTAAGCTTTTGTTTGCAAAATGTTTAAATATTAACATTCTGCTGGTGCCTGCTGCTACCCAATACGGCTTGTGATTTTATTTATCCAAATACGTATTATCTTCTACCAGTAACAACCCATGAATCTAAAATCTTACCTCAGAAGTCAGGTTATCGAAGTTTGAGGGCTTTGTTTCTGGAATATCCGACCATCTATTTTCTGGTCGTCGAACAGCCATCTGTATTTTGAAAAAAAAGAAAAAAATGACAGAGATATACATAGTCTCTTCAAGCACCTAACCTTCTCCTGTGTTGAGCCTTTGCATCTTATGGCTCTAACGTAGATGCTAAGATAGATGCAAACTAAATAGCAGTATTTATGAAACAAGGGTCATAGCTCATCAATGTACAATAAGATAGAATGGTTTAGTTGTACCAACGTAGGCACAGCCTAATTATCTGTTAACAATATTAATTTTCCACCGTCTTGGAATACAAGACTCCCAAAAATATGATCCCAAAATGTATCAAGAATATAATGCACTTGCATGCGTGCAATCGATTCACTCATATATCATGTTCTAACATTAACAATGTACTGGTGCACAAAAGAAGGCATCAACATTAAAACTGTTTGAAAGCAGTATGGTAACAGGAAATGTGCTCACATGCAAGTACATTATGTGCTTGAATGCACACAGCAGTTAATAATAGTATGACAACTATGCAGAGAAACATATTGAGTTGCAAATAAAGTAATTATCAATGGCCAGGTCACAAAGAGCTTGATCATAATCAGGGATACATTTTGTTAACTATGAATGAGAAAGTATTGTAACCATTCCAGACTGCTCTCTGGTTTGGCCCAGTGGTCTTCAGAAGAAAAAAGTTAATCAAAATAATTGCTTTGTGGTAAACATTTCCTCTTTGTTGGGCTTGTTCCACTTTTAAGATAAAAGTGTATTAAAACTTGAGAGATAAAGGACTAACTGGATTATGCAGATACCCTTCAATGTAATAATGTTGTCTCAATCCTTGAATTACGATCTTAAATGCCATCTGGGGACCTCAACTGGCACTTTTGTGCTGCCGGAACATCACTTTTTTGATGTTCTGCTGGCGCAATGTGCCACTCGCATATTTGTACGGAGATGTAAAGCCATGTTACGTGACTTTCCATGGCCTTATAAATATGTGTCACTTTCACGCAGAAGAAGCGTGTGGAGCCACATTGGATTCACTGTACTTAAAATAAATTCCTGATGTTAGCTCCTTGCTTACACTTCAAGCCGACAATCAAAGGTCCATACGGGCAGTGGGGCATTCTATTTGATGATTTGACTATGAGATTGTGATTTTCAAGAAACCCCACTCTATCAATACCTACTTCATGAGGCTGTTTGGACCTCTGCAGGTCCTGCAACATAGCCACATAGCAGACTCGCAGTAGGACATGGCTAGGCCACGGCCTTAGGCTTCCCTTCCCATGTGTTTCTAGAAAGATTATAGCATTGATTTAGACAGAATCCTGCTTCTGTTTGGGGCCTCTTCTTTGCAATTTTTGGCAACTGAGTGTGTTTGAATTGTAGCCTCTTAGTTGCTCCAAACATAGCCTCTCATATCCCAGACAGTATTCGGTCAAGTACAGTCACACGCCATTCACATCACCTCTTCTGAGCCCCGCATGCTTGTTCTGCTAGCAAGTTAATCTTTTTTCCCTACCAATAATTCTATTTGGTATTGATACAAAAAAAAAAAAGAAACAAGAACTAGTCTTTCACAATGGCATAGATGTACAGAGTCATTAACAAGCATTATTAAATGAGTTACATTTATCTTATCCCAAGACATATGGTAGTTGGCACAACCATTTCTCAATGAGGCCTGCCATGTGTGACCCTTCCCCAGAACAACCATACATTCTTGTTTACTTGCTTCTCATTGGTCAGTGTGTGCCAGCTTCACTTTCTTTTCTTGTGTTTGACCTTCGTTGGAACATGGCCAAATTACAGCTTCCTTGCCCAGTGTCCATCCATCGCTCATGGTTTCGGAGCTACCTTTTTCTTGTTGTGAAGCATTCCATAACAGTGTAAGTGTTTGCACTGTCTTTCGTGTTGCTTGCCCCTTTCCGCCATCGTCCATTGTGTTGTTTACCACCTCACTCCTCCCACCCTCCGTTGTGTTGCTTGCCCCCTTCCACTGTCATTGCAGCCAATTAGAAATATAACAGCAGCTTGCATGAGCTGCGCAGAAGTATTGCTTACTCCCTGCTGGATCTCTCTGCCTCTTCCGGTAACGCCACTAACTCATGCGCTGACGCTTGTAGTGAGCTGACCGGGTTAGAAGGTCTACTTGCAGTGAGCTGCACTTGTAGAAAGTTCCACTGCCATCTAGTTTGCTTTTTGCTTGAATTTCCTGAGCTCCCAGGGTGTAGATGAGTGCCCTACGTGAGCTGGGATGTTTGCACCAGGAGTACACTGTCAAACCTTAAGAAAAGCCTAGAGGTTAGAAGTGCCAACCTCCCGACCTGGGATTAGCCTTCTGTGATCATAGGCAAAGCACTTAAACCTACAATGCCTTAATAAAGAAGCTTTGGCAAAGCAGTAAGTCAAGCCTACAAAAGAGTTATTGACTTTGTCAATGTTTTTTAGGCAGATTGTACAGCAGCATGGCCGAATGTATAGAAAAAAAATTGGTGACGGTGTCAGCGCTGGTCACATGATAGTTATTTTTAGTTTCAGTCATGCTGCACAATAGTTTTGATAGGCTCATTTTTACACAGTACCAATTAGATAAATTAGGCCTTTTGATTTTGTTGATAACATTATATTCAAGCCATTTCCAAGGACAAAAAAGTTCCCAAAACTAAGCTTTTGTTTGCAAAATGTTTAAATATTAACATTCTGCTGGTGCCTGCTGCTACCCAATAAGGCTTGTGATTTTATTTATCCCAATACGTATTATCTTCTTCTACCAGTAACAACGCATGAATCTAAAATCTTACCTTAGAAGTCAGTTTATTAAAGGTTGAGGGCTTTGTTTCTGGAATATCCGCCCACCTATATTCTGGTCGTCTCTCAGTCATCTGTATTATGAAAAAATAAATGAAAATGACAGAGATATACATAGTCTCTACAAGCAGCTAACCTTCTCCTGTGTTGAGCCTTTGCATCTTATGGCTCCAACATAGATGCTAAGATAAAGATGCAAACTAAATAGCAGTATTTGTGAAACAAGGGTCATATCTCATCAATGTACAATAAGATAGAATGGTTTAGTTGTACCAACGTAGACACATCCTAATTATCTGTTAACAATATTAATTTTCCACCGTCTTGGAATACAATACTCCTAAAAATATGATCCCAAAATGTATACTTTATTTGTACCTGCAGGAATATAATGCACTTGCTTGCATGCACTAGATCCATCCCTATATCATGTTCAAAAGAAGGTATCAACATTACAACTGATCGAAAGCAGTATGGTAACAGGAAATGTGCTCACATGCAAGTACATTATGTGCATGAATGCACACAGCAGCTAATAATAGTGGGACACCTATGCAGAGAAACATATTGAGTTGCAAATAAAGTAATTATCAATGGCCATGTCACAAAGAGCTTGATCATAATCAGGGATACATTTTGTTAACTATCAATGAGAAAGTATTGTTACCATTTCAGACTGCTGTATGGTTTGGCCCAGTGGTCTTCAGCAGGACAAAATTAATCAAAGTAATTGCTTTGTTGTAAACATTTCCTCTTTGTTGGGCCTGTTCCACTTTTAAGATAAAAGTGTATTAAAACTTGAGAGATAAAGAACTAACTGGATTATGCAGATGCCCTTCAATTTAATAATTTTGTCTCAATCCTTGAATTACAATCTTAAATGGCATCTGGGGATCTCAACTGGCACTTTTGCGCTGCCGGAACGTCACTTTTTTGATGTTCTGGTGCCGCAATGTGCCACTGGTATATTTATAAGGAGACGTAAAGCCACGTTACGTGACTTTCCACGGCCTTAAAAATATGTGCCCCTTTCACGCAGAAGAAGCGTGTGGAGCCACATTGGTTTGACTGTACTTAAAATGAATTCCTGATGTTAGCTCCTTGCTTACACTTCAAGCCGACAATCAAAGGTCCATACGGGCAGTGGGGCATTCTCTTTGATGATTTGACTATGAGATTGTGATTTTCAAGAAACCCCACTCTATCAATACCTACTTCATTAGGCTGGGCGGACCTCTGCAGGTCCTGCAACATAGCCACATAGCAGACTCGCAGTAGGACATGGCTAGTCCTCAGCCTTAGGCTTCCCTTCCCATGAGTTTCTACCAAGATTATAGCAGTTATTTTGACGGAATCCTGCTTCTGTTTTGGGCCTCTTCTTTGCAATTTTTGGCAACTGAGTGTGTTTGAATTGTAGCCTCTTAGTTGCTCCAAACATAGCCTCTCATATCTCAGACAGTATTCGGTCAAGTACAGTCACACGCCATTCACATCACCTCTTCTGAGCCCCGCATGCTTGTTCTGCTAGCAAGTTAATCTTTTTTCCCTACCAATAATTCTATTTGGTATTGATACAAAAAAAAAAAAGAAACAAGAACTAGTCTTTCACAATGGCATAGATGTACAGAGTCATTAACAAGCATTATTAAATGAGTTACATTTATCTTATCCCAAGACATATGGTAGTTGGCACAACCATTTCTCAATGAGGCCTGCCATGTGTGACCCTTCCCCAGAACAACCATACATTCTTGTTTACTTGCTTCTCATTGGTCAGTGTGTGCCAGCTTCACTTCCTTTTCTTGTGTTTGACCTTCGTTGCAACATGGCCAAATTACAGCTTCCTTGCCCAGTGTCCATCCATCGCTCATGGTTTCGGAGCTACCTTTTTCTTGTTGTGAAGCATTCCATAACAGTGTAAGTGTCTGCACTGTCTTTTGTGTTGCTTGCCCCTTTCCCCCATCGTCCATTGTGTTGTTTACCTCCTCACTCCTCCCACCCTCCGTTGTGTTGCTTGCCTCCTCCCACCGTCATTGAAGCCAATGAGAAATATAACAGCAGCTTGCATGAGCTGCGCAGAGGTATTGCTTACTCCCTGCTGGATCTCTCTGCCTCTTCCGGTAACGCCACTAACTTATGCGCTGATGCTTGTAGAAAGCTGACCGGGTTAGAAGGTCTACTTGCAGTGAGCTGCACTTCTAGAAAGTTTCACTGCCATCTAGTTTGCTTTTTGCTCGAATTTCCTGAGTTCCCAGGGTGTAGATGAGTGCCCTACGTGAGCTGGGATGTTTGCACCAGGCGTACACTGTCAAACCTTAAGAGAAGCCTACAGGTTAGAAGTGCCAACCTCCCGACCTGGGATTAGCCTTCTGTGATCATAGGCAAAGTACTTAAACCTACAATGCCTTAATAAAGAAGCTTTGGCAAAGCAGTAAGTCAAGCCTACAAAAGAGTTATTGACTGTCAATGTTTTTTAGGCAGATTGTACAGCAGCATGGCCGAATGTATATAAAAAAAATTGGTGACGGTGTCAGCGCTGGACACATGATAGTTCTTTTTAGTTTCAGTCATGCTGCACAATAGTTTTGATAAGCTCATTTTTACACAGTACCAATTAGATAAATTAGGCCTTTTGATTTTGTTGATAACATTATATTCAAGCCATTTCCAAGGACAAAAAAGTTGCCGAAACTAAGCTTTTGTTTGCAAAATGTTTAAATATTAACATTCTGCTGGTGCCTGCTGCTACCCAATACGGCTTGTGATTTTATTTATCCCAATACGTATTATCTTCTTCTACCAGTAACAACTCATGAATCTAAAATCTTACCTTAGAAGTCAGTTTATTAAAGTATGAGGGCTTTGTTTCTGGAATATCCGCCCACCTATTTTCTGGTCGTCTCTCAGTCATCTGTATTATGAAAAAATAAATGAAAATGACAGAGTTATACATAGTCTCTACAAGCAGCTAACCTTCTCCTGCGTTGAGCCTTTGCATCTTATGGCTCCAACATAGATGCTAAGATACAGATGCAAACTAAATAGCAGTATTTGTGAAACAAGGGTCATAGCTCATCAATGTACAATAAGACAGAATGGTTTAGTTGTACTAACGTAGACACATCCTAATTATCTGTTAACAATATTAATTTTCCACCGTCTTGGAATACAATACTCCCAAAAATATGATCCCAAAATGTATACTTTATTTGTACCTGCAAGAATATAATGCACTTGCATGCATGCACTCGATTCACCTCTATATCATGTTCAAAAGAAGGTATCAACATTACAACTGATCGAAAGCAGTATGGTAACAGGAAATGTGCTCACATGCAAGTACATTATGTGCATGAATGCACACAGCAGTTATTAATAGTGGGACACCTATGCAGAGAAACATATTGAGTTGCAAATAAAGTAATTATCAATGGCCATGTCACAAAGACCTTGATCATAATCAGGGATACATTTTGTCAACTATCAATGAGAAAGTATTGTTACCATTTCAGACTGCTGTATGGTTTGGCCCAGTGGTCTTCAGCAGGACAAAATTAATCAAAGTAATTGCTTTGTTGTAAACATTTCCTCTTTGTTGGGCCTGTTCCACTTTTAAGATAAAAGTTAAAACTTGAGAGATAAAGAACTAACTGGATTATGCAGATGCCCGTCAATTTAATAATTTTGTCTCAATCCTTGAATTACAACCTTAAATGCCATCTGGGGATCTCAACTGGCACTTTTGCGCTGCCGGAACGTCACTTTTTTGATGTTCTGGTGCCGCAATGTGCCACTGGTATATTTATAAGGAGACGTAAAGCCACGTTACGTGACTTTCCACGGCCTTAAAAATATGTGCCCCTTTCACGCAGAAGAAGCGTGTGGAGCCACATTGGTTTCACTGTTCTTAAAATTAATTCCTGATGTTAGCTCCTTGCTTACACTTCAAGCCGACAATCAAAGGTCCATACAGGCAGTGGGACATTCTCTTTGATGATTTGACTATGAGATTGGATTTTCAAGAAACCCCACTCTATCAATACCTACTTCATTAGGCTGGGCGGACCTCTGCAGATCCTGCAACATAGCCACATGGCAGACTCGCAGTAGGACATGGCTAGTCCTCAGCCTTAGGCTTCCCTTCCCATGTGTTTCTATCAAGATTATAGCACTTATTTTGACGGAATCCTGCTTCTGTTTTGGGCCTCTTCTTTGCAAATTTTGGCAACTGAGTTTGTCTGAATTGTAGCCTCTTAGTTGCTCCAAACATAGCCTCTCATATCTCAGGCAGCATTCGGTCAAGTACAGTCACACACCATTCACACCACCTCTTCTGAGCCCCGCTTGCTTGTTCTGCTAGCAGGTTAATCTTTTTTTCCCCACCAATAATTCTATTTGGTATTTATAAAAAAAAAAAAGAAGAAACAAGAACTAGTCTTTCACAACGGCATAGATGTACAGAGTCATTAACAAGCATTATTAAATGAGTTACATTTATCTTATCCCAAGACATATGATAGTTGGCACAACCATTTCTCAATGAGACCTGCCATGTGTGGCCCTTCCCCAGAACAACCATACATTCTTGTTTACTTGTTTCTCATTGGTTAGTGTGTGCCAGCTTCCCTTCCTTTTCTTATGTTTGACCTTCCTTGGAACAAGGCCCAATTACAGCTTCCTTGCCCAGTGTCCATTCATCGCTCGTGCTTTCGGAGCTACCTTTTTCTTGTTGTGAAGCATTCCATAACAGTGTAAGTTTTTGCAATGTCTTTCGTGTTGCTTGCCCCTTTCCTCCATCGTCCATTGTGTTGTTTGCCTCCTCACTCCTCCCACTCTCCGTTGTGTTGCTTGCCCTCTTCCACTGTCATTGCAGCCAATTAGAAATATGTTATGTTATGTTATGTTATAGTGGCTTTTGTAGAGCGCACGGCTACTCAAAAAGAGTGTCCCGGCGCTTTTAATTAACGAGGCTGCAGTGAAACTAACATAACACATTAAAAGAGAGAATTACAGATACAAAATAAAAAAATAAAACACAGGGGGCCTACTGGGAGAATAACCACGTTTTAAGGTCCTTTCTGAAGGCTAATAAACTAGATGCTCCCCGAAGAGACAGGGGCAAAGAGTTCCACAGTTGGGGCGCCAGTAAACCAAATGAGCGGCCTCCCAGGCGTGCTCGCTTCACTCGTGGAACGGTCGCCAGAAGTAAGGATTCTGACCTCAGGGAGCGCGCCGGTTGGTAAAAGGTGAGTCTCCTCTGGAGATACTTAGCCCCCGTCGCATGAAGCGCTTTGTACATCAGAGTCAAGGTCTTAAAGGCGATCCGCTTACGGATTGGCAGCCAGTGCCGCAGCAGCAGCTTGCATTAGCTGCGCAGAGGTATTGCTTACTCCCTGCTGGATCTCTCTGCCTCTCCTTGGTAACGCCACTAACTCATGCGCTGACGCTTCCAGAAAGCTGACCGGGTTGGAAGGTCTACTTGCAGTGAGCTGCACTTGTAGAAAGTTTCACTGCCGTCTAGTTTGGTTTTTGCTTGAATTTCCTGAGTGCCCACGGTCTTGATGAGTGCCCAATGTGAGCTGGGATGTTTGCACCAGGCGTACACTGTCAAACCTTAAGAAAAGCCTAGAGGTTAGAAGTGCCAACCTCCCGACCTGGGATTAGCCTTCTGTGATCATAGGCAAAGCACTTAAACCTACAATGCCTTAATAAAGAAGCTTTGGCAAAGCAGTAAGTCAAGCCTACAAAAGAGTTATTGACTTTGTCAATGTTTTTTGGCAGATTGTACAGCAGCATGGCCGAATGTATATCAAAAAAATTGGTGACGGTGTCAGCGCTGGTCACATGATAGTTCTTTTTAGTTTCAGTCATGCTGCACAATAGTTTTGATAAGCTCATTTTTACACAGTACAAATTAGATATATTAGGCCTTTTGATTTTGTTGATAACATTATATTCAAGCCATTTATTATGCAAGCCATTTCCAAGGGCAAAAAAGTTCCCAAAACTAAGCTTTTGTTTGCAAAATGTTTAAATATTAACATTCTGCTGGTGCCTGCTGCTACCCAATAAGGCTTGTGATTTTATTTATCCCAATACTCATTATCTTCTTCTACCAGTAACAACTCATGAATCTAAAATCTTACCTTAGAAGTCAGTTTATTGAAGGTTGAGGGCTTTGTTTCTGGAATATCCGCCCACCTATTTTCTGGTCGTCTCTCAGTCATCTGTATTATGAAAAAATAAATGAAAATGACAGAGATATACATAGTCTCTACAAGCAGCTAACCTTCTTCTGTGTTGAGCCTTTGCATCTTATGGCTCCAACATAGATGCTAAGATACAGATGCAAACTAAATAGCAGTATTTGTGAAACAAATTTTGTGAAATTTTGTGAAACAAGGGTCATAGCTCATCAATGTACAATAATATAGAATGGTTTAGTTGTACCAACGTAGACACATCCTAATTATCTGTTAACAATATTAATTTTTCACCGTCTTGGAATACATTACTCCCAAAAATATGATCCCAAAATGTATACTTTATTTGTACCTGCAAGAATATAATGCACTTGCATGCATGCACTCGATTCACCCCTATATCATGTTCAAAAGAAGGTATCAACATTACAACTGATCGAAAGCAGTATGGTAACAGGAAATGTGCTCACATGCAAGTACATTACCTGCATGAATGCACACAGCAGTTAATAATAGTGGGACACCTATGCAGAGAAATATATTGAGTTGCAAATAAAGTAATTATCAATGGCCATGTCACAAAGAGCTTGATCATAATCAGGGATACATTTTGTTAACTATCAATGAGAAAGTATTGTTACCATTTCAGACTGCTGTATGGTTTGGCCCAGTGGTCTTCAGCAGGACAAAATTAATCGAAGTAATTGCTTTGTTGTAAACATTTCCTCTTTGTTGGGCCTGTTCCACTTTTAAGATAAAATTGTATTAAAACTTGAGAGATAAAGAACTAACTGGATTATGCTGAGAGAGCGCAAACTGATATAAATATATGAGTACATCACACTTACCTATAGAGAGCATAATTCATGAAGAGAAATGCCATGAGTGCTAATAGTATATGAAATTATATTCTAAATGTATAGCTAATATAGAGATTTAAGTAGAAGTGGAACTAATACAGAAATGTGTGACATTATATGATTTTATTAGACGTGATTATTTTGAATCTATGTCGTGTAGCTGTTAACATATAAGATGGTCTGTGGTAAAACGCAGAACGTGGTAGGCCTCAGGGCCAGAGCTGGAGCTAAAAGGGAAGGTGTTTCTTTTCACGACACAGATTGTTTAACGTTTTTGGTCATTGCATTAATGGGCCATGATTTAGAGTAATGTTTTCTAAATAATAGAATAAGAGTTTTAACATGCTTTAATTAAATGAAGAAATTGAATGCTATAATCATAATGTGAAATATTGTAGGCCTGAAATGTTTTAGCAGTGATTTACACGTACATGTCTGGGCTGGGAAATGTTGCAAGCCTTTTTAGAAGTCTATGAGAGTTGGGTTCTTGGCGGCAGATATCTGTCTGCAACAGGAAAGGGGGGATCCAATTATAAGTGAATGAATAGAGGTCTGTTCAGTGGACGGCCCAGACATGGAGGAGGGTTCTGGAATGTTTAAGGGGTATCAGCGGGCCGGAGAAGAGACTGAGAAGCAAGGTCAACTCTAACGTCTGAGGCCCAATACAAAGCATCATGGAAAAAGCCTGAAGTTGCACCACGTGAGAGGCGTTTCGCAAGGGGCGTCTCAAATGTTGTTGACTGTTTTGTATTAGGGACAGCACCCCTGGGTGGAGTTAGAGCAGAGACCTGAGGACCCTTTAGAGAGCGGATGGGTAGGCAGTGAGGGGTCATGACTGGAGAACTTTAGGTTTTCACCAAGAGACTTAGAGTGGGTGACTTCCCTTGGGGGTCATTCATTGCTGACACCTTTGTTAGGTTGGGATTTGGTTAAGTAGGGATACCATCTAGAACAGGGTAGGGACGCCTAACCTGTGTTTGTTTTCCTCCAACCTAAATGAAGGAGAGATATGCGTCTATGCTTATAGCTTTGCTATTTTTAGAACTTGTGTTAGTGATTTCTGTTGCTCGTCTGAGGGCTTTTCGAGAGCACATGTATGTAATTGGACCTGTGTATCTCGTGAATCTCATTCTGAGATGCTTGTATTTGCAGCTCATTATATCTTTACAATAAACTTTTGAAACCTAGAAGTTGTCCGTGATCTTTGAGAGTAGAGTCCTTTCTTGGGTGAACTAATTTGCAGATAGGTGTACTGTTTCCTTCCAAGACAGGCAATAAAGGTTCAGTCGACCAGATCGAGGTTTGGATCAATAGATATAAGGTATCGATCAAAATCTCGCCCTTTCAGTTGGTAGCTATAGAGGATGGTTGCCTTCTTGAGGACGGTGACCTAGGCCAGGTTAGCTTACCCCAAGGCCCCTAGAAATCGATGATCGGAAGAACAGCCCGCAGATGAAGATCCGGATGACGTGAGACAGAAAAAGCAGCAGTATCAGAGAGAGTGAGTATAAAGGGTTATGCGTGTTAGATTGCGGTGTTTTTGTATTGTATCTATGTTGTAATGTCTGGCGGAGTTGAATGTCTGTAGAGTGACTGTGGAACAGGTTGTGAGCGCGCGCAACCGGTGGAAATCTTAAGTTCAAGGAGAGCTTAAGTGGTTCGGGTGTATCGGACACCCAGAGTAATTGTCAACTAGTGTGAAGGGGGTCATGAGGTACCATTGATCACCCGAGAGACCGAGATAGGGGGAACGTAAGAGTGAGTGCGTGAGTAACGGACGCTGGTCGGAAGTTACTGTGTGTGTAAGTAACCTATCAGAGAGACGATAGACATCTCGTCAGTTGTGTTGACAATTACAGATAGACTGTGGACGTACAGTCGAGAGAAGTGACCGCTTGGTCGGAAGTAGTCATTTTTCAGTGTATGAATGGGACGCATGCATAACCGGGAGACGAGTTGAGAAAGGAGGGGTGCTGCTGCGAAGCGGAGAAAAGAGACGTCAGGTGGTGTCGCGCAGTGATTGGCTGACCGGAGAAAGACCGCGCTGTGATAGGCCAGCTAGCGAACACGTCATACAGGGTCGAGACGTGATTGGCCAACAGGAGAAAGACCGCGCTGTGATAGGCCAAGCTAGCAAAGCCGCGACAGGATTGGTGGATTGTCATCAGGAAGTAAACAGAGTAGCGAGGCTGAATTTTGTGCGCATAATTATGAAGTGTTTTAAATGGTTGAAAGCGCTGTTTAAGAAAGAGAGGCGAGGATCGTATGAAGGGGAAGAAGCCCCGCCGGAGGGTACGCCAGCTCGTTATATGGCAGTAAATGTTGGGTTGCATACGATCCTTTGGATATCAGAGTGGAGTAAGATTACTGAAGGAAACGAGGAACTGACGTTCCCGAAGTACGGGACGTTCAGATTAGAGGTGTTACATCGATTGAAATCAGTCATGACCTCAAAGAGACCCTTGCCTAGACCAACCCAGTTTGAAGCCCTTGAGGCATGGCTTAGGGCAGCGCATGAAAGGAATATGAACAGACGACAAGAAAGGGTGAAACGCTCGGTAAGGGCAGTACAGGATGCCAGGTGGGATGCGGATGCTAAAAGATGGAGAGTGCATAATTTGGAAATAAATAAACTGTACCCAGTGTTAGAGGCGCCAGTAAATAAAAGCCCCCTAGAAGAAGATGACGAGAGTGAAACAGAGGACAGCCTGATAAACAGATTACTGACAGACAGGCCACCCCCGTATAATAGAGCAGGGGGAGAGGTCGAGAATACTGAAGGAGAAAAGGGGGGCAATGCAGGAGAGCATAGACCGCTTCCCAGTTCAGAGTGGGATCCTGAGCCAAAGAAAGAGCTGTCCCAGACTAGTCAGGTGCAACAGGTGGTCGGTAGGTTTGTGGTACAAAGAGCGCCGGAAACGGAAAGCGCCACATCCTACCCATTGCCAGATGCACTACAGGTACCTGTTACCATAGGTCCTATAATATCGATATATGACCAAGAGAGAGCAAGAGGGGAAGAACGGAAACGGAAAGACAGAGAAAGAGCAGAGCAGGCAAGGAGGAACGATACCACTAATTCCCCAAGTCAGATGCCGATACCCAGAGAGTGGAGCACCCCGATGCACACAGCAGGGGACCCAGGAGGAGATCCTGGGGGCCCTAGATGGCCAATGGATCTGAGGGGATCTGGACGAAAATCCTTTCAAGAGCTAAATGAGTACATGAAGCAGTGGGATGAGGCAGTGAAGGCTCAAAAGTGCATCAATGCTGCAGAAGCAGAAAGGGAAAGTCAGGACAGCAGAGCACGGACTCACTGCGGGGCTGGGGAGAGTAGCCCGGAGTGGGACTGTAGAGGGAGTAGGGGAGTCACCCATTGGGCCCGGAATGGAGGTAGAACAGACCTGGAAAACGGGGGCCCCGGGAGTGGAGGGGTGGCGTGCCCGATACTCAGTGAAGAGGAGAGGAGAGCGCAAGAGTACAGGAACAGCTTTAAGTGTCCACACTGTGTGCCTGGCACCAGAGAACAGAATGGGAGTTGTGAGAGGTCGCACCATAGTCCCTGTGATGACAGAAATGAGCGCAGCCCAGGGAATATGGGGAACCAGGAAGGATCGTATCGGATACTGAGCGATACGAGGCAAAGGGAGTGTAGCGACCAGAGGGAAAATAACAGAGAGATGTGCGGTGAGAGGAGAGAAGAAGACGAGAGTGGGCAGAGAGAGAGTAGGGATAAAAGGCCCGTGTTCCATCACCTTCCAAGATTGGATGGCCGAGCATGGGACCTGGAGAGATGGGAGCAAGGGAGGCCACCCATTAATTCTCCTGAGCCCAAACGCAGAGCTCGAAGTTGGGATGGTAGGGAGACCAGTGAGCCCCCTTCAAAAGACATATTGCGAGCTGAGATAAAAGCCAAGAGACTTGATGTCTCCAGCTTAAGGTCAGATCTGGATGACATGGTAGATGGTACTCTGCCTTTAGAAAGAATGGAAATGTATGAACAGGATGAAATACTGTATATGGCAAAGGACATCACACGAAAGGCGAGAGCAGTCCATGAGAAGTTAGTCGAACTAGCAGGCAAATATATGGTGGACTTGTCAAGAACCAAAGCACTACAGGGTAACCACAGGCTACATTACTCAGATCGAGATCTAGATGAGAGGAGAACGATTGGGCTGAAAACACACATAAGGGAATTGATTACTGGAATAAGGACATGGAGGGCACTAGATAAATGGGAAGAGAGGTGGTCCAAGAAAGGGACCGGCAGAAGAAGCATGATTGGTATGACACCAGGACAGCAGGGAATAGAAGCTTACCCTTTGCGTGAAGTTGCCAATGGGAGCTATGTACATGTCCCTTGGAGTAGGGGAGATTTAGCTGCTTTTACCACATCTTTCCCCAAGTTACGAGAGAGCCCTGTGGAGTGGTACAAGCAAGTCGAGAGGTTTGTAAAGATCTCAAAAGTCCTATGGATAGATCTGAACACGCTGTTTGACATTGTAGTACCAGGAGATCTGTGGACAGCATGCAAGGTTAGCGCTGAGTGGCCCACAACGGAGCCAGAGAGAGATGCTAGGACTAATGGGCCGTCCGAGATCGTGATGGCAAAATTCGAGAGAGTGATGACTTGGCTGAAAGAAAAAGTGCCAATGCAAGACATAGATTGGGTCAGAATAGACAGAACGAGACAGGAACCCAAAGAGACAGTCCATGAATATTACGAGAGATTGCTGAAGGCGTTTAAACAGTATAGCGGCTTGGATGTAATGGATCCAAAGGACATAGGGCAATTCGTGTCCAAGTTCGTCCTGGGACTGAGACCGGATATTAGTTTAATGATTCAGCAACACTCGATTTGTTGGCAAAGTAGACCCCTAGATGAAATACTGAGATATGCCAGGTACTGCTGTGATGAGGTAGACTCCAAGGCTAAGAAACTAAAAGAGAAGCTGATGGTGGTACAATTGCAGGCAGCAGGAAAGGGGGGACCGCAACAACCGCAGCAAGGGACAGGTACAGGAGGTAAGAAGCAGTACAGTCAGAACAAGGGTAATGAGGAGAGTACTACCTTCAGACCCAGAGTAGACATAGCTACCTTGAAGAAAACGACTAGGTGCCACCAGTGCAACGAGTTGGGGCATTGGAAACGCGAGTGCCCTTACAATGTAGAGATCGGAGAGCAAGAGATAGAGGAGGAAGAGGTCCAGAGCGCACCTATGAGAGGGGCGACGCCATACCAAGGAAAGGTGCTCAAAGGGGGGGGGGCTCCTCCCCGAGCCCAGTTCCCGCAACCTCCTCGAGTAGGGAGTATGGGTAAGACCTATAGACAAATGCCCCTGTTTGTGGAAGGTGAAGAGTGCTATTATGTGGACCCATTAACCGGACAGAGAGTGGAAAGAGAAGACTGCACCCTTGGGGCAGCCTTAGAGGTAGATCAGAGGGGACCCTATGTTGAAGCAGAAGTAGCAGGGTGCCCTACGACATTTCTGGTGGACACAGGAGCCACTAGATCCACGATCAGATCAGCTGCAGTTCCAGACCTGCCCATGTCTGGAGAGACCATACAGGTGGTAGGGGTCGCAAACAGGAGAATAACCAGCCAATTGACAGAACCGGTACAGGTGAAAATAGGGAAGTACAGCGATGAGCACCAATTTGTGGTTTGCGATTCAAGCCCTGTGTGTCTGCTAGGAAGAGACCTGTTGTGCAAATTGAATTGTACTATATATTGTACACCCCAGGGAGTGGAGGTATTGACTAATGATGATGATGCAGATTTCAAAGTTGCAAACTCAAGAATATGTGTGGAGCTGTACCCTACTTTGACAGTAGACGAGCTTCCCTGGGATTTGAGAGAGACAGTGGCATCAGAGGTATGGGATTTCACTGGGGAAGAGATTGGATTGGTCAAAGGGGTGGACCCAGTGAAAATTGTAGTGAAACCGCATGCTGAGTTCCCAAGAACACCCCAATATAAATTGACTCCAGAAACGATTGCAGGCATAAAACCCGTGATCGAGTCCATGATTAAACAGGGAATACTGAAAGAAATCGTGGGTAGTCCATGTAACTCCCCGATTATGGGTCTGCAGAAACCAAATGGGAAATTTCGGATAGTGCAGGACCTTCGAAAGATTAATAACATAGTCGTTTCATGTTGTCCAGTGGTACCGAATCCATCAGTGATACTGTTTCAGATTCCATTCCAAGCTGAGTGGTTCACTGTGATAGATCTTTGTCAGGCTTTCTTTTCGATCCCTTTGGACGAAGATAGCCATTTTCTTTTCGCATTTAAGCTGGAAAATCGCGTCCTAACATGGTGTCGTATCCCTCAGGGGTATACAGAGAGTCCATCGATCTTTAACCAGCTTTTGAAGAAAAATCTTGAAAGTCTAGTGCTGCCCCAGAAGTCAGTTCTGGTCCAGTACATAGACGACCTCCTTGTGGCGTCAGAAACAGAAGAAGCTTGCAGGGAAGATTCCATTGCTTTGTTAAATCACCTAGCTGCTAATGGGCACAAGGTATCCCCGGGAAAATTGCAGTACTGCCTGACAGAAGTACAGTACTTGGGACACAGAATTGAGAAAGGCAAACGAAAGGTGTCACCAGACAGGATAGAGGCGATCATGAAAATGAACGCGCCTCAGACACAGAGAGAGGTCAGGATGTTCCTAGGGATGGTGGGTTATTGCCGACAGTGGATCGTGAACTTTTCACTGAAAGCAAAGCCCTTGCAAAAACTGACGCACAAAGAGGTGAGTGATCCGGTACCATGGGACAAAGACTGTTTGATGGCATTCTTACAGCTGAGAGAGGACCTGTGTCGTGCTCCGGCATTGGGAATGCCTGATTACAATAAACAATTCTTTCTTTACTGTTGTGAGAGAGAAGGTTGTGCGTTGTCTGTGTTGGTCCAAATCCATGGGAATGCCCGTAGACCAGTTGCTTATTTCTCAGCTACTTTAGACCCAGTAGCCGCAGCGTTGCCCGGATGTCTCAAATCCGTTGCTGCAACGGGTGTCAGCATTGAGAGATGTGAAAATATCGTCATGGGGCACCCGTTAGAGGTGTGCGTGCCACATTCTGTTGAACTGTTGATGACCAGGACCAAAACACAGCATCTGACCAATAGCAGGCTCACGCGCTATGAGCAAGTTATTCTTGCTGCAGAGAACGTGACCCTCAAGAGATGCTCTGTTTTGAACCCTGCTACCTTAATGCCACTTCCAAATGATATTGATGATGATGATGAATATACAGACCATGACTGTCTCGATGTGACTGAACTATGCACCAAACCCAGACCCGACATCGTAGATGAGCCACTGACCGACCCAGACGAAGTTTTCTTTGTCGATGGCTCATGTGTAAGAGACGAAGTTGGGCAGTTGAGAGCAGCTTATGCTGTTTGTACAATTGAAGGAGTTGTGGAAGCAGGGTGCCTGGAAGGAGTACACTCCGCTCAGGTAGCCGAGATTATTGCCCTAACACGTGCTTGCTTAGCAGGCAATCAAATTCGAGTCACCATCTACACTGACAGCCAATACGGGTTTGGGGTAGTTCATGATTACGGGCAGTTATGGTCTCAAAGAGGGTTCATGACTTCTTCAGGCTCTCCCATTCGCAATGGAGAGTTTGTGCGCTTGTTGTTAGAAGCATTGCAATGTCCAGCAAGTATCGCAGTTGTAAAGTGCATCGCACATACCAAAAATGAGGACTTTGTTTCGAAAGGCAATAGATATGCTGATGAAGTTGCGCGGTATTGCGCAGAACAAGGTTACTCTTTCACAGAGGTGGATGTGGGTGGAATAAATGTAAGAACTGAATTAGCCATGATACTGGAAACTGTTGATACTTGGGATGAATTGTCAACCATGCAAGAAAATGCTCCTGATTCAGAAAAGGAAACATGGGAAAAGGCAGGATGTGTAATGGGTGAGACTCATTTTTGGGTCTCAGCAGACGGCAGAGCAGTGTTGCCCAATGAGATGGTGAGTCCAATGGCTAGACTCATACATGGTCCCGTACACTTAGGGAGAGATGCTATGCTGAGAGTGTTTAGACAGACTTGGTACAATCCTAAGTTTAGAATAGCAGCAGAAGCAGTGTGCCAGCGTTGTGTGACCTGCCAGCAGCTGAATGTAGGGAAAAGAACACCAGTTGCACTAAGTCACATAGGAAGGTCTGGAGGTCCATTCAACAGAATGCAGATAGATTTCATTGAAATGCCAAGATGCAACCGCCTCCGCTATGTCCTGGTGGTTGTTTGTGTGTTCTCCAGATGGGTTGAGGCATACCCTACACGTAGGTGCGACACCCTCACAGTGGCTAAGTTACTGCTTAGAGAACTTATCCCTCGGTTCGGGGTGCCGGCCTTTTTGGAATCAGATAGGGGAACACATTTTAACAGCGAGCTTGTGAAGATGATTTGTGTTGCACTGAATATAGACCAAAAACTCCATTGCAGTTACCGACCAGAAGCCTCAGGAATTGTGGAACAAATTAATGGCACGATCAAGTCCAGAATAGCGAAAGTTTGCTCCTCAACGACCCTGAGTTGGCCTGATGCCCTGCCATTGGTACTCATGAGCCTTCGTAGTACCCCAGACAGAAGAACAGGGTTGTCACCACATGAGGTGTTAATGGGGAGAGCAATGAGACTGCCATCTATTCCAGCTACTGCACTGTTAAATATCACAGATGATATGATCCTGGACTATTGTAAGGGGCTGTCTGACGCCATGCGTTCTGTGTCCCTTCAGGTGCAGGCTGCAGAGGTTCCAGCGTGCCAGGGCCCTTGCCATGACCTGTATCCTGGGGACTGGGTCCTGGTGAAGAAACATGTGAGAAGAAGCTGCTTGGATATTCGTTGGCGTGGGCCCTACCAGGTCATCCTGATCACAAGTACAGCTGTAAAGGTGGGAGGCCTGCCCAACTGGATACACGCGTCGCATACGAAAAGGGTTCCAGCACCTCTGGAAACAGCTCCTCTCTCGGATGGACGTCCAGCTGAGGACCAAGAAGCCATAGAGGGGGCTAGCCAAGCTGTAGAGGTGCCAGTGGAAGCAGGGAACGAGTCTGACCAAGCTGAGGACGGTCAGTACAACAGCGAAACAGAAGACGCTACAGAAGGAGAAGACAGCTGGGAGTACGAGTCTGACCCTGACAGGTCTGAAAGAGAGCGAGAACAGACCAGAAGGAGAAGGAGTAGAAGGGCACGTGGAGAAGCAAATTGGCCGCAAAGAAGAAGTTCTAGCCTGAGGTCAACTCCAGAAGCAACCCTTCCTCCGATATCAGAAGACTCAGACCCAGAAGAAGGTGCTCAGGGCGCTGAAGCACCAGACCGAAGAAGGTCAAGAAGAGTGCGTGTGCCTAACAGAAGATACTCCACACCTGAGTGGACATATCTGGCGACAAATGTCTGTGAAACCGGAGACAGGGAGGATCCGAGCGGTGGTGGTGTCCAGTTCTGAGCCCATTATCACCGTGGAAATACAACTGTTGGTACCCGGTGTCGAACAAGAAGGGTCACTAACATTCGTGCTCCCCAGACCTCCCCGCCTCAGCAAGTTAAAACACAGGTTTCTTACAGAATTGAAATTCCCCGACTTTGGTACCACGATAACAGCACATGAAGAGCATACTCTTCGCATGGAAATATTGAACTATGCTATTGAAGCTGCAACCACAAATCTAATAGTCGATTGTTAAAGGACTTTGTAAATAAAGCAAGCAGAAGAAAAGAAGATTACCTAGCGCCCAGGAAGCAGAGAATTTTAGGGAACCCCTTGAGTGGATGGAGAAGGGCTAGGGTTGTCTTTTTGAACTGTGAAAGGACTTTTTGCGAAAAAGGCTGTCAGCCTCCAGCTGTGTGGATTCTAAAGACAAAAAAGGATTGAAAGAGACTGTAAAGGAACGAGAGGAAAAGAACTTTTTTGCAAAGAGAAAGGGAAAAGCTAGATTGTCTGACGAAATGGAGGCCGGCACCCCGAACCGCAGAGCTAAATGTATAATAGGTACACTAATAGTAGGAGTGATAATATTAATAGCTTTAGTGGTAACAATTTCTTATGTAAAGGGACATGAGGAAGAGGTAAAGGTAACTGATGCGAATTCTGTAGTAACACTTACACCCACTGTTGCAGGTGAGAAAAGGGAAAACACTCAAGAGAAAGCGTTATTGGCTGCAGAAGCCCGCAGGTTACATGTAGACGAGTCCCAAGGAGACTTTAGGTCAAATGCTTATGCTAAACTTTTGTATGAATACGTGGATGCCATGGAGGTTAAGGATTGCTACGTCTGCATGCAGTTGCCTGCGTCTGTAGATGAAGGAATTCGATATCATCACCTCCCTCTGACATATGGCATTACATGTAGCTTATTGCTTAGTATATTTTATGAGAGAGATAGTTTTGAATACTATTTCTCCAATTATGATTCTGTGTTGCCAGAAGTCCCGAATTATAAGCAGATGAATAAATGGGATTACTGGAAGAGTGAAGACAGATTGGCCAAGTTCTTCATTCCTTGGATTACCTTAGATACTTCACATGCCCGTAGAAATAACCTGACATGTAAGGTGTCCGAAGTCGAGAAAAAGTTCATAGGGCAGGTGGATGATCGTTACAGGAGGCAAAAGATTTTGAAAAAATCAGGACAAGGGAAATTAGATTGGACCGAGGAAGAGAAGTCACACAAGAGAAAGGGTAGTAGTGGTCCAATAGCTTTAGATAAAGCGCAGAAAGGAAAGTTATGTCTTCACCGAGCCAAAACGTATTATGAAAATGTATACGTGGGTGAAGTTGACTGTGAACATGCTTTTAATTTAGAGTACTACACTAAGGATTTCCTGAAGGGAATGCAAGTGATTCCAAATGTGTATTTTGTATGTGGAAGAAATGCTTACGTGAGACTACCTGACAACTGGTATGGATCATGTTACTTGGCAATTGTCTTCCCCAAAATATATCATGCACAAGACTTATTGATCATTGAGGGCCAGACATCATCGAGAGGAAGGAGAGATTTAGGCGATGCAGAAATGGTTGGAGATGTCTTTGGAGCTATGTTCCCTCTTTTGGGAATAATCCTTAATGATGTTAAAATTAGACGACTGGCAACAGTTGTCGACAGGTTGTCTGCCAGCACTGCTCAGTCCTTAATGCTGGTAGAAGGAGAGATGCAATCGATAAGGGCTATGGTTCTTCAAAATCGGCTTGCATTAGATGTCTTATTAGCAAAAGAGGGCGGAGTCTGTAAGGCTTTGAAGGTTCAGGAATGTTGCACTTACATTCCAGACCTTTCAAAACCCCTTGAGAAAGTTATTAAGAACATAACTAATATACACAAAGAGATCGAAGACTTGAGTAGAGAAAATGTCTGGGAAAAGGTGGGCCACGGAATGAGTACAGTTGGAGGGTGGTTTTCCACCTTAGGCAAAAGCTTTATTTGGTATATCCTAAAGCCTATCATCATAATATTGATCTGTGGGATAATATT
Source organism: Lissotriton helveticus (assembly GCF_964261635.1). NCBI lineage: Eukaryota > Metazoa > Chordata > Amphibia > Caudata > Salamandridae > Lissotriton > Lissotriton helveticus. The sequence continues at coordinate 161,289,194 of NC_136072.1, forward strand.
GTGGGGATTGGTGAGGGTATTCAAATGGTACAGAGCAAGAAGGTCAGAAAGGACCCAAAGAGAACAGTTGCAGAGATTGGCTGCCATACAAGATAATCAGTACAGGAGCCTGAGAGCTCTGGAAGCGCAGAGAATGCCAGCAATAACTGCAGTTTAAATGTTAGTGATGACCCCGAGAGGTCATCAAAGGGGGGAACTGAGAGAGCGCAAACTGATATAAATATATGAGTACATCACACTTACCTATAGAGAGCATAATTCATGAAGAGAAATGCCATGAGTGCTAATAGTATATGAAATTATATTCTAAATGTATAGCTAATATAGAGATTTAAGTAGAAGTGGAACTAATACAGAAATGTGTGACATTATATGATTTTATTAGACGTGATTATTTTGAATCTATGTCGTGTAGCTGTTAACATATAAGATGGTCTGTGGTAAAACGCAGAACGTGGTAGGCCTCAGGGCCAGAGCTGGAGCTAAAAGGGAAGGTGTTTCTTTTCACGACACAGATTGTTTAACGTTTTTGGTCATTGCATTAATGGGCCATGATTTAGAGTAATGTTTTCTAAATAATAGAATAAGAGTTTTAACATGCTTTAATTAAATGAAGAAATTGAATGCTATAATCATAATGTGAAATATTGTAGGCCTGAAATGTTTTAGCAGTGATTTACACGTACATGTCTGGGCTGGGAAATGTTGCAAGCCTTTTTAGAAGTCTATGAGAGTTGGGTTCTTGGCGGCAGATATCTGTCTGCAACAGGAAAGGGGGGATCCAATTATAAGTGAATGAATAGAGGTCTGTTCAGTGGACGGCCCAGACATGGAGGAGGGTTCTGGAATGTTTAAGGGGTATCAGCGGGCCGGAGAAGAGACTGAGAAGCAAGGTCAACTCTAACGTCTGAGGCCCAATACAAAGCATCATGGAAAAAGCCTGAAGTTGCACCACGTGAGAGGCGTTTCGCAAGGGGCGTCTCAAATGTTGTTGACTGTTTTGTATTAGGGACAGCACCCCTGGGTGGAGTTAGAGCAGAGACCTGAGGACCCTTTAGAGAGCGGATGGGTAGGCAGTGAGGGGTCATGACTGGAGAACTTTAGGTTTTCACCAAGAGACTTAGAGTGGGTGACTTCCCTTGGGGGTCATTCATTGCTGACACCTTTGTTAGGTTGGGATTTGGTTAAGTAGGGATACCATCTAGAACAGGGTAGGGACGCCTAACCTGTGTTTGTTTTCCTCCAACCTAAATGAAGGAGAGATATGCGTCTATGCTTATAGCTTTGCTATTTTTAGAACTTGTGTTAGTGATTTCTGTTGCTCGTCTGAGGGCTTTTCGAGAGCACATGTATGTAATTGGACCTGTGTATCTCGTGAATCTCATTCTGAGATGCTTGTATTTGCAGCTCATTATATCTTTACAATAAACTTTTGAAACCTAGAAGTTGTCCGTGATCTTTGAGAGTAGAGTCCTTTCTTGGGTGAACTAATTTGCAGATAGGTGTACTGTTTCCTTCCAAGACAGGCAATAAAGGTTCAGTCGACCAGATCGAGGTTTGGATCAATAGATATAAGGTATCGATCAAAATCTCGCCCTTTCATGCAGATGCCCTTCAATTTAATAATGTTGTCTCAATCCTTGAATTACAATCTTAAATGCCATCTGGGGATCTCAACTGGCACTTTTGCGCTCCCGGAACGTCACTTTTTTGATGTTCTGGTGCCGCAATGTGCCACTGGCATATTTATAAGGAGACGTAAAGCCATGTTACGTGACTTTCCACGGCCTTAAAAATATGCGCCCCTTTCACGCAGAAGAAGCGTGTGGAGCCACATTGGTTTCACTGTACTTAAAATTAATTCGTGATGTTAGCTCCTTGCTTACACTTCAAGCCGACAATCAAAGGTCCATACGGGCAGTGGGACATTCTCTTTGATGATTTGACTATGAGATTGTGATTTTCAAGAAACCCCACTCTATCAATACCTACTTCATTAGGCTGGGCGGAACTCTGCAGGTCCTGCAACATAGCCACATGGCAGACTCGCAGTAGGACATGGCTAGTCCTCAGCCTTAGGCTTCCCTTCCCATGTGTTTCTATCAAGAATATAGCACTTATTTTGACGGAATCCTGCTTCTGTTTTGGGCCTCTTCTTTGCAAATTTTGGCAACTGAGTGTGTTTGAATTGTAGCCTCTTAGTTGCTCCAAACATAGCCTCTCATATCTCAGGCAGCATTCGGTCAAGTACAGTCACACGCCATTCACACCACCTCTTCTGAGCCCCGCATGCTTGTTCTGCTAGCAGGTTAATCTTTTTTTCCCACCAATAATTCTATTTGGTATTTATACAAAAAAAAAAAAAAAAGAAGAAACAAGAACTAGTCTTTCACAACGGCATAGATGTACAGAGTCATTAACAAGCATTATTTTTTTTTCATATATATTTTTATTATTTGAACACAAGAGAAGTAATATACATATTGGGCGCCATTAAACGAAACACAGCACAGCTGTGGATGGGCAAGTGAAGTACTGAAACATCATACAGTCATGAGCGGCAGAAAATTCGATACCAGCGAAAGGCTGGGGCAAAGCAGTTAAATATCAATGACCGCAGGCATCCCCCCACACCATCCACCCACCAGAAAGACAGGATTTACGATGCATACATGTGACACCCAGATATGATAAGAAAAACCGGAGAATACGCCACAGCTCTTGCGAGAGAAGGGAAAAGGGAATAGAAAGGCCATAGAAAATAACAAAGGTAAAATAAACCCCCCCCACAACCCCCCACCCTACACCCCTGCCGATGGCTACGACCTAACCCCACTAGCAGTGTGCCTGTCGCCCCCTAAACTACACCCCAAGGATGGGGAAAAAGGTGGAGGAGGAGAATGTTACAATACTATACGAGCTCCCGGACTCTCATCCCCCCGCCAAAAGCAGACACCCCCTACCGTCAGAATAGGAAAGCACAGCAAATCAAGAAATAGCCTGTAGGAGAGTCACAAACAGAGAGGAAAGAGAACATCCCGTCCGACCCCAACGCAACAGAGATAGCAGACCCCGTCCAGATACATTAGGAAAGCAGTAATCGGACTAATCAGATACACAGCCGGCCCCGCTCCCACAAAGACAACCCAGCAAAAACAAAAGGAAACATTGCATCGAAGCCCAATCAAGTTCAGCCCAAACCCTCACGGTCCATAACGAAAAGCCCTTCCAGCACAAACAGGTCGCCATGATTCTCCACGTTGAACACACCCATTCGGACCGCCATCACAACAAGAATGTCAAAAAACAGGAAAGTGTCAAAGTTAATGCGAGGGGAGGGAAAGCAGGATAAACGTACACAGAGATCAAGAGTCAGAGCATGTCCACTGCCCACCAGCGAGAAATCATCCAAGCGGTGTCGATCGCTCACAGAAAGAGGCGAAGGTCGAATTTGGCAGTCGTAGGAGAAGGCACACTTTCTAGGAAGGGTAGTCACATCCAACTCGGGCGGTATCGATATAGGGCTAAACACACATCCCGTTCTTTCGGCCTTGGTCGCCACCATCTTAGGGTTGCTGGGAGGTTCCAAATCAATATTCTGCGTGGGGTCCTTGGCGCCAATCAAGACGGTAACCGCGGGTGGAGTGGCTCGGCTTTCTAGCAACAAAGGGTCGGAGTCTGGTCTCAGACTAATACGGTCAGCAGTTACGATCATCCCCTGGATGTTGGCGGCAAACCGTTTGTGGAGCTGCAAAATGGCGGCCATTACAGTGCGTAGCGACGGTGTAGTTTCAGACTGCTCCATCGCCCCTCAATGAGCGACCGGGCGGGCATCCGAACCCCAGAGGTCGACTTCTCCGGGGCACAGGGCAGGATCAATGTAAAGACCACTGTAAAACACGTCTACAGCACGATAGGTACACTGTCGCCGCCCACGGGGAACCGAGCCCAGAGAACTACCGGGAGCTCAAAGGGGTCTCCGGGAAGCGGATCCTCGAACAAATAGTCGATACTAACGGGCTACCGTAGTTGCAGGGTAGAGCCATCACCGGAGCACCATCCAGTAAGGGAGAAGAAAAAAGCCACTTCGGGAGACCGGATCCACTCACTTTTTACAGCCAATGTTGTTCGACTCCAACCCGGCCACGTTGAAACTCGAGGCCCCGGCATCAAATCTGGGGCAGGCCAAGAATGGCGCACGGCATATCTTCGCCGTCCGGGCCGCCAGAAATTTCGGGGTTGCACCTTTCGAGTCAGGCGCAGTTCACCAGCACGGGAGTCAGGTGGGAAGTCAGAATAATGTTCAGGATTTATGAGCTTCTGGCGGAGGTCGACGGAGCCGGGAGCTTATGCGGCCATCTTGGGTACGAGCGTAGCTCCTCCTCCTAACAAGCATTATTAAATGAGTTACATTTATCTTATCCCAAGACATATGATAGTTGGCACAACCATTTCTCAATGAGACCTGCCATGTGTGGCCCTTCCCCAGAACAACCATACATTCTTGTTTACTTGTTTCTCATTGGTTAGTGTGTGCCAGCTTCACTTCCTTTTCTTATGTTTGACCTTCCTTGGAACAAGGCCCAATTACAGCTTCCTTGCCCAATGTCCATTCATCGCTCGTGCTTTCGGAGCTACCTTTTTCTTGCTGTGAAGCATTCCATAACAGTGTAAGTTTTTGCAATGTCTTTCGTGTTGCTTGCTCCTTTCCTCCATCGTCCATTGTGTTGTTTGCCTCCTCACTCCTCCCACTCTCCGTTGTGTTGCTTGCCCCCTTCCACTGTCATTGCAGCCAATTAGAAATATAGCAGTAGCTTGCATTAGCTGCGCAGAGGTATTGCTTACTCCCTGCTGGATCTCTCTGCCTCTCTTTGGTAACGCCACTAACTCATGCGCTGACGCTTCCAGAAAGCTGACCGGGTTAGAAGGTCTACTTGCAGTGAGCTGGACTTGTAGAAAGTTTCACTGCCGTCTAGTTAGGTTTTTGCTTGAATTTCCTGAGTGCCCACGGTCTTGATGAGTGCCCTACGTGAGCTGGGATGTTTGCACCAGGAGTACACTGTCAAACCTTAAGAAAAGCCTAGAGGTTAGAAGTGCCAACCTCCCGACCTGGGATTAGCCTTCTGTGATCATAGGCAAAGCACTTAAACCTACAATGCCTTAATAAAGAAGTTTTGGCAAAGCAGTAAGTCAAGCCTACAAAAGAGTTTTTGACTTTGTCAATGTTTTTTAGGCAGATTGTACAGCAGCATGGCCGCATGTATATAAAAGAAATTGGTGACGGTGTCAGCGCTGGTCACATGATAGTTCTTTTTAGTTTCAGTCATGCTGCACAATAGTTTTGATAAGCTCATTTTTACACAGTACCAATTAGATAAATTAGGCCTTTTGATTTTGTTCATAACATTATATTCAAGCCATTTCCAAGGTCAAAAAAGTTCCCAAAACTAAGCTTTTGTTTGCAAAATGTTTAAATATTAACACTCTGCTGGTGCCTCCTGCTACCCAACAAGGCTTGTGATTTAATTTATCCCAATACGTATTATCTTCTACCAGTAACAACTTATGAATCTAAAATCTTACCTTAGATGTCAGTTTATTGAAGGTTGAGGGCTTTGTTTCTGGAATATCCGCCCACCTATTTTCTGGTCGTCTCTCAGTCATCTGTATTATGAAAAAATAAATGAAAATGACAGAGATATACATAGTCTCTACAAGCAGCTAACATTCTCCTGTGTGTAGCCTTTGCATCTCATGGCTCCAACATAGATGCTAAGATACAGATGCAAACTAAATAGCAGTATTTGTGAAACAAGGGTCATAGCTCATCAATGTACAATAATATAGAATGGTTTAGTTGTACCAACGTAGACACATCCTAATTATCTGTTAACAATATTAATTTTCCACCGTCTTGGAATACAATACTCCCAAAAATATGATCCCAAAATGTATACTTTATTTGTACCTGCAAGAATATAATGCACTTGCATGCATGCACTCGATTCACCCCTATATCATGTTCAAAAGAAGGTATCAACATTACAACTGATCGAAAGCAGTATGGTAACAGGAAATGTGCTCACATGCAAGTACATTATGTGCATGAATGCACACAGCAGTTAATAATAGTGGGACACCTATGCAGAGAAACATATTGAGTTGCAAATAAAGTAATTATCAATGGCCATGTCACAAAGAGCTTGATCATAATCAGGGATACATTTTGTTAACTATGAATGAGAAAGTATTGTTACCATTTCAGACTGCTGTATGGTTTGGCCCAGTGGTCTTCAGCAGGACAAAATTAATCAAAGTAATTGCTTTGTTGTAAACATTTCCTCTTTGTTGGGCCTGTTCCACTTTTAATATAAAAGTGTATTAAAACTTGAGAGATAAAGAACTAACTGGATTATGCAGATGCCCGTCAATTTAATAATTTTGTCTCAATCCTTGAATTACAATCTTAAATGCCATCTGGGGATCTCAACTGGCACTTTTGCGCTGCCGGAACATCACTTTTTTGATGTTCTGGTGCCGCAATGTGCCACTGGCATATTTATAAGGAGACGTAAAGCCACGTTACGTGACTTTCCACGGCCTTAAAAATATGTGCCCCTTTCACGCAGAAGAAGCGTGTGGAGCCACATTGGTTTTACTGTACTTAAAATAAATTCCTGATGTTAGCTCCTTGCCTACACTTCAAGCCGACAATCAAAGGTCCATACGGGCAGTGGGACATTCTCTTTGATGATTTGACTATGAGATTGTGAATTTTCAAGAAACCCCACTCTATCAAAACCTACTTCATTAGGCTGGGCGGACCTCTGCAGGTCCTGCAACATAGCCACATGGCAGACTCGCAGTAGGACATGGCTAGTCCTCAGCCTTAGGCTTCCATTCCCATGTGTTTCTATCAAGATTATAGCACTTATTTTGACGGAATCCTGCTTCTGTTTTGGGCCTCTTCTTTGCAAATTTTGGCAACTGAGTTTGTCTGAATTGTAGCCTCTTAGTTGCTCCAAAAATAGCCTCTCATATCTCAGACAGCATTCGGTCAAGTACAGTCACACGCCATTCACATCACCTCTTCTGAGCCCCGCATGCTTGTTCTGCTAGCAAGTTAATCTTTTTTTCCCACCAATAATTCTATTTGGTATTTATACAAAAAAAAAGAAGAAACAAGAACTAGTCTTTCACAACGGCATAGATGTACAGAGTCATTAACAAGCATTATTAAATGAGTTACATTTATCTTATCCCAAGACATATGATAGTTGGCACAACCATTTCTCAATGAGACCTGCCATCTGTGGCCCTTCCCCAGAACAACCATACATTCTTGTTTACTTGTTTCTCATTGGTTAGTGTGTGCCAGCTTCACTTCCTTTTCTTATGTTTGACCTTCCTTGGAACAAGGCCCAATTACAGCTTCCTTGCCCAGTGTCCATTCATCGCTCGTGCTTTCGGAGCTACCTTTTTCTTGCTGTGAAGCATTCCATAACAGTGTAAGTTTTTGCAATGTCTTTCGTGTTGCTTGCCCCTTTCCTCCATCGTCCATTGTGTTGTTTGCCTCCTCACTCCTCCCACTCTCCGTTGTGTTGCTTGCCTCCTCCCACCGTCATTGAAGCCAATGAGAAATATAACAGCAGCTTGCATTAGCTGCGCAGAGGTATTGCTTACTCCCTGCTGGATCTCTCTGCCTCTCTTTGGTAACGCCACTAACTCATGCGCTGACGCTTCCAGAAAGCTGACCGGGTTAGAAGGTCTACTTGCAGTGAGCTGCACTTGTAGAAAGTTTCACTGCCATCTAGTTTGCTTTTTGCTTGAATTTCCTGAGCTCCCAGGGTGTAGATGAGTGCCCTACGTGAGCTGGGATGTTTGCACCAGGAGTACACTGTCAAACCTTAAGAAAAGCCTAGAGGTTAGAAGTGCCAACCTCCCGACCTGGGATTAGCCTTCTGTGATCATAGGCAAAGCACTTAAACCTACAATGCCTTAATAAAGAAGCTTTGGCCAAGCAGTAAGTCAAGCCTACAAAAGAGTTATTGACTTTGTCAATGTTTTTTAGGCAGATTGTACAGCAGCATGGCCGAATGTATATAAATAAAATTGGTGACGGTGTCAGCGCTGGTCACATGTTAGTTCTTTTTAGTTTCAGTCATGCTGCACAATAGTTTTGATAAGCTTATTTTTACACAGTACCAATTAGATAAATTAGGCCTTTTGATTTTGTTGATAACATTATATTCAAGCCATTTCCAAGGGCAAAAAAGTTCCCAAAACTAAGCTTTTATTTGCAAAATGTTTAAATATTAACATTCTGCTGGTGCCTGCTGCTACCCAATAAGGCTTGTGATTACAAATGTGGACTTTACTTTACTATTTATCCCAATACGTATTATCTTCTTCTACCAGTAACAACTCATGAATCTAAAATCTTACCTTAGAAGTCAGTTTATTGAAGGTTGAGGGCTTTGTTTCTGGAATATCCGCCCACCTATTTTCTGGTCGTCTCTCAGTCATCTGTATTATGAAAAAATAAATGAAAATGACAGAGATATACATAGTCTCTACAAGCAGCTAACCTTCTCCTGTGTTGAGCCTTTGCATCTTATGGCTCCAACATAGATGCTAAGATACAGATGCAAACTAAATAGCAGTATTTGTGAAACAAGGGTCATAGCTCATCAATGTACAATAATATAGAATGGTTTCGTTGTACCAACGTAGACACATCCTAATTATCTGTTAACAATATTAATTTTCCACCGTCTTGGAATACAATACTCCCAAAAATATGATCCCAAAATGTATACCTTATTTGTACCTGCAAGAATATAATGCACTTGCATGCATGCACTCGATTCACCCCTATATCATGTTCAAAAGAAGGTATCAACATTACAACTGATCGAAAGCAGTATGGTAACAGGAAATGTGCTCACATGCAAGTACATTACGTGCATGAATGCACACAGCAGTTAATAATAGTGGGACACCTATGCAGAGAAATATATTGAGTTGCAAATAAAGTAATTATCAATGGCCATGTCACAAAGAGCTTGATCATAATCAGGGATACATTTTGTTAACTATCAATGAGAAAGTATTGTTACCATTTCAGACTGCTGTATGGTTTTGCCCAGTGGTCTTCAGCAGGACAAAATTAATCAAAGTAATTGCTTTGTTGTAAACATTTCCTCTTTGTTGGGCCTGTTCCACTTTTAAGATAAAAGTGTATTAAAACTTGAGAGATAAAGAACTAACTGGATTATGCAGATGCCCTTCAATTTAATAATTTTGTCTCAATCCTTGAATTACAATCTTAAATGCCATCTGGGGATCTCAACTGGCACTTTTGCGCTGCCGGAACGTCACTTTTTTGATGTTCTGGTGCCGCAATGTGCCACTGGTATATTTATAAGGAGACGTAAAGCCACGTTACGTGACTTTCCACGGCCTTAAAAATATGTGCCCCTTTCACGCAGAAGAAGCGTGTGGAGCCACATTGGTTTCACTGTACTTAAAATTAATTCCTGATGTTAGCTCCTTGCTTACACTTCAAGCCGACAATCAAAGGTCCATACGGGCAGTGGGACATTCTCTTTGATGATTTGACTATGAGATTGTGATTTTCAAGAAACCCCACTCTATCAATACCTACTTCATTAGGCTGGGCGGACCTCTGCAGGTCCTGCAACATAGCCACATGACAGACTCGCAGTAGGACATGGCTAGTCCTCAGCCTTAGGCTTCCCTTCCCATGAGTTTCTATCAAGATTATAGCACTTATTTTGACGGAATCCTGCTTCTGTTTTGGGCCTCTTCTTTGCAAATTTTGGCAACTGAGTTTGTCTGAATTGTAGCCTCTTAGTTGCTCCAAACATAGCCTCTCATATCTCAGGCAGCATTCGGTCAAGTACAGTCACACGCCATTCACATCACCTCTTCTGAGCCCCGCATGCTTGTTCTGCTAGCAGGTTAATCTTTTTTTCCCATCAATAATTCTATTTGGTATTTATACAAAAAAAAAAAAGAAGAAACAAGAACTAGTCTTTCACAACGGCATAGATGTACAGAGTCATTAACAAGCATTATTAAATGAGTTACATTTATCTTATCCCAAGACAAATGGTTGTTGGCACAGCCATTTCTCAATGAGGCCTGCCATGTGTGGCCCTTCGCCAGAACAGCCATGGTGGCCACATTTTGTCACCTTCATATGAGTCAGTGGTTCAAACTACAGGTATACCTCTACATTGAATCCATTTTCCTCAGCCTTTATCATGTTATTGTGGGTACCATCTTGCCTTATACACAGTTTTTTCAAAAGTACAACATTTGTCCATACCCACTCTCCTGTTACTGATTGATTGAGGTTCTGGGTCCAGCTCTAACACCCTGCTCCTCCTTAGTATAGCCTCAGGAAGTGGACTACACTGGAGCTATCAAAATCAGCAGCCAATAAGGAAGTGGACTACATTGGAGCTATCAAAATCAGCAGCCAATACAATTCCCGGCTGGCACACCTGCCTCTTTTCCACATTTAGAGAATAAGAGAGGTACCCAAACTCAACAATGTCATTCACTGACAATGAAGTTATAACTCTTGTGGGACATGTGACGCATAAATTGTTCATAAACATTGACAACATTATCTACCAAGGAATAGAAAGGAAATTTCACTAGTACACCATATGCAGGACTAAAAAAGCAGTTAGTTGGGCGTTCTTATGACTAGGGCTGGGCATTTTTGTGGCTTTTCGGTGCAACTCACAGCTCAAACCTACACATTTTTGTATGTCTGCCTGCAACAAGCAAAACTAGAGTCAAGCTGCAGGCAGTCATTCCACGTCAGTAACTCATTCACTGCAAAATGATCTGTTTAGTGACAGTTCAAGCAGTTTCAGTTTTCAGGCAGTTGGGGCTTTTCATATGGTTTGTACAAGAAATTCATCCTTTTTCTGGTCGGCTGGCAGAGCGGGTTGTTTGAAGCCAATTTCGCTCCACAGATGGGACTAAAAAAGGGTGTGGTTTGTCCTTAACAAGACTTTCCTTCATAACGATAATCAAATTAATTATTCTAATACAATCAATGAGTCCTCCTCTTACCAGATGGCGCTCCTTCTCCCGCATAGCTTCCATTTCGCGCTTCATGGTCTCCATTTCTGCAACAGCAGCATCCCTGCACTCAATTGCTTGCGCAAACTCCTCTGAATGCTTTTCCTGGATTTTCTTTGCCTAGGAAGAAAATAGGCGATTGGGTTTCATTCATGGTCACAAACTAATAACAGTACAGTAAAGTAAGTAAGGAACCTGAATGTCCATATCAAATTCAAGTAAAAAAGCCCATTGGAGAATAAGAGCCTGATTTAGATCTCGGCAGATGGGGTAACTCCATCACAGCGGTGACGGATATCCCGTCCACCGAAATATGAATCCCATTACATCCTATGGGATTGATATTGCGGCAGATGGGATATCCGTCACCGTTGTGATGGAGCAACCCATCTGCTGAGATCTAAAACAGGCCCTACGTGTTTTTGAGAAGGTTAAATACTTCTTAAATATCTCTTTATTGATTCCACTACAAACAGGTTAAGTATAAACCAATAAATGCCCAAAAGATAATGAGTTTACTAACCATTTAGTTCTCAGACAAATGGGAATGATAGGACCAAGAAAATAAGGCAGGTGACTGCAAACATTCAGTAACCCAGGGTGTCCACAGAGACTAAGACGGCTGAGGTTAAACTCAAATACAAGGATGGAGCAGTTTTCTTCTCTGTTTAACTAGAATCTACAAAACAAGCGGCCCAAGTAGCAACACCGGTCCTCCGATTGAATACTGGGCTTTGTGCTACTGCCTGTGGGTGGGAGGGGGAACGCCATTCCTTGGGAAGCATGCACATCCGGCACCCACTGAAGCAGGCCCTGCATTGAAATTTGTTTGAATTGTTTGTTTTTGTTTGAGGTGATGGTCAAAGGTGATTTTTTTTGGCTCATGCTTCTTGGATGAGGTAACGGCTAAGTTGCCACATGCTGTCCCTGTGTGATCCTCCAGCAAGATAGTAGAATCTAGTTCTTTCAGTAAGCCGTTGTCAGGAACTGATTTCTTTCAGGGTCAAACTGGCAAAATCTAGTTCTTCACAAAGGTCCCTTCCCAACTCCACCACTGTATACACAACCCCCGCTGACATTCTATCTCCCAGAGGATACCGTTCAACTCAAATATACCTGTATGTCTTCAGGATCAATGTGAAATCCAGTCCCATGATACTGATTAAAAATTGGCCTCCACAACTGCACTGGCTTTGACCAAGCTGTGTAACACCTGACAGGGGCTGTTTGAGTGCCCCAAGGACTGGAAAAAATTCTGGTCGTGTCCCTACCGAAAAATTCTGCTTCAGATCCCAAAATAATGTACAATAAAGACCAATTTCTCTTTTACTGTTTGCCTCTAAATTCACCAAAAGCATAGTAAATCAATATCTAACAGCTATTGTTTAGGCCAGTCGAGTCCTGGACATTAATCAATTGGTTTTCTCTCCTCTTTCAGAAAGGGATCTATTCTTAGTGGCAAATGATGTTCAGATGACTCTGGATGCCGGGGGAGGGGGTGAGGTTGCCCTAATTTTATTGAATCTCTTGACAACCTTTGACAGGTATTTCACACAATTCTACTTAACTTTCTAACCCATAAAGAACGGTTGGAGGCTGTCCTCAACTGGTTAGCCTCCTTTGTAGTAGAGTACTATTAGACAGTGTCCCTACCTCTGTTTCCATTAAGCCTCAAGAAACGTTACTGTGGGGTCTACTGTGGGGTCTCTCAGGGCTCTGCCCTGAGTACTACTTCCTCTACCTTTCTTCTTAAAAGATTGCTATCAGGCAGTATCCCTACTTCTGTTTCCATCAAGCCTCAAGAAACTTCACTGTAGGGTCCTTCAGGGCGCTGTCATGAGTCTAACTCTCTAACACACGTTGCCATGTTAGCTGATTTAATTCACTCATTCTTTAAAATGAAAAATCAGACCTTATTTGTTTCATAATATAAAAGGGCACCTGTGACAGTCTGAACTAACTAGTCCGGGTGTGTACTTGGCGGTTCCAAAAAACCTGCCAGTGATTTAAATCTCCCTCCCATATCCCCCTACATAGACCCACTTTAAGTACATATATTGTGTAACCAATTCCATTTAATCATATCGGATTGACATAGAGTCCTTCTATGCTTGTTTCATCAAATCCTACCAAGTGAAGACATATATCTCGGGTCATAGTTCATGGCCTACATCTGTGTGCATAAAGAGAGTCCCCTTTAAGTGACTTTCAATATAGCAGGACAGACTCAGCAATCTGATCTAATAAGCCTGGGAACATATTAGCAAAAGGAACAATTGATGGACGGAACGCTGAGCAATGCAAACATTCATCCCCAGTCACATAGACCTGTGTTTAATCCATCGTCCTTTTGCTCACCATGCCACCCCAGTTTGGACCCAGCCATATGCAAATTAGTCTTGCCCCTGCTCCTCGTGGGAAAAGTCCAGCCTGAACTGCCAAGCAAGGTCCACCATGGACCAGAAGCAAGCATCCTGGGACCAGTTTCGGCACATCACCCCTCATCAGCCAGACTGCCTGAATCCAGTGGCACAGTAAGCATGGGACGTTCATTCACTGCAAAATGATCTGTTTAGTGACAGTTCAAGCAGTTTGAGTTTTCAGGCAGTTGGGGCTTTTCATATGGTTTGTACAAGAAATTCACCCATTTTCTGGTTGGCTGGCAGAGCGGGTTGTTTGAAGCCAATTTCGCTCCACAGATGGGACTAAAAAAGGGTGTGGTTTGTCGTTAACAAGACTTTCCTTCATAGCGATAATCAAATTAATTATTCTAATACACTCAATGAGTCCTCCTCTTACCAGATGGCGCTCCTTCTCCCGCATATCTTCCATTTCGCACATCATGCTCTTCATTTCTGCAATGGCAGCATCCCTGGACTCAATTGCTTGCGCAAATTCCTCTGAATGCTTTTCCAGGATTTTCTTTGCCTAGGAAGAAAATAGGCGATTGGGTTTCATTTATGGTCACAAACTAATAACAGTACAGTAAAGTAAGTAAGGAACCTGAATGTCCATATCAAATTCAAGTAAAAAAGCCCATTGGAGAATAAGAGCCTGATTTAGATCTCGGCAGATGGGGTAACTCCATCACAACGGTGACGGATATCCCGTCCACCGAAATATAAATCCCATTATATCCTATGGGATTGATTTTGCGACAGATGGGATATCCGTCACCATTGTGATGGAGCAACCCGTCTGCTGAGATCTAAAACAGGCCTTACGTGTTTTTGAGAATGTTACATACTTCTTAAATATCTCTTTATTGATTCCACTACAAACAGGTTAAGTATAGACCAATAAATCCCAAAAGATAATGAGTTTACTAACCATTTAGTTCCCAGACAAATGGGAATGATAGCACCAAGAAAATAAGGCAGGTGACTGCAAACATTTAGTAACCCAGGGTGTCCACAGAGACTAAGACGGCTGAGGTTAAACTCAAATACAAGGATGGAGCAGTTTTCTTCTCTGATTAACTAGAATCTACAAAACAAGCGGCCCAGGTAGCAACACCGGTCCTCTGATTGAATACTGGGCTTTGTGCTACTTACTGCCTGTGGGTGGGAGGAGGAACGCCATTCCTTGGGAAGCATGCACATCCGGCACCCACTGAAGCAGGCCCTGCATTGAAATTTGTTTGAATTGTTTGTTTTTGTTTGCAGTGATGGTCAAAAGTGATTTTTTTTGGCTCATGCTTCTTGGATGAGGTAACGGCTAAGTTGCCACATGCTGTCCCTGTGTGATCCTCCAGCAAGATAGTAGAATCTAGTTCTTTCAGTAAGCCGTTGTCAGGAACTGATTTCTTTCAGGGTCAAACTGGCAAAATCTAGTTCTTCACAAAGGTCCCTTCCCAACTCCACCACTGTATACACCACCCCCGCTGACATTCTATCTCCCAGAGGATACCGTTCAACTCAAATATACCTGTATGTCTTCAGGATCAATGTGAAATCCAGTCCCATGATACTGATTAAAAATTGTCCTCCACAACTGCACTGGCTTTGACCAAGCTGTGTAACACCTGACAGGGGCTGTTTGAGTGCCCCAAGGACTGGAAAAAATTCTGGTCGTGTCCCTACCGAAAAATTCTGCTTCAGATCCCAAAATAATGTACAATAAAGACCAATTTCTCTTTTACTGTTTGCCTCTAAATTCACCAAAAGCATAGTAAATCAATAGCTAACAGCTATTGTTTAGGCCAGTAGAGTCCTGGACATTAATCAATTGGTTTTCTCTCCTCTTTCAGAAAGGGATCTATTCTTAGTGGCAAATGATGTTCAGATGACTCTGGATGCCGGGGGAGGGGGTGAGGTTGCCCTAATTTTATTGAATCTCTTGACAACCTTTGACAGGTATTTCACACAATTCTACTTAACTTTCTAACCCATAAAGAACGGTTGGAGGCTGTCCTCAACTGGTTAGCCTCCTTTGTAGTAGAGTACTATTAGACAGTGTCCCTACCTCTGTTTCCATTAAGCCTCAAGAAACGTTACTGTGGGGTCTCTCAGGGCTCTGCCCTGAGTACTACTTCCTCTACCTTTCTTCTTAAAAGATTGCTATCAGGCAGTATCCCTACTTCTGTTTCCATCAAGCCTCAAGAAACTTCACTGTAGGGTCCTTCGGGGCTCTGTCATGAGTCTAACTCTCTAACACACGTTGCCATGTTAGCTGATTTAATTCACTCATTCTTTAAAATGAAAAATCAGACCTTATTTGTTTCATAATATAAAAGGGCACCTGTGACAGTCTGAACTAACTAGTCCGGGTGTATACTTGGCGGTTCCAAAAAACCTGCCTGTGATTTAAATCTTCCTCCCATATCCCCCTACATAGACCCACTTTAAGTACATATATTGTGTAACCAATTCCATTTCATCATATCGGATTGACATAGAGTCCTTCTATGCTTGTTCCATCAAATCCTACCAAGTGAAGACATATATCTCGGGTCATAGTTCATGGCCTACATCTGTGTGCATAAAGAGAGTCCCCTTTAAGTGACTTTCAATATAGCATGACAGACTCAACAATCTGATCCAATAAGCCTGGGAACATACTAGCAAAAGGAACAATTGATTGACGGAACGCTGAGTAATGCAAACATTCATCCCCAGTCACATAGACCTGTGTTTAATCCATCGTCCTTTTGCTCACCATGCCACCCCAGTTTGGACCCAGCCATATGCAAATCAGTCTTGCCCCTGCTCCTCGTGGGAAAAGTCCAGCCTGAACTGCCAAGCAAGGTCCACCATGGACCAGAAGCAAGCATCCTGGGACCAGTTTCGGCACATCACCCCTCATCAGCCAGACTGCCTGAATCCAGTGCCACAGTAAGCATGGGACGTGCATTCACTGCAAAATGATCTGTTTAGTGACAGTTCAAGCAGTTTGAGTTTTCAGGCAGTTGGGGCTTTTCATATGGTTTGTACAAGAAATTCACCCATTTTCTGGTTGGCTGGCAGAGCGGGTTGTATGAAGCCAATTTCGCTCCACAGATGGGACTAAAAAAGGGTGTGGTTTGTCGTTAACAAGACTTTCCTTCATAACGATAATCAAATTAATTATTCTAATACAATCATGAGTCCTCCTCTTACCAGATTGCGCTCCTTCTCCTGCATATCTTCCATTTCGCACTTCATGGTCTTCATTTCGGCAAAGGCGGCATCCCTGCACTTAATTGCGTGCGCAAACTCCTCTGAATGCTTTTCCAGGATTTTCTTTGCCTGGGAAGAAAATAGGCGATTGGGTTTCATTTTTGGTCACAAACTAATAACAGTACAGTAAAGTAAGTAAGGAACCTGAATGTCCATATCAAATTCAAGTAAAAAAGCCCATTGGAGAATAAGAGCCTGATTTAGTACTCGGCAGATGGGGTAACTCCATCACAGCGGTGACGGATATCCCGTCCACCGAAATATGAATCCCATTATATCTTATGGGATTGATATTGCGGCAGATGGGATATCCGTCACCGTTGTGATGGAGCAACCCGTCTGCTGAGATCTAAAACAGGCCCTACGTGTTTTTGAGAAGGTTAAATACTTCTTAAATATCTCTTTATTGATTCCACTACAAACAGGTTAAGTATAAACCAATAAATGCCCAAAAGATTATGAGTTTACTAACCATTTAGTTCCCTGACAAATGGGAATGATAGCACCAAGAAAATAAGGCAGGTGACTGCAAACATTCAGTAACCCAGGGTGTCCACAGAGACTAAGACGGCTGAGGTTAAACTCAAATACAAGGATGGAGCACTTTTCTTCTCTGTTTAACTAGAATCTACAAAACAAGCGGCCCAAGTAGCAACACTGGTCCTCCGATTGAATACTGGGCTTTGTGCTACTGCCTGTGGGTGGGAGGGGGAACGCCATTCCTTGGAAGGCATGCACATCCGGCACCCACTGAAGTAGGCCCTGCATTGAAGTTTGTTTGAATTGTTTGTTTTTGTTTGCAGTGATGGTCAAAAGTGAGCTTTTTTTGGCTCATGCTTCTTGGATGAGGTGGAGGCTAACTTGGCACATGCTTTCCCTGTGTGATCCTCCAGCAAGATAGTAGAATGTAGTTCTTTCAGTAAGCAGTTGTCAGGAACTGATTTCTTTCAGGGTCAAACTGGCAAAATCTAGTTCTTCACAAAGGTCCCTTCCCAACTCCACCACTGTATACACAACCCCTGCTGATATTCTATCTCCCAGAGGATACCGTTCAACTCAAATATACCTGTATGTCTTCAGGATCAATGTGAAATCTAGTCCCATGATACTGATTAAAAATTGGCCTCCACAACTGCACTGGCTTTGACCAAGCTGTGTAACACCTGACAGGGGCTGTTTGAGTGCCCCAAGGACTGGAAAAAATTCTGGTCCTGTCCCTACCGAAAAATTCTGCTTCAGATCCCAAAATAATGTACAATAAAGACCAATTTCTCTTTTACTGTTTGCCTCTAAATTCACCAAAAGCATAGTAAATCAATAGCTAACAGCTATTGTTTAGGCCACTCGAGTCCTGGACATTAATCAATTGGTTTTCTCTCCTCTTTCAGAAAGGGGTCTATTCTTAGTGGCAAATGATGTTCATATGACTCTGGATGCCGGGGGAGGGGGTGAGGTTGCCCTAATTTTATTGAATCTCTTGACAGCCTTTGACAGGTATTTCACACAATTCTACTTAACTTTCTACCCCATAAAGAACGGTTGGAGGCTGTCCTCAACTGGTTAGCCTCCTTTGTGGGAGAGTACTATTAGGCAGTATCCCTACTTCTGTTTCCATCAAGCCTCAAGAAACTTCACTGTAGGGTCCTTCAGGGCTCTGTCATGAGTCTAACTCTCTTTACTACACGTTGTCATGTTAGCTGATTTAATTCACTCATTCTTTAAAAGAAAAAATCTTACCTTATTTGTTTCATAATATAAAAGGGCACCTGTGACAGTCTGAAATAACTAGTCCGGGTGTATACTTGGCGGTTCAAAAAAACCTGCCAGTGATTTAAATCTCCCTCCCATATCCCCCTACATAGACACATAGACCCACTTGAAGTACATATATTGTGTAACCAATGCCATTTGCATCATATCGGATTGACATAGTGTCCTTCTATGCTTGTCCTGTCAAATCCTACCAAGTGAAGACATACATCACGGGTCATAGTTCATGGCCTACATCTGTCTGCATAAAGAGTCCCCTTTAACTGACTTTCAATATAGCAGGACAGACTCAACAATCCGATCCAATAAGCCTGGGAACATATTAGGGAAAGGAACAATTGATGGACGGAACGCTGAGCAATGCAAACATTCATCCCCAGTCACATAGATCTGGGTTAAATCCATCGTTCTTTTGCTCACCATGCCACCCCAGTTTGGACCCAGCCATATGCAAATCATTCTTGCCCCTGATCCTCATGGGAAAAGTCCAGCATGAACTGCCAAGCAAGGTCATCCATGGACCAGAAGCAAGCATCCTGTGACCAGTTTCAGTGCATCACCCCTCATCAGCCAGACTAGCCTGAATCCAGTGGCGCAGTAAGCATGGGACGTGCATCTGGGCATACCCTTTCCACTTAGGGTGACAAAACCAAAAGGAACATATGAAGGGCGGAATGCTGAACAATACAAACATTCACCTCCAGTCACAGAGATCTGGGTTTAATACATCGTTCTTTTGCTCACCCCGCCAACCCAGTTTGGACCCAGCCATATGCAAATCAGTCTTGACCCTGTTCCTCAAGGGAACAGTCCAACCTGAACTGCCATGCCAGGCCCTCCCTGCATCGAAAACATGCATCCTGGGACCAGAACAATGGATTAAACCCAGTTCTGTAGTAGGGGATCTCTGTGTATAGTCATAATCTAGGGAATAGTCCCGCTCATGAGCGTGGACCCCGGAGCAATCAAAAATAATCTCTTAAACTGTCTAAAAATGCAGTCCTGCACCGACACTTAAGAGAGAATTTAAAGACAAATAATGCAGCCTATATCCACAGGCTACACTGTCCAGTACTTCAACTAGACATTCCACCAAAATCACAAACAGCACAGCCTGCCAAGTTTTCATCATAGAGAAAAACTTCCCCTTTTACCAACAAAGCCTCTGGAATGATAGAGAGGAAGGGGAGGACAGACAACCCCCTTAGGCTGCCATTATGTGGCTCAAAAAGGGATACCGTGCCTATAAGAACACTTTCTAGAACTTTCTCAGTATCCCAGAATGCCCAGCAGGTCCCATTTTCTTTCAGTTCTTTTTTCCGGCTCCTGCTAGCAGAACCCTGGAGCATTGAGCTCTCCCTTTTTTGGGTTTGTTGTAAGAATTTTGCACTTTTAAAGTGTGTGAGTGTTTACACTCGACGTGTTTTGGTGCCCTCTTCCTCTTCTAGTATTCTGAGCACTCCTTTTTTGTCAAAAATGCCAGCATTGTTTGATAAATGCCCGGAATGCTCCAGGAAGAAGACCAAGTCGGACCCACACCCTGTGTGTATCCTGTGCCTCCCTTCTACTCATTTACCTGAGAAGTGTGAGATTTGCCAGACCTTCTCCTCCAGGACCCTGAGAGACAGAAAGAAGATCAGGCTCCAAGGACTGGAAGAAAGAAGGCTGCAGAGTCAAGGTGGGTCTGCCCATGCTGAGGCCTCTGGGGGGCCCCCCAGCGTCAAGAAGGCCAGAAAGCGTCGCCGTTCTCCGTCGACGTCGGTACCATCGACGACGGCGTTGAGAGGCATGACGGCGATCTGCTCCCCGTCTCCCCAGGGCTCTGGGTCAAGGCGACGTCGACGTTCGGCGTCGAGGGGACTGACGAGACCGCCGTCGAGGTCGCCGCGGAAGACGTCTTCATCATCAGCGACGTCGTAAGGATTCCAGACGGCTTCGGCGCTCGTCGTCGAGGCAACACCGCCGTTCGCCCTCGACGTCGACTCGGCGTCGAGAAGGACACGTTCAACGTCAAGGCGCAGAGCCTCAGTGTCGAGGCGGCGAAGCCCGTTGTCGAGGCATAGGTCGTTGACGCCGAGACGACGTTCGTCGGCGTCAAGGAGGCGTTCTTCGACACCGAAGAGGCGCTTGGCGCCTAAGAGGAAGAGATCATCCTCCAGGAGGCGTTCTGGAGTCAGAAGTCCTTCCGGATCCTCCAGGGCACGACGGCGACGGCGGTCACCGACAGGGGGCGCTGCCTCTCGATCACCTACGCCAAGGAAGAAGATGAGGGAGTCACCGGGAACGGTGTACTCTGTGGTGTACTCGACCCCCAAACCGAAGTCTCCTACTCCTCCTTCTTCCACTGCCTAAGGAGCCGCTGCCGCGCACTTCTTCACCACCACCTCCTCCTGTTCCTCCACATAGACCGCCGAGGTCGGTCTCACTGACGCACCTCCCTACGCCGCCTAAGGGGGCACCTATGCTGAGGTCCCCGGTCAGGCCGCCGCCGCAAGCACCCGCGGAACGCCCAAGGCCTAGAAGACCTAGATCTCGCTCCGGACGGAGAGGGAGATCCAGGAGTCGCCGTCGCTCATCGACGAGATCAAGACGACACCATAGGAAGGGTCGATCTAGGTACAGCACTGATTTGTCCAGCGCAAGGGACTATTCGCCAACTCTATCAGAATCCCCTCGGACGAGGGTATCCCCTGTGGACGACGTGGTCTCCTTTCAGGAAGTCTTGTTGAGGGGTGCAAGCAATCTGGGCATCCAACTGACTGTGCCACGCCTACGACCTCCGTAATATTTGAGACTCTCCACAAGAAGCACCTATCTAGGCCTCTGTTGCCCTTGGTGCCTGGTTTAGTGGAGCCCGCCATGGAGCCCTTCCTCACTCGGCGGTGACGAAAGCAGCCCCCTCCAGGCTGCAAAAGAAGTACAAGGCTCCTGATGCAGACCCGGGTTTCTTCCGATTGGATCCAACTCCGGATTCCGTAATTGTGAGGGCGGCGAGGAAGCAACACGCCACCACCCCGTCCTCCAATGTGCCTCCGGCCAAGGAGAGTCGCTGGTTGGACTCAACGGGCAGGAAGGTGTGCAGGACGGCCGCTACCTCCATGAAGGCTGCCAGTGCATCTGCGATGTTGGGGCGCTGTGATCGGGCACTATGGGAGTCCCTCCAACAGTTCGCCGACCTTCTCCCACGGGAAAAGAAGGAGGATTTTATGGAGACCCTGAATGAGGGATTGCTGGTGTCGAACCAGCTGATCAGCGCAGCTGCAGACTCGTCGCTCCTGGCAGCTTACGGGTGCTGCCATGGAGTTAATCAGAGGCGCCACGCTTGGCTCAGATTGACGTCACTGAAGCCTGAAGCCCAGCAGAGGGTGGCCAACCTGCCCTTCTCGGGCGAGACCCTATTCGGGAAACACGCCGACGATGAGATGGCCCGAATGAAGGCGGAGGCTGAGACTCTGACGGCTGTGGGCTTGGAGAAGCCCAAGGACCAGAAGAAGAACTACCGCCCGTTCCAGAGACGGTACGGGGCACAGGGCAGAGGGCGAGGTCAACAGTCTGGACAGCAGCAGCAGCAGTTCCAGAGGAAGCCCTTCCAGAAACGTCAGAGGGGCAGGGGTGGGCAGCAGTCTGCCACCGCGACCAAAGGCCCGGCCGGGTCTAGGCCCTGAGCGATTACTTCCCCGTCATCCGTTACCCACTCCGGTGGGGGGAAGCGTTCAATATTTTCTGGCAGAGTGGAGAAAAATTACTCAGGACAAGTGGGTGCTGAATATTGTTTGCAATGGATACAGTCTTCGTTTCACCAGCCCGCCTCCAGCAATTCCACCCGTTTGCATGCAGTTTCAGCTGCGCGAGCTCCAGGCGGAGGCCGATACCCTGTTAAGGAAAAGGGCGGTAGAAGAGGTCCCTCTGTCTCAAAGGGGAAGAGGTCTGTACTCACGGTTCTTTCTAGTCCGCAAAAAGGACAAGAACGAGTTCAGGCCTATTCTGGATTTGCGACAAGCAAACAAGTGGATTCGCAGAGAAAAGTTTCGCATACTGTCTTTGCACCAGATTTACCCTCAAATGCAAAGGGGAGACCAGCTGTGCGCGATAGACCTACAGGATGCATACTTCCACGTGCCCATTGCACAGAAACACCGGAAGTTCCTGCGATTACAAGTCGGCCCCAATCACTATCAATACACAGTGTTACCGTTCGGGTTGAAGTCAGCGCCCAGGACCTTTTCCAAATGCATGGCAGTGGTAGCGGCACACCTGAGAAAGAACAAGGTGTTTGTCTACCCGTACCTGGACGATTGGTTGATCAAGGCATCCTCCTTCTCGGAAGCTCAAGCGCACTTCCAGAAGACGTCCATTCTCTTGAACAAGCTGGGGTTGCACATCAACATGTCCAAGTCTGTCCCGACTCCGGTCCAGTGCCTACAGTACTTGGGAGCCTCCATCAATACGCTGTCTGCAAGCGTTTCTCCTTCGGAGGAAAGATTTTATCACTCCTTCGGAAGGCTCAGGCTCTTATGACCGCTCCATCTACGACAGTGAGGACGGTGTCTTCTCTACTGGGGTCGATGGCCTCCTGTATCTTCCTCACACCACACACACGGCTACACATGAGACCGCTGTAGGAGTGTCTGGAGGATCAGTGGGACCAGAGGAGAGGAAACAGACGACAAGATACGACTGTCTCTGCATGCTCTACAGTCTCTGAAATGGTGGTGTTCAGCGGAGAATCTCCTCAAGGGGGTTCCCTTCTACAAGGACATTCCCACTCAGACTATCGTGACGGATGCTTCTCTCCACGGCTGGGGAGCGCAATCCGGAGAGTTACAGATCCAGGGAACGTGGTCCCAGACGGAGTCCATGTATCACATCAATTTTCTGGAACTCAGAGCTGTTCACTTGGCACTGAAGGCCTTTCATCCGTCCTTCCAGACCAACTCTCTGCTTGTAGAGACGGACAATACGACCACAATGTATTACCTCAACAAGCAGGGGTGCTCGAGATCGCGCACCCTGTCGCAGGAGGCACAGGCGATCTGGCACTGGCTTCTTGCCAGAGGACTGACGATAACGGCTACTCATCTGCCAGGTGTGCAGAATGTTCAGGCGGACGCACTGAGCAGACTAATCCAGGAAAACCACGAATGGGTCATAAACGACTAAATGCTCAGAGACGTCTTCGACAGGTGGGGCACTCCAGACGTGGATCCGTTCACCACCGCCGAAAACAGCAAATGCCGAAACTTCGCATCCAGGTACTACCAGCAGGGAACGCTGGGGAATGCGTTATGGATCTACTGGTCGAACAGCTTTCTGTACGCTTTTCCACCCATTCTCCTGATTCCGGCGGTGCTCATCAAGCTGGCCAAGTCCAGGGCGCGGATGATCCTGATTACCTTGGAATGGCCCAGGCAGTGGTGGTTCACGGACCTGCTTCACCGGTCTCCTTCCTCACATTCGGCTGCCGTGCCGTGCCGGCAGGACCTTCTCACGAAGTTCGGGGGGGCAGATGGTGCACCCCAATCTCTCGTCTTTGAGTTTGGCGGCATGGCTCCTGAGATAGTGCAATATGGCCATTTGAATCTCCCTGCAGATTGTATGGACATACTAAAGAAAGCCAAGAGACCTTCCACTAGGACTTCTTATGCGTACAAGTGGAAGAGATTTTGCATCTGGTGCAAGTCCAAGAACTATGATCCAACGACATGTAAGGAAGATGTCATCCTTCCGTCCCTTTTACATTTGGCGCAGTCTGGCCTTAATTTTCATTCCATTAAGGTTCATCTCGCTGCGCTGACTGCCTACAGGAAATGCCCTTCACACACCTCCTTCTTCCAGATCCCTGTGATCAAAGATTTTTTGGAAGGCTTGAAGAAAGTGTTTCCTCCTGTCTGGCTTCCTTCGCCTTCATGGGAATTGAAAGTGGTGCTGTCCAGATTGATGAAGGAACCTTTTGAACCTATTCATAAGGCTTAATTGCAGCACCTGTCCTGGAAGGCGGCGTTCCTCGTGGCCATTACATTGGCCCGCAGGGTGAGTGAAATACAGGCGTTGTGTTGCCAAGAACCTTATACTGTATTTCATGCTGCTAAGGTTGTTATGCGTACCCACCCTAAATTTCTTCCTAAGGTTATCTCTGATTTCCATGTTAACCAGACCATAACTTTACCTACGTTTTTTCGGAATCCTTCCTCTCCAGCGGAAAGGTCTCTACATTCCCTGGATGTCAGGAGGGTGTTGAAATTTTATCTGGATAAAACCAAGGATATTTGTAGGTCAGACCAATTGTTTATCAATTATGGGTCAGTCAGGACAGGTCTTGCCACCTCAAAACAGTCCATTTCGAGGTGGATTGTGTCCTGTATACAATTGTGTTATCAAAAGGCTAATAAGACCTTAGGGGGTAAACCTAAGGCTCATTCCACCAGGGATGCTTTGTTACGTAATGTTCCCATTGCAGAAATCTGCAGGGCGGCCACTTGGAAGTCGGTCCATACCTTTGCTAAGCATTACTGTCTGGACACGGATTCCAGGGCAGGCGCTCAGGTTGGGCAGGCTCCGCTGCGAAATCTGTTCGCACAGTAGTGGTGTGGTACTTCTTTTTCTCCACCGCCGCTTGGTGTGGGGATGGGCTTGCCATTCTATTCACTAGATTATGACTATACTAAGAGATCCCCTACTACAGAAGGAGTAGTTTCTGTCCTGTAACTCCAGTTCTGTAGTAGGGGTATCTCTGTTATAGTCATAAGCGCCCGCCCTCCTCCCCGGTGGAGAAAGATGTTCATGTTCTGAATGCTACAGGTCTAGCGTTATACGCCTTCAAAAATAACTGAAAGTAAATGGGACCTGCTGGGCATTCTGGGATACTGAGAAAGTTCTAGAAAGTTTTCTTAAAGGCACGGTATCCCTTTTTGAGCCACATAATGGCAGCCTATGGGGCTTGTCTGTCCTCCCCTTCCTCTCTATCATTCCAGAGGCTTTGTTGGTAAAAGGGGAAGTTTTTCTCTATGATGAAAACTTGGCAGGCTGTGCTGTTTGTGGTTTGGGTGGAATGTCTAGTGTAGCCTGTGGATATAGGCTACATTATTTGTCTTTAAATTCTTTCTTAAGTGTCTGTGCAGGACTGCATTTTTAGACAGCTTCAGAGATTATTTTTGATTGCTCCGGGATCCACGCTCATGAGCGGGACTATTCCCTATATTATGACTATAACAGAGATACCCCTACTACAGAACTGGAGTTACAGGACAGAAACTACTCCATCTTCGTGACTGGGGGTGAATGTCTGCATTGTTCAGCATTCAGTTCATTATGTGTTCCTTTTGGGTATGCATTAGACAGGCTCGAGGTTATAAAGCATATCATACTCTATAACAGCATTAATGAATAAAACAATATTAATACGCGCCTTAACACATAGATTAATTCTAATTAACATATTATGCTTATGCAGATGACAGCCAGCTAATTATCTGCCTAGATTGGTATCAGCTCCCTTACCAAACTGAATTCAAGGCATGCAGTTGCCAGTTGAAAGACCCCAAATCTCAAAGGCTCAAGACAGATAAAACATCAGAAATCCTTTTGGCAAGCCCTCTCCCTTGGCACCCAATTGGTGGCTGGGCAATCTGCCCCCCTCTGGCAAGCAGGTTGTGGATCATGTTTGATAACCAGTTCGCTTTCAAGGCTCGTAAAGATCTCGGTGAGTACAAATTGGAGCATTCTGCACCATCCATCTGTTTGATGATGTGTCAATATGGACTCCTGCGAATGTACTGTGTGTCGATCTTGATGTTGTATAGGTATACACCTTAATGTATGGTAGGCTTTACTCATGGAAAAATACACATAAAAGTATGGGCGGAAAGTTACATTACTCTTTTAAGGGTTTTTTTTACATCCAGGAACTTTCCCAGAAGTAAACCTAGAAGGCTGTGATTCCCAGGTGTACCACTAGGGATGTCATGTGACATTTCCCCAGGGCTCATGTTCTCCAGGTGCAGGAATCTACATAGTGTTGATTTCAGCAGTGCAAAAATGTTTTGGGCTGTGCAAATGCAAATTTGTTTCACCCTGGAGAAAACATTTTTCCCAGGAGAAGATCCATCCCCAAAAGTGGGGGTGAGCGCCCCCGCACCCCTCTTCCCATACTTCATTGGAGTAACTTTGCAACCCTTTCCAGGGTGGGAGGATGTCGGATCAAAGTTTGTGAATCTCCCTCCATACATGGGCTGATAAATGTTCTTGCTCAAGAGAGGAGCGAGGCTTCACAAATTTACAAGACAAACCACTCCTTTTAATGCCACCTTCGCATCTCTCGAGTGATTGTTACTACTGTGCGTTTCGCCGTACTCACGGTATAGGAATCTGCAGTAGTACATCTATTGAACCCTTTTGTGAATTCATATAAGTGAGGAATTTTCAGCTGTAAATGTTTTCTTTGTGAATAGGCCTCATAGTTCGTCCTATTTGCACAAACCATGACCATAAACCATTGGTAGATATATGGCCAGTTCAAGTTTTGCTGTTGCATCGTTTATCAATGTTTGAGTATACATATTTTGTGTTACTGGAGCGTTATGTCCCTATATGGTTATTCTACATGTCTCTCTTTTGCTCTCACAATCTTCATTTCTCAAGTACTGATGCCTATGTTAACAAATATATTTTTGAATATTGCATAGACAATCTTGTGTTTGCAGCATAGAAAACAAATACCCCACTTCAGGAATGGTTCGGGCTAAACTGAAAGCTGCTAAATAAACTAAAACACTAAATCAAAATACAGTAAAATATCTATATAGCATCCATTCTCGAAAACAGTATCCATCACTGCTAGTACCTGCTTGAGCCTGGTTTCCATTTTTTCCTGGCGCTCGCAGCCAGAGTTGAATTCTGCAGTTACCTAGAAAATACAGCAAGACAAGAGTGTTGATTGATAGGCTTCTTACCACTTCAGGGTGCCATAAACTAGAAGAGCACGACCAACTTGGAAACTCAGGCTTATAACATTATCAATAGAAACATGTCGCCTATTTGTCTCCTGAAGCCATCTTCATTGAACCCCTAAGCATTTTCTTTTACTTATACCTAAAAGCAATTGTAGATTCAAGGGTCAGATGTATTAAGAGTCCACAATTGGAAATTGCACACCACATTTTAGCTAACGCACACTTGTTTTGCAATACTGCATTACAAAATCACCATTTGCACGAGTTTCAAAAGGACCGAACTAATGAATATTAATTAGACAGGTTGCAATTTGTGACTCCTGTGATTGGCTGCAAACACAAGGATGGTGGCCTGACAGGATCAGCAGACCACCATCCCTGGGTTTATCTTTTCAAATGGAAAACTTTGCTGCTTTAAAAAGAAAAAGTTTTCCATTTGAAAAAACATCAGGGGGAGCAGACGGAAATCCTCTGGACCACTGCCTACTACCCCTAGACTACAGCACAGTTCCCAAAGCTGAAGGGGTCTAATGGAAAATATTTCCCCTTTGCGAATCAGTTACCACCTGCTTTGTGGTTTAGGTGACTGATGAATGGTTTGCCACTGCAATTGCAGTCACAAACCATTGAAGCACTGAATATCGAATTCTAATTAAGAGGGAACCCCCACTTCATAAAATTGCAAATTGTTATGGGGATCAAAATCCGTTTTACAAGTCAACAAAACATTTTACGTAAAATTTAGCTCATGTGGAAAAAGCATTTTTGAGGTCACAAACCCAGTGATTTTGCGAATTGCAAGGTCTATAAATGCAAAATACTTGGGGCCATATGTATGAAAAGTACCAAGAGTTGGGCGGAGAATCAAGATATACCGCCAATTCCATCCTCTGTACGTGATTGAGGGTTTTTTATTGGTACACTGAACGAAAAATTACAAACCCTGGTTACGCAGGACAAGTGATCCATTCCCCACTTGATTTTTTGATGGAGTAAAGTACTCCCCATCTGCCAAATTCTGAGATGTTCGCCGGCCCAGTGGACATCTCTAGCACTGTAAAGCATTGTAAGTTTGACAGATGGCTCTGTCAGCACGACAGAGCCGCAAGGCAAACTTAGAAAGTTTTATTTTTTTTATTTTCCTAAAGACAAACCCAAAGTGGTATTTAGTATTGGAAAATAAAAAAAACACTGTGCCACCCACGCCATGGGACTTTTCTCCCATGGTGAAGGGGGCATTTTTCAGCTTTAACTGCCCGTCACCACCTGGTTGTGCTTGTCTTGCGCAGCTGCATGCAGTGTTGTTTTCAGTGGCGCCAATCTGCCCCAGGGAAGGCCAATTTACAGGGCATTAACTGAGTCAATGATATTAACTATGAGGGTTGATTGTGTGTCTTTTGCTTTCTCACCAAGGTAAAGGCAGCTAGGACTGTTGTTTACCACGTAGGCAACTTCAGTTTACACAAATCAAATCTCCTACCTGACCAGTGTATGTGGCAAGAGGGTGCAAGATTCAAATTGCCCTAGGCCTCTCAACTGGGGAGGAGAGATCTAAGAAGTCCTCCCATTAGCATCAGAAAACTTCACTACAATATCAGAACAACTCCCTTGTTCTGTTCCTCCAGGTGGCCAAATAGGCTTTGCTGGTGCCAGCCTAGACATCTTGACCTCTATTAAAATCTTGGTTGAAGGAGAAAACTAACTTCTTTGAGTGATCTTCCACCTTCCATTTACATGGCCAGGAGGAGGCGGCGATCCCACCAATGAGACTGTGGTATATATTGAAGCAGCCTGCCAAATACCAGCTATGTAAGAATCTGGTGTGTGCCCTTGGCACCAGATATTCATATGGTTTTATGGGGAGGAAGGATGCCATCATGGATGATCCTGATAAAAGCAAATGTTGTCAACCCCACATTCTAATGCCCTATTGAGATCTTTAGGATTACTATGGTGCCTTGATCCCTCTGTGCCAGAGGCTAAGCAGTGTGGCTGAAATTGCAGGAATGCCCCAGGTACCAGTGGTCTTTCTCGCTGGTTTCCTTAAAGCAGACCAGGAACAATAGCATTGAGCTACAGGCAATCGCTTTATAATGCACACTATCACTCTGTCATTCTCCCGCAGCAGCCTTTCCACTCCTGTAATTATAAGCAATAACCATTGGTGGTCTTGGTAGGTAAATAGTGAGGCAGCTGGGGGTGGGTGGTGAGGCCTGGGTGGAGACAGTGCCACACCCAGGCTTGGCCTAAATATGACCATCCTTAGAAGACTCTTTAAATTTGCTATCAGCGACACAGTACCTGAAAGGAGAGGGAAGGATGTTGTTTGCACTCCATCCTAGCACCAGACCATGACTGTCTTGGACCCGACATGTGCTCGATGTCCAGGGTTGGACTGGGATTAAAAATCGGCCCGGGCACGTTAAAAAAAAACTGGCCCACATTTGCATATTGTCTTTCCGCAAAACACTGCTTCGGCTAAATTTTGTTTAAAAAAAGAGGGGGGTTGGGAGTGCACGTATTCGTTTACACTGGTGAAACACACATAAAACAAGTGAGGCCACTTCTGCTCAGGCCCCTGCCCCCACTCAATGTGCATATATCAATGGGCTGGCCCAGTAAGACAAAGGGAGTAACACCTCTTGCCATTGATAAAAGGGAGGTAATGGACACCCATCTGCCTCCAGAAAGGCCACTCAGGCACCCACTGGGCCGCTGGCAGTATCCGAACAATACAGAAACCACCCAAATCGCCCTCCCCCCCCGACTGCTTTTTAAAAGCAGCCCACAGCTGGAACTGGACATTGGCCCCTCAGGCATTGCCCGAGTGCCCGCGTTACAATCTGACCCTGTCCATGCGGTAAGGCTGTCTGCATTGGGGCTGTAAATCGTGCTCGGCTTTGTACTTTCATGGATGGTTATTTGATTTGGCATTCACTATTGTGTTTCTTTTACTAGTGTTGGGTTCCGAAATATAGAATATGTTCTCCTAGAGAGCTTTTGTCAGTGTTTATTGTCCGTTGGTGGATTTATGCTTCCTAACCCTGTTCAGTGGAAAACCTTTTTGCATTTTAGATGTCTGGGGACCAAAAGGGAAGGCTCTGCAGGGCAGACAGTGACCGCCCTGGAGTCTAAATCACAGTCAAATCATTTTATTGAACTTGATTTCTCGTTTCACACTCATAGTATTCTTGATACCATCTGTCATTCTGAAATTTTAATTAGAACCTGCCACTCTCTGTTGGTATGTAATTTTCCCTTATGTCTGCCACGAATCCTGACCTATCTTTAGAATTGCCTTTTTATCACTTTTATCTTTCTTGACCCAAACGTGGTCAAGGTTTGGTCTCTGTTTTCATTAGTTTTATGGAACGAGCATGTACACATCTTGAGATTTCCTTTTTTTGTTTATCACTACATTTCTTCAAGGTATTGTAAACATTTAAAGCACATTCAAAGATGGCAGTTCATGTCTCACCTTATTAATCTTTGTCTCCATAAGTAGGACTACCTTCCGCAACTCTTGATTTTCAGAGCGAGTTTCCATGAAGGACTCTTGTTCGGATTCATGTCTTTTCATTTTGATCTAGAGGGTAGCATATGTAGAGATTACAATGAGTAGAAGGAACTCACATTGATGGAGAGCACATCATGACAGGGTAGGCAACAGGGGGCAAATAATACCCAAGGAGGTAATTGATCATATGCAGCTGGGAGAATTAGTAAGGAAGAAGCCAGAGAAACAACCCAATATCCCAAAAGCTGAATGTGGAACCACTTTTAACACAAGTTCTGAAGAGGTACATGCATGTCTATTCATTCCAAATACAAAACAATACAAAGACCTTGCATGAGCCATGCTTGATTCCAGATCCAAGGCACAGGATTTAAAATCCATTAGCTGGAGCCCTGGCTGCTAACCTTTTGACTTCTGCGTGCACACTGAATTATTACTGGAATGCAGGGACTGATGCAATTATTGCGATTTTTGAAATATAATAATACACATATTTAAAATAAATTAAAATGTTAACTTAGTTTTAAAAGTCTGATGAAAATGTATTCAAATTAATTAAACACATAACATAACCAAGGGGCCTATAAGGCTGGCTGGATCGGTACCTCCCGCCTGCCATGCAGCAGTCCCACACCCCTGATCATGAGGTGGCGGTCGCATCTGGCATTTTACCATTGCGGCGGGTGCAATGGTAAAATTCCATGTTGTTCCATTTCTTGTGCAAGGACATGCAGGGGGGTACACCATGGGTACCCCCCAGGTGCACCACCCCGTGCCTGCAACGGGCCCCCAAAGCAAATCCCCACCAGCCTTTCCATGGCGGCATCACTGCCATGAAAAGGCCTAAAAAAACAAACAATCAATATATGGATGGTGGAGCCTGCTAGACACCACCACCATATATGTGCCCCAGCTCCACCGAGCAGGCAATCGTTACGATTGCCGACCGGAGGAAAGCGGCGGACGGACTCTCCGTCTACCGCGATACCCACCGCCATTGTAATCTGGCTGTGGGTCAATCACGTTACGATGGCATGACAGTCGCCACCGTGGGCACGGCGGTGGTGATTGTTACGCCATCCTAATCACCCCTTAGTTTATTACAAATGAAATAAAAATACAAATGTTAGTGATTGTGCAGAAATTTAACTTTCAAATATTGTTCAAAACTCAATATTTAAAATATCAATTAATATATTTCAATTAACCTGCAACATAATACTAATATAAAGTTACTTTTCTGAAGAAGTGTGGGTTATTTTTTTCTTTAAGTAGTCCTACATCACTATTATTCGTTTAAAATTATTAAACATTTTTATTTCCCATTGAATTAATTCGAATGTTTTTGTTTTTTAATAAACTATTAAATGTCCTCTTATTTTCTTTTCAGGAGATCTACGTCTTGGTGACAGAGATCTTCACAAACAGGTGGACAGTTAATAATAGTAAACTTGCACTCACAAATCTAGTTGTGGAGGTTCTTAAGTCTATATTTAGGTGTAACTCTCCACTCAAAACTGGTGAATAGCAAAAAGGTGGAGACTTTCGCTTAGGTATAGGTATAATGTATAAGTGAGTACATCTACAAATGAAAACTTACCTTTATGAATGGGCACTTGATTTATAACCCCCAATTTCAAATTCCTTCTCATTTACAGAGCATTTTAAAATGTTCAATTTTAGATCTGTGCTTTAACAAGTACATATTTTATTTGTCTTAAGATAATATTTAATTTTCTAAAAGGTCTTGAACACCCTGGGTCGGCGTCACTGAGCTCTACGTGTCTGTGGAACTCAAGAGTATGAACTGCTGAGGTGGAGCGTAAAGGTTAGTCCGTAAAATCAAATCTAAAGAAAAATGTACAGTAATATGAAGTTTTGCTTCTGAACAACATAAAATCTGAATACTGCTACAGACATTTTCCCTGCTAGGACCCACACTTGGACCTGAGTAGCTGTGGTTGACAATTCATGCCCCCACAGTGGTTGCTTCTAATCATGGACAGTCATAAATGGTAGACACCAGTTATTTTCCCTTTTCTTTTGTGATTAAACAAGTCTTACTGGACTGATGCACATTATTCCATGCAGTAATGCAAAGTACTGACCAGGGCCACCTGTTTCCACATGAAAAAAGCTACAGCTAGCTTCTTATTCCAAAAAGAGTGCACTGCCCAACCCCCATGTACCAGGACAATGAACCAATACCTAGCTGATTCTCTTCCACTCTACAACATACAGAGCACACTGCTTCAATCCAATTGAGACCCAAAGCCCCAAACATGGGGTGGTGAGAAGAGGTGCTTGGACCAGCACAACCAAGGAATCCCAGAGGTGGAGAATACAGAACTCTAGATCACACGTACCTCGAGCTCCTCCTTCTCATTGGCCATCTCATGTATCCTGCATGTTAACTCGGAGATGGTCTCCTCCATCTCCCTGTGAGAATTCTGCAAAGGCAAAAGATATGGTATTACAGAGCTGTCAACTTGCTTTACATCAGACCTGAGTAATTTGTCCAGTCCTATTTCCGTTATGTACATTCTGGTAGTTTTAGCTTTTGTTTTACCTTTGCAACTGCAAGACTACACGTCCTCAAAGTATAAGAAACATTACATAGGATGTGCTGTAATCAAACAATCTTCTCTCGAAAACTTTACCACCCTCCTACAATCGCACTAGCTTCACGGAACCTGCAACCTGGCTCCATGCGGAACGTACCTAAGACTCCAATAGCACCTAGGCAGTCTGGTAACAGGGCCTAACGTAGGCGGTATATCTCTATTTGTTGAAAAACGTCATCATTTTAGCTTTTGTGTGCTAGAGCTGGACTAAAGAGAAACAAATGTGTCCATTGGTAGCATTCCTCACCGCTGACTGGACCACAGGAGGAGCTCAGCTCAACTCAGTCCAAAAAGAAAGAAGGAGAGTGTTATAAGCAGACCCACCAGAGAAGCCCTGAAGGTTTGGATGAAGTCTCGCTCAACGCTTACCTTAATTGACTGGAGCAAGACCTGGCTACACTTTTGACAGAATCTGGTTACAACCCAACTAGGAAAACTGGAAGCCATTCGGTCTTTCCGTCAAGCATTCACTCTTTATAGAACCTGGGACGTCCACGTCCCATATTGGGGTTGAACTTTCTTTGCATCAACAATGGCTCACGTACTGGAGGAAGAATGGAAGACCGACCCAGTGTTTTTTCTTGCCCGGAGGAACTACTATCAGTCTGTTGGTCACTGAAGCACTTGCTCACACCTTAATAGAACAATCCATATCTGAAAGGTGGTTACCTAACTTTTGCAGAGTGTCTGCCAATTCATTGCGCCATGACTGTTGTGTTTCTTGTACAAACGTTTGATCAGTTAAAACAAAAATAAATTTGGGTTGAAATCAGCAAAATATATGGCAGAAAGCGGCCTATGTGGCAAATGCCTTATGTCCATAAATAAGCAGAAAATGCAGCGGAAAACATAGCCGCATGTTTTCTGTGGCTAGGCTCATAAAGCAGTACATGCTATAAGCAGCAGAATTTTCTGAAAAATGGGGGCACATCTCTGTTCAGCTCCTGTATGTAAGTGCAGAACATGGCAGTGGCACATCCAAGGTTATCCCCTCCAATGGATCCAATGATACCTGCACACAATGATGACTTGAACAGCTATCCTCGTGGTTAAAAGAATACCTCTTATCTTTAAAATGTGTAAAGAATACTATATATATATGTATTTAGGGCTGCAAGGATACATGTTATCTTTGCACAAGTTAAAACATGCCAATTGGCTTTCCTTAGTTGCTGCATGCGGTGGAAAGTGTACCTGCTCTTTTGCTGTTTGTGTTGAAGAATTATCTGCTATTGTATTTATAGTCCTTGCATAAGGGAAGTCATATTGATGGTATAGAACAATTAGGTTAAAAGGGATCTCTGTTATGACTGTAAGATGCTGGTTAATCATTCGCTTTCTTCAAAGGAATGGTTGTTTATAGCTTTCCTTGTGTTTTGTTGAATGCCTTTATGCTTACATTAGGGGTTGTTAAGCTTAAATGCCCTTTGAATGTTGTTGTATACATCTGCTAGGTAATGATGTAGTGGCACTGGAAGATGTTCTGGTAGAAAGTTTATATAGAGAGGGTACAGTGGTGTTGCACCTTGTGTAGTTTGTATAGTTTCTTTGGTGCAGGCTCTACCTGAGGTGTTGTGGAGTTGCGGGTCGTGCATCGATGTATGTTTAGCTTATGTTGTTTGATTGCAGCTGTTTGATTGTGTAAGGAGAAGTGAATTCCGTGTGGTGCACATAACCTAGTTATGGTTGGGAGTATCTCATATCCCTGAATATAGCCTGTGATGTCAGGAGTTGGTGTGATCTGATGTTCAGGGAAGGACTGAAATTGACGTCCCACAGTCTGTCTGGTCACTACCTGGGAAGCTCATTGAACATTGCTAAAGGAGTGTAGGCAGGTCACGGACCACCTGAAGGACAAGCAGGTGCACTGCAACAATTTCTGGGGAAGTAGGCAGATAATTGTTTACCATTTATGGAATCCCCTTCCGTAGTAACAAGGGCATTTATTGGGCCATTTTTATTGGCACCAGAAGGCAACTGTTTTCACAGGACTTAAGCTAGCCCTGGCCCTCAGGACTTAAACCATGGAGTAGCTTCAGAACCTGTTCTCCGGGAGGAAATAGCTGAAGCCAGGGGTTAGGAAACTAGGTTCCATGAATTAAAATACCGTAAGAATGGTGAAAGGCAAACAGGGCAAAAGGTTAAAAAAAAAAAGCTGTGGCATGGGAAAGATGGGATGCAACTACTGTATTCACAGATGATTAGATGAAGGCAAACATTGATTTGGAGTGGAATTAATAAGGGGTTTATTTAGTACTAAAAAAAACGGTGTACCCAGTAGTTCTGCCTGAGATTATAGACACCAGACATACCTCTTGCTGAGGATGGAAGTGAAAGACACCTCTGGAGACTTGAGCATAAGTAGAACTTTCTGAGGCAGCTGATCTGAGATGGGCCTCTGACAACTTGAAAAACATTGAAGGACCCAGGGGCAAATGGATTTCTTATTGAATTTCATTAAAAAGTATAGTGATCTGTTGATTACTAGAGAACTACAGGCTCTCACTGTGGACTTCACTGCCACAATTCTGCATAGGCTCGCAAATTGCTTGGCCACCTGGACACAAACTGAGCTCTGAGTAACTACTAATTGATTGGTGGTACACTTCAGAAAGATCAATAGGTTTTTGTCTTGGCCAGAAACACTAAAATGGCATTACAGCCTGCTGCCAAGGGCTATAATATTGGTTAAAGGCCCTGTCCTAGAGCTATAGAGTTGGACAAAGGCAAGGGTTTATAGCAAGGGAGAGAGGGCTTTTAACAACTGATTTAGAATGAGAAAGAAGATTTCTAATCCTATTAGAACATTCTACCCACTGGAGTAGACTATTCTATAATAAACAAGGAGAAAGAGAAAGGCAGGTATTTTAATGCTGTAGCAAGAGCATAAGGTATTTAGTGCCATTACTGTCCCAGAGCAGTTACATGATCTTCCCTGGAGCTATCAACATTCCAGTGCTCTATTACAGCATTATAGCCCACTGCTGAGGTCTATACCAGTCGTTAAATGCCCCGAACTCGAGTTACAGGTCAGAGCGGCAGGTGACAGCCTATAATGAGGCAGAGGGCCTTTAACCAACAGGTATAGACCTAGGTGGAAGGGCTATAATGCCAAAAGAACATTCCACCCACTGTGGGTAAAGTGTTATAAATAGAAACGGGAGAAACATAAACATTGGAATGTTGGAGCAGAAGGCACGTACCAGCCACACAACCGTGACGGCTATCCTGTCCGCTGAAATATAAATCCCATAGGATTTGTGGCGGAGTAACCTGTCCGCTAAAGATTTAAATCAGCCCCTAATTAGCCAAGTATGGGGCTTGGTGAATATTTGTCTAAGATATGCTTCCCACACCTGAAAGAAGGTTCTTCTGTTCACAAATATTTTAAACAGCATCTGTTCATACCCTCAACATTTGAAACACCCAATAAATGAACATTCAGTCACAGTTGCCTAGCATAGCTTGATGTGTACAGAACTCCTACTGCAGTTATTAAACCGCCCATCCCACTGCTCTGCAACACATGTGTAATCTCTTCCTGGACATCACTGTACCTTCTGATGCTCGACTGAAGCAAGCTGACCTTCCCGAAGCCTCTTTTCATTCAGTTGCTGCTGCATGGCGGTAATCGTATCATCCAGATAACACTGCAAAGCAG
The DNA here is from genome assembly GCF_964261635.1 of Lissotriton helveticus. Taxonomy (NCBI): domain Eukaryota; kingdom Metazoa; phylum Chordata; class Amphibia; order Caudata; family Salamandridae; genus Lissotriton; species Lissotriton helveticus. The sequence continues at coordinate 161,326,495 of NC_136072.1, forward strand.
AAGCAATACGCAGGACCGTATCAGATATGTTTGCAAGCACACACTGGCATCTACCCTCATGACCTAAACACTGCCCAAGGAGAATGTCCTCACATCTCCTCCACTCAAAGGCCTCAGAGTTACCCCTCCTTTCACCTCTAGGACTTTAACGCTTCCTGGGTTGATAGAGGGGCGCAACGTAGCTAAAGTCTATCAACACAAGCCTTAGCGGCACATGGTTAGAAAATCTTTAAACTCTTGCGTTGGATAGCTGCAGAGACAGGCATTGGTTCTCTGGGAATATAATACACCAAATAATCCGAGATTTGACCCTCCAGGACTAAAGATCAGGAGATTGGCACCCTTCATTTTTAGAATTGATGAGTTTCCTTCTTGTGATACTTAACTATACTCATCTAGGACATAATCAATCAGAGGATTGGCAGAAGAGTACATTGCAGTTAATGTTGATGGAATTTCCTAAGGGCCCGGGGGCAAGACTATTTCACAATAGCCCCTTTCGTCGTGTAGTGCGTGAGATGTATGCAAGATACAGAGTTACTCCTGGGATAGTATGTGTTCATGAGGAGAAGACAGAGGAAGGTTTCATAAAGTGCTGCACAAACATGTCAGCCAATAAACCGATGATATTGTTGATTGTCTCCACCTTCCAATCTTGTAGTTCTAGGACAGTAGAGCACTCTGTCCCTTGGATCCTAGCCCCACGAAGCCTGAGGAGGATGGCGTGCTATAAAAGAAAAAGTAAATAAATGAGAGGTAAATTGTAATTGCTCAGGTGTGGTGGAGAGAAGGAGGTCCACAATATCTTGTTTTCTGGTTTTTATAGTTTCAATGCAACATGTAACATCTTCAGCAAAACAAAGCACCATGGACAAATTTACGTGCAGCGGCACTGGTTCCACTGCCACCGGTGACGCGGCCGTGGCTGCGATGGCCACTGCCTCGATCCTAGCTGCAATTGCCCAATCTCGTGACATGATGGATGCTAAAATCGGCGCAATTGGGGCAGAAGTAACGTTGTTGCGCCAGGATCTGCACCCATAATCACACAGATCCTAAACTACTATGATCGGGATACCACTTTGACACAGACTAGAGCCCAAAATTCCTCACTAACGTATCCCAACCAATAATGATATTTCCTGTCTACACTAGACTCGTGCAGCAGCAGAGGCAATCCTTCACAGCCGCAAAGACATGGCTTAGGGAGCTGCAGATTCCATATATGTTGGTCTTCCCGGCTCATCTTCATGTCATGTCATGTTATTCTTTGACACTCCCGAGGACGCTTTTCAATAGATGGAAGAACGATGCCCGGTTAAACCACATACACAATCCACCATGAGATTCAAATTCCTCAACTAGCGACATGCGCCATAACAAAGACAATAAACCCACGGAAAAAAGACATTGATCGAGGTACTCTTGGCGCTCTCAATAAATAAGACTTGGCTTTAAGTGGCTGGACCCTCTGAACTCCAGGGCCTACTTGTAGGTGAGCTGAGGATGAGCTTCTTCAACATGATCCCGCAGTGGAGAAGCGTGGCTCAATGGTTAGAGCGGCAGACCCTGATGCAGAGGTCTGGCCCAGGATCAGGGTTCAATTCCCGCCTCGGCGGCTCTTGGACTCAATTTCCCCGGACCTGATAATTCTCGCCTCGGTGCCTAGTTTAATCATGGGTCCCACTCTGGGCAATAGCTTGCTTAATCTCCACAACAGCCCCAGCAGCGCTTGGATGCCTGGCTTCACCTTGGGGGTGCCCAGGAGTGGACATTTCACAGGAAAGCCAGGATGGGTTCCACAGCGGTATGAATACAGCGCTACGAGGCCTCCGGGTAGAAGTGCGCCATATAAATACTATACATATACATATACATCAGCACAGGATTGGGCTACCCTACTTAACTGGATATTTTAGATCCAAGAGACATTGTACGGGGATGGGATCAATGGTGATGCATTGGCCTGTTCAAGCCTTTAACCCCCGTTGGGGTGAGGACTGTTCACATTCCGCGACAGATACTTCTGTGTTCCTGGAGGTATTGGGTTGCGTTAGGGTGAGGGTTGGGGGTGAGTGGGTGTTTTGGTTATTAATGTTATTGGTTCGAGTAGTCCTGAGGTCCCCTCAATGCATTATAGCAGCTAGTCTTCTCTATACACATTTGTAAACCATTTCTCAGCACATCATGACTACACATTCCTCAAAAATTGACTTGGTTGGAGAAATATCGGTGGTCACCATCATCTAGCAATGGGGGGACAAATCAGGGCAACAGTTACATCGACTTTGCCAATACTTCCTTAAACCGATACAACTATAGACCCTTAAGTCACATACAGGGGAATGGATCATCACTCCGGAGCAGGTTGCTTGCTCCTTCGCCGACTACTACCAAACACTCCATACCAAGCGCAAAACCATATCTGAAGTGCAGATCGATTACTTTTTTCAGGATCTGCCACCTAAGACACTCACTACCACTACACGCAAATCTCTCAAGGATCTGGTCTCGCTGGAGGAGCTCATTTCAGCCACCTCAGATATAGCACCTAGCAAATTGCCCGCCCCCTATTGGTTCCCTAGCAAAATCTTTGAACTGAACATGACAACATTGGGACCACAGTACCTCGCCACCCTCAATGAAGCCCTCAAGAATAAGTGTCTACCCCCTGATTGGAGACATCCTGAGATTGTGGTCTTTCCCAAGCCAGGGCCGTCAACCCAAATTATGCGTATCTTACCGGCCAATATCTCTTCTTAACATTGAAGCTAAGATTTTTGCCAAGATACTAGCAAACAGATTGCTCCCTCATCTCCAAGTCCTGATCCACCCTGACCAGGCAGGCTTTATGCCCTACAGTGTGACCCGACACAATAGACGCAGAAAGCATAATCTTATATCGGCCAAGGATAGATTAGACAGACCTGCAGCCCTACTACTCGTTGTTATGGACAAGGCATTCGATTCAGTCAGTTGGACCTATATGTTCATATTACTAAGATACCTGAATATGGGCCCCCGATTTATAGCCCTGATTCGACTATTGTACACTGCCCTAATGCCTCGGCTGGGTCGCCGGGGCCACATCTCCACATTTTTCCATACAGCGGGGAACCAGACAGGGATGTTCTCCCCTCCGCCCTCACCATACAGCCCCTGGTGGCCTGGGTACGTATAGATACATAATAGTGTAGTTTTGAATGGACCCCAAAATTTCTGATCGTATTGCGCTCTATGCAGACGATCTGTTATTCTTCCAAACAGACCCCCATTGATCAGGGCCCAGAATACTACAGATCATGCATATTTTTAGTGAGACCTCCGGTCTCTATATGAACTCTTCTAATTTGCTGCTTTGGCCGCTGCAGGGGTCATTGGGGAATGGTCGATGAACTGAGGAACTCACTATAGTATCACAGGGGTTCACATATCTGGGAGTCTACATATCGGACACCCAAAGTCTGTCCTGGAAACGTAACTCGGAGGAAACAACAGAAAAGGTTAAAGTTGGAATTAAAATTGGTCCGCACTCCCCTTATCCCTATATGGATGCTCGCCCATATTCAAGATGGTCTCCCTACCCAAATTATTGAACCACTTACCATCCGTATCCTATCCCTATGATATGGTTTCACCAAATTACCGCACTACTGGAAAACTTCCTCTGAGGGGGTGGCGCTGCCAGAGTAGCCCTACGTACATTTACGCAGTCCACTTACTGTGGGGGCATTGCTGCTGCTAACATATAAGCTTATCACGCCACAGAACATCTACAGGTTCTGAATGACTGGTAGTATAGCCCTAGAAACGATCCTGCATATCAACTTGAGCAGTGGATGAAGGGGGGCCCGACTGTTCTCTCGCTCCTATACAATAAGAATGACCCCAAAGATCTTACCCCCGCTACATTTGTGGTAATCCTAACATGGCAACATATCCTACGTAGAATTGGATGGAGGGGACGTCAATCACAATAGACCCCTCTTTGGCAAAATCGCCTGCTTGCACAATTCGCAGATTTACAGGGCCACGCCAGTTGGGACCGCATTGGCGTCTCAACATTAAGTGGTGTTATGAAAGCAACGGTCCTTAAGTCATTTGGAGACCTCCAAAAAGAAATCCATATGCCCCCTACCCAATTCTATCAGTTTCTGCAACTGCGACACACCCTTCACCCATACATTTAAACTTTTACTACCCTCCCAGAATTCAGCCCTCTCAAAGGCAAACTATTCATGGGAGATCTCGAGGAACATAAGATATCCATGATATATCAAACTCTAGTTACTAATAGCCCAACAACCTTAGATGCTCTCAGGGTTGCCTGGGATACCGATATTAGACCACAGGATGAGGACGACTGGACCAAAGCCCTACGATCACCACACGGTGCCGCACTTTCCTCTCAACTTCGTCTCATCCAATTTAAATACCTCCACAGAGCTTACCACACCCGACACAGACTATGGACCGTGGGGTTGATTGCTTCCCCAACATACCTCCGATGTCAATCAGACGAAAGCACTTTCATACATACCAACTGGTCCTGCTTGGTCCTTGACCGGTTCTGGGGAAGGGTTCTCACTTGCTTAGGTGAGGTACTGGCTTGAGACAACTGGAGTCTCCAAAGTTAACATTCTTACATAGTACAGAAGATTTAGGTGGTAATAGATACAAAAGACAACTACTGTTCTAAGGTCTTACTGTCGCTAAGCGAGATATAGCCGGGCTGTGGAAGGCTGAAACCCCCTTCTGTTTCCTTCAATTGATAATGGAAGCACACGTATTTTACACAAGAATCGTAATGCTTCAATAAAAAAATTGAGATGCTAATTTCTGTATTTCTTGTGTCTCCCTTTGGGCATGCACGAGTTACTAAATAAAAGGGCTTTAGGTCTGTTTCCAAGAATTCCTTGGGGAGTCGGGGTTGTCATGTTCTGAGGTTGCACATACCACTAGTTACCTTTCTACTTTGGGGGTACAGTTGGTGCACTGTGAGCTAGCCAGGACTCAGGCCAACATATCCTGATTGTGTGTGTGGACTTAGTCTCACGTAGTTTTAACATTTAGGTTGTCCAAACATGCACAGTCTTACTGAGAGAGTATGAACCAAACAACAAGAGGTCTTTGAATGGTGAACAGCCACATGAAACATTTGCTATGGGGAAGTAAATCTCTGAACATTACTGAAATTAAATATGGTAAGAAAAACTGAAGATTCTATATATTTTGGAAAACACTTGGAACAAACTTTCTCCACACCTAGGCAGTGGCTACTCTACAATCCTATCCTTAAAGGTGGTAAGAATCATTTGTTGACAGTATAAACGTTGTTATGCTTGCCAACCGGTTTTGTATGCTTTTAGAAAAGTTCTCAAACGGCCTCCACCCTTTTAGCTGGTAGTGTTGCAGAACAACTAACTAATGAGGTTAATCAAAAACCTATCCAACTTCTTTGCAGTACCAGTAAAATCACTATCGGGCCAGCCAATGTACCTGCTCTTTTTTCAATGATTCGAGCTGATCCTTCAGGTGTCCGTTTGTCTCCCTCTCTGCTTTCAGAGCGGTGTTCATGGCTTTCATATCAACCTGCAAAGCAGAAGCAACACATCAGACAGTATTAGAAAGAACAGCTTGACTTCCTCAGGGTCTCCCACCACCCTGAAAAATGGTTTTACAGCATGTGCACTTTAAGCCTACCACGTTTGGCAAGAGATTGCACCCCTTTTCACCTTTAGGCCTTAAATCTGATCACTCGCCTCAAGGTCTGCAAGGTCAAGTCAATAGGAAGCAGGAAAGAGCTTGTCCCCTGGATACTCTGGGTCTTTCCAGCAGCACTAGAGTCTTCTTTTTTAGAGTTGAGGAGATTGCAGTTGTGACACCGCTGTGTAGTTTCCACTAATCAGTAGGAACTGCGCGTTTGCAAATGGAATAACGTAGGATGGTGCCAGACTGATTCCATGCACCCCGCACTAGCACCTGGTTGCTCAGAGGACAAACAAACACAAGAGTGCAGAACATTTGATGTCTCTGAGCAAAGAAAAAGGGAGGCTTCAGCATCTTTTTTGCATGTTGAACTCAATTTGGAAATAAGAATGATGGAAAAGGGGCATGGGACTTACACATATGGGAACATCTAGAGGGTCATACAGGACAACGCAGCACATCCCCCAGGCAGATTGTAGATAACAAGGAGAAAAGAGAGGTTGAGGGCATCTATAAAGCTGAAGGGTTTTTAGGCTCTACGAGATGGTATGCTTTTGTAGTGTTGTAAGTATGAAAAGCGACTGTTCGTAAGAAGTGTTGTACCTTTTCACACCAGCCAGAGTACAATGAACTGAGGACAACTTTACCCAGGCAAGTGAGCAAGATGATTTCTGAGCTGCAGGAAGCTGGAATAGTTTTGGATGGAGTCACAACAACGGGTGTCAGGGAAGATTGGAAGTGAAATTCTGAACTTCACCTGCTAGCAAGGAGCTCAGCATGACCCTACACTAAAGACGTAACAGGTAAGGGACCATTTATGCTAGTTATTTATTTAATTTTTTTATTAGTGAAATGTAGTCGCTACATCTGTTGACTGGATTACATTACAACTTTGCGTATACATGTCATGTGCATTCCCAGTAATTAAAACTCATGACCAGCATCTTAAGTCTTCTAGTTACATTCATTTTCATGCAGTTGCCTCACCGTTTAACAATTCTGTCTTCCAACACATAACATACATGTAACATTCTACACAGATCATACTCTGTCTGACTGCTGATTCTATTTATATCATTGTATTTATCATATTAATGTCTAATCTCATGTCCCTCTAGTGTGTATACTCTAATGAGTCCGCAGCTTCACTATGCCCTGTGCACCTTTCACGGGGGACACTTCTACCGCAATCAATCAGGGACTTGTGAAGTGTGCTACTCACCGTGAGGGTCTCAAGGTGCTGGGGGGGAGGGGGAGAAGGAGGAGGTCGAGCAGCTCCAATTCACCCGAAGAACCAGGTTTTGAGGTTCTTCCTGAAAGTGTGCAGAGTGGGGGAACGTCTGATGTTGAGCAGGAGTTTGTTCCAAGTCGTTGCTGCAATGTAGGAGCTGGCTCTTCTACCTGTTCTGACTCTGCATATGCATGGAGTTTATGCGAGAGCGAGGTCGGTGAAGCGGAGGTTTCTCTAGGTCCTCCAGTTCTCCTGTTTGTTTGCCCTCTAAATATGCCAGATAAGTTTCCCAGATGTTCTTTTGTCTATCTTTTTGGAATGCTGAAACCCCCCTCTGTTTCCTTCGATTGATAATGGCAGCACACGTATTTTACACAAGAATAATAATGCTTCAATAAATAATTGAAATGCTAATTTCTGTATTTCTTGTGTCTCCCTTTGGGCATGCACAAGTTACCAAATGAAAGGGTTTAGGTCTATTTCCAAGAATTCCTTGGGGAGTCAGGGTTGTCATGTTCTGAGGTTGCACATACCACCTGTCACCTTGCTACTTTGGGGGTACAGATGGTGCACTGTGAGCTAGCCAGGACTCAGGCCAACATATTCTGATTGTGTGTGTGGACTTAGTCTCGCGTAGTTTTAACATTTATGTTGTCCAAACATGCACAGTCTTACTGAGAGAGTATGAACCGTACCACAAGAGGACTTAGAATGGTGAACAGCCAAATGAAACATTTGCTCAGGGAAAGTAAATCTCTGAACATTACTGAAATTAAATATGGTAAGAAAAACTGAAGATTCTATATATTTTGGAAAATACTTTAAACAAACTTTCTCCACACCTAGGCAACGGCTGCTCTACTATCCTATCCTAAAAGGTGGTAAGAATCATTTGTTGACAGAATAAACATTGTTGTTATGCTTGCCAAAGGTTTTTGTTTCCTTTTACAGAAGTTCTCAAACTGTCCTTATAGCTGGTAGTGTTCCAGAACAACTAACTAATGAGGTTAATCAAAAACCTATCTAACTTCTTTGCAGTACCTGTACAATCACTACCGGGTCAGCCAATGTACCTGCTCTTTTTCCTGTGATGCAAGTTGATCCTCAAGGTTTCTGTTTCTTTCTTTTTCTGCCGCCAGAGCGGTCTTCATGGCATTCAGATCATCCTGCAAAGCAGAAGCAACACATCAGACAGTATTAGAAAGAACAGTTTGACATATGTCCTCATCTTCTCCCACCACCCTAGAGAATGGTATTACACCATGTGCACTCTAAGCCTACCAGGTTTGGCAAGAGATTGCAAACCTTTTCCTCTTTAGGACTTAAATCCGATCACTCGCCTCAAGGTCTGCAAGGTCAAGTCAATAGGAACCAGGAAAGGGCTTGTCCACTGGATACTCTGGGCCTATCCAGCAGCACTAGAGTCTTAATTTTTAGAGTTGAGGAGATTGCAGTTGTGACACCGCTGTGCAGTTTTCACTAATCCGTAGTAACTGCACGTTTGCAAGTGGCATAAACGTAGGATGGTGCCAGACTGATTCCATGCACCCCGCACTAGCACCTGGTTGCTCAGAGGACAAACACAAGAGTGCAGAAAATTTGATGTCTCGAAGCAAAGAAAAAGGGAGGCTTCAGCGTCTTTTTTGCATGTTGAACACAATTTGGAAATAAGAATGATGGAAAAGGGGCATGGGACTTACACATATGGGAACATCTGGAGGGTCATACAGGACAACACAGCACATTCCCCTGGCAGATAGTAGCTAACAAGGAGAAAAGAGAGGTTGAGGGCGTCTATAAAGCTGAAGAGTTTTTAGGCTCTACAAGATGGTATGCTTTTTTAGTGTTGTAAGTATGAAAAGTGACTGTTCGTAAGAAATGTTGTACCTTTTCACACCAGCCAGAGTACAATGAACTGAAGACTACTTTACCCAGGCAAGTGAGCAAGATGATTTCTGAGCTACAGAAAGCAGGAATAGTTTTGCATGTAGTCACAACGGGTGTCAGAGAGATTGGATTTGAAATACTGAACTTCACCTGCTAGCAAGGAGCTCAGCATGACACTACACTAAAGACGTAACAGGTAAGGGACCATTTATGCTATTTTATTTTTTTTATTTTTTTATTACTGAAATGTAGAAGCTACATCTATTGATTGGATTATATTACAAATTTGCATATACATGTCATGTGCATTCACAGTAATTAAAACTAATGACCAGCATCTTAAGTCTGCTAGTTACATTTATTTTCATGCAGTTGCCTCAACGTTTAAAAATTCTGTCTTCCAATAGATAACATAAATATAACATTCTAAACAGATCTTTTTCTGTCCGACTGCTAATTCTATTCATACAATTATAATTATCACATTAACGTCTCATCTCATGTCCCTCTAGTGTGTATACTCTAATGAGTCCGCTGCTTCATTATGCCATGTGCACCCTTCACAGGGGGAGACTTCTACCTCAATCCATCAGGGATTTGTGAAGTGTGCTACTCAACCGTGAGGGTCTCAAAGCGCTGGGTGGGTGGGGGGGCGGGGGGGGTGGAGGTCGGGCAGCTACAATTCACCTGAAGAGCCAGGTCTTGAGGTTCTTCCTGAAAGTGTGCAGAGTGGGGAACGTCTGATGTTGAGCGTAAGTTTGTTCCAGGTCTTTTCTGCAATGTAGGAGCTGGCTCATCCATCCGTTCTGGCTCTGCATTTGTACGGGGTTTCGGCAAGGGTGTGGTCGGCAGAGAAGAGGTTTCTCTAGGTCTTCCAGTTCTCCTGTTGGTTTGCCTACTAAACATGCGTGTCAAGTTTCCAAATGTTCTTTTGTCTTTTCTGAAGCGGGAGTAGTTCGTTATATGCCTCTGAGTGAGTATTACAGTATAACATGTCGCTGTGCCAAGCTTTTAAGGTCAGGGTTGGGCCTCTTGCCCATCTCATTTCCAAACGGCGTTTTGCCAGTAGCATACTGATAGATCTCAATTTGCGGTCTTTGCCTTTATCATTTTTCTATAACCTAGTAGCGCAAGGAATGGGTCCATCTCCAATGACATACCCACTATATTCCAAAGTTCTAGTGTGACCTTCCTCCAGAAGGAGAATACTTCCAGGCAGTGCCATGCCAAATGCATGAAGCCCGTGACCACTTATGCTAGTTCAATCTGTATATGTGTGATGTGCAACACGTTATAAGATGGATGAGAGCAAAACTGGGAGATTTACAATATTTCCATCTCCAATGACATACCCACTATATTCCAAAGTTCTAGTGTGACCTTCCTCCAGAAGGAGAATACTTCCAGGCAGTGCCATGCCAAATGCATGAAGCCCGCGACCACTTATGCTAGTTCAATCTGTATATGCATGCAGAGCTTGTGTGATGTGCAACACGTTATAAGATGGATGAGAGCAAAACTGGTAGATTTCCAATAGTTTCATCATAGAAGTGGGAGAACTCTATGTTATCGGGCCACTCCTTGACCTTTGAGC